>NC_081409.1:203113948-204513948 GCF_030272615.1 Cryptomeria japonica
ATCCTCCACCATGATTTCTTGAATTCATCGTCATCAGGTTTACAAATGATCAAGTGGGTATCTCTAAAATTACCACCATAATCTCACACATCTTAGTTTTTTGACCATATAATTTTTTTAATTTTTGGACAACATTAGCATAGTAAACTTTAATTTTCTTTATCAGTGCCTTGACAGTTCTTACAGACATATGTCTACCATTTTTTTTTAATAACTTTTGATATACTTTACCAAATTCAAAATAAATTATATATTATTGTTCTACACTAGATTATATACACTTTCAATTTTTTTTTTTTTGCATTTTTGATTATTTTGATGCAAGTTATGCCCAACACACAAACAGGTACCAAATTTTCAGGATGCGGTCACTTCCAAAAATCATAAAAAATAAAATACTCAACGGAAAATTACAAAAAAATACAAAAATTATAGATCTCACTCTTACCTATCATCATAACAAAGGGTTTTGCAAAATATTAAATCTAACTATATATTTTGTGCAGCGCACGAAAACAGCTATGTTATATTTTTCTGAAAAAATCAGGAACAATTTTTTGTGCGTGAAAGGTTTGACCCTCTTAATATTATCCAATTTTTTTTTAAAATAGTATTTTAGAAACTAGATTCAGAGTACTATAATTCTTATTCTTTTCTCAACTCCTATTTTTTAGTGCATGATCTTCAAATAGCTCTTTGAAGTTCAGGTTTACCTGTTTTCAGAAGAAAAAAAAAGTGGCCACTTATACCCCTTTTTTGTTCACCATCTTGGTGCACTTACCCCCAGAGCATAGACAAAACCGAAACTCTATTTGTCATAGCAGATGCATTCTTGAGTTCATTTTTAGTAATTTACTTTAGCAGATAGCTTGTAGTTAGTGAGGCTCTTTAGTGATGAGCAGTATGCTCTAGGCAGTGTGCCTTCCTGCAAGTGTAGGCCCCTATTATATGTAATATCTTTTCATATGGCCAGTGAACTAATATTGTGGGTCACAACTCCCACGGTGGTTTTTCCTCTTTGAGGTTTTCCATGTATAAATTCTATGTGTTATGGTGTTCATTTATGTGGATGGTTTATTTGCTTCTTGTTATATGTTTATTTGTTTATCGGTTTATATATGCATGGTATAAAAGAATAAAAATTGTTCATACCGACATAACACTGATTCACCCCCCCCCCCCCTCCCTCTTAGTGTTCTTGGATCCCAACAATTGGTATCAGAGCTTGGTACCTTGGAAGAAGTTTAACAGCTTGAGGAAGATCCTGAAACCAGAATCTTTGAACATGGCTATGGAGAAGCAACTTGAGATGGCTCTTGAGGATTATGATGTTGAAATGATGAAGAACTTGAAATTGCAAGAAGAATAGAATTATGTAAATGAATTCATTCTTATCCTACAAGAAAGGTTATCATCTGCTCAAGCCAAGAGAAAAGAACTATTGCAAAAGCCGGATGATGATGAGAAGAATGCTCTTAAGGAACAATGTCAAAAACTAAGTCAAGCAAACATGCTCATGAAGAATGAAATGTGATCTGACTATGAGGTTATCAAAAGATATTGAGGATAGAAAGAAGAAGGAAGATAATCTTGTTATATCTCTGAAGAACAAATTCGATGAATGTGACAGATTGACTCATGAGAATAATTTGTTGAGAACTGATTTGGCACACTCCCGAAACAATGAACAAGAACTTGAAAGACAAATAACTACTCTGAGAGATGATCTGACTACTGCAAGTGAGTATAAAGAAAAGTTTAGGATTAGTGCTACACAGTTGGATGAATTATTGAAAAGACAAAGACAGATTGATGATTCTAGAGGACTTGGATTTGTACAAGGTGAAAGCTCTGGTACTACAAATGAAGATCAGACAACCGGTATGCAAAACTCATCAGAACAGAGGAAACCGATAAGGCAATCTAATGCTTATAAATTAAATGGTAGATGTTTTGTTTGCAATAAATTTGGGTATATGGCTAAACAATGTAGAAATAAAGCAAATCAAAACTACAATTTTGTCCCCGGTTAATGCACAAATTGCAAGAAATATGGTCATAGATCAGAAGATTGCAAAATGAATGTTAAATGTCATGCATGTGGAAAGTTTGGACATTTTTCTAATCATTGTAGGTCAAGAAATGATACTGGATATGTCAAAGAAATTTAAAAGAACAATGTTACATGTTATGTATGCAACAAAATAGGTCATATTGCTAAGTATTGCAGAAGCAAGACTCAACTGGTTAATAATGATAAATATAATGAGAAAGGAAAGCAGAAGGTAGATGAAATACAACAAGATCACACCAAGAGATGGGTTATAAAATTTGAAGAACCAAGTGGAGATGGATCTACACCGGTAACCAAGGCATAAGCCTTAGGGGTTGGCAAAGTCATTGCTAAATTTTGCATATTACCCCGAAAGAGACTTAAGGAGATCTGGAGAGTTGTGTTCATCATCGATGAAGGATCACCGGACACATGACTGTGAAATCGACATTCGTAGGGTTGTTGGTGAAGCATTTATTATAGAGAAAGATTAGGTTTTTTACTTGCATATAAAAGGGGGTAAGTGAAATCATTTTCACTCACTGAGCATTCAAGCATTCAGAGCGAAGAAAAGGCAAGTTAAGAGCAAGAAAAAGCATTGTGAAAGGATTTCGAGCAGTTATCTGAAGCACTCAATCTTCCACCGGCATTCAATTTCAGGTATTTTTTGAAATGGCATCTGGATCTTCAGCTCCTACATTCATTCCAAATCCCATCATTGTCTAAGTCAAGGATAGGTTAAGGCCAGTATTTAAGGAGGTTCCCAAAATCAGTAAAAAGGAAGACTCTGTGGGAGCATTTTCTAGGGTTCCTGACGATGTAATGTATGTTGAAGATGTGAGGGCATACAGTCACTGCATCTTTGAGGATTTGGGCACATAGGACATCAAAAGCACATATCAATCCATGATAATAGGAGACTCTGGAACTATCAAACCAGAATACAAAGCAATTGAGGATCTAGGGTTAACCGGTATTTTGTACATATCGATATTCAAAGATGAGGTTATCAGATATGTTCTGAGCAAGGTTCACAATGAATTTATTTGGCTAGATAGGCCCTAGATGATCACGAAGGAGGCTATTCAAGATGTCACCGACTTACCCAAGGTCGGACAAGAACCTGACAAGAAAATTTCCAACACAAAGGTTGAGAAACTCACTGGTGCTACACCTAATAATAGATCAATGAGGATAACCACAATCACCGACATTGATATAAAGTTTGCAAGCATGATAATAGGTTACAAGGTAACTCAATCCAACTGATTGAATTCTATGGCTAGTTCATGCATTCATGCTACATATCAGATGCTAAGGAACAATTTGAAGTATGATTTATGTGAATGGATGAGGAGTGAATTGATGTTAAACCTTGGTAAGATCAAAGGAATCAAGAAAGGCACTTTTAGATATGGAAATTTGATTGTTTGTTTAATGCTTTACTTCCTGAATGAGCTACCCAATCTAGGGAAGAAGCATTAGGCTCATGACATACCGGTAGGTATGCAGATCAAGGAAGCAATCACCAGTCTTGGTACCGACAGAGATGAGAAACTTTGGGGGTACTTCAAGACATTTCAAGAAAACATGAGACAAAGGGAGATAATATCAAAGAACATTGTGGAGAAGCATTCCACTGATATCTATTTTATGGTAAAAATTGATGAAACTCTTATGGAAGCAGTTGAACCTAGGCAAATCTGGATTACTGAGCTTGGATATGAGGTGGATGATAGCATTTTTGAACTCTATGCAAAGATGTTGTTAGATGACCCATTAGATGATAAAACAAAGCATTTTGGTACAACAGGAGAGAAGGCTCTTGAAGTGAAAACCAATTTTAACAGGAAGAGAAGAGAGAAGAAAATAGAAAAGATGTATGCATATGTACAAGATGTAATTTATAAAATAGACACTTGACTGGGTTCAAAATCCAAACAAGCAGCTAAACCAACAGATGTTGGTATTGCAGAAGTGAAGAAGCCACAAGTTCACATTTCCCCTATTGCTTCTGATTCTAATTTTGAGGATAATGAACCTTTGGCTTTCAGAAGGGTACAAAGGAAGAATGTGGTAAAACCATCGGTAGAGAAGAAGAAGATCATAGGAAGAGACTTGTTAGAAAGACAACTAAGCCTACTACTCCTCGACCATCGGCAAGGAAGCCTATGCAAAAGAGGAAACCAATCACACCGACAACCACAAGCAAAAAGAAGAAGGGTGATGATACTAAAACTGATAAGACCACAATGACCTGTGCTGAGCTTATTGATGAAATTACAAAAGATGGAATATTGGAAAATATATCAAAGTATTATGAAGATTTAGAAGAGAATGAGCAAAATGAATTAGAAGAGGCTATTTTGTTGTATATAGACATTTATAAGAAAGCCTTAGTTGAAATTTTGAAGGAGATACCTTTATCCTTGTATAATAAACTTGAGGCTAAGAGACTTGACGCTATCAAGAGGGATAAGGAGATCAAAGAAGTAGCACTTTTGGAAATGTGTGGTTCTATAAATAATGAAGAAATGAAAAGATGTATAGATACTGCAAATAGGACAGTTTTTAGTAGTAAATCCTGACAAATAAGCCTTATGATGGGGAGAGTAAATGAGGTGATAAATGAGACTAACCCAGACTTTCTCACATCTCAAGAAGAATTTGCAAGCGCAACAACTTCCACCATTCTTGACAAATCAAAAGGGAAAGGTATTATGGGCGGTCCAACTCCAATTTTGACACAACCAACAGTAACTATAGATATTCAGACACAACTGGAAGTTAAGGAGAGTGTATAGTCTGTACCGATACAGACCATTTTTGAGCAAGGTAATGTACATGACACTATAAATACTGTGGATAATACTCCACCGACAGTAACTGACACTGCACCAAGTGGCAAAGCCACCAGTGCAAAAGAGGTTGAGATGGACAAGGTAAAATCAACTGAGTCCATACTGGCAGGTAAAACTGATTCCCCAGCAAAGGTATTGGCAATCGACACTTCTCAAGTTGAGAAGAAATCAATCTCTGAGTTGAGTCCAACTGAATTAATGATGATGGCTACTTAGAAATTACTGAAGGAAGGTACTACAGATAAAGGAATAATTGATCAATCGGCCATAGTGTTGACTGTCAGATTGAAGATGGAGCAAGCCCTTCTAGCAAGCTCAAGACTCTAATAGAGCATATCTCTAACAATTTTCAATCTTTGAGGCAGATTGTAGACCGACGGGCTTTGGATAAATTCACAGCAGCTAAAAGAACAACTTTTGATCAGATTATAGAAACAGAGAAGAAGAATATTGAGGACAAACTTATTCCTATTGAGGTTTGTTTAAAATAATGTACAAATATCTACAGAGTGTGTTGTAATATAGAAAGTCTTACGAACAATGTAGATAGAAAATTGAAGGAGTTATATGATAAGATAACTAAAATTGCTAACTCTTTTGATGGATTGACTGCAATGACCACATCTATTGATGGACAAATTTTGTCCTTTGAGAACTAAATTTTTGCTTTTGAGAAGGAGAGAGATAAAATCATGTGAAGAGCAAGAAATCTAAGAGGATTGGTAAGTCCTGGACTAGATTCATTGGGTGTTCATAAGAGAGAGTGCATGGATATGATAGCTAAACCCACACCGATAGATATCCAAGAGAAGGAAATACTTGCCCACTTACTAAGTGGACTAGCATCTATTTCTGATACTTTCAAATCTGGCTGGGATACATATCTTCAATTATTACAAAAGGCATACCCAGAAATCTTGAAGATGACTAAGATCCAGTGAAACTAACAGTATTCTTTTGTTCTGAAATTCTTTCAATTCTTTCACTAGTCTTTGGCATTAATGTCAAAGGGGGAGTATGCATATATGTGAAAAATATCAGAGAATACCAGATAAAAACACATTGGAAGGAGATTAGATGGAGTGTATTGCTCATGGGGAGCATATCGACAGGGAATCCATTTTTCACATGAGTGTTGCCATCAATGCCAAAGGGGGATATTATTGGCAATTGACACTCATTGGATTCATTTTGTTGTCATTGATGGCAACAAGATCAGATGGAAGTCATATACCGACAAATACCGACTTTGGAACATTCAGGGCTACGCCAACACCAACATCAATACTTCATTGGAAGGCGACATCAATGAGGATTTACTTAATTAATCATTATGTAATTATTGTCAAGGCCGACATTGAATGTCTTTTGTAAATGTATTGTAAACTAACATAAGGCATATCATTTGTAATAGGTATATAGGTCAGTCTGCTAGGTTATTTTGTAAAATAGGAAATATATGAAGTGTGGATATAGGAGAATATAGCAGAACTGTATGATGTGAAATATATGTATGAAGATCATTTTGTATGCGAATGTTATCATGCAATGATCTATAGATAGCTTGGAAAGAATTCTTGGAGGACAAGAGATACCGGTAGTAGTTCAGGGTTTATGAACCGGTACAGAGCAAAGACATAACTCTATTTGGCATAGCAAATGCATTCTTGAGTTCATTTTCAGTAATTTACTTTAGCAGAAAGCTTGTAGTTAGTGAGGCTCTTTAGTGATGAGCAGTATGCTCTAGGCAGTGTGCCTTCCTGCATGTGCAAGCCCCTATTATATGTAATATCTTTTCATATGGCTAGTGAACTGATATTGTGGGTCACAAATCCCACTGTGGTTTTTCCTCTTTGAGGTTTTCCATGTATAAATTTTGTGTGTTATGGTGTTCATTTATGTGGATGGTTTATTTGCTTCTTGTTATATGTTTATTTGTTTATTAGTTTATATATGCATGGTATAACAGGATAAAAACTGTTCATACTAGCAGAACACTGATTCACCCCCCCTCTCAGTGTTTGTGGATCCCAACAACATCAACTTATAGTCATTTTGTAGGTTATCAAGGAGCTCAATTTGTCATCTTCAAGCATTTAGATAATCTTAGTTGCATGCTAGTTTAGTATTCATCATGTTGATAGTATCATGCTAATCCCATTTTCATGCTAGCTTAATTCATAACCATTGTATATCAATTTCATAGCAATATCCATGTTAGTTTAGTTAGCACACCTAAGCTTTCAATTTGGAATCAATTTTAGTCTCATATCTTGCATTCCATCTTACATTTCATATTTTCATATCATTTGATCATCTAGATAGGATCTTAGCTGCATTTATTTTGATCTTGGCATATCCTTCAATCTTGTTCTTTAGGTTGACATCTAAAAGATCAAGTACTCTTCCAAGTGAGAGTCACCTTGAATCTTCAAGATCCTTGGAGATAGAGGAACATGAGACATGCTTGAGGTTCTTGATTTTGAAGGTAACCTATTTTAGTTTCTATTTTGATTTCTAACTCTAACATAATGTTTAATGGGTATGTTTGATGTTGTTTGATTCTCTTTTGCAGATTCCACACATTTTTGGCGCCCAATGTGGGGCTTTACCCCTAAATTGATCAAATTTTTAACATTTTTGCATAGGTTTGGCCAATAATATTTTCAAAATCTTTTAGCACATACGTGGTACGCTTAAGCACATTTGGTCTCTATTATAATGTGTTTGTTCTTTGTTATAGCACATTTGTTCTATGTTATAACAAATTTCAAGTACAGAGCATCACATTCACTCTTTGTTTTAGCGCATTTGTATTTTTTGTCTTTTTCTGTTCTGGACAATTTAGCACATTTGCAATACGACGTAGCACATTCATTCTTTGTTTTAGTGCATTTGCACTCTGTTTTAGCGCATTTGTCACAGAGGCAAAAATTTGTAATTTGGTTTGGCAATTTAGGCTTGTCTAGCCCACCAAGTGATTGGGATTTTCACTAACTTCTTTTTTCGAGGTTTCTAACAATTTCTTACAAGTTGGAGGAGTTAAAATTAGGATTTTTGATTTCTTTCTAGCTTTTTCAAATTTGGTTAAAAAGAATTCATATTTCATTTTTGGTATAAAAAACCTCACAATTTTGTTTTGGTTCTTTAAAATAAATCAAACTTGCCTTTTGGGTTGAAAAAGAACATCACTTGCAAAGGTAAAAATAATTACAAATCAAACTTTATTTTCTTGCAAGTTAGGAGCAAAAACACTTCAAATTTGGGCTTAAAAAGTGTAGACACCTAAAATTATCCTATCTAGTTAAATAAATATTTTTATTTATTTAATTATTTATCCTAATTCTTCTATTAATTAAATAAATCTTTATTTATTTAATTAATTCATTTATCCTCTTCTAGCATTTTTTCTCATTTAAATAAATACATTTATTTATTTAAATTATCCTTTTCTAAATTAAATAAATACTTTTATTTATTTAATTGATCCCATTTCCTCTATTAATTAAATAAATCTTTATTTAATTAATTAATTCATTAGCCTTTTCTACCCATGACATGTGGCATTCATCTCTTAATTCCTACACTACCTACCCTCATTATTTTCTTATTTTCTCTACCTACCCTCTAACCCTAGCCGACCATCTATCTTTTACACCTCTTAATCTTATCCCTCCATTTCTTACAGTGTCTTCTATATAAGGAGATACTTCCTTCATTATCAACCCCCAACTATGCTTTTAAACTTTCATATGCGATCAAGCCTACTTGCAACCACATTTTCGTTCTTTGTTGAGCTCTTGTGCATACATAAAATCTGAGAGCAAATATATCAAGCAAGATCAATGGAGATAGGAAGAATGGAGATTCAAACCCTATTGGACATGTGATGGTATAATCTTTGTGATTTTGTTGATTTGCATTGTCTTAGGTAATTTTCATATGTTATGGTTGATCTTTGTTGTTGTTAGGCTAGGGTTTTGTGGTTGAATTCATTTAGTCTTTCAATATTGTTGTTTCTATTTTACCATAAACAAAAAGAACAACTATATTTCATTTCTTGCAAAGGTAAAATTCACAATCAACCTTTATTTGCAAGTTAAAAAAAACAATCAACTTGTCCCTTTTGTAAATCGATTTACTTTATAGCAACGTGCTTTCATTTTGTTGACCAAGATTTCACTTTCCTAGTTAGAGAACAATTGCTACGTGGGACTAAAAAGAACACCATATTTGATTGGAGCATCATCTCCAATTAGAACTTAGAAATCAATTGCTTTGAAAAGGTAAAAAGAACATTGTATGCTTTGTCTTGAGTGGTAGGTATATGCTCTCCCCTTAATTGGGCGACTAAAAAGCCAAACCCATTATTTTCATGCTTTATTTACTTTCAAGCATTTAAAACCTTTAGAGGTCCTACCTTCCTGAAGCCTTGAGGGGGCTAGTGAGAAGGGTACGACCCAAGTGAGCAATGACTTTATCGCCAAGTTTACCAACCCTCTATAATCAAATGTGGAGGCTAATGAAAATCCCCTCCAACAGAAGTGTGGATTTGATAGCCTTCCCCTAGTATCCTTGTGATGTGAAAAGTCTTTGTTCTAAAGGTTGAGAAGCCTCTTAATTGAGTTTATCATTTGTCGGGCCGAATGAAACCTTTACTACGAACCATAGAAGTAGAAACTTTGAGCCGAGTTAGTTGCCATGCATTGGCAATATCATAGTACAAGGGTGATGAAGAATCCACCCCCAAGATCACTCACCATACATCTCCCAAGATAACTACTAAATTGAGGAGAAATCCTCTTTGGGTTAATTTCTGGAAAAAGACAAAAAAAAATGAGCGCTCTCTAGGGGGTGACACAGTTGTTTGAGTTAAAGGAGTATCGAGATGTGGGCTATGATATTGTAAATGACCCTTGAATAAAGAGTCTACTTGATGTGTCTTATTTGTATCCAAACCAGTGAAAACATCGGGGATTTGAACACATCCTCAAAGAACATACACTAAATTTTTAGCATTAGGATGACCATTGTCTTCATGTGTGCTATGCATTCTTGTCACAAGTTCTAAACATCTTGCAAAAACATCAATCAAACAACTCAAAAATCAGTTGAAACAAAGAGAATTCATAAGTGGAGAAGATTTTCAAATCCAACAAAGCACCTTTTGAGGTGATTATCAACTTTTCAACTATCTTTAGGCAAGAATTTTGTCCAACAAGATTAGAGGAGTATCAAACCAAGTGATCACAAGTTATCATCCAACTATCTCAACAACAATACCTAGCTAGGTATTCAAGTTTGTCAAATTTGGTTTCCATATTGGTAAACTTGATCCATATCATTTGACGTGCTTTGTCATAGGGGCCTATCAAACAAACCCTTTATTCGACTTAGTAAGCTTGAGTATCAAAATGAATTATCCATATCAACCAACAACATCAACACTTTTGATCATTTGTATGACCACTCCCCATATTTTGATAAGAAGAAGTCTTCATCAAAAGACTAAGTTGAAGAAGAGACAACCTAGTCCTAGGGAGCCTATAAAGAGGAGAAAGTTTCTCTACATTAACCATCAACTCTTTGTATCACATCGTATCTTCTTACATCACATGTGATTATATCTTCAAGGAAAAACCAATGTGTTTAATGAAGAGCCCTTGAGAAGTAAGGCTTTTACTCAGAAGTCAACATTCAACCAACATCTTAACAAAGGGGAAAAAATCAATCCCGCTTTCTTTCCAAAAATTTGCATCACTTACAACGAAGCTCAACCCAAACCACCAACTCCACCAAGAGAGGAAGAAATATCAACCCCGCTAAGAGAAGAGGAACTCACTTATTTAGAAGTATATTAATGCCCGTTGTCACTCGATCTTAGAGAAACCAATCCTTTTTATAAATACAACTAGAATCAAGCATGAGTCATAGGGAGTCCAATCCTTTTTATAAATACACGAATATGGGGGAAGAAGAGTTCACTGAGGATCTCATCCAACAATGCCAACAAAGTGCCACCTTCCAAAAACTCATGGAAAGGCTTATAGAATCAAATAAACAAAAATAACTCCTCATGCTAAATAATAAAGGAGTCAAGATTCTCGAGAATTTTGATAGGGAAAATTCAAGGAACACCAATGAAAGAATCCCAAGAACAAGGGAAAGGACCTACACATTCAATACTCAGAATCAAGAGCACTTGGGAGGAGATGACACCCATGACCAAGACAACACCCGCGATTGAGATGATATCTATAATTACGACAACATTAGTGAACAAGGGGATGCCAATCATCAAAGGTTCAATAAAGGAAATGTTCCCTTAACCAAAATCACACAACAACTCCAAGCACTTCAACAATAGATGCAAGATATGCAACAAGGGTCCATGAGAAGGTACTCTTTGGAGCACATTTGTCCTTATCCTTTTGATAGAAGATTAAACATGGTTCCCTTTCCACCAAACTTGAATATACCAAAGTATGACAAATACAATGGTAAGAGTGATCCTAGTGATCACGTCAGGGAATTTTGCACTATGAGCTTAAAGTTTGCCCATAATGACACTTACATGATGAGGCTATTCCCAAGAAGTTTGGGAGGACAAACAATGTAGTGGCTTTCAAAACTCACAACTCCTATCAAGTCATTTGATGAGTTAGTGAACAAATTCATTTCACAATACTCTTATAATATCCAACACGAGGTCACCATGCTTGACATATGCAATACAAAACAAAAGAACAATGAAACTTTCATGGTGTTCTTACAAAGATAGAGGTGCATGGTCTCGAGGTACCCACGTGATGTGCTTGAAAAGGAGAAAATGGAAATTTTTATAGACAATTTGAATGACGAAATGAGTTATCAACTCAAAATACAAGGTCTACTTAGTTTCTAAATGTTAATCAAGAATGAAATTCAAGTAGAGGAAGCCTCAATAAAAAAGGGAACCTTAAAATTCTCTAAGGAAGGTGCTAGTTCATCAAACAACAACACATATAACAATCAATACAACAACAACTCAGACAAGTCCAAGTTTTAGACTAGGAACAAGAATATTGTTAATGATGGCGTGGTTGATGCCAATAACATAAAATCCAAGCAACTAGTGCTAAATTTATCAGGTAGTACACCACCCAACAACAATCAAAGAAATATCAATCAAGGCACTAACAACTATTAGCGTACTACTTATCAAGGAAACAACAATAGCTAAGGGAATAACAACAATTGAGGGAACAACAACAATCAAGGGAGTAACACCAACACTCCACCTCCCTAATATCGAAGAACATTCACACCATTGGGACAAACTCTAGAATCTGCATTTTGAGAGCTCTTGGCAAACAAACTCATCACATTGTCAAACATAGGAAATTTTGAACCCCAAGTCAAACCACCATAGTGGAATGACTCACACTATTGTGACTATCATCGAAATAAGGGGTATCGCACAAATGATTGCCTAAGGTTTAAAAACCTAGTTCAAGACATGCTGGACAAGGGTGATATAACGATCGATGGTCATAAGACCAATGGTGATCACGAGGCATTAAAAAAATCCCCTTCCTAATTATGAAAAGGGAGGAGCAACAACATCCAACAAGAATAAAGGAGCCCACATAAACCACATCCATGACAATGTCATTAATCACATATCAACATATGACAACCAAGTGAATGTCATAAAAAATCAAGGATAAATAAGAACATGTGCCGATGAATGTGACAACAAGGGCACAAAAATATGTCTTGAAGGGGAGCACATCTAAAGAAACAACTCTTTCTAAGACTCAATACAACTTGGTAGACGAATTAAAAAACAAACCTACCCAAATGCCGATATTAGAGTTGCTCAAAATCTCACCAACACATAAGGACATTTTGGAACAAGCTCTTACATATACTACAGTTCCAAACAACCTGGACATCAATCGATTCCAAGCCATGGTGGCACATATGACGGTGCCTCATAACCTATCTTTTTAAAAGCATGATGATGTCTCTTTGAGTCATCCACACAACACCCCACTCCATTTCGAGGTTCTCATCTACAAACACTAGGTAAAACGTGTGCTAATAGATGGAGAAGCTAGCCTAAATATATGTACCTTAAAACTTATCTATGCATTGGTCTTCTCAGAGAAAGTTATTGATCCCAAAAATAAAATCACTATCAAGGCATACGATGATGAAGAAAGGTCGTCAGAAGGAATAATGGTGCTACCCATTTAGGTAGGACTTGTGCAGAAGGACACAATTTGCCAAGTCCTAGACATAGAATTGACATATAACATAATCTTGGGTCATCCTTGGATCCATGAAATGCAAGCGATACCTTTCACATATCATCAATGTATGAAGTTCCCCTACAATGGATAGGAGATCTCAATATCAGAAAACACCAACCCCTTTTAGTATTGCAACACTATAAAGGAAGCTCAAAATGTTCTAGTACCACATAACAGGGAGGCCCAAGTTGCCTCATCATCCAATAAACAAGAAAAATTGTTCATAGACTTTGAAACGAAGATGAAAATAAAAGACCAAGTCATGAGGGAATACTCTTTTGAATCCCTATGTATGTCACAATTACCCATATCGTCAAAGGCACAAAAAAGAACAACCCATCAAAAAGTTTGATGGAAAATTTATCCAAGTAGGAACACTCACAGAATCAAAAGACAAGGATATCCTCAACTAGCTATACAAAGATGAGGAAGAAACAAGAGTAACTACTCTAGAAGTTGCCATCCCCACATAGCAATATGGTAATGGATTTAGAATTATGCAACATATGGGATATCAAGGAAAGGGTCCTATTGGTAAGCGTCAAGAAGGCATCACATAACCAATTCAACCCCATTCACAACTTACCAAAGATAAATCTGGACTTGGGTATGAACATCATATTCAACCATTGCAAAAACAAGATCATCATCAAAAACCCCCAAGGAGAAGAAATGTAACACATAACAAGGAATCATGGAAAGAAGTGATACATCAAACAACTAAAAGGACAAACAAAGAACAAAAAGATGAAGGATATGAGAAATGACAAGAGGAACTTTCTATTCAAAGAGAGGAGGCTTCCTATAAACAAATACATCATGTGCAAGAAATTACATAACCTGATCAGAGGAGGCTTCCTATAAACAAATACATCATGTGCAAGAAATTACATAACCTGATCAAGCCAATACAAAATTAGTAATAGAAGGACCAATTAGAGCACAAAGAGAGGACAAATATAAGCAAAAACAATAAGAACTTGCCAATCAAAGGTAGGAGTCTATTTATGAAAAAATACAAAGACTACAAGCAAGCACAGAACCTGAATCAACACAAGCCACACAACTTGTATCAATTATCAATGAACTCTTCTCAGCATACAATACTCCTGTCAGATATAGTGATGTAGTCTTAGAAAGTGTGTCTGAGACAGACTCAAATGAATATGAATGAGATACTTGCTCTGATGTCACTAAAGACATTAAGATAGATACAATCCACACATATACACCCATACCCTATGATGGACAAGGTTAGAGGGCTAGGCCAGTTGAAGTTGGATCACAACATATCGATGATTCTAGTGAGGATGATCAAGTTCCAAGTGAAATAGATTCTGAAGAGGGTATCATCATAGAATTTGGCCTCACTAATGCTAATTTTGACAATGTATCCATCATGACCCTCACTATTGTAGACCTTAGCCCACTAGATGATCCCTTACCCTCATCCATCCTGAACTTATACACCGGGAACAACCAGAACACATTGATATACCAACCTTTCAAAATGATAACACCATTGCCCAATACTTATGCTTAGTCAACCCAAAAATATGCTCTACCAATGAACCCCATGACGATGTCTACAATCAGGGGAGTGCTAAGTCTCTTAGTCACAAAATGAACAAAAGACAAAATTGATCTAATGGTGAAAACCATTTAATGGCAGTATTAGATCATAAAAAAGTAAAAACAAATGGTGTATTTGATGGTGAAAACCACTTCGAGTCACCTGAGGATGAGAGAATTGATACTCTTTCTGAACATTATCAAGAAAGATCACCAATTTTGATTTAGCCAACTCAATCAAATCAATATCGGTACTGAAGCAACAACAAGAACCATACATCTGGCAAAATCACTAATAGAACAAGAAAGACCTGACTACATCAAATTCTTCAAGGAAAAGAAAATTTAATTTGCTTGGTCTTACATAGATATGTCAGGAGTTGATCCAAACCTTATTATGCATCACTTATCAATCGCTCCAGGAGCTAAGCCCGTTAAACAAAAAATCAGTAAGATGAATCCACATGTGGCATTTCTAGTCAAAGATAAACTAAAGAAACTACTAGATATTGGTTTTATTCGACCAATCGACTATGTAGAATAGATTTCCAACATTGTACTAGTCTCCAAGTCAGACAAAAGCATCTAAATCTGTATCGACTTTAGGGACCTCAACAAGGCTTGTCTGAAAGATGACTTTCCTCTACCAAGCATCGATACAATTGTGGATCTCATGACAGAGCACGTGATGCTATCACTCATTGATGGTTTCTCAGGTTACAACCAAATAAAGATATCTCCAGAGGATCAGGATAAAATGACATTCACATGTCCATGGGGTACATATTGCTGGAATGTCATGCCTTTTAGTTTAAAAAATGCTGGTGTGACCTATCAAAGAGCAATGACAACAATCTTCCATGACATGATGCATACTTTTATGGAGGATTATGTAGATGAATTGCTAGCCAAATCATTCATAAGAGAGGGACACTTGAAAATTCTTGATAAGATCTTTCAAAGACGGGAGCAATTCAATGTCATATTAAACCCTAAAAAGTGTGTTTTTGGGGTCACATCCAGAAAACTCTTGGTCTACGTTGTATCTAAAAAAGGGAATTGAGGTGGATCCTGCAAAGGTTCAAGCTATCATGGAAATGTCACCTCCAAGGAACATTAGTCAACTACGATCTCTTCAAGGCAAGCTACGATATATCAAAAGGTTCATTTCTCAACTGGCAGACAATGTCTCCTATTCAACCATCTACTTCATAAAAATGTACCTTTCAGATGGGAGGACAAGTGTGCAGAATCATTCCATCAGCTCAAGCAATATCTCATGAATCCACCTATTTTGGTGCCACCAATAGTGGGAAAGCCACTCATTCTCTACATATCAACAACAAAAGTGTCACTAGGGGCATTACTAGCACAAGAAGACTCAACAGGAAAGGAAATAGTCATTTATTACATTAGCAAGACGTTGAATGGCTACAAACTCAATTACACATTTATAGAGAAAGGCTTGTTTAATTGTGGTATTTGGTTCCCAAAATTTGCGACACTATATGTTAGCTCATACTATCAAGCTAGTGGCAAAGATTGACCCATTAAAAAACCTACTTAGCAAAGCTGCTCTCACAGGGAAGTTAGCTAAATGGGTCGTGATCCTAAGTGAGTTTGACATTCAGTACAAAGAATAGAGGGCTATCAAAGGACAAGCAATAGCAGATCAATTGGTAGAAGCACCACTACCCGACAAGCACCCACTACATGTGGAATTTCCAGATATAAATGTGCTCATTGTTACACCAAAGCAATGGATCTTATATTTTGATGGATCCTATACACAACATGGATTAGGTGCTGACATCTTGTTTGTCACTCTAGAAGGACACATGATTTTGAGATCCTACAGGTTGATGTTCCCATGCACCAATAATATCGCTGAGTATGAAGCTCTAATGATAGGTAGTAAAGTAGCCATGGAGTGGAAAATCACAGAATTGAAAGTCTATGGGGACTCTCAATTAGTTATCAATTAGATCAATGATGACTATTAGATGAAGGACGATAAGTTGATGCAATGGCCACCATTTCCTCACTCCTACAAATTGTAGACAAACAAAATCGTTATGAATTCCTAGTGGAGCAATTATTTTCCCCCGCCTATAACAACTCAAAATCCCAACTCATTTGTACCCTAGATGATTTTGATTCCCCCCTATATAGGAATATCTATTCCTACCTCAAAGACAATACCCTTCCACTAGACCTATCTTTTAACAAAAAATGAAGCTTTATACGACAAGTCGCCTGCTATACCCTAACCACTGACACACTTTATCACCGAGGTCTCGATGGTACTCTTCTTCGATGTCTTAATCGTAACGAATCTGAAATCACCTTACATGAACTTCACAAAGGTATTTGTGGCACACATTCAAGTGGTCCTACTCTCACCAAAAAACTTCTAAGGATGGGATATTATTGGTCGACCATGGAAAAAGAATCATATCAGTTTGCTAGGGAATGCCCCAAGTGCCAAATTCATGGCAATCTCATACATGCACTAGCACAAGAGCTACAACCATTCACCACATCATGTCCTTTCTGCCAATGGAGACTTGGCCTCATAGGAAAGATTAATCCTTCCTTATCAAATGGACACAAGTTTATCATCGCAGCCATTGAGTACTTCACAAAGTGGATAGAGGTCATCCCGTTGACTACAGTTACCAGCAAGCAGATAGCTTCCTTCATTTTGAACTACCTCATCTATCATATGACATTCCTAGTTCTATTATCATAAATAATGGATGAAATTTCAAGAATCAAGATGTACAAGAAATTTGTGAGCGATTCCATATCCGACATCACTTTTCAACACCATATTATCCACAAGGGAATGGCCAAGCAGAGGCCTCAAACAAAACAATCCTGAAGATCCTCAAGAAGACAATGAATGATGTTGGTAAAGATTGGCATGCCCAGCTTAATCCTGCACTTTGGGCATACAGAACAAGTATTCACACACTCACATGAGCTACACCATACTCATTGGTGTATGGATAAAAAACTATCCTACCTATTGAGGTAGAAATTCCATCAATCAGGGTATCATTGAAAGGCCTCATTCCAGATGAAGAGTATAGAGTCAATAGATTGCAAAAGCTAGAGCTGCTAGACAAACGCCGATAACATGCCTTTGGTCATCTCAAGGCATATCAACAACGAATGTGCCGAAGCTACAATCACAAGGTCATACCAAGGTCATTCAAAATTGGTGATCTAGTCCTAAAAGAAAATCCCCGAAATCAACAAGATCGGGAAAAGAAGGGGAAATTTGAACCTAATTGGTTGGGACCCTTTGTCATCATATCAACTTATGGATCGGGGGCATATTAGTTATCAACTTCAAAAGGGGACATGTTTGATGAGCCAACCGACAACATCCATCTAAAGAAATTCTACACTTGAGTCGTCCAATGCACAAATCAAGATAAATAGCGAAAAAATCAAAGAATTATCAAAAAATTGTCACTAGGGTGAAAACCTAGTAAACAAGCACCTCGTGGCATAAAACAAATATTAAAAAATCAAGAAAAATACAAAAAAAATATTAAAAAATCAAGAAAAATACAAAAAATAAAAATAAAAATAAAAAAGTGCAATAAAAACACCAGACCAAACACGTAGTAAGACAATAAGGATTAGAACAACCAACAGTGAACATAGAAACATGAGAGCGCAACCATCAAGGACTTGAATTGATTTCAACTGAACAAAAGATCTATTTGCAAGATTTTTTATTTGACAAGAATACACTTCAGATAGCATACATGCTTACTTATGGTTATTAATTTTTTTTTATCATATCTCATAAGCAACTCAAGGATGTCTCAACGAATAGAGAAGCAAGGAAGGAATGTGATGTTTTCTTTGTCTGTTGTTTGGGAGTGAAGCCTTCTACTATGAAAATTTGTCTTACAACGTGATCTGACAACATATCACTAAGGACATTTCGGATTTGTATTGGACTAAGGTTAACTCTTGTCCATTTTACGCAAGAAACACTTAGGTCATCTTGGTTCAATTATACATCGACACTTGTGTCGTCTTGTAATATCAACATCCATGTAAGTTATACTCAAGTCATTATGGTTCAATTATACCATGATGTTTGTATCAACTTTCAACAAATCCAGGCTCAATGATGAAAAAAAAGGGAAGCACTGGAAATTTGATCAAAACAGATGGCAACATTGAGAATGAGAATGCATATTAAGCTTTGCATTAGCTAGATTATCATTATCATTTTAATTTGCATTTAGTTGCATCTTCATGTGTATTATCATTTTAATGTGCATTTAGTTACATTATCATGTTAAGGTTGCATTTAAAATTACATTATCACTACCATTTTCATATCATGTTAAGGTTGCATTTAGGTGCATTATCATTATCATTATCATATCATGTTAAAATTGCATTAGATCACATTTTAATTTCATTATCATGGATCATTAGATTACATTCCCATAGCTCATTTCATGTTCCAATCATATTTAGTTACATGCATCATTTTACGAGTGCATTAATTAAGCATTGTATTTAGTTTCATTTTCAGATCATCTCACATTCAAGATACATCTCATTCCATTATCATTATCATTGTCATTCTCATTTTACATCTCATTTTCAAGATACATCTCATATCAAAGTACATTCACATACATGAACATTACCATATCAAATAAAAAACATACAAAAAGAACAAAAACATGTTAAACACATTCATATATTCATCCATGTACATTCATACACTGCATTTAGCAGCACAATAAAATGCATACATTCATTACATTTATAAATCATAAACACATCCATTTGTATAATCATCAAAACATCTTAATCATATCACTTGCAAAACATATAGTTAAGCATAATCATCATCAAAACATCTTAAGCATATCACCTTCAAAACATATCGATCATAGTGTCATAAAATCACATTATCAGACACATCACATAGGCAATCATCTGCATTATCAAAGCAAAAGTCATATAGATCCAACATGTAGAAGCATATCTAGTATCATATCATCATGCACATATGTGACCCATGATGATCCAAAGGAAAATCAAAGATATGAGTCAAAACAAATCATCAATGAAACAATAAATGTCCAAAGTCCTTGGATATCACATCATATCAAAATCACAGAATCATATCGACATCAAAGAATCATATCGAAATCAAGAATCATATCGAAATCAAGAATCATATCAACATCAAAGAATCATATCGAAATCAAGAATCATATCGAAATCAAGAATCATACCAAAATCAAAGTCTCATATCGAGATCAAAGAATCATATCGAAATCAAGATTCATATCGAAATCAAGAATCATATCAAAATCAAGAATCATATAGAAATCAAAGTCTCATATCAAAATCAAAGTATCATATCGAAATCACAATATCATATCGCATCAAGTCTCATATCGAAATCAAGCAACATATCGACATCAAGCATCATATCAAATCAAGTATCATATTGAATCAATTTGACCCATATCAAATTAGTTTGACTCATATCGACAAAGTTTGACCCCTATAGACAAAGTTTGACCCATATCGACAAGTGTGACCCATATCGACAAGTGTGACCCATATCGAATCAGTTTGACCCATATCGAATCAATTTGACTCATATCAACAAATTTTGACCCATACTGAATCAGTTTGACCCATATCAAATCAATTTGACCCATATTGACAATCCGTTTGACTCATACCAACTATTGAACCATATTGAGACTTGACTCATATCGATAATCAAGATCCATACCAACTTGACCTATATCAAATTTGAACCATATCGACATTTGCCCCATATCCAACAATGACTTATACTGACCCTAGACTGCCTTTTCGACATCTCGCATCTCAACAAACATAATCAACACATATCAACACATCAACAAGGTGCAAAACATCATAACGAACCCAAAAATCTAATTTCTACACGCACAACTGAGGTGGAAATGGGTCCTTGAGGGTTTATATAGTCCATGTTGATGCAGGCGACTGTGGTACCTCGGTGGACGTGTGGGGCATGTACGCACTATGCCCACCTAGTCTCTTCATCATTTTTCACTATTATTTTTAATAAAATTTATCGACTGATAAAAATTGAAAAATTTAAAAAATCAAAAAATTTAAATATCGAAAAATTCAAAATCATCCTACATCGCAACATTGCACCGAAAATCATAATTTTTCTCAATTTATCTCCTGAGAGGGCATATCGACATCAATTCCATATCGACATCAGTTTTGTCATCAAATCTCATATCGAATCAATTCTTCATATCTAAGGCTTCGTATCGACAATTTTGACAACATCACCATATCAAGAATTTTGGTGACATATCGAGCGTTTTTCTTTGAATTAACATGTGGTCACATGTCACTTCAAAGAGGGGCAAAATGTAGACACCTAAAACTTGCACAACTAATTAAATAGACTAAGGTTTAATTAATCATCATTTATTCACCTATTAATTATCTACTAAGGTTTAATTAATATCCCTATTCTTCCAATCAACCTATTAATCAAATTAAAGATTTGATTAAAATCCTTTTCTTCTAGCCATTTAATTGAATAAATCTTATTTATTTAATTAAAACCCCCTTTTTCCCTTTTAATTGAATTTACATTTGATTAAAAATTCCCCTTTGCATTTAAATAAAGCATTATTTATTTGTGAATAGTCCCCCCACTTACAAAATCCTACAAATGCAAGTTGCACCCCTTTTGGCTAAAATAAATATTTTATTTTATCTAAAAATGCCCATTTGCCTCCACTTGCATTCTCCTAATTACTCATTTTTCATTATCATGCTAATATTCTTCTAGAACCCCTCTAATCCCTCATTAATTAGCCTAAAGTCCTCTAATGATGTCACATCCCTAAAATTGGGGGAGTCACTTCTCCAAATTTGGGGAAAGTCTTCAAAATATGTTGAAGACTTAACCTTTTTCAACAAGTTAACTTGTTGAGTCTTCCAAACTTGTAAGGCCCTTACAAAAGCCTTGAAGGTTATCTACCTTCCAACAAGTTAACCTCCAAAGTCTTCAAAGAGCATTTAATGCCTCCTACAAGACATCATCCTAGCCCATGATGGTTTCCCCTTTGACCATCCTTCAACTTTGCACGAGAGTTTACCTCTTGGAAAATAGCATGCTTCCTTGGATAATAGCATTATCCAATAATATCATCCCTTGAGGTTATCCCTAATGATTACTTAGCATCTAATGCTTGTTTAACATCCTCTCAAGCCATCTCAAGGTGACATTTGTCAACTTGGGATTGGATTGAATTCCCCTCATGGATTGATAACTTTCCATCCTAGCCCTTGTTGAGATTGTTCAATCTCAACCATCCATTTCTCTATTTTTCCTATAAATAGAGCCCCTTCCTTCACTCTTTGAGATCCATCATCTTGTGCATCAAACTTATAGTCATTTTGCAAGTTATCAAGGAGCTCAATTTGTCATCTTCAAGCATTTAGTTCATCTTAGTTGCATGATAGTTTAGTTTTCATTATCTTGATAGTATCATGCTAATATTATTTTCATGCTAGCTTAATTCGTAACCATTGTATATCAATTTCATAGCAATATCCATGTTAGTTTAATTAGCACACCTAAGCTTTCAATTTGGAATCAATCTTAGTATCATATCTTGCATTTCATCTTTTCATATCACTTGATCATCTAGCTAGGATCTTAGTTGCATTCATTTTGATCTTGGCATATCCTTTAATCCCGTTCTTTTGGTTGACATCTAAAAGATCAAGTGCTCTTCCAAGTGAGAGCCACCTTGAATCTTCAATATCCTTGGAGATAGAGGAACATGAGACGTGCTTGGGGTTCTTGATTTTGAAGCTAGCTTAGTTTAGTTTCTATTTTTATTTCTAACATAATATTTCATGGGTGTGTTTGATGTTGTTTGATTCTCTTTTGAAGATTCCACACATTTCAGCCACACAATATATTATAATTTTATTTATACTTTATTCACATAATGAATATATTATATACATGATTTTTGGAGGTTTTTATTTCATATCTCTTGACATCTTTTATATATATTTTTCTAAAGATAAATATTCCATTTTTAATATGATGCATTTTATTATATTGAAACTAATTAAAGTGGCAACAAAAATTATATACTTATTTTATTTTTATGTATTATTTTTTAGAAATAATATATGAATTTTTTAATAATTTTGGGTATAAAAGAATAGGTGGGACTTCTTGTCGCCATTACAAAATGCCCATCAATAGTAATAATTATACTTATATGTAGATGGAATAAAAAACAATCATCAACAAAGGTTTCATCAACTTCTCACAATTTGAAGAGATGTAAATTCAACTATTGATTATGGGGAATTCTAATGATGAGAACTAATGTTGGCATAGATTCTACAACCAATGAAAAAAATGACAATAGTATGGATTTGTTGGCCACAAATGATGATTTGTGGCCATAGTAGATAAAATATATTCATTGAAAATGCATATCACACTTAGCATTACAATAAAAGTAGGTAGTACCAATGCACCAAAATAAGGTCAAAATAGGTAAGTGAACCAAGATGGGGGACCGGAAGAGGGTCTTAAGATGCCACCTTTCTTTCCGGAAATCAATAAAGTCTGATCTTCAATGAAAAATTAAAGATAGTTACACTCAAAATTTGAAAATGCAATAAGAACAAGAGTTGTAGTGCTTTGAATATGCTTTCTACACTACTATTTTTTTAACAAAAAAAATGGTGGAGATTAAGGGTTTCAAAAAGGAGGGTCGCACAAAGTGGTCCTATTTTTATCAAAAAACATAACATAGCACATTTGTTGTGGCCCCCCTAAAATGTTAAAAAAAAATAGAATTTCAAAAATCACTCCAATGAGAAATTAGCTAACATCGTGCAATTTATGTCAAATTTTTTGGCTAATTCTTAAATGAATATATGATTTTTTTACTAGTTTTTGAAGTAGACACGTCCTCGAAAACAAAAATCTAAGCATTCTCCCCCCTCAAAATTTTAAAAACTAATCGGAAATCAAAAATAAAAATTCAATTGGTGTAGAATGGAGTTCAGTTTCTAAAAAAGTAATTTGTTTCAAAATTTGACAAATGGGTAAAAAACTATATCCAAAATACCACATGTTGGTTTTTGACAAAAAATGGACATACTACCAAAAAATTAAAGATGAAAGCCTTAATATAATCAAAATGTGAAAATAAATTATATGGTTAGATAGCTAAGAGAGAGTTTAATGTCATCATGGCATTTTTAAAAATTTGCATTGAAATACATGCACACCTAATTGAGAACACACCCAAAATGTGTGAATTTTTCACCTTTTAAAAAAACACGTCTTTGGCATGAAATGGTTATCCAACCCTTTAGGTTGGATTTGCCTTGGGCTTGGATGCCTAAGTAAAATACAACCCAAAAGGTTAGAATCTCCTAAGGCAAATAAAAATGATAGTGCCAAATAATGCTAACATCAAAATGAAAATGCATTTTCAAAATGCTAGCGTCAAATGAAAATGCACTGACATGATATTACCGCCAACTTGTCTACATTGGATCAATTCTATTTCTCTCTCTCTCTCTCTCTCTCTCTCTCTCTCTCTCTCTCTCTCTCTCTCTCTCTCTCTCTCTCCCAGTTTGATTAATGCTTAGAGTTTAGGGTAAATATGATTGATGATGGATAGTTGAGGCTTTACCTTTCACTCTCTCTATTGATACTTCATATTTTCTCTCTCCATATCTTCTCTCCCTCAACTCTCACTTCCTTCTGTAAGTATCTCCTACCTTCTCTTTTTCTCTAGTATGCCTTCTCTCTTTACCCACATATTTATCCCTCTGACCCCCCCCTCTCTAGGTATCTACCTCTCTATTGAGCCCTCCCCATCTTTATGCCTCTCTCTCTCTCTCTCTCTATTGTCTAGG
Organism: Cryptomeria japonica; assembly: GCF_030272615.1. Lineage (NCBI taxonomy): Eukaryota > Viridiplantae > Streptophyta > Pinopsida > Cupressales > Cupressaceae > Cryptomeria > Cryptomeria japonica. The sequence goes on from NC_081409.1 coordinate 203,138,716, forward strand.
TTTTCACCTCTCCCTCCCTCCTACCCCACCTCTCTCTAGGTTTCTCCCTCCCCCCTCTTCACATATCTACCTCTCCATCCATGCCCCATTACCCATCTCTACCCCCTATGTCTAACACACCCCTCTCTCTCCCATCTAAATATAGGATATAGAGTGTAGGATATAGGCTTTAGTGTATATGATTTAGGGTTTAGGGTATTAGTATAGGGTTATGAAAATGCACTGACATAACAATATCACCAAATAATGCTAATGCCAAATTGTCTACATTGGATTAATTATCTTTATCTCTCTCTGCCACTTTAATTAAGGCATAGAGTTTAGGATTTGAGATTAAAGATGGATACTTCAAGTTTTATCTTTCACTCCTTCCTCGCCTCTTCCCTATTTACCAATAATTCCATTTCTCTCTCCCTCTATTATCTCTCTCACCTTTCTCTCCCCTTTCTATGTCTATCCACCCTCTCTTCCTCTCTACCTCACTTTCCCTCTTTACCTCTATCTATATCCCTGCATCTCTCACTCTCTCTTCTTCTATCTCCCTCTTTTATTGTTTCTATCCCCTATCAATCACCATTATTTTGATCACCACCTCTCCTTCCCACCCTCTCTATCCCACCTCTCTAGGTCTCTCCCTCCCTCTTTACCTCTTTGTCTCTCCATCCCTGTCTCATTATGCACCTCTTTCTCTCCCTATATCTCTTTCATGTTTTACTCTCCCCCTCTCTAAGGTCTCTCTCTCTCTCTCTCTCTCTCTCTCTCTCTCTCTATATATATATATATATATATATATATATATATATATATATATATATATATATATATATATATATATCTCACTTGCTCCTATCTAACTCTCCCTCCCTCCCTTCTTAGCCCTCTCTTTTTTGTTCTTCTTCTTTCTCTCCTCTTATATCTCCCTCCCCTCTCTAGGTCATTGCTTCTCTTATCTACTCTCTCCCTCCCCTCTCTAGATCATCACCTCTCTCCTCTTTTATCCCCCCATATATCTCACCCCTCTCTCTCCCCATCTAGGTCTCTCAGCTCTCTCTCCCCCTCTAGGTCTCTTACCTCTCTATTTGTCCCTATCCAATTCTCTCTCTCCATCTCCATCTCTACCTCATTCCCCCCTTGCCACTCTCCCTTTATGAACTCTCACATTCTCTTCTCTCTCCCACCTCATCTCTCTATCTTCTCCTTCCCCTGGTCTCTCACTTCATCCATGTCTACCTCTCCCTCCACCCCTCCTCTATGTGTGTGTGTGTGTGTGTTCTTTTGTCTCTTGTCTTCTCCCTCCCTCCCCTCTCTAAGTATATCCCTCCCTTTCTTCCCCCCCCCTCTCTCTCTCTCTCTCACATTGTCTCTCTCCATTGTCTAGGTCATTACCTTTCCCTCCCACCCTCTCTCTCTCCCCTCTTTAGGTTTCTTTGTCCCTACCTCTCTACCTCTCCATCCATTTATCATTACCCACCTCTCTCTATCCCCCTCTATCTATCTCACCCATCTCTCTCCCCATCTAGGTCTCCCACCTCTCTCTCCCCCTCTAGGTCTCTTATCTCTCTAGTTCTCTCCCTCACTCCCCACCTCTTTGTTTGTCACCCCTTACCCCTCTTTATGAATTATCTCTCTCTCTCTCTCTCTCTCTCTCTCTCTCTCTCTCTCTCTCTCTCTCCATCCCTCCCCTCTCTAGGTATCTCCCACCTTTCATCCCCTCTCCCTCTCTATCCACCCTCCCTCCCCCACTCTCTTATTCTCTCTCTCTCCATTGTCAAGGTAGCAACCTTTCCCTTGCACTCTCTCTCTGCCCTCTCTAGGTTTCTCCCTCCCTCCCTCTCTAAATCTATACCTCTCAATCCATGTCTCACTACCCACCTCTCTATATAACCCTCTATCTATCTCACCCCTCTCTCTATCTCTCCCCATCTAGGTCTTCTTCAATTCTGCAACTCAAGAACCTACAAGATCAAATGCTAAACAAGAACACTTTCCACAAACATGCGATGCACAATTGAATGCTATATTCCTCAAGTATATAATCACAGGTTCAATTACAATTGTACAATGAGGTGCTTATAAATAAAGCATAGAACTAAATTTAGGAGAACTAAAGTGTAAGCATGGGGAGCTAAATAAGCTCAACTCTAGCTAAACTAGGTGCACAACTAAAATTATAAGCACTCCTAAGTGAAATTAAGAAAAAAAAAATACTAGTTTTAAAAAAGCAACTAATAGCTAAATATGCTCTAGTGTCCCCCCTAAGTGAAACTTAGGGTGAATAGAAAAACTCCAAATGCATGAATGCAAAAATGGGTCCCAACAACAAAAGGATTGATTAGGTACCCAAGTATAAACTAATGAAGTTTCTTGAAGTGGAGAAAAGGAGAAAAAAATATGGAAAAAACCCCTCTCCAAAAGCGAAAGATGCAATGAAATGGAAAAGGTACTACATATGACCAAGATGACTAAGATGAAGGACTCCAAGTGGCCCATCAAGTACTAAATCAGTCACATAAGTACAATCAAGATGACCCCTATAGGAGAGAAAAGAAGAGACAATTTATCCCCCCCCCCCATAATAAAGAAGCTCCATTGCTAAAGATGAAGGCTCGAGGACAAATGTTGATAGATATCCTAGAGCAGAAAACCACATTCCTCCCCTTAGGAAGAAATAAATCAAGTGGCTAAAGTTGAAAACAACTCAATGGAAGGAGATGTAAGGAAATGCCCCATGATGTGTGCCATGGAAGATTGCTCAATTGTCCATTTATCTGAATCAAAAGATGCCAAATCAACTGAAGCAAATCCAAATTTTTATGAAGATACCTACTAAACAACCTCTAAAGCCATTGAATATGAGATGATAGGTATGCTCAAACTACCATCAAGGAGGAATACAATATCCTTAGTCATGTTCCCAATTATTGGAGTGTGTGATGTATCAAAAAACCCTATGATATTTGGCAAGTACTCATCCCACTCTATTGAAACTTGAAGGGAACAATCAACTTGTTGAACTGAATTGATCTCTAAAGAAGCAAGAGATGGAGGAGGATCAACACAAGTCTCAAGAACCACTACAGATGACTAAAACACACATAGGTTCAAGTGACCAAACCTCTCCTCATATTTTTGATGTACTCTCAATGCATGAGAGATAGGATCAAATGCACGCTCAATGAGAGAAAAATGTGAGAACTCATACAATAACGATGTACGCTTAACACTACCAACTACAACAAGCTCTCTACTATGAAAATCTCTGATAAGCATTGAATCAAGGGTGGACTCAATTGTCTTGCCTATCCCACTATGTGTAATCTAGTAGATAGAAAAAAGGTTGGAAGATAATACAGGGACACAAAGAACATTATGAATGTGTCACCATCAACCTCAATAGATCCACTCCCATTAACGCTCATGTAAGTGCTATCAACCATCAAAATATATGGAAATGCATGATGCTCAAAAGAAGAGAACATAGCCTCTGATGATGCCATATGATGTGAATAATATGAATCTAGAAGACACCTAGAGGATTGAGAATGTGTTGACGCAAAGAGAGAATGACTTTTCATCTTATCTTCACCACGTGTCATAATGAAGACCCAAAATGTCCAGGTCTTGAAATGGTGGAAGAGGATGCACTAGATGAAGGCGGTTGAATATTTATCTTTTGAAGAAGTTCTTTTAGTACATCAATTTACTTTGCATAACATTAATGCTCGCCATATCCTAACTTGGTGCAATAAGCACACTTAAACTTGTCCTTTCTAGATGAAACAAAAAGGGATTTTTAATGACGTTATGATCTTTCCAACAATATAAGGTTTTACTTATTTTGACTTTAATAAATTATTATTATTTATTTTCTAATTGAATTCTAACTAAAGTCCTGATTGACAGGTTGATTGAAAAACATCTATAACTTTCAAAAACGGTATCACATTTTTTGAATATGAAACATGCATCACATTCTATGCTTTTCCTACTATAGGATGATTTTTTTTTTTGAATTGACCAAGTTAAGATGCATGAGATTTCCACAGTCCATATCAATGTTGCTAAAAAATCACATAGTCAAATCTAGAAATTACTTAGCAACAAGTTGAGATGGTCAGACATACGAGTTTTCAAATTTCTATTAAAAATTGTAGTAGAAAATTTATAATTAATTATTTACTTAAAAAAAATTATAAAAAAATATGTGTCACATCCAGACATGTGTCTACTATTTATATTAATTTTTTAATAAAAATTACTATGATTCGATTGTGGTTAGGGTGGTAAGACATACACCTACTTCTTTGCTGGCATTTTTGATGATTATGTTGTGATTGTCATTGATGGACACACACTTGCTTTGAGATCACTTTTTATGTATAAGTTATGCTCAACCGGTATTTGTTCCAAACCGGTATTATGTATTATAATCTTTAGACTATCAGTGTTTTGCAGAAAGTGTTTACCGATCTCAAGCAGTATGAAGACCCAAGCGGTATGAAGACCTCAAGCAGTTCGAGGATCTCAAGCAGAACGAAGGAAATAAAGCGGCAGTTATCATTTTCCCAGTCTTCATTTTTGTCAACCGGTAATCGGTTTCCTATTTGAACCGGTATTACTCTGTGATGAGTTACCAACCAGTAATCGACAAAATTGTAAGAACTGGTAATGCTCTGTGATGAGTTACCAACTAGTATTTGTGTGATGAGTTATCATCCACCGACACTTTGACGACGATTTTGTGTCGTGTTACCAAATGTGTCTAGATGTAATGAACCTAGGAACTTGCAATGTAATCCTATTGGACCGACATGAAATCAGATTCCTTTTTAAGGACATCATGTCTAGGGTTTTAGGTATGAGAGAGAGTTGTTAGGTTTTTTGGTGGTTGATGAGTTTTTGTATGTGTGATCTTAAAAGAGAAGATCAAGTCTGTGCACAGTAACAAAGTGTGGATTTACTGAAGACTGAAGTAATGCTGAAATGCATTAGCAATGAGCTATCATGGATCTAATCAAGCTGACTGTGCTATTTGCTATATCATTCACTTGTTGATTACTCACATCTTCGACAAGTTTGAAACCCTTAACCGGGTAGGCTTGGCAAAGCCTTTGTAAATCCTCTAACAAGGTGGTTCACAACTGTGGATCTGAAATCCTCTCACAAGGTAGTCTTTAATCGGACTTATCTCCTAACAGAGATCGAGATTCCTAACAGGATCTGTTCTGGTGAAGAACATTGTATGACCTTAACCGGTCTGACCTTAACCGGTCTGGTTACTATTCTGTAGATAGTTACTTGTGAGTTTCATCTCACCGTGGTTTTTCCCATTTGGGTTTCCACGTCAAAATCTCTTGTGTTATGGTGATTGTGCTTTTGTGGGTGAATGCCTTATTTGTTGTTTGGTTTGTATTTTTGTTAACCGGTTTGTTAGTAAAACTGTTATACCGGTTTACTACTAAACTGTTTAAGTGTTTGAGTTCAGTAATTTTTGGTATACTAATTCACCCCCCCTCTTAGTATTCATCAATTGGTATCAGAGCCAACCTTTCTATAAGTTTAACCACTTGGAAAGAGATATGGGGGAATACACTATGAGGGAACTTACTCATCGGCTCACTCAGATTGAGAAAGCCTATGATGAACTCAAAGTCAAGTATAAGGCCTCTATGGCAACAAGAAGAGAGCATGCTGAGAAACTGATGGAGCTAACTGAAAACAGTTCCTCTGATGAAGCGGACATGAAAGCCCTAGTTGAAGAAGTTGAAAAACTGAATGAGTCTAATGCTAACCTAAGAAGGGAACTTGAAGGACTGACTATCAGGATGTGTCAAGAGCTTGAGAATCGGAGAAAAGCTGAAGATCTGGTAAAAGACAAAGATCATGAGATGTCCAAGTTGAAGCAAGAAATCAGTGCACTTACCGCTCATCTCCAAGAGTGTAAAGTGGAAAAAGAAGAAATGCAAGGTGAACTAAACATGGCGATTTCTGAGAATGCAACCTTGAAGGAGTCCAATGCTACTATTTCCAAAGAACTCACTGAGTCAAAGGAAATACTTGCCAAATTCAATAAGAGCACTGATAAGCTAGAGAAAAAGCTTGAATCAGCTAAACCGGTAAAGAATACTAATGGACTTGGTTTCTCTGAATATGAGGAAGGTGAGACCTTTGGAGAAAATGATGTAGCATCAAAGAAACAACCGACATCAAAGGATAAAGGTAAGAAAAAGTTCAAACCTATTTGCTTTAATTGTCTCAAGGAAGGACATACTGCTAATGTATGTAGAAATAAGGCTTACAATAACTTTCCTTACTTTCTAAATAATAAGCCTAGATCCAATAGATTCAATGGAAATTGTTATGCATGCAACAAGTTTGGGCATAGAGCATTTGAATGCAGGTCTGTCATGCACAACACCAGAAGGTATCCTCAAAGGAGTCAAGAAGTTTTTCCTAAACCCTTTGGGAACTTGAATCCAAACCGGTTTAATACCTATAATCATCAGTCAGGTAGCGGTGGCTAGCAAGTGGCAACCAGATGGAGAGCAACTTGTTTGATTTGTCATGGTAGTGGTCACATTGCTGCAACATGCAGAAGGATGAATGGAAACATGAATACTGGACCTTAGAGAGCACTTGGAATGGTTTGCTATCATTGCAACAAACTGGGTCATACAACAAGATTATGTAGAATGAGAAAGAATATATCGAATGATATACCGGTCACTCCAGAAGGAAAGATAGATGTTGAAACTATACAATCGGATATGAAGAAATCCTGGAAAAAGAAGTCAGAAGAAGTGTCTCAAGAAGAACCGGTTTCTGCACCTAGTGTGGAAATCTCTAAACCGACAAACTAAGCTACAAAAAAGCTTAGGGGGAAACTAATTGGTGAAATGTTTCGGACCCCCGGTTTACACCGGTAAAAGACCTTAACCGATATGTGATACCTGTCAATTGGCAGAAGACCGGAAACGTTAAAAGGCAAATTAGGGTTTACGCCCTAATAGTGGAGCATTTATTATGGTAGGTGAAGAATTCATTTAAAAGGAATTTTCAAGTCATTTTCACTTATCAGTTTGCGAGCGAAGAAGTTTTCAAGTGCAAAGCGACAAAAGGCGAATTGTTTGAGGTAGATGGTTGATAAGAAAAATAAGAAAAATCTGCAATTGGAAGGAGTAATGAGGTGTGTTTTTAGAATAACCTATGATATTCATTTCTTTTTTGGTAGCATTGATCCTCACACTTATGACTAGAAAATGGAAATCACTTTTTAATGAGTAGAATGATACAAATTGTACAATTATGCTTTCATTGGTACTGAAAAAATTAATCCCATAGTACTTGGTTGATTGAGGATGAATATGCTTTCTTGTGGGAGCTCCTCTCTCCTCTTGTGGCTAAAAAAATCCAATAAAATTTAATTCCTATAAGTTTTTAAAGATGACTTTCCATTCAAATTAGAGATGACTAAGACTTGTGTGTCTTAGAATAGTCTCCACAAATGTAAAATCCTCATTCTTAAAAACTAATCCATTGGTAGGAAGGCTTTATCTTATACTCCAATATACAATAATCTTTATGTCAATGAAAGTGATATAACAATGAAATGACCCTTGAATGATTCATTATACATAAAAAATACTTGCTTGCTTGACATCTCCTCTTTCTTATACAACTAAAAACTAAATAAAAATTCAATTTTACACACACCTAAAAATATTCTTTAAACTAAAATTCATTCTAACAAACTCTTAAAAATATCCTTTTAAATAAAATAAAATAAACCCAAAAATCATGAATTTTTTGTTGGTGTTGGAAATAAGCCACACCCGGACCAACGATGGACTAGTCCAAGAGAGGCCAGTAGCTCAGTGGCAGAGCACTCCAGTGTATGGAAGGTCCTAGGTTTGAGTCCTAACTAGTCCATGTCTCAACATGATATCAAAACCACGTCCAGCATATGACAAAACATATGAAAAGTCCTATCCATATCCATGTCTCAACATCTTTAAATATTAATCCATCCTCACTTGTTAATACAAGACCAGTCATTACTTTTGTGTCATCTTGCATTGCATTGAAATAAAAATTGATGATTTGAATTTCAATTAATTTAAACAAATACGGCGATAGATAGACATAGCTGTATCATCCCGCCCATGGTGACACGCGTATTCTAAGCCAGCACACTCTCCCTAATAGTACACGTGGTACTGAAAATATACCTGCCATTGCTGCCGCTTCTCATGCAGTTACAAAGTCGACAAACCCTCACAAAAACCCTTATTCACATCCAAAATCTTTAATCCAACCGCAAACATTTACCAGTAAATTAGAGGAATAGCGAAGAAGCCATGAGATCGTCTGTAAAACAGCTGCTCAATGGAGGAATTCAGGTGTTCCAAATCAGGAAGACGCGAGCTCATATTTCGATATGCCGAAGCTTCTGCGCGCAGGTCTGAATTTATAGTTATAAAATTTGTTTCTTTGTGGTTATTTGCCAATTTGTAGCTAATTAGGGTTTGTCATTTGGCGGTGCAGGCGCAGGAAAGAGGCGAAAGCGAGGGCGGCAAAAGGAAATGGAAGGTGCCGGTGGAGAACGCCGACGAAGGTCATGAAGAGAGGTCTTCTTCAGTTTTGAAAGACGTGAAACAGCACTTGGTTAAGGAGATCGAAACGGCCAAGGACATGGTGAAAAATATCCCTGAAAAGACTAAAGAAACCAAGGAGGAAATCAAAGATCTGGGCGGCGTCGCTAAGGAGGCTGCCAAGAGAGATTTGCATAAAGTTGCTCAGAAGGTGGGGCTGGCCAAGGACGATTAAGTCTTTGGATTGTTTGGAAAGAGCTGTAAAGCGGAGTGTAGGGACTGAATTCATGAGTGCAGCTCTCATGGATTTTCTTGCAAGGAGACTTTTTGAATTGTGCGTATTGTGTAGATGATTGTATATAGAGTACCTTAGTATCCAGGTTTCAAACTGCACATCATCGAAGTATATAATATCTCTTTTATGTATGTTAATTTCTTGTTTATTATCTTAGCTGTTGTAATGTATGTGGATTCTTGTTTTGTTTTAAGCTAAATACTCTTTGATTGCTTGTTGAAGTTTTTTGTGACTGTTTTTTAATGTTATAGGTTTGATTAGTATTTAATAATGTATATTTGATTTTAATGGTTTACAATAGTTTATATATTTTAATCATATTCTAAGGTGGATTGTATAACGGTTGACAATAATTTATATATTTTAATTATATTTTGTGTGTATTGTATTTTTCAAAACTGGTTTAATGAAATCATTGTGTTTAGATTTCTTATTATATTTTGCGTGTATTGTATTTTCCAAAATTTGTTTATTGAAATTATTGTGTTTAGATTTCCATTAATGACATTAAAGGATGATTCTTTAGTCTCTTCAAAGACTCGAATAGTAGAGACATTTTGATATTTGATCTTCTTTATGTAGACCAAAGACACTCTCTCTCTACTCTCTTTAACTTGGTTTGTAGTTGTTTTACTTACACTTCCTATTCCTATTCTTTATTCTTTATTTTCATTTGCAATATTGGTCTAGCACATTAACATTAATTTAATTATCAATATATATGACCTATTTAATGTCAACTATTGATGTCTCATATTAGTTCTATGCATTAGAGCCTAAGTCTCTCTCTCTATATGAAAAATAAAAAAATAAAAAAATCATTAATAAGTAAAAATGTTTAATTTAATAAATATTTAAATTATTAACATTTTGGTTTGATGGTGTTAGTGTGGTTTTTTATTTTTTCTTAAATATATAATCAAGTTTTGCTTAGGTTATTTAGATTTGGTTATTAGGAAGGCATGAAATAATCTAATATTGGTCTTTCACACTCTCACATACATAAATAGGGTTAATTGGTAAAATTAATATATGACCTAATTGGTAAAATTAATATATGACCTATTTAAAATTATTAACATTTTGGTTTAATGATGTTAGTGTAGGTTTTTTTATTTATGTTTACATATATAATTAAGTTTTGCTTAGGTTATTTAGATTTTTGTTTAGGTTATTTAGATTTGGTTATTATGAAGGCATGGAATAATCCATTCGTGGCATAGGGTCAATATTGGTCTTTGGCATTCTCACATACATAAATAGGGTCAATATTGATCTAGCACATTAACATTAATTGATCTAGCACATTAACATTAATTTAAATATCAATATATGACTTATTTAACATCAATTATTGATGTCTCATATTAGGTATAGCATTAGAATCTAAGTCTCTCTCCACATATGAAAAATAAAAATTAAAAAAATCATTAATTAGTAAAACTGTTTAGTTTAATAAATATTTAAAATCATTAACATTTTTGTTTGATGGTGTTCTTATATATATAATTAAGTTGCTTATTATTTAGATTTGGTTATTATGAAGGCATGAAATAATCCATTTGTGGCATAGTAGTTGAGTCTCACACAATCTATATAATCTATATAATTAAGTTTTGCTTAGGTTATTTAGATTTGGTTATTATGAAGGCATCACAAAGTAGAGTCTCACACAATCTATTGGACACAACTATTATGCCATCTCTCATCTCTTATTTTTCATTAGTTGAATAGATACAACCATGTGATTTTAGCATTTATTAAGTAGGTAAAAATTCCATTTATTTTAGCATTTATCAAATAGGTAAAACTTTCACTTATTTTATATAGTTGGAGTTAGTATACTTTTTGGATGTATGTGCCACTATTTGTGCTATATATTCAACTCTCATTACTCTTCTTTATTTGTTATGTATTCAACTCTCTTCTTTATTAGTTAGGAAGAGAAAATGATTAGTTAGTAAGAGTAACGTGAGCTTTTCTTTTATACTCTATTATATATTGTCTTTCAATATCATCTCCTTTTTCAATTCTTATTATGAACATACACAGGATAACAATTGTACAATTATTATTCTAGGAAAACCTTCCTCTTGAAGGTAGAAAAACCTAGCAGCAAAGTGTCTCAATTACTTTCAATAGTATGTCTTTACAATGAATTGCTTTTACTCTTTGAAGCAATATGACAAAAATGGATGCACCCTAGACTGCAATAAGTAATACAATTTGTTGTAGAATTATGTACTGCATTTACTATCACACATATGACTATTGATATGCAATGGAGGATAAATGATCTGTTGTAAGTTGATCTGCTGGAGGAATGAATCGAACTGCTATATAATATATATTGACATGTTGTGATTTGACATAATTGTCTTCTTCAGTGTTTATATTTTGTAATATCCGATGAGGACATCTATTTTGAACATACACTGCTGTTCTGGAGGCTTCTGCCCATAGAAAAATCTGAAGGTCTTGATCATGAATCATAGCTTTAGCAGCTTCAACTATAGATATGTTCTTCCTTTCAGTAATCCCATTTTGTTGAGGGTTGTAAGGAACATAGAACTCCCTCTTGATCCCTGCCTCAATACAGAAATCATGAAAGCTACCCGAGGTGTATTCACCTCCATTGTCAGACCTTAGAATTTTAATTTTCTTTCCAATGATATTTTCTACAAGAGCTTTAAATTCTTTAAACCTACCTAGGACTTCATTAGACTCTTTAGACCTTAAGAAATAAATCCAAGTCTTCCTAGAGTAGTCATCTATAAAAGTTACATAATACAAACATCCACTTAGGGATGGAATTGACATTGGACCACATAAATCTGAATGTACAAGATCTAGTATTTCTTTAGATCTACTTTCACTGCTATGGAAAGAACTTTTAACATTTTTACCCATAGCACAACCTTTACAAGTACCATCATTTACATGAATGAGTTTAGTAATACCTTTTACCATCTTCTCCAAAGATGGAAGAGCCCTGAAGTGAAGATGTCCAAGTCTTCTGTGCCAGAGTTCGTTGGAACTTACATAATCATGAATAAGTGCTTGAACTGGGAGAGTGGAGAGTTTGTATAAACTCTCATGTCAATTTATGATCACACGAGCAGTCTTGATGTTGGAGTTCTTAGGCCAAGCAAGAACTCTTCCTTCAGAAAATGCAATTTGATATCCCTTATCCTCCAAGGCTGAAATAGATGCTAGGTTCCTCTTGATCCCTGGAACGAACAATACATCACTTAGGTGTAGAGAAATTCCTGATTCAAGTTTTAGAGATGTAGCACCAATTCCTCTTACAGCATAGCGTGCATCATCCCCAATGATGACTTGGAGATGTGAATCTTTCTCTACTAAATCAAAAAGGTACTCCCAATGACCAGTGATATGTCGAGAGGCTCCACTATCAATTAACCATGTATCACTGTCTGTAGCAACATTGCTTGATAATGCTGATATGAAAAGAAAACCATTGGAGTTATCTTCAACCTCCTTCTGAGATGGGACTTCATTGATGTTTGCTCCTTGATGATTAGGTCTTGTTAAGCAATCCTTTTCAAAGTGACCAAACTTGTCACATCTAAAACACTAGATGCAAGATAGATCTTTCTTCTTCTTCCTAGAGTCAGGTGCATAATCTGATTTGAAATCTCTATTCTTTTTAAAGTTGCCCTTCTTCCAGGGTGAACTCACAATAATGGTTCCCACTTTTTTGCCACTTTTGACACTGAGATGTACATTTTTTAAATAATCTTCAACTTCCGAGAACTATAACTTTTAAACTATTAAAAATTTGAAGATGATGTAAATTAGTGATTTCTAGAATTTTGTTTGTAGATTCTATATACATTTTTTTCAAATTTTTTTGAAGGATTTTTAAAAAAAATTTCCATCTCCCTCGAAAAGTAGTTTTTTACAACAAACTATATTTTTTAAGAGTGAGGTGCCTCCCGAAATGTATAACTTTTTTTCTATAAATGATAAAAGCTCAATTCTTTCAAATTTTGGTTTTTAACATCAATATCTAGGGCTTGCATTTCGTTTTATAGTGATATGTTCAATATTTTTCATTTTATAATGTTTTGAAGTCCGACTAGTCATAATTTAGACATAGGTTTATGTTTGAACACATAACTTGTTCTATATAAATTGAAATTCATTTTTTTTTTTTTGGTTAGAAAGAAGACATCAATACCAAGGGCATAGATATTTTTTAGAATTTTTTTGAATTAGTTTCTTATTTTTCCCAATGCGTTGAACAGAGAAGTTCATGTTCGATGAAAAACCAATTTTCCATAAAATTAAAAAAACAAGAACATAATAAATTCAAAATATAACAAAATTATACTCATTGGAAAGCTTGCTCTGAGTACTACAATCTAATGTTTTTGGGTTATCAAGATTATTTCATTCGTGCTTTGAACCAGAGCTCCGAAGTCATTAATTCTTCAAAATTCTGAAAATTTTTGGGAGAAACCTCAAATTAGAGGGTTCGAATGAACAGTACTTCGAGCGAATGGGGTTCGCTCGAATCCATTATGGTTTGAGCGAACCCCTATTCGCTCGAACCAATAGGCTTTATTTTGGCTCATACAAAGTCACTCGCGGTTCGAGCGAACCCAAGTCCGCAACGTGGTTCGCTCAAACTCCCAGGGGTAGTTCGAGTGAATACCACTATTTGGCTCGAACACCTAGAAAATCGAAGTTCCCACTTTCGCCAAATTCCTTCGTTGGCAAAAGTGGGAACCATCTTTGTGAATTCACCCTCCAATACTTTCACTTCTTGGTAGATTGAGCAGCAAGAACATGTGTATCTTCATTTTGAGAACTCTTGACGATTCCTCTGGTAGTCAATCTCGATTCTTCTTGAATACAATCTACTCGAAGTCAATAAAACTTAGGTAATTTTGACCTTCCACTTATGCTTTGAATAAATGGCTCCCATGAATGAGGCAAACCATTCAAGGCTAGCATGACAAGGTCTTTATCTATCACTTGATCCCCAATTGCGCATATTTGATCTCTCAATTCTAAAATTTTAATGAAGTAGGCGATGACTAAATCTCCTTTTGCCATCTTTACTTGGTGGAGTTGTTGTCTCAAGGTGAGAGCCCTACTTACGTTGTTAATATCATATAAACCTTCCAAGGTCTTGAATATATCTCTTGCAGTTGTCATCTTGGAGATGAGAGGTACCAAGTGATCCCTCACAGAGTCGATTAATATCTTCTTTTCTTTGATGGCATTCTTCTTGAATTGCAGTTTCTCCTCATGATTTTCAGGTTCGGATAAATCCTTCTCCTCTATGAATTGAAGAAGATCATTTATTCAAGTGTGATGAGCACTCTAAACTTCCATGAGGTAAAGTTAGATGTGCCTTCAAGCCTATCTTTGACTTTAAGACCATTCACCATTTTTGAGACTTAGAGATACTACTCGACGAAGAGAGAGGATAGAATACTTAGAGGTTGTATAGAATCTGATCACGACCTTCTTTCATCGTGGCTCTGATACCATGTTGAGACATGGACCAGCTAGGACTCAAACCTAGGACCTTCCATACGCTGCTGGAGTGCTCTACCACTGAGCTACTAGCCCCTCTTGGACCAGTCCATCGTCGGTCTAGGTGTGGCTTATTTCCAACACCAACAAAATGGAGTGTGTAGATATGATATCAAAATATTGTTGTTTAGCATAATTCATTTTATTATCCTATTTTTAAAGATATTTGAGATTAAAACATGGTATCAAAATCTTGTTGTCTGGTATAATTCATTTTATTATCCTATTTTTAAGATATTTGAGATTAAAAGATAGCTATTATTTTTCTCAAAATTTAGTATGTACTTATCTTACATTCTTAAATGATTTGGATAACTAGAATAATTTAAAGAAAAAATAAGAATCTATATACTCTAGTTTGCATATATGTGTTCTTGTGAGATCTAGGTGATTATAGTTTTTTGATAATTCTAGAGGGATTTCAGCCATTCTATAACATCTAAAATAATTGAGAAAGTTCAAATTGACTTTTATTTAACAAAAATAATTGTGATCAAAAGAATCAATTATAAAATGGGGATTTGAGAGAGATTCTAGAAAGTAATTGATATTTTATTGCATCTGTAGCCCAAATGATTTGGATAACTAGAATAATTTAAAGAAAAAATAAGAATCTATATAATATAGTTTGCATATTTGTATTCTTGTGAGATCTAGGTGATTATAGTTTTTTGATAATTCTAGAGGGATTTCAACCATTCTATAACATCTAAAATAATTGAGAAAGTTCAAATTGACTTTTATTTAACAAAAATAATTGTGATCAAAAGAATCAATTATAAAATGGGGATTTGAGAGAGATTCTAGAAAGTAATTGATATTTTATTGCATCTGTAGCCCAAATGAACATGATATTTTAGTGTATTTGTAGCTCAAATGAGAATGACCATCATGATATTTTAGTGCATTTCTAGCCCCGCCCCATTTTTACCTCCTCAATTGGAAACCCTAAAAAATAGGGGCTTCTATTTTTAGGAGAAGATTCCACATAATCCTTATAGTAGGAAAAAAAAATCCATGGGACCGCCTCTTCCTTAAAAGTAGAGCCTAAGCCCCTCCCATGAGACCCCTACCTTATAAGAAAACTATTCAAAAGTTGAAATTAGAGAATTTGACCTTTAATTATTATTTTTCTCTCAAATCATATTTCTAGTTGTACAATACAAACTATATAAAGTAAAAAAAATTTGTAACAATGAGTGCCACTACTGTAGTGGTGGCACTATTCATGAGACACCGCCATTTCCTCCCTTTGTGCACACTACTAGGTCATGCCAAGCCTCCACCACCTAGACAATGATTTGAAGAATATCCATAAAATAATATTTCATGAATATTTTTCTCAAATAGCAATTTTGTGCCAAAATTTTGGTAGTGTTTAGTTTTAAAAGAGCAATTTTGGTATATAAAAGAAATTTTATGATATTACATGATCTTTTGAGAATATTCTATTCAAATTAAATATTTTAATAATTTTTAAAATATTCCATCCAATGAAATTATCAATTTTTTAAAAATTTGACTTCTTTACTATCACAATCTTAAATAATTTTATAATCAAACTTTGAAGGTCTATAACTTGAAGATACAAACTTCATTTTTCATGCAATTATTTTTTGATTTAGGGTAGAATATCATGCTCTACAAACTGGTAAAATCATATTTCTAATTAGATGCTCTAAATTTTTAAAAATTGAAGATCCTAAAACTTTATTGCACAAATTTATTTTGAGATATTCTAGGAGGCATAACTTGTGTAAAGAAGCTCATTTTTTGGGTACTTTTTAATAGTTTTAAAATGGATGGAAATGAGGTTTCTAGGCCTTAGACTATAAATTAGGGTCACATTCACTTACCATTTTCGATCTATGGACCATTTCGTTAGGTTAACAATCTATAGGGAGTTTAGCTAGCTGTTTTCCCCTTAAAATACATCTACTTCAAAAACTACTATCATTCTAGTTGGGTGATGCAGGAGCATCCCTGGTTCTTGGTAATCTTGCATCAACTAAAAAAACATTTCTTTTTTTGTTTGATTTCTGTTTTGCAATTTCAACATTCCTTTCTACACTTTCTTGCATTTGCTCACCGGATCTTACGAAGATAGATTTTGATCAAGGACATAATCATCTACCTTATTCCTAATCCATAGAACTTTTGGATCTTTTTCTAGCAAGTTGTCGATTCTGGATTCCGAGATAGTTTCCTGGCTTAGAACATCGAAACCGCTTGGACCTATCTTGCTATTGGCGAACCTTGCAGATCCCTTCCATTGCTTGTGAAGCCTCTATGCGTTGTTCCAACGTTCCTTGGGGTGTGGTCGACCTTCCTTTTGGTTGACACTTCATCCTATGGATTTTTCAGAGGATTCTCATTGATGGAGACTAACTTGGTGGTTTTACACATTTCATCATGTTTATCATTGTTTGACTCTTCTTGGACCGAGGCAGACCCTCTAGACCATATAAATCAATGTAGTTTAGCTTTTAGTTACCAATTTTTAGAACCGAGAACATCTATCTTGAGGTTAACTAGTCTAGTGTTAACCAAGACTGTAATAGAGCATGTCTGTATCAAGCCAATGAGTTGAATCTTCTTGTCCGCATGTTGTCGGTCGATTGTAAATAGTTTTCATGATATAATCAATTAGTTTTGCATTGCCTCCATCATCTTGTCTTGCTTTCATTGTGTTTTACTGTTGTTGTATGGTCCGAATAGATACCATTGAGGTCCCTCCTAACCGTGATTGCACCAAGTTATATCCGAGCTAGGTTTCATTCTAGAGATTGTGTTGTCCTGAAGATTTTGTTGAGTGGCGAATTGTGGATCTGATCTAAAACTGCAGAGGATTGGTGTGAAGATGACACGAAGAGGAAATAGGAATGGTGGAGTGTGTGGGAATGCAGACCTTGTTGTAATGGAAATGTTGAGAGGAATTGCAGCCTGGTTGGAAGTGGTTGAAATGGCCCAGAGAAGAGGTTGACATATTGAAGATGTGAGTGAAGATGAAGAAGAATCTAAGCACCAATAGAACAAGTAGCAAATTCACCAATGATTAATCTAGATGAAGAAAGGTTCTTGAGGGTTTTGAGTAGGGCAAACACCAAACCACATTTTACCCCATCGGAGTATGATAAAAAGTTGGACTCATATGAATTAATGGATTGGATCTCAGAGATGAAGTATTTTGACTTTGAGAAGTGGAAGAAAGAAAGGTGAAATATGCCTATACTAGGTTGAAAGGTCATGCGTCTCTTTGGTGGGAACATTTCCAAGTTGATAGACATAGAAGAGGTAAAGAGAAGATCAAATCATGGGAGCGGATGGTTTCCAAGTTGAAATTGAAGTTCAGGTAAGTGCACAAAAATGATGTGCAAAAAGGGGGGTATAAGTGGATACCTTTTTTCTTAAATCAGGTGAACCTAAACTTGGAGGCAAAATTCGAACGTCATCCACTGAAAATATGAAGATAATCAAAGAACAAATATTATAGTACTCTGAATCTAGTTTCCAAACTACTAAATGTTTTAAAAATTGGATAATATTAAGGGGGTCAAACCTTTCACACATGAAAAATAGACCCTGATTTTTTTTTAAAACATAACATTGTGTCTGATGTGCGCATCAAAAAACTCATAGTTAGATTTAGTATTTTGACAAATCCTTTGACAAAAAGATAGTTAAGAGTGAGCACTAGAAGTTGTGTATTTTTTTTGTAATTTTTTCTTGTATTTTTTTTAATGATTTTTCCAATCGAACAGATCCTAAAAATAAGGTACATGTTCATGCGTGAAACATAACTTGCGCCAAAACAATCGAAAATACAATTTATTTATTTTTAAATTACAAAGAATCAAGTGCACTACAATAATATATAAAGTTTTTTTAAATTTGGATAAGTAGATCAAAATTTATTAAAAAAATGGTACACATGTCTTTGAGAACTATGGAGACATTGGTAAAAGAAATTCA
Organism: Cryptomeria japonica; assembly: GCF_030272615.1. Classification (NCBI taxonomy): domain Eukaryota; kingdom Viridiplantae; phylum Streptophyta; class Pinopsida; order Cupressales; family Cupressaceae; genus Cryptomeria; species Cryptomeria japonica. The sequence goes on from NC_081409.1 coordinate 203,157,145, forward strand.
ATAATAATGTTATTGTTGTTCAAATTTTTTAAAAATTATATGGTTAGAAAGCTAAGAAGATGGGTCAAAATATGGTGACAATTTTAGAAATACCCACAAGTGCAAATCAGATGATGACAAAGTCGAGAAACCAAGTTGATAAAACAAAACACGTTGAAAAAAGGAGAGAAATGGAGGGAAATCAAAATTCCAACCCACAGATTTGTCATATAGGCCTATTCACAAGCCTAAATAGTCAAAAGTGTGCATGGGCTCCCAACTTCTACCCGTGTTTAAAATGTGGGTGTGTGCATACATATTTATATATGTATAATATGTTTTTTTTTTATTGGTAATGGGCCGAAGCTGATGAGGTGTACATACCTTACCCCCTTGTGGGATTTGAACTTGTGAGCTCCCTTTCAAGAACACAAGTTATCCACCATTAGGCCAACTCAGGTTGTACATGTATAATATGATATTTCATGTATATATATAAGTATATTTAATATGTATATAATATATAATATACATACATATATATTATATATACATACATACATACATACATACATACATATATAGTATATCTATATATGTATGTATGTATGTATGTACATGTATGTATGTATATATGTATGCATATATGTATATACATGTATATACACACACACACATATGTGTGTGTGTGTCTATAGTTTATATTATATATATGTAATATATAATATATAATATATTTGTTGGTGTTGGAAATAAGCCACACCTTGACCGACGATGGACTGGTCCAAGAGGGGTTAGTAGCTCAGTGTTAGAGCACTCCAACAGCGTATCTTAGGTTCTAGTTGTAATGCCCATACCCTAGTCGAATTTTTAAAACCCGTTTAACCTTGATTGACTTCCTATGTGGCATTCTCAAATGGTAGATTAACCGATATGCAATGTGTAGCTTAGATAATATAAATAAATTGTGCATACTTATTATTGTGCTTTTGCATCGATTTCCGTGTAAATGTACTTGTTCCTAACCCTTGTGATAAATCTTGATCTAACGTCTTCAATGAATATGTATTTGTATATGCATGCTTGTATGAATTCATGGGTGCAGGAGATTCGCAGGTACAACATCGCTTAGGGCAAGGTTCATCTCCTTTGGAATTTGCAAGGTTGAGTATGCTCTTTCATCTTTTGAATTCGGATTTAGTGGTCATATAACTCTCGTCTTGCCTTAGCCATGGTTAGGTGAGCATCGTGTGTGGATTCGTGGGGCTTGCGTTTCATTGGGATGCGTGTCGAGAGAATTGGAGGACTCCCTCGATTTGCGTGCCATGCGCGAGGTAAGTGAGGTTTGTGATCCTAAGTATCAAATTTAAATTTATGAGTAGACGTGCACATTAGTGATATGAAAATTTAAATAGGTGGTTTCTTTATATGAGTAATCACTAATTTAAGAGATTGCTTTAAATTGTTATTGTAGCAAGCTTAAGGTATTTAACTGAGGTTAGTGTGCTCATTTACGCATTTGTAACTTTTATGCATTTGTAATTGAGAAATTTGAATAAACAAGACTCTTGCATTAGATTAGTCCTTTATTTAAAAATGTCGCTTTATTAAGTTATATAGCGAGTTAATTTAATAGTTAATTTTAATAACTACGATTTTAATAAATTATGCATTTTAGAAAGGAAATTTTTTAAAGTCGTTTGGGAGATAATAATAAATTACTCATTTTCGCATTTGGAGGGAAAAGGAAAAAAAAAAAATTATTATTATTTAAAAGAAATTATTTCTTCTTACTTGTATAGTTGATAAAATATAAAAGTTTGATTTTCAGTAAATTAAATTAGAGTTGAATATGAAATAGAAGCTTTTAAATTTTAAAAGAAAAATGAACAAGGAGGGAATGAATGATTCCCATTTGGATTTTCATTTATTGTATTTTAGAAATAAAACCCTAAATTCGAAATTGAAAAGGAGGACAAAATTAGGGTTTCATTTTTAACCTAGTTTGTAAGCATTTTTGGGGGTTCTTTGGCTGGGGAGTTTTTTGGGGAAAAAATGGAGGGATTTGCATTGTAGCAGCAGATTGGGAAAGCTCTTCTTCAAGACTCATGCCCGGAAATATCATTACGAGGTAGGATTCGAATCCACTACCTTATTCATTTGTGGAATACAAAAATAGTCTTATCCTTGAATGATTTGGGGGTTTAGTTTTCAGTGTACTTTCAGACTTGGTTGTGCTTGAAATCAAACCTCATTTTGATGGATTTTGTGATTTTAAATTTGGTAGGAAAACTATCTCCATAATGGAGATTTTGGTATGAATCTGGAAATGTCTTTGAGGTGTTGTAATTCCTCATATCTTTGTGTGTATAAACCTGTTTGCATTTTAAAAAAAAAGAATGTTTATCATCAATATCATGAATACCCAAAATACAGTTCGTTCAAAACGAACTGGTTATTTCGAGTCTGTGCGTTTTATTCCTTTATTGTCATATTGTGGCGGCGTGTTGTCTTTTTTTTTACATTATATCGAACCTGTATGTTGAAAAAAAAAAAGGGATCTGGGTTATCGCACTGGGCGGAGGGCTTATGTAGAAGAAGCCTTTGTTTTGGGGTTGAAGGGCGGGGAGCGGAGCTCCACCCGCTCATCCTCCCCTCCCCCACTAACTCCCCTCTCTCCCCGCTAACTCCTTGTAGACCTCCCGCTTGCATGTGAACGCTGCCGGTGGCCGCGACACTGCGGTGGCCGCAGGGCGCCGCGGGCCTGCGGGCACCGCAGTGGCGCCGCCACGCTAAAATCCCCTGCGTTAGGGCTTCGCTTGGGGTTCGGGCGCTATGCCTTTTACTTAACTTAAAAAAAATGTTTTGTTGTATTAATTGTATTTTCATTCGGTATTTTAGGCATGGATTAAACTCAGTTTTGGGTTTTATTACATGGTAACTATTAAGAAAGGGATGCTTAATTAAAATAGCTTTATTCCAAGTAATATTTATGATATAAAAAAAAAGAGTTGGGAGTTTTAATTTTAGTGAATAATGTTTATATACATTTATATAGATATATATGTATATATATATATATATATGTATTTATATGCGTGAGTGGGGGTTAAAGCCTCGGGAAGTCAAGCGAATCCATACGGGATTCCTTCCGAGTATGCATTGAATTAAGTTTGATTATCTTATCATTCAATTAGGATTCTTACTCAACCAAGCCTAGACCCCACCCACGAACGCCTGAGTACGAGGGACAACTCCGTCCCAAGACTGCCTACATACCCACTTCGGCGTGGGATCAAGGCGTAAAGTATGTAGTTCTATCTATGGTTTGATGTAAACTGATTTTTGTGGGTACGCAACCCTTTCTAGGGTCAGTGTCCCAGACAGTTTCTCTGCGGTTGCTACCCACGAAGGTAGCACTTAAGCGAAGGCTCAAGATGGCCTATTGCTTGTGGCCTAAACAAAATAACTAGAACCTAATTCTTATCATGAGCGTCACCCGATTTCAATCACCAATATCCCTTCGAGGTGAATAAATAAATAAATAAATAAAGTAAATTTCACGAGAGCTCTTAACTTGACCATCCCTAAGAGGGTTTACTATGGTTTATCTCAACGGATGTGGAATTCAATTAAAAGTTATCTTATTAAATTATCGATCCAAGAGGGATTACCCGCCCCTTGGATTTTTAACTTCCAAATGTCCCTTATTACTCCCCGACGATTTATAGGGACGATGCCACAGACGTCGTTAATGCAGCTTTATTAGGCGTTAAGTGCAGTAGTTCAACACGACGGCATTACCCGTAAGCGTGACCCAGAGGCACCGTATATACCGAACGCTGCTAGTTTTAGTTTTCCAACTCCATTTGTTTAGTTTTCTAAACTAACATCATACTTGAATATAATTATGAAATGGATGTACATAATTTAAACCTTAAATACTATTTGAACAAAGAATATCATTATTCTACAATTAATTGGATTAATACATGTATTGGCATGGTAATGATAATTGCGAACTTACGAGTAATTGCATGAAAAATACGAAATAATCATAATGCAATGCAAAAGTAACGTCATTTATATTCAAAATGCAGAAATGTTTTCTCTATCGCAAGACTTAATTAGTTATAAGGTTACAAATTTCTCATGAGTGACCAAATTGAATAATAATGAGACTTTACTTATCTCCAAAAATTATGGGTCAAATAATCCATTCATTTCTCTAAGGAATTGAAATAATACATTGAATTCAACTCTTGTTAATTTTAAGGAAATTAAATTTAACTAAACAAATGTACATGAAAAAGAAATTAATTTAATTTTAATTTAAAACGATACACAAAAATACTTAAATGTTAAATCGAATGTTAAAACTTCCATCGAAAATTCCTACGGCAATCTCGTTTTATTAATATATATATAAAACCAGGGGGTGGGGACCACGGGTCCCGTCACTCCCTGCGGTCCTGCATATGCAGGCCCGTAGGGGTTGGCGGGGCCACGTGGTCCCCTCCACTCCCCTGCGGCCACTTGTAGTGACCGCAGGGTAGTGGGGGGTACCACTAACCCTGCCGGTTTTCGGTAACGCCGCTCCGCGTACACGCGGTTATTTTCGGGTCTGTGCGTACGTGCGGTTATTTTTGGGGTCTGTGCCGAATGCAGTGATTGATAATGCAACATTAATATTTGTAAATTGACATTAGGATTATAAATATACATATATATATATATATATATATATATATATGTATGTATGTATATATATATATATATATATATATATATATATATAAATACATATATGGTTTCAAATTCTTTACAAAGGATAATTTTTATTTAAGAAGGTAAGAACAGGTAAAATAACTGAGTAATTCTTGGTTTGTCTCCTTACAGAAACCAGACTTTTAATGTATATATATATTTTTTTATCTGAATCACAGAGAGAGAGAGAAAGATTTATCCAGCCATTACAGGAAGGGAGTTGTTCTCAGACTTCTCAGAAAATTGGTTTGTTTCCAGGGTTATTCTCAGAGTCCAGGAGGATTTATTCGACTGGTAATTTCAGTGAGCTCTTTGTTCAATCCACAGAGAGTTTTCAAAAAGAAAATAATAATAAGAATACTCATTAAATGATTTACAGAGAGAAGAAAAAAAATTGTAGTGAAGTTTATCTTTGTTTTCAATAACTTCTTTTCTGTTCTGCAAAATTTTTTTTATATAACTAGATAATCATAATGGAAATGAGATTTGGATAACAATAACCAGAGAGATGAAAGATGGTTCTTCTTAGCAAGAATAAAAAAAAAAAATAAGAGGAACAATTTAAATCTGGATCTAGATTTATTATTATATTTTTATTTTTTTTTTAAAAACAGTGAATCTAATTCTTGTCAAGCAAATTTAATCTACTTCCTTATCAAGAATCTGAAACTAATAATCAACAATTTGTTCTATTCTACTCCAAAATTTAAAACTAAATTTTATCAAAAGTTTGAAACAATGAATCAACAAATTTATTTTTCTTTCTATCAAACATTTTAATCTACTCCAAATCTGAACTAAATTTTATCAAAATCTGAATAATGAATCAACAATTTATTTTCCAAAATCAAGAATCCAAACAATGAATCAACAACTTAAAACATTTTAATCTAATTCTTATCAAAGTCTGAAAACCAATTTCACAAATGAATTTCATTTTCATAAAATAATCTAATCTAATCTACAACAAGAACAAGATGCACAAACTAAGCTTGAAGGAACCTGGATGCTTGCAAAAATGGTGTAGAGTCTTCCTTGATCCTCCAAATTGAAGAGAAATCCTCCCAACAAAACCTTGGCTGCAATGAAAAAAATGGACTACAAAAGAGAAATTGCAGAATTTCTTATCCAATCGCTAGCTTTTCTTTTGAAACTTGTACCTATTTTATAAAAGAAATTTCCATTTCCCACTACCTATTTTTTTAATTTAAAAAAAGAGATTCTTCTCCCAATTTGGCCTCCATGCAAATTAATTAGGCTTAGTGGGAGGAGTTACATGCAAGGAGGTGGAGAAGCCTCTAGAAGCTTCTTATTCCTCCTACAACATGTGCCTTAATTTGGGTGAGGGAAATTAAATAACAATTTAAAATATATATGCATTTTCCATGTGTGTGTGGTTTATTAATTTATTCCCTTACAATATTCATTCAATAATTCATCCAAAGAGTATAAATAAAGTTTTGTATTTTAAATCAAAAAAGGTGATAAAGGAGGGTTGTGACATCCTCCCCCCCTTAATCGGTGCATCGTCCCGATGCACTTATTAAATGCATTCAAAAGAGTTTATAGTTCATGTTCAAAACAAAAAGGGAAATAGCTGCTACATCTCCTTAGTATCCTCCCAGGTGGCATTCTTCTCGTCGTACTGGTCCCATTGCACTTTGCACTGATCAACCTCTCTGTTGCGCAACTGGCACCGGCGCCTCTCCAAGATTCTGAATGGCTCTATCATTATTCCCCCCATTTCTTGGACCTGCAAGGCATCCCAATTCAAAATGTGTTTCTCATCAGGTACATATTTCTTAAGAAGAGATACATGGAAGACATCATGGATTCGGCTCAATTGGGGAGGCAAGGCCAACCGATAAGCAACTGGATTAATTCTTCCCAATATTTCAAAGGGTCCGACATAACGAGGTGCAAGCTTAGTCTTTTTCCCAAATCTTATGGAACTCTTGTGTGGCCTAACCCTTAGGAAGACTTTCTCTCCTACTTCAAACTCCCTTGGTGTTCTGTTTTTATTTGCATAACTCTTCTGCCTATCCAAGGCTTCCTTCAACCTTTGCCTAATTTCCTTAGTTTTCCTTTCCATTTCTCTCAACATATCTGGCCCAATAATCACTCTATCTTCAAGACTATCCCAACTCAAAGGTGTTCGACATGGTCTACCATACAAAGCTTCAAAGGGTGCCATTCCCAAAGATGTTTGATATGTATTATTGTAGGCAAACTCTACCAAAGGTAGGTACTCTTCCCATTTTCTCTGTTGGTCCATGCAGTACATACGAAGCAGGTCTTCCATAATCTGATTTGTCCTTTCTGTCTGACCATCGGTTTCCGGGTGGTATGCGGTGCTAAAATTTAGTTGAGTCCCTAGGGCTGATTGAAGTGTGGTCCAAAACCTGGAAGTGAATCTTGCATCTCTGTCTGATATGATTTTCTCTGGTACTCCGTGCAACCTAACTATCTCCTTAATGAAACGTCTAGCCAAGGTGGGTGCATCATCTGTCAGATTTCCTGGTATAAAGTGTGCCACCTTAGTGAGCTTGTCAATTACCACCATTATTGCATCATGCCTAGAAGGTGACATGGGTAGCCCTTGTACAAAATCCATACTAATAACTTGCCACTTATGTTGGGGTACATCGTGCGATTGTAACAATCCAGCTGGGTGCCTATGTTCTGCCTTTACTCTTTGACACTCCAAACATTTGGCTACATACTTGACAATATCGTTCTTCAACCCTTGCCAAAAGTATAACTTCTTTAGATCTGCATAAAGTTTGTTAACTCCTGGGTGGCCTGAATAAGGGGCATTGTGAGCCTCCGATAAAACTACTTCCCTTAAATTCCTTGAATTAGGAACATAGATTCTGTTATTGTATCTGAGTAGCCCATCTTCATCAAATGTGTACCCTTCGACCTTAGGGTCGGTCGGGTTGTGTCTTATAGTTAATTTGACTTGCTCATACCATGGGTCATGTCCTTGTTCATCCATTACTTGCTTTTTGAAAGAGGTTTTGAAGGTTGCTATAGTCATCAAGTGTCTTCTCCTACTTAAGGCATCTGCCACCCTATTTTCTTTCCCCTTAATATATTCGATCTCAAAGTCATATTCACTTAAGAACTCTAGCCACCTTCTTTGTCTGGCATTTAAGTGAGGTTGGGTAAAGATGTATTTTAGCCCTTGGTTGTCCGACTTAAGCTCAAAGGGCTTCCCTAGTAAGAAATGTCTCCACTTTTGCAGGGCATGCACAATTGCTGCCAACTCTAAGTTGTGGGGTGCATAATTGACTTCATGAGTCTTTAGCTTCCTAGATTCATAAGCCACTACCCCTTCATCTTGGACAAGTACCCCTCCTAACCCTTCAATAGAAGCATCTGTTACAACTGTGAAGTGTCCATTTGGGTCTGGTACCTTTAGAATGGGTGCTGAAGTTAGTTTTCCCTTCAAGATTTGAAATGCCTTATCACTTTGCTCGGTCCATACAAACCTTTTGCCCTTCCTTTGCAACGAGGTGATGGGATTTGCTATCTTAGAGAATCCTTCCACAAACCTCCTATAGTAACCTGCTAGCCCCATAAATCTTCTTACCTCTGAAACATTCTTAGGGATTGGCCATTCTACTATCGCCTTTATTTTATCTGGGTCGACTGCTATTCCTTCCTTTGATATTATATGCCCAAGATAGTGAATCTTTTCCTCAAAGAAGGCGCATTTGGACAATTTTCCATATAACTTATGTTCTCTCAATCTTTGCAAAACAATCTGTAGGTGCGCTAAATGTTCCTCTTCATTTCTAGAATAAATCAAAATGTCATCCAAGAATACCAAAACAAACTTATCCAAGTAGTCATGGAATACACTATTCATCAGGTTCATGAATGCAGCTGGGGCATTAGTTACTCCAAAAGGAACTACTGTGAATTCATAGTGTCCATATCTCGTCCTGAAAGCTGTCTTCGGAATGTCTTCTTCCTTAATTCTGAGTTGATGGTACCCTGACCGAAGATCTATCTTGGAGAAAACTGCCGCTCCTTTCATTTGGTCAAAAAGGTCCTCTATGCGAGGTAAGGGATACCTATTCTTTATGGTAACTTTGTTCAACATCCTATAGTCGATGCATAGCCTTAAGGTTCCATCCTTCTTCTTAACAAATAAAACTGGCGCTCCCCATGGTGATACACTTGGCCTTATTAATCCCTTAGCTAAGAGTTCCTCTAATTGCATTTTGAGCTCTTGTAATTCGGTTGTGTTCATCCGGTAAGGTGCCTTTGATACTGGTTCAGCTCCTGGGAGTACTTCGATAGAAAAGTCAAACTTTCTCTTAGGGGGTAAACCGGGTAGTTCTTCTGGAAAACATCCCTAAACTCCTTTAAGAAAGGGGTATTTTCAAATGTTGGTGTATTTTCCTCCTTCCCTTCATCAATTTCGACCATAAAGATTTGTCCTCCTCTTCTCCTTTCCTTCTTTAATTGCATTGCTGAGATAGTTTCTACATTAATGGGTTTAAACTTTCCTTGGATTTTGACCCTTTTCCCCCCATCATCCAAACATTCAACAATTTTGCTATAACAATCTACATTAGCTTGATGGTCTGCTAACCAACTCATTCCCATAATTACATCATATAATCCTAAGGGTGCCACATAGAGATCTACCCTTGTTTCGAACTCAGGGAATTGTACCTTTGCCCTTGGTAAACACTTAGTTACTTCTCTAGTTGCCTTATCCCCATATTGAACCGTCCATGATGACTCCATTTGATTAACTTTAAATGCATATTTGTTCACTAATTCAGGTGAGATGAAACATTCAGATGATCCAGTGTCAATTAGAATTGATATTGGTTGTTCAAATAGTGTACCTGTAGTTTCCACGGGAACATTCTGGTATCTTCTTCTTTGGTTCCTAACTGCTGCATGAATCCTCTGTTGGGGCCCTTGTTGGGGTTGATTGGCTCTAATTTGTCCTTGCATCCTGGGGCAGTCTCTATCAAAATGATTTTCCCCGCACATAAAGCATCCGCTTGGAGGACCTCTCCTACCTTGATTTCTAGGGGGATCATTCCTTGTTTCATTTCCCCTGGGTGGATAAGTTATCCTGTTCTGCTGGTCATTCCTGTTATAGTTGCCTCTGTTATCATTGCCCCTGTTATTATTGCCCCTGTTATCATTGCCCCTATTATTGTTGCCCTTGTTATTATCATTTCCATTCCTCTGATATTGATTAGGCGGTGGTCTCCTTTCAGAAGAGTTATTCCTTTGACCCTTGTTGAAATTAGTGTTTCCATTGAATTCTTGCTTCCTTTTGAATGAGTGATTCCCATTATAGTTTCGTCCTGCTAGTGTCTGAATCTTCCTCTCTTGCCTTAGGGACTTTTCAAGTTCTTCATTCATATTTCTGGGTCCATGCATGTCAACCTCTGCCCCTATGTTGGTATTCAGCCCCAAAATGAACTTCCTTGCTTGGCCTTCTTCATCCCTTTGGTACATAGGCACATACTTAAGCAACTTGGCGAATTTATCCCAATATTGTTGAACGGATAGGGACCCTTGACGTAGGTTATGGAATTCTGTCACTTTCTCATCAAAGAACAATTGAGGAAGCCACCTATCTCGAAAATGGTGAACAAATTGATCCCATGTGATTGTATCCCTGTTATACCCATTTTGTTCCTTGGTGTTGGTCCACCAACTAGCCGCCTCCCCTGTGAGTTGATAGGAGCCCCATAAAGCCTTAGTTGTTTCGCTGAAATCTCTTAGCTCAAAATATTTCTCCATTTCATTTAGCCAATTCTCAGCCCCTTCACCAATCTGCCTCCCATCGAACTTAGGAGGGGTGATTTTCTTCAAATCCTTGGAGAGTTCTAATATGTTATTTTCCTTTCCATTACCCATCACATTTCCTTGATTGCTACCAGGGTTTCCATTCTCGGTACCACTTCTATTCTCATTGTCATTCTGCCTTTCCCTAAGGTCCTGCAGTGATTGTTCCAGGAAGTTGATTTTATCTCTTTGTTCGGTTAGAAGGTCGATTATAGCTTGGACCCCATCTCCGTTATTACCTAGGTTGTGTCGATCCTCTTCATGATCTTCCTCATGGTTTCCTTCATGGTTTTCCTCATGGTTTTCCTCATGGTTTTCCTCCCTTTGACTCCTAGTACATCTTCCATTACCCCTTCCTCTTCCTCTTCCTCTTCCTCTTCCTCTTCCTCTTGCCATTCTAGGTTTTACCTGAAAGTTAAATTATGTAGTTAGTTTCTCCTTTTTTGTAGAATAAAATTTAATTTCCTATTATTGTAAAACATTCCCTTAGCTGAATAAATTGAAGTGAGCACAAGGCCTAGATTTGAACCTTTGCTCTGATACCACATGTAATAACCCAACAAAATTAACCCAACAAAATTGAGTATATATATATTTTTTTTCTCTTTTATTATGTTTTATTCAATTGCATACTCTGGGCATCCATCCAAATAGGATTGGGCAATCATCCATTCGGGATGAGCTTCTAACCATACGGGTTAGGCAATTGTCCATATGGGACGTAAATTCCATCTATCCAATACGGGATAGGCATCTACCCATACGGGGTAGGCATCTATCCAAACGGGATAGGAGATGCTCTGGCCAGAGACTTAGACTCATCGGGACCATTCGGGTCCTGAGCCACTCACTAAGTACTACATTCTTCTAACAAGAATGCACCGAGGTGGCCGTCCTTAGGAGTAATAAGAAAAATAACACAAGCTTGAATTCCGCCTCGGAATTTGGCTTAAAGCCTCGGGAAGTCAAGCGAATCCATACGGGATTCCTTCCGAGTATGCATTGAATTAAGTTTGATTATCTTATCTTTCAATTAGGATTCTTACTCAACCAAGCCTAGACCCCACCCACGAACGCCTGAGTACGAGGGACAACTCCGTCCCAAGACTGCCTACATACCCACTTCGGCATGGGATCAAGGCGTAAAGTATGTAGTTCTATCTATGGTTTGATGTAAACTGATTTTTGTGGGTACGCAACCCTTTCTAGGGTCAGTGTCCCAGATAGTTTCTCTGTGGTTGCTACCCACGAAGGTAGCACTTAAGCGAAGGCTCAAGATGGCCTATTGCTTGTGGCCTAAACAAAATAACTAGAACCTAATTCTTATCATGAGCGTCACCCGATTTCAATCACCAATATCCCTTCGAGGTGAATAAATAAATAAATAAATAAAGTAAATTTCACGAGAGCTCTTAACTTGACCATCCCTAAGAGGGTTTACTATGGTTTATCTCAACGGATGTGGAATTCAATTAAAAGTTATCTTATTAAATTATCGATCCAAGAGGGATTACCCGCCCCTTGGATTTTTAACTTCCAAATGTCCCTTATTACTCCCCGACGATTTATAGGGACGATGCCACAGACGTCGTTAATGCAGCTTTATTAGGTGTTAAGTGCAGTAGTTCAACACGACGGCATTACCCGTAAGCGTGACCCAGAGGCACCGTATATACCGAACGCTGCTAGTTTTAGTTTTCCAACTCCATTTGTTTAGTTTTCTAAACTAACATCATACTTGAATATAATTATGAAATGGATGTACATAATTTAAACCTTAAATACTATTTGAACAAAGAATATCATTATTCTACAATTAATTGGATTAATACATGTATTGGCATGGTAATGATAATTGCGAACTTACGAGTAATTGCATGAAAAATACGAAACAATCATAATGCAATGCAAAAGTAACGTCATTTATATTCAAAATGCAGAAATGTTTTCTCTATCGCAAGACTTAATTAGTTATAAGGTTACAAATTTCTCATGAGTGACCAAATTGAATAATAATGAGACTTTACTTCTCTCCAAAAATTATGGGTCAAATAATCCATTCATTTCTCTAAGGAATTGAAATAATACATTGAATTCAACTCTTGTTAATTTTAAGGAAATTAAATTTAACTAAACAAATGTACATGAAAAAGAAATTAATTTAATTTTAATTTAAAACGATACACAAAAATACTTAAATGTTAAATCGAATGTTAAAACTTCCATCGAAAATTCCTACGGCAATCTCGTTTTATTAATATATATATAAAACCAGGGGGTGGGGACCACGGGTCCCGTCACTCCCTGCGGTCCTGCATATGCAGGCCCGTAGGGGTTGGCGGGGCCACATGGTCCCCTCCACTCCCCTGCGGCCACTTGTAGTGACCGCAGGGTAGTGGGGGGTACCACTAACCCTGCCGGTTTTCGGTAACGCCGCTCCGCGTACACGCGGTTATTTTCGGGTCTGTGCGTACGTGCGGTTATTTTTGGGGTCTGTGCCGAATGCAGTGATTGATAATGCAACATTAATATTTGTAAATTGACATTAGGATTATATATATATATATATATGTATATATATATATATGTATATATATATATATATATATATATATATATATATATATATATAAATACATATATGGTTTCAAATTCTTTACAAAGGATAATTTTTATTTAAGAAGGTAAGAATAGGTAAAATAACTGAGTATTTCTTGGTTTGTCTCCTTACAAAAACCAGACTTTTAATGTATATATATATTTTTTTATCTGAATCACAGAGAGAGAGAGAAAGATTTATCCAGCCATTACAGGAAGGGAGTTGTTCTCAGACTTCTCAGGAAATTGGTTTGTTTCCAGGGTTATTCTCAGTGTCCAGGAGGATTTATTCGACTGGTAATTTCAGTGAGCTCTTTGTTCAATCCACAGAGAGTTTTCAAAAAGAAAATAATAATAAGAATACTCATTAAATGATTTACAGAGAGAAGAAAAAAAATTGTAGTGAAGTTTATCTTTGTTTTCAATAACTTCTTTTCTGTTCTTCAAAAAAAAATTTATATAACTAGATAATCATAATGGAAATGAGATTTGGATTACAATAACCAGAGAGATGAAAGATGGTTCTTCTTAGCAAGAATCAAAAAAAAAAATAAGAGGAACAATTTAAATCTGGATCTAGATTTATTATTATATTTTTATTTTTTTTTTAAAAACAGTGAATCTAATTCTTGTCAAGCAAATTTAATCTACTTCCTTATCAAGAATCTGAAACTAATAATCAACAATTTGTTCTATTCTACTCCAAAATTTAAAACTAAATTTTATCAAAAGTTTGAAACAATGAATCAACAAATTTATTTTTCTTTCTATCAAACATTTTAATCTACTCCAAATCTGAACTAAATTTTATCAAAATCTGAATAATGAATCAACAATTTATTTTCCAAAATCAAGAATCCAAACAATGAATCAACAACTTAAAACATTTTAATCTAATTCTTATCAAAGTCTGAAAACCAATTTCACAAATGAATTTCATTTTCATAAAATAATCTAATCTAATCTACAACAAGAACAAGATGCACAAACTAAGCTTGAAGGAACCTGGATGCTTGCAAAAATGGTGTAGAGTCTTCCTTGATCCTCCAAATTGAAGAGAAATCCTCCCAACAAAACCTTGGCTGCAATGAAAAAAATGGACTACAAAAGAGAAATTGCAGAATTTCTTATCCAATCGCTAGCTTTTCTTTTGAAACTTGTACCTATTTTATAAAAGAAATTTCCATTTCCCACTACCTATTTTTTTAATTTAAAAAAAGAGATTCTTCTCCCAATTTGGCCTCCATGCAAATTAATTAGGCTTAGTGGGAGGAGTTACATGCAAGGAGGTGCAGAAGCCTCTAGAAGCTTCTTATTCCTCCTACAACATGTGCCTTAATTTGGGTGAGGGAAATTAAATAACAATTTAAAATATATATGCATTTTCCATGTGTGTGTGGTTTATTAATTTATTCCCTTACAATATTCATTCAATAATTCATCCAAAGAGTATAAATAAAGTTTTGTATTTTAAATCAAAAAAGGTGATAAAGGAGGGTTGTGACAACCTGTATGTTGAAAAAAAAAAAGGGATATGGGTTATCGCACTGGGCGGAGGGCTTATGTAGAAGAAGCCTTTGTTTTGGGGTTGAAGGGCGGGGAGCGGAGCTCCACCCGCTCCTCCTCCCCTCCCCCGCTAACTCCCCTCTCTCCCCGCTAACTCCCTGTAGACCTCCCGCTCGCATGTGAACGCTGTCGGTGGCCGCGGCACTGCGGTGGCCGCAGGGGCCGCGGTGGCCGCAGGGCGCCGCGGGCTTGCAGGCACCGCAGTGGCGCCGCCACGCTAAAATCCCCTGCGTTAGGGCTTCGCTTGGGGTTCGGGCGCTATGCCTTTTACTTAACTTAAAAAAAATGTTTTGTTGTATTAATTGTATTTTCATTCAGTATTTTAGGCATGGATTAAACTCGGTTTTGGGTTTTATTACATGGTAACTATTAAGAAAGGGATGCTTAATTAAAATAGCTTTATTTCAAGTAATATTTATGATATAAAAAAAAAGAGTTGGGAGTTTTAATTTTAGTGAATAATGTTTATATACATTTATATATATATATATATATATATGCGTGAGTGGGGGTTAAGCACGAAGTTGTATATGATATGTAAAAGTAAAGAAGAGTCAGAATGATAAGTGAACTTAGAATTAATAAAAGGAAATTAAACTTAGCCCTTCTTTATTATTTAATCCTAAATTTAGTTCTTTTATGTTTGTTTTATTATCTCATCTCAGATTGCCAAATAATATATTTGGATTTTAGAGAATTCAACATATAGAAAATCTATACTAATGAACGAGTATTTAATCTCATACTGATTTCATCGTTCTCGGGTTAATACTCATTATTAACATGGAACAAATAGTGAAGGTGGTTTAATACAAGTTTTAAAGAAGAGTTAATTTAGTTGTGTACCGAAGTATCGACATTATCCGTCAGAGCAAAATGACATAACGAATATCTCTACCCGATAATGCCTATGCTGAAATTAAACTTCTAATATTGAATTTGGTTATGTATTGGTAAGACTTGGCATGACAGTGTTTGGTTGGAAGTAGGTCAAGCCCTGGTAAGGATATCGTCAAACAAGAGAATCTAGGTTTATTTGTTTTCTTTTATTATGCTTCAAATGGCCCGCTTTTAAAAGGGTCCACTATGTAATAATTTAACGAGGTAAATGTTGAATAGTGTATGGGTTCGCCTAAAAGGCAGAGTTGTAAAGACATGTAAATATGTAACTTTAACTATATAATACCAAAGGGGTCTTGCAGTTGAGCAGACCCGGAGATGTAGCCCATCCAGGGTGAACTCCGAGATCATACCTGTGTTATGTGATGTTTTTAGCAAACTTGTTTTAAGATTTTAAGTTATCATGAATGGGTATACTCTTGCTTAAGTGTATGGTGGAAGCTTAATGAAATCAAATTTAAGTGCATAACATTATTCAAATGGATAAATATAGTAGTCTTTTAAATTCGTAAAAACATGGTGAATTATGAATATGGCAAGGTATTTAAATATTGAGATTAAAGTTGTGGAAAAAGTAAATTGATAATGATAATTTAAGTTGTAATGGTGGAAAGAATCTTGTTGGAATACTTTATTGGTTTAACTTGTTATTAAGTATATAAATGGAATGGATGTAAAAAGGAAATGAAGTTAAGATTTATGTCACAATTCTTAAATTGAAAACTAAAGAATGAACATCATATAAATATCTATCTCTTTACCTTAGTAAACAAATCTCGCCATGTCAATTATGTTTCATTACATTGGACGAAATGGTTAAGTTATGTCACATTTTAATCTTAACCAAAATACTCATCAGGTTAACTTGATAACCATGTGGACTCAATTAGGTATTCATGTTGTATAATGGATGAAAATACTTAGTAATTCATGTGGTAATTATAAATCAATAAACCTCACTAGTTTAACTTTATAATAGTGTGAACTCAAATAGATATCCATATTTTGATCCTTATAAAAGAAATCCCTCGTGATTGCTAAAATAAATTTAAAATGGGAGAGTAATTGGCTTGTGGTTTATACATTTAACTTAGTAAAACTATTTCTCTCATTTTAAGTTCATTTAACAAAAAAAAAGTGATATGAAATCAGGAAATTGTATTTTAATCCTAATAGAGAATGCCACTATGATTTTAATTATTCTAATCTTGAAATGTTGATTGTCATCTAGTTAACAATACTTTAATTTAAAGGATGTTTTCCGTTGCCCTAATGCATATCCTTCTTAATGAAGCTAATTCATTTATTTGCAATTTTTAACACTTCAAATGAATTCCATGACTACTCACATTATACCTTTCATAAAAGAATTTCAACTCATTAGTTGGTTATGTATGAAAACAAAAGAAGAGACCTCACTCTACTCATGGAAATTAATCCGAAAGAAACAAATTTATCGCATTAACCATATTGTTTAACATTTTAAAAGAGGTATCAAATGTGGGTGAATATTTTAAAGCCAAATGAAGGAAACCACGCTTTACTAATCATAGTTTGACCTTAAATGTATGAATCTCATTAAGCCTATTATTAACACATTAAAGGATGAAATCATTTGTGAATGGATACCTCAAACCAAAGGAATGAACCTCTCTATATTAAAAGCATGAACCCTCTGGGGGCCTCTTAATGTAATTATGATAATTAAGTGTATCGAATACATGACCCCTCATTGGCCTCTTATTCACTAAAGTAAATGAACGCCTCCCTAAAGTATAAGACGTCATATCTGTGAACACTTATATAATCAAGATCTATGCAACATCTCGTAATTAAGTTACCCAGCTTAATGGATCTAATGACGCAAGTTGAGTTAGGTGTAAGGTTGTGTAATCGCGTTAGGAAACTCCTTAGGATTGTTGAGCCTTTCCACTGTGATAATTAAATTGACAGATAATCTCCATTGTATTTTAATGTCGTGTCTAATAATGAATTGAGTTAACTTCAATTTATCTTAATATCGTAACCTCTTCGTTAACACTCTTAATTATTATATAAAAAAATAAAAAATTTACACTCTATTTGAGTGTTTTTAATTTAAACCCTTAGGGGTTTCCTGTCGGGGCACTACACTAGTCCTAGATGGTCCATGTCTCAATATGGTCTCAGAGTCAGGTCCAGGCTCGGAGCTCCAAGCACATGAGAGGTGTGGCTTAAGGGGGGGTGTTGGTGTTGGAAATAAGCCACACCCGAACTGACGATGGATTGGTCCAAGAGGGGCCAGTAGCTCAGTGATAGAGCACTCCAAAAACCTATGGAAGGTCCTAGGTTTGAGTCCTACCTGGTCCATGTCTCAACAATATTACATATTATATAATATATAATATATAATATATATACACACACACATGTGTGTATGTATGTGTATTGCCTTTTGATATTTTATGTGTATGTGCATATATTGATATATATTGTGTTTTGATATCTTATTGTACTGTATTGTATTCCTCTCTCTCTCTCTCTCAAGACCCCACATAACACCTAATGACCTCTTCATACCATGTATGATATCTCAAGGGGTCAAATGGTGTCTCAAGGGGTCATATGGTGTTGAAACACATGTGTGGCTCAATTAGGACCCCACATGACCCCTAATGACATCATGTGACATGTCTTCCTCTCCCCCCATCTCCCTCCCTCCCTTTTATCTCTCTCTCTCTCTCTCTCTCTCTCTCTCTCTCTCTCTCCGGGCCCCACACAACACAACATGAGGTCCCTTTAGGAGCATATGATATCCTAAGGGGTCATAGGGTGTCCTGAGGTGGCAAAATAAACCATTATTACAATTTAAAAAGTAGTGCCAATATTGCTTACACAATTCAACACCTAAGGGGTCATAGGACACCATATGACCCTTTAGAACACCATACGAACCATAACGACACAATATGGTGTCTTAAAGGGTGGTAGGACACAATATGACCCCTAAGGACACATTACATGACCCATAATGACAGGGTCATATGTTGTCGTAAGGGGTCATACGGTATCCTAAGGTGGAAAGATGAACCATTATTACAATATAAAAATTAGTAACAATAATGCTTAAAATAATAACAAACCAACATGCTCCCCCTCTCTCCCTTCCTCCATACCCCATCCCTCTCTCTCTTCTTCTCTCCCTCCCCACTCTTTGCCTCCCTACCCCCTTTATCTCCGTTACTTTATATTGTTGTATTACAATTAGGTATTCCATGTAGTGGTCACCATTTGGATGAACAGTAGACCTAATAATCCTAAGGTCCACAATTTGAGCAGCAGAGGCTATGCTTTCCTTGATATTCTTAACATTTGAATCATTGTACAAAACCCATTGTGCGTCATCCCTCAACCACACTCCTCCTGTTGTTGGGCTTTGGGCAATCTTTGGTAATGCACATTTTTTCTTTCCAATTTGTTCCCCTACAATTCTTAGAATACTAAGAGCCACACGACGGAGTTGTTTCCAAGTTGTCGGTCTCAAATAAACATCCTCACATTTTTGTAGTCACATCAAATAAATATTCTCACATTTTGCAATCATGTCAAATAAATAAGAGTTCTTTAAAAGATGTGTATATAGATATTTTATTAATGATATTAAACTTTAATCTCTCTCTCTCTCTCTCTCTCTCTCTCTGTCTCCCTATCCTCCCTTTTCCATCCTCTCTGTCTCTCTCTCCCTCTCTCCCCTTTTCCATCCTCTCTCTCACTCTCCCTCTCTCCCTTTTCCATCTCTCTCTCTCTCTCTCTCTCTCTCTCTCTCTCTCTCTCTCTCTCTCTCTCTCTCTCTCTCTCTCTCTCTCTCTCTCTCTCTTTTCCATTCTCTCTCTCTCCCCCCTCTCCCTCTCTCTCCTTGTCTCTCTCCCCCTCTCCCCTCCCCCTCTCCCTCTCTCCCCCTCTCTCCCTCTCTCCCCCTCTCTCCCTTTCTCCCTCCCTCCCTTTTCCACCCTCTCTCTCTCTCTCTCTCTCTCTCTCTCTCTCTCTCTCTCTCTCTCTCTCTCTCTCTCTCTCTCTCTCTCTCTCTCTCTCTCTCTCTCTCTCTCTCTCTCTCCCTCCCTCCCTCCCTCCCTTTTCCTTCATGTTTTCTTTACTACAAAAAGTGTTTACGATACGAGGAACTGGGACTATTAGTTCATTGGTCTGCTAAACATTTTTAAGGCCTAACAGTGCATAAGAGGTCTTTATATGTACCAGAAATTTTAACGTTGGTCTGCAAACATTTTTTAGGGCCTAACAACACGTACGAGGTTACTAAAAAGACCACATACGCAGTACTGGGACATATACTTTTAGTTTCCCAGCCACCTCAACAACCTCAAAAGAAGTTTTTGAGGTCATTGGAGGCCCTACTGCAATTATGTCTGTGCTTCTGTGACTATTTTATACATAGAAGTAAGTGATTTTTTTTGTTTTTGCATGATTTCAAATGATTGAATTGTTGTTCTTATTAGTTTTGTCAATGTTATTGTTATTGTTTAATAGTTTTGATTCAAAAAAGCAATGACAATTATCAAATTTATGGTTATTTTATTGTTTATTAACTTTTGTTTACATATATATGTAATATGATTCTATTTAGGACAACTCATATCAACCGTGGGAAAGAACAAGAAAGGAACGATGGAACAATGAGAGGCTAAAAAGGAAAGACAAAGACAACGTATGAAGAAATTACATGACATAAGAACAATGAGACAAGAAGGTATGTCATCCTCAACAGCTCAATTCGATTTACCAAATGAACATAATGCACCTAATTGAATTGAAGAAGAGACATTTGATTTACCATATGAACCTAATGCAATTGAAGAATAGACCACATTCAATAATCAATTAAACGATGAACATACACCTACTCTATTTGATAAATTGAATGTACCCAATGCACGCAATGCATCGATGTTAACACCTCCTAGAATAATTTGTAGGAAACCAAAGTATCTAATTGACATTGATGAGAATATATTGAAGCTAATGCCCGATAAAATGAATGAACAAACTTGTAGGAGAATGGTTAAAATAGCATGGCAAAACTATTTTGAAAACTTAAATAAAATCACAAGATTTCAATTAATTGTTCAAATGATTAAAAATTTGAATTTTAGAGAGACAATGAAAATTCTAGGCCTATGATCATCTGAAAGTAACAACGAAAGAACTATTGCAAGAAATCTATTTGATACATATCAAGCTATCGGTTCAAAATCACGTACACTAAAGATTCTAATGTTACTCAACGTGTCATTACATCAACCATAATGAGAAATAAAATTAAAAAAGATCATTTGATAAGCAAAACAAGTAAGTTATTAAACGTTAGTAGAACAACATTAATTAAAGCATTACATAGGCAGGAAGAAATAGAGGATCCTAACAATAATTCTCTTTTTTGGGCATTCTCGGGTACACTACCACGTAAAGACAAGGTTGTTGATGCACTAAGAACATTAATTGAAATTTTTTGGCATCAAAACTTGATGCAGAGCATCTATCACAAACCATAAAACCTTCATTCAAGGGTATTACTGACGCAAAACTAATACAAGATCTTAAACTTGAATCAAGTGGCATATAAAAAGATCAACCACTCTTCTCAACTCCAAACCAATTTAAAAGGTTATATTCCGTCCCTAAATACCTTAATTAAAGATTTCAGATCATAGCATTCACCATAACATGAGGGAACAAATTCTTTATTGCCATAGAATACTCTAGTTCAGGGTTTCATCCTTTAAAAACCGTTTTCATCAAAATAATCATAAATTATTCAATTCTTGACCAAATTAAGTCAGAAAAAAAAGAAATGGAAGGAATATTTAGAAACATTTCCAACACATATATCCTTTCTTCATTATGATTCCTCATGTAACCATACCAAACACTGCAACCAGACTATTGCTGCCTTCACCAATCTGCTTTTCACCATGAACTGTAGCAAACAATCGTCAATAACTTCTTAAATATTTATAATAAAAAAAATATCTCTAGTTAGACTTTATATTACTAAGTTAAAAAACTTATCTCAAATTTATAGCCAGATCCAATGGTTAAATCAAATGTTATGAGGATTGTTCCCAAAATGGGTAACCCTTGGCATGGTTTTGACAATTTTTGTAAAAACAAACATATCTTGCCAAATAATCCACAAAAATGCATAAGAAAGGATTAATCTGAAAGATATTTAATTAATCTATCATTCAAAAACATATACACATAAAAATTTCACCAAATGTGATCCTCCATGGATCTATGACAGTCACAGATTCCTTAAAACCTTATGATAGTTTGAGGGTTTGATGGATAATCTTTGTCAAATCCACTCCAAACTGCTCTACTCCCTTGATTTTGACCAAAAATGGTTTTATAAACTGTGTAGGGGAAAAAGCGAGACTAGGTTAACATGCCCTAATCCTACCTTTTAACACACATTACGGAATACGAAAGAGCCTAGAGATATCGCACAATTGGCTACTTCTTTTGGTGAAACAGAGAGCCACGGGATATCTATTAGGATTTCTATTCCCTTGTTGAAATTGTAAGATCAAGTAATGCAAGTATTAACTAATAACAAGATTGCAGAATTGAGATTAAACAATGAACAACTGTAAATACAAGGATGAAATAAGAATGCAGATGTGTACCCGGAGTCAAAATCGGACTGAAAATGTTCGGGACGGGGGCGCGGGCGCCACTGTCCTGAAAACTGCACCGGAAATTGCTGTTCTACACTTTGCAACACTGTCGAGAAGCTGTCTGAAAGCTGTCTGTTCGGAGGACCAGGGCGCCCAGCGCCTCTGTCCCAGGGACCAGGGCGCCCAGCGCCCCTGTCCCAATCTTCTGCTCTGCAATTTGACCCAGAGTGCTGTCTCGACCTTCTCTCTCCGGATCTGTATCCCGCGGCGTCGTCCGAATCCCGAAACCTGCAATGATATCTGAAAAAAGGGTGTATGGGCAGCCAACCCTCAATGGAGGAGTACAAGCCAATCTTCAGTCGGTAATCTCCTATTGTTCTTCAATGTCTTCCAAGCCCTAAGTGAAGGAATGAAATTGATAGATGCTTGATAGAAGGATGTTGAATGTTGTTGAAGTCTTCAAAGATCTGCTCTTTCGCTGCATATGAAGTTCCTGAAAACAAAAATCCGATCCCTTCAAATGAAGAAAGAGAGCTCTTATGTAGGAAACCCTAGATCGCAAATTCGTCTTTTGGCTGACCTAGAGATTGAATATCCCGCCAATTTCTTGGGGTTAAGCTTTATTTTATGATTGGATCGTGCTCCCAAAATTTCGGGAAAAATGTCCGGGACCATGTGCACTCCGGGCGCCACGGTCTCGACAACTTTTCACCAAATTTTCAGGGCCATCGGATATGATGATTTTAGAGAGAATCCCAAAGTTACAGGTGATTTCGAGATGTTTTGACCCCGAAACCAAGCCCCCAAGTTCGAAATAGGACTTAATTAGGGTTTTTGATTGAGTGGTGTATTGGAGGAATAAAATGTGAAGGGCGCGCTTTAGTGAAAGGGCCCAACTTTATGATGTAGAGAATGATGAAATAGGACCTTAGACCTAATTAATTTGATTAATTAAGTGCTTAAGGAGAAATGCAATGCAGAATGTAAAATGCAGTAAGGCAGGTGCTAAACTAGGTGTGAAATTGTACCACCCTAGCGAGTGCGTACAATTTACGATGCTACATAAACCATTTCCAAGTCCTTCCTAACTACTCTAACCACCTCATGACCAATGGATTTCATTCTTACACTTTTGTTGCACTTTTTTGGCAATGTTGCAACTTTGCAATTTTTACAGTTTTTGATAAATTACCACTACACTTCACCCTAGCCTTCATGGACACCCCTAACATGTTATAATGGATTAAATTTTACCAATTATAAAATTTTAAACCTTTTTGGATGTTCTTCACCCTTTGACCACAATTGACCCTATCAGAACCTATTAGGTCTCTTGATACAAAACGGCTCATCAAGCCTTACAACATGAATTGTTTTGATACAAATGGTCTTTTGTGACCTTAAAATAATTAATGCAACATTAAAAATAAAGAGAAATGTGGTTTTTCTTCATGATACATCTCCATAGCTAGGTGCCTCTGCACCATACAACCGACCTAGAAAATTTTCCAAGTCCCTTGGAAACATAGATCAACAACTTGCAATAAATCTTTTGCCTTGGAGTGGTCCTCTCTCTGAAACTTTCCTTATCCTTTCCTTGGTGTCATTATCTACCTTCAACTTTGCCTCTTACGATTCCTCTTTCTCTTGTCATCAGGTTCACATTCAGGCATAGGACCATCCTTGCATCTACCTTCTACATTACTCCCATCAGTGGAGTACTCCAATGACTACAAATTGAAGTGCTTTACTAGTTAGATGTCCATCTCTCTCACCACTTCACCACACCAACTCTCCAAACCATCCATCTTACCCAACAATAGATGTTGGAAGATGCATCTCTCTCTCTTTTCCTTGCACCTTCTACCCAACTTAATCTCTATTGGAGGATGGTAATGATAGAACTTCTCTTGTCCGCCCACACACACTTCTCAAAAACCTTCTTCATGTAGCTTAGATGGAACAAGCACCTGCAACCAAATCAACAACTAACAACACAAAATTTTAAATTTTCTTGGGCTAGGTCCTTGTGTGGATTGCCTCCTTTGGCGCTCTACCCACACACTTAGGCTCTTCTAGCTCTGATACAAATTTGATGCAGAGCATCTATCATAAACCATAAAACCTTCATTCAAGGGTATTACTGACCCAAAACCAATACAAGACCTTAAACTTGAATCAAGAGGCATATGAAAAGATCAACCACTCTTCTGAACTCCAAACCAATTTCAAAGGTTATATTCCATCCCTACATAACTTTATTCAAGGTTTCATATCATAAAATTCACCATAACATGAGGGAACAAATTCTTTATTGCCATGGAATGCCCTAGTTCAGGGTTTCATCTTTTAAAAAATGTTTTCACCAAAATAATCATAAATTATTCAATTCTTAACCAAATTAAGTTAGACAAAAAGCATTGGAAAGAGGATTCAAAGACCTTTCTAACACATATATCCTTTATTAATTATGATTCCTCATGTGATCATACCAAATGCTGCAACCGGACTGTTGCCGCCTTCACCGATCTTCTTTTCACCATGAACTATAGCAAACAGTCACCAATCTGCTTTTCGCCCAACCAAAGAGATGTTGATAGAAGGCTAATTGAGTCTACAAATCATGAGCCACATGCCAAATAGCATTTGGATATGACAAAAAATAAAATTTTATGAAATATTCCTTGAAAAGTTTCCTCAAATAAGAATTTGTCAAAGATTTTTTGAAATGGCAAAACCTTTTTATATTAAGATTAATCATGTATGCACCACGTTGTAATGGTAGGAAAATGGTGAATGATAGATAAAGAGGAAAACAACCCTTTCCCTCAAAAAGAGATGAGAGTTTCACTATTGATTACCCTTCAAATACTTTTGACCATGTTACAGTTGGAAGAGGAGAGGAGAATTCACTAGATCCAACCTTCAAGGATGAAGATTGAATTCTGAATGAAATGGGAATGATAAGTTGATCCCCTATTCCTTGTTTGAAATGTAAAGGAATTGATTGAATTATGTAGTGAAAAGGTGACAAAGAACTAATTATAACTTCAGATCGGAATATAGGATGAAGTTGTGCACTTGGATCTGGTAGTAATATGTTGAGATGAAGTCGCCTTGCAAATTTGAGGAAAAGTTGTCCGGAGCGTGGCGAGAATGTACGCGGTCCTCTGAAAAATCACAAAATGAAAAGGGTTTTTCCAAGTTTGCAAATGAAGCCTAAATCCAAACGTACAACTGCGCACCTGCAACCTACACACAAAAAAGAATGGAATATGGGTTAGGATTTGGGGTTTTCCTTTACGTTAAACCCTAGTTTTGGAATTAACCAAGTAAAGAAAGAGAGTACTTGCAAGTAGATGTAAATGAAAGATTGAATTGTAAATCACCTCAAGGGAGGTTGTGATAGCAATGTTGATAGAATTTCTTGTGTGGAATTGAATGTTGGAATCAATCTCCTCTTCAATGGTTGAATCCTTGACTTGAATACAACACCTAGCCTTGAAGGGAGACTTGAGAATGCTCAATGCTGGAAAAGAATGCTTGAATGCTTGAATGCTCTTAAATGCTTGATCACTTATGCAACTTGACACACTCCAATCTTATCCAACTTCAACTTATGTGAATGAGAGGAAGAATGCCCCTTAAATACATGTTAGTGGATTTGATTTTCCTCATAGGTTGAGATCGAGGGAGTTTCCCGTCCAATGCACAACCAACAATGTAACCCTAGGAAGGGTCCTACCCCAAAATAGGGCAGGGACAGGAGTGCCACACCCCTGTCCAAGGGGGGATAGTGACACCATGCCCTTTTCATACCCCTTTCTCCAAGGAAGAGTGCGGATGAGGTGATGTAGAGGCCAAGGAAGAAGTTGTTTCTGAGGGCTGAGCAATCTCTAGTCTTCAATTAGGCTAGAGGATTAGATTTCACGTGCGTGAGGACCCAAATGCAGTTGAAAATTGCTAGGGTCACAATTTTATGACACTACATTAGCCCCCACTTTAGTAGGAGTATATATGTACACCAATACTGTCGGTAAAGTATAAAGAAACAAGATTGAAAGACTTTTACCACGTCAAGGAGGCAAGATGCGCCAAGTCCCTAGTGGAATTAGGATCTTATGACATCAATTGACAAAGTAAAAGGGAAGATATAGAAGGAGAGAACCATGACTGTAAGTAGCAAAGTTCCCTTCACTATGAGTCATGAAAGCAAGGATACCAAAGATTACAAAGCAAAACAAAGTTCACTAAGTAATTCTAAGTATCAAAGAAGTAAAATATGAGTGGAGTGTATGCCCCCTCGTTAAAGCAATTTCTTTAAGGCAGGATACACCCAATATAGATAGAAGGAGGGAACACATTATCATAAGGATTTATCCCCCAATCGAGGAATAAACCCAAGGATAATGAACACAAAACACGAGGTAGTGTCGCTTTACTCGAGTCAGTATGTTGTATGATAACTCATGTATATCATGTATATATATGCATATAATAATCATCATTCCCCAAAGGATACTACCTTAGAAGAAAGGGAAGAAAGGATGTCTTTTGAGTCAACATGAAAGAGACCAAGAAAAGATCTCAATGCTTTGCATCGTCCCCAAATAGACATTAAGGGAACAACAGAAGAATAGGGATACACATAGAAGAATGGTCACAATAGAGAAAGAAAGGAGAAATAGGGAAGATCTATAGTGCTAGTATTGCTAATCTAGCATGACATCCACCTCCTAATCTTGCTGATCACTATTTTGAGAAGATGGGAAACATGCCAAAGGAGCGACATCGATCACAACCGAGGGAGCTATCACAAGATCCAAACAAGGACTATGCTCATGTTGTAAGTCACTTTGTTCGATTCTAGGAGCTAAGATCAGGGTTTTTGAAAACTCATATGATAAAAGCTTATCCCCATCAACATACTCATACTCACTATCAGAAGAATTAGGAGTTGTATTGTCATTATGAATAACATTTTCACCCATTTATTCGTCAAGGTTTAGAGAAAGAGGAGAAAGAACACAAATAGGAGTAAAACCATTACATGTTTTGTGCAACTTATGAATTGGAGATGTAGGTTGAAAATATTTCTTGGGAGAAAAGAGAATCATGTCGATTGTCGGAATTTGAGGAGATTGAGTATCTTGAGGGATAACTTTATGAGCCTGAATATGGTGTCTTTATCAGAATTCTCTCACACAACAATTCCGTCAAGTCTTAGTGGAAAGTTGAGAAGGAAGAGGAACATTTGAACAAGTAGGAATATTTTTCTCCTTCATAGTTGAATGTTTAGGTTGAGGTCTTTTTGGTTGAACAAGAGGAGAAGCATGCCTCTTCTCTCCATAAGAGGAAGGAGGTGGAATTGCTCCATTGGAGGAATATTAGGTGTAGGAAGGAGACCGGGTCCATCATGACGAGGAGGTGTAGGTCTCACCTTAGGAGGAATATTATTGTTCTCCTTAAGAGAAGGTAAAGTCACATCTATAGGAATGGGTTGATGATCTTTCTTAGGAGGAAGATTAGTTCTATACGTGAGGGGAAGAACCTCATCTTGAAGATTAATGGGAATGTCAAGTGTTGGAGATCTAGGTTGACTTTAGGATAAAATCATATCTTTCTTCCATTTTTTATAAGATTGAAAAAGAGCATCACTCCTTGATGGAAGAGATTGAAATTGTTTAGGCCAAAAGAAATTAATAGGAACACTGTGTTGGCATTGCATGAAGAATACATTAATGAAGTATAAGTGTTGTCATTGATGTCAATTGTAACTGGTAATGGAGTTGTATTACAACCGGTAGTGATGCAGTAATGCAACCGGTAGTTGATCAATGAAGGAAATCGGTATTACTATTGAAGTAGAGAGATCAACTGGTAACCCTAACCTGTTGATATGTCGAACCCTAACCGATGGAGCATGGTGAATCGGTTGTGTTGATCTATGATTGAATGGTGATCGAAGATGATTACGCCACGTATGCATGATGCACATGATGAGTTTCAAAGTGGTTTTGGTGCATAGAGATAATTGTTCTATCTTGGGAATGAGCGAGTACATTGCATGAAGTGGAAACCACGTGATGAGTTACAGGATTTGATGAGCAGTGATCAAGGAGCGGTCAAGGTTGTCTAGGACAATGTGTAGATGATTGCTATGTAATCTAATGGTCATGTTTGAACCGTTTATAATCTCTATGAGATCTTAGGTTTTGTGATGTGTTATTGACCTATTATTTTGCTTATAAGGTTGATGAGTTGTTTTGTAATAGTGTTGGCAATTTTAGCTAAGTGTGTCAGTGTGATTGACTGTCAAACCAAAAGGAGTATCTGCAGAATGTGTGAAGTCAGATAGGAGCATGAAAAGGATCTGATCAAGTAGAGTAGTGTTATTACCAGATGACTGGAAGTGATCTGAAATGTGCTATTACTAATGTTAGTAAAGTGATTTGATGTTTTGGTTAAATGGTTTGAGAGTTTTAGATCTGTTACACTGTTATATTGGTATTCCAGTCAACCGGTAAACTTGATAGTGTAGTTGCAGTTTATACTAGTATTCCAGTTTCTAACCCTCTGATAAGGAAAATCAGAGAAGCTAGTCACAATCATGAGTCCAGATCCAATAGAGAAGTCGATGATTAAGACTGTCTGATTGAGCTTGAAGCATTGTTGGCCAAGCGGTTACCCGGAGGTACCAGTAAGTATAGAGGTAAACTACCTTTGAAGTGTTTTTCATGTAACCGGATTGGAATTATTGCAACTAACTGTCCAAATAGAGACAATGAGCAGAAACGTGAGAAGTATAAGAAGTACAAAGGCAAAGGTAAAAGAGATTGTCTCAACTGGTAAAAGAGATTGTCTCATTGCATTTAATCTTGTTCTATAATGTTGAGTTCATGGATAAAGAATTGGAGCTTTTCAAAGAAGAATTGGGTGTCTTAATGCCAATACAAAGATGGAACCAAGTTTGGGACAATAGTTCTCCCCATTCTTCTTTGCTTTTCTTTGAAAATTTTGCCAATTATGGAAATGCTAGGAATAAATAGGGAATGATTGTCAATTAATGTTAGGAGAGTTTTGAGACCTTACCAGTATGTTCCAAACTAGTCTATTTCACATAACTGGGGGGACTTTTATTTTTTTGATAACTTTACGGTGATCAGAGTCTATGGGTGTCCTCAGCCTCCCCATATTTTACCAAAATTTGTTCCAATTAGGATTGGTTTTATGGAGTTTATCTGGCAATTGACCCTAGTTGAAAAAGAATACCTTGAAAGACACAGGAAGGGTTCTCTTCTTCCTCGGCTTTGGGTTGCATCTGATTTTACCATTGATAGGAGTTCCTTTGATAAAGTAAACAATTTCCTTAAACAGTATAGGTTGGTTAATGCTGTGTCTAGATTCTGTGATCCTGAATAATTTATTAAAGTTGCATTGCCAAAAATGACACCTTGGGCCACAATAAAGGACCATGAACCATTGGATGATGAAGATGTGGTTAGAAATTTGCTGAGAAAAGATGAAGTACAAGAAAGGAGAAGAAAATGGAAAAATTTGATGAGAGTTAAAGCAAAATTGAAGGCTGCTGACCCTAGTTTCTCAAGTTTTTGCCCTGATAGCCCGTACCTGGAGAGGATTAACAAAATGTTGAGTTTATATGAAACTCTGATGGAACAAATGCCTCAAATTCCAGAAGTGGCTGCTCAACAGCAAGACCCCCAACATGGACATTCTTCACATGGCAAGAGGCCACTTAGTGTGTATGTTGAAGATGTAGAGAGTGGGGATGAAGTTCAATCTACTCGAGTGCCAGCTGCAAAGAAACAAAAAACCAATGAGGTCGGTACAATTGTGAGGAGAGACCTTGCTAGAGCAATTGTTATAGAACAAGGACACATCTAAGAGAAGCAGGGCAGAATGAAGAACACGGAGAAACAAACGAAGCCCTTTCTCAAGGCTTTGATGAGCGTGTGATGTTGTCAGATGAGTTCATGGAAGATGATGACTTTATGAAGTCAGATGAATTTAAAAGTTTTTTTACAAGGTTGAAACAAAAACAATTAAGACAAAATCTTATCATAGAGGAAGCAAATGAAGAAAAGAAATAGGAGATCATCAACGCACTGTAGGAATATGATCCTGACAAGGAGCAAATATCTGTGGAACATGCAAGACAATTGATTAAGAGTACTAGTATGATTATGATCCCTGATTGGGATATCCAATCTACTTTTATTATTGACCAGATTAGGAAACAAGAGGACCCAATGTTTAAAAATGAATTTGAAATTGGAGATGTAATAAGAGGATTAGGATTTAATCCTAAGTCAAAGACACTTGTTGCTTGGTCTTTGGCCCCTTCCACTCAAAAGCCCCACCTTCTAAATATCCAAGTAGAAAAGAAAGCTGACAGAATGATCTGGAACTTGCAGATTACAACTGACATGGAGATTGCCTCATTTTTTACTCAAGTTTCTTTCATGAATTTGTAAAAAATAGAGGATTTGTCAAGAAGATACACAAAAACATATACCCAATTGATTGTATTGTCTAAAAAATATGAAGAGACACTGATGAAGAAGGGCGCTTTGGAGGAAGAGTTAGTGGAGTTGAAAGAAAAAATTGCAAATGAGCCCCCTCCAATACAGATTACAAAACAAGTACAAGAAATACCAGTTGATGTGATAGTAAAAATGGAGGAATACACAGGGAAAATTGAAAATCTTGAAAATGAACAAAATATCAAGGCTATCTCCCTTGTGTCACGAATTTTGAAACACAGGATTAATGTATTGAAAGGAAAATTGATGGTAGTGCATGATTTGCACATTTCTTTGAAAGAGGCAAGTAAAACATCCTCTGAAGCTGTCGCTTTTCTTGGACCTTTGTTCAATGTTTGGTCAGGAAGAAGCAGATTAATGGATAAGCTAGATACTGCAATGATGTATAGTGACGAGTTCCCTCCCAAGATCAGTGACACTAAAGACATGGTGGAGGTAATGAATGCAGCTTATGCATTTTTCACAGGGAAGGATGTGCTTATAATTGAAAAATTGCAGACATTTGGGGAAGGTTATAGTTAATTGGTGCCTTCAATTTATGGTAGTAATGGAGATTTGAAATTAGTTTCTGGTTGGACTAGCAAATTTGATTTGATTCTGGAGCAAGAAGAAATAATCAAGCATGTAAATGAACAGGTTGATGCTGATTTCTTTAACGGTATGCTTGATTCACTGTTCAAGGTTGAGGTTGACCATGCAAAGTTTATTGTTGAGTCTAGGGAAGTTACATATGCTAGATGGACAGATTCAGTTGCAAAGCTAGAAGAGGTAAAGGCATTTAGTTGGCCAATAGACAAAGAGGTGGATAGGTGGCAAGCCATGCTAAAGCCAAAGAAGAAATTTCAAGTTGAGGTTGCTACCCAAGAATCCTCACAGTAATCCTAAGCTTGTTGAATCCTCATCTTATAAAAGGATTCCAAGATTAATTTGAGAGGGATGGCCACTTTTTTCTTTTTGATCAGTAGGGAGGGATGGCCAGTTGGCCACTTTTATTGATGTTGAACTTGAAAACTCTTATATAGTTATAATAGCTCAACTGTTGAAGAATTTGATAAGTGCATAGTTGAATCGCATTGTGAATTTACTTTCTAATATCATTATGAATATAATATCAATATCATTTGTAGTTTGAGATCTTCACATAATTATCTTTGTGTTGAATTTATGTTTTCACTATGAATTGAATGGTCAAGGGTTTTTAAATTACATATGAATCTGGGTTGTGTATGTAATGGCATTATTCATAATTTCATTCCTATTTATCTACAAATGAATCTTATTGAAGTTTATTATCAGGTTGTCTTTAAATTGTAAGTGACTCTATGCCCTAGGATAAGGCACTGGTCTGTTGTCTTGATGTTTTACTAATTATGTTGTATTCCTATCTATTGTGGTGTTTAATACTTTCATTCTTAATACTCTTATGATTTTATATGCTATGGATGTTTATGTAATATATATGGAGGTGTTCTATGACTATGTCTATAATCCGCCCACCAATTACAATGAGGTGAATCCTTAATATGATTCCAGACTAACAAAAATTTTGCATTCCTCGGCATAATTGGATTAGGAAGCATTAAATGAAAAATTACATACACCATAACAATGCAACAAATGAAAAAAGTTAAATCTCATGATTCTGATCATTTGAAAGAGATAGAATTATACACAAAATAAATTTATATATAACTCCTTCAAGAACTTGCACAAAGCTTGACACTAAATGCTTTTCATTTTCTTTGTAAATGACTATACAGTATACAACTTGCTCCCTTCACCTAGAGTCTAGAATCACTACTAGAACCAGAAAAGGAACCCGAATAACTATACAACTTGGAAAACTGCTTGAGCCATGCCATTATCACACTGGTGCCTTTAGATGGAATGTGAGATGTTACGTTCTGTCCAACAAATCATTTCCAAATAGAGGAGGAAGCCTTCATGCCCAAGAACAGAGACAATGGAAAGAGGAGCTCGAGCCTTCATGCCCACGATCAGGGAAAGTAGAAACATGAGCTTTAGGGTAAATGTTATATGTTGGGGAGG
This sequence comes from Cryptomeria japonica, assembly GCF_030272615.1. Taxonomy (NCBI): domain Eukaryota; kingdom Viridiplantae; phylum Streptophyta; class Pinopsida; order Cupressales; family Cupressaceae; genus Cryptomeria; species Cryptomeria japonica. The sequence continues at coordinate 203,190,071 of NC_081409.1, forward strand.
GGTTGCAACTTCCATGTCATCACAAAGATGACTAGCTGCCACTCCCCACCCAAACAAATCCTTCTTTCATTCCTCTACGAGCTCCTTCTTCAAACCCCTTGCCATCCTATGGCAAAGTAGAAGCAGAGGATGTGTCATGCTTGGCCTTTCTTGACAAGAAAAGGCTTTCACACCCCCTTTGGAAATCCTTCTCACTTTCACAACCCCTCTGACAATAAACAAACTCACACAGAAGAAAACAAAAAAACACCCATCCGGTATCACAGATCACACAACAAATCCATGCACCAGCACAATCCTACTCAAACATCATCTTCCTTTCTGAGGAAAAAAACACTCTCAAAAAATGAAAAAGGTTTCTTTTCTGAGTTTCTCTTCTACCAATTAAGTCACCACTCCATTGTATTTATAACATTTTCACACTTCATTTGGTGATGCTCATTCACGTGAAAAATCATCATTTTGGTGTTTTTCAACATGACTGTAGACTCTAGAAGTCATGCCTATCAAATCCACTACATCTTGCTAAGGCTCATCTATTGTGAATGATTTTGTTCTAATTTTATTGCTCCTTGATTGCACAAATTCTACTTTAGAATCCTTGACAACAAGAAACCTTAGCTCTTATTTCTCAGAGAAATCCATGATCTCCCATCTCTAACTCAGAAGCTATCAAATCCTTTTATGCCTCTGAAACCGTCATCCTCGCTTGTCTAATCAACCTTGACTCAAGAGAAACCTTCAAACTAGTCCCTCAAGAATGAGTCAACATCCAAGCCTTAAAAATTTTAGGTTGCGAGCTAGAAACCAGATAGTTTGTGGTTAAGTTTTATGGTTATGGCCAACTCGCAAGGTAAAATGTCTGAAGACGTGATCAAGCCGCGAGCTGGCAACAAGTTGGTTTTGGTTTACATCGCAAGGTCTCTAGCTTTTTGGGTGTTAGCATTTTATGTTACCGAGCTGGAGATTGTTAGTGAAATTGTTTTGGTCGTGAGGTCTCGAGTTGGTCTGATGTCATACATTATAGCCGCGAGAGTTAGCAAGTAACTCATTTCATACAGTTGTCGCTAGCTCTCATGTTTCTTTAATGTTAGCATTTTTAGGTCACGAGCTAGCGACTAGACAGTTTGTGGTTAGGTTTAATGGTTATCGCCAACTTGCAAAGTTAAATGTCTAACGACCTGATCAAGTCGCGAGCTTGTGAGTGAAGTGCTAGCAGTTAAGAGATAAACAATTTTATGTTGGCGAGTACACGACAAGGGTTAAAGTTACCACTATCTCCAAGTCGCTGCGGTGACAAGGACTTAACATTTGTGGGTGAGAATTGGCGAGTGCCAGTTCAGTTTCCCTCAGTCGCTAGATCTTGAGGTTACGAAGGCTTCTCATTTTCAGCTTGCGAGTTGGAGATAGAGAGAGTCGTAAGGGCTTATCGCTAGGTCACGAGCTTTTCTAATGGGCAGTCTTCCAGGCAAAGAGTTGACGACTGTGTGCCACGTGTTTTAATGACTTAAAGTTAATATCTTGAAATCGCCAATATTTTTTTTTATGATTTGAAAATAGCTTGAAATCGCCAATATTTTATTTTTATGGTTTGAAAATAGGTTGAAATCGCCAATATTTTTTTTTAATGGTTTGAAAATAGGTTGAAATCGCCAAAGAAAATATTTTTTTGGTTTTAAAAACATTACAATTCACCCATGGAAATATTTTTTGGGTTTTAAAAACATTACAATTTGCTAGGATTTTTCACAAACTTTGAGCGATCACGACTAATTCGCCAATGGGGATTATTATTTTTCTTCGTAAACCGCAAAAATTCGCTAGTAAAATTAAATTTTTCCTCGAAATTATACAACTTTTGCCAGGTTTTTACACCTTGTCCAAGGGAAAGGTTTCTTAAAGTTTTCCCTGGAGGACATTGTCTTTGTTGCCATTAAAGAGGAGACATCAGATCAGAAGGCATTAGTCTCTCACATGGATAGTTTTGATGATTTTATTATACACAGTGGTTGTTCACACCACATGACTAGGACCGAAGTAAGTTTCTTACTTTGAAGGAATTTGATGGAGGTATTGTGAGATTTGGAAATGACTCACCCTGCATGGTAAAAGGAAAGGGAACCATTTCTCTTAATGGAAAGAGCAGTGCAGGTGATGTCTACTGGGTTGACGGATTGAAACACAATCTTTTGAGTGTTGCTCAACTCAATGGCAAAGGTTATCCACTGGAATTCAAGAATGGAATGTGCAAAATCTATGGGAGCAAAGGTGAACTGATTGCAACCGGCAAGAAGAGAAAAGGTAACTTGTTTCACCTAAATTCTAAAGTAGAAGATAGTTGGTTTTGGCATCAGAGATTTTGTCATGTAAATTTTAATAACATTGTCAAAGTCAGTAAGTCCAAATCGGTAAGAGGTTTTCCTCAGTTGGACAAACTGGTGAATGCTCTGTGTAAGGAATGTCAGTTAGGGAAGATGACATCCTCAACTTTTAAGAGCAAATCTTTAGAGCAACAAAATGTTTGCTAGATTTGGTTCATACAGACCTCTGTGGGCCAATAAGGACTAGGAGTATTCAAGGTGATCGTTTTTTTATGATCTTCACTGATTATTGCTCAAGAATGATGTGGGTCACATTCTTGGAGGACAAAATAGAAGCCTTCAACAAGTTTAAGGCATTTAGAGCCTTAGCTGAAAAGGAAAGTGGAAAGAAGATAAAGTGCTTAAGGACTGATCAAGGTGGTGAGTTTACTTTACAGGAATTCACTAGATATTATGAAGACAATAGAATTAAGAGGCAACTTTCTGCACCTAGGACATCACAACAAAATGGTATTGCAGAGAGGAACAACCAATCAGTTGTTGAAGCTACTAGAACTATGCAAATACAAGGAGGTGTTGCTAAGACTTTCTGGAGAGAAGATGTTAGCACAACTATCTACACAATGAACCGGATATTGGTTAAAAGAGGTAAAGATAAAACTCCTTATGAATACTGGTATGGTTGGTCGCCTAATGTCAATTACTTTAAGATTTTTGGCAATAAATGTTTTATCAAGATAGGTGACTATGTTGGTAAGTTTGATGCTAAGAGTGATGCAGACATATTTCTTGGTTACTCCATCAAGAGAAAAGCCTACAAATGTTACAACAACCGGACAAAAAAGATCATTGAAAGTGCTAATGTTTGAGTGAATGAGTCTCCTGAAGATTCATGAGAAAACAGTGAGGAGAAGAAGGAAGATGAATCTTACATTTTAATTTTGGAACCAAAACCGGTGAAGCCAGAAGTTGGTGAAATGAATACTGCAACACCAATTCAACTGGAACAGGTAGATTTTGTAGAAGATGAAGATAGTGAGGAAGAAGAACCTAAAGATCATGATCATGTTATTCCAAGGTATGTAAGACTCAATCATAATCCTGATCAGATTATTGGAGATAAAGATGCTAGTGTGTTAACCAGAAAAAGAATAAGAGAGAATTCTTGTATGATCTCCACTATTGAGCCTAGAACAACAAAGGAAGCTTTTGGACATGATCACTGAATCAAGGCTATGGAAGAAGAACTTGACCAAATTGAGAATAACAATACTTGGACCCTAGTACCCAAGCCGGTGAACAAAAATGTAATAGGTACTAAATGGGTATTCAGAAATAAATTGAATGAAGATGGAGTAGTAGTCAGAAACATAGCCAGACTGGTATGCAAAGGTTATCCACAAGGAGAAGGAGAAGACTACAGTGAGACATTTGCACCAGTTGCAAGATTGGAAGGTGTTAGGACTCCACTTGGATTTCTAGAATATAGAGTATTCAAAGTATATCAGATGGATGTAAAGTTGATATTTCTAAATGGAATACTGGAAGAGGAAGTCTACATTGAACAACCAGATGGTTATGCTTTGATTGATGCAAAGGATATGGTGTAAAAACTACACGAGGCACTATAAAGTTTGAAGGAAGCACCAAGAGCATGGTATGAAAGACTACATTCACATTTGGTGAAGATAGGTTTTCAGAGAACTAGTGAAGACAACAATATATATCTCAAAACTGAAGGAGATAAGATACTGGTTAGTGAGGTATTTGTGGATGATATCATTTTTGGAGGCAATGCTAACATGTGCGATGACTTTGCAAATGAGATGAAAAGTGAATTTGAGATGTCTCTGGTAGGAGAGATAAAATTCTTTATAGGTTTGCAAATTCATCAAATGAAGAATGGTATCTTTATCACACACTCCAGATATGTGAAAGAGGTATTGAAGACATTTAGAATGGGAGACTGTAAACCAGTTAGGACACCGATGGTTATAGGTTGTAAACTATCTAAGGAGGATGATTCTGCATCCGTGGATGAAAAGGAGTACAAGTCTATGATAGGGAAATTGAATTATGTTGTTCACAACAAACTAGATATTGCTCATGTAGTTGGATTAGTTGCTAGATTTCAGAAGAATCCGAAGGAGACACACATGGTAACAACTAAAAGGATATTTAGATATCTGAAATGTACTATTGATTATGGATTATGGTATCCATATGCAGGTAACTTTGATTTGAAAGTCTATACAGATGCAGACTGGGAAGGAAATGTTGATGATATGAAGAGTGAAACCAGAGGAGCTTTCTTTCTTGGAGGAAGGATAGTATCTTGGAGCAACAAGAAGCAGAGTTGCATATCACAATCAACAACTGAACCTGAATATGTTGCAGCATACATGAATTGCACTTAGGCAGTTTGGATGAAATAGATTCTAAAAGATTTTAAGTTAAAAATCTCAGAACCAGTAAGGATTTTTTATGATAACACCAGTACAATAAACATTTCAAAAAACCCGGTGTTGCATGCTAAAACTAAGCATATAGAGCTGAAATATCATTTCTTGAGAGAGAAAGTGCAAAGTAAAGATGTGTTACTGGAGCATGTATCTACTAAGGAACAACTTGTGGATATCTTTACTAAACTGCTGCCTAAGGTTACTTTTGAGTATCTTAGAGGTCAGCTAGGGGTTGTGCCCCTACATGAGGTCAATTAAGGTGATGTGGAAGACATCAATCTCGGAGCTTATTGAAGATCTTGAAGAAGGATTAGTGTAGAGTGGAACTACTCCACAGGGGGAGTAGCTAGTTGTAGAACAGTGAAGTGTGACACTATATGTTTTACTTTCACTTTGGCATTGTTGTCAAAGGGGGAGAATAACTGTAGCCAGTTACTAGCTAAAGACATGGAGACTTTGTTGAAGGAAAGTACATGAAAAAATGTAAACTAGGATGCCTGTGTATGTGCATTACTCTCAATCATCACAATCAAATGGTATTGATATTTTGTATTTCCATCAATGCCAAAGGGAAAGATTGTTGGCATTGCATGAAAATTGCATTAATGAAGTATAAGTGTTGTCATTGATTTCAATTGTAACTTCTAATGGAGTCGTATTGCAACCAGTAGTGATGTAGTAATGCAATCAGTAGTTGAGCAATGAAGGAAACCAGTATTACTATTGAAGAAAAGAGATCAACCGGTAACCCTAACATGTTGATATGTCGAAACCTAACCAATGGAGCTTGGTGAATCGATTGTGTTGATCTATGATCGAATGGTGATCAGAGATTATTATACCGTGTATGCATGATTCACGTGATGAGTTTGAAAGTGGTTTTGGCACATAGAGATAACTATTTTATCTTGGGAATGAGCCAGTACATTTCATGAAGTGGAAACTGCATGATGAGTTACAGGATTTGATGAGCGGTGATCAAGGAGCAGTCGAGGTTGTCTAGGAATATGTGCAGATGGTTTCTATGTAATCTAATGGTCATGTTTGAACCGATTTGTTTGTAATATATATGATATCTTAGGTTTTGTGTTGTGTGACTGACTTATTTTTTTGGTTATAAGGTCGATGAGTTGTTTTGTAATAGTGTTGGCAATTTTGGTTAAGTGTGTCAGTGTGATTGATTACCGAACCAGAAGGAGTATTTGCAGAAAGTGTGAAGGTAGATAGGAGCATGAAAAGGATCCAATCAAGCAGAGTAGTTCTATTACCAGATCAACAAAGACCCTATTTTTATCTAACAATTACAATAGTTAAATCCCTTAACCGGGTAAACTTTAACAGGCTCGGTGTTTTCTAAATCCTTTAGATCTAACCAGATGATCCATCAGCCTGGATTTGAAAACCTCTATCGAGGTTACTCCTAACAGGGCATTGCCTTTAACAGGGTATTGTAGTCAATCCCTTAACCAAGTGGTCCTTAACCAGATTTATTCCTAATAGGACATTTTTGTAAAGCTTCTAACAAGGCATGGATCCTAACAAGACAAACTTCAGAAGAGTTCAAAATACTTGTGGGTATTCATCCTCACCGTAGTTTTTCTCATTTGGGTTTCCACATCAAAAATCATTGTGTTAAGTGGTGAATGATTTTGTGGTTATGTTTTGATATGGTTAATCTGTTTAACTGGTAAAGCCACTTAGATATGTTTAGATGACTAGAAGTGATTTGAAATGTGCTATTACTAATATTAGTAAAGTGGTTTGATGTTTTGATTAAATAGTTTGAGAGTTTAAGATCTGTTACACTTATATTGGTATTCTAGTCAACCGGTAAACTTGACAGTGCAGTTGCAGTTTATAGTTCAGTGTTTATACCGGTTAGTTTAGTGATTGATTTATGAGTTGGGTTTGAGTTTGGTGAAAGTTTAATTTATTTTCTATCTACTGATTCACCCCCCTCTCCCAATAGTTGACCAATTCATTATTGATTCATCATATCATCACATCGGGGCTTCTTTCAGATGGACAAAATAAGCTATGGTTCACAGTTATGATTTCTCAATTGTTAGGAAATTTCAGACACTTGTGAATTGGAGAAGCAATAGCCTTCATGGAAGATAGCCAAAGATAGCCCAAATTCACACGGAATTGCTTAGAAGAGGGTATGATAACAAAGTCAACATCCATGGATTTAGTTTGAAATTCAACAGGAAGGGTGATAGAACCAATGGTAGGACAAGAGAAGTCATCAAATAACTTCACAACCACATTAGAAGCATTACATAGTGGTTTATGCAATCTTAAAGTGAAAAGATACTCTTCAGTTATGACATTAACCATGCAAGCGGGATTAATCAAGGCACCACGGCAAGTTATATCCTTAACCTTTGCAACTATGTATAAAGGGCCATCAGGTGCTCTAATGGTCTCACTAGGGTCAAATGTAATACAAGGATCCTTAGGCATATCTTATGTTTCTACCATATTAACCAATTTTGGAGCCATAGAGGTGAATTCTTTAGAAGAGAGAGAATTAGGCACAATCTCAATAACGTTAGAGGTATGACATGGCAAGGGATCAATGAAAATCTTAAGATTTTGATTAGGAGGAGCTACTGATTTATTCCCTTTATCATTCACACGTACCACAGATATAGTATTATTATTATCAATCGAGTCTTGAATCTTATTCTTCAATGCAAAGCATTTCTCAGTATCATGACCAGGTTGACGATGAAATAGGCAAAAAGAATTGTTATAAAAATAAGGGGATGCAAGTTTAGAAGGATCAATTTGTTTTGTAGAAGAATGTTTGATAACATTCTTGTGCAATAAATGAGACATAACACTATATAGAGATTCATTTAAGGAAGTAAATTGTCTTTCTCTTTGGAAAAATTTAGAAATAGAAGGCACACCTCTTGTAGCATTCACATTGTTGTTGTTGATTGGATCATAGAACTTGATGAAGATTTTTGTTGGTTTTAACTTCACAAATGGTTGTTGAACACTCTTCCCCTTATCACTCAGAGCCATAGGAGTGGATTGCTCCATTTGACTAACAACCAGTTGATAATTATGGAGTGTTGCACACAACTGTGGAAAGGAAGTAAACTCAGACAAAAGAAGCTTTTCCGTGATATCTTTTTGTAAATTAGAAATGAAAATTCTTTGAATATCATTATCAGGTACATGAAAAGAAATTTGAGCACACAAATGCTTATATCTACCAATGAAATCAGACACTTTTTCTTTAATGCCTTGTTTATAATACATTAAATCAACCAACGTGATTCTAGGGTCAATATTGTTTTGATATTGCTGGATGAAAGCATTTGCCAATTGTTGAAAGGAAGTGATAGAAGAAGAAGGCAAAGAGAAATACCATTCTAAATCCTTCTCTTAGTGTTCTTGTAAACAATTTTGCAAGCAATCTTTGATCATAAGCAAAATCAGTACACAAGGTTTGAAATGTTTTGACATGCGTAAGAGGATCACCTTTTCCATTATAGAGTTCCAATTGAGGGATCTCAACATGTTTAGGTGGCACAACTTTAACAATATCAAAAGAAAGTGGGCTCGACACATAAAAGGTGGGAACACTAAACTTGGATTAACTCATGGAAACAATTTGTTGTTGTAAGGAAGACACGGTTTGAGCAAGATTGTTAATTGTCTCTTCGGTAGAAGAATTGATGTTAGACATAGGTGATTGGTAAGGTGATGTGATGTTATTGAAAGAAGCCACGGACTAAGAATAAGGTGGAGGGACATTATGGTAAGTAGGTATGGGTGATGATTGGGTAGGAAAAGGGACACTCAAAGGAGGAATAAAGTTGTTGAAGGAATTGCCCCCTTGTGTCACACTGATTGGTTGAGGAATAGCAAGAATACTTATGAAAGACATAGGTAAAGATGAAGGATTATATGAAGAAGAGGGATTGCCCCATGACCAAGCGGTGTAGGAATGACACTTTGAGTTGAAGTAGCCATGATATTGGAGGTAAAAGTAGGAATACTAGTTGTAAGAGTAGTCAAAGGAATTGAAGGATTGACTTGTGTTGAAGGTTGTGAATAGGGTAAGGGCACCAAGATGGTGAACAAAAAAGTGGCCTCATGCAAAAAAAAAAAAAAAAATTTCATAACCCGTGCGTGTTTTGGAAATTCAAAAACATGCTAGGCTTGGTAACACCAAGCCTAGCCAAAAATAATTTAAAAAACAACAAAAAGTTCCTCAAAACCCATAGGTTTTGAGGAACATTATATTTTACAATAAAAAATCAAAAGTTCCTCAAAACCCATACTGGTTTTGAGGAACAATATATTTTATCATAAAAAATCAAAAGTTCCTCAAAACCCATACTCGTTTTGAGGAACATTATATTTTATAATAAAAAATCAACATTATACTTTTTAGAAACCCACAGGTAATGCAAAACTAGAAGTTTTTTTTTTAGTTTTGCATAACCCGTACGGGTTATATAGAACTAGGAACCAAATAGGAAGTTGGGAGAGAGAGAGGGGGGGGGGAGGAGAGGGTGAGAATATGATTAAGAGAGAGAGAGAGAGAGAGAGAGAGAGAGAGTAGGGAGTAGGAAGAGGGATAGAATAGGATAAGGAGACGGGGAGGGAGAGAGAGTTAGAGACAAAGACAGAATGTGATAGGAAGAGAGGGAGAGATAGGGAAAGGAAGAGAAGGGGGAGAGAGGGAGAGATAGGGAAAGGAAGAGGGGGGGAAGAGAGAGAGAGAGAGAGAGAGAGAGAATTGGATGAGGAGAGGGGGATGGAGGGAGAGGGGGATGGAGGGAGAGGGGGATGGAGGGAGAGGGAGAGAGAGGGAGATTGAGAAAAGGAGATGGGGAGAGGGAGAGAGAGAGAGAGAGAGAGAGAGAGAGAGAGAGAGAGAGAGAGAGAGGAAGAGGATAAAATAATGAGAGGGAGAGGGAGAGAGAGAGATAGGGAAAGAAAGAGAAGGGAGAGAGAGAGAGAGAGAGAGAGAGAGGGGGGGGGGGCGGAAGGGAGGGAGTCAAGGAGAGGAGGGTGGAGGGAGAGAAAGAGAAAGAGAGAGAGGGAAGGAGGGAAAGGGAGAGAGGGAGAGAGAGAGGGGGAGGGAGGGAGAGAAGAAGGGGTATGGAGGAAGGGAGAGAGAGAGAGAGTAGGGGATAGGAAGAGAGGGAGAGAATAGGATAAGGAGAGGTGGAGGGAGGGAGATGTGGAAAAGGAGGGGGAGAGGGAGAGAGAGTTAGAGATAGAGAGAGAAGGGGATAGGAAGAGAAGGAGAGAGAGAGAGAGAGAGAGAGAGAGAGAGAGAGAGAGAGAGAGAGAGAGAGAGAGAGAATGGGGGATAGGAAGAGAGGGAGTTGTGGAAAAGGAGAGGGGGAGAGGGAGAGAGTTAGAGATGGAGAGAGAAGGGGATAGGAAGAGAAGGAGAGAGACAGAGATAGAGAGAGAGATTGGGAAAAGGAGAGGCGAAGAGGGAGAGAGAGGGAGATTGGAAAAATGAGGGGGAGAGAGAGAGAGAGAGAGAGAGAGAGAGAGCAGGAGAACAAGGAGAGGGTGAGAGACATGAGGTAGAGAGAGAATGAGAAGGAGAAAAGGGTGAGAGACTCGACAAAAAGAGAAGTGTGAGGGGGAGAGAGATGAGATAGAACTCAAGGAGAATAATTAGGGCTCAAAATAGACAAATACGGTGATGGGGAAGGAAGATGAGAGAGAGAGGAAAATAAGGGATACATGCATGTATACAAACATATATACATATGTGTAGTAAATTCTAAGTTTACAAGCATACATTACTATATCTTCATAACCCGTACGAGTTTTGTGAAACACAAAATAATGGTTTTATTTCTTCATAACCCGTACGGGTTATGTAGAACTATGAATAGTACTTTTTGTTTTTCAAAACCCGTGCGGGTTATGAAGAACTATGAATAGTATTTTTCATTTTTCAAAACCCGTGTGGGTCATATGAAGAATTGCAAATAGTTTTTTTTTTTTTCAAAACCCGTGTGGTTTTTGGCTTGGTAAGAGGGTTGGAAAATGACCCTAAGGCTTGCAAGCCCATTTTCCCCCTATTTTTGTCCCTTTACATGTTTTTTCATCTTCCAACATGATTTCTCGACTTTGTCATCATCAGGTTTACAAATGATCAAGTGGGTATCTCTAAAATTACAACCATAATCTCACACGTCTTCTCAATTTTCTGACCATATAATTTTTTCTATTTTTGGACAACATTAGCATAGTAAACTTTAATTTTCTTTACCAGTGCCTTGAGAGTCCTTACAGACATATGTCTACCATTTTTTTAACAACTTTTTATATACTTGACCAAATTAAAAATAAATTACATATTATTGTTCTAAACTAGATTCTATACACTTTTTAAAAAAGAAGTTTTCATTTTCGATTATTTTGATGCCAGTTATGCCCAACGCACGAACAGGTACCAAATTTTCAGGGTGCGGTCACTTAAAAAAATCATTAAAAAAATAAATAAATGGAAAATTATAAAAAAATACACAACTTCTAGATCTCACTCTTACCTATCATCCTACCAAAGGGTTCTACAAAATAATATATATAACTATATATTTTGTGTAGTGCACGAAAACAACTATGTTATATTTTTCAAAAAAAATCAGGAACAGGTTTTCATGCGTAAAAGGTTTGACCCTCTTAATCTTATCCAATTTTTAAAAAAATTAGTAATTTAGAAACTATATTCAGAGCATTACAATTCTTATTCTTTTCTCAACTCTTAGTTTTTAGTGCATGACCTTCAAATATCTCTTTGAAGTTCAGGTTTACCTGTTTTCAACAAAAAAAAAAGTGGCCACTTATACCCCCCTTTTTGTTCACCATCTCGGTGCCCTTACCCAATAACATAGGGTTTCGACACAACTCTTGATGGACATGAAATTAGAAACAATAATGTGTGCAATGCCACACAATATATCAAATTCCATTCTTATCACTTTGAATAATGTGTTTAAGGCCTTCAATTAATGGAAGAGCTTCACTATTAGGATATTCTTGGGACATCCATTGTTGAAAGTTATCAAATTTATTGTCCAATGTGCAAAGTTGATCTATAGAAACCCTAGTTAAAGCTTCTTCTTCATCATGGGATTCATCAATGGGGTGAATAGGCACATGATTAGGATGGGAATAATTGGCATGATTCTCATTAACGAAGTCACCCAAATTAGGCTCCATCTCCTCGGTAATTAAACCTGGGAAGCCTTAATTCTAATGCTTCATCTAACGGGGATAGAATAAGTAGGACTAATAGTGGTAAAACTCATGCACTAGAGGGAAAATTTGAATTTTGAATTTTGGAAAATAAAATAATGACTACACAATTTGAACTTTGTTGGAAGAAGGGGATGACACAATTTCCAAAAATGAAAGGAAATTGAAAATTTTAAAATTAGGACCAAGGGATTACCACTTAATTTTAAAATCAGAATTTTTTAAATCAGGGTAGATTATAATTATTCTCTTAATTTAATTTAAAAAAATTCTTGAAAATTTGACATGTTGGATTTTGGAGGTACTTTCAATTCTAGAGGGATAAAAAATCGACAAAATCAGCAAATCTTCTGGATTTAGGCTATTAAATACAGTCATAACACTCCCCTAAAATTTCAGGAAAAAAGATGAGGACCATGGCGGGAACACACATAGTCCGACCAACTTTTTTTGAAATTTTCAGGGATGAATATTACGATGATTTTAAAGCTAACCCCCCAAAATTGGCAAATTTTACAATTTCTAAATAGGCAAAATTAAGGTGCAAATGTCAAAATACGACCCTATTAGGGTTTTGAAGAAAAAGAGGATTTGAGTTGTAATTTTGAAAAAGGTCAAACCTAATGGATAGGGACACCTTGGAAAATGTTTAGAAATATGAATTTGAATGAAATTGATTGAAATTTACACAAAATCTAATTAAATCTAAAAATTAGGGTTGTATTACCTAACCACTTAATTTTGATATTTGAATTTTGGGAAAAGGGGTGAAATTGAAAATTTGAATTGTAGGAATGAAGACAAATCTAAGAACAATCAAAAATCTGAAAATCAAATGGAAATGCAATTTTTGCACAAGTTCAAGATGATTTTTTGAAAGTTAGGGTTTTAACAAGTTACCTCTTAATTTTGTAAATTTTATTTGCAAATTGAACAAGAGAATGAGGAAATTGAATTTGATAAACAAGAGAATTTTTAGATCTAAGATAACCACAAGCTATTTTTACAAACCACAAGTTCAATTTTAATTTGAAAAAAAAACTAGGGTTTTTAATGATTTAACCACTAAGTTTGCAGAAAATTTAAACTTGCAAATGAAAAATATGCAATGTTGTTCAAAGGAAAGAATGCAAGACATTGGGTTCACCAAAATGTAATGGTGGGAAAATGGTAAATGATAGATCAAGAGGAAAAATAAACTTTCCCTCAAAGAGAGATAGGAGTTTCACTATTGATTACCCTTGAAACACTTTTCACCATGTTACATTTGGAAGAGGAGAGGAGAATTCACTAGATCCAACCTTCAAGGATGAAGATTGAATTCTTAATGAAATGAGACTGATAAGTTTTTGATTAATGAAAAAGCAGGTTTTGAAGGGGCCCCGAAACCCTTTACAAGCAAGACTTAAACAACAAAGCCACGAGAAAAAGAGAGGAACACAACTGAAAAGAAAAAACCAGTGGAAAACCGAAGAAAACCCACAAAAGCCCTGAATAGCCAGCAAGCCATCCAGGAATCAAATTTTTTCCAGGGCTTTAGCTAGGGTGCTGTTGATTTCTTGTAGCTCTTTGATGTTGAATAACAATGATAAGTTGATCCCCTCTTCCATGTTTGAAATGTAAAGGAATTGATTGAATTATGAAGTGCAAAAGTGACAAAGAACTAATTATAACTTTAGAAAGAAATATAGGATGAAGTTGTGCACCTGGATTTGGCAGTAATATGTCAAGACGAAGTCACCCTCCGAATTTGAGGAAAATTTGTCCAGACCGTGGTGGCAATATACACAATCCTCCAAAAAAATCCGTGAAAAGAAATTTGTTTTTCTGCCTCCACAAATGAAGCTCGAATCTGAAAGTATAGTTGTGCACCTACAACCTGCACATAGAAAAGAGAGGAATATGGGTTGGGATTGGGGTTTTGCCTTTAGGTCAAACCCCAGTTTTGGAATTAACCAAGTAATGAAAGAAATTACTTGCAAGTAGATGTAAATGAAAGACTGAATTGTAAATCACCTCAAGGAGGTTGTGATAGCAATGTTGATAGAATTTCTTGTGTGGAATTGAATGTTGGAATCAATCTCCTCTTCAATGGTTGAATCCTTGACTTTAGTGCAACATCTAGCCTTGAAGGGAGATTTGAGAATGCTCAATGTTGGAAAAGAGAGCTTGAATGATTGAATGCTCTTAAATGCTTGATCTCTTATGCAACTTGACACACTCCAATCTTGTCCAACTTCAACTTATGAAAATGAGAGGATGAATGCCCCTTAAATACATGTTAGTGGATTTGATTTTTATCATAGGCCGACATCGGGGGAGTTTCCCGCCCAATGTACAAACAACAATGAAACCCTAGGAAGGGTCCTGCCCCAAAATAGGGCAGGAACAAGGTCGTCATGCTCCTTTCCTGGGAGGAAAATGGAACCACACCCCTATCCAAGGGGGGATAGTGGTGCCACGCCCCTGTCTTGCCCCTTTCTCTAGGGCAGAGTGGAGACGGGATGATGTAGAGGCCAAGGAAGAAGCTGTTTCTAAGGGTTGAGCAATCACTAGTCACCGATCAGGCTAGAGGATTCGATCTCGCATGCATGAGTACCTTAATGCAATCAAAAATTGCTAGGGTCACAATTTTATGACACTACACACGTGTTGTTGTAGGATACATATTGAATTTTCCATGCACTATGATATTTTTCGTCATATATATTCTACTTTGCACACTAACAATGTTTTGTGAGAATGCAATATACAAGCACCTCCTAAGTTGGAAAGATAATTTATTTCAAGTGTGATATGTAATAGATACTGTAGCGTCGTAAATTGTACGCACTTGCTAGGGTGGTACAATTTCACACCTAGTTTAGCACCCACCTTAGTGCATTTTACATTTTGCATTGCATTTCTCCTTTAGCACTTAATTAATCAAATTAATTAGGTCTAACGTCCTATTTCATCATCCTCTACATCATAAAGTTGGGCCCTTTCATCATAGTGTGCCCTTTTCATTTTATTCCTCCAATACATCACTCAATCAAAAAACCCTAATTAAGTCCTATTTCGAACTTGGGGGCTTGGTTTTGAGGTCAAAACATCTCAAAATCACCTGTAACTTCAGGATTCTCTCTAAAATCATCATATCCGACGGCCCTAAAAATTTGGTGAAAAGTTGTCGGGACCGTGGCGCCCGAAGTGCACATGGTCTCGGACATTTTTCCCGAAATTTTAGGAGCACAATCCAATCATAAAATAAAGCTTAACCCCAAGAAATTGGTGGGATATTCAATCTCTAGGTCGGCCAAAAGACGAAATTATGACCTAGGGTTTCCTACATAAGAGCTCTCTTTCTTCATTTGAAGGGATCCGATTTTTGTTTCCGGGAACTTCATATGCAGCGAAAGAGAAGATCTTGGAAGACTTCAACAACATTCAACATCCTTCTATCAAGCATTTTTATCAATTTCATTCATCCACTTAGGGCTTGGAAGGCATTGAAGAACAATAGGAGATTACCGACTGAAGATTGGCTTGTACTCCTCCCTTGAGGGTTGGGTATGATTTCATGTTGTTTTCATGTCTTTGCATAAGCTTCAATACATCATTTATTCATGCTTTAGATCACATTGTATCTTGATTTAGAGAATTTACATTATCATTTACAAGCAATTAGGGTTTACTTTCTAGGTTGCTCTAGTTTGCTTTCTTGCATTTTAGGACCTTGCACACACACTAGGTCTGCACACACAATACATTTACAATACAACTTGGCTATTCGTGGAGGTGGAAATCACCGAAGCGGGGGTTTGACTAAGGCAAAACCCTATATAGCCGCCCACACACCCTTTTTCAGATATAAGTGCAGGTTTCAGACTCGGACGACGCCGTAGGAGACAGATCCGGGAAGAACAGGCGAGACAGCACCTTGCATCAAATTGCAGAGCAAAAGACTGGGACAGGGGCGCTGGGTACCCTGGTCCTGCCAGGATAGGGGCGCTGGGCGCCCTGGTCCCTGGGACAGAGGCGCTGGGCGCCCTGGTCCTCCGGACAGACAGCATTTCCGATAGTTTCCGACAGTGTTCCAGAGTGCAAAACAACAGCTTCCGGTGCAGTTTTCGAGACAGAATCAGGACAGTGGCGCCCGCGCCCCCGTCTTGAACATTTTCAGTCCATTTTTGACTCTGGGTATGCATTTGCATTCTTATTTCATCCTTGTATTTATAGTTGTTCATTGTTTAATCTTAATTCTGCAATCTTGTATTAGTTCATACTTGCATTTTGGGATTAGGGTTTGAACTTGCATCATTTTATCTTTCAATTTCAACAAGGGAATAGAAATCCTAATAGCTAGCCCGTGGCTCTCTCTTTCACAAAAGAAGTAGCCAATTGTGTGATACCTCTAGGCTCTTTCATATTCCGTAATGTGTGTCAAAAGGTAGGATTAGGGCATGTTAACCTAGTCTCTCTTTTTCCCCTACACATTTTGGTGAACCCAACGTGAATCTATCATTGCTTCCTCTTGCATTAGATTTGTTAGATCTAGATCTAGATTTAGTGTGTTTTCATTTCATTTTCGTTAAAAAAAAAAAAAGTGTGTTTCTTTGCATTGTGTGTTTAAATTTTATGCAATCTTTTCAAAATGTCAGATTTTTATTTGCAAAATGTTCATGCTTTTGATGATTATTATGAGTATAGCCAAGATGAATTAGATGAAGCTTTAGATGAGTTTTTGAACCCTAAAGATGCCAAACCTTCATTTTACCAAAAACTCGTAAACCTTGTTACTATGCCATTTAGGTGTGATGAGAAAGATAAGTCGAATGATTCCTCTCAAGGATACATTCCTATCAACTCTTCCCCTGAATCTAGTAACATGGTTGTTTTCAATAATCCCCTCTATGAGGAGATGTCTCCTTTTGAATCAAAAGATAAACCTTTTAATCGATATGATCATGCTTTGTTGGATAATGCTCTTGATGACTTTGTGGCTTTGTCAAAATCTTTAAACGAGAACAAGACCTCTAAATTGGTTAACATGATAAACTTGAATGAACATAATAAGCCTCTCTGTGAAGTCCAAGGTGCTTATCCTTCTCCCACCTTTCAAGTTCCTAAATCACCTCTCCTTATTGTCCAAGGAGGGTATGATCATGATTCCTTTCGTACTCCAAATAAACCAATCATCACTGTGCAAGGAAGGAAACCTATAAGTCCTTATAGTTATGCCAAGCAAATAACTAGAGAGAGTTATCATGCGGTTGCCCATACTTATCATACCAGAAATAATAGGCAACCTAATCCTCCTCCTGTTATTCCAGTTTCCCTTCCTAATCCTCAACCAATTCTTCCACAAGCTCCTCGTATCTTGCAAGTTATGGGTAGGGAATATGATCTCATAGAACAACTTAAAGCTACCCCTGCTAAGATATCCCTTTGGGATTTGATTCAAACTTCTTCCGCTCATCATGGAATGTTACAAGATGCCTTGAAAGATTTGAATGTTCCTCCACCAAGTACATCTAGTAACATAGCATCTTTGGTTAACTCTGTGATGAATCCTAAAGCTCAAATTGTGTTTACCCAAGATGAGATGCCTACTAGTGAAATTCAACAACAATATGATCCCTTGATGATTGTGGTTATCATGAAAGACACTGCTATAAGACGAACACTAGTAGATAATGGCTCTGGCCTTAATGTGTGTAGCATTAATCTATTGCATAAGATGAATGTGGATACGTCTCTTATTGAGCCTGACTCTCGTCCCATTCATGGCTTTGACAATGTGGCTAAGACTTCATTAGGTATCATCACCTTACCCCTCATAGTAGGACCTGTTACTTTGGCTACTCCTATCCATGTTATGTCGGGAAATTTAACATATAACATGTTATTAGGGAGGCCTTGGATTCACAGCATGCAAGCTATCCCCTCTACATTGCATAGACAAGTTAAATTCGTCTATAACAATAAGACATATACTTTGATAGGTGATACTAATTTTCAAGCTTGTCTACAAACATCTACTTCCAAAGGGGATTCCTCTAAGCCATCCTCGTCTAGTGATGACTCTTTAAACAAGATACCTATCGATGAATCCTCGCTCCCCGATGATCAAAATTCTTTGGATGAGTCTGGAGCTCTTGAAGAAGATTCTTCTCGACTTGAAACTACACATAAGAAGGATTATGATCCTGAAAAGGTCCTCGCAGAAGACGATTGGGGATCTCTTGATTTCAATCCCACCTTTGTAGGTGAATATAACGTTCCTTCTAGAGAGCTTAAAGTTGAAAAGAAGGAAGAAGCTAAAAATCAATCAACCTTACCTGAATCTATGAGTAATAATTTTGTGGCCGCTTCTCAAACTTCTTCTCCTCACACCTCTAATTATGAAGAGTTTGATTCTTTGTCTTATGAAAAACCACCTTCTCTTCCTAAAATGGCTGATCGTTATGGTCGTGGTTTTCGCATTTTTGCTAAGCATGGGTATCATGGAAAAGGTTGTGGTGCTCATGAACAAGGGATAAGAGTTCCTCTAGAGACTAATTTTCACAATTATGCCTTTGGACTTGGCTATAATCCCTGCAAACGTACTAAAGCTTCTAAAAGACCATGCATTAGTGTTAATGCTATTTCTACATCTCTATCAATGCAACATCCTGAGTATATTGATGGGGATCCTTCTGGTGACTGTGCTTTGGATATCTTCCCTACTGACAATGCTTTAGCTGAGTTCTTGGGAGCCTATGACACTCTTCCTCATTATCATCACAATAGGGGACTCCCTTATTGTTTGAACACTGAAGCCTATTTTGGAAAAGAGATTGATAATGATGAGATTGTGAAAGAATTCCTTCAGTTAAAGGATACTCCTCAACAAAGTAATCTTCTCATAAGTGACACCACTGATGTTAAGATGGACCCTTGCAATAAAGAGAAAGTTATTGAAATTGGGAAATGTTTGGATGAAGAGGAACAAAAACAATATGAAGATTTATTGCACGAATTCCCCGAGATCTTTGCTTGGACATACTCTGACATGCCTGGTATAGATCCTAAGATTGTTACTCATAATATTGTCTTAGTTCCCGATGCTAAGCCCGTGAAACAAAAGATTCAAAAAATGAATCCTAAGGTGGCTTTGCTTGTTAAAGCTGAGATTGAAAAGTTATTGGAGGCTGGATTTATTCGCCCTATTGACTATTCCCTGTGGATTTCAAATATTGCCGCTGTGGCTAAACCAGATAATAAAATAAGAATGTGTACCAATTTTCGGGATCTAAATAAGGCTTCTTTAAAAGATGATTTCCCTCTTCCAAACATTGACATGATAGTTGATTCTACGGCAGGACATGCCTTGTTATCCTTCATGGATGGTTTTTCAGGATACAATCAAATTTTCATTAACCCTCAAGATCAATTCAAAACCGCTTTCACCACTCCTTGGGGTAAGTTTTGTTGGATAATGATGCCTTTTGGACTTAAAAATGCCGGTGCAACTTATCAACGAGCGATGACCCTTATCTTTCATGATTATATGCATAAGATTTTAGAGGATTATGTTGATGATATTTTAGCCAAATCCTTTCTTCGCATGGGTCATGTTAAAATCCTTCGTCAAATCTTTGAAAGAATTCATAAATATCACATGCGCTTGAATCCCCGAAAATGTGTTTTTGGTGTGGATAGTGGAAAACTATTAGGGTTCATAGTTTCGCATCATGGGATTGAGGTGGACACTAAGAAAATAGATGCTATTGTCAACATGCCACCTCCTAGAAATGTGTCTCAACTTAAAAGCTTACAAGGAAAGATTCAAGCTATTCGTAGGTTCGTATCTCAACTCGCGGATCGTACCTTTCCTTTTACTCAACTCCTTAAAAAGGATATCACTTTTCAATGGAATGAGGATTGTCAGCAAGCATTTGAAGATTTAAAAGTGTATTTGGCTAGTCCTCCTATTCTTCAACTTGCCGAACCTTCTAAACCCTTCCTTCTGTATACAGCTGTTTCTTCTCATGCTCTCGCAGCATTGTTGGCACAACATGATAAAGATGGTAAGGAATGTTCGGTTTATTACATAAGTCATACCTTACTCGATTATGAGACCCGATATTCTGCGATAGAAAGACAATGCTTGGCCTTGGTGTTTGCGACTCAGAAATTGAGACATTATCTTTTAAATTCAGAAGTCCACGTCATGATAAAGTTTGATCCTTTGAAGCATCTTTTCTCTAAAACTGATTTATCAGGACGCCTAGCTAAGTGTGTTATGTTGTTAACTGAATTTGACCTTAAATTTGTTTCACAAAGAGCAATTAAAGGGCAAGCGTTGACCGATCACTTAGTTGAGGCCCCTTCACCTTTCTCCTTCCCTAACCCTGAGTCTTTTCCTGATGACTTCATTCTTTCTATAGAGAAAGATGAAACTTGGGAGTTATACTTTGATGGCTCTAAGTGTCGTACGGGATCGGGGGTAGGTGTTGTTCTGATTTCTCCTACAAAGAAATCCACTCCCTTATCCTATCATCTAAATTTCTTGTGTACCAATAACATTGCTGAGTATGAGGCTCTTATAGCGGGAATAAAAGCAGCCTTAGCTCTGAATATAAAACACATACATATCTATGGAGATTCACAATTGATTATAAGACAAGTAATAGGACTATATCAAGCAAAACAAGACAAATTATCACAATATAAAGACCTTGCTATCTCTTTATTACAAAAATTCGATTCTTATACCATGGAACCTGTTCCTCGAAAAGATAATCGACATGCGAACGCAATGGCATGTGTGGCTTCTCTTGTATCTTTAGAGGACCCTATGGTTGATCTTAAATTTGTTATTCACAACCTTATTTCTCCAGCTATTGTAGACGATTCTAGCTTGGTAACATGTTGTGACTTTGTAGATTCAGATGAATGGTTCTCGCATATCGTAAGATATTTGACCGATGGTACCTTTCCTGATTCCGCTAATAGAAACACTAGGGCTAGAATCCGCAAGCTGTCTGCTAGATATATCATTCTTTCTAATGTCCTTTACCGAAGGGGTTATGATGGTCTTCTCCTTCGCTGTCTTAACAAATCAGAAATCCCTGTTGCTCTTGAAGAGGCACATTCAGGTGCCTGTGGGGGGCATTTTGGGGGCAAATCCTTGGTTCAAAGATTGCTTCACATGGGATACTATTGGCAAACTATGCAGAAGGATTCTTTTTCATTTGTTAAGAAGTGTCATCAATGTCAACAACACAACAATCTGATTCATGCTCCTGCCCAAGAACTTCGTTCTCAAGTAGCTTCTTGGCCTTTCTCCACATGGGGTTTGGATCTTATTGGTAAAATCTCTCCTCCTTCATCTCAAGGACACACTTTCATTATAACCGCAACAGATTACTTTACGAAGTGGGTAGAAGCTATTCCCCTTCGCTCTACTACAGCTGAAGTAATTTGTCAATTTCTTTTAGAAAACATCATTTCTCGATTCGGGATACCTTCCACTATAATCTCAGATAATGGGACATCATTTAAGAACAAGGACGTGAAGAAATTCCTCGAGAAGTATCATATCAAACATCTATTTTCTACACCATACTATCCTCAATCAAATGGTCAAGCCGAATCATCTAATAAAATAATTGAACAAATCCTTCGCAAAACCGTGAATAAGCATGGTAGGGATTGGAGTAACCAGCTAATCTATGCTCTTTGGGCCTACCGAATGAGTGTACGAATTGCTATGGGAACTACTCCTTATAATCTTGTTTATGGTGCTGACGCTATTATGCCCTTAGAGTTAGAGATTCCATCACTTAGGGTTTCTCTCAAAGGTATAATAGATGATGACTCTTATAGATAACAATGACTTCAACAGCTTGAGATGCTTGATGAACAGCATATAAACGCTCTTGAGCATATTCAAGCATATCATAAAACTCTACAATGAAGCTATAATGATAAGGTTATTCAACGTTCCTTCTCAGTAGGTGACTTAGTCCTCTATGAGAATCAGCGAAATGTGAATGCCTTACCTGCAGAAAAGGGAAAATTTAGTCCTAATTGGCTTGGACCATATATCGTTATTGAGGATTATGGATCAGGTGCTTACAAAATAGTGGATGTAGACAGTACGCCTCTTAAAGAACCTATCAATGCTATGCACTTGCGTAGATATTACACTTAATTCTTCATTCCTTATTTATCTTCTTTTCAGTTCTTCAACATTGGATAATATGTTAGTATCTCCTAATTAGAGCAAAATAGAATTAAATGTTATGGTGTTTAATCTATATTGCTTCATTCTTGACAAGCGTGTCTCTTTACTTTATAGTTTGTCTTGAATTCATTTATGTAAGTTGTAAAAGATTTACATTTCCATTATGCTAGCATATTATACAGTGTCTTTATGTGTTAAGTAGAATCGTATCATGTTGTGTTTAAGTTCAAAATTAAATCACATTAGTTATATGATTCTTAGACTTAATGCATATTTCTTCCTTATCATCAATGTAGTACTTGATTAAATATTTTAATTAAGTCACGCATGTATCAATTTAATCATGGAGCATTGAGAAATCAATCAGATGGAAATTAAATCCTGACCATACATGTACATTTACCAAATGTATTAGATTTAATCAAAACAAAATACACATTGTTTTAAGCATTAAAGATAACACATTTGAGACAAAAGAGAAGCATGTATATATACATATATATATGTGGATCGTATACAAATACAGGTCACTGTACATCCAAAATGTGACCTCTCCTACATCATACAATCATCTCCTATCCCTAGGGCTAGTGGCTGGAGAGTGTCGACTGGACGCTCCCTCCTAATCTGGCCGTGAAGGTGGACCCATGGGTGTGTAGCACGATACAAACCGTGAGTGACTCCGAGAGGAACTCCTACGATCCCTATCCATAAGGATCGCGCGATAGGTGGTAGCCTCGGCCTGAGCTGCTGCTAGATCTCACCGCGCCTGTTGAAGGTCCTCTAATAGGACTCTCTCTCTCTCCCTCCATATGTCTACCTGTACTCGGAATGGGGAAAACAAGTCCTCATGCCGGTCCGCGTTCCCCTGAGGCCTATAAGCAATCTGTGAGGAACTAGGGATCTGTGCTATCGTGGAAATGTCTGTCACTGCCTGTTGAATCAGGGAACGCCACTCCTACACATTAGCTGTGGCAGTAGAACAGATTTTTGTTAGTACCATTCTATATCATCAAAACATTAATCAAATAATATAAACTTACTATACCTGGGTCTCCCTCATGCCAGTAGGGATCATGATACGGTAGCATCTGTGACTGGGATCCACTAGGCTCCCCTCGCTCGAATACTCTGTGCATGATGGGTGTCGGCTGGACGGTACTGGGAACGGGTCTCCGTATCACCTCATGTTCCCCCTGTTGGGGAATAAGAGGAGGATCCAGAGCTATGGTATTGTCTCCTGAATGGTGGGGAGCTGCATCTGACTCCTCATCATCATCTCTATCCTCCTCCTTGTCGTCTGCCTCGTCCTCATCCGTGTACTCACCTGCATCCTCCTCGTCCTCATCTCTATCTGTGTCCTCTTCCTCCTCGGCACTGGGCTGATCGCCTATAGGTGGATCAGGATCTCCCGCCTCCTCATGACCCTCTCCCTCCTCTGGCTCCTCTGACCTGGATCCCTGGTCCTCGTCTCGGTCTCCATGTCTCCATGGGCCTGGATGGCCTGTCGGATGATCTGGTGGAAAGATAGGACCTGGATATGATCTCATAAACCATGAGACATACCTACGTTGTGCTCCAGGCTCTACAGAGTAATTAATGACTACATCCTGATCAGATCCCTCTATATCTGTAGTCTCGATGTCATCTATCGTCGGTCTCGCTACTGCTCTAGGTCTGGGAAGGACCCGTGAGTGTCGAGTATAGATGGGCACATCGGCTGGAACACACTGCTCTAGCCCGAACTGCCTCCATACTCGGTCGAAGTAGAATGGGACTATGATGTGTGAATATCATCCCTGCAGTAGGCGGTTCCTTTGTAAGCATGCTAACTGTCTCTCCATCCCATCCCATCTGTGCATCCGCAGGTAGGGTCTCCACACTGTCACCTCGGCTGTCAGTCTATCAAAAATCACTCTCCAATATAACAAATCTCCAAATCTCCACTCGCTGGTAAGTGGATAAGCGAACACCCTAGGTTGCTCGCTCACTGTACTCAGCAGAAAGCCGACGGGCCTGGTGCATGTGAAGTGCTCTAAAATCCACACCTGTAGAAGTGTGCATGTCATCAAACTGCAACCCTGTCCAAATACATACTCCTCAAGGTTGTGATAGAGATGTGCAAGCATACTCCGACCCCAAGCATACACTCTCCTGTGTCTCTCCATAGCTCTGATGCACCATGTGAGACCCCCATGCATGTGCGTACCTCGCCCATTAGGGTAGATGGCTAGTGCTATGATGGTGATCATAAGGTGTCTCAGAAGGGGTACCTCCCCTATAGGATGTAAGAGCCAGCTGACCATAATGCAACCTCTCGTCTCACTCGGCATGACTCTCCCTATGCAATATACCTTCTTTCTGATGATCCTCCGCTGACCGATCGGTCGCGTATGTAACAGTCACTCCTCTGATAGGAAGACAAAGTATACGGTACACATCCTTGAGTGTAACCGTCAGCTCCCCTACTGGAAGATGAAATGTGCATGTGTCAGGATCCCATCGCTCCATCAATGCCATCAGCATCGCAGGATGGAACTGAATGGCTGGCATGAGGATCACATACCATAATCCCACAATTAACAATGTGTCTCTCTCTACCTGAGTCAGCCGCAAAATCTGATCTCGCAAACTGCGAAGAATATGTCCCGTCATATGCTCTCTCATGTATGGGAGACCCTGCAACACAAAAACATAACTGTAATCAGTACTCGATCATCAAAATCGCTCATGCAAACTGTTGAACATCGTATGCCAACCCTAAAACCCCTCACCAAGCCCTAATTGGGACCATGGCGCCCTGATTGGGACCATGGCGCCCTCTCAGGGACCATGGCGCCCTGGGGGGACCAGGGCGCCCCACAGGGACCATGGCACCCTGGGTGGGCCCCGGGTCAGCCTTCAGGGCCCGCATATGATCACATAAAAATCAAAATGCGAAAAATCAAAAGTCAAACGTTCAGTCAACTCACCTCATCTAGTGGCTCGTCGTCGATCACGGCCTGGCACAGGATCTCAATCCTCGTGGGACGCTCTGGTCATCGTGAAGGCATGATGATAGCTATGTGGGCTCCGGTGCAATGAACAGTATTCAGAAATCAACAAAGTGACAAATGTGAATGTCACTTTCAAAGTATATACTTTCATTTCTTTATCTTTACTTTCGAAACCCTAAATTTTCTCTATCATTCATTTTATCATAACTTGAGTTTGGGAGATGCGATTTTCGAGCTGTTTGTTGCGTTAGAATCGTATTTTCATTCCCTACTCTCGGGATGTTCCAAAAAGTGCTTTGTTGAAGCCTATTCAGTGAACACCCCTCATCAATACTCTCTTACACAATTTGTCGCAAGTAAACATGCTACCCTGTTTCACCTCCCTAATAAGCAAGTCGAAACAGGGGGGGCAAATAGCTACTCACAAATTTCATCACTTTCCTTAGTAAGCATTAGGTGATTTTGTGATCTAACGTGTGTTTTGTAGGTTGCGGTTCCTGACTGTGTACTGCAGATACTGCTGGGGGCTTCGTCCGACAACTTATGGATATATCCTTTTTCAAATAATGTTTACTTTTCTATACTTTAGCTTGCATATGCACGTAGTACTCATATGACCGCTAAAGTGGGGGCTAAATGTAGCGTCGTAAATTGTACGCACTTGCTAGGGTGGTACAATTTCACACCTAGTTTAGCACTCGCCTTAGTGCATTTTACATTTTGCATTGCATTTCTCCTTTAGCACTTAATTAATCAAATTAATTAGGTCTAAGGTCCTATTTCATCGTCCTCTACATCATAAAGTTGGGCCCTTTCATCAAAGCGTGCCCTTTTCATTTTATTCCTCCAATACATCACTCAATCAAAAAACCCTAATTAAGTCCTATTTCGAACTTGGGGGCTTGGTTTCGGGGTCAAAACATCTTGAAATCACCTGTAACTTTGGGATTCTCTCTAAAATCATCATATCCGACGGCCCTGAAAATTTGGTGAAAAGTTGTCGGGACCGTGGCGCCCGAAGTGCACATGGTCCCGGACATTTTTCCCGAAATTTTAGGAGCACAATCCAATCATAAAATAAAGCTTAACCCCAAGAAATTGGTGGGATATTCAATCTCTAGGTCGGACAAAAGACGAAATTACAACCTAGGGTTTCCTACATAAGAGCTCTCTTTCTTCATTTGAAGGGATCCGATTTTTGTTTCCGGGAACTTCATATGCAGCAAAAGAGCAGATCTTGGAAGACTTCAACAACATTCAACATCCTTCTATCAAGCATTTTTATCAATTTCATTCATCCACTTAGGGCTTGGAAGGCATTGAAGAACAATAGGAGATTACCGACTGAAGATTGGCTTGTACTCCTCCCTTGAGGGTTGGGTATGATTTCATGTTGTTTTCATGTCTTTGCATAAGCTTCAATACATCATTTATTCATGCTTTAGATCACATTGTATCTTGATTTAGAGCATTTACATTATCATTTACAAGCAATTAGGGTTTACTTTCTAGGTTGCTCTAGTTTGCTTTCTTGCATTTTAGGACCTTGCACACACACTAGGTCTGCACACACAATACATTTACAATACAACTTGGCTATTCATGGAGGTGGAAATCACCGAAGTGGGGGTTTGACTAAGGCAAAAACCTATATAGCCGCCCGCACACCCTTTTTTAGATATAAGTGCAGGTTTTAGACTCGGACGACGTCGCAGGAGACAGATCCGGGAAGAACAGGCCGAGAGAGCACCCTGCATCAAATTGCAAAGCAAAAGATTGGGACAGGGATGCTGGGCGCCCTGGTCCTGCCAGGACAGGGGCGCTAGGCACCCTGGTCCCTGGGACAGAGGCGCTGGGCACCCTGGTCCTCTGGACAGACAGCATTTCCGACAGTTTCTGACAGTGTTCCAGAGTGCCAAACGATAGCTTCCGATGCAGTTTTCGGGATAGAATCAGGACAGTGGCGCCCGCACCCCCGTCCCAAACATTTTTAGTCCGATTTTGACTCCGGGTACGCATCTGCATTCTTATTTCATCCTTGTATTTACAGTTGTTCATTGTTTAATCTTAATTCTGCAATCTTGTATTAGTTCGTACTTGCATTTTGGGATTAGGGTTTGAACTTGCATCATTTTATCTTTCAATTTCAACAAGGGAATAGAAATCCTAATAGGTAGCCCGTGGCTCTCTCTTTCACAAAAGAAGTAGCCAATTGTGTGATACCTCTAGGCTCTTTTGTATTCCGTAATGTGTGTCAAAAGGTAGGATTGGGGCATGTTAACCTACTCTCGCTTTTTCCCCTACACAGATACGATAGTTGCATTTATTACAAGATTCATGGTTTGTAAGGTTCTTGTGTTATATGTGGTGGTTTGAAACGTTTACCAAGATGTGTACATTTGGAGAGCACACATTAAATTGGTACAAAACTAGTTTCTTTTGAAAAATACATGACAGTCATATATGGAGTTAAAGATGGAAAATATTTGAAGAGATGTGAGTTAGTGAAAAATGATATGTGTAGCTGAATTTATGAAAATATTTCAAGAGAAACTAGTTTATGAGTACATAATGCATACACAAATCTCGATGGTTAGATGAGAAATTGAAGCTATGTAAGGACACATTTCCTCTTGGCATCATTGTCTCTATTGTTGATTTTTCTGAAAATTATACACTACAACCTCAAAATGAAGTGCGATCTATGTATTATCATTCTACACAAGTTTCTATTTGTGTACACATAACATTCATGCATGTAGACGATAACACAGAGGAGGATAGAAAGATTGTGAGAGAGTATCACTTCTACATAAGTGATGATCATACTCATTCATTGGAGTTTGTATAGGGATGCTTTAAAGTTTTCTATGATAATTTAAAGGAAAGAAACATACAATACAACTGACACTTAATATGGTTAGATAATTGCACCACACAATTCAAGAATGCAAGGATGTTTTATTGGTTGACAAGGATGCATATGACAAACAGTGTACAAATGTTTTGGAATTTCACTAAGGATGGACATGGTAAGGGAGAGCATGATCGTGCAAGAGCATGTGTAAAAAAAGCCCTAGCTAGAGAAGAATTGGAGTACAAAGGTGGTGCTAAGTTGATAGATGCAGAAACAATTGTGCAATGGTGTAACTCTACAATGGGTCTAGGTAATCCAGGTACGTCAATGGTTCATAGATATTTTTGGTTGATCACTAAATCTAACATTGAAAACTATCAAGATTGTTGTATAGTTGCAGGATCGAGTGACATACACTCATTTATGAGTTCAAATGCAAGTTCACTAGTAATTTATACGAGAGAGATGGTTGACAAATAGTCTTGTAGAATGTTGGTTCCCATTGATACATATCAAATTCCCAAAGCACTACAATTGAGCTAGATGGAGACATCAGTGGATTTTGACCATGTATCCGACCTAGTGGATTCAGGTGATTTTTTGAGTTAATTTTTTTGCAAGTATTCTTTTTGGTTCATTTTGTTGTACATAACACTTTATTTTTGGTATTAATTATCACTTTATAAAATGCAAGTCACGTGTATGCAGTTGTTGTAGAAGAGAACAATGAAGAAGGAACATATTACTTTTTGTGTCACCCTGTTGAGCCTAAAAGAAAATTGACAACCACAATCATTAACGGAGAGGGTATTGAATACCCAATAGGGTCTGTTGTCGTGACAGGAACATGGCTTAGGAGATACCCTATCAAGAATTCTAATGTTTGGTTGTTTGAGGACTTTGAAACATACAGACATATTCTTCATTTCTCTAACCTTGTTGCAACAAATATTCATTTGATGAAGTGTCATGGTAGACCTCATAACAAGATTTTATGGAAAGTTCATGAATCCGACCACAAGGCAATACTTGACACAATATGGGTTAGAGCCGATCCTGAAGGCTCACTTGATTGATTCTATGGTTCAGAGCAGAATGATTTTGAGAATTTTGTATATATCATCGACGAATTGTTTTATATTCATTTTTTTATATATATAAATGCCCATGAGCTGATTTTTACATGTTTAGGGACATAATTTTGTATATTTAAATGACCATGAGCTTATTTGTACATATTTCGATGCCAATTTTTGTATATTAAAATGGTGATGAGTTGAATCACACATATTTAAATGCCAAATTTTGTATAAAAGCCCATGAGATGATTTGTAACACATTTTTTTGTATATTTAAATAGCCAAGAGATGATTTGTCCATATTTAGAGGTAAATTTTTGAATAGTATGTGACAATGTTTTGTGACTATGTTTTGAGTTTATGCGATGTGATAAGGTCAATCATGACCATTCTTGATAGGTCAATCATGAGAATTCTTGATTTTTGTATAATCATGGAGAATTATTTGAGTCATTATTGGGTCGTGGGAGTCATAAATTGAGTCTAGATACAATTTGAGAAAAAAATTATCATTATTGTCAAAAAAGTTGTCAAGCAACTTCTACATCGCACTGGTAGGGTATGGCTCTCGGTTTCGATACTTTTGGAGGCACGACAAGAGCATACCTAACATAAACCTTCCCACCCAAACATGCTCATGAAATTGGTTTGTGCATATGACAAACATAATCAATTCAATCATATCTTGCAACTTTGCAATGCATGCAACTAACAGTTTTTGCAGCAGGCGAAAAAATGCTACCAATTGAAAATGGCTCTGAGTCATTAGAAACTAAGATATTACATTGTAGACGAGCCTCATATGACACTACAGGTTCAAACAGATCAATCATATGTATCCTGGATTGGGAGAAATAGTCCGTCAAAGATTGACAATTTCTTGGACTTATGGCACTTGAGAGATCGCGCTAATAGGGTATGGCTCTCAACATTCCGACACTTTGGGAGGCATGACATGAGCATGCCTTGTTGGCATTTTTGATAATAATGGTGTGATTGTTATTGATGGACACACACTTGCTTTGAGATCACTTTTTGTATGTATGAGTTATGCTCAACTGGTATTTGTTCCAAACCGGTATTATGTATTATAGTCTTTAGACTATCGGTGTTTTGCAGAAAGTGTTTACCGATCCCAAGTGGTATGAAGACCTCAAGCGGTTCGAGGATCTCAAGTGGAAGGAAGGAACTAAAGCGGTAGTTATCATTTTCCCAGTCTTCATTTTTGTCAACCGGTAATCGGTTTATTATTTGAACCGGTATTACTCTATGATGAGTTACCAACCAGTAATCGGTAAAGTTGTATGAACCGGTAATACTCTGTGATGAGTTACCAACCGGTATTTTTGTGATGAGTTACCATCCACTAACACTATGACGGTGATTTTGTGTCGTGTTACCAAATGTGTCTAGATGCAATGAACCTAGGAACTTGCAATGTAATCCTATTGGACCGACATGAAATCAGATTCCTTTTTAAGGACATCATGTCTAGGGTTTTAGTAGAGAGAGTTGGTTAGGGTTTTTTGGTGGTTGATAAGTTTTTGTATGTGTGATTTTAAAAGAGAAGATCAAGTCTGTGTGTAGTAACAAAGTGTGGATTTATTGAAGACTAAAGTAATGTTGAAATGCATTAGCAATGAGCTATCATGGATCTAATCAAGATGACTGTGCTATTTGCTACATCATTCACTTGGTGATTACTCATATCTTCGACAAGTCTGAAACCCTTAACCGGGTAGGCTTGGCAAAGCCTTTGTAAATCCTCTAACAAGGTGGTTCACAACTGTGGATCTGAAATCCTCTCACAAGGTAGTCTTTAATCGAACTTATCTCCTAATAGAGATTGAGATTCCTATCAGGATCTGTTCTGGTGAAGAACATTGTATGACCTTAACCGGTCTGGTTACTATTCTGCAGATAGTTACTTGTGAGTTTCATTTCACCGTGGTTTTTCCCATTTGGGTTTCCACGTCAAAATCTCTTCTATTCTGGTGATTGTGCTTCTATGGGTGAATGCCTGATTTGTTGTTTGGTTTGCATTTGTGTTAACCAGTTTGTTAGTAAAACTGTTATACCGGTTTACTGCTAAATTGTTTAAGTGTTTGAGTTCAATAACTTTTGGTATACTAATTCACCCCCCCTCTTAGTATTCATCAATAGGTATCAGAGCTAACCTTTCTATAATTTTAACCACTTGGAAAGAGATATGGGGGAATATACTATGAGGGAACTTACTCATTGGCTCACTCAGATTGAGAAAGCCTATGATGAACTCAAAGTCAAGTATAAGGCCTCTATGGCAAAAAGAAGAGAGCATGCTGAGAAACTTATGGAGCTAGCTGAAATTAGTTCCTTTGATGAAGTGGACATGGAAGCCCTACTTGAAGAAGTTGAAAAACTGAATGAGTCTAATGCTAACCTAAGAAGGGAGCTTGAAGGACTGACTATCAGGATGTTTCAAGAGCTTGAGAACTGGAGAAAAGTTGAAGATCTGGTAAAAGACAAAGATCATGAGATCTCCAAGCTAAAGCAAAAAATCAGTGCACTTACCGCTCATCTCCAAGAAAGCAAAGTGGAAAAAGAAGAAATGCAAGGTGAACTAAACATGGCTATTTCTGAGAATGCAACTTTGAAGGAATCCAATGCTACTATTTCCAAAGAACTCACTGAGTCAAAGGAAATACTTGCCAAATTCAATAAGAGCACTGTTAAGCTAGAGCAAAAACTTCAATTAGCTAAACCGGTAAAGAATACTAATGGAATTGGCTTCTCTGAATATAAGGAAGGTGAGACCTCTAGAGCAAAAGATGTAGCATCAAAGAAGCAATCGACATCAAAGGATAAAGGTAAGCAAAAGTTCAAACCTATTTTCTTTAATTGTCTCAAGGAAGGACATATTGCTAATGTATGTAGAAATAAGGCTTACAATAACTTTCCTTAGTTTCTAAGCAATAAGCCTAGAACCAATAGATTCAATGGAAATTGTTATGCATGCAACAAGTTTGGGCATAGAGCATTTGAATGCAGGTCTTTCATGCACAACACCGAAAGGTATCCTCAAAGGAGTCAAGGAGTTTTTCGTTAACCCTCTGAGAACCGAAATCCAAACTGGTTTAGTACCTATAATCATCAGTCAGGTAGCGGTGGCTATCAAGCAGCAATTGGATGGAGAGAAACCTGTTTGATTTGTCATAATAGTGTTCACACTGTTGCAACATGTAGAAGGGAAAATGGAAACATGAATAATGGACCTTGGAGAGCACTTGGAATGGTTTGCTATCATTGCAACAAACCAGGTCATACAACAAGATTCTGCAGAATGAGAAAGAATATATCCGATAATATACTGGTCACTCTGGAAGGAAAGATTGATGTTGAAACTGTTCAAGCGGATATGAAAAAAACCTGGAAAAAGAAGCCATAAGAAGTGTCTCAAGAAGAACTGGTTTCTGCACCTAGTGTGGAAACCTCTGTACCGGCAAACTAAGCTACAGAAAAGCTTAGGGGGAAACAAATCGGTGAAATGTTTTGAACCCTCGATTTGCACCAGTAAAAGACCTTAACAGGTATGAGATACCTATCAATTGGCAGAAGACCGGAAACGGTAAAAGGAAAATTAGGGTTTACACCCTAATAGTGGAGCATTTATTATGGTAGGTGAAGAATTTGTTTAAAAGAAATTTTCAAGTCATTTTCACTTATCAGTTTGCGAGCGAAGAAGTTTTCAAGTGCAGAGTGACAAAAGATGAATTTTCTTGTTATTTGGAAATATTTCAAAAACCTTGAAGAAGAATCAGAAGATAATATCAATCGGTCAAGTGGAGAACACAAAGCGGTGATCCAACAACTGAAGTAGTGTGTGGCGAAGTGGAATTTGCAAGCCCTAAATCTCAACTTACGAAGGTATTTTTTGAGTTTCTCTGTTTATCATGGCTTCTGCATTGCACTCTAGTTCTAGTGCACCCGTTGATTCAATAGATTTCATCCAACGGAAGGCAAAATATAATGCCCTATCCCAAATACCCATTGGTGTTATAGTTGAGGAAGGTATTTCAGATTATATTGATTGTAAAATTGAAGACTTAGGATCTCTAGCAATCCAATCTTAGTTAAGTTTATTTTGCGGGAAGGACAAGAAGATCAAACCGAAATTCAACATCTTAGAAAAGAAGAAGCTTCACAATGCGGTCTATTTCCTTGAAGAATTTTACAGATGATCACATCCGCATCATTCTAAGCAGAGTGCACGGTGACAAAATGTATTTAGAGCGGACACATGACATCACACTGGAAGCGATTCATGCCGTCACCAGTTTCTGTAATGTTGGAGAAGTGCCAGCCTTGAGGAAGATCATCAAGACCGAAATGACCAAGCTCACCAGTTCTGTGAGTGACCAACAGGGAATGACCATCAATACCATCAAGGATAATCTGGTCAAATATGCCTGCATAGTGATAGGTTACTGGACATTCTATGCTAGCAGAATTAACTTTGTCTCTACTATAGTAGTAAATGCCGCCAACAGGATGATCATGGAAGATGCCTTGTTTGATTTATGCACCTATATGAAAAGGCAAGTTCTGGTGAACCTGAAGTCAATTAAACAGGACAATGCCTTAAGATTTAAATTTGGACAACTATTGGTCGGATTGTCATTCTACTTCCAAGGCTATTTCCCAGGAGTCAGAGATATTCAGTGGTCTACTGACCAACTGGTTACAAAGCAAATCAAAGAAAGTCTTCAAGCAGTTGGAACTGGTTATCCTGAAGTCCTGAACAAATACTTTGATGAGTTCAGACACAAGATGAGCCAAAGGGTGAGAATATCTGGTGATATTCTCAAGAAGTATGAAGAAGATATCTGCTTTATCATCAGAGTAGATGAGTGCATAATGGAGGTGGTTGAGCCCAGAAAGGAAGAAGTAAAGCCTATGGGATATGAGGTGATGTATGACATGCTAGACGGGTATGCTTCTACCCTACTTGCCTCACCGCTTGATTGTAAGAAGAAGAGAACCGACACCTATTTGGAAAGGGTTACACCGGTTGAAGAACCTTCAGTAAACAAGAGAAAGGCAGTGTCATCTATATCAGTACCAGTTACTTCAGCAAGTCCTAAAGTGACCAAGCGGTCATCAACAAAGAAGAAACTGAAAGTTGCACCCGCCAAGGTATTTGTGAGGAAACGGAAGACAAAAGGCAACACACCGAACTCAGAGGACACAAAATCTGAAGAACAGCCTAAGAAGACTAGGCAAACGAGGAAGAAGACAAAGACAACCAGCAATGAACCGACATCATCAACACGGGTAAATATTGATATTTCCCCTTACAAACCATTGACACATTGTCAAAGAACTATTAAGAATATTAGGAGAAAAGTGTTGAGCGATTTAGTAGATTATTTTGATGATTTCAATGACAATGCGAAAGAGGAAGTTGAACAGGAAGTTATTCAATATTTATGTATTAATGACCGATCGCCATCAAAAATTAAATCTGTAACACTAGATCCTTTATACAATTCTTTAGACAACAAATGGCGCATTGCCATAGAAAAGGAACTGGAAATAAGAGAGGAAATATTTGCTCAATATTTTCCTGATGTGTCTAATTCAGAACTTTATGAAGTTATGGAAAAATGTAAAGGCCTCTTCTTCATGAGAAGAAGGAGACTCTTGTTGCTAGAAGGGAAAGCCCCTGAAGTGGTAAAAGATACCCACTCTCATGCCAAAGCCGCTCTGAGGTTGCACCAAGTCTCCAAAGCCAACAAGAAGGCTGAGCAAGAACCAGAAACTGGAAAACCGGATGAGGTGTATAATAGTGAAGGAGAACAGGTCATTGAGAAAATGGACCCTATTGATGTTGATGCCTTGGATAGTAAAAATGTCACTCCTGATGCACCAAAGGAAAAAGTTGATAAAGAAAGAATGGACAAGGAGAAACAGGACAAAGAAAAGGCTGATAGAGAGTAAGCGGAGAATGAGGAAAATAAACAGGAAGAGGAGAAGAGAAAAGAAGAGGAAGCAGGAAGAGGAGAAGAAGAAGAAGGATAAAGAAAAAGAGAAGCGGAAAGAAGAAGATAGGAAGAAGGAAGAAGAGAAAGGAAAGAAAGAAGAAGAGGAGCAAAAGAAGGCAGAAGAGGAAAAATAAAAAGCTAAGGACAAGGAGGAAGCGGCAAAGAGCGCACAAGTGGAGACCTCAAAGGCAACTGGTAGTCAAGCCAAACCAGCTGACATTACCAATCCCATTGACCTCCAATCTGCAAATGAATTGGAGCTGCTGCAAAGCATTAAGCTTTTCCAAGAGTGACTAGAAGCGCTAAGGAGGAAAAAGGAGCAAGATGTCATTCAAACTGCGGTGGAAACTCTTACCAGTTTGATTCCCGGTACCAATCTCCTAAGTACCGATTCCTCTCTAGCTCAACTGAAACTCTTATGCATAGTTGTAGAAGACCAAGTGCAATGTCTGGAAGATGTTGTTGAAGCCAATGCACAAAAGAAGCATCAAAAGGCATTGAACACTGCCTTAGTGAAGAAGTTAAATGAGCTCCGGTCTGAACTACAGAAAGCACAAAAAGACATTAGAGATTCTCTTGATGAGGGGAATCTACTACTTAGTAAGATATGTCAACCCCATCTATTCTGTGATGATGTGCTTGCTTAGAAAGATAAACTACAAACTGATTTGGAGGCATACATAAGCACCTTCAAGACGCCCTATGATTCCTTCACCACATATGGGCAAACCGTTCATCGGTTTCAACTCCAGACTGCAAGAATAGAGTTAGAGATTAGCAACCGGACCAGAGATTTGCAGGAACTTCAATTAGTTCTACTACCTCGACTACAAATACTTCAGAAATGCTATCTCAATCTGGATGCCTTAACGGTCACTCAAGCAATGAGTACCTTGGACGCCATGGAAGAATAGGTATCCTAGCTGCAAACGGAAAGTGAGGTTGCTACCTCATTTCTTGAGCCATGGTCCTTATCCATAAAGACATTTATGCAGGACTTTAAATCAGTTTTTGACAAGTTTCACTCTTTATTGTCATAAACACTTATTATTTTTGATAATATGAATAGGGGTTATTCAGTTGTACTTTGTCATTGTTGGCAAAGGGGGAGTAGTATTCTGTATTTAAAATTTTGCTGCATCTTATGTATACTTTCATGTTCATCTCTGTAAGGGAGTAGTATACATTGTATTTTTTGCAAAAGGGATAGTGTATATGCTTAAGGGGAGTAATTTTGATTAATGGTATATTTTTGTTGTAAAACACTTAGATGTCAAAATTTTTCCTAAGTGTTGCCATCAATGCCAAAGGAGGAGATTGATGGCATTTTTTATAATAATAGTGTGATTGTCATTGATGGACACACACTTTCTTTGAGATCACTTTTTGTATGTATGAGTTATGCTCAACCGGTATTTGTTCCAAATCGGTATTATGTATTATAGTCTTTAGACTATCGGTGTTTTGCAGAAAGTGTTTACCGATCCCAAGTTGTATGAAGACCTCAAGCGGTTCGAGGATCTCAAGCGAAAGGAAGGAACTAAACTGGCAATTATCATTTTCCCAATCTTCATTTTTGTCAACCAGTAATCAGTTTATTATTTGAACCAGTATTACTCTGTGATGAGTTACCAACCAGTAATCGGTAAAGTTGTATGAACCGGTAATACTCTGTGATGAGTTACCAACCGGTATTTTTGTGATGAGTTACCATCCACTGACACTATGACGGTGATTTTGTGTCGTGTTACCAAATGTGTCTAGATGCAATGAACCTAGGAACTTGCAATGTAATCCTATTGGACCGACATGAAATCAGATTCCTTTTTAAGGACATCATGTCTAGGGTTTTAGTAGAGAGAGTTGGTTAGGGTTTTTTGGTGGTTGATAAGTTTTTGTATGTGCGATCTTAAAAGAGAAGATCAAGTTTGTGCATAGTAACAGAGTGTGGATTTACTGAAGACTAAAGTAATGCTAAAATGCATTAGCAATGAGCTATCATGGATCTAATCAAGATGACTGTGCTATTTGCTAGATCATTCACTTGTTGATTACTCACATCTTCGACAAGTCTGAAACCCTTAACCGGGTAGGCTTGGCAAAGCCTTTGTAAATCCTCTAACAAGGTGGTTCACAATTGTAGATCTAAAATCCCCTCATAAGGTAGTCTTTAATTGGACTTATCTCCTAACAAAGATTGAGATTCTTAACAAGATCTGTTATGGTGAAGAACATTGTATGACCTTAACCGGTCTGGTTACTATTCTGCAGATAGTTACTTGTGAGTTTCATCTCACTGTGGTTTTTCCCATTTGGGTTTCCACATCAAAATATCTTGTGTTATGGTGATTGTGCTTCTGTGGGTGAATGCCTTATTTGTTGTTTGGTTTGCATTTGTGTTAATCGGTTTGTTAGTAAAACTGTTATACCGGTTTACTACTAAATTGTTTAAGTGTTTGAGTTCAGTAATTTTTGTTATACTAATTCACCCCCCCCCCCCCCCCTCTTAGAATTCATCATACCTAGCATAAACCTGGTCACCTGGGTGCTCTTGTGATGTTTTTTTGTGCACACAATGAACAAAATCAATTCTAGCCTATCTTGCAACTTTGCATGCATGCAACTGAGGATTTTTAGAGTAGGCAAAAAAATGCTACCAATTGAAAATGGCTTCGATTTGTCAGACTAAGATAGGCCATTGTAGACGAGTCTCATGTGACCCTACAGGTTCAAATGGATCAAACATATGTTTCCTATATTGGGAGAAACAGTCTATCAAAGTTTGAAATTTTTTTGGACTCAAGGCACTTGAGAGATCGTGCCAGTAGGGTATGCCTCTCGACATTTCGGTACTTTGGGAGGTATGACAGGAGCATTCCTATTATAATCCTTCCCACCTAGACGTGCTCGTGACATTGGTTTGTGCACATGATGAATGGAATCAATTCTATCCTATCTTTCAACTTTGACAACTTTGACAACTTTGACAACTTTGACAACAACTAAGAAAAATTTACATCTTTTATCCAAATGAGCCCGGACTTTGACAACTTTGACAACAATTGAGCAACTTTTACATCTTTTATCCAAATGACCCCAAACTTTCACAAATGGCTTCAAATGATCATTAATGGTCCCAAATTACCTTATTTAGATAAAACAATGGTAAAACAAGACGAGAACCAAAATTTGAGCATTGTGGGCATGAGGGTGCTCTCACACCACACACATTGACTAATATAAATGAAAGGAATCAAAAGCATCCAGTGATCATTACCATGGATCAAATTTGACCATTACCATTGAATTTCATTTTCATTGAAACAAAGAGTTTTGTAGGGTTATTTCAACATTTTAGAAAGTTTATCAAATCATATTCCATGATTGCAATGTTTTATATCATAGATTTTTGTTGTTTATATTCATATTGTTGATTACATAGGCAAATATTCGTTTAACTTTATAAAAGGGCAGCCATAAAATACAACGAATACACAATAATGAACTCAATACAAGGAGTTTTGTAGGGTTAATTCAACATTTTAAAAAGTTTATCAAATCATATTCAATGATTGCAATGTTTTATATCATAGATTTGTATTGTTTATATTCATATTGTTGATTACATCGGCAAATAATCATTTAACTTTATAAAAGGACAATCACCAAATACAATGAATACACAATAATGAACTCAATACACATTTATTGAATCAAATATCAACATTTATATATATCAAAAAGGCATGTATGCCAAGTCAATACAAGTATTACAAAAATGTGGCATATGCCATGTCCAAATCGATATATAATAAAAATATAAAATATATCTACATGTATTGGTCATTCAATGACCACAAATAACACTATATGATCCCATACTTGTGGTGGATCATCAAAGTCGAGCCTTTTCAATGCAATACATGGCTACAAAACCATATTTCAAAAGCCAAGTTAGAATCCTTTTGTAGAAGATAGCTCACAATTATCAACATAACTATGCATTTAACTATAAATTCTTTGCAATTGAAATGTAGATTACCTCATTGGTTGATCTCGGATCTAATATCTTTTCTCTCTTCTCCTTGTTAGTCTTAGGAGTTTTCAATTGAAAATACCAAGTTATGGTCGAACCGTGAATGGGGCTATTGTAGATTAAATGCACAATTAATACAATGTACTAACATATATACATCAAAAACACTAAAAAACTATAATATAGAGAACAAAAGTGTACTGGAGCCTAAGATGCTTCTCTAATAGACTGAGGAGGGCTCACCATTGATGGAGTAACTATCACTATTACCTGTACAAAAAATGATCAAAGATTAAATATAATGGTAAGTATTATAGGTTAAAAACAATTAATGGAATATATCGAACAAAAGTGTACTGGAGTCTGAGATGCTTCTCCTATACACGGAGGAGGACTCTCCATTGATGAAGCAGCTATGGATATTTCTTGTATGAAAAAATGATAAGGTTATAATTTATCACAAGTTCACATGTACACATGCATATAATCATCTTATCATTTTTTCAATTATAATCTTATCATTTTTCAAATTTGTAATTCAATTCCTCTTTTCCTTCAAAACCCTAATAGGGTCCTATTTTCACATTTGAACCTTAATTTCGCCTATATAGAGATCGTAAAATTTGCCAATTTTTTGGGG
Organism: Cryptomeria japonica; assembly: GCF_030272615.1. Taxonomy (NCBI): domain Eukaryota; kingdom Viridiplantae; phylum Streptophyta; class Pinopsida; order Cupressales; family Cupressaceae; genus Cryptomeria; species Cryptomeria japonica. The sequence continues at coordinate 203,229,958 of NC_081409.1, forward strand.
TTAGCTTTAAAATCATCGTAATATTCATCCCTGAAAATTTCTAATTGGTCGAGCCATGTGCATTCCCGCCACAGTCAACTTTTTTCCCAAAATTTTAGGAAACTGTTATGACTGTATTTAATAGCCTAAATCCATAAGATTACCCGATTTTGTCGATTTTTTATCCCACTAGAATCGAAAATACTTCCAAATTCAAGAAAAATTTTAAAATTAAGAGGTTAATTTTAATCTGCCCTAATTTTAAAAATTCCAATTTCTTTTGATTTACTCCAAAATTATTATTTTTGTGGAAATTGTGTCTTTTTTCTTTCTCCAACAAAGTTCAAATTGTTTAATCATTATTTGCTTAAATTTTGCATTACTCAATTTTGTAAACTTTGTTCCTATAATTCAAAATTCAAAATTTTCTCTCTAGTGAATGATTTTTACCACTATTAGTCCTACCTATACTATCCTCGTTAGACAAAGCATTAGAATTAAGGCCTCCCAAGGTTTAATTATCGAAGAGATGGAGCCTAATTTGGGTGACTTCTTTAATGAGGATCATGCTAATTCTTCCCATCCTAATCATGTGTCTATTTATTCCATTTATGAATCCCATGATGAAGAAGGTTTGACTAGAGTCTCTATAGATCAAGTTTCCAAATTGGACAATCAATTTGATAACTTTCAACAATGAATGTCTGAAGAGTATCCTAATAGTGAATCTCTTCCATTAATTGAAAGCCTTAAATGCATTATTCAAAGTGATAAGAATGGGATTTATATATTGTGTGGGATTGAACATATTATTGATTCTAATGTCATGCCTATCAAGAGTTTTGCCGAAAACCTAGGTTATTCACAACCTTCAACACAAGTCAATCCTTTTGTTCCTTTGACTACTCCTATGACTAGTATTCCTACTTTCACCTCCAACATCATGGCTACTTCAACTCAAAATTTCATTCCTACAACAATTAGTCATGGGGGTAATCCCTCTTCTTCATATCTTCCATCTTTACCTATGTCTTCAATAAGCATTCCTATTATCCCTCAACCAATCAATGTGACACAAGGGGGCAATTCTTTCAACAAATTTGTTCCTCCTTTAAGTGTCACTTTTCCTACCCAATCATCTCCTATGCCTACTTATCATAATGTTCCACCACCTTATTCTCAATCCATGCCTTCTTTCAAAAACATTACACCACTGTCTCAATCAACTATGTCCAACATCAATTCTTCGACCAAAGCAACAATTAATAATCTTGCTCAAACTGTGTCTTCTTTACAACAACAAATTGCTTCTATGAGTCAATCCAATTTTACTATGCCCACCTTTGATTTTGCAAGCCTAGTTTCTCTTGATATTGTTAAATTCATGCCACCTAAGCATGTGGAGGTCCCTCAATTAAAACTTTATAATGGAAAAGGTGAACCTCTTACGCACGTTAAAACATTCCAAACCTTGTGTACTAATTTTGTTTATGATCAAAGATTGGTTGCAAAACTATTTACAAGAACACTAAGAGATAAGTCTTTACAATGGTATTGTTATTTGCCTTCTTATTCTATTACTTCTTTTCAACAACTAGCAAATGCATTCATCCAACAATTATAAAATAACATTGGTCCTAAAATCACTTTGACTGATTTAATGCATTGTAAACAAGGTGTTAAAGAAAAAGTGACTGATTTCATTGGTAGATATAAGCATTTGTGTCCTCAAATTTCTTTTCCTCTACCTAATAATTATATTCAAATAATTTTCATTTCTAATTTACAAAAAGATATTAGAGAAAAGCTTCTTTTGTCTGAGTTTACTTCCTTTCTGCAATTGTGTGCAACACTCCACAATTATCAACTGCTTGTGAGTCAAATGGAGAAATCCACTCCTATTTCTTTGAGTGATAAAGGGGAGAGTGATCAACAACTATTTTTGAAGTTCAAACAAACAAAAAGCTTCATCAAGTTCAATGATACAATCAACAACAACAATGTGAATGCTACAATAGGTGTGCCTCCTACTTCTAAATTTTTCAAAAGAGAAAGGCAATTTACTCCTTTAAATGAGTCTTTACATATAATTATGTCTCAGTTGTTGCAAAGAAATATTATAAAGCTTCCTCCTATTAAACCAATTGATCCTTCTAAACTTGGATCCCCTTATTTTTATAACAATTCATTTTGTCAATTTCATCGTCAGCCTAGTCATGATATAAAGAAATGTTATGCGTTGAAAAGTAAGATTCAAGATTTTATTGATAATAATATTATATTTGTGGCAGGTGTGAATGATAAGGGAAACAAATCAGTAGCTCCTCGTAATCAAAATCTTAATATTTCCACTGATCCCTTGCCTTCTCACATCTCTAAGATGATTGCAATTGTGTCTACTTCTCTTTTCTGAGGAATTCACTTCTATGGATTTGAAATTAGTGAATATGGTAGAGAAACAAGATACACCTAAGGATCATTGTATTACATTTGACCCTAGTGAGACCATTAAAGCACCCGATGGCCCTTTGTACATAGTTGTGAAGGTTAAGGATATACCTTGTTGTGGTACTCTTATTGATCCCTCTTGCATGGTTAATGTCATAACTTAAGAGTATCTTTTCACTTTGCAACTGCATAAACCCATCTATGATGACTCTAATGTGATTATGAAGTTTTTTGATGGATTCTCTTGTCCTACTATTGTTTCTATCACCCTTCCTATTGAATTTCATACTAAATCTATGGATGTTGACTTTGTTATCATTCCCTCTTCCGAACAATTCTGTGTGAAGTTGGGCTATTGATTCTCCAATCCATGCGTTTGAAATTCCCTCACAATGGCAAAATCATAACTGTGAATCATAGCTTATTTAAACCATCTGAAATAAGCTTTGGCATTCCTATTCATTTCTTTTGGCCTAAACAATTTCAATCTCTTCCATCAAGGAGTGATGCTCTTTTTCAATCTTATAAAAAATGGAAGAAATTTATGATTTTATCTTTAAGTCAACCTAGATCCCCAACACTTGACATTCTTATCATTCTTGAAGATGAAGTTCTTCCCCTAAAAAACAAGACTAATCTTCTTTCTAAGGAAGATCCTCAACCCGTTCCTATGGATGTGTCTATGCCTTCTCCTACGAAACAAAACAATGTTCCTCCTAAGGTTAGACCCATACCTCCTCCTCATGATGGACCTGGTCTCCTTCCTACACCTAATATTCTTCCTTTATATGGTGCAATTCTGCCTCCTTCCTCTTATAGAGAGAAGAGGCCTGCTTCTCCTCTTGTTCAACCTAGAAGACCTCAACCTAAACCTTCAACTATCAAAGATGAGAATATTCCTCCTTCAACGAATGTTCCTCTTCCTTCTCAGCCTTCCACAAGACTCGACGAAATCGTTGTGTGAGAGAGCACTGATGAAGACTTCATGTTCAAGCTCGTGAAGTTGTCCCTCAAACTATTCAATCTCCTAAAACTCCAGCAGTTGACATGATTCCCTTCTCTCCTAAGCAAGCTATGGAACTTAAATCTCCTAAACATAAGTTGCAAAAAACGTGTGATGGTTTTACTTCTATTCATGTGTGAGATCCTCTTTCTATAAATCTTGATGAGGAAATAGGAGAAAATGATATTCATGATGGAAATACAACTCCTAATGCTTCTGATAGTGATTATGAATATGTTGATGATGACAAGCATTTATCAGCTGAATTTTACAAAGCCCTAATCCTAGCTCCTAGATCTGAACAAAGTGACTTACCACATGAGAATAGTCCTTGTTTGAATCTTGTGATAGCTCCATCTGCTATTCTTGATGTCGCTCCTCTGGCATGTCAACTGCCCGCTTTCTCGAAATAGTGATCAGCAAGATCAGGAGGTGGATGTCATGCTAGATTAACAACATTAACACTGCAGATCTTCTCTCCCTCTCCTTACTCTTTTGTGACCATTCTTCTATGTGTATCCCTGTTCTTCTATTGTTCCCTTAATGCCTATTTAAGAACAATGCAAAGAATTAAGATCTTGTATTGGTGTCTTTCATGTTGACTCAAAAGACTCCTCTCTTCCCTTTCTTCCAAGGAAGTTTCCTTTCTTTGGGAAATGACGATTATTATATGCACATACATATATGATATACATGAGTTTTCATATATCATACTAACCCCGAGGAAAGTGAAACTACCTCATGTTTTGAGTTCATTATCCTTGGGTTTGCTCTTCAATTGGGGGCTAAATCCTTGCAATAACATGCTCCTTCTCTTCTCTCTCTCTATTGGGTGTATCCTACCTTAAAGTAATCACTCCCGATAAGGCATGCATGATCTCTTTAAAGTGGGGGCATACACTCCGCTCATATTTTCCTTCTTGATACTTAAATATACTTAGTGAACTTGGTTTTCCTTTGTAATCTTTGGTATCCTTGCTTTCATGACTCATAGTGAGGGGAACCTTGCTACTTGCAGTCATGGTTTTCCTCTTCTCGATCTTCCCTTTTACTTTGTCAATCAAAGTTGTAAGATCCTAAGTCCACTGGGGGAATGGTGCATCTTGCCTCCTTGACATGGTAGAAGTCTTTCAATCTTATTTCCTTGTACTTTATCGACAGTATTGGCGTACGCTTATACTCCCGCTAACTTAGGGGTTAAATGTAGTGTCATAAAATCGTGACCCTCACAATTTTTTAACACATTAGGGTCCTCACACATGCGAAATCAAATCCTCTAGCCTGATCAAAGATTGGAGACTGCTCAACCATCAGAATCAATTTCTCCCTTGGCCTCCACACCACCCTATCCGCATTCTTCCTTGGAGAAAGGGGTAGGACAGGGGCGTGGCACCCCTATGCCTACCCTATTTTGGGGCAGGACCTTCCTAGGGCATGCATTGTGGGTTATGCAGTGAGTGGGAAAATTCCCTCGATGTCGGCCCATGACGAAAATAAATTTTATTAACCCTAATTGGCAAGTATAAAAGTTACATTTACCCTCTTATTTGCATAAGTTAAATAAGGTGAAGTTCGGGCATTCAAGAGAATTCAAGCATCCCTTTCAAGCATTGAGCATCTCGAGTCTCCCTTCAAGGGTAGGTGTTGCATTCAAGTCAAGGATTCAAACATAAAAGAGGAGGTCCATTTCAACATTCAACCTCAGTCAAGCAATTCTATCAACATCTGTGTCACAACCTCCCTTGAGGTGATTCACATTTCAGTCTTTCATTTACATTTAATTCCAAGTACTTTCTTTCATTACTTGGTTAATTCTAAAATTGGGGTTTGACCTGAAGGCAAACCCCCAATCCCAACCCCTTTTCCTCTCTTTTCTGTGTGTAGGTTGCAGGTGCACAACTATACTTTCGGATTTGGACTCCATTTGCAGTGGTAGAAAAACCCTTTTTGTTTCACGGATTTTTCGGAGGACCGTGTACAATCTCGCCATGGTCCGGGAAATTTTTTGTCAAATTTTTTAGGTGACTTCGTCTTGACATATTATTGCCAGATCCAGGTGCACAACTTCATCCCATACCCCTATCTTGAGTTATAATCACTTCTTTGTCGCTTTTGCACTTGGTTTTAATACACCATTCAATTCATTTCCATTCCAAGAAAGAAGATGGGATTAACTTATCATTCTCATACCATTCAGAATTCAATCTTCTTCCTTGGAGGTTGAATCTAGCAAATACTTCCTCCCCTCTTCCAATGTAATGGGTGAAAAGTGTTTGAAGGGAAATCTATAGTGAAACTCTCATCTCTCTTTGGAGGGAAAGGGTATCTTTCCTCTTGATCTCTCTTTCACATCATCTTTTCTACCATTATATTTTGGTGAGCCCGACGTCTTGCATGTTTTTCTTTGACCAAAATTGCATATTTTTCATTTACAAGTTTTTTACAAACTTAGTGGTTAAATCATTAAAAACCTAGAGAGAAGTGTCAACTCAGCCTAATGTTTCTAAAGTGACTCCTGAAAAAACTGCCCTTGAAACTGATGATACTTTACCTATTAGTGAGTCAAAACCTGAGCCTTATTATATATCATTGTTTATAAATGGTCATAAATTAAACAATTGTATTATAGATTCAGGTGCATCAGATAATACAATGTCCTCTGTAGTAGCCAAAGTGTTGGGGATATCCTTGATGTAAACTTTTGGCAAGTGTTATTCAATAGACTCTAAACAAATACCCCTATTAGGACAGATTAAAGATGCTCAATTAGTTCTTGCTACCCACCCAAATAAAAGAATCAAGTTCACTATTCTAATAGCTGACATTCCTGCAAGTTATGGCATGTTATTAAGTCATACATTTTGTAGAGACTTAGGAGGTGAGATAAAAATGGATTGGTCTCAAGCCACTATTCTGTAGGAAAACAACGAGTCATTTTGTAGCCTGAACCTAAATCTAATTTCACTATTTTTACCTCTAATGATCCAAGGGCACAAATTATGTATCATGAATGTCAATTAGGAAATTACATGATTTTATCTGATAATGAAGTAGCAGGAAGTGTATCATAGCTGAAGGTAGAAGAAAATTTGTGGTTAATGGAGTTTGATGGGAGTTGTCCAACGTCAGGTTTTGGTGCAGGGGTAGTACTTATTCCACCTTCTGGTACTCACATTCCTTTTTCTTTTAAATTGGAATTCAAGAACACAAACAATACGATTGAGTATGAAGATTTGTTATTGGGTTTATTTGGAGCAAAGAAATTGGGAATAAAACTTCTTCAAGTCAAAGGAGATGCGGAGTTGATTGTGAAACAGGTCAGAGGATTGTTCAATGTAAAAAATGAAAGACTAAAACACTACCGAAATAGAGTCTGGGATGAAATTGAAGATTTTGATGGATTTTCTATTGAAGCTATTCCTAGAGAACAAAACTTTAAAGTAGATTCATTAGCCGTATCGGCTTCCTTATTGATTCCTCATCCTGAGTTTGTCGATAATATTTATCGAGTGGAATTAATATATCAGCCTAGTGTTCTTGATAACTCAAAATTCTGGCAAGTGTTTGAAAATGACAAACAAATTAACAATTTCATGCAGTGTGTTGAAACATTTGCTACTACATATTTTGAAGGGTCATATGCAGAATGTAAAGAGTTTTCACCAGAATGGGCCAAGGAGTTGAGTGATTTGCTAGAATGCTTACAAGAAAAGAAAGGGTGAACAGATTCCTGCAGTCCAAGATGATGGAGCCTATGAAAGAATTAATATTGGGACTGGAGATGATCCCAAATATATAAATCTAGGAAAATGTTGCACACCTGTGGAGAAAGATGTTGGCATTGTGTTGTCATTGATGTCAATCGATATGGGATGACCACCGACAAAAGAGATGTATGTGCAACACTATTATGAAGGAGTACATGATGTGATATCTTGGATATCACCTTGTGTTGCAGAACACCGGTAAAGGTAAGGAAGATGACCTCAGAGGTCACCAGTACACAATTTAGTGCCTGACTTGTGTGATGAGATAGAGAGGTAATTTGAGCGGTTGTTTATGATGAAGAGGCAGAATGTTATCTGAATCACATCAACACTAGAAGAGAAGAATGAACCGTTATGCTATGAGATTGCAGAATAGTAGGACTCCCACCGGTTGAAGATGCAATCGTCATGAGAAGCAATGACTAAACAGTGAGTGTTTCCACACCGGATCACATGTACCTATTTGAATAAATGTTGCACAAACAGGGAACTCACATGAGCAGATGACAAGGTTTTACTCCACCAAGTTAGTGGGGCTTATCTCCTAGATGCATTGAGGCATTATAGTTTGGTGAGATAAGAGTGAAGAGGTAAAAGAAATGACTTGAAGGATCACACTAGATCCATCGGTGAATTGAGGAAATGTCTTAAGTGTATGAGATCAGGGTTATGCACTGGACCGATAGAGAAGGCATGCTGAAGAAGAGTGATATGTTTGTCATTCAGACAAACCAGCTGAGAAGATACAATTAGAGGAGAATGGTTTGACCGATGAAGGAGTCTAGTAAAGGTTGATGATTGGTGTCATCAAGAGTGATAACTGGTATGTAAGCCCACCGTTAATATGAGCAAGGTGCAAATGCAAATGACTCTCCACCTTGGGGAAATGAGAAAATGAGCTTGCTCAAAGAAAGACATGTCTGACAACCAGTCAAGGTGTTCCACTCACAATCCAGCAAGATGCAAACATGATGAGGTTATGGGTACAGTGTGCAATACCGACAGGGTTAGCAAACTGGTAGGAAAGAGGAACCGGTTGGTCGGCTGCTCAGTGATCCCATTTGGACCAACATGAAGTGCCAAGCTAGCAGTTTGTCGATATGGATGCCACATGGAGTCAACGTGGAAAACCTGCATTTGGATAAAGATGGAATGTACATCAACAGGGTTATTGTAGGGTTGGTCCACTTTAATGAAAGGTCACACAAATCACAAGACATGTTGTAGAGCAATTGCAGGGGTTTGAGGCTCAAGGTCTAGAAGACAACTACGAGTCAGCCAAGAGTGATTGAGAAGATCAAGGAAACAGAGGTAAAAAAATGACAGTTCTTTCATGATTGACCAAGGGATCAGCTATTAGGGTAAAAAGAAAGTCGCCAAAGATGGAAGGCGTGATCCAGAAGATGCGAATATGGCGGAGTTGTGCAAATGGATGTCAGAAAGATCAGATCGTGCAAGATTTGATTGGATCTGGTTTACCTCGAGGATGGTGAGGAAACCCTAACCGCCTAAATTTTGAATTGGTTTTTGGAGGGAAAACTGGACTATAAGTGTGTGGCAAAAGAGAATGTTCAGAGCGGCTGAATAGTACAATATTGTGTGATTGCGAAGTTGAAGACTTCTGCGAATAAGAGAAAATCAGCCAAGTGCTCAATGAGCATCTGTAAAAAGAGTGGGAGTGAGAGAGAACTTGGTTGAAGCTTTCAACCGACTAGAAAGAAGAACCGGTAGTGTTCATACTGGAAATGTAGAAGTGAAGGAGGTTGTAGAGAAGATAAACAGAGAACTGGTAGAGAGGAGAATCGGTGAAGAGCGGAGTGGTGAAGAGGAGATTTAGTGAGAGAAGTACATAAGAGAGAAAAACTGGTAAGTCCTACCAGCAGATAAGCAGTAGGTGAAGAGCAACAGAGAAGTGAGTTGGTGAAGGAATCTCATCGATAGAGCAAGATATATAATGGTTGCAAGATTCACTTGTAACAAGATAACCATTTATGTATTTGATGTTTACATTGTGAACACTGAGTTGTAGGTCAGTGCAGGGGTTGTAGTTCCTTGGGTTGGTGCCCTAAAGTCAGGGGTTGGTGCTCCTTTGGGTTGTAGCCCATAAATCAGGTAGGGGTTGGTGCTCCTTGGGTTGGTGCCCTAAACTTTGTAATTGTGTTTATTGTGAGGTTGGATTGGAGCAGTAGACTCCAACAACATTGCTCACCGAGGTTTTTCCCATCTTGGGTTTTCCTCGTATATGCTGGTGTTATGTGATTTTCCATTGTGAGTGTGTTTTGCATTTAAGTTAGTCTCCTCCCTAACCAGTAAGACTACATTAAGTTAAATCTATCAATCGGTGTGCTCACAAAGGACTGCAGAAGAAAAGATATTTGAGGACCACTGATTCACCCCCTCCCCCTCTCAGTGGTGCATTATGTCTAACAAAAGAGAGGTTTAGTAGTCTTCTGTTGGAATTCAAAGATGTTTTTGCTTGGTGTTATGATGACTTAAAGAACTTCAGGGATGGAAAATTTCAGCATCACAATCCTCTGAAGCCAAGAGTAAGTCCTTTCCAACAAAAGCTTAGAAGTTTTAATCCTAAAGTAGCCAAAGCCATATTTCAAGAAGTAGATAAAATGTTAAAGGCATGGATTATATACCCCATCCATCATTCTACATGGATAGCCAACATAGTTCCTATCTGGAAGAAAAATGGAGAAATAAGAATTTGTGTAGATTTTAGAAACCTGTATCAAGCCAGTCTAAAAGATAACTACCCATTACCTATTATGGATCATATTTTGCAAACGGTTTCAGGTTCAGAGATGATGTCTATGCTCGATGGCTTTTCAGGGGTGACCTTTCAGTGGGCTATGGACCTATCCTTTGGTCATTTGAAAGATAAGATAATTGTTGTATATCTTAATGATTTAACTGTGTTTTCAAAGAGGAGAAAGCATCACCTAAGAGATTTGAGGCAAGTGTTACAAAGGTGTCGTGAACATGGAGTGTCCCTAAATCCAAAAAAGTCATTATTTGGGGTTACAAAGGGTAAATTGCTTGGCCACATCATCTCTAAAGAAGGAGTAAGAGTGGATCCTAAAAGAGTAAAGGCAATTCAACAGCTAAGTCTACCATCAAACAAAAGTGCAGTCAGATCTTTCTTTGGACAAGTAAATTTTCTGAGGAGATTCATTCCAGATTTTGTAGAAACCACTAGGTATATTGTGAACTTGATGAGTGAAAAGAAAGAATTTAAATGGAATGAGGAGGGAAAGAAAGCATTTGAATCAATAAAGGAGGTCATTGGTCATGCGCCTATTCTGGTCAATACAGATTTTAAAAAGGATTTTATTATCTATTGCTATGCGTCAGAGCATACTATGTCAAGGATTTTGTTGCAAAAGAACAAAGATAATGAATAAGTCCCAATATCTTTCAAGAGCGTTCCCCTAAAGAAACACAAATTGAAATATTCCCTGATGGAAAAACAAGCATATGCGGTTGTAAAAGTTGTAAAACAATTCAGATATTACATTCTTCATTCTCATGTAGTTGTTTATGTGCCTCACTCTGCAGTTAAGAGCATTTTGACACAACATGATATAGGAATGAATAATAGAGCGTCATGGGTGTCCAAGATTCAGTAGTTCAATCTGGATATTAAACCCACAAAATTGGTGAGGGGGCAGGGTCTGTGCAAGTTGATTGTTGAAAGTAAGAGTGAAGTGACTGAGGAATTTCCCTTAGTCTTGTTTGTCAGACTTCAAGATTCCTGGTTTGCAGACGTTGCGTACTATTTAACCTATGGGGATTGTCCAATGCATCTTTCTTCAAGAGAAAAATGTAACCTAAGACTAAAAGCTACCAAATATGTCATTTTTGATGATGCGTTGTACAAAAGGGGTTTGGATGGAACTTCTTGCACTCTATGGATAAATCACTTCAGAAGTCACTATTGAATACCTTTCACGATGAAGGCTGTGGTGGTCATTTTTCGTCAACAATGACTGCTTACAAAATTTTGAGAAATTGTTATTATTGGCTAGGTATGTTCAAGGATGTATATGCATGGGTAGCCAAGTGTAAGAAATGTAAATTATTCACAGGTAAGCCGCAACTCGCAGCATTACCGCTTCAAGAAGTAATTGTGGACGAACCATTCAAACAATGGGGTTTAGATTTTATAGGTCCCTTGTCCCCTACCTCAAGTGCGGGACATAAACACATACTAGCAACCATAGATTATTTCACCAAATGGGTTGAAGCTATTCCAATGCGGAAGACGACTTATGAGATTGTTTGTAATTTTCTTAAAGAAAATATTTTGGTTCGATTTGGAGTTCCTCTAAACATTCTGGCTGATAATGCAACTAATTTCACTTCTACTGAGATTTCATTGTTTTTATATGATCATGGGATATCCCTTGCTCATTATTTAGATTATTACCCCCAAGGTAATAGCCAAGCGGAGTTTAGCAATAAAAATCTCATAAATATTATGAAGAAGTTGGTGAGTGAAAATTTTAAAGACTGGCATAAGAAATTGTATGAAGCTCTTTTGGCGGATCTAACATCACCGAAAAGAGCTATTGGGATGTCACCTTTTGAATTAGTTTATGGCATGGGTGCTCAGGTGGCACTTCCTCTAGAAGTTGTGGTAACCAAGTTACAGACTGTGATTGAGGATGCTTATTTTTTGGATTCTCTAGAGAAAAGCATTATGCATTTAATGATAATTGATGAAGAAAGGGGTAAGTTAGTGGATCAGATAACAGAACATCAGATGAGAGTTAATAAAATATTTGATAGGCGATCCAGGCCATGAAAATTCATGCTTGGTGATCAGGTTTGCTTTGGGACAAAAGAAGGGAACCAAAAGGGGCACATGCAAAGTTTGAATCTCTATGGAAATGACCATTTGTAATTCAAAAGGTAAAAGGGTCTAACTCTTTCAAAATAGCATATAGAGATGGTTATGTTCTTCCCCTGACCTATAATGGGCAGGATTTGAAACTATATCAATTGTAAACGAGAGTCCCTTGTGTGTTTTGTACATAAGTTTTGGTTTGTTTAGTTTGTATCTTATTTTCTATTGTTGTGTTTGTCTTGGTCTTTTAAATAAAGCCTGTGTGTGAAACCAGAGATCCTTGAGTTCATGTCTAGTTCCCTTACAGTCCTAGTCCCCAGTCAAAGCCGATGTTAGCATGCCCTCAATTTCTCATTAAAAAATTCAAGCTTGCGGGTTGCCTTTTGGTGTTTCTTTCCTTTTTGGTCTTTGTATCTCTTCACTTTGAACCTAAGTCGTTGAACTTTTAAATATTTCAAAGGTTCAAGGTTCAAAGTGCATTTTAGGTAACATCCTTAGTGGCTTTGTCTTAATTAAAAAACAAGCACATTGTTGTAATGTGTTTTGAACTTTGAACCCGTGAACCTTTTTGGTTCAAGGTTCAGAAGTTTCTTTTGTGTGAAGTCGCAGCTATGTAATATTATTTAATGAGAAAGTGTAAATGTGTTTAATTTGGTATTAAACTTGAACTTTGAACCTTTTGTATTTTGGTTCAACGGTTCAAAGTTCAAAGTCCTTTCACTTGTTAGTTATGGTTATTGCTCGTTCTTGGTATTGTTTTGAGCCGCTGGTTTGAAAGTTCTCTGTTATTCTCACTAAATGAACTTGAACCATTGAATTCCTTGTGAGTTGGTTAAAGGTTCAAAATGTTCACTCCAAGTTGAATCTAAGGATTTTGATAACACTGGAGGTAGCGCGGAAAGAAGGAATATTCCTGTCATATAATAATTTTAAATTTTAAATTTGGAAAGTAATCATGGGGACATTAACTATTTGTGTGGAGGTGATGGGCAATTAAGAAAGTCTCAGGTTTTGAATCATATCAATGTTACTTCACACATTTAAATGAATCATTATGAAGCGTGTGTAGTTTTTCTCGATTTTTTCCCGTTTGTTCAAAAAGATGTGAATTCATAAGAAAAATTTGTAAAGGTTGTAGTTGTTATAACTGAACGAACTGGAGACGCCAAAGGTAATTTCAGCTCTACTTTCCTGAGAGGGTTTCATAGATTCACGATGGTAACAGGTGTGGTCAGACAATTTCCCTATACTGTATTTCTTTCATTCAGAAGATTTGTCAGTGTAGGAGAAAATCTTTGGTTTGTTGGAATAGAATTCTATCCCGATTTAGAATTGTTTGGTAAAAATATGTATGCATTATGAGGTTGATAATGTCGAAACTTGGTCATACATCATGCTTAGAGAGCATACTTCCAGAATTAGATGATACTTCTTTAGCTCATGCCGACCTAGGGGAATTCTTAGAAAGCACCAAAAACCCTAAAGATAGTTCAATGATGGAGAAAATAGTAAGAAGTGGTCTCATTGAAGCCGCCACATTTACAATTTCTACCCCATGCCCAGATTTGATAATGGCTTGTATGAATAGATACGATGTTGAAAACAAGTGCATAGGAAGGAGTAGTGGTGAGTTGTTAGTTAATATTAACAGAGAAACAATAATGGCGGCGATGGGAATCTTGCATAAGGAACCATATGAGGAATGGTCAGTTGGGACCTCATACGCATACTTCTCTGAGAAGAAAAGTGTATATAGGAGCGTTATTGCAAGAAACTGGCTTCTGAAAGTCCAAAAGAGAGGTTGACGGCTACCAAAGCCCCTTACCAGGGAGCACTTCATTACAGAAGTACGAGACATTGTTATATTGTTGAATAGGCTAAAGGGGAATTCACACTCCTTCTATTGGGAGGACTAGATGTATTTTTATATTCAGGTGCTTCTATCAAGTGAAAAATATCTTGACTGGGTGCAAGTGATTACAGAGAGGCTCCATGAGGGTTTAAGTAATTTTGTGGGTATGTCTAGCTTTTATATGTCTTCTTATTTATTCTACATATTAGCCTATACCAAAGACTGGCATAGACTGCATAGTGAACCATGGGTGGATGGTATGAAAGTCTATGATTACTATCCTTTACTACAACAATAGAGCTATGTAGAGCATATCACCAGATGGAATGGCGTCTTTGGAGGAAGACTTGCATTTGAATTACATGGTGATGTTAATAAAGAGGATGCTCATTGAAGCCATGGAATTGATAAGTATATATGGCATCTTTTTCATCCAATTTCCCAGGTTTACCTATCTTCGGGTAGGTGGTTTTGAGGGTGAACCATTCAAGCTACCTACATACGCCTTTGATAGCTATGTACTCATTGAAGTGAGCAGACAATTGGCTCATATTTATAAAAGGTTAGGAACAAAAGGTGAATTTGGAGTTGCTTTTCCAATTGAACTTGGATATTACAACTATAAGTCCGTGTCTGATGCTTTGAATTTGGACTTAGAATTTAAGAAGATGAATTTGCAGCCCTATTTTGCTAGACGAAAGTTTGACAGTAGGGGATATGCTATGGAGAATCTAAATGTAGATGATCACTTTTGTCATGAACCCCAGTTGGAAGATTACTGGGAAATATGTAGTGATGAGTATGAAGTAAGGAGGAGACTATGATCAAGATTTACTCTAAGGGAAGTAATTACCATGATACTTCCCATCAATGTGTCTGGAGTACAAGAGGAAATAGGGGAGGATGTTTTAGATCCTGAATTTGATAAGAAGGTTCAAGGGCAGTCGATTCCTGAGATTGATTGAGATAAAAACGAAGACGAAAACATTCAGGCTAGGAGCTTGAATGTTATAAGGAGAAATGAGAAATGGTTAAGGGACCAGAAATTTAAAAAAGGATCACTCGTGCCTTCCCATGAACTAACAATTGGTTCGCATGTTGCGACTCAACTTCCTATTTCTACCTCTAATAAAATTATTGATGTTGCGGGTGATTCAAAGCCAATTGTTGAAGAAATTAAACCCAAAAGATCAAAAAGGTCCCCACTAAGTTCTTCAGCAATCTGAGTGACTCGGTCAAGAAGAAAAAAGAAGAGAAAAGAGCCAGCATTGAACCAAATTGTCGTAGACCTGGATCCGAGTGAGGAAGTTGAAGTAATAATGGATCAACAGGAATTGAATAACTCTCCAGTACAAGATGTGGATACAGGTAAAGAACTAAAAGGTGAACTGAATCCAATGAACACCCTAACTATTGTTGATTCTCTGAGTACTCAAACAACCCCTCCATCCAAAGCACCTTCAAGCTATTAGTTAGATGAGAGCGCGGGGGGGGTGAATCAGATAACTTTAATCATTAATACTCTAATCAGATTCAACCTCGATAGAACTTACTTGATATGAAACTATGATTGTAAATCATTCAAACTCATAAACAGATAAACTTAAACATTAAATCACATTTGACACCAGATTTAATGTGGAAACCCTAATAGGGAAAAACCACTGTTGGATTTCGGACCCACAAGAAAATATACTCTTCTAGAGTATGCTCGGTTAAAAGCAAATCCTGTTAAAGATTACATACACATTGCTAGATGTGACCCGGTCAAGGGATTTCCCTCAGATCTATCAGAATCTTCACTTTGTTAGAAGTGACCTTGTCAAAGGATTTCAAACACTCAATTAGAATGTTACCTTCCTAGAGGATTTACAAATAAGACTGTTAGGTCCACTCAGTTAAGAGATTTCTTATCACTTACAAAAATAAATAACAGTAATAAAATATATCTGCAACTCCACATCAAAAATGTTAAAGCAGATTCTATGTGCTCAAGATAATCTTGTTATAAGACTTATCTTTCTCCTTGTTGGGCTTCTCACTCTGTTTTTCAAACAAATCTTCAATCTTTTGTACTCAGTAATCACCTCTGTAGTATCACTGTGTTTCTATATTTGCCCGCATACTTTGTTCATAAACATTTCTTTATTTATAAGCAATTCCTTACCGATTAATCTCCTTAATGACATTTCCCATGATTAATCTTAACCATCAGATCTTCAAACTTGACTAGGTTCATTGAATCCTTTGATCTGAAAAATGTTTTATCTTGTCTTGAAACTTGTATTCCTTCCTTGGTACTTGTGCTCGGTTAGGATCGTTCAATCTATGTTGTAGATCTAACTCTTGAATTCACATTACCGTTGATCCTTAACAAACTTCTTGCACGACATTCCAATCTTCAATAAATCTCCAGCTTATTGACATCCTTCATTTAATAATGTATTCACTCATTTAATGCATTCTGTTACTACTCGGTTGATACTCAGTTAATACTGAACTTTACTCGGTAGACATTCTCTTCTTGGTGACTTTTTCTTTCTTTAACCAACATTGATAACCTTGGAGTTTACCGACTGGCTTTTTGCTCCGTAAAATAGAACAATAACAAACCTTTACTCATTCTATTGCATGAAATCTTTTCTCCTTCTTGTTTGGTCTTCGAATACACATATATAGGATATCAAAACAATCAATACATCATAATCTCATCACTGTCTAACTCGGTGATAGTTGCCCATTGAATAACTTATTACTCCCCTTTATTTTCACATTCTATCTGTTTCATTTACCGACATCTATATACTCATCAAAACATACTTTTTAAGATATGGCAACATCATACTAAATCAGAAAATCAATTGCTTTACATCAATGACAAAATAATAAAATTAAGACAATAATCATCCTTTATCAATTATATCATTCATCTCCAACAACCTTCTCAATATCATCAACCAATAAACTTAATGTAATGCCAACAATCTCCCAACTTATTGTAATGCCAACAATCTCCCCCTTTGGCATTGATTGCAATACCAATTTGATTTATTCCAAATGATTCAAATTGTTGTTATTCTTGTGTTGTTATCCTTGAGCTGTAAACTTCTCTTGTAGTCTTCTCCCCCTTGAGTTGTAACAATCATCTCCCCCTTTGACAACAATGCCAAAAGTAAGACTGATCCATAATTACTCCCCCTGTGAAGTAATTTCTTTGCAGTTCAAAAACATATACAAATGTATCTCGGTCAGAGTAACTTGTCTTCATTCACTATTTCCTGCACAACTTTAGACATCATTCTAAAGTGTGTAAATCAGCATCAACTTACAAATAGTATTCTTTGGAGTCATAGAATTGATGTTGTCACCGAACTCTGTCAATGAGCACTAGATAGGGGTAGGACCCCTAACTTATTTCTGAGATACTCAAAAGTGTCCCTTGGTAGTGGCTTTGTGAAAATATCTACGATTTATTCCTTTGTGCTAACATATCCTAGCACAACTTTCTTTTCTTGAAATTTTTCTCTAAGATAATGATACTTTATAGAGAGATATGCTTTGTCTTAGAGTGCATTACCGAATTCTTTGAAATGTTAATAGCACTTGTATTATCACAAAATATAGTTACTGGCTCGGTAACTGTCTCATTCATTCCTTCCAACAGTTGTTTGATCCATGCTATATTGGTACAATTCAATGCTACAGTGACATATTCAACTTCAGTTGTTGACTGTGAAATGCATCCTTGTTTCTTGCTAAGCCAACTTACTAGTCTTTCTCCCAAAAATAAAGCTCCACCGCTCGTGCTTTTCCTATCATCAATATTTCCTACCCAATCAGCATCAGTATAGACTTTTAAGTCAAAATCATTCCTCTTTTCATATAGTAGACCATAATCTTCAATGCCTCTCAAGTATTTGAAAATTCTTTTGACTGTTGTCATATGAGTTTCTTTGGAATCTGCAGAAAATCTTGCAGCTATACCTACTGCATGTGCTATATCAGGCCTATTGTGAACTACATATTGCAACTTTCCAATCATAGATCGGTAAAGTGTCTCATCAACAGATGCAGATTCATTGTTCTTTGATAGTTTACAATTAGTAGTCATAGGAGTAGTTACAGGTTTAGAATCCTCCATTCCAAATTTCTTCAAGATTTCCTTTATGTACTTGGATTGAGTAATGAAAATCCCATTTTTCATTTACAGTATTTGTAAACCTATAAAATACTTTATCTCATCGATTAATGACATCTCAAATTCTTTGCACATTTCATTTCCAAAGTTCTTACATAAAGAATCATTTCCACAAAAAATAATATCATCAACAAATATGGCTGACATCAGTATTCCATTCTCCTCATCATTCTTCAAATACTTGTTGTTGTTCTCACTAGTCCTTATAAATCCAATCTTTATTAAGTAATAGTGCAACCTTTCATACCATGCTCTAGGTGCTTGCTTTAGACCGTATAAATCTTTATTCAATTTACATACCTAATCTTTATTCTTCTCTTCAATAAATCCTTCAGGTTGTTCAATATAGACTTCTTCTTCTAGTATACCATTCAAAAATGCAGATTTAACATCCATTTCATATACCTTGAAATTTTTGTAAGCAGCGTATGCCAACAATGTTCTTACTCCTTCCAGTCTTGCTACAGGTGCAAAAGTCTCCCCATAGTCTATTCCTTCTTCTTGAGCATAACCTTTGCAAACTAGCCTTGCTTTATTCCGAATGACCTCACCTTTTTCATTTAGCTTATTCTTGAAAATCCACTTTGTACCAATTACATTTTTCTCTTTTGGTCTTGGGACCAGTGTCCATGTTTCATTTTTCTTGATTTGTTCAATCTCTTCTGTCATACCATTCACCCAATCTTCATTGCTTAATGCCTCTTTTACTATCCTCGGTTCAAATTCGGATATCAGACATGTGTTGTGTCTCAGTTTGTTCCTTGTCATCACTGGAGCATCCTTATCTCCTATAATCTGACTTGATGCATGATTTCTTGTGACATATTTTGCTAATATAGGCTCGGTAGGCTCTGTATGATCTTCTTCATCACTCGGTAACTGAGTATTTTCTTCATTGGCTTTCTCGGTAAAACCGGTTGGTTGTACATATACAAATTCTTCATAATCTTCTGGTTCTTTGGAATTTCCTTCATCATTCCTTTCTACAAATTCATCAATTTTTACATTTGCACTTTCCACAATTTTGTTAGATGATTTGATCAGACATTTAAATGCTTTACTCCTAGAGGAATAACCAAGAAATGTTCCTTCCTCACTTTTCTAATCACATTTTCCATTTCTATCATCTTTGTGAACATAACATCTACATCCAAATATTTTAAAATAACTTACATTTAGTTTCTTGTCATACCAGATTTCATAAGGTGTCTTCATAGTTCGTTTCTTCAGTTGTACTCGGTTCAAGGTGTAAACTGCAGTGCTTATTGCTTCTCTCCAAAATATTTGAGGTACTCTCTTTTCTATCATCAAAGTTCTAGCACAATCTACGATTGATTTATTCCTTCTTTTAGCTATCCCATTTTGTTATGGTGTCCTCGGTGTTGACACTTGTCTCTTTATACCATGATCATTGCAAAATAAGTTAAATTCATCATAAATGAATTCTCCTCCTCTATCAGATCTTAGACATTTCAACTGTCTTCCTATTTCTTTTTCAACTCTTGCCTTGTACCATTTGAACATTTGAAAAGCTTCTGATTTCTCTTTTAGAAACATAACTGACATCATCCTTGAGTAATCATCCACAAATAATATGAAGTATTTATCACCATAGTAAATTTGAACTTTCATAAGACCACAAAGATCAATGTCTACAAGATCTAAAATTCCTTTAGAAGTGTAAGACTTACTTGTAAAGCTTGATTTTGTCATCTTACCCATCTGGCATCCTCAGTATATTGCATTCACAGGTTTTTCCAAGCTCGGTAGACCTCTTACACAATGTTTTTTACTTATTTTGATTAGATTATCAAAATTTACATGACAAAACCTTTTATGCCATAACTAGGTGTCTTCTATTTTTGCATATAGACAATTGTTCCGAGTTGAGTCAAGGTGAAATGTATTACCTCTTGTTTGAGTCCCGGTAGCAGCCAACTTTTCATGTTTGTCATGAACTTTGACAATTCCTTTCTGAAATTCTATTCAATATCCTGTATTGTTTAGTTGTGCTACACTCACCAAATTGTATTTCAGACCTTCAACCCAATATACATCATCACATTTATCATTGTCAAGAAGTGTAATAGAGCCTTTACCTTTCACAGGACATGGTGCATCATTGCCAAATCTTACATAACCTCCATCATAATCTTCTAATTTAACAAACTTGTGTTTATCACCTGTCATGTGATGTGAGCATCCACTATCTATGATCCAAGAATAATTTTTATTTATGTGTGATATTAAGGCTTTTTCTTCATACCTTTCTTCATCTAATCCATCTTTGATAGCCACGTATGCAACTTCCTCTGTCTCAGCCTCATCATATTTATCATCATTGGATTCCTCATCAACTACTAGGCATGTCTTTCTATCTCTCCTTCTGAAGTCTCGATGCCTTCTGTATTGGTTGTCTTTCTATCAGTCATCTTGGTATTCTTTCTTCTCATCATCTTTGTCAGGACAGTTAGAAGCCATATGTCCAATTTTATCATAGTTAAAACATTTTAAAGGTAACTTCCCTTTATACTTACCTTTGCCACTCGGTAACCTTCTAGCCAATAATGCTTCAAACTCTTCTTGCTTTCTGATTTCCTCATATAGTTTGTGTACTTCTTCCATGTTTTTGCGAAATCTCTCACTTGCTCCACTGTGATTTCCTTCAGCATACTTATACATTCTATCATTGTAATCTTCAGATTCACTGAGATTAAAAGAACTAAAAGCAGATTCAACTTTGTTTACTGAAGACCCACTGTTATCAAAATTACTTAACTCAAAAGCATGTAGCTTACCGATAGTAGCATCCAAAGAGACTGGCATGTTTGGTACAAACCTTAATTCATTAATTGCAAAGACTTTAATGGCATAAGTAGGTAGAAGTGTTCTCAACAACTTACTTGTTACATCCTTTTCTTCAATAGTTCCTCCTTCTCCTTTGATTTGATTGACAGTTTCCTTTAACCTTGTATTGTATTGGATAATGTTCTCACCTTCATTCATCTTCATGGATTCAAGTTGTCCTCTTAGACTGTCTATTTTTTCTCTTTGAACATGTTCATCTACACCATACATAGATGTGAGCTTATTCCACATTGCTTTGGCATCATTACAACCTTCTAGATCATTAAACTCTGAGTCGGTCAAAGATGATGTTATCTCAATCATTTCTTGAATGTGTTCTTTCTTTGCCTCTATTTCTTCCATTGTCATAGGGTAGGTGCTAGGTGCAATGTAATCATTCTCCAAATAATATGTTGCATATTCTCCAATTCCTGATAAGTACTCGGTAATTACCTCTGCAGTATTACTGTGTTTCTATATTTGCTCGCATACTTTGTTCATAAACATTTCTTTATTTATAAGCAATTCCTTACCACTTAATCTCCTTAATGGCATTTCCCATGATTAATCTTAACCATCAGATCTTCAAACTTGACTAGGTTCATTGAATCCTTCGATCTGAAAAATATTTTATCTTGCCTTGAAACTTGTATTCCTTCCTTGGTACTTGTGCTCGGTTAGGATCGTTCAATCTGTGTTGTAGATCTAACTCTTGAATTCACATTGTCATTGATCCTTAACAAACTTCTTGCACGACATTCCAATCTTCAATAAATCTCCATCTCATTGGCATCCTTCATTTAATAATGTATTCCCTCATTTGATGCATTTTGTTACTGCTCGATTGATACTCAGTTAATACTAAACTTTACTCGGTAGACATTCTCTTCTCGATGACTTTTTCTTTCTTTAACCGACATCGATAACCTTGGAGTTTACCGACTAGCTCTTTGCTCAATAAAATAGAACAATAACAAACCTTTACTCATTCTATTGCATGAAATCTTTTCTCCTTCTTGTTTAGTCTTTGAATACACATATATAGGATATCAAAACAATCAAAACATCATAATCTCATCACTCTCTAACTCGGTAATAGTTGCCCATTGAATAACTTACTACTCCCCTTTATTTTCACATTCTATCTGTGTCATTTACCAACATCTATATACTCATCAAAACATACTTTTTAAGATATGGCAACATCATACTGAATCAGAAAATCAATTGCTTGACATCAATGACAAAATAATAATATTAAGACAGTAATCATCCTTTATCAATTATATCAGTCATCTCCAACAACCTTCTCAATATCATCAACCAATAAACTTAATGTAATGCCAACAATCTCCCAACTTATTCTAATGCCAACACAAGCACTCCGTGAAGGTTAGGGGCTTCCATTGGAAAGAAATGCAGTGTTGTCCCAATCACAATTCCCATGGAATATATGGTGAGCAAGTGCCTTGGAAAAGTGTCTAAGCCAAAGAAACTCAAAACATAGACAATGGTGGAGGTACACGAGTCTACAAGTCATTGGACAACCAAGATAGCTAAAATTATCCCATCCAGAGACTCGGATAAAGCCACTGAAGATGAATTCACTGTGGAGAAAATCAATTTGGGGGTTCCTTCACAGGTGGTTGATGTCGAGCACTTGGAATCCTCCACAAAGAGGATGATTTCCAGATCATGGAAGGATGAAAAAGATAAAAAGGAGTTGAAGTAGATCATCACCCAAATGGCTGAATACATTAATTCCATACACCATCCAAGTCCTCAACCCTTGTCACAAATGGCACTATCCTTCGATCCCAAATCTCTGGTGAACAAAACGATGTTAGATCGGGTTCAGAGGAACATAATGGTGGCAGATATGTTCAATGAATGGCTTGACCTCATAATAAAATAGGGTTTAGATTATATTGTCAGTTTGGTTAAAGTGTATGAACATGTTGTAACCGTAAGTAAGGAATTGGAACTAGAAGTTGTTTCCTGGGAAAAGGAAAGAACTAAGTGGGTGGTAGTACTTGCGCAAATGAACGATGTGCATAAATTCGGCGTAATGAAGTTCTTAGTTGAGAAACCCATGGAGAGTTTGGATGACAATGTACTATATGTGTCGAAGAAAAATATAGAATGGCAAAATTCAATCATCAAGCAAGGTCATTAGGAATCTACAAGGTTGTTGAAAGGGTTGATAGATCTTATTGACACAATACAAAAAGATCTTAAGTGTATCAACATCCAACTCATTAAGGAAGATGCTCAGACAATCGAAGCTGTTGGAGACATGGCAAAAATCTTCAAAGAAAGAATACAGTTCATCAGGGAAACAAAATCCTTGACTACAGATGATTTCTCAAAGGTGGCTAGAATAGAGTCAATGCTCATGGTTTTCTCTGATCATTTGGAGGTGCATAAAGCCAGGGTGTTGCAAGTAAATACGGATAAGGAGGTCTGGAAACAACGCATCTTGCATATTGGACTCCTGTATTTTCAAGTCATCTTGAATTTCTCAGCAACACATTTGGAGTGGCGTAACATGCACAGTTCCATGACAAAGAAGGATAAATCAGTGGCCTCCTCTGCCACCATGGAGTCCTAATCAACTAATGGACGATCTATCAGCCAATCTATGGTTGTTGTTTATTTAGTTTCATTTGTTTTCAAGCAAACAATTTCTTTAACTCTAGGTTAGAGTTAAAAGTTTTAGTTATGATGTAACAAACTATTGGCCTGGGGGATATTTATGTAAGTAAGTTTAAGTGAGGGTCCGAAAAATGGTGATATTGGAGGAACAAATGTATTTTATGTGAATTTCTCAAAAACTGATATTTCTGGTTTTTCAAAGAAATGTTATGGTGTGCAATCTTAAAATCTGTGTATTTGAAGAATTGGCAATCTCTGTTGGGATATTTGCTGATGTGCAAAAATATTATTTCATTACCAGTTATTTATGTGTTTCTGAATTCATTGATTTCATTACTTACAAGTAAATTCATTATCGTTTAAGTGGTACTGATCCCCCTTGTCTTGTGAGGCATGAGTGAGAATCGATCAACATTTATACTACTCTGAGTTTGCTTTGTTTTGAGTTTATGAAATGAACATGTGTGGAAGTAGGAGTCTGTGAGCTCTACATTTGAAATAAATCTTCATGATACTCTATTTAGTTCTCATAAGCATTCTTTTGTGTTGATGAATGAATGCGAAAGCCTTTCGCGCCTTCTAGTTAAAAGTATATTCATTTCAAAATTTTCTGCATAAAAAATCATTGTACATTCCCGTCACGGTCCTCAATTTTTTTCTTGAAAATTTAGGAGACTATTATGATTGTATTTAATAGCCTAAATCCAGAAGATTGGCTGATTTTGTCAATTTTTGATCCCTTTAGAATCGAAAATACTTCCAAAATTCAACATTTCAAATTTCAAGAAATTTTTTTAAATTAAGAGGTTAAATTTAATCTACCCTAATTTTAAAATCCTATTAATTTTAAAAATAAGTGGTATCACCTGGGCCCTAATTTTTTAAATTTTAATTTCCTTTGATTTACTCCAAAAAAAAAATTTTGTGGAAATTGTGTCTTTTACCTTTCTCCAACAAAGTTCAAATTGTTTAATCATTATTTGCTTAAATTTTGCATTACTCAATTTTGTAAACTTTGTTCCTATAATTCAAAATTCAAATTTTCCCTTTAGTGCATGAATTTACCACTATTAGTCCTACCTATACTATCTCCATTAGACGAAGCATCAGAATTAAGGTCTCCCAAGGTTTAATTACCGAGGAGATGGAGCCTAATTTGGGTGACTTATTTAATGAGGTCCATTAGGTTGTTTATAGGGAGCTTGGAGTGCATTTTTTACTTCAATGTAAAAAATTTTGTTTCGGCAAGACTTGCCTTGACGAAACCGCCAATGTGTGGAGTTCTACTATCGGGTATCGGAACAACCGGCTTTACCCTATCTCGATGCCTCGATGAGTACATATAAGGAGCAATGGTTTGATCGGGTATCAGCGGGAGTGTCTTCCACCTACCCCAATATCCCGATGAGGTCGCCAGTGGGTTGGAGTGAGTCAGAGTGAGTTCATAGTGGAGCTATCGGGTATCAGCAAGTCTAGTTTTCGTGCCGCCCATAACCCGATAAACAAGCATACTATTTGGAGCACACATTCGGCTATCAACACAACATGTTTGGAGCTACACCAAAGACCCGATGGAAATAAAAATCAGTTACAATCGGAAACCATTTGTGTCGAGTTCAATCTCGTCTGTTAGGGACAATTCATGACATGTGAAGGAGGCTATAAAAGACAAAATGGGCATTTGTAAGAGGGTTGGATGGTTTTGATTCCACAAAGAACAAGAACATCTTTTGGATAACAATTTGATGACCATTTTCTGGTTTCCTTTCTATGAGTTCAATTTTTGTTTGTAAATTGTAAACAATGGCTTAAATCTTTAAGTGCTAGTGCAGATAGAGTAGATGTTACTTTTTCGTGTTTTGTGAGTTCCAAATTTTTCAATTCATGCCAAGCTCGGCCCTGTAAATAAAGTTGTATTTTTGTTTCTTGTTCTCTATTGGCGTCCAACAATTATAAACATGGCTCTGACTTGACTCTCCGTCGTGAGATCCATACAACCATTGGAGGTTGTCAAGAAGAGCCAACCATGTACAATAAAGTTCCATTTGTAGCAAACTAGGGAATGACGTCGGTCGTTTCAACATACTAGCCCTAGGTGAGCTTGATGATAGCCCAGCTAGGTATCAGTGGCCTTAAGAGGAATCACTTGCAGGGTAAGCTGGAGTAAAAGGTACTAGCCTTAGACCAGAGGAAGATGGGATCAATAGGAGAAAGATCCAAGCATGAAGAGAAAATGACTTAGGAGAA
Organism: Cryptomeria japonica; assembly: GCF_030272615.1. Classification (NCBI taxonomy): domain Eukaryota; kingdom Viridiplantae; phylum Streptophyta; class Pinopsida; order Cupressales; family Cupressaceae; genus Cryptomeria; species Cryptomeria japonica. Next base: position 203,255,809 of record NC_081409.1, read on the forward strand.
ATTGAAGGTATAGCCAATCGTAGAGAAAACCCTGCAAGACGTCTGGTGAGATTCAATGGAATGGTGAGTTGGTGGATTTATGAAAGTGAATTCACAAGAGTAGAGTAACAAACCTTGTAGTGAGGACCTAGAGTAGATTAGGGAGATAGAGAGAATAATTCCCGGGTTAGGGATAGGAAAAAGGCCTTGGAGTGAGTCAAGCTGACTCGAACATTTTAGGGTCCTCCCTATTAGATTGGTATTAAAGCAAGTTAAAGACTTGGGGTGAAGAGTGCAAGACTGATCTAGTATCAGTAGGAGTAAAGATGGTGACCAATGTGGAATTGGCTAAGAAGGTCGAAGACCAAGAAGATGAAAATAGATTGCTCAAGAAAAGGTTGGAGCAGTTGGAGCAGAAACTAGGTGAGGTGGAAGTCAAGACAACAGAAGTGAGTGAGAAGATAGAAGAGAAGGGTAAAATGGTGGAAATAGAGGATGAAGTCCCTATACCAGACCCTGTTATTGATCAAGAACCATTCTTGAAGTCTTTGAAGGCAATGAGTGGAAAATCTTTGGAAGGAGTACCACTGTTTAGTGGCAAAATGGAAGCAGAGTTGGTAATGGAATGGACAGAGGGAATGGAAAATCATTTTGAGTGTGAAGGTGTCACTGAGACACAAAAAGTTAAGGTGGCTAAGCCAAGAGTGAGAGGTGTTGTCGTTACTTGGTGGAAGTTTATACAAAATGAGAGGGAGAAAGAAGGTAAGGTACCCATCTATACTTGGAAAGGGGTGGTAAACAAAATCAGAGAGACTTATCTTCTTGAGGATTATGAAGTGCAATTGCATAGGAAAAGACAAAACCTAAGGCAAAAGGAGTTAGATGTAACTGTATTCTAGAAAATGTGTATCAACCTGCAATAGGAGGAAACAATTCAAACACACACATGAAACATTGCATTAGAGGTTAGAAATCAATCAAAATAGCAAGTTAAATGAATCTAAACTCTTTAATATCGTTCCATGTTCCTCTATCTCCAAGGATCTTCAAGATTCAAGGTGGCTCTCAGCCTGGAAGAGCACTTGATTCTTTAAGATGACAACCTAAAGAACGAGATTTATGATTCTAAGATCTAAATGGAATGCAACCATGATCTTAGTGATGATTTAGATATGAAACTAGATGATGATAAGATGCAAGATATAAGCTTGAACTAGTATAAAAATGATACTAAGATGAAGCTAACATGATATATCTAAGATTAGAATGCTATCAAAATGATCTAACATGCTATTCTATCAAAGAGAAATAATATGCTTAATGTTATGAGACTATAAGTTTGATGCCCAAAGACCTTTTCTTTTTAAGAAGGAATGGGATCTATTTATAGGGAAAATAGGGCAATGGATGGTCAAGATTGGATGATCTTATCAAGGGTCAGGATTGAAAGTTAATCAATCCATGTTCACAATTCTCACCAATCAAATGGTGATAATTGTCAACAAGAGACTGCTTGAGAGGAGATGTAAGAAGCATTAAATGCTTGAGAAGACATCATGGTTACCTTAGAAGGTAAGGGTTAAGGTTAGGTTAGGGTTATCCGATGGATAAAGGTTTTACCCAAAGGATAAACTCTTGTGCAAAGGTTAAATGGATAAATATGGTCAAAGAAATGAATGCTTGATGAGACCCTTGGGTTAGATGAAGGTTCAATTAAGAGAAAAAGTCTCTAATCATGCTAGAGGGTTGAGTTAACCATTAATGGTTTGGAAGACTTTCAAGGTTAACTTGTTGAAGACATAAAGCCTTTAACGGTTTTCAAAGACTTTGAGGGTTTGAGAAGTGACTTTCCTTTGCTTAGGGATGTGACAATATTTAGTAGATGGGTTAGGCTAATTTAGAAGGGATTAGAAGAATCTAGAAGGGGGTTTAGAGAGGCAAGTGGGAGATGTAGGAAAATGCAAGTGGGTGGGGAAAATAGAATTTAATTAAAATAAAATTAATTTATTTCAATTGTGGTTGCAACTTGCTTTTGTAGGATTTTGCAAGTGGGGGGATTTAATTAAATGGGCTAGAAGGGGGATTTTAATTAAATGTGAATTTAAATAAATGGGTTAGAAGGGGGATTTAATTAAATGTGAATTTAATTAAATGGCTTAGATAGAAGAATGGTATGTTAATTAAATCTTAATTTAATTAATTGGAAGAATTAAGAATAATTAACTGAATAAAATTCACTTAATTCATTGTGCAACTTTTAGGTGTCTACATTAACTACCTACACTGAAGAGTTCTAGAAGTTGTGTCTAAGATCAAAAGTGATGGAGGATGAAAGTATTAGAGTATCAAGATACCTTAACGGCCTGAGATGGAAGATACAAGAGGAAATAAGTTTGTTGAGTCCAACTACCATTCACAAATGTTATCAATTGGCCCTGAAAGTAGAAGAAAAGAACAAGAAGAAACATGAAAGCACTAGTAGAGGCAGAGGTAGAGGCCAAGATTCAAGGGGTCACAGAGGAAACTACGGTGGCAAAGGAAGTGAAACAAGATCACAAGGAGAGTCGAAATTGACTGAGCAGTCCAATGAATCCAGTGGAAGAGGAAACTATGGTAGAGGAAGAGGTCATAACAGCAACAACAGAGGTAGATCTGGAAGTTCTGGCAGAGGTTCATACTTTGCAAACATGAAGTGTTACCATTGCAATAATTTTGGTCATCCTGCCTATAGATGTCCGGAGAAGGCTACTTCATCACATTCAGAGAAAACAATCAATTATGTACAAGAGGATTATAGTAGTGTGAAGTCTCCTGAAGTAAACCTTGACTCAAAGAGTGGTGAGAATCTGATGATTAGAAGGGTACTAATCAGGGAGCTGGTTAAGGAAGAGCTTAAACAGAGGAGGTCTCTTTTCAGACTAAAGTGCAAGATACTTGGTAAGGTCTGTAAAGTGATCATTGACTCAGGTTCAACTGACAATATCATCTCCGAAGAAGCAGTAAGTAAACTTGGGTTGAGTAGCATACCACATAGTCATCCTTACAAGACCACATGGTTGAATAAAGGAAAACATGTGTTAGTAAATGAACAAGTATGGGTTGAATTTGCAATCGAGAAATATTCTGACAAAATTTTATGTGATGTTCTACCCATGGATGCCTGTCATTTGTTTCTAGGAAGACCTTAGCAATTTGATAGAAAAGATATCCATGATGGAGAGAAGAACTCTTATGCATTCACAAAGGAAGGGGTGACATACAAGATTCAATCTTTGGTAGAGGATGAAGGAACCAAGACTAGTCATCCTAATATGTTGTTGGCTGCAGGAAAAGTGTTCTTGGAAGATCTCAAGAAAGGAGATGGAGATCATTATGCTCTCTTAGTGAAACCTAGTCAAGAAGAGAAGACTAAACAAAGAACTTTGCCTAAAGAGGTTCAACAGTTGTTAGAACAGTTTAAGGACATTGTGAGTGATGGAACACCTGCAATTCTACCTCCTCCTAGAATAATAAGTCACCAAATAGACTTTATACCCAGAGCATCACTACCCAATAAGGCTGCATATAAGATGACTCCTGAACAAAACAAGGAAGTGCCAAGACAAGTACAAGAGCTGCTTGACCAAGGTCTAATCAGAAAAAGTATAAGTCCATGTGTTGTGCCAATGGTGTTGGCAACCAAGAAAGGAGGTAAATGGAGATTATGTACTGACTCTGGGGCAATAAACAAAATCACCATAAGATACAAATTTCCTATCCCTAGAATTGAAGATTTAATGGATTTTCTTGAAGAAGCAAAGTATTTTACTAAGCGAGATTTAAAAAGTGGATATCACTAGATCCGGATTAAAGAAGCGGATGAATGGAAAACAACTTTTAAGACTACAAAGGGGTTATATGAGTGGTTAGTTATGTCGCTCAGGCTTACTAATGCCCCTAGAACCTTCATGAGGTTGATGAATGAGGTATCGAAGGACTACATAGGTAGATTTATAGTGGTATACATTGATGATATCCTCATATTCAACAGAACAAAGGAAGAGCATCTTGAACACTTGCAGATTGTATTGAGGAAACTACATGAGGAACAGTTGGCAATCAACCTTGAAAAATGTGAATTCATGAAACAAGAACTCATCTATCTGGGTTTTGTAGTGTCGCAAGGCACTTTGAAAATGGATCCTAGCAAGGTGGAAGCAATGCAAAGTTGGCCTACACCGAGAACTTCTATCGAGGTAAGAAGTTTCCATGGGCTTGCCCAATTTTATAGAAAGTTCATTCGAGGTTTTAGTGAAATTTGTGCTCTTGTTCTTGATACAATTAAGAGTGGGTTGAAAACTAATTTTAGGTGGACTAAAAAAGAAGACCAGGGGTTTGAGTTTCTCAAAAAGAGGATAGCTACCCAACCCATCCTAGTTTTACCAAGATTTGATAAGTTTTTTACCCTAGAATGTGATGCTAGTCATATAGTAGTAGGAGTTGTTTTGAACCAAGAGGGAAGACCAGTAGCTTTCTATAGTGAGAAATTGAATGAGGCCAAGAAGAGATACTCATCCTATGACTTAGAATTTTATGCCTTAGTGCAAGCTCTTAGGAAGTGGAGGCATTATATTTTGCCAAGAGAATTTGTAGTGTTTACAGATAACCAAGCCCTAAGTTTTATCAATTCCCAAGAAAATTTGAGCAATAGACACATCAAATGGATGGAATACTTGTAGGCATACACTTTCACTATCAAACACAAAAAGGGACAGCTGAACAAGTAGCAGATGCTTTAAGTAGAAGACTTCTCACTGTCCAAGAAGTGACTTTGCAGAGTATAGGTGTGGAGAGTTTCAAGGAGCTTTACAAGGAGGATGACGACTTCTCTATGATATACAAGGTATGCAGTGAGTTTAATAACCATTTCAATAGCCAGTATGAAGATTACACCTTGCAGAGTGGTCTTTTGTTTAAGGGGCTTCATTTATGTGTGCCAAGGGGATCTATGAGGGAAAATTTCATATAGGAAAAATATAATGGAAGTCTTAGTGGACATTTTGGTCCAAATAAAACACTTGAGTTGGTGCAAAGATTTTATTATTGGCTGAAAATGCACAAAGATATCAAGAAGTATGTTGAGCAGTGTATTGTGTGTCAGAGAGCCAAGGGTACTAGTTCCAATGTTGGATTATACCAACCTTTACCAATTCCAAAAAGACCATGGGAGTGCATCAACATGGATTTCATTGTGGGTTTACCAAAGACCAAGACTAGCCTGGGTAGTATTTTTGTCATTGTTGAGCGGTTTAGTAAAATGAGTCATTTTGTTCCATGCAAGACTATGCATGATGCTAGTTACATTGCACATTTATTTTTCAAAGAGATGGTAAGAATTCATGGGCTGCCTCTCAGTATAGTTTCAGAAAGGGATGTGAAGTTCATGATATACTTTTGGAAAACTTTGTGGACACGACTAGGAACTAACCTTTCTTTTGGTTCTTCTTACCATCCACAGACAGATGGCCAAACTGAGGTCATTAACTGAGTATTGGGTAATCTTCTGAGGTGCCTGACAAAAGAATATGGATATATGTGGGATCAAGTGCTACCACAGGCAGAATTTGCCCATAATGACAATGTCAACAGAACTACAGGTAAGAGTCATTTTGAGATTGTTTATGGACTCCACCCACACGGTGTTTGTGAACTTAGAGACTTAGGAAGCCTGAAAGGAAGAAGTGGACATGCAAAGGATTTCACTCAATCTATGAAAGAGGTGCATGAACAAGTGCAAAGAACCTTGATCGACGCTACGTAGAGGATTAAGGCTAAACCAGATGAGAGGAGAAAGGACATTCAATTTGTATTTGGAGACATGGTTATGGTACATCTGAACAAGGCAAGATTGCAAAGGCGAGTCCCTAGTAAGCTTCAGATGAGGAGGATAGGTCCTTGCAAAATTCTGGCTAAGTATGGCTCAAATGCTTATAAGGTAGATTTACCCAAATATTTGGCACTATCCCCTATGTTTAATGTGCAGGACTTGGTTCAGTTTAAGGGTCTTGTAGCTGTGACAGATGGACTGAATCCAGAAGGGGAGACTACTCTCACTAATATTCCAGTACCACCCATTTCTAAACCACAGGCGAAACAGATTTTAGATTCTAGGGTGAAGAGGCAAATGAGGCATGGAGTGTACATGGAACACTTAGTCAAGTGGCGCAAGTTACCTGAAGTTGACGCCACTAGGGTTGCAGAATCCGATTTCAATAGATTGGGCATTGATGTCGCCTGGCCATCCCCAGGGGGGACTTGATTTTTGTGTGGGGGAGTATGGTGCAGGAGCACCTAAGGGTGAGAAAAATAACCTTTTTCAATTTTGGCATAAGGGTTGGTTCAGGTCCATTAGGTTGTTTCTAGGGAGCTTGGAGTGCATTTTTTACTTCAATGTGAAATTTTTTGTTTCGACAAGACATGCCCCGATGAAACCGCCAACGTGTGGAGTGCTACCATCGGCTATTAGAACAACCGGTTTTACCCTATCTTGATGCCCCGATGAGTACATATAAGGAGAAATGGTTTGATCGGGTATAGACAGGAGTGTCTTCCACCTACCCCGATATCCCGATGAGGTCACCAATGGGTTGGACTGAGTCAGAGTGAGTTCAGAGTGGAGCAATCGGGTATCGACAAGTCTAGTTTTCATGCCACCCAATAACTCGATAAGAAAGCATATTGTTTGGAGCACATGTTCGGCTATTGGCACAACATGTTTGGAGCTACACCGAAGACCGGATGGAAATAAAAGTTAGTTACAGTCGAAAATCGTTTGTGTCGAGTTCAATCTCGTCTGTTAGGGATGTTTCATGACATGTGACGGATGCTATAAAAGATGAAATGGGCATTTGTAAGAGGGTTGGATGGTTTTGATTCCACGAAGAACAAGAACATCTTTTAAATAACAATTTGAAGACCCTTTTCTGGTTTCCTTTCTTAGAGTTCAATTTTTGTTTGTAAACTATAAACAATGGCTTAAATCTTTAAGTGCTAGTGCAGATAGAGTAGATGTTACTTTTCCGTGTTTTGTAAGTTCCAAATTTTTGAATTCGTGTCAAGCCCGACTCTGTAAATAAAGTTGTATTTTTGTTTCTTGTTCTCTATTGGCATCCAACAGTTATAAACATGGCTCTGACTTAACACTCCATCGTGGGATCCATGCGACCATTGGAGGTTGTCAAGAAGAGCCAACCATGTACAATAGAGTTCCATTTGTAGTAGACCAGGGAATGGCATCGACCGTTTCAATATATTGGCCCTAGGCGAGCTTGATGATAGCTCGGCTAGGTATCAGTGACCTTAAGAGGAATCACTTGCGAGGTAAACTGGAGTTTAGGGTACTAGCCTTAGACCAGAGGAAGATGGGATCAATAGGATAAAGATCCAAGCATGAGGAGAAAACGACTTAGGAGAAGTTGAAGGTATAACCAATGGTAGAGAAAACCCTGCAAGGTGTCTAGTGAGATTCAATGGAATAGTGAGTTGGTGGATTTATGAAAGTGAATTCACAAGTGTTGGTATTTTGGATATATTGATATGGTTTTGTCATTGATGTCAACACCTGTAATCACTTGTCAACACTTATCATCATTTGGAGACTTTGGTTATGTTCACCGACAAGACAGAGACTTATGCAAGACACTGGTATTTGGTTCACCAGCAGAGTATATTGTTCACCGGCACTCGGAATGACTTGGAAACTACTTGGTTATGTCGAAGACATTATTCGATCACTTGGTTTTGGCGATTTGGTTAATTGTTTATTCAGGTTTGCATATTTGTTGTTATCGACAAATAGGTCCACGATAAGCACCGGCAGACTTATCTATTCCAGATCCGCACGACATGTTATGGAGATGATTTATTATTATTATTGTAAATGCATTGTGCCGACATCATGCATCGGATATTGATTTGTTTGTAATTGATTTTATTGTAATATCTTTTAGTAAGCCGACCTATTCAATTGGTCTTAGGTTATGGTATATATGTAAGATTAGACATAGATGGGATTGTAAATACGAAAAGGATTGCAATAAGGTATATGCGAAAATAAGCAGAGCTATACACGTAGACATCATTTGAAGGTTGAAGGAGGATTTTTGTGAAGGCAATCAGAACTACACCGGTACTGAATCCAGCATATGAAGATGCTATTTTGTGCAGTACATTATCATTGGATTTAACCATCCAATTGTAGTCAGTGTGACTCTCATTTTGTGATTGAGCAGTGAGATCTAGGCAACTGGCCTTTTTGCATGTGCAGAATCCATATTGTAAACAATATTATCTGCAGTAGTATCATTTGATTGTGGGTAACGTTTCCCATCGTGGTTTTTCCCCTTACAAGGTTTCCACGTACAACTATCGGTGTTATGTGTTGTGGATGTTATTGTCTTTCTGTTTTATGCATTAATCATTATTGGTATTGCAATTAACTGTTAAGACTATCTACCGGCATAAAGTTTGGTTTACCAGTATCATGCATTAAGTTTTGATTAAGTTAATTTTGGTTGAATTTATTGTACAACTTATTCACCCCCCCCCCCCCTCTTAGTTGTCTTCGGGACCTAACAATAAGAGCAGAGTAACAAACCTTAGTAGTGAGGACCTAGAATAGATTTGGGGGATAGAGAGAAGCATTCCCAAGTTAGGGCTAGGAAAAAGACCTTGGAATGAGTCAAGATGACTCAAACATTTTAGGGTCCTCCCTATCAGTCTCTATAGATCAACTTTCCAAATTGGACAATCAATTTGATAACTTTCAACAATGGATTTCTTAAGAGTATCCTAATAGTGAAGCTCTTCCATTAATTGAAGGCCTTAAATGCATGATTAAAAGTGATAAGAATGGGATTGATATATTGCGTGGCATTGCAGATATTGTTGATTCTGATGTCATGCCTATCAAGAGTTGTGCCGAAGCCCTAGGTTATTCACAACCTTCAACACAAGTCAATCCTTATGTTCCTTTGACCACTCCTATGACTAGTATTCCTACTTTCACCTCCAACATCATGGCTACTTCAACTCAAAATGTCATTCCTACAACGATTAGTCATGGGAGTAATCCCTCTTCTTCATATCTTCCATCTTTACCTATGTCTTCAATAAAATTCCAATTATCCCTCAACCAGTCAATGTGACACAAGGGGGCAATTCCTTCAACAACTTTGTTCATCCTTGAAGTGTCCCTTTTCCTACCCAATCATCTCCTATGCCTACTTATCATAATGTTCCACCACCTTATTCTCAATCCATGCCTTCTTTCAATAACATCACACCATCGTCTCAATCAACTATGTCCAACATCAATTCTTTGACCAAAGCAACAATTAACAATATTTCTCAAATTGTGTCTTCTTTAGCTTCTATGAGTCAATCCAAGTTTAGTATTCCCACCTTTGATGTTGTGATCCCACTTTCTCTTGATATTGTTAAAGTTGTGCCACCTAAGCATGTGAAGGTCCCTCAATTAGAACTCTATAATGGAAAAGGTGATCCTCTTACACATGTTAAACCATTCCAAACCTTGTCTACTGATTTTATTTATGATCAAAGATTGCTTGCAAAATTGTTTACAAGAACACTAAGAGATAAGGATTTACAATGGTATTACTCTTTGCCTTCTTATTCTATTACTTCTTTTCAACAACTAGCAAATGCTTTCATCCAACAATTTCAAAATAACATTGGTCCTAAAATCACTTTGACTGATTTAATGCATTGCAAACAAGGAGTTAAAGAAAAAGTGACTGATTTCATTGGTAGATATAAGCATTTGTGTGCTCAAATTTCTTTTCCTGTACCTGATAATGATATTTAGATAATTTTCATTTCTAATTTACAAAAAGATATTAGGGAAAAGCTTCTTTAATCTGAGTTTACTTCCTTTCCGCGGTTGTGCGCAACACTCCACAATTATCAACTGGTTGTGAGTCAAATGAAGCAATCTACTCCTGTGGCTCTTAGTGATAAGGAGGAGAGTGTTCAACAAGCATTTGCGAAGTTCAAACCAACAAAAAGCTTCATCAAGTTCAATGATAGAATCAACAACAACAATGTGTATGCTACAACAGGTTTGTCAAATAACCCTAATTGATGAATAGATAAGACGCATTTCCCCTCCTACTTGCATAAGCAAAAATTAAGTGCTTAAGTGATAGTAAGGTGAACAAGCATTATCAAAACATTCAAGCATTCAAGCATTCAAGTGTCAATTAAAGAATCCACTGAGCATCTGAAGTCTCCTTTCAAGGCTAAGTGTTGCATTCAAGTCAAGGATTCAACCTTTGAAGTGGAGATCTCTTTTGACATTCAATTATACATATCATTTCAAACAACTCTATCAACGTTTCAATTGCATCCTCTCTTGAGGTGAATTCTACTTCAGTCATTTACTTTCAATTACTTGCAAGCACTTTTCATCATTTGGTTAATTCCAAAACTAAGGTTTGACCTGAAGGCAAACCCCCAAACCCAACAATATTTCCTCTCTTTTCTGTGTGTAGGTTGCAGATGCGCAGCTATATTTGCAGATTTGGACTTCATTTTCAGAGATGGAAAAACATTTTTTCGGCACGTGGATTTTTTGGAGGACCAAGTACACTTTCAACATGGTTTTGACAACTTCTGCCCAAATTTGAAGGGGAGCTTCGTCTCGGCCTTTACTACTAATTCCAGGTGCACAACTTCATCCCGCATTTCTATCTCAATTTATAATCATTTCTTTGTTGCTCTTACACTTAGTCTTAAATCACATAATTCAACTTATCCATTCTAAAACAGGGGTTAATTCAACTTATCCATTCTAAAACAAGGGTTAATATCACTCTCTAAATTCATTTTCAATTCATTTAACATTCAATCTCCTTCTATTGAGATTAAATATAGTGAATTTCCCCCCCTCTTTTAAATGTAATGTGCATGAGAAGTTGAAGGAAATCCTTTGTGAAACTTTCACTCCTTTTATTGAGGAGAGAAAAGCTTCCATTTGATCTCCTTTCATCACCTTTTTGCACCCATTACAATTTATTAAAAAAAAAATTAAAATCAAAATTTATAGGAGTAAAATCAAAGATAAAATAATCATAATTTATTTATAGATTCTTAAAATAACTATATAGATTAAGTTATGATTATAACTATACTTCTTTTATAAAATAAAAATTAGGGTTCTATTCAATTAAAATATATTTAATTCATTACAATACATATTTTTATATAGAAATTTTTATAATATTGTTTCCAACATCTTTATATTTCTCACTCATATACTTTCACCCTCTCTATTTATCTCTCTCCCTTTATACATCTCTCTATTACTTGTCTTTGTCACCCTTTCCTTTCTCACTCTTACCCCTCCATCTCTATCTCCCTATCCATCCTTCCCGACACTCACTCCTCTCTATCTCTATCTCTATCTCTATCCATCTCTCTATCTTTATCTCTCCCTCTACCTATATCTATCTTATTTCTATCCCTCTTCTTCTCTCCCTCTTTCTTCATCTCTACCTCTATCTACCTCTATCTTCCTCTATCCTCTCTATATCTACATATGTATCCTTCTAGATTTATTCATCATCTTCTCTCATCTCTCTCCCTCTGTCTTCATAGATTTTGTTTTAGTTATTTTTTAATCCATTTAAGTAAATGCATAGTTTATTTGAAAATATCACTTCTCCATTGACACCAAACAACATCATTTTGTAAATGGCCTACCAATTGGCCTCATGTATTATGCAAATGTATGTATTACTCACAATAGTCCCATTGTGCAATAGGTACGCTGAAGAGGTATGGAAGGTCATTAGGAAAGATTTGGATCTATTTTTTGCTTACACTTTTGTAACTTACATGAGATCAATTGGTGGGCCATTTAGTAAATTATGTTCTTTGTTCAAAAAAGGTGTCAATGAACAAGTGACAACTTCAAATCAAGTATTTATCCACTTATATGGTTTCAAACATTATTTTTAAAAACTTTGAATTGAGAAGATGATTAAAGACCTTTACCAACAATCTCATTTCATATTTGTAAGAGGGAGAGAGGGAGATATAGAGGGTGGAATAGCTAGAGAGAGAGAGAGAGGGAGAGGTAATGAGATAAAGGTGTGGAAGGCCAATCAAGAAAAAAATTGGTCTATTTTTTCATCTATTGAATAGTACATGAGGTCAATTGGTAGGACATGTATCAAATAATGTTTTTTTGCAAAAAGGGTATGAATGGAGAAGTGAAAGCTTCAAATAAAGCATGCATCCACTTTCAAAGATCCAAACATCACTTAAACAAAACCTATAAATCAAGATGATAATCATGCTCTACTATCAATTATTATATTGTTGTCTCGTTAATCTGACACCTACCAACAACAACCAGCATGGCCGCCACATCATATTTTTGGGGTTGGGAGTGTGATACCTTTGTATATCAAATCTTATTGTAAGATTTGTATCAATAATATCATCAAACCTATCAAACCCAAACCTAAAGAGGAGTCAACATTAGAATCTCAAAATTATTAATTTTGATTAATATAAAACCTCTTTGTCAATGGTTTACTCTTATTTTAATGTTCAAAATTGCATGTTTTCTTATTGTAAAGGGGAAAGTTTGATTTGACAATTTGCAACATAGAAGGAGAAATCACCAAATCAAATTTCGGTTTGGGAGAAGAATTCCTTTACATTGACAAGAGGGGAGGAATCCACTAGATTTGGTCACAAATCAAAGAAGAACTTAATAATAAATTGGATTGATTGATTATGATGTGTTTCTCCCTATTTTGTGAGTTAAAATATTAATTTAGGGTAAAGTGCTAAAATTGAAGAAAAAACTGAGAAAATAATGAGCTATAGATTTGAGATTTTGTCGAGCACCTAAATCTAAATAACATTAGCTGATTTGGATCTGCCCTACAAAAAAATGCTCCAAAAAAGTAGGGACCTTGACGCGACAACACAGTCCTCCAAATTTTTTGCACACCAAAAATAATTGTTCTATCTCTGTGTTTGAAGCTTATCTTGAGAAGTACAATTGTGCACCTGTTTCCTATACATAGAAAGAAAGGAAAAATGAGTTGGGAATAGGGGTTTGTCGTCAAACCCCTGCTTGGAATCAACCTTGAATGAAATATTGCAAATGCTTGAAATAAATAATGGAAAGATATATCTTAGATCTGCAATGAGTGACAATGATAGTTTGCTTCTTGAATGTAATCACATATGTTGTATAAAATTACATGAACATGACAAACCCCTAATCACACACATGCTTGCAAATGAATGATATAATGTTGCTCCACAACGGACGGATGAAGAATATGCAGCCTTGAAGACCTCTAGAAATGTTTGATGATGAATACTTCAATGCTTGAATGCTTGATTGTTTGACTATAGTTTTCCTTCTTTATCCACCTATATCCAAAATGAGAGGAGAGTACTATACTTGCCCATTGTCAGACATTAATTTTTTGACATAGACCGACATGAAGAAGTAATTTCTGCTCAAATTTTGGATAGGGCCTAGGGCTCAAATTGGGCTCGCCATGCCCTGGTCCTACCCCAATTTGGGCCAGGGTTAAAGGGTCCCAACAAAACCTGTAAAATATGGAAATATGATGTTTATTTCATGGCGGAGGCACAAATGGGTCAGATAAAGCGTGGGGATGAAAACACTAAAGTGAGGGCCCCAAATGCGGTCAAAATTGCAAAAAGGGCAATTTTAGGACACTACATTTAGCCCCCACTTTAGCAAGAGTATGAGCTTATGCAAATACTCATGGTAAAGTAGAAGAGAGATGTGGAAGATGAGGAATGTGGAGCAAAATCACAAGGAGTATAAGATATCACTAATCTCAAGGAACCAAGCCCCCAATCTTAGGATCTCAACTCACTCAAACATATGCAAGGGCACACAAAAACAAAACAAAAACAAAAGGGAAAACAAAGACAAAGGGACAAACAAAGGTAAAAGAAAAAAAAAGCCACACAACAAAAGCTAACAACCAAAAACAAGACCTCAAGCCAACTAGTCGAAGAGACCTCGATATCAAAATATTTCAACAACTAATTATAGACACCTAAAATTGTCTTGTCTAATTAAATCAATATTTTTATATATTTAATTATTTTAAGCCTAATTCTTCTATTAATTATTTATTTAATTAATTCATTTATCCTCTCTTAGCCTTTTTCCTCATTTAAATAAATGCTTTTATTTATTTAAATTATCATTTTTCCTAAATTAAATAAATACTTTTATTTATTTAATTGATTCCATTTCTTCTCTTAATTAAATAAATATTTATTTAATTCATTCATTCATTATCATTTTCTACCCATGACATATGTCATTCATCTCTTAATTCCTACACTACCTACCCTCTCATTATTTTCTTATTTTCTCTACCTACCCTCTAATCCTAGCCGGCCATTTATCTTTACACCTCTTAATCTTATCCCTCCATTTCTTATAGTGTCTTCTATATAAGAGAATGCTTCTTTCATTATTAACTCTTCTAAGCATTCTACTCAACTACGCTTTCATATGCGATCAAGCCTACTTGCAACCACATTTTCATTCTTTGTTGAGCTCTTGTGCACACATAAAATCTAAGAGCAAATATATCAAGCAAGATCAATGGAGATCGGAAGAATGTAGATTCAAACTCTATTAGACATGTGATGGTATATAATCTTTGTGATTTTGTTGATTTGCATTGTCTTAGGTAATCTTCATATGTTATGGGGGATATTTGTTGTTGTTAGGCTAGGGTTTTGTGGTTGAATTCATTTAGTCTTTCAATATTGTTGTTTCCATTATCCACTTTTCACCATACACATTTTGGCACGCCCGGTGGGACATGGATTTTTGTTAGATGTATGTTTTTCTTTTATGGTTTTTATAACCCTATATTGCTATTTTGTAAAACAATTTGGAGAATAACCTTGTGCAGCTAGGGTTTTGGACACAAGATCAAGATCTTGGAGAGATTTGATTTGATCTCACAAATAGCTAAGAGCTGCACCAAATTGATTTTGTAGGTCGAGGACAGTATCATGAGCTCTCAATCCAAAATTCAGAATTTTTGGAGCATATTGGAATTTATTATGATTTTTTTATGATTTTCATAAAATAAATTAATTTTGAAAGCAAATGAGCGAATTTTTTGGATTTTTTTATGGTTTCGGAAAGTTCTCAGAATTCTACAGGGGGTCTATTTTTTTTTATTTAAATTTTGATTCAAAATATTTCATTAAAAAATGGATTTTTAAAATTTAGGGTTTTTCATTATTTTGAAAGCTTCTACATCAAAGCAAACAAAGATCAAAGAAAAGTTCAAGGTTAAAGACATGGGATGTGGCACTGAGTATATCTTTCATGTTGATCAACTCCCACTATCTCCTAAGACATTTAGTCGACAGGAACAACATACAAACAAGTTGCAATGTCAAAGAATTGGGTATGAACCACCTAGTGTTGTGGCTACTAAGTCTAAATGCAAATCTCCTCTAATGGTGCAAGAAGATCCTATTATCAATAGTCCTAAGAGTGGTTCCAACGAAGAATCTATTGAGCGTATCACCAACCCTCTTGAGAACTAACACAACTTTACCATATCATCCACCTCTACCCCTAACTGCATGCACTTGTCTCTCCTCTCTGCCCTCTCTCCTCTGAGCCACTCTCCTCTCTACCACTACACCTTGCCTCTACCGCCTGCCTCTGCCTCCACCATCCCCACTATCATCTCCACCCTCTCCACCATCACCCTCTATTGGATCCCCTAGATCCATCAGCCGTGAAAATGGATGCTCTACCCAATATGCATTGTACTTCACATCCATCCCTGCATCCTTCACATCTGCCCAAATATCCCAAGGCATGGGAACCATCTCCAACATCTGTGTCACCGCTTGATCGTAAGACAGTAATGAACCTAAATGTGCCTGATCCCTCATTGTCTGCGCATACATCCCTGACCCTCATGGCATCTGTTGTATCATGCCAAATTGCCTGTATACCTTGTCAATTAACTGTCACTCAATGACATATGGTGTCCTCCCGATCAGATACCTACTCCTAAATACATAGGGCAACTCCACTGCGTCATCCTCCCACTTCTCACAATCTCGGTAAGGCCTCCATACCACACTATCTACCTCATCGATCAGTCGACGCCAATACTCTAGTCTCCCAATCTGTGGCTAAGAAGTAATCATATCTTACAAATGCACATAACTGTGCCCATGTGCTCTACCTCTAAAGTGTATCAGTCGTGGAACCGAAAGATGCTCATATGCCCATAGCTACAGTAATGTCACTCTGCAACCTAATCCCACTGATCCATGATACACAAACTGATGCATCTCATAATACAAGTGTGCCAGTAGGCACGATCCCCATGCAAACCTAGTGTCCTCAGTCACCAATGTCTCCAGAGTCCTTCCCCATCCCACAACCAACCCTCGTGTCGCCCTGTCTAGACAAAGGAACCCACTAATCACTCCTGCCAGCACCTCTGGTAGAGCCAATCCTATAGTTGTCATAGTATCCCAGTCCACGTGTCCTACCCTCATCTCCAATCCTGGATCCTGGAACACTCGTCTCAATGCCTCTAGATCGTAAGTAACCAACTCCCCATCGATCGATATCTGCAGTATCCTGTACATATCCTCTAAGGCGACTGTCATCTTACCCATTGATAAATGAAAAGTGCATGTCTCTGAATGCCATCTCTCAGCTAATGCAATTAGCAACCCCATGTTCACCTGAAACTCAAGCATATACATAATATATTGTAAACCCGTGGCCTCAACTGTTTCTCTATCCTTAAATGTCAGCTCTAGTCGTAACCCCTGAGTTGAAGGGAATCTCTCTCGTGACTCCAGCATCGGTAGGTCCTCCTACAGTCAAGGAAATCAACCGTGTCAGTCATAGTAGTACTCCCTATTCATCACAGAGTGCTTCTCTTTTATATCCTAGTGCTTATATCTATCATATGACACTCTATCTTAGTAGTACTCTTTGATCATCACAAAGTGTTGCTCTTTTATCCTAGTGCTTATATTTATCATATGACACTCTATCCTAGTAGTACTCCCTATTCATCACAAAGTGTTGTTTTGTATCCTAGTGCTTATATCTGTCATATGGCACTCTATCCTAGTAGTACTCCCTGTTCATCACAAAGTGCTACTCTTTTATCCTAGTGCTTATATCTATCATATGGCACTCTATCCTAGTAGTACTCCATGTTCATCACAAAGTGTTGCTCTTTTTATCCTAGTCCTTATATCTATCATATGACACTCTATCGTAGTAGTACTTCATGTTCATCACAAAGTGCTTCTTTTATCTTATCTTGTAGGGCACCTACTTGAGTATATCCTCTTGAGTAGCTTATCCAATTGACAACATATGTTCTATCACAGAATTGTCAATTTCAGCTTAATCCAATTGACAACATATGTTCTATCACAAAATTATCAATTTTTATGGTACTCCCTGTTCATCACAAAGTGTCTCGCTCTATCCTATCCTAGGGCCTCTCCTTGAGTGTATCCTTTTAAGTAGTTTCTCGATTGGCAACATATGTTCTATCACAGAATCGTCAATCCTAGCCCTATCTACTATCCTAGTCTTCCCAAGAGGACCCGTTTGAGTGTATCCTCTCAGCAACTTATCCAATCAACGGCGTATGTTTATCACAGAACTCTTGATTCGACCTTGAATACATAAATGTGCATTCATAACACAAACGCACTTACATACTTCACAGACGTTTCTACATTTCACAAACGTGTTTACATTTGTCATAGATGCCTTTCAAACCATGGATGCATTTAAACTCAACACATATGCACCTATCCTACCCAGACGCACTTGGCACCAATGCAGATGCGCCTTCCCATATTTTGACCTGCTTGACAATTTCTATGACATACCTAATACGCATTTATTGCCCTACCTAAAATGCATATATGACAACAATTAATGCAACAAGGTACAAGGAGGTTTTGTGGTACTCACTGACTCTCCTGCATCTGCTGGCCTCTGATATTGGCAAACGCGATTGAATCTGTGCACCAATGCCATCTCTGCTGACTCTTGACTGCTCTTTGCTCTCTCTACACTCTAATCTCTTAGATGTGTGGATGAAAATGAGGATGTTTTCCCTCGTAGTCTATCTTATAGACTACGCTAGCCCTAGTCTCCATCAGTCTTCTTTATCTCGTCACTCTATCCTATCTTGTCAATCCTTTCTAGCCTTTCTTTCTTATCGAGAGATTGTCTGTGATCTTTTCATACATTTTCATCCAATCTTTCAAGGGTGCATATCATTCTTGTCTTGGGGCAACTTTGTATCAGTTTATCTTATCATCTTTAAAACAACGCGACAAGCTACATTGTCTCAAAGAGGGGCAGAATGTAGACACCTAAATTTGTCTTGTCTAATTAAATAATTATTTTTATTTATTTAATTATTTTAAACCTAATTCTTCTATTAATTAAATAAATCTTTATTTATTTAATTAATTCATTTATCCTCTTCTAGCCTTTTTCCTCATTTAAATAAATACTTTTATTTATTTAAATTATCATTTTTCCTCTATTTATTTAATTGATTCAATTTCCTCTATTAATTAAATAAGTCTTTATTTATTTAATTAATTCATTAGCCTTTTCTACCCATGACACATGTCATTCATCTCTTAATTCCTACACTACCTACCCTCTCATTATTTTCTTATTTTCTCTACCTACCCTCTAATCCTAGCCGACCATTTATCTTTAGACCTCTTTAATCATATCCCTCCATTTCTTATAGTGTCTTCTATATAAGAGGATGTGTCTTTCATTATTAACTCTCCTAAGCATTCTACTCAACTATGCTTTCAAACTTTCATATACGATCAAGCTTACTCGCAACCACATTTTCGTTCTTTGTTGAGCTATTGTGCACACATAAAATCTGAGAGCAAATATATCAAGCAAGATCAATGGAGATAGGAAGAATGGAGATTCAAACCCTATTAGATATGTGATGGTATAATCTTTGTGATTTTGTTGATTTACATTGTCATAGGTAATATTTATATGTTATGGTGGATCTTTGTTGTTGTTAGGCTAGGGTTTTGTGGTTGAATTCATTTAGTCTTTCAATATTGTTACTTCCATTATCCACTTTTCACCATACACACTAATATCATTCTTGAAAAATGTCACGAACGCAACCGATCACATAAAAGAGAAAAGCAAGCATCATCCATGAACTATCAATAGCAAATCTATGAGTTCATGAGAGGAAGAAGGGAGAGCATGAATACACGCTAGATACGTTTATCCAAGTGATCCATGAGAAGAATGATGAGAAAGGACATGAATTACTCGCCCCTAGATGTATTTACCTAGGTGATCCACGATGAGAACAGACATGGACTACTCATCCCTAGATGTATTTATCTAGGTGATCCGTGTTGAAGAGGAGAGGAGGAATAGTCTAGTTGGTTTTTGCTAGTTCCACTCATCCTTGTGCATATGTGCAAGTGATGTCTGGTTTCAAGTGTATAGCACCCCATATAAGAGTTTGTTTTCTCTGCTTTCAAGTGTGCTTCAACCTATTTAAGACATGTAATGTAAATGTAAATGCCAAGGAGAGAATGATAGATACATGCCTGGTTTCGAGGACATCTCGTGTAAGAGATTTGCTCTAGTTTCGGTGATGTGTAACCCCATCTAAGAAATATCAAATGTTGCGTCTGGTTTTGGGTATGAAGCATCTCTCTCTAAGAGTTTGTTTAGTCTGGTTCCGAGAATGAACACCTTGTTTAACACATGTAAAAATGATATGCAAAAACATAGTACAATACGATACAAAGGGAACGATATGGGTGCCCCCCCTTAAGATGTCAACATAGTTCTATGTTGATGTCTTAAGGAAGCTAGGAACAAGGACACCATCCATCAACATCAAAGAGATATACTGAGGCAACAATATCATCAATCCAAGCTAGAGAGGGAATACTCACATAAGCGAGGATAAGATAGTTGAAAAAGAGATGTCTTGCAAAAAGTGTAAAGGAAATCCTTGGAGGAGAAGAGATCTTTGCTCAAAGATATCTACCTCCAAGAGGATCTATCTTGAACAAACATAACATCTTCTACCAAAATAAAGGAAGGAGAACAAGAATTCAAAGCTTCCTCCTATTGCTAGGTGAAAGGGATTCTTGATGAAGGATGGCATACTTTTGACCCAATGTGAGGGGTAAGTTTATAATCGATACACATTGCCAAGTGAAAAAGAGGTTGTAACCAATTACTTACACCTCTTGCATAAGAGAGAATCCTTGAGTAAATAACAATTTTGCACAAGGAATGACATCAAATCATGAACAAACACCACTCAACAAAGGGAAAGTAGATCCTTAGAGAGGAGGAGAAGCATTGGCCCCCAAGTGTGAGAACAATGAGAAGAGTTACACAATCTTCTAAAGAGAGATTAGGCATAAGAAAATGCACAATATATTTACATGAATAAATCTCCAATGCAAAAAAAAAAATATTAGTATATGTAAACTGCAACTCAAAAAAAGAGGTAATCTTTAAAGAAAGAGGGAGAGAGGGAAAGAACGACCACATATTCTGCTAAAGAGGGATTAATAATAAAAGACTGTTACAAGCTGTGCACCCTTGGTCTTCTTGTGCAATGCAGTGTAGCGCTCGAGTTTGTGACATGGCTTAACCACCTCTTATGGATTCTATAAGTCTAGTGGTTTTATCGGGCATTAGTGGGTCGATCTTTTGGTGCAATGACAACCATACTTCTAACAAGTGGTATAAGAGCTTGGTCATAGGTTCAAACCCCTCACTTGCACTAGGGGGGATTGTTACAAGGTATGCACCCTTGCTCTCCTTGTGTTGTGCAACGCAGCGGTCGGGTTTGTGGCATGGCTTAACCACCTCTTGTGGATTCTATAAGTCTAATGGTTTTATCAGGCATTAATAGGTCGATCTTTTGGTGCAACGGCAACTATACTTATAACAAAGACATACCATTGCAAGAAATGATATCACAACATGATAATTACAACCCCTAAAGGGAATAATAAAATTTTAGAGAGGGAGGGAGAAAGGGAGAAACCATCCTTGCACCTCAAGCAAGAAGACAAGGATAGATTAAGGGGGAGGATCACACATTTCCTTAGGAGAGATTAACCACAAGAGATGTGCCATTTAAAACCAAAAATAAATCCTAATATGCAAGGAACACACTTGCATTCACATGAAGGATAACTTTATGCAAGCAAGGACATCAATTTATGAAAAATACACTCCATAAAGAAAATGTTGAAACCTTAAAGATGAGACATAGGATAGATGTGAAAGGGAACCATGTTGCTACCCCAAGATGTTCGAAATTAAAATAACACCACCTCTGATGACAAAAATCCACCAATTAGATTAACTAATTTTGTCATAGGGTGAGGAGAAACACGAGGGTGAGAGGAGTGCTAAGGCACACTACCTTTTCACCTAGAAAGAGAGCAAGATATGTTAAAAGACATATACGAGCACGATTGTATTGTTCTTGAACAAATTCCTTAAATTCTTTACACTTTTCAAGAGAATGAGAACCACCATGATGAAAAAGACAATAGGCTTAAAGCACCAAACAGTGTCACCTTTCAAGCCAACTTATCAGCACAAGTTCAAATTTAAGTAATTCTAACTAAAAGTTAATTTTAGTCAAACAAGACTAAAATTAGGTCTATACAGATTCATTATAGCTATTTTATATATAGGCCACAACTTTTCCAATTTGAATTGTCTACTAGATGTATATTTTCTACCACTTTAAGTCTAATTAACAATTTAAAAAAAAAAAAAAACTCGATGTTTCAACAACTCCTACTTTTATAAATAATATTTTTTTTGAAATGTAAAAATACCCTTTTATAGATCTATAAATGAATTTTTCAAAATATATATCTTTTAATATTTTAAGTAGTTTTTATATTTTATAATTTATTTTTATTTAAAGTAGGTAATCAACACTAAAATATAAGGTTGATTGTCTTGTAAAGGAAAACTCCTAAAAATTATTTAAATTTTTTTAAAAAAATAAAAGCACTAGAGAAAAGAGTCTATGTCAAAATGATATAATTCTTTTCTAATTTGGATAAATAATTAAGAAAAAAGATGGCATGAAATGGAAAGAGTTATATTTTAGTGCATGCAACTTTTCAAATTTATTGAAATATATATATACATAAAAAATAATAAGAAATATATTTTTGCACTAAAGTTTCAAGTTATCAATATACACAAAAATTTTGAAGAAAAAAAGGTAAAATTACTATATAAAGTGTGACGCCTTTTATAACTTCAATATCAACAATTAAATTATAGTGTTTACTTTATAAGACACAATATTCAAATTATTTTTATTTTTTATTTTTTAAAACACATAAAATAAAATAAAAATATATATTTCATTAGGTTACATCATTTTAAAATTCAAAACATATATTTCACTTTCTATTGATTCAATTTAAAAAGTTGAATTAGCATTGGCCATTTCCTTTTAAAAGTGTGACACAGCTTTGTGTTTTTACGCAATATCCATTTCCTTTTTTATGCTTAGTGCTAAGCTTCACAAAGGAAAAACAACATTCTTGTCATACTTCAATTTCCAACAAATTTTAGTTGCTAATTGTTCTTGACCATCAATAGGAGTCGATTTAGACTTTTGAGATTTAAGACAAGAATTGTTAGAAGAAGAAGGATTGGCTTCAATGAATTTAACAATTCCATTATCAACTAATTTTTGTATACCTTCTTGAAAATCTGGACAATCACTAGCATCGTGATCATGAGTTTGATGAAATGAACAAAAAAGAGTCTTTGAAGAAGAAGCCCTTTTAGCCTCTTGACGCTTCCTTTGTCTTGCAAGATGTTCCTTAAAGTCTTGAATCCTAAGGAGATCATCTATAGGAGATTTATGATCATGTCCTAGGCCTTTTGTGCTAATTTGTGTAAGAGGGCTTATAGGGACTCAAATTCCTTGTTCAAATTTTCCAAGTCCTCATCCTCTAAAACCTTGTTTTGATATTATGTTAAAGCCACTCCTATAAGAATTTGTTAATTGAGAAGGTGGGGGAACATCATAATAAATTTCTTTGAAGTTCGCAGTGTAAGGATGTTTAGAAGGAATGAAAGGATTGGTAGATGAAGAAAAAATATCTTGTGGAGAAAGATTTTCCTTTCTTTCATCATTAATATCCTATTTGGTAGATTGGGAAGGAATATCCTTATTATCTAAAGCCTCATCTTTACTTAATGTTATGTGGGGAGATAGATCATGAATGAAATGCAGACATTGAATCTTCTCTACAAATGTTTTGATGTTTAAGATAGGGTCAATGAGAATAAGGAGGATCTAGAGAGATGGAAACACCAATATTTTGATCTTGCCCACCATGCACAAGGGTATGTGTATAAGAAGAAGATAAGGCCATGTTGCTCTTCAATTATTACTCTCCATTCGAGAGATCATTGATAGGAGTATTAGCTCTTACTTCATTCATACCAGATACCCTAGGAGAAGTACAAGTATTAGGTTTCTCATTGTCATCTCTAGGATTAGGATCTACAAAAGCTTTTAGGTGATCGACATATGAAATACATTTTCCCAAAAACATCACCATAACACAACATACGTGATAAATGCAAGCTTTGGGATCTAATTGGTGAAAAGGAAGCAACTTGGAAATCCTAAAAATATAATATGTCCAAGTGCTATGAATGAAAATAAATAGCATGAAGTGGAAGAAGCCATTATTCAACACATTATTGTAATAAATTTACATAAAAAGCAATATAATCATATGTAAAATATCAAATAAATCAAATACATTGATTTCCATGATGAATATTTAAATTTAGATCTAGGCAAATTAATAAATTAGGATTAATTAAAACCTCTTAATTTATTTAGATTGATAAAACCCACAATTTGATTTTTT
Organism: Cryptomeria japonica; assembly: GCF_030272615.1. Classification (NCBI taxonomy): domain Eukaryota; kingdom Viridiplantae; phylum Streptophyta; class Pinopsida; order Cupressales; family Cupressaceae; genus Cryptomeria; species Cryptomeria japonica. The sequence goes on from NC_081409.1 coordinate 203,279,857, forward strand.
TTTGAGAAAAATGTGAAATGAAATCTGAAAATGAGAATTTGAAATTTAGAATTGAATAATGCAAAATTTTAGAAAAATGATTATGCAATTAATTGAAAGGATAAAATGTAATTCTCTAGGAGGTTTAAATGTGAAAGAAAATACAAGAGCAAGGAAAGAAAAACAAAATCCAAATAAGTTTATTGATGAAGTAAATGTTCCTAAGAGAAATGCAGAAACCTTGGAGCAATCACACAAGTGTGAAGGAGGCACAAGAACTTTTGAAAGGGGAAAACCAAAGAAAACCCCCTTATGTTATTATGAATGAGGCAATGCCTAAAATGGGTGTGTGTGTGTGTGTGTGTGTGTGTGAGAGAGAGAGAGAGAGAGAGAGGCTCTTTACAATAATGTCATTAAGAAGAAATGAAAGATGAGACATCTCTTAAATAGAGATGAGGAGAGGAGTTACAAAGTAACTCCCAAATCTACGAATGCCATCATTCATAAAATGTGTGTGCCATGTGTCCATATCCTCTTAAGGAGGAAATCTAATTTCCCTTAATAAAAGAAATGACTTGTCCTCACACATGTACTAGAGGACAAAATACATGTAGGGATTCCAAGGAATATCCTAAACTAAATAAAAATAAACCTAAGACAAGTAAAGATTAAATATTCTAACCCCACACCCACCCCCCTTAAGATTTACTTGGGGAGTTTACATCAAACCCTTCAATGGGTTGCAAACCAAGATTGTTACAATGAAACTAGAACTTCTCTTTACAAAGTGGCTTGGTCAAAATATCTACAACTTGGTCTTCCCCCTTACAATAGAGGAGTGAAACTTGCTTGTCTTGAATTTTTTTCTCTAATAAAGTGGTATTGGAGAGCAATGTGTTTTGTCCTTGCACGGAAAACTAGATTTTTAGCCAAGGCAATGGCACTTTGGTTGTCACGATACAATGGAGTTGGTTCGTGTTGAGGTAGACCCAATCTTCAAGTAGTCTTTTAAGCCACAAGGCTTCTTTGGAAGCATTAGTGCATCTTTTGTACTCAGCTTCAGTGGATCCAAGAGAGGTAGATTGTTACTTTTTACTATTCCAAGAAATTGCCCCTGAACCAACAAAAAAACAATAACCACAAGTAGATTTCCCATCATTGGGATCTCCACCTAAATCGAAATTAGTAAAACCTTTTAAAGTAAAATCAGAATTTGCATCATAAAACAAACCTACATTAATAGTTCCTTTAATATATCTTAAAATTCTTTTAGCAACTTTAAAGTGTGTTTGTTGAGGTTTAGACATGAATCTTGAAACCAAACCAGCACTATAAGTAATATCTGGCCTAGTAAGAGTTAAATAATTCAAACTTCCATCTAATTGTCTATACAAAGTAGGATCAACAAGTGGAGTTTGCATATCAAGCATTAACTTACTGCCTAATTCAATAGAAATTGAAACATTGTTAGCATCATTCATTGTAAACTTATCTATGAGATCTTGAGCATATTTACTTTGAGAAAAGAAAATTCCTTTAGAGGTTTGCCAAATTTGCAATCCAAAGAAATAATGTAAAAGACCTAAATCAATCATTTGAAATTTTTGATTGAGGTGAAACTTAATTTCAGAAATCAAATTATTGGAACTTGAAGTTAGAATTAAATCATCTATATATAAAATAACAATCACAATGTCATCTTCACTATGTTTAATATACAAGTTTGGATCATTTTTACTTCTAATGAAACCTTGAGAAAGAAAGAATGCATTAATCTTAGAATACCATTCCCTAGGAGATTGTTTCAAACCATAAATTGATTTCTTTAACTTGCAAACTAAATGTTCATTACCTTCCTTAACAAAACTAGGAGGTTGAGGCATATAAATTTCCTCATGTAAATCACCACTTAGAAAAGCACTTTTGACATCCATTTGGTGAATAAGTCAATTCATTCTAGAAGCTAAAGCAAGCACAAGTTCAATTGTAAGCATTTTAGCAACAGGAGCAAAAGTTTCAGTATAATCTAAGCCTTCAATTTGAGAAAAAACTCTAGCAACTAATCTAGCTTTAAATTTACTAACTTGATTATTAGCATTCAATTTAGTTTTATAAAGTCATTGCAAGAAACAAGATTTTTACCATGAGGCAAGGGAACTAAATCCCAAGTTTGGTTAGAAATTAAAGTATCATATTATTCCTTCATTGCTTTTTGTCAATGTGGTTGATTTTTAGCTTGATCAAATGTTTTAGGATCATTAGAATTCATAATAGTAGACATTAAAGCATAATTACGATAATTAACTCTTCTAGCTTGAAATCTATCCATTCTAGCTAAGTATTCATCACTATCTTGAATTAAAGATTTAAACCATTTAGGTCTTCTTTTAGAACTAATGGATTCATCGCTAGAAGAAGAGCCATGAGGAGGAGAGTTATTATCATCATCAATATCACTAGAAGGAATAGAAAGAGAAGCATTAGGAATAGGGTTAAGAGGAGGTTGGTCCTCCACAAGCACAACTTTGCTTTGAGCAAGTTCATCATCCTCCACTTTAGAACAATCATGAATGCCTTTTTGTGCAATACAAACATCTCTTCCAACTTTTACCTTGTTAGTAATATGATTGTAAACTCTATAACCTTTAGTATTTTCATCATAACCAACAAAAATAAAAGGAGAAGATTTAGCATCTAATTTTTGTCTTTTCTCCTTAGATTTGTGAACATAAGTCGTGGAACCAAAAATTCTTAAATTCTGCAAATTGGGCTTTCTACCAGACCAAGCTTCTTCAGGAGTTTTATCCTTTAAGGCTTTGGTAGGTGTTATATTAATTAAATAAGTTGCACAAGCCATATCTTCAGCCCAAAACTTGTAATCAGTTTTTTTGCATGCAATCAACATCTTGACATTTCCACAATGGTCCTATGCTTTCATTCTACCACACCATTTTGTTGTGGTGTATAAGGAATGGTAAGCTCATGTTTAATTTCAAAAGATTTCAAATAAGCATTAAATGCATTATTGACATATTCTCTTCCATTTTTAGTACGAAGAATCTTAATTTTAGAACCAGATTGCCTTTCTACAAACATATGAAATTCAGTAAACACATCAAGCACTTGATCCTTACTATGAAGGAAATATATCCATGTTCTCCTTGAAAAATCATCAACAACGGTAAGAGCATACCTTGAACCTTGGATGGAGGGATTCTCCATGGGATCCAAGAGATCACTATGAACTAGATGCAATTTAGTATATGCCCTCCAAGATTGACTATGAGGAAAGGGTTCCCTATGCATCTTACCACTCATGCAACCATTAAAAACAATTTGAGAAGGAACAATAGTAGGCAGTCCATCAACCATATTTTCTTTTTGCATCAATGAAATATAATCAGAATTGAGATGGCCAAGTCTTTCATGCCATATAGTAAAATCAATAGTAGTAAGCAAGGAATACTTTGTAGGAGAAAATTCATAGAACTTGAATAATTAATCAGTATCCATTTTAGCAATAGCAATAACATGATTAGTTTTTGGATTAATGATCTAACACATGCCCCTATAAAAGTTAATCTTATAATCTTGACAAAGTTTAGGAACTGAAAGAAAATTTGATTTTAATTATGACATCATGTAATTTCCCATTAGGGAGATTCACATCACCAATAGCTTCAACTTTGCAACTATGGTTATTAGCTAATTGAACAGGAATATTGGAAGTATCAAGATGCAAAGATTCAAAACATTCTTTATGAGAAGTAACATGCTGAGATGCACCAGAATCAATAATCCACTCAAGTGGTTGAGAAACATTATAAGTACACGTAAATGCATGATGAGATGAATTACCATTATTATTACCTTTCTTATAATGAGGTTTATGTTGTTGATTATTCTGATTATTTTGGTTCATTGGCTTTTTACCATTTTGCTTCTTAAAACAATTATTAGTCACATGACCATCCTTACCACAATATGTACAATGGGGCCTCTTAGAATAATTATTCTTTTGATTATTATTAGAATTGTTATTATAGGATTTAGAATGAAATTTATTATTATAATAATTATTATTATGATTATTATTATTATTATTGGATTTAAAATGATTATTATGATTTTCATATTTACACATAAAAGAATGTTCACTACTTTTAAGAGTACCAAATTCAATTGATTTAGCTTCCTCTTGACGTAATAAATTACGAAAAATATCATAAGTTAATTAAGTAGCTAAATTAGGAGTAGCAAGTTGAGCATGAATATTAGTAATACATTGTTGAAATTGACGAGGAAGACATTTTTTAAGAATAAGATGAATTAAACGTATATTAGCAAGTGTAACTCATAAACCAGTTAATTGACCATTAATAGAATCAAACTTTAACAAAAATTGATCCATGGTTTTAAAATCTGTATACCTGAGATCTCCGAGTTGATCTTGAAGCTGAATTTTTCGAGATTCATTTGAGCTATCATAAGTTATTTTTTAAAATTTCCCAAGCTTCATATGCTTTGTACAATTTCCAAATAGAACATACAAATCAGGAACCATGGAAATTTCAATCAAACCAAGTGCTTCCTCATTTTGAGCCTTCCACCTGTCTTGGTCAGCTTGAGGAGCAGTTGTAGCGGGCTCTAAACTTTTATCAGTAGCAATATTCAAAAGATCCTTGAAACAAAAAAATAAAAGAAATATGTGTTTTCCATGAATGATAATTACTACTATTTAATTTAATTTCAAGAATTAATGTAGACATGATAACAAATAATGAATAAATTATTATTAGTATTGAAAAATAAATAAATAAATAATTATCCCTTTGATTAAAAACGAAAAATTAACCTCCTTGATTAAAATTGAACCAATTTTTTACAAAAACTATTTATCAAAAAATGTTATTTTCAAAATGTAATAACATTTTTTTTAAAAAGAACTTAAATTTTAATAAAACAAAGTTTATATTAAAAAAAACTTTGAATCTTTATTAATAAAATAAAACAGTTTATATTAAATCTTTATTAAAAAAACTCTACTTTATTATAAAAATTATAAACTTTTTAAAATTGTTATATATATTAAAACTTTATAAATTTTCAAAACTTACATAAACCTTTTTTTAGAAAACTTTATAAATATTAAAAGCTTATAAACTTTTACTTTAAGGAAAGTTGACTTTTTTTTATATGTGGGAGATAATGAAAGAAAAATTTTAAAATTTTTGTTATATGTATGAAAAAACTATATAAAGTTTGGAAGCTTTTCTAATATACGTATGATTAAGAATAGAATCACATGAACCGTAATGAATGAAATATGGTGGAGGCAATAAGTATAAGGTAGAAAAATTGCAGAGATGAATACGGTCAACAAATTAATCAGAAACGTAATACAGTGGTGGCAATTGTTAGGTAAATAAAACATAACAGAAACAAAATGTAGAAGGTAGGAGCAATGACAAAAGGTGTTAGAAATATAGTTAGAAAAGAACAGAGACAAAGACATTAGATGAGGACAATGCAAACTGGCAAAGGTGCGCAGCAAGAGAACAGATAAAGATGATTCTCAGCCGTGAGGCAAAAATAACTCATAAATTCTCACACAAACTTCAACTTATGCTTGCACATAGGAGTGACAAAAAAGATAAAAGGCAGAAAAATATACTAATTATTGCAGAAAAAAAAAAAATGCTACGGAATATGTTTGAAATAGTAAAGGAAAGCTAAAACAAATTGAGGCAACGAGGTAGGTGTAAGATGGTGTTAAAGACGGGTCAAATGATGCGCAAAGATTGAAGAAATAGAACACATATAAATTTGCAGAGATAACAATACAACCCGAATACAATATAATGTTAAACTTCTGGAACAAAAAATTGCAATACGTAAAACTAGAGAACTATAGGAAACTTATTTTTAACAAAATCCTGAAAACTTGCAAGCAAATTAGAGAATCTCTTGGCAGCAAGCCTTCCAAAACAAGATAGATAATATGGGTTTGGTGGCAAGCCGACCAAACAGATTAAGGAGGTTGAGTTTGGCAATAAACCTTCCAAACTAGTCACAAAAAAAAACTTAAACCAAATAAACAACTTTGGAGGCACACCTTTCAAAGAACGTTAGCAAAAAAAAAGACAAATCTAAAGCAAAAAATCTGCACAGTAGAAAATATTAGAGAAAGAACTTCTTCTCCTCTCAAGAATGCCTCCAAGAAGGTGAACTCCACATAATGGTAACCTTCATCAATCTCAACTTGAAACAAGGATTAGAACTTGCTCTGATACCATGAAAGAAAATACAAGAGCAAGGAAAGAAAAACAAAATCCAAGTAGGTTTATTGATGAAGTAAATGTTACCAAGAGAAATGCAGAAACCGTGGAGCAATCACCCAAATGTGAAGGAGGCACAAGAACTTTTGAAAGGGGAAAAGCAAAGAAAAACCCCTTGTGTTATTATGAATGAGGCAATGCCTAAAATTAGAGAGAGAGAGAGAGAGAGAGAGAGAGAGAGTCTCTTTAGAATAATGTCATTAAGAAGAAATGAAAGATAAGACATCTCTTAAATAGAGATGAAGAGAGGAGTTACAAAGTCACTCCCAAATCTATGAATCCCACCATTCATAAAATGTGTGTGCCATGTGTCCACATCCTCTTAAGGAGAAAATCTAATGTTCCTTAATAAAGGAAAATAAAAGAAATGACTTGTCCTCACACATGTACTAGAGCACAAATTACATGTAGGGATTCCAAAGGCATATCCTAAACTAAATAGAAATAAATCTAAGCCAAGTAAAGATTAAATATTCTAACAAAATATAAAATAATCTCTTAATTTAAACTTAAAATTATTCAAAAGAGATTTAAATTTAAAATTAGGGCCTTGTAAAAAGAACCTCTTAATTTTTTCTAAAAAAAAAAATCTAAGGTTGAAACTTGAAAATTGAAAAATTGGGAAATGCACAAGGTTAATTTAAATTTAAAAATTAGGGTCTTTATAATTAACCACTTAATTTTAAAATTTAAAATTGAAATTTAATCCAAGATTGCAATTTTGAATTTTATTCAGCTCTAAAATGATAAATTCAAAATTTAAACAACCCAAAGACTCGAATTTAACAAAAAAAATAGGGTTTTAGAAATTAACCACTTAATTTTAAAATTTAAATATGAAATTTGACTTGTAGATAAAAATTCGAGTTTGAAAAATACTTAGATCTGCAATAATTAACCCTAATTAAGCAATTTACAAGCTCAATTTTGAATTTAAAAATTAGGGTTTTAGTGAAATTAACCTCTAAATTTTTAAAATTTGCAAGGAAATCAAACTTGAATTTTAAATTACATAAACACGCAAATCTAAGAACGTAAATCAAAATTAAGGGTGTAAGGAGTCGGGTTCACCAAAATGTAAAGGAGACAATTTGATTTGGCAATTTGTAACATAGAAGGAGAAATCACCAAATCAATTTTTGGTTTGAGGGAGGAATTCCTTTACATTCAAAAGAGAGGAGGAATCCACTAGATTCGGTCGCAAATCAAATAAGGACTAAATACTAAGTGGATTGATTGATTATGATGTGTTTTTCCCTCTTTTGTGAGTTAAAATGCTGATTTACGGTAAAGTGCTAAAATTGAAGACAAAACTGATAAAATAATGAGCTCTGAGTTTGGAATTTTGTCGTGCACCTAGATCTGAGTAATATAAGTTGATTCAGATCTATCCTGTGAAAATGCTCCGAAAAAGCAGGGACCGCAACACAGCAACACGATCCTCCAAATTGTTCCATCTATGTGTTTGAAGCTTATTCTGCGAAGTACAACTACGCACATGTTTCTTGTACATAGAAAGAAAGGAAAAATGGGTTGGGAATAGGGGTTTGCCTAAGTCAAACCTCAATTTGGAATCAACCTTGAATGAAATATTGTAAATGCTTGAAATAAATAATGGAAAGGTATACCTCAGATCTGCAGTGAGTGACAATAATGCTTTGCTTCTTGAATGTAATCACATATGTTGTGGGTATGTGCAGGATCATGGTGTGCCAAAACAGCCCCTTAAGTGGCAATGAAATTTCAGAAAATCAGAGTTATGCAAATCAAAATTTGAGTAAGTTATGAACATTATTTTTAAAAATATGTAAGAAGAGAATCTGTAGCAAATTTAATGTAGTTTTTAAGTTACTAGTTGTTTTTTGAAAAAAATAATATATATATATGTATATATATATATATATGTATATATATATGTATATATATATATATATATATGTATATATATATATATATATGTATATATGTATATATATATATATATATATATATATATATATATTTGATGAAAATTTGAAATTTCAATATAGTGGTCCTAAAATTCCAGGAAAAAAAAAGAAGTAGGTGTATGCCTGACCACCCTAATCACAATCAAAACATAATATTTTTTATAAGATTTATAATATAAGTATTAGACTCATGTCCGGATGTGACACATTTTTTTGCAATTTTATATGAAGTAAATAATTAATTATGATTTTTTTACTACAACTTTTCATAAATTCAAAAGAAATAAAATATGGCTTCGGCCTTTTATTGATCAAAAAAAAAAAACTTTTCATAAATTCAAAAACTCGTACGTCTGACCACCTTAACTTGGTCAAAACTTTATGAAATTCAAATTTTATTTTTTTTTCCTATACTAGAGGGAGCATAGAATTTGATGCATGTTTCGGATTCAAAAAATGTTATACCATTTAAAAGTTATGAGTGTGTTTCAATCAGCCTATCAATAAGGACTTTTGTCAGAATTCAATTAGAAAATAAATAATTATTATTTATTAAAGTCAAAATAATACAAACCTTATATTGTTGGAAAGTTGAGAACGTCCTTAAAAAACCCTTTTCGTTTTATCAACTTTGGCTTAAAAAAAGTCGTCAGCCACCAGTGCAAAGTTTGGAAAATCAAGCAATACTGAAAAACATGTTTTTTCAATTGAGTTTCCAGGCTTCTCATTTCCAATCTAAATCCCAAAGCATTCCTGAGCGAAAAAATGGAGAGAGAATATTATGTTTTAAAATTGGATATCCATCAAAATCGGATATCAGTTAAAATCGTATATCCGTTTTGAAAAAAAAACATATTTTAGTAAATTGGACATAACTTTTGCATTTTATATCAAAATTTTAATTTTTTACAGGTGTTGATTATCAATATTTTGTTTTAAAAAATAATTATAATTAATTCAAATTCATCCTTCATTTTTAAAACATAAAAAGCTCATGACTTTTTCATATGATTTCCTTATTGCATGATTTTTTTGTAACAATCATCTCAAAATAAACTAAATAAGTAATTAATAATAGAAAATTTCGGAATTTACTGAGTTCGATAAATTTTGATAACCCATGTTATCTTTGTTTGTTCCTTTCTCCACCTCTCTCTCCTAAACCTATCACTTCACCTATTTGTTCATTTCTCCATCTCTCTCATAAACCTATCACTTCACCTATTTGTTCATTTCTCCATCTCTCTCATAAACCTATCACTCCACCTACTTGTTTCTTCCTCCCTCTCTTCTGTCCATATTTATACATCTCTCTCTAGACCTATATCTCTAATTGTCATTAAATACATCATTTGTTCTCTCAAGCTCTGCACTTATATTTCTACCTCTTTATAACTTCCTCCTCTATGTCACTCTCTCTTCCCTAAGATCTAGACTAGTCTCTCTGCATTTCCTTATCATCTCTAGCAACAAAATTCAAAGGGGACAAGGAGAGGCATAGGGAAGTATCAACAAAAGGAGAGGGGGATAGAGATGAGAAGGAGGGAGTAATTGGGAGGAAGAGAGAGTGTATGAGAGAGAGCTGGACGTAATTAGGTGGTAGGTGAAGAGAGAGAGAGAGGGGAGGTGATTATGGTGAAGAGAGAATGAGAGGGAGATATTGAGATTATTAGGGGGTAGGAAGAAAGGGGAGAGGGGGAGAAGGGAAAATATCAACAAAGAGAGAAGAGAGATGGGGATAGAGGTGAAGAGAGAGATAAATAATAATTAGGGGGTGGAGAGAGGGGGAGAGGGATGTATCTATAAACCCATAGGAGGAGAGAGGTGAGAGAAGGTAATTGAAGGCAATAAATAATGTGAGAGAGAGTTGGGTGTAATTAGTGGATAAGAAGAGAGGGAAGAGAGTAAGTATCAACAAAAGGAGAGAGGGAGAGAGGTGGAGAGAGGTGAAGAGAGTGATAGAGAGAGGATAATTAAGGGGAGCGGAGGGGGAGAGGTAAGTATTAACAAAGAGATGGAGAGAGAGGGTAATCAGGGGGCTCTCTCCCTATCTCTCCCCCCTCTTCCTTTGTTGATAATTCATCCCTCTCTCTCCCTTCCTCCCCTTCCCCTAATTACCTTCTCTCTAGACCTCTCTCTTTGAACCTCTCTCCTCATCTCTCCCTATCTCCCTTTGTTGATGCTTTCCCATCCCCCCTCTCCTCCCAACCCCTAATTACCCCCAACTCTCTCTAATTCTCTCTTCCCCAAATACTATCTCTCTCACACCTATCCTCACCTCTAACTTTACCATATGACCCCTTAGGTGTCGTTAGGGGTCATATTGTGTTCTAATGGGTCATATGGTATCCTATGAACCTTTAGGACACCATATGATGTCATTAGGGGTCGTATGGTGCGCTAAGGGAACGTATTGTGTCTGAAAGGGTCATATGGTGTCATATGACCCCTTAGTACACCATGTGACCCCTTAACACACCATATGGTGTCGTTATAGATTGTGATGCCCTCCTAAATGGCACAAGATTAGTCTAAGATCAATCAACACAAAACACACAAAACATTAGTGTTAGTCAATCGAAAACTAATCTAAAAAGGCATACCAAAAGAGAGACTATAAGCATGCAAGCATATTTAACTATCAAAGCAAACATGATGAGGCATCTCCAAATACCTCCTAACATACTCTTAGTTCCTTCTCCCTTGTTCCTCTCCTCTCCAAGTTCCAAAATAGTGTAGCTCTCAGCAGCTTTTTGCACTATGGATGCTTATGGAGGATTGAGATTTATAGAATAGCTCTAAATATGAAATGAAAAGCTATTTTAATGCTAAAATGAAGTATTTTAACCAAAAAGACAAGATTTAGTTATGCTATGCTAAATGCTTACAAGTTTTCAGGATCTGGATTATGAAGGAATGGGCTCTATTTATAGGAAAAATGGAGCAATGGATGGCCAGGATTGAAAGGTTTAATCAAGGGTCAAGCCTGAAAGTTGGGAATCCATGTGCACAATTGACACCAATAAAATAGTGACAAGTGTCAACACAGGATTGGGTTGAGAGAAGAGGTTGGAGGCATTAAAGGCCTGAGAAGACCTCATGGTTATCTAAAGGCTAAGAGTCAAGCCTAAATTAGGATTACCCACTGGATTAGGAGTTAATCCAAGGATAAACCTTTGTGCAAATGATTAAGAGATAATCATGGTCAAAGCATTGAAGGCTTGATGAGACCCTTGGGTTGGGTAGAGGTTGAGTCAAAACAAATGTTTTAACCATGTGGGAGAGTTGAATTAACCATTAATGGTTATTGGAGACTTTGTGGATTAAGTGGTTGAAAGTTGGAAGCCTTTAATGGTTTTCAAAGACTTTGGGGTTTTTGGTGGTTGAAGGTTGAAAACCTTCAATGGTTATCCAAGACTTTGGGGTCTTTGAGAAGTGACTCCATTTTGCTTAGGAATGTGACAATATTTAGGGGATGGATTAGGCTAATTAGGAAGGGGTTAGAAGAATCTAGAAGGGGATTAGATTTTGCAAGTGGATTTGGTGGGTGAGGGAAAATAAGATTTTATTAAAATAAAAATTCATTTATTTCAATAAATGTGTGCAAGTTGCATTTGTAGGAAAATGCAAGTGGGGTGGGGATAATGATTTAAATAAATGTTTTATTTAATTTATTTAAAAGAGGAATAGGGGGATTTAATTAAATAAATAGATTTTATTTATTTAATTGATTTGTAATTTGATTTAATGAATTAATTAAAATAAATTGAATAATTTATTTAATTAATAGAAGAATGTTTGGGGATGAATTAATTAAATATTAATTTAATTAACTGATGGCTAGTGGATTTTTAATCAAATAAATACGAAATATTCATTTAATTAAAATGGACAAATTTATGTGACTACAGAAACTATTGTCACCGAGCCCACATGCATAGAACCACCGAAGGACTGAGCAAAGGCTAAAGAAACTGACAAAAGTGTTGCCTCTACCGAGCAACCTACCGAGGGTGCACAAGCCTCCCAAGCTATTGTCTTAGTTCAACCGGTGAAAGCCTCATCATCTAAAGAAAAGAAGATGAAAAAGCATATTTTCAAGTTAGATTTGTCGAAACCAATAGTGTTGCCAAATGTAGACATATCCAAATTAAAAGGGCAAGCACTCATTGAATTTGGTGAACTATGCAAAGCCAAAGCAGAACAGGAAAAACAAATGGCTTTACAAAAGAAAAACAAAGTACTTCAGAAGGTGAAAGCACTCTTAACAAATATGCTACCTGCAGCTACAGTGTCAAAAGATGCAGCCATCCATATTCAACTGGATGAACTCCTCAATCAGATAGAGACATCTGGAGTAGACGCATCTGAATATTTGAGCAAATTGAAGGACAAAGAGCTCACTACCAAAATGATTGGAGAGGTACAGAAAACCATTGTTGTCGGTAAAGTTAAGCTTGTCAACCTCATTGCTGAGTTGTCCCCTCAACTCAAGCATATTCTTTATTTATTTCAAAAACTCTATACATTATCTTTATTCATTAAAGATATCAAAAATAAAACAGAAGTGATTGAGAAAGAGATCACCGATCTCTCAAATAAGTTGACCACTGAGCCAAATTCTATTCAGAATTTCTATACTAAGTTACAAAAGCTCATGGATCAACAATTGGAACTTAGGAATAAAGAGCACAAAATAAAGATGGACATTATGACTCTTCAAACCTTATTCATTCCACACTTGTCCTCCATCCAAGAACAGATCAACTGAGCTACCTATTTATCTACTACACAAGAGGGAAGCACATTAGATGGTTTAATTTCACTATTAGCTGACATTACAGCTCAGAATTCTTTAATGAACAGTGTAAAGGATGCCCTCTCTACCGCTCTCACGGATGCAAGGACAAAATATAAATCCATTTTTGACCAGTTACCTCCATCGAATGGTAACTAAGTTTTGATGTTTGTCAAAAAGGGGGAGTATAGTATACAAGTATCAAAAGGGGAGTGTAGTATACAGGGGGAGTATACCGAGCAGAGTATCCAAATGCACAGTTGAATTTGACAGGGGAGCAGTAACCATCGAGCAGTAATCAAAGAGCAAAGAACAAGTGCAGTACACAGAACATTGATCACCGAGCATGCAACATTAGAGTTATGTACAGTATATTGATAAGGGGAGTATATCTAAATATACTATTTCATTGACAAATGTATATACTGTCAGTTGAGTCAAATTTTGTAAGTATATAGATTTTTGAGTTATAACTTTGAAAGTAGTTTTGTCAAACATCTCAACTAATGTCAAAACGGGAGATTGTTACTACTTACTAAGTTTCCATTAGTCTCTTGTCCAAAGTCATTCTATATACTCTAGTTGGTTAATACTACCGAATTATTCAGTCGGTAAGCACAGAGCAGTCAGTTACAGAAGAAAGAAGTCACAGAGTATAGTATTCACCGAGTAGTCTACTGAGTAACACTCTATGTCTACCGAGCAGCAAAAATGATATACCCAGTGAACACACACCGAGTGAAACGTGTTACCAGATTCATTATACCTGGACACATGTGTGGAAACGTGTTACAAGACCGAGGAACATAGAATTGATATCTCATTGGAAATTGCACTTAAAGATTTTGTATGATTTTGAGGACTTCTATCCAATGAAATATTTTGTATGGTTATTCATTCGATGAATCATGTCTGTAAGATCGAAGCATAGCGGTTTTAGCGCTTTTGATTAATTAGCGCTATGGCGTAGTTAATTGAGCGCTATTGACAGGAATAGCGCTATGGTGTAGCTGTTTGAGCGCTTTTGTTTTGGTAGCGCTATTGTAGGGCTTGTTGAGCGCTATTGATGTTGTTGTAGCGCTATTGTTCAGAATGAGCGCTTTTGTAGGTTAAATAGCGCTTTTGCTTTAGGATAACAAGATGCCCCAGTTTCGGACAAAATAAAACTCCGGATGCCTAACGATTGATGGATGGTGAGGTGAAGTGGGAGTTGTTTTGAACCATAGCAGCCCGATGAGACTTAGGTCATTGGTTAGGATAAATGTCTGTTGAAGTCTAGGCGGCCATGATTGCTTACCTGTTGAGACCCGAAGATACTTGATCAAAGTATCTGATGATAGTCTAGGTTTAAACTTAAGAAAGTTTGATAACAAAACAACTGATGGTGTTTGGATGAACGTCTATGTGCAGGAGGATCTACGCATGTTGCAGTTATGCGAGCGCCACCCCGCGACACAGGGGTTGCGAGATCGTTTGACTCAGATCGAGATAGATTGTATTGCGGCTACTGGGCTCTATGAGGTGATGCATATGCCCGTGATTCGGATGAATCACGGCCTGATTACAGCTTTAGCAGAGCGATGGCACAGTGAGACATGCACGTTCCATCTGGCTCAGGGCGAGATGACGGTGACTTTGGAGGACGTGTGGCGTATTCTTCGGATTCCGATTCGAGGGCAGCTGGTGACGTATGATCGATCCTGGGGGACAGTGTCTTGCCAGAGGATTTTTGAGGAGGACGTATTCATTGATGATGGGTCGATTGCCTGGGAGGATATAGCGGCACTATATGAGCCCCTTCCAGCAGTTTTGTCAGGGATCGTGGGAGGACTTTTGTGTCCAGACAGGCGGTCACATGGATTGGCGGTCGGATGGGGACAGGTGATAGAGATGATGGTGACAGAGGGGACCCGATATGCCTGGGGGCCGTGCGTGCTAGCGCACATGTACCAGGAGTTACACGAGGTAGTGTACCGGGGGAGAGGTTCGCTTGCAGTAGGCATGACGCTGCTGCATGTGTGGGCATGGGAGCATCTACCAGTGACTCGACCAGTGAGTCTGAGATTCTGAGCCGTGGACCAGCCCTATATGTTCATGTATAGTGGTATGATGAGCCAGCCCCACTTGGGGAAGCTAGAGTGGTGGCGGCGGGCATTAGATGATTTGGATGCAGTGATCTGGCAGCCATACTTGGAGTGTGAGCCATGGGAGGATGATGTAGAGGCACTGCCGTATTGCTTTATGACCCGATTCCTCATTGGGAGGACCTCTTATCACGTAGAGAGACAGGTGCCAGGACGGGTTATGAGACAGTTTGGACGGCAGCAGGGTCTGCCGAGCGGATCGGGAGAGTATGCTCGAGTTATTCGAGAGCGGTATGCATGGGGTCCAGTGCTACCATATGATCAGGCATTGGTAGAGTTCCGGACACTACAGGCGAGGCCATGGGATCTACGACCGAGAGTCGTTGATGCAGGGGTTACAGCAGAGTATACCCAGTATCGGGCGGCGCACCCGATTCGACGGATATCAGATCCAGCGGAGCCGATCCCAGCTTTTGAGGATGAGAGGGGACGGGGACGGAGAGGAGGGGGTGGTGGTGGAGGAGGTGGAGGAGGTGGAGGAGGAGGAGGAGGTGGTGGTGGAGGAGGAGGTGGAGGAGGTGGAGGAGGGATGGGGATGCCGAGACAGCGGAGAGGGAGAGGGGGGTTACCACTGCAGATATCACAGGGACCTTTGATGCAGGGAGGAGTGCAGCTGAGTGGGAGGGGGATGGAGAGAGAGATCCCGATGGATACAGGTGCAGGAGAGGGTGGTGCAGGGGAGTGTGGTGCAGAGGAGTGTGGTGCAGAGGAGGGACCTAGTGGAGGGGGTGATACAGGTGCGGCAGCCATGGACATGGGGGAGGGAGCGACTGGGGATCTGCGGGAGCACATGATAGGTTATTTGCAGACCCGGGTAGAGAGATTAGAGGCGGAGGTAGCAGCTAGAGATGTGCAGCTATTTGCACGTGAGTCAGAGCTGACAGTGGTGCTGCGGGAGAGAGATACTACGGTGGAGAGATTGGCAGAGCTGGAGGAGAGAGTGCGGATTGGTGCACAGGGGCCTTCAGGAGAGGTTATGAGGGAGATACGGCGAGCACAGGCGGAGATAGAGTACTGGCGGGGGTTATATGAGCAGGTGGTACCGATTAGCCAGCGAGCTCTCAGTTACTCACAGATGCGGCAGGCCAGATCCGAGCGATCACAGAGGATGCAAAGCAGTGGGGGAGTGATGGGTCCTTTGCGGCAGGATAGATCAGGAGATGCAGGAGGGAGTGGGGGTTCGATGAGGCCTCCACGGAGAGATGGATCAAGTGGTGCCGGTACCAGCGGTGGAGTAGGTAGGGGTGGGGCAGGTACAGCATCTGGCCAGAGCGGCATCTGAGAGAGCATTTTTGCATACATGTGTTGTATCATTGTCTATGTTTTGGACTGTATCTTGGATGGCTCTTGGTAGCCGATTTTGTAGACTTCATTGTACTCTGATATATGAGTTGATATATATGAGGAGATCCCATATTGTGATGATTATGCATGTGATGATGTATGGATGTTTATGCATGATGATGATTTATTGCTTAGATGTATATGTGTACATGTATGCATTTTGATGAGATGTTTCCTATATGCATGTTTTTATTGATGATGTATGATGTGAGATACTGACATATGAATGCAGGTTTATATGTGTATGATATATGTTTTTATGACGAGTTATGATGTGAGATACTGACATATGAATGCAGGATGATATGATTTTATGATGAGTTATGTAATGCTTTATGTATGAACAGGATTTGATGATGTTTCCTATTGCAATGTAATGATGAGATGATTTAATGCAATGGTTGAATAAATGATGTTATGTATAAATATACTAGGATGATATATGCTTATGTTTTTGATGGATGAACAAGATTGTATGATGTTTCCTTTTGCGATGTAATGATGAGATGATTTATGTGATGATGTCAATGCAATGGTTAGATGAATGATTTTATGTATGGATATGCATCTAGATGTGTTTAGATGAATGTAATATGGATAAACAAAATGTTAAGTGAATGCATATGGATAAACAAAAGGTAAAGTTCAAATGTTTATATGATGATGCCGAAATGAATGCAGATGGATAAACAAATGTAAAGTACAAGTGTTTATTTATGATAATGTGTTTTAAATGAATGCATATGTAAAAGGGATACATGAGATGGTATAAACCAATGTTTTGTAAACAAATGGTGTTATGAATCTAAAATGCATTAAATATGAAAGTGGGATGATACTATAACTAATATTCGTAATAACTGTACCTTAATACAATTAAAAAGAGGATAATGAATGCGATGTGAAATGAATTCTAAAATGAACATAATAAGATGCTTATTAATGAATGAATGCATGCACTTTGTATCTAAATGGATAAATGGATGTGTGTAATACTAAGTTGATAAGATGATAATGGATAATTTACACTGGATGAAATGTTGAGTAAATGATTTAAAACAACCAAAGACAATTTGATCCCATGAATGAATCTAATTATTTATGATTGGTGCAATGATGAAAATGATTTTGTTTAATGAAAACTAATGTCAATAATGAACTATATGCAATGTTTAAGTTTAAAAATGACATGAATGGTCGCAATGCAAGATGCACCTAAATGCAAGGATGATATGATTATGAGGAATGCAAGGTTGTTTTAAGACTTTGCATAATGCATTGATGATGTATCAGAGTACTCGGTCGTGATTGTATCCAAGACCAGCTTTTATTAATCATTTTTACATGTAAAAGCCTACATATGAATGAATGGATGGGTGATATGCAACGGAATGCAAGATATAAACAGATGAGGTGAAATGACGATCCATAGTGCTCTATTTTCATCATTGAGCTTTAAAATGTTGGAAGAGAATACAAGCATCTTGACACAATGATTCAAGATGACCTGAGTATTTCTTTCATGGATTTTAATATAGCAAGTTAATACAAACGACTTGATATAAGGGTCAAGTCGACCAGAGTATTGCTTGCGGAACAGACAAGGATTATCTCCTTTCGTGCATGACTTGGATCGTCCTCCTTGATCTTAGACTGATCAGATCCTAAGACAAGCTCATACCGTACTAAGAAAATAAAACCTTTATCCAATTTGGAGGAAGAGGAACCAAAGGATGAGCATTGTACCTGCAACCAAACAGCATATATACATAAAGAATAAAGAATAAGGATCCTTGGTAATGGTTCATGTTCATATGGTCGAGGTATACGCTGTAGTCAGCAAGCCGTAATGATCTATGACTGCATTTTGCATAAGATCATGTAGCTTGGTGAACTGCCCACGAAGACACCATTAGTACATGCCCCAGAACTTCATCGGAAGTAATGCGCAAACGATACAAAACCATGCTGAAAGATCCTGATACTGATAAACAAACGATTGTACTCACAAATCAACCAAGTATTTGATAGCTTAACATAATTTTCTTGTCAAAGAAAACGTCATCTTGTCTTTGTTTTGGTAAGGAAGGATGCATCCTTGTTGAAGACAGTTTGGATTGTTGTTGTTTGATTGTGTTGGTTTGATTGGTAAATGGTCAGTGTGTGAGTAGTTGTCAATGTTTATTTTGTATCTGATCGGATAAATATGTACAAGGTGTTGCCATGTTTTTGTTTGATTTTTGATGGGTTTCTGATGTTTTTGGATTTTGTGAAACAATTTTGAATGTTTTTGGTATTTTGAGAGTCATTTTTTTTTGAATGTTTTTGATATTTTCTGATGATTGCCTGAATGAAGAGCGTAATGATATATAAGACGATGTAGAATCCACTTCCATCACGAGGGTAAGGGTATTGCCCCCAGTTTGTAGACCTGACTATGAAAAGATGGGATGCTAGACGCATGGAGTACTTTCTTAATTGTAGATCAAATAACGAGCCATGGTTGGGATGGATGGATGTATGTGTGCATGAATGTGATCACAACGAGCCTGAAAGACACTAGAGCCATTGCCTTTACGAGTGGCACCTGTTTGCCAGGTTTTCACCATCGCACTTACCCAAGGTGCCACCGGAGTGGTTGTTCACCGTTTGGATGCATGATTTTTCTTTACTTTTTTGAATGTTTTTGTATTTTCTTCAGGAATTTTCTGAATGTTTTTGGTATTTTTCTGATATGTAGGGGACCCTGATGCTCTGTACACCTTAGGTATAAAACCGTTTGAGGTGCATGCTGTTGATTGGATCTGTGAGCGGTTCTCCGTCTGATGTAGCCAACTGATATGCCCCAGACCTGAATACAGCAGTGACAACATATGGGCCCAACCAGTTTGATTCAAACTTGCCTTGATGTTCTCTGTTTGGTTGGTTGCGAGGATTTTCTCGAAGAACAAGATCACCTACCTCAAATGTACGAGATCTAACTCGGTGATTGTAGCTTCTACTCATGCGCTGCTGATAGGCTTTGAGGTGATTGTATGCAGCTTGTCGCTTCTCATCTAGTAACTCTAAGTCTTGAAGACGGGATACTCTGTATGCTTCATCATCGATGAGATTGTGCAATGAAACTCGTAATGATGGTATCTCAACCTCAATAGGTAGGATAGCTTCAGCACCATAGACAAATGAGTAAGGAGTTGCACCTGTAGGGGTCCGAATGCTAGTTCGATATGCCCATAGCGCTGGATTTAGTTGAACATGCCAATCACGACCGGCATCATTGACTGTCTTCTTTAGGATTCTCAATATGTTTTTATTGGATGCTTCGGCCTGACCATTGCCTTGTGGGTAATAGGGAGTGGAAAAGCGGTGTTGGATATGAAATTTCTCACAAAGTTCACGGACATCCTGATTTTTGAAAGGAAGACCGTTATCTGTGATAATGGACATGGGTACACCATACCGGCAGATGATGTAGTTGAGGATGAATGAGGCGATCTGCTTGCCGGTGACTTGGGTAAGTGGAACAGCTTCGATCCACTTGGTGAAATATTCAGTGGCGGTAATAATGAATTTATGGCCATTGGATGAAGATGGATGGATTTTACCCACAAGGTCAAGGCCCCATTGACAAAAAGGCCATGGTGTTGTGATTGGTTGCAGTTCTTGAGCTGGTGCATGTATGAGGTCGCCATGAACTTGACATTTTTTGCACTTCCTGACAAAGTAGTAGGAGTCCTTTTCCATAGATGGCCAATAGTATCCAGCTCGCATGATCTTCTTGGCTAGTGATGGACCACTTGAGTGAGTCCCGCAAATTCCTTCATGTACCTCTTCCAAAACCTTTGTTATCTCAGCTTGTTCCAGACATCGAAGGAGAGTACCATCAAGACTACGTCGGTATAGGGTTTCGGCAATAATGGTATATCGAGCAGTTTGGCGAATGAAGGTTTTTCGTTGGTTATTTGATTGGTCGGGAGGAAGGGTGTGATCGCGGAGATAGGTGTAGAACTCACCGTACCATGGGGATTCAGAACCGACAAGGCGACATATCATTTCGGATTCGGGGATATCATAAGCGGGAATCCAAAGCTGTTCTACCAAGAACTCGTAGCGTGTTGAATTCTGTGGAAGATCTAGGAGAGATGCGATAGTAGCCATAGCGTCAGCAGCTCGATTCTGATCTCTTGGTATCTGCTCAAAAGTGATAGTAGTAAATGATGTCTTTAGAGTGTCCACCATTTGCTTGTATGGCATGAGTTTATCATCTTTGGTCTGATACTCATCTGTTGCTTGTCGAATGACTAGTTGGGAATCGCCATATACTTGCAGTTCTTGTAATTTCCATTGTATGGCTAATCTGAGTCCCGTGATCAAGGCCTCATACTCTGCTATGTTGTTTGTGCATGGAAATGTGAGCCTGTAAGACTTCGGGATGCTATCACCTTGAGGTGTGATAAACAGAATGCCTGCCCCCAAGCCGTGCCTAGTGTATGAACCATCAAAGTATAATTTCCATGACTGTGCTTCCGTAATCATGAATATCTCTTCATCTGGAAAATTGGAAATGAGAGGATGATCACCTATGAGGGGTGCATCGGCTAACTGATCTGCAATAACCTGACCTTTGATAGCTTTACGGTCCACATACTCAATGTCAAATTCACTTAGAATCATCACCCATTTGGCCAAGCGACCTGTCAATGCTGCTTTGCTGAGTAAATACTTGAGTGGATCAATCTTTGCAATGAGTTGTACCTTGTGTGTTAACAGATAGTGCCTCAGTTTAGTGGCTGCCAGGATTACTGCTAGGCAAGCTCGCTCAATAGGTGTGTAATTGAGTTCATAGCCAACCAGTGTGCGAGAGATGTAGTAAACAGCACACTCTTTACCTTCTGCATTATGTTGTGCTAGTAGTACACCCAATGCTGTACTTGTTGCTGAGATATAGAGCAATAATGGTCTACTTGGATCTGGTGGCATCAACAATGGTGGATTCATGAGATAGTCTTTGAGTGACTGAAATGCTTGCTGGCATTTGTCATCCCACTGAAAGCGGATGTTCTTGTGTAGCAGGTGTGTGAACGGGTGACACTTATCGGCTAATTGTGCAATGAATCTGCGGATGGATTGAAGTCGTCCTTGTAGTGTCCTTAGTTGACTGATATTCCGTGGAGGTGGCATGTCCATTATTGCCTTAACCTTTGCTGGGTCGACCTCAATACCTTTGCTTGAGACAATGTATCCTAGAAGCTTCCCGGAGATCACTCCAAAGACACATTTCTTTGGGTTGAGTCGAACATGATATTGTTCCAGTCTATCAAAGATTTGATCTAAGATATGGAGATGTCCTTCTCTTGTGAATGATTTTGCTAGTAAGTCATCCACATAATCTTCCATCATAGTATGCATCATGTCATGGAAGATGGTGGTCATTGCTCTTTGATAGGTCGCTCCTGCATTCTTTAGACCAAAAGGCATTACATTCCAGCAGTATGTGCCCCATGGACACGTGAAGGTTGTCTTATGTTGGTCCTCTGGTGCGATCTTTATTTGATTGTATCCTGAAAAGCCATCCATGAGTGAAAGCATGGCATGTCCTGCTGTCAAATCTACTATGATGTCGATATTTGGTAGAGGGAAGTCATCCTTAGGACATGCCTTATTCAGATCTCTGAAGTCTGTACAAATGCGGATGCCCCCTTTTGGTTTGCCAACTGGTACAATGTTGGAGATCCATTCTGCATAATCAATTGGTCTAATGAAACCAACATCTAGGAGTTTCTTGAGTTCCGTTTTGACTAGTACGGCAATCTGAGGATGCATCTTACGAAGCTTCTGCTTAACAGGTTTGGCTCCTTTTGCTACTGTGAGATGATGCATGACTAAATCAGGATCAAGCCCAGGCATGTCTGCATATGACCATGCAAAGTTGATCTGACGCTTCTGGAAGAACTCTATAAATTGAGGCTGTTCCTCTGGAGTGAGAAGAGATGCCAGATGTATGATATGAGGGTTTTCAGGAGTCCCCACATTGTATTCATTGGTCTCCTCAATGAGGATCGTTGATCGTTCCTGTTGTGTACTAGCAGGGAGAATGTCAAACCCTTCATCCTCAGGCGCGTCAGAGAGGTTTTCACCGTTGGATACGCTCTTTCTTTTTACTTTTGTTGGATCAAACAGTGCCACAGTGTGGTTTTCACTGGAAGATCCATGTTTTAATGTTATATTTTTGCAGCTAAAGGGTTTGGCATCCGCTTCGAAGTATGCTGCGCTATTAAGTTCAATGGCGAATCCAGCTTTGTGATCCCCGCTTGGTAGATTATCCCTTAATTCCAAAAAGTCGATGATAGCCTCATCGTTCTGGAAGAGGTCAAGACATGGGGGATTTGGTTGGTTCCATTCAATGAGTTCAGGGTGGATAATGGGCATTACTTCATTGATTAAGTTAAGTTCGTTAGATGTATCAGTGAGGGTTAAGACAGTGTGATGAAGGTCATTGATGGTACTCTCCCTGTCAGAATCCGGCGTAGGATGAGACGTAGGGTCTGTGGAAGATGTTTCCAGCTCAGGTACCCAAGTGGTATTTATCTGTGCTTCTCCGTAAACAGGAATGTCTTTGCGTGGTGGAGGTGGTGATGTGTCTTCCTCATCTGAAGTGTTAAGCTGTACAGACTCAAATTCCCACTCATGTGAGTCGGTCTCTGAATCACTCTCCAGCATCCGATTGCTATACCATACTGGGATGTCTTTAGAATTAAACACGGCAGGTGTGATTGGTTTATGTATCTTTGTAGTAATCGGTGCTGCAGGAACCGTGATGGTTTTTAAAGGATTTGTTACTGGAAGCATTGGTAATGGTGACTCAGTGGTTTCTGCTAGAACTACTGGCACCATAGATGTTGCTGCGGGTTCTAATACAGTTGCTGCTGCTATTGGTGTTATTGATGGGATTACTGATTCGTTTGGTGGGATGATTGGCATTGTAGATGGTTGTGGTGGGTTTGTGAGCCTCGATGGGGCAATGGGGATAGTGTTTGATGGTGCTTTGATTATGAAAGGTGTCCTTTTTGCAATAGGTGGGCAAAATGGTTTGCTAGGTTTTCCTTTGAATCTGAGTTTAGGAAGGACTTCTTTTTCAAAGCCTAGGCCTGTATTACCTTTGGGTTTGAACTCTGGCAACAGTGGTTCTTGTCGTCCTTGTTTGCAGGATCCCAAAGCACTCTGACCATCATACCCCATTCTTTGCATAATGAGGAGGCCTTTGCCATACTGTTCTGTAGGAAGTGTAACTTGCGGTTTGTCAGTGGTGATGGGATCTTTATAGATCCATTCCGCCAGGTCCTCATCTTGTGTCTCTTCCTCTTGACTCTTTCCAAGAATGAAAGGTGTTAAGGCACATGCAGGCGTGATTAGTGGTTGCTGGAGTATCTGTTGTGGTTTACCATGTGTTCTAGGAGAAGTGGGCATTTGTCCCACACAAAAGAGCTGACTCAAGTTGTATTCTCCAGGACCTTCCTCTGCTACTTTCATTTTAAGCTTTTCTTGCTTAGGTATAGGAGTGTTTGAACTAGCAAGAGAGGTGGGACTTACATATGATGTGGAGGAAATGGCTTCCCTATTATTAGGAACAGTAATCTCTGGTTGATGGCTGATATTATGGCAAAAAGCAAAAGGATTTGCATCACCCAGGATTGTGATCTCTGCACCATTATGTGGGAACTTGATACATTGATGGTAGGTAGATGGAACGGCTTGCATGGCATGTATCCAAGGTCTCCCTAATAATAGATTATATGGCAGAGGAAGGTCCAGAACCTGACAAATGATGTGCTTTACCACAGGGCCCACTCGGATTGGTAGTACCACGGCTCCTTTGGATGAACGCTCTGCATCATCATAGGCCTTGATGGTGATCTTCTTGCGAGGATCCACTGATTCTACTGCATAGCCCAATGCTGTGACCAACTGTAGTGTGCAAATGTTTAGGCCTGCACCATTATCAATCAAGACTCGCTTGATCCTGTGTTGGTTGACAAAGCCTTCAATGTGGAGTGAGGCGTTATGAGGTTGCTGGAAGGAAGAGTTATCACTTTCGGAAAAAGTGAGACAAGGTGATGACTTTAGACTTCCAACCATGGCTTGAAATTGGTCCGTGTTCAGGTTTGCAGGGACTGACGCCTCTTGGAGTGCTTGATCCAAGATTGTTTTATGAGAGGGTGACAGACGCAAAAGCTCCAAGATGGATATAAGCGCAGGGGTTTTGTCTAATTGTTCCACAAGATTGTACTGCTTTGGGATGGAGGTGGTGCCTTGTGGAGCTGCCTTGATGGTAACTTTGCCGCGACGCGTAACAACATTGCAATTTGAGGTGGGATTTTTGAAGGTGATAGTTGCAATTTGTTCACTAGCATCATACAGGTGATTTACAGTGTAGTTATACGCAGCTTGCGTATAATCAGTGGTATCAGGACCTCGTCTGGAAGTGGAAGGACCCCTTTGATCTTGTGATGGAAGTGGATTCTTGAACATCTGATGATCATTATTGGTTGTTTTTGGGTCATGCCCTTCAATTTCAATTTCTCCTCGGTCAATAAGATCCTGAATGAGATCTTTCAATCGATGACAATTACTTGTCTTATGTCCTCTTCCTTGATGGAACTCACAATGTTCAGTATCTCTCCACCATGCCGGTTTGACTTGAGGCTCATAATTTGATAACTTAGGTAGAGTGATCAAATTCTGAGAAATGAGTTGTCGCATCACTATTTCAATGGGTTCCCCTAAGGGAGTGTATGTGCGTTTTTGTTTTTGTGGACGAGGTCTTGGTTCATCCTGAGATGTGATGCGACCTTGATTAGGAAGAACATTTGTGTTATTTTGAGGTGGAGGATTTTGTCCTGCAAACCGAACCACAGGTTGTGCATTTTGGACAGTCCGAGCATCCACAACTCCATCGTTAACGATATTCTTATTCTTGTTCCAAAAGTTCGGTTTATCGCTATTGAAGCGCGGGCGAGGACCATCTTTGGGTTCATTAAAGATTTTGATGAGTCCTTTTTTGATGAGTGCCCTTTCACATTTTATACCTTTGGTGATCATATCGTTAAAAGAATCTGTGTCTTTGACATCCAGGTGAAATTCCATTTCTTCGTTTAAGTTGGAAATGAAAATTTCCACTAGTTCTCGTTCAGGTAACTGAAGAGAACGTCTGCTAGACATTTGGCGCCATCGTTGCAGGAATACTGAGAATAATTCACCTGGTTTTTGTTTGGTGTTGCATAGATCAGCCATGGTGATGTCGCGTTCAATATTATAAGAGTAATGAGATAGGAACTTCTGGATGAGTTCCTCAAATGTTCTTATGCCACCTGGAAGTCGGGAAAACCATGATGTGGTTGTTCCTCCCAAGCTTTGGGGAAAAAGGCGCATTAAGTATGTGTCTTCATATGCGACTTCGAGACAAGCGGAATGAAATTCTCGGACATGATCACGGGGATCCCCCTTTCCTCTATATTTTTCAAATTTGGGTGTTTCAAACCCGCGTGGAAAGGGTGGCATATAAAGATTCCTATCAAACGGATAGGGACAGATGTCGTTGAGTGAGAATTGATTGGTCTTAACACCACTATGAAGTTGTTGGGCGAGATTCTCGACTTGTTGCCGCAATATCTCTATTTCATTTGGAGGAGGAGGTGGTGGGTTACCTCGAGGGATGTTATATCTGATGGGATCTCTACGCCTTTCCTCCCTATGGCGACTTTGTCTTTCTGATGCTTTTCTTGATTGGGCGAGATCAAAGTCAGAGGGGAGTTTGGCTCCTTCTTGAGCAAGTCGTAAAAAGTGAGCATCCGCATTGCTCCTTAGTATTTCATCAAATAATCTGTTAAAATGAGGGTTATGCTGAACCCTTTCGATTGTTGAAGGAGTGGGAGTACTTGGGTTTTCATCATTCCCATTTCCTCCAAGTGCTTCTTGAAATTCATTGAGGTTGTCCTCTTCTTCCTCAATTTCCATTTCTCGTTGCCTTGATCGTGATCGGGTTTGAGCCATTTTGTTTACAAGTTTGGTTTTGAAGTTGATTGAAGATAATGATGAGTGGTGATGAAATGCAAGATTGATTGGTTGGTGATTTGTGTTGTATGGGGATCTCTAGCACTTTTAAGGTAGATGTAACCGAAATTCCTTTCTTTGAATTGCTTGTTTGTTTGATAAGTTTGGATGTGATAAGGTGTAGAGAAATCTGAGATGTGTTACAGATTTTGACTACCTAGCAATGAGAGGATTCACTCATGAACTAGTTTTAACCTGCGTAGATGTGTCTCTTAGGATGAGCTTATCCTAGATGTAGAAACAATCTAAAAGTGATGTGATGTGTTTGATTTCTAGCAATATCTAAAAAGGAATCTTGGGACAAGAACCTCTTAATGTTTTGAGAGTTTTGGGATGGATTGATGATGGAATGATAATGTATGAGTAAGATGATGGATGTTTTGTTTTTAACTTCAATAAAAACTCTGTGTCACAAATGGGACAAACTCTGTTTCTTCCCTTTCAGGCGTTGGTGGCACTTCTCGAGCTTTGTTGTAGGTGATGCAGATGTTTGGGAAGAAGTTGGGATCAATCTTTCCTCCTTGATTTTTGTGATAACTCGGAGCTCTATATTGCATAAAAGCTCTGCGGTTTAATGATTCAGAATCAAATTCGTTTGTTTTACCTTGAAGGTATAGGCGCATGCGATGTAGAAAGACTCTATGTGAGACAAAGATTTGTCTATTGAGATAGAAGAATTTCCTCCTTTTGATTAAAGCCTTTGAGCTTAATGGTCTCCTTTTCAAGGTGATACTCTGATGACACTTCTTCTTTCGCAAGATGTGAAGAATGGTCATAAATTTTTGACTCTTTGTTTGTTTGCACTTTGTTTTTGGTATTTTTGGTTGTGTTGACAGATGTTGGATGAATACTTTGTTTTTGGGATTGATTTTCTGATTTTTCTTTGACAAGAAAACAAAGCAAGCACACAAACACAAAATTGTAGCCTCAAAGGCACAAATGAGTATGGGTCTAGATCAACCCAATCCTTGGACTTGTTTTTGACCCTTCCTTTAGATGTATTTTAAGGTGTAATTCCAAAGCCTGAAGTCGGCTCAATTTGCTCTAGGTCTGTAAAACGAACACACTTCAAACACTTTTTATCCCTAAGGTCAAATGGCCAATTGTGATAAATTTAGCCCACATCTTGATATTTCTTCGACTTTGGTACTACATACCTTATGAATCCCACCGTGGCAGGTAAGGATGTGATATACTAAGTCTTGCGTGAGCATAACAAATAGATGATCCCTATGATGGGGGAGTCACCACTTTTATCAAGTCACAAGTGACCTTTCAAAAAGCTATGTTTCTACTCAAGGAAATATGTATGGTGAGTATCTTGGGAGCAAAACCATCTATGCTCTTGCACTAAATTATACCTCAAATATCCTCAATCAATAGAACAGGTGGGCTACTACTTAAAAGTGTTTAGTCATGTTCGATGGCTTTGGACATAAGTTCATTCTGCAGTGACTCACTTAAGAGCCTTGTAACTGGTGGTGGGGCCCATTTGTCCTTTCGGCCAGTTACACTGTAGGAACAGCTATACCCAAGGCTACAGCTTTCGCTCTCACCTGATTTCTATAGCGGCTCGAAGGATTTACCGCTCGAGGTCGTTCCCAAGAGTATCGATCCCTTGGCAGGCCTCTCTTAAAAAGATAAAATTTTGAGCGTTACTAACACTTTTCTCTTGCACCTAGGACCACGAGAGCCAAGGGAGAGGATAGTGTGTGTTAGAAGTAGGACCACTCGACTGACTTTTTGTGCACAAGCATGCCAAACACGTAAAACACTTGTTCCTTTTAATCCAGCATTTGCAAATGTGATCTAACTATTTGGAGATGTTGCTCCAACAGCCATGGTGTTCTTTTTAACTTCAAAGCAATATGTTTTGTAATCTAGAAGTTGAAAGTCCTGGTCAACTTAATGAAAAACACGATTGCATGAAGGAAAATTTGTTTTTGCCAGAATAAAGACAAGTAGATTGTTCTTTTTACTGCACCAAAAATTTGAAGTGTTGATTGTGATTTTTTTAAGTCCCAATTGATGCAAGAAATAAAGTTTGTTTGGTTGATTTTAAGCACCAAAACAAAATGTATCCCTAACTAGAAAACAATGAAACTATTTTTTTGTGTTTTTAAGTTCTTTTTAAGCACTAAATAAAAAAATTTGTGATTTTTGTTGTGTTGTTAACCTGCACAAAGAAAAGAAACAAGTTAAGAAAATTAATGCTCGCAGGGGAGGGCTTGATGAGACCCTTGGGTTGGGTAGAGGTTGAGTCAAAACAAATGTTTTAACCATGTGGGAGAGTTGAATTAACCATTAATGGTTATTGGAGACTTTGTGGATTAAGTGGTTGAAAGTTGGAAGCCTTTAATGGTTTTCAAAGACTTTGGGGTTTTTGGTGGTTGAAGGTTGAAAACCTTCAATGGTTATCCAAGACTTTGGGGTCTTTGAGAAGTGACTCCATTTTGCTTAGGAATGTGACAATATTTAGGGGATGGATTAGGCTAATTAGGAAGGGGTTAGAAGAATCTAGAAGGGGATTAGATTTTGCAAGTGGATTTGGTGGGTGAGGGAAAATAAGATTTTATTAAAATAAAAATTCATTTATTTCAATAAATGTGTGCAAGTTGCATTTGTAGGAAAATGCAAGTGGGGTGGGGATAATGATTTAAATAAATGTTTTATTTAATTTATTTAAAAGAGGAATAGGGGGATTTAATTAAATAAATAGATTTTATTTATTTAATTGATTTGTAATTTGATTTAATGAATTAATTAAAATAAATTGAATAATTTATTTAATTAATAGAAGAATGTTTGGGGATGAATTAATTAAATATTAATTTAATTAACTGATGGCTAGTGGATTTTTAATCAAATAAATACGAAACATTCATTTAATTAAAATGGACAGATTTATGTGACTACAGGTTGTATGGTGTCCTAAGAGGTCATATGGTGTCTTATGACCCCTTAGAACACCATATGGTGTTGTTAGGGTTCATATGGTGTGCTAAGGGGTCATATTGTGTCGTAAGGGGTCATAGGACATTATATGACCACTTAGGACACCATATGACCCTTTATATGCCGTTAGAGGTCACATTGTGTTCTAAACGGTCATATGGTGTCCTATGACTCCTTAGGACACCATATGGTGTCATCATGGATCGTATAGTGTCCTATGGGGTCATATGGTTTCCTATGACCCCTTATGACAAGATATGATCCCTTAGGTGTCATTTGGGGTTAAATTATATCTTAACATGTCTTATGGTGTCCTATGACCCCTTAGGACACCATATGGTATCATTAGGGGTCATATGGTGTGCTAAAGGGTCATATTGTATCTTAAGGGGTGATAGGACGTCATATGGTCACTTAGGACACCATATGACCCATTAGGTGTTGTTACGGGTTAAACTGTATTCTAAGGGTTCATATTGTGTCCTATGACCCCTTAGGACACCATATGACTCCTAAGGTCACCATATGACCCCTTATGTGTTGTTAGGGATCATATTATGTCTTAACGGGTCATATGGTATCTTATAACCCCTTAGGACACCAAATGGCATCATTAGGAGTTATATGTTGTCCTAAGGGGTCATATTATGTCCTAAAGGGTCATAGGACATCATATGACCCCTTAGGACACCATATGACTCATCAAGTGTCGTTAGGGGTCATATTGTGTCTTATAGGGTCATATGGTGTCTCATGATTGTTTAGGACATCATATGACCCCTTAGGACACCATATGGTGTCGTTATGGGTCTTATGGTGTCCTAACGGGTCATGTGGTGTTTTATGACCCCTTAGGGCACCATATGACCCCTTAGGACACCATATGGTGTCATTAGGGGTCGTATGGTGTCATATGGGGTCATATGGTGTCCGAAGGGGTCCTAGGACACCATATGACCCCATACGACACTATATGACCCCTTAGGTGTTGTTAGGGGTTGTAGTCCTAACGGGTCATGTGGTGTCCTATGACCCCTTATGACACGATATGACCCCTTAGGACATCATATGGTATCGTTAGGGGTCATATGGTGTCCTATGACCCTCTAGGATACCATATCACCCCTAAGGACAACATATTATGTCGTTAGGGGTCGTATGGTGTCCTAAGGGCTCATACGGTGTCTTATGACCCCTTATGACACCATATAGTGTTTTAAGGGGTCTTATTGTGTCTTAAGGTGTCATATGGTATTCTATGACCCCTTAGGACTCCATATGATGTCATTAGGGGCCATATTGTGTCCTAAAGGGTCATATGGTATCCCATGACCCCTTAGAATACCATATGGTGTCGTTATGGGTCGTATTGTGTCCTAACGGATCATATGGTGTTCTATGACCCCTTTTGACACCATATGACCCTTTAGGATACCATATGGTGTTGTTATGGCTTGTATGGTGTCCTAAGAAGTCATATGGTGTCCTATAGCCCCTTAGGACACCATATGGTGTTTTTATGGGTTGTATGGTGTCCTAAGGGATCTTATGGTGTTCTATGACCCTTTAGGACACCATATGTTGTTGTTAGGTGTCGTATGGTATGCTAAGGGGTCATATGGTGTCCTATGACCCCTTCAGACACCATATATTGTTAGGGGTCATATTGTGTCCTAACGGGTCATATGGTCTGCTAAAGAGTCATATTGTGTCCTAAGGGATCATAGGACATCATATGACTCCTTAGACACCATATGACTCATTAGATGTTGTTAGGGGTCATATTGTGTCCTAAGGGATCATATGGTGTCCTGTGACCCTTTAGGACACCATTTGACCCCTTAGGACATCATATGGTGTCGTTATGGGTCTTATGGTGTCTTAAGGGGTCATATGGTGTTCTATAACCCCTTAGGACACCATATGACCCCTTAGGACACTATATGACGTTAGTAGGGATCATATTGTATCCTAAGGGGTCATATGGTGTCTGGTGACCCCTTAGGACACTATATGATGTTGTTAGAGGTGATATTGTGTCATAAGGGGTCATATGGTGTCTTATGATCCTTTAGGACACCATATGGTGTCGTTATGGGTCGTATGGTGTCTTAAGGGGCCATATGGTGTTCTATGACCTCTGAGAACACTATATGATGTTATGGGTTGTATGATCTCCTAAGGGATTATATGGTGTCCTATGACCCCTTAAGACACCATATGACCCCTTAGATAACCATTTGGTGTCATTATATGGCGTATGGTATTCTAAGGGGTCATATAGTGTTCTATGACCCCTTAGGACACCATATGGTGTTATTAGGGATTGTATGGTGTGCTAAGGGGTCATATGGTATCCTAATATGGTAGGGTTTAGGGTTTACGGTTTACGGTTTAGGGTTTAACTTAGGACACCATATGACCCCTTAGATGTCGTTAGGGTTCATTTTGTATCCTAAGGGGTCATATGGTGTCCTCTGACCCCTTAGAACACTATTTGACCCCTTAGGACATTATATGACATCGTTAGGGGTCATATTGTGTTTTAAGGGGTCATATGGTGTGCTATGACTCCTTAGTACACTATATGACGTCGTTAGGAGTCATATTATGTCCTAAGGGGTCATATGGTGTCTTATAACACCTTAAGACACCATATGGTGTCGTTATGGGTTGTATGGTGTTCTAAGGGGTCATATGGCACAATATGACCCCTTAGGTGTTGTTAGGGTTCATTTTGTGTCCTAAGGGGTCATATGGTGTCCTATGACCCCTTAGGACACCATATGACCCCTTAGGACACTATATGACATTGTTAGGGGTCACATTGTGTCTTAAGGGGTCATATGGTGTCCTATCACCCCTTAGGACACTATATGATGTCATTAGGGTTGATATTGTGTCCTAAGGGGTCATATGGTGTCTTATGACACTTTAAGACACCATATGGTATCATTATGGGTTGTATGGTGTTCTAAGGGGTCATATCATGTTCTCTGACCCCTTAGGACACTATATGGTGTTGTTATGGGTCATATGGTGCCTTATGATCCCTCAGGACACCATATGACCCCTTGGGACACCATATGGTGTCATTAGGGGTCATATGATGTACTAAGGGGTCATAGGATACCCTATTACCCCTTAGGACATCATATGGCCCCTTAGATGTCATTAGAGTTCATTTTGTACCCTAAGGGGTCATACGGTGTCCTATGGCCCCTTAGGACACCATATGACCCCTTGGGACACTATATGACATCGTTAGGGGTCAATTATGTCCTAAGAAGTCATATGGTATCTTATGAGGCTTTAGGACACCATATGGTGTCGTTATGGGTCGTATGGTGTTGGGGTCATATTGTATTCTATGACCCCTTAAGACACCATATGGTGTTGTTATGGGTCGTATGGTCTCCTACAGGGTCATATGGTGTCATATGACCCCTTAGGACACCATATGGTGTTGTTATGTGTTGTATAATGTCATAAGGGGTCATATGGTGTTCAATGACTCCTTAGGACACCATATGGTGTCGTTAGGGGTTCTATTGTGTGCTAAGGGGTCATATGGTGTCCTATGACCCCTTAGGGCACAATATGACCCCTTAGGTGTCATTAGGGGTCATTTTGTGTCCTAAGGGGTCATATGGTGTCCTATGACCCCTTAAGACACCATATGATCCCTTAGGACACCATACAATATCGTTAGGGGTCATATGGTGCCCTATGGGATCATATGGTTCCCTATGGCCCCTTAGAACACAATATAACCCATTAGGTGTCGTTAGGGGTCATATTGTGTCCTAATGGGTTATATGGTGTCCTATGACCCCTTAAGACACCATATGGTGTCTTTAAGGGTTATATGGTGTGCTAAGGGGTCATAAGACATCATATGACCCCTTAGGACACCATATCATGTCGTTATGGATCTTGTTGTGTCCTAAGGGGTAATATGGTGTTATATGACCCCTTATGACACCATATGATCCCTTAAGATGCAATATGGTGTCTTTAGGGGTCATATGGTGTCCTAAGGGCTCATAATAAGGGGTCATATGATACCCCTTAGGACACCATATGACCCCTAACGACACGATATGACTTTCTAGGTGTCGTTAGGTGTCGTTAGGGGTCGTATTGTGTCGTAACTTGTCATATGGTGTCCTATGATCCCTTAGTACATGATATGATCCCTTAGGACA
This sequence comes from Cryptomeria japonica, assembly GCF_030272615.1. Lineage (NCBI taxonomy): Eukaryota > Viridiplantae > Streptophyta > Pinopsida > Cupressales > Cupressaceae > Cryptomeria > Cryptomeria japonica. The sequence goes on from NC_081409.1 coordinate 203,313,682, forward strand.
CCATATGGTATAGTTAAGGGTAGTTGTTGGCAATTGACACTCAATTGGTTGGTTTCACTATGTTGTCATTGATGGCAACATAGTATTGTGTTCTGGCTTCATGTTTTGGTCCAGTTGTGTACCGACAGGCACTTCACAGATACTACACCGGCACTGGTACTAGCATCGGCAGGATAGAAGGATTTCTTTGGTTACCGACAATGCAGGCCGACATGGTTTAGTAAAGGTTATCGGTATTGGAGGCCGACATATCTTGGATCCGGCATCGGCAATTGATTTTAATATTTATACATTTATGTTATCTGGCTGACATGTAATTTGATATTGTATATATCTTTGTAAGTTGACATAAGGCATGAAAAATTGTATAGGGTATATAGGTCAATTAGATAGATCATTTTGAGATATATGAATCATGATGTGAATATATAATTGGAAGGAGATGCAAAATATATCAGAGAGATTATGTATGTGAGGATATTTATATAAGGGTTATTCCGGTTAAAGGGTTTAGGGTTACAAACCAGAACAGACATGGCTTAAGCCAGAATTGTATTCTGGCATAGAAGATGTTATCTCAGCAGTTTAACACTTCTTTGAATTTTAGTTTGGATTTTTATGTAGTCAGTGAGGCTCCTTTTGTGATTGAGCAGTGTGCTCTTGGCTATAAGCCTTCCTGCAAGTTTCCTAAAAGTGCAGACCCCTCATATTTTGTAATATCTCTTCATATGGGCAATGGATTAATATTGTGGGTCACAAATCCCACCGTGGTTTTCCCTCTTTGAAAAAATTGACATATAATTTTGTGTGTTATGGTTCTAATTTATGTGATTGGCTTATTGGTTGTTTTACTTCTTTGAATTTTGTATGTACCGGTATACTGGCTGGTGTATGCATGTTTTCCTAAGGATAAAATTAATCATTTCGATATAACACTGATTCACCCCCGCCCCTGCCCCCACCCTCTCAGTGTTATTAGATTCCAATAATTAGTTTCAGAGCCTTGTGCCTCAGAGGAAGTTTAACAACTTGAGGAAGATCCTGAATCCGAAATCCATGGATATGGCTTTAGAGAAGAAACTTGAGATGACACTTGAAGATTATGATGTTGAAAGGTTGAAGAACTTAAAGCTACAAGATGAATTGAAATCTATTAAGGAATTCATTCTTGTCCTACAAGAGAGGCTATCATCTATTCAAGCTAGGAGGAAGGAACTTTTGCAAAGTCAAGATGATGAAGAGAAAGATGCACTTAAGGAACAATGTCAGAAATTGAGTCAGGAAAACATGGTTATGAAAAATAAAATGCAAGTTATAACTATGAGGATGTCTAAGGAGATTGAGGATTGAAAGAAAAAGGAAGAAAATCTTGTTGTATCCTTGAAGAACAAATTTGAAGAATGTGGTAGGTTGGTTCATGAGAATGATATGTTGAGAATTGATTTAGTACAATCCCAGAGTAATGAACAAGAACTTGAGAGACAAATGATAATTTTGAGAGAAGATTTAACTACTACAAGTGAGTATAAAGAAAAATTCAAGATTAGCTCAACATAGCTAGATGAGTTATTGAAGAGACAAAGGCAAATTGGAGATTCCAGTGGACTTGGATTTGAGCAAGGACAGAGTTCTGGTACTGCTAATGAAGATCAAAACCATAAGGCACCGGTAAGGCAATTTAATGCTTATAAATTTAATGGGAGATGTTTTGTTTGCAATAGATTTGGTCACATGGCTAAACAATGTAGAAACATAGAAAATCAGAACCCTGATTCTGCTCTCGATAAATGTTCTAAATGCAATAAGTATAGTCATAAAACAGAAGATTGCAAAATGAATGTTAAATGCTATGCATGTGGAAAATTTGGACATATGGCTAATCAATGCAGGTCAAGCAATTCCACTGGTTTTAGCAAAGCAATTTAGATGAACAATGTTACATGTTATGCATGTAATGAGGTTGGACATATTGCTAAATTATGTAGAAGCGGAAATCCACTGGTTGGTAATGGAGGATCAAATGAGAAAGGGAAAGAGAAGGTTAGAGAAATCCGGCAAGATCATACTCAAAGATGGGTTAGGAAGACTAAAGAACAATAATCAGATGGAAATGCACCGGTTACTTATCTGGTAGAAGAGGTTGCTCCTGCATCGGCAGGTAGCTCATCCAATAACTGAAGCAGATGCCTTAGGGGTAGGAAAAATTCATGAAGATGTTGCATATGCCCCGAGAAGTTTTGGAAGATATTCCAGACATTGGAGATGTTTATCTGGCATGGATATGTTTTGTGTGAGATCTGGTATCTTTCATCGGCAATCATTTATATCAATGGAAGATTAGGGTTTTTCTTGGAGGTTAAAAGGTCGAATTGACTTCATTATTGATCACCTTGCATTCAAAGCAATTTCAGAGCGACTAAGAGAGGTCAAAGGCAATTAAGAGCAATCAAAGTTCTTCTTGAGATATTTCACCGGTGTGTAGAAGAATTTGTTGGAGGTTTTCACCGAGAGCGATCAAAAGGTATTTATTTTTAAACATGGAAGTGGGATCATCATCTATTCCTATTTTGTTGCAAACTCGACTATAGTAGAGGTCAAGGACCACCCCAGGCCAATTTTCAAGCGGTATCCCCATGTGGCTACCCTGGAAGATTCGATTGGAGCATTTTCTCATGTTCCAGAGGGAGTTGTCTATGTAGAAGATGTTAGAGCATATATTCACTTTCACATTGAGGACTTGGGAACTTCTGAAATTAACAGAATTTATATGAGTGAGCTAATGGGAGAATAACGAAAGATCAAACCGGCATTCAAGCATATTGAAGACCTAGGGTTTACCGGTATTATGGACATTCCGAAATTTGAAGATGAGATAATTAGATATGTTTTGATCAGAGTACATGGGAAATTAAATGGTTAGACAGACCTTACAAAATTACCAAGGAAGTCATCCGGTCAATCACTGGTTTACCATCGATTGGGCAACATCCAAACAAGAAGGTTTCGAATGATTTTGTAATATCTCTTCATATGGGCAGTGGATTGATATTGTGGGTCACAAATCCCACCGTGGTTTTTTCTCTTTGAGGTTTTCCACGCGTAATTTTGTGTGTTATGGTTCTCAGTTATGTGATTGGCTTACTGGTTGCTTTACTTCTTTCAATTCTATATGTACTGGTATACCGGTTGGTGTATGCATGCTTTACTAAGGCTAAAATTAATCATTCTGGTATAACACTGATTAACCCCCCCTCAGTGTTATTGGATTCCAATAGTCGTATGGTGTCCTAAAAGGTCATATGGTGTCCTCTGATCCCTTAAAACACCATATGACTCCTTAAGACACCATATTGTGTTGTTAGGGGTCATATGGTGTCCCAAAGGGTCATATGATGTCTTATGACCCCTTAGAACACCATATGGTGTCAATAGGGATCTTATTGTGTCTTAAGGGGTCATATGGTGTTCTATGACCCCTTAGGACACCATATGATGTTGTTAGGGGTCATATTATGTCCTAAGGGGTCATATGGCCATATGATCCCTTTGTTAGACAATTCAAATAACCAAAAGACAACTGAAAGGGGGGGCAAATCAATTATCATAGATTACCAGAATATTTAGCAATTAAAACTTTAACAACAAAACCCAAAACATTAATACTGGAATGCTTACACCGGATACCGGAATAGCAATTAAACCAATTAAGCATAAACAATAATCAGAGAATAAATACCATCCACATGACACCAAGATTTATATGTGGAAAACCTGGTAAAGGGAAGAACCACAATAGGAAGTCTACCCATAGTTAGATAATACTTCTACAGTATGTGAATTACAATTGAGGGGTCTACACTTGCAGGAAGGCCAATAACCTAGAGCGCATTTCTCATCACAAAAGGAGTCTCGCTGACTACATAGAAATCCAGACTACAATCCAAAACATGGAATGAACTGCAAAGATAGCATCTCCTATGCCTGAGTACAGTTTCGGTTAAGCTCAATACCGGAGGACTAAATCCTCTTACATAAACCCAATTCGATCTCCAATGATTGACCAAATCTTCTACCTAAATGATATTACATTATTCGCACATTACATCCCATATCTATTCCTTGACCTATCCCTATGATGATCTACAATGAGATCTTACATCATATATATACAAACCCTCAACCATCAGCACTCAGGTCGGCCACCAGACAATAAACCACATACATAATTACAAAACATCTCGGCCTTAGACCAAACAAACAATATCCAACACATAAGACATCCCAAAAACACATTGAGAGGTTCAATCCATACATTTCATTAAGTCAACCGGGACCCAATATAGGTCCACACGCTAAAGCAATTATCTCCATCTGCCAAGTCTCGAACATGATCACCAACAACGTCTTGAATCTCCACCAGAAGCTACACCAACACCACTTATGCATATCATCAAAGCTTTGTCAGTGAAACCCTCACCGAAACCACAAGCCAAGCTTCCAAGCAAACAAGATAGCATCCAATAATCAAACCAAAGCCAGCTTACTGAATATCAACATGAGTACCATGAATAGGCCAATTCCATAACCAAACTATATCGGAGCATACCAGATTATGTCGGATCCAAACCAACCAGAAACCACTCATCCTATCGAGACCAGAAGGGTACCGGTAAAGCATCAAAAACAGCTAGTGTTGACATCAATGATTAAACATAAATGCAACACATAATTGATGTCAACACATCAATGCAACACATAATCAATTCCCCCAAATGGCCAACAATCTCCCCCTTTCGCATTGATGGCAACACTAGACGTGAAAAACATCTAAGTACCAAGAAATGTCAAACAAGTCTCCCTCAATGGAAGACAACCAACAATATCCCACTGAAAGATATAGCAACGAAGTTCCAAGACAAAGACCAAACTCCCATTGTGAATAATATCTCTGTAAAGCTCTGAATTACACATATATCTCAATCCCTAACGTATAGGACTCCTTAAGTTTTCTTTTTCACATCAATATCTCTCCCCCTTTGACATCAATGCCAGAAATCTAACAAAAATATCAAAGAAAAAACATAAACCACTAAAACATAAAGCTGACTACTCCCCCTAAGCAGTTGCATCTCCACATCAGTGCCAGGATGAATAATATTTCTGATAATACATACCGGACTGATGCCAAAAAGCATCAATTAGTTCTCTGTCAGACGGGCATAAACCACTAACCTATCTCTCAGGTACTCAAATGATTCTTTAGTTAGAGGTTTAGTAAAAATATCTGGAATCTGCTCTTTAGTGTTCACATAAACTAGTCTAACTTCATTTTCTTCCACCTTCTCCTTCAAAAAGTTATACTTGATAGATATGTGATTTGTCTTAGAATGAAATACCTGATTCTTTGATATCTCAATAGCAGCAGAGTTATCACAGCGAATAACTACCGGTCCAGTGCAATGCACTTTGATATCCTTCAAAATTTGTTTCATCCATAGAACCTGTGTACAATTAGTAGCAGCAGCAACATACTCAACTTTAGTAGTAGATAAAGAAGTACATGATTGTTTCTTGTTGATTCATGAAACCAACTTCTTTCCAAGAAAGAAAGCTCCACCGGAAGTACTTTTCTGGTCATCAACATCTCCAACCCAATCAGCATCTGTATATGCACATAAAGTAAAGTCATCGTCCTTAGGGTACCACAAACCATATTTTGATGTACCTTGCAAGTATCTAAAATTCTTTTTCACCACACTCTCATGATTTTCTCTAGGATCATTCTGAAATCTAGATGCAATACAAACAGCATTCATTATGTCAGGCCTAGTCTAAGTCGAATAAAGCATACCTCTAATCATAGATTTGTATCTTGTAGGATTTACCGGTGCAGAGACATCTTTCCTTGACAATTTCTCACTTGTAACCATAGGAGTACTTACCGGTTTAGAATCTCCCATACCAAATTTCTTCAACAATTCCTTAGCATACTTAGTTTGACAAATGAAAATACCTTTGTCAATCTGAGTAATTTGCAAACCTAAGAAAATTTCCATTTCCCTAATCATAGACCTTTCAAATTCCTTCTCCATATTCTTGGAAAATTTCATGCACAACTTATCTTCACCTCCAAACATAATGTCATCAACAAATACTTCAATAATCACTATATCATCATTAGTGATCTTATAATATAAATTACTGTCAACATTACCCTTGTTACTACTTACTAAGTTGCCATTAGTCTCTTGTCCAAAGTCATTCTATATACTCTAGTCGGTTACTACTACCGAATTATTCAGTTGGTAAGCACAGAGCAGACGGTTACTACTATCGAATTATTTAGTCGGTAAGCACAGAGCAGTCGGTTACAGAAGAAAGAAGTCACAGAGTATAGTATTCACCGAGCAGTCTATCGAGTAACACTCTGTCTACCGAGCAACAAAAATGATATACCGAGTGAAACGTGTTACTAGATTCATTGAAGCTGGACACGTGTGGAAACGTGTTACAAGATCGAGGAACATAGAATCGTTATCTCATTGGAAATTGCACTTAAAGATTTTGTATGATTTTGAGGACTTCTATCCAATGAAATATTTTGTATGGTTATTCATTCAATGAATCATGTTTGTAAGATCGAAGCATGAACAGATCATCGTCATAAGAGATCTATTTATACAGCATGAATTAAGGATCAGATATGAGATGTGTGAAGCGAGACATGTAAAAAGTAAAATCATGGGAAAGCATTGAATGTTATGATTGTTACAATTGATAGAGATACACAGAGGTCACCGAGAAGGATTTCAGAGAACAGTCAAGGAACAAAGTAAATAGAAGGGTTTACTGAGTTAATTTATGGGTTACCGAGGTATGCTATAAGCAAGGTAATTTCATTTTGAGCACATAGAATCTGCTATAACATTTCAGATGTGAAGTTGCAGATATTTGTATAGATTTTATTGTAATATTTTTGAGTTGTAAGAGAAACCTCTAACAGGGTAAAAGACTCTAACAAAGTCTATAAATTGTAAAGCCTTTAACCAGGTACAGCATTTCAGTATAAGTGTTGTAAAATCCTTTAGCAAGGTAGATCTAAAGATCTTGATACTCCTAACAGGGTAAGCTATCAGAAATAGCTAAACATGTAGCTCTAATCGAGCAACCTTTATTATTGCAGTAGTGAAGTTGTGGGTGCCATCCCCACCACAGTTTTTCTCTCTAACCAAGAGTTTCTGTGTAACCAAAATATATGTGTTATGGAGTGAATCATGTATGATTGTTATTTTTTTTTTTTAGCTTTATACTATGTTACAGCAATATTCAGTTTATGCTTAGCAGTAAAGCTATTGTTCAAGAAAAGTTTTGAAGTACTGATTCACCCCTCCCCTCTCAGTACATTAGCTTTCCATATTGGGCCTAACAATTGGTATCAGAGCTTCAATCTTGGAAAAGGGTTTAAAAGCCTAAAGAGAAAGATCTTATCAATGGAAGGCTACAAACAATCTCGGAGAATTGTGTATCTGCAAGAAGAATTGGATCATGCTAATCAAGTAATTGTAGATATATGCAGAGACAAATGCAAAAATCATTGAAAGTCAAAAGAAGGTTATCTGATGATTTGCAAGACTCTCAAGAGCTGGTGGAATAAATTGAGACATCATCTGAGAATAGTATATCTGAAGAAACTGAAGAAATGATTGGAGAACTAAAAGAAAAGAACAAAGCACTGAGTGAATAGCTAAAAGCAATGAAAAGAGAACATAAGCATTTTAGCACACAGATGACTGAAAATCTTGATGCATTGAGGACAGCCGAGGATAAATTAAGAGATCTAGAAAGAGAAAAACAACAGCTTGAAGCATTAGTATCTGAAAGGAATGATGAAATCACAAGGTTGACTGGAATTCAACAAAATTTGTCAGATCAATTGGGTTATGCACATCATGAAGCAAATCTGAAAGATAATGAGAATCAAGCATTGAAACTTCAAGTATTAAGGTTGACCGATGAACTTGAAACAGAGAAGAAATCCAAAGAAACACTAGAGAAGAGTTATGAAGCATCAAAGATGTTGGACGAGCAACTGAATACAAAAAGACCCAACAAAGTTGCAGGACTCGGTTACAAAGGAAAAGACTCTACCAAGAAGGGAATCCATACCACCAAGAGAGGAGAATCATCAAAGCAAGCTGGAAACAAGAAGAACATCAAAGGAAAGAAGCCTATTTTCAACTACTGTGGAAATCAAGGTCATACTGCCAACATGTGCCAAATTAGAAAAGGTAAGCAACCGAATGACACTAGGTCTAATGGTTATTGTTACAATTGCAATAAGTATGGTCACACATCTAATCAATGTAGGACAAAGTATGTTAGCAATTATCAAAAGGCAAAATTCAAAGGGTTTTGTAAAAACTGCAATAGATATGGACACAGTACCGAGAAGTGTTGGTTTAAGCAGAAGAACTATATGTGGTCTGCACACCGAGCAAATACTAGAGGCTACTGAACTCACACAGATCTTAACCAACAATATGCTGTAGTACCATGGGATTACAATACAAGGATATGGTGTGAATGTTGTGGAAGATATGGACACATAAGTGCCAACTGCTTTATAAGGTTTGGAATGAACAACCGAAGATCATGGAGAAATTCTGGTATGGCATGTTTTCATTGTCACAAAGTTGGACACTTGGCTGGAGATTGCAGAGATCAACCTAGAGGAGATATTGAAGAAATAAAAGGCAAACTCCAGATGATTTGGAAAAAGAAGGAAATTGTGTCAAATGAAGAAAGCACCTTACCTACCGAGTTGGGTGCATCTATTCCAAATTAATCGGTAAAGGTATGAAGGGACTGCATTCTCTCAAAGTTAGATCTTAACAGTTCCTATTTTATCATGTACTTAATTCAAAATCTGCATAGCTAAAGATGCATTAGGAAATTTGAAATTTTATCAAGTCTTTTGGAGCACTATACAGGAAGCCTGTCAAGTCAGTAAATACAAGAAGCCTGTCTAGTCAGTAAATACAGGAAGTCTGGCTACTCAGTATAAGCACAAAAAGGAAAGTAAATCAGTTTAGTGGAACCCAGTGCATTTAATGTTTTCTGACCTAACCTACATGGAGCCCGATAAGGTATATTGTGTATTTAAAGCTTTTACGCGGTCATTTTACACTTACCAAGTTTTCAGAAAGCAGAGAAAGCGATTCAAAGGTGATCAAACCTCCTCCGAAGCGAAATTCAAGGTATTTACATCAATCACAACGCATTGTCAAGCTAGTTTACTGATCATATCAGTTGTGAATATTTGCTAAGTAGGAAAGCGTCTGTCGTTTGAAAGTTTTCAAACCCTAAGGATCTTTTGTTAGTATTTATCCGAAATTTGCAATGGCACGTAAGATCCAGAAGCCCATTGTTGTCAAGAACATTGAAAAGCCCTCATTGAAATACTCTCTAACTCCCAAAGTAGCATTTGAATCAGATGATAAAACTGCATTTTCACTCATTCCGGATAGGGTTTTGCTAGTTGAGGATGTCAGATTCTTCACCAAATGTCGTGTTGAAGAACTAGGTCATGTTGAAATCAAAGACACATATGATGAATTGTGTACTGATGGGAAATTGGATAGCAAGTATGAACACATTAAAATCAAGGGACTGACCGAAGCCCTAACCTATCCTCGTGTCTTCAAACCCCAATGGGTCAAGTTTGTTCTGAGCAAAGTTCATGATGATTTCATGTGGTTAGAGGAGCAACCATTCAAAATCACCAAGGAAATCATTCATTTGATCACCAGTTACCCTATTTTTTATCGTGCCCGAGCTCAGAAAATGATATCACAAAAGGAATTGATCACTTTAACCGAAGTTGAATCCGATTGCAGAGGACTGAAACTAAACAATGTGATAGATGCAGAGCTGAAATTTGCCATTAGAGTAATAGGTTATTGTTTCTTTCAATCAGCAAGGGAAAACAGTGTACCCTGTGCAGCAGTCGATTTAGCATATAAAATTGTAAAGAAAGGATTGAAAATTGATCTTTGTGAAGTGTTGTTGAAAAACCTGTTTGAGAATCTAAACACCATAAGGAAGCTGAAGAAGAACAACTCGGCTAATACACTAAAGTTTGGATCACCCCTGGTATGCATGTTTTTCTATTTTGAGAAGTTCTTTCCAACTGTCGATAAAGTAGTTTGGGAGCTACACCGACCAATCACCCATCAAATCAATGACTTCATCAAACGGCTAGGTGATAACTTTAATGATATTATGGATGATTATTTTAGCAAGTTTCAAGAGAAGATGCATAACAGGTATAGAATTCCACCCCAGCTAGTGGAGAAATACAAGGAAGATGTATGTTTTGAAGTAGACACCGACTACTTCTATGTTAATGTTGTGGAACCGAGAACTCAATCTTTGCCACCTATGGGTTATGAGATTGATTTTGACATCACACAACAGCAGATAGATGTTTTTCGTACATTACCAAGGCATGCTACCGAGCTGAGATACGGTACATATGAAAAAGTTAAAGAGAAAGTTAAGATGAGCATTGTAGTACCAAAGGCTACAAGAAAAGCTACAAAAATGATCAAAGCATTAATGGAAAAATTTGGAGAAGGTTCTTCCTCCACACCTATCAAGGGCACTCTAGTCATCACCGAGGAGGAATCTGAAGCCCAAGAGGCTTCTATTACATTGAGCACCGAGCTGCCAAAAGGTAAAATTCTGAAGAGGAAGAAACAGGACACATCAAAGGTATCACCGACTCCTTCAGTAAAGCGCCCCAATACTAGATCATCTGCAGTGTCACCGAGCAAGAAGCAGAAAAATGTTGTTGTTCCAAAGGTAACAAAAACTTATAAGAAATCTACTCGAAGACTCATTTTGACTAAAGAGTCCAGTGACATCGAATCTGAAAAAGCAAACAAATTTCAGATTGTCAAGAGTAAAAAGGTAGATGTACATAGTGTTGATAATCTATGTGCTAATTTGAAACAATATGGTGGATTTGGAGCATTCAGATATGTTAAGTATGAATCCAGATCTGATGCAGAAAAGAGACAAATAGAAGAAACTGTAATCTGCACTCTTCTGAAATTCCGATTGGTCCCATTGGAAGTAACTAACTCTCTTCCAAAAGAATTGTATTCACATATTGATAACAGGTGGCAATATGCCCTGGACTCGAAAAAATGGATAAGAGAAAGAAGTCCGGTACATCTCTTTCCTGACATGTTGGTAGATGAGATAAGTCAACATCTGAAAAACTGCCAGACACAATTCTTAGTCAAGCAAAGAGCCTTGAAATTAATGAATGGCATCTATATTGAAGTAGAGAAAGAGACAAAAGAACAATGGCAGCAAATATTTCAAATCAAGAGTGCTGATGAGCAGCAAGGTGAAGTTGAAATAGTTGATGTCACCGAGCAAGATCCTGATATCACCGAGCAAGACCCTGCTGACACTATACAAATTGATGAGGATATCATGGACACCGAGGCACAAGAACAGGAAATGATAGAAGGGAATGCATATGCCAAACTGGTATCCAATGAGTCAATTTTGGAACAAGTCAAGCCCTATCCTCTGGTAAGTCAACATGTTCCAACTGAGACTCCTCAGGACACTAAACAAGGCAGAGAGGGTCAACAGTCTATAGAAGGAGAAGCTACTCCTCAAGCCACCGGGGAACAGACTTCTCAAGCACCTGCAAGCATAGAAACTGATGCCCTCCTAAATGGCACAAGATTAGTCTAAGATCAATCAACACAAAACACACAAAACATTAGTGTTAGTCAATCGAAAACTAATCTAAAAAGGCATACCAAAAGAGAGACTATAAGCATGCAAGCATATTTAACTATCAAAGCAAACATGATGAGGCATCTCCAAATACCTCCTAACATACTCTTAGTTCCTTCTCCCTTGTTCCTCTCCTCTCCAAGTTCCAAAATAGTGTAGCTCTCAGCAGCTTTTTGCACTATGGATGCTTATGGAGGATTGAGATTTATAGAATAGCTCTAAATATGAAATGAAAAGCTATTTTAATGCTAAAATGAAGTATTTTAACCAAAAAGACAAGATTTAGTTATGCTATGCTAAATGCTCTCTATATTGGCTATAGTCTAAATGCTTACAAGTTTTCAGGATCTGGATTATGAAGGAATGGGCTCTATTTATAGGAAAAATGGAGCAATGGATGGCCAGGATTGAAAGGTTTAATCAAGGGTCAAGCCTGAAAGTTGGGAATCCATGTGCACAATTGACACCAATAAAATAGTGACAAGTGTCAACACAGGATTGGGTTGAGAGAAGAGGTTGGAGGCATTAAAGGCCTGAGAAGACCTCATGGTTATCTAAAGGCTAAGAGTCAAGCCTAAATTAGGATTACCCACTGGATTAGGAGTTAATCCAAGGATAAACCTTTGTGCAAATGATTAAGAGATAATCATGGTCAAAGCATTGAAGGCTTGATGAGACCCTTGGGTTGGGTAGAGGTTGAGTCAAAACAAATGTTTTAACCATGTGGGAGAGTTGAATTAACCATTAATGGTTATTGGAGACTTTGTGGATTAAGTGGTTGAAAGTTGGAAGCCTTTAATGGTTTTCAAAGACTTTGGGGTTTTTGGTGGTTGAAGGTTGAAAACCTTCAATGGTTATCCAAGACTTTGGGGTCTTTGAGAAGTGACTCCATTTTGCTTAGGAATGTGACAATATTTAGGGGATGGATTAGGCTAATTAGGAAGGGGTTAGAAGAATCTAGAAGGGGATTAGATTTTGCAAGTGGATTTGGTGGGTGAGGGAAAATAAGATTTTATTAAAATAAAAATTCATTTATTTCAATAAATGTGTGCAAGTTGCATTTGTAGGAAAATGCAAGTGGGGTGGGGATAATGATTTAAATAAATGTTTTATTTAATTTATTTAAAAGAGGAATAGGGGGATTTAATTAAATAAATAGATTTTATTTATTTAATTGATTTGTAATTTGATTTAATGAATTAATTAAAATAAATTGAATAATTTATTTAATTAATAGAAGAATGTTTGGGGATGAATTAATTAAATATTAATTTAATTAACTGATGGCTAGTGGATTTTTAATCAAATAAATACGAAATATTCATTTAATTAAAATGGACAGATTTATGTGACTACAGAAACTATTGTCACCGAGCCCACATGCATAGAACCACCGAAGGACTCAGCAGAGGCTAAAGAAACTGACAAAAGTGTTGCCTCTACCGAGCAACCTACCGAGGGTGCACAAGCCTCCCAAGCTATTGTCTTAGTTCAACCGGTGAAAGCCTCATCATCTAAAGAAAAGAAGATGAAAAAGCATAGTTTCAAGTTAGATTTGTCGAAACCAATAGTGTTGCCAAATGTAGACATATCCAAATTAAAAGGGCAAGCACTCATTGAATTTGGTGAACTATGCAAAGCCAAAGCAGAACAGGAAAAACAAATGGCTTTACAAAAGAAAAACAAAGTACTTCAGAAGGTGAAAGCACTCTTAACAAATATGCTACCTGCAGCTACAGTGTCAAAAGATGCAGCCATCCATATTCAACTGGATGAACTCCTCAATCAGATAGAGACATCTGGAGTAGACGCATCTGAATATTTGAGCAAATTGAAGGACAAAGAGCTCACTACCAAAATGATTGGAGAGGTACAGAAAACCATTGTTGTCGGTAAAGTTAAGCTTGTCAACCTCATTGCTGAGTTGTCCCCTCAACTCAAGCATATTCTTTATTTATTTCAAAAACTCTATACATTATCTTTATTCATTAAAGATATCAAAAATAAAACAGAAGTGATTGAGAAAGAGATCACCGATCTCTCAAATAAGTTGACCACTGAGCCAAATTCTATTCAGAATTTCTATACTAAGTTACAAAAGCTCATGGATCAACAATTGGAACTTAGGAATGAAGAGCACAAAATAAAGATGGACATTATGACTCTTCAAACCTTATTCATTCCACACTTGTCCTCCATCCAAGAACAGATCAACTAAGCTACCTATTTATCTACTACACAAGAGGGAAGCACATTAGATGGTTTAATTTCACTATTAGCTGACATTACAGCTCAGAATTCTTTAATGAACAGTGTAAAGGATGCCCTCTCTACCGCTCTCACGGATGCAAGGACAAAATATAAATCCATTTTTGACCAGTTACCTCCATCGAATGGTAACTAAGTTTTGATGTTTGTCAAAAAGGGGGAGTATAGTATACAAGTATCAAAAGGGGAGTGTAGTATACAGGGGGAGTATATCGAGCAGAGTATCCAAATGCACAGTTGAATTTGACAGGGGAGCAGTAACCATCGAGCAGTAATCAAAGAGCAAAGAACAAGTGCAGTACACAGAACATTGATCACCGAGCATGCAACATTAGAGTTATGTACAGTATATTGATAAGGGGAGTATATCTAAATATACTATTTCATTGACAAATGTATATACTGTCAGTTGAGTCAAATTTTGTAAGTATATAGATTTTTGAGTTATAACTTTGAAAGTAGTTTTGTCAAACATCTCAACTAATGTCAAAACGGGAGATTGTTACTACTTACTAAGTTTCCATTAGTCTCTTGTCCAAAGTCATTCTATATACTCTAGTCGGTTAATACTACCGAATTATTCAGTCGGTAAGCACAGAGCAGTCAGTTACAGAAGAAAGAAGTCACAGAGTATAGTATTCACCGAGTAGTCTACTGAGTAACACTCTATGTCTACCGAGCAGCAAAAATGATATACCCAGTGAACACACACCGAGTGAAACGTGTTACCAGATTCATTATACCTGGACACATGTGTGGAAACGTGTTACAAGACCGAGGAACATAGAATTGATATCTCATTGGAAATTGCACTTAAAGATTTTGTATGATTTTGAGGACTTCTATCCAATGAAATATTTTGTATGGTTATTCATTCGATGAATCATGTCTGTAAGATCGAAGCATGAACAGATCACCGTCATAAGAGATCTATTTATACAGCATGAATTAAGGATCAAATATGAGATGTGTGAAGTGAGACATATGTAAAAAGTAAAATCATGGGAAAGCATTGAATGTTATGACTGTTACAATTAACAGAGATACACAAAGGTCACCAAGAAGGATTTCAAAGAACAGTCAAGGAACAGAGTAAACAGAAGGGTTTACCAAGTTAATTTATGGGTTACCAATGTATGCTATAAGCAAGGTAATTTCATTTTGAGCACATAGAATCTGCTATAACATTTCAGATGTGAAGTTGCAAATATTTGTATAGATTTGATTGTAATATTTTTGAGTTGTAAGAGAAACCTCTAACAGGGCAAAAGACTCTAACAAAGTCTATAAATTGTAAAGCCTTTAACTAGGTACAACATTTCAGTATAAGTGTTGTAAAATCCTTTAGCAAGATAGATCTAAAGATCTTGATACTCCTAACAAAGTAAGCTATCAGAAATAGCTAAACATGTAGCTCTAACTAAGCAACCTTTATTATTGCAGTAGTGAAGTTGTGGGTGCCATCCCCACTGCAATTTTTCTCTCTAACCAAGAGTTTCTGCGTAACCAAAATATATGTGTTATGGAGTGAATCATGTATGATTGTTATTTATTTGTTTTAGCTTTATACTATGTTACAGCAATATTCAGTTTATGCTTAGCAGTAAAGCTATTGTTCAAGAAAAATTTTGAAACCCCTCCCCTCTCAGTACAGTAGCTTTCCATATTGAGCCTAACAACCCTTAGTAAAACCAATCTTCAAAAGATATTTATCCAACCTTGCATACCAAGCTCTAGGTGCCTGTTTCAATCCATATAAAGCTTTCCTTAACTTGCAAACCATGTTTGTATCATCTGAAAGTGAAAAACCATCAAATTTCTCAGTATAAACTTCCTCATCAAAATCCCCATTAAAACATGCATACTTAACATCCATTTGATAAACCTTGTAGTTCTTATAGGTAGCATAGGCAAGAAATAATCTTACAGCTTCAATCCTAGCTACAAGTGCAAAAGTCTCTCTATAATCAATTCCTTCCTTCTGAGAATATCCTTTACAAACCAATCTAGCCTTATTCCTTACAACTTGACTATCCTCATTCAATTTTTTCCTAAAAACCCATTTAGTTCCAATAACATTCTTATTTTTAGGCTAGGGAACCAAAGTCCATGTGTTATTCTTCTTAATCTGATCTAATTCTTCTTCCATACCTTTCAACCAATATTCATCTTTACATGCTTCAATTATTGATACCGGTTCAACTTGAGAAATTAAACATACCTCATTAGTTGTTAGTCTTCTTCTTGTCATCACTCCATTGTTCTTATCCCCAATGACCTGATCTTCTGAAGGATTCAATCTCACATATCTAGGAGTCATCTAACTCTCTGTTCTTCTTCTCGATTCATCAGTTACTATTGAATTTTTTTATACTGTCGAAGTAACTGGATCAACACTCTATTCTGGTAAAGGTGCTACCGGTTCAGATATAATCATTTCCACCACCGGTTCCTTCTCATAAACTCTGATTTGACCTCTATTCAGCTCATCCAACTTGACATTAGCACTCTCCATAATTCTCTGCAATCTCTTGTTATAACATCTATATGTTTTTCTTTCATTAGAATAACCAAGAAATATGTCTTCATCACATCTAGGATCAAATTTTCCAATGATATCATCTCTCCTGATATAACATTTACTACCAAAGATAATGAAATACTTAACTATAGGTGTATTTGCCAAACCATAATTCATAAGGTGTCTTACCGATTTCTCCTTTGATATGTACTTTGTTGAATGTATAAATCAATGTACTGACTGCTTCTCTCCAGTAGACATGAGGTAGACTAGCTTCCATTATCATTGTTCTAGCAGCATCCAAGATAGTTTTGTTCTTCCTTTGGGTGAATTCACAAAGTTGGTTCCCACTTTTGCCAACGAAGGAATTTGGCGAAAGTGGGAAGTTCAATTTTCTAGGTGTTCGAGCGAAATAGGATTGTTCGCTCGAACTACCCCTGGGAGTTCGAGCGAAATGCGTTGCGGACCTGGGTTCGCTCGAACCGCGGCTGAATTTTTGGTTCGAGCGAACCCACTTTAATATTATTATTTTAATGGGTTTGAGCGAATCCCCCATTCGCTCGAACCCTTTTTCGGTTATGGTTTTTTAAAACATTTATAAATAGCGAAAATGACAGTTAAAGGGTCATTATCAAACTTGTCTTTTTCTGTCTAGTGGGGGTTGGATCGAACCAGTCGCCAACATCACATCACCGAGCTTTGTCTGCAGCAGCTAGCGTCTTTCATATTTCAGTTTTTGACCTTTATTAAATCATGTGCACAAAATAACCCTTTGTTTGGTTTAATAATGTCTTTTTTTATTAAATTAATAAATAATTTGTTTGTTAATTTATTTTTTTAATTAAATAACTGTATATTGTTATTGTTTTTCAACATTTTAGAAAAATGTTTGATAATTTATTGTTTTTCATTATTTTAGAAAAATGTTTGATAATTTAATGTTTTGACTGAAATGTGTCAATTTGTTTTTAAAATTACATAATTGTATAGATGTATATTTTTTTCAACATTTTAAAAAATTGTTATGAAAAACATAGAAAACTAAGGTAGTAAATCAGAACTTAGAAAAACATTAGCAAAAAAAGAAAATTAGAAAAATGTTGCAAATGTAAATATAATAAATTAAACGTTAGAAAAATTAATAAATTTTAATTTAAATAAACACTAGAAAATTTAGATAACAAATTTAAACAAATTAGACAAAATAAATCCTCTACAATGTGACCCATTTTCACATCTTATTACACGCACAACATGACCCCTTAAGACCACATATGCCCTGATGACACTATACATTCCCTTAGGAGGTCATAGAGGATCACATATAACATACTAGTGTACATGTATGACATTCCCTTTAGGATCACATAGTGTCCTAAGGGGTCATACGTGGTCCTAAGGGATCACACATGTGTTATAACACATGCGTGACCCCTTAGAACCGCATATGACCCCTTATAAAATTGTAGTGTGAACGACATACCCCTTAGTCCGTCAAATAGTGTCTTAACACATGTGTGACCCATTAGAACCGCATATGACCCTTTATAAAATCCTAGTGTGAACGACATACCCCTTAGTCCATCACATAGTGTCTTAAGGGTTCATATGTGGTCCTAAGGGGTCATGCATACATTAACACATGTGTGACCCCTTAGTAGGTCACATAGGACCCCTTATAACATCCTACTATACATATGACATTCCCCTTAGGATCACAGAGTGTCCTAAGGGGTCATATGTGGTCCTGAGGGGTCATGCATGTGTTATAACATATGCATGACCCCTTAGAACCGCATATGACCCCTTATAAAATCCTAGTGTGAACGACATACCTCTTAGTCCATCACATAGTGTCTTAAGGGGTCGTATGTTGTCCTAAGGGGTCACACATGCATTAACACATGCGTGACCCCTTAGTAGGTCACATATGACCCCTTATAACATCCTATTGTACATATGACATTCCCCTTAGGATCATATAGTGTCCTAAGGGGTCATATGTGATTAGAACCGCATATGACCCCTTATAAAATCCTAGTGTGAACGACATACCCCTTAGTTCATCACATAGTGTCTTAAGGGGTCGTATGTGGTCCTAAGGGGTCACGCATGCATTGACACATGCGTGACCCCTTAGTAGGTCACATATGACCCCTTATAACATCCTACTATACATATGACATTTCCTATGTGTCCTAAGGGGTCATATGTGGTCCTGAGGGGTGACCCCTTAGTAGGTCACATATGACCCCTTATAACATCCTACTGTACATATGACATTTCCTATGTGTCCTAAGGGGTCATATATGGTCCTGAGGGGTCAGGCATGTGTTATAACACATGCGCGACCCCTTAGTAGGTCACATATGACCCCTTATAACATCCTACTGTACATATGGCATTCCCCTTAGGATCATATAGTGTCCTAAGGGGTCATATGTGGTCCTGACCCATTAGAACTGCATATGACCCCTTATAAAATCCTAGTGTGAACAACATACCCCTTAGTTCATCACATAGTGTCTTAAGGGGTCGTATGTGGTCCTAAGGGGTCACAAATGCATTGACACATGTGTGACCCCTTAGTAGGTCACATATGACCCCTTATAACATCCTTCTATACATATGGCATTTCCTATGTGTCCTAAGGGGTCATATGTGGTCTTAAGGGGTCACGCATGTGTTATAACACATGCGTGACCCCTTAGTAGGTCACATATGACCCCTTATAACATCCTACTGTACATATGACATTCCCCTTAGGATCATATAGTGTCCTAACATATGCATGACCCCTTAGAACCGCATATGACCCCTTATAAAATCCTAGTGTGAATGACATACCCCTTAGTCCATCACATAGTGTCTTAACGGGTCGTATGACATTCCCATTAAGATCACATATCGCAAATTTAATACTTTTATAATCAAAGATTTAAATATGTATGTCAAAGATTTAAATATACACGTGTTAGATCCCTCTATTCTTGAATTTTTTATGTATGTCAAAAATTTAAATATACACGTGTTAGATCTCTCTATCTCTCTGAAATATATGTTATCTCTAGATCTGAAATATATGTTAGACATTCCCGTTCTTGAATTTTTTATGTATGTCAAAGATTTAAATATACACGTGTTAGATCTCTTTATCTCTCTGAAATATATGTTCTCTCTCTCTCTCACCGAAATATTTGAAATTTTTACATGTATTTTTTGAAAATGAAAATGATCTCTCTCTCTCTCTCATGAAGATTTATATGTATAATCTCTCTCTCTCTCTCTCTCTCATGAAAATGATCTCTCTCTCTCTCTCTCTCTCTCTCTCTCTCTCTCTCTCTCTCTCTCTCTCTCTCTCTCTCTCTCTCTCTCTCTGTGCTTACTTATTTATTTTAACTTTATGACATGTACCTAGATAGATGGCATCCCAGGATATACCTTCGCAGGCTCCTGATCAGGATCCACCTGCGCAGACTCCACATCAGGAGCCACACATTGATGATGTTGATCCTGTTGTGGAGGATCCTCCACAGCAGGATCCCCCCTTGCCTGACATTGCTACTATTTTTCAGTACAGTGATCGGGAGTTGCATAGGTTGAGGGCCATATTAGATGACCCTTGTACTGATGGCGTGTACAAGAGTACATGCACGTCCATTTTTTATAGTTTGCGAACATTGAGGGACTGCTTAGTATCTCATACCTCATTCTCACCTGAGGTTATAGAGGATATATATAGACAGTTGAGGAGTGAGGTGAGGGGTCCTCATTCTTTTGCTGATGTGGTGGGGGTGGTCTTGAAGGAGACCATCAAGGAGAGATGCTTTCCACAATATCAGGAGAAGAGTAAGGTGAGGGGATATCAGGTTACCAGATGTATTGACCCACAGGTTGCATCACTGATTTACCCACGATTCTTAGCTGCCCATGGTCGTTATCCTAATAACGACCAGATACCATTATACTTTGCACAACAGGTATTTGTTGAGGTTCATTGTCAGATGAAACCAAACTACCTTGATATTCCAAGATATTATGGACAAGGGAGGGGCAGGATTGCTGATAGAGATGAATATCGTAGGCATGATAAAGCTCCGCCTAGACACAGGGACCTTGTTGGCCAGAGATTTCCTGCAGTAGTCCCAGCCATGGCACCCATAGCGGATCACGTTGTGATTGCTTCTGAGAGAGAAGCAATTGATAGGATTGGACAGATTGCATCAACAACAGCCACCATATCTTCTGACTGGGTGGGCAAATATATGATGAGTCGACCACGTTCGCGATCATCCACAGATCATGCATCTTCTAGTCATGGGGGGGCTTCAGATTCAAATGATCGCTATATTTCTGCTAGCATCCCCTCCCCGGATGAGGTAGCAGCTATAGTCGGAGGTAGTAGACATGTACAGATGTCACAGTATTTAGTCGAGGACCTACTACATGCTTATAGTTTTATTTCATCTCGACTTGGGATACCATTGGCTGATCTTAGAGAGGAGATTCTCAAAGATGGTCAGGCTACAGCAACATCAACGCATACCCTGAGGCAGTCACAGCATTCTCATCACTCTACGCATGCTCCAAGCACTAACCCACCTACAGATCACTCTGTTGCTGCAGAGGAGGAGCTATGAGCTGATCAGGTCCATACCACAGATGAGGGTCGCTTGGATTCATTTGAGGAGGAGATACGAGCTGATCAGGTCCATATCACAGATGAGGGTTTGGACTCATTTGAGGATCAACTGAGAGATTTGAGTCATACTGGATTTATGGACATGCTACTACAGTGAGACACTTCATCCGCGATGCCCACTCATCTAGTTAGCCCCTTGCACTCCTCAGTGATACGTACAACTAGAGAGAGATATCCAGGCACGAGTGATGTTGTTGATATGATCACGGGACAGGATCAGACTATACAGCCTACTCTAGGTGATACACAGGTATGTACATGTACATGTGCGTTTAAATTTTTAGAAGATATGTATACATGTTGCAAATTTGTAGGATAAATCTATATATATAGATCACATTTAATAAATAATCTAGAGTTCTAAGTTTTAATTTGTAGATCATTTAAATTGATCGTGGACTAATCCTTAAATTGACAGTTAGCTCATGTCACTCCTTCCTTGAGCTCTAAGTGTGTGCGTAGGAGAGATTCTTTAGATGTTGTTAGTGTACAGGTTAGTTATGGTTTTTGGTACATATATGTACATGTATGTATACATGCACGTTATAATTTATATTTAAATTTTTATTTAACTCTACTTGGATTTGATGTACATGCACGTCTAGAGAGATAGATATATTATATTTAATATTTAAATAAATTCTACTTTTGCAGGACTCCCCCTCAGATGGTCGCTCAGTTCGTAGGTGACATGATCCCTATTGATTTGCTCCAGACTTTATAGCTCATTTACATTTATCTTTTTATAGACTTTCATATTATATATATTCATGCACGTACATGGAGTTTAGACTCTAGATTATACTTTATACTTGGTTTGTGTTTGATCAGATTATACATGTTTGATTATATTAGATTTATACATGTTTGATTATATTATAGATTTATACATGTTTGATTAGATTGTATATTTCATGCATGTACAATGAAGCTAATACTTGATTTGTGTTTGATCAGATTATACATGTTTGATTATATTAGATTTATACATGTTTGATTAGATTGTATATTTCATGCATGTACAATGAAGTTTAGACTCTAGATTATACTTTATACCTGATTTGTGTTTGATCAAATTATACATGTTTGATTAGATTAGATTTATATATGTTTGATTAGATTAGATTTAAATACATGTTTGATTAGATTGTATATTTCATGAATGTACAATGAAGTTTAGACTCTAGATTATACTTTATACCTGATTTGTGTTTGATCAGATTATACATGTTTGATTATATGAAATATATTTCAAACAAAAGAGTATGTATGATTATACATGTGTTTGATTTTCAAACAAAAGAGTATGTATGAAATGAACAAACTAAAATTAATAGATCATGTATTGAATAGTTCACATGGTATGTGAGCTTCTAGGTATGTATATTGTAGTTAAATAGTTCACAACATGTACATGTCCTAATTACAAATGTCCTAATTCCATATTATATCAATTTTACAAATGTACATATTACATTCTAATTTAAATATGCATTTTTTAATTAAATTATTTTAACTAGTGGTCCTTACAAATTACATGCATTTAGAATTAGATACAGTACCTTATACATACAAATTAAACATGCATTTAAACATGTACATGTACTTGAATTAACTTTGAATACATCCTAATTTGATATAATGTATAAATAAACTTAAAAAATATTTATCCTTTAGTTTCAAAACAAGTTAAGAGATCTAGAATTTATCTTGAGTACATTAAAATTCAATTCATGTGGGTTGAACCACATGTGTACTTTGGATTACTAAATATATATATAGTTCATACCACATCAAGTGGTTCAGAACGCTCTTCAATAACACTTAATATTTTGTCATGATCTTCACTATCTAGTCTCCACTTTTGAGACCGCCCTCGATGTGGAACTGTTTGAAGAATTAGGCCAACAGCAATGACCAAGTGACTATACTGATATACCTTGTTGTCAATTTGGTATTCAGTGAAATGAATCCCATGTTGAACAATTTTAACTTGTTTGAAATATGTCCCTTGCACTACAACTGATCCTGCATGAACATGTATATAAGAAACGTGAGAAATTAAAAATTTCCACATAAGCGATTTGTACATGTACATATTCAAATCATAACTCAAACCTGTGGGAAATGACATTCCATCACTCATCTCATATTTTGATAACTTATTTCTCTCTTCTGTGCAACGCAATAAATAATAACTAACACCTTCTATATTTCCATCTTCTGCTATGACTGCAAAAATATCTCCTGCAATTTGACACAAGTTAAATAAATTCTAAGTTATATGTCATTTTTAAGGAAATATTTACATGTGTACGTCATGTATGTACCTTTTTTAATCAATCCTGAAATATAATCGTAATTACCAGAAATCAAAGGAATGTCTTCAAAGTTTTCATCCTCATTTGAATCCTCGTATGTGTCAGAAACATCTAGTGGCACCATTTTCCATTCACTAACATATCCAAGCTCTTGGTTCTTGCAATCAACATAGTTTTCGAAAATGCGTTCAGAACAAAAACATGAATAATCCCTAGTGTATAATGTCCATGGGCGATTATCTGTACTCATGACACAATGCAAAGATCTTGTCCTCTCCACACTCTTGCATCCATGCATTGATTTTCTATCCACATCTGCAAAATGTACATGTGTACAAGAATGTACATGTAGATCAAGTTGTTAAATTGAAACATTTGAAATAGGAACATTTTTTAAAAAATTAAATAAAATACTAAAAGAGAACACATACCGGTTATCTCCCAAAACACTCTATATGGAATGGGTCTGTATGTTCTCGATGATGATTCCCCAGGATAATTAGGTTGCTCAAAGTGTTTCTTACACCATTCAACAACATCATGTGCATCTTCTATACGTTCTCTTGTGTACTTTATTTGATGATTTATTAGAGCACGTTTGATACAAGCCCCTGCACCATCATGTTCACCCTTTCCATGACCACTCTCAAAAAAACTCCAAACATGTGATATTTTGTCATTTCGATGATATCTACATAGTGCATAAAATGGCCTCGAAGATTTGAATTGTGTCGCACATCCATCAGACCAAACAAAATGTGTAACTATTGTTATGCCTCTATCTTTCAAATATTCAAAAAACTTCTTAAAGCAATGTTGTACAAAAAGTGTGTCATGCTCCTTATCATCACTGATATAGAAGTGGTACTCTTTCTTAATGACACGATTTTCAAATGTACTATCAACACCATCCAAATTCATCTGTGCATGTCGATAACACACATGCACCAAAATAGTGATTTGCTTTGAAAAGTAATACTCTGATTGAATCTCTTTTTGATGTGCAAAAGAGTAATTCTCTGCAAAGTCAACTACAGATAGAATAGTTCCAAGTGGGAAAGTGTCTCTTAATCTTTTAAATTGTTCTGCTTGCCACTTGGCAAAAAAACCATGGCATATGTATGGTTTTATCAACTTACGAAAATTTTCCATAAATGTTCCAATAGGTATTTCCTCTTCTACATAATCTAGCCTTGTAGATTCCTTTCCAAATTTTGTTTCAAATTTTTTGTACTTGTAACTCTTGCAATTTACCATCTTCCTCGTGTCAGTATCTTCATCTCTCAAAGGCAATTTAGCCAAGTCCCCACATGTTCCACAAATTCCTGTTATGCAATTTATTTGACCGGTTGCATTATCATCTCATTTATCACATAAGATGGATGCTATGAATTGACTTGTTCGTTTAGGAGGAGCATTTTCATAACCATCACTATCTTCTCTAATCTTTCGAAACACCTGATAGTACAAGTCAAATTCGATGTGATAATGACAACAACAAGTTTCAAAAACTTTGTTTAACTTCACATAATATGGCCTTAATCGTTCAAACATGGTTTGTCCAATCTTTATATGAGGGTTTGTTTTAGTAAACAATACATACAATTCATGTTTTGTTGTGTCTATCCAATGTTTTACATGGAGATCATAACGATCAGGACCAATCCTTTGCTTGATAACATCTCTACTATTTGATGAAGGATGAGTATTATCATTCCAAAAACTTGTCACAAAGTTCCTAACAACATCTTCAATTCTATCATAACGAGGACCTCTACACATAATTGCCCAATTCCCTTATGAGGTAGTATCATCCAAAATCTTTCTCCTTTTAACATATTTAGATATTGTCCTTCTACTAAAACCAAACTCAGATGACAGTGAAGAGATTTGTCTTTTTTGAGGCAATCTTTGATTTACTAACGATGTCAACATCACTCTTATTGAAATGGTCTTATCTAGTTTTCGAGATTTTTTACCAATGTTCACCAAACCTTTCTTAACATTATCAACAATAGATTTTTGTAGCTGAGAAGATTTCCTCTTTTGACTTGTTGTATCTATACCCAACAATTTCATTGGATCTATTAAGTCTTTATGAGTAAGTACAATTGATAACAATTGAGCTTTTTCTAGTGTAGTATCAAGATTGTTGAAATGAGACATTATTTCTTTTCCACTTTTATTCATTGACCTCCTTTTAGTATGTCTAGGTTCTTCACTGAGACGTTTCAACTCATCCACATCCATTTCAAGTAAATGATCTAAATTTTTATAAGAAATATTTATCTTCACCTATTTAGCTAGATCCACAATATGCTCATCCATATCAGTGGTAGGAGGTAAGGAGCCTAACCCCTCTCCTTCAAAGGTCTCCATTGGTTCAACTTGAACAATCTCCTCCCTATGTTCATCAACTATATTGTGTTCTTCAATAGGTTCGTTTGCCCGTTCTACACATAATTTAAGAGTTTGTGTAAGGTTCTTGAATTAATCAGAGATTATTCAATTAGGTTTAAGAATAGGGGTGAATTTGGCTTAAAGCTTTACATGTTAAAATTAGCCCGTTCAATTTGGTTTATTAAATTTAATTACTTTCAGGACCTTATTGTTATAACTCTAATTAAATTACCTGTTTAGGTTTAAAGTTCAATTTGTTCTCAGGTTAGGATTAAAGTTCAATCTCTAATTTTGAGCACTAATTTAACACATAAAATAAAATTTTGATAAATTAGAAATTCCAATTTTGAAAATTAAAAGTACAAATATTTTGATGAATGCATACGATAAAGGTGACCTCATATTAATTTGTTATGGACCATAATGTAGGTGGACTATAATTTGTCACATGTGTGTATATTTAAGACCTATTAATGCATAATAGACCTCCTAATCTGAAATGTTTTTGCATGTACGTGAAGTCATATAAATAGTTCACCTAAATTATTCAACATGTTTAATAGGTTATAAATTTATGTCACATTTAAGACCTATAATCAATGTAATAGTCCTAATAGGCCTTATTATTAAAATCAATATGACCACGTATGAAAAAACATTTCAATATTAATATACTTAACTCCCTTTAAGACAAATATATTATGTGATATTAAAGGACCTATCACATGAAATTACAAGTGTACATGTAGATTAAATATTCAATATATATAATTTAGAACCTAGAAATTATGACATAATAGGTCTTATTAATTTTATGACTTAATAGGTCTTATCTATTATAAATGGACTTAATTATATAGGAGAAAAATGCAATTACACAACAAGCAAGTTGATGGAATTTGAAATTTGCAAATACACATGTATTATCTCAAATTAATTATGCTTTCCAATTAAAACAAGATTATTTTTAATCCTATTATTTCCAATTAATTTAATTAAGATTTTTTAAATTAATTTTTATTAAAAATATTAGATAAAAAATATTGAACTAATTAATTGTTACTTAATACATATTAAATTAAATAGAAATAAAATTAAAAATACATACTTGCATCATGATATCTTTGTCTTCTTTGTTCTCGATATCTTTCTTCCGTTTCGGGAGAATAATTCCTTGAAGTCTTATTTTGCCTTCTCTTCTTGTTCCCCATGCTTTTACAAAAAACCTTCAAATTATTGCCCTCAAAATAATTTTCAAATGTCTTCTCTCATCCAAAAAATGTGAATTATTTTAATCATTTGTGTGATAAAAAATGAAAAAAATTATGGACATTTATACAACTCCACAAATGAAAAAAAAAAAAAAAATGCATCGGCCAAAGTTCAAACGAAACCCAACTGTTAAAAATGGTCGGGTTCGCTCGAACATGACCGTTACAAAAAAGTATGGGCCAAAATCAAGCCCATTGGTTCGAGCGAATGGGGGTTCACTCAAACCCCTTATGGTTCAAGCGAACCCAATTCGCTCGAAGTACTGTTCATTCGAACCCTCCAATTAGAGGTTTCTCCCAAAAAATTTTAGAGTTCTGAAGAATTAATGACTTCGGAGCTCTAGTTCAAAGCACAAATGAAATAATCTTGATAACCCAAAAATATTAAATGGTAGTACTCGGAGCAAGCTTTCCAACGAGTATAATTTTGTTATATTTTGAATTTATTATGTTCTTGTTTTTTTAATTTTATGGAAAATTGGTTTTTCACCGAACATGAACTTCTCTGTTCAACGGATTGGGAAAAATAAGAAACTAATTCAAAAAAATTCTGAAAAATATCTATGCTCCTGGTATTGATGTCTTCTTTCTAACAAAAAAAAAAATTTGAATTTCGATTTATATAGAACAAGTTATATGTTTAAACGTAAACCTATGTCTGAATTATGACTAGTCGAACTTCAAAACTCTATAAAATAAAAAATGTTGAACATATCACTATAAAACCAAATGCAAGCCCTGGATATTGATGTTACAAACCAAAATTCGAAAGAATTGAGTTTTTATCATTTATAGAAAAAAAGTTATACATTTCGGGAGGCACATCACTCTTAAAAAATGTAGTTTGTTGTAAAAAACTACTTTTCGAGGGAGATGGAAAATTTTTAAAAAAAATCCTTCAAAAAAATTTGAAAAAAATGTATATAGAATCTGCAAACAAAATGCTAGAAATCACTAATTTACATCATCTTCAAATTTTTAATAGTTTAAAAGTTATAGTTCTCGGAAGTTGAAGATTATTTTTAAAATGTACATCTCAGTGTCAAAAGTGGCAAAAAAGTGGGAACCATTATTTTGAGTTCACCCCTTTCCACAACTCCATTATGTTGAGGTGTCCGGGGAGCAGAAGATTGTCTCCTAATACAATGCTTCTCACAAAAGTTATTAAACTCACCGGATGTCAATTCTCCACCATGATCTGACCTCAAACATTTAATCTTCAATCTTGTCTCAGTTTCCACTTTAACTTTAAAGATTTTAAACTTTTGAAAAGCCTCAGATTTCTCCCTTAGAAAAGTAACCCACATCATTCTAGAATAATCATCAATGATTAGCATAAAATATCTATCACCTTGAAAACTTTTAACTCTAGCAGGGCCACATAAATTAGTATGAATAAAATCAAGAACATCATTAGATTTATCTTGTATACTTCTAAAAGAAGTTCTGACCTGTTTTTCCATTTGACATTCTTTACATACCGGATTATAGGGCTTCACAATCTTAGGTACACCTCTAATTGTCTTAGTTGAACTGATCTTTACAATGCAATCAAAATTCACATGACACGGCCTCTTATGCCATAGCGAACTATCATCAATTTGTGCAATCAAACATGTCTTCTCACTGGAATTTAAATGAAATATATTACCTTTTGTCTATGTACTGGTTGCAATCTTCAAACCAAATCTGTTAATGATTTTGCATTTTCCATCCTTGAACTGTAATTGAAATCCCTTATTCACCAATTGTCCTACACTCAAAATATTATGCTTCAAACCTTCAACAAAATAAACATTATTAGTATTGTTCTCACCATCCAATGATATAGTTCCCTTTCCTTTGATCATACATGCTTTGTTATCTCCAAATCTAACCAAACCGCCATCAAATTCTTGCAAAGATAGAAACTTCCCTTAATCTCCAGTCATATGATGTGAACATCCACTGTCAATTACCCATTCATCTTTGTCTTCAATTTTAGCAGCAAGTGCCTTCTCTTCAAGTACATTCTCTTCCAGTATCAGAACATCTTCCTTGATAGCCAAAAACACCCATTCATTTTCATTGTCGGAACCACTAGCAGAGTCTTCTGTTGGTTCATCATCAGAGTTAGTTATACCTTCCTCGTCTGCTATGTAGCATGATTTGTCTCTATTTTTCCTGTACTTATACATGTTCTGATATCTAGGGTTAGGCTTAAAAGATCTTCTAACTCTTTCCTCAAATCTTGAATTCCTTTCAGAACATCTAGATGCAAAATGACCAATCTTATTACATGCAAACATTTAAAAGTTGTTTTTCCTTCATACTTACTTCCTATCGGTCCTTTAGGTTCTCTTCTAGCAAATAATTCTTCAAGTTGCTCAAACTCATCATCTTCTCTCTTCATATCATCCAATTCCTTAGTATATAAAGCTTTCCAGTCTTTCTTACCGATTGATGATGCAGATGCATGAAAAGTCGATTCAGACTTCACAACTCCAGAAGTTCCAAATTCTTCAAGTTCAAAAGCAGATAATTTCCCAACCAAGGTATCTCTATTGACAGAAGTATTAGTCATTGTTCTCAATTCATTAATAGAAGTAGCCTTCATTTTGTATGTCAATGGTAGGGCTCTCATGACTTTAGAAACAATTTCATCTTCACTCAGAGTTCCACCACAACATTGAATTCCCATAACAATCTCATTTACCCTTTCCATGAATGCAATAATCATTTCATCTTCTTCCATCTTCAGGTTTTCATATCTCACCCGGTAACCATCAAGTTTAGCAATCTTCACAGTGGGTCACCTTCATTAAGAGTCTCCAATTTATCCCATATAGATTTTCTATATGATTTGTCAGTTAATCCCATTATATGTTGATCAGAAAGTGCACACAAGAGGGCTTCTCTTGTTCTACAATCATTCTCAAGCTCCTTATCCAGGTTTGTTGAAGGAGGATTGTCAGATGTTAGATTATAAGGTGTAACACCATTCTATTTGATCTCCCAAATCTCCTTTCCAAGACATCTCAGATGAGTCTCCATCTGAATCTTCCATACTGTGTAGTTTGTTCCATCAAGCCTAAGAATACCTCTCTAAAATATAGCTCAAGATGAGCTAGATGAACTTGAATTGTTAGTCGTCGTAGGATCTTCCTCAAGCGGTTAAGCTTTCTGTGGAGAGGACCAAAGCTCTGATACCAATTGTTAGATAGATCAAATAACCGGAAGACAACTGAGAGGGGGGGTGAATCAGTTGTCACAGATTACCAGAACATTTAGCAATTAAAACTTTTATTCCGGAACCCAAAACATTAATATCGAAATGCTTAAACTAGATACCGAAATAGTAGTTAAACCAATTAAGCATAAACAGTAATCAAAGAATAAATACCATCCACATGACACCAAGATTTATACGTGGAAAACCCGGTAAAGGGAAAAACCACGGTGGAAAACCTACCCACAGTCAGATAATATTTCTACAATAAGTATGTGAAATACAATTGAGGGGCCTGCACTTGCAGGAAGGCCAACAGCCTAGAGCACACTACTCATCACAAAAGGAGTCTCACTGACTACATAGAAATCCAAACTACAATCCGGAAGAAGGAATGAACTATAAAGATAGCATCTCCTATGCCTGAGTACAGTTCAAGTTAATCTCAATACCGGAAAACTAAATCCTCTTACATAAACCCAATTCGATCTCCAATGATTGACCAAATCTTCTGCCTGAATGATATTACATTATTCACACATTACATCCCATATCTATTTCTTGACCATATCCCTATGATGATCTACAATGAGATCTTACATCATATATATACAAACCCTCGACCATCAGCAATCAAGTCAGTCACCAGACAATAAACCAATTACATAATTATAAAACATGTCGGCCTTAGACCAAACAAACAATATCCAACACATAAGACATCCCAGAAACACATCAAGAAGTCTAATCCATACATTTCATTAAGCAAGTCCATAACCTAGATCAATCAAAACCCAATATAGGTCCACACACTAAAGCAATGATCTCCATCCGCTAAGTATCGAACATGATCAACAAAAGCATCCTAAATCTCCACCAGAAGCTGCACCAACACCACTTATGCATATCATCAAAGATCTTCATCAAAGCTCTACTGGTGAAACCCTCGTCGGAACCACAAGCCAAGCTTCCAAGCGAACAGGATAGCATCCGATAATCAGACCAAAGCCAACTTACTGAATATGAACATGACTACCATGAATAAGACAATTCCATAAGCAAACTATACCGGAGCATACCGAATTATGTCGAATCCAAACCAAGCAGAAACCACTCATCTTACCGAGACCAGAAGGGTGTCGGTAAAGCATCCAAAACAGCTAGTGTTGACATCAATGACAAAACATCAATGCAACACATAATCAATTCCTCTAAATGCCAACACCCTTAGGACACAATATGACCCCTTAGGACACCATATGGTGTCGTTATGGGTCATTGGTGTCCTAAGGGGTCATATGGTGTCCTATTGCCCCTTAGGATACCATATGACCCCTTAGAACACCATATGGTGTCGTTATGGGTCGTATGGTGTCCTAAGAGATCATATGGTGTTTTATGACCTATTAGGACACTATATGGTATCGTTAAGGGTCGTATTAAGTGTTAATGCATCATATTGTGTCCTAATAGGTCACCATATGATTCCTTAGAACACTATATGATGTTCTTAGGGGCCATATGGGGTCATATAGTGTCCTACAACCCCTTAGAACACCATATGACCCCTTAGGTGTCGTTAGAGGTCATATTGTGTCCTAACAGGTCATATGGTGTCCTATGACCTCTTAGGACAACATATGGTGTCATTAGGGGTCATATTGTGTCCTAACGTGTCAAATGGTGTCTTATGGCATACAATTAGAGAGAGTAATAGATAAGTATAGGTAGGATAAGGAAGAGGAGGGAGATAAATAGAGAAAAGAGATACTATTAGAGAGATATAGAAATAAGGAGTGACAATGATGGAGTGGGAGAGGGAGAGATAGGAATAGAAAGATGGAGATATATGCAGAGCTGAATGTAACTTGGGAATTTATTTATCTAGATGGGATGAGAAAAGAAGTGGCATAAGTAGAGAAGAAAGAGATAGATAAAGTATATCTATATAAGTATAGATAGACGATTAATAGATAAAGGAGGTGATATGAAAAAAAGGAGACTTTGTATGCAAAATTTGTGAGTATTTAAAGTTTTAAAAAATGAAGGATTAACTTTAAATAATTATAATTAATTTTTGATCTATAATATCATAAAATCACCTTTTCCATTTGATAGGTCTCTGAATTACCTTTCCAATGCCTATAAAAGATCAAAATTTTGATAAGAAACGCAAAAGTTATGCCCATTTTACTAAACTATACTTTTTATGTTGAGCAAAATAGATATCCGATTTAAAAAAGCATGGCATCACAATAGTGACATCAGAAATTGGATATCCGTTAAAATCGGATATCCGATCCAATATTAACGGATATCCGATTTGGTTTGGTATTACCAAACCAAATTCAAATTTTGGCCGACCCAAACAAAAAGTCAAAGCGATTTTGGCGTGTTTGGCAAAGTTTAAAACACGTTTTTTTCTCCATTGCCAATTTTTGGCACACCATGATCCTGCACATACCCTTGTATGAAATGACATGAACATGACAAAACCCTAATCACACACACATGCTTACAAATGAATGTTATAATGTTGCTCCACGATGGATGGATGAAGAATATGCAACCTTGAAGGCCTCCAGAAATGCTTGATGATGAATGCTTCAATTCTTGAATGCTTGATTGCTTGACTATAGTTCTCCTTCTTTATCCACCTATATCCAAGATGAGAGGGGAGAATTATACTTGCCCGTTGTCAAACATATTTAATTTTTGACATAGGCTGACATGAAGAAGTAATTCTCTCTCAAATTTGGATAGAGCCTAGGGATCAAATTGGGCCTCAATTAGGGAGGAACATGGTGTGGTGCCATGGTCCCAATGAAGACCAAGGCACTACGCCCTGGTCCTACCCCAAATTGGGCCAAGGTTAAGGGGTCCTAGTAAGATAAAATATGAAAATATGATTTTTATTGCATGGTGGATGCACAAATGGGTTCAGATCAAGCATGAGGATGAGAACGCTAAAGCGGGGGCCACAAATGCAATCAATATTGTAAAGGGTGCAATTTTAGGACACTACATTTAATAAAATAATATTAGCTTAGGTGTAGGAACTATGAAAATTGGCAAAACTCTATATCACTATATAGTTGTTCATTTATGAACATTTATGCCAATGAAATATCAAGCCTTTATTTAATTAACTTATTATTATAGTGAAAAGAAACTCGTAAAGGAAGAAAAGCATTGTGTAGAAATCATCAGATGGTCCAAACATTTAAATATTTTTATCAAAGCCAATCCAAAAAAAAAATTGTATGTTGATGTGATTGATTGTAGCAAAGGCCTTATAATCCCATGCCTCTGACTTACCAAATGTCCATTGAATAGGCAAGGTCCCATATTTATAACACACCATTTCAACCATATTGAATTCCTTACATATAACCCAAGTGGTGATAGGTAATGAATCATCAATTCATCACCATAAAAGAGATCTCTAAACAACATCATTGAAAGCATAAATATTAATAATATGAAAAGAATGGTAGTCAATATTTAAGAGGATCTAAATCACATAGTCATTGTGGTTAACAACATACTAATGTTAACTAGGAGAGATAAAGATAATGACCCCTCCACAACTAGTGTTTTGATTTCTACAAAACATACAGATGATTGGCCAAATGACACAAGCAGCAACTGAAAGCAACAAAAATAGTGATCTTTGCTTCTTGCAAGCAGGGAAACATCTAGAACTAGTTGCTTCTGATGAATATAACACATAAAATACTTCTTGAAGAGGTTATTAAGACCTCAAAAATTATAGGAGAAGAAATCCATTGATGACAATCAAGCGGCATGTCATTGTTATCTAACGCTTGGAGAGAGGGGAAGCAATTCTATAAGAAAAAATTAAGGTGAAACTACCAAACTAAATATTACGAGTTGTTATGAACATTTCTTCTCAATAGCATACTCCCCCTATTCCAACCACCTAGGAAGGACGTGATACTATCACATACGAGTAAGGTATGGGGGATATTGAATAAGCTTATCCATTTGAGAAATATGAAACAAATGTTGGCTGAGGTGTCCATCAAAATCTTGGCCTAGAAGAGGTCTCACACGAGGGTGAGACAACTTCTTTCTTTTTCTCTAAAGGGTGTGAAATAGGAGCAAGTTGCACTTTGACAATTGAATGTTCTAAAATAGTCATAAATCTTTAGCTTATGAACTACTACGATCAGTGTTTTTGCCTTTATAATGAGAAACCACTGTCCATTTATCTTCAAATTTTGAGGTAGGAACCTCTAAAACCAAGAAACATCAATCAATTGAGAAAGTTATTTGACCCAAGAGGACAACAAAGGATAATCTTTGATTTTTGTGCTTTGTGGACTAGCATTTAAAGCAAATGTTAGGCAAATGCAGGTAAAGCATACAATGGGTGTGACAAAGGTTATCAATCTGAATATCTATAGATTGTTTTTAAATCCTTGGTCAAGTCAATCTCAACACAAACATGTTTTTTATGGATGAGCCTAATAAAATATATTAGGTTGTACATAAATAATCTTCCCTATGAAGACGATAATAGTATGCAAAAAGTTTCAACATGGAAGAGGTAAACCTAATAACTTGGTCCAAAGTAGCACACTACCTTTCTTCTTGTCTAAGATAGAGATATCTTGTGCCTAAGGTTGAAAGACGAATAGATGCACACAAACATACCAAAGACCATGCTTAAGAATAACCTCTCCATAGCTAACCTCAACAAAATGAAAAAGAAAGAACCCTTTGGTGAGGTTCTAGACGATGTCAAGCTAGACCCATGCGAGGTCCATTACTTGTTGACTCAATCTCAAAGAATACTTTTAGGGGGAATGTTTCCCACAAAATACCCTATTAAAGTGAAATGTTATAACTTTTTACAAGTACTGTCAAATTTAGAGATGGGAAAAAGCACATCTACTAGTGATTCAGAATGTGTACCTCATGAAATACCTTCAAAATGAACTTTCAAGGATGCTTGTTTGGGGAAGCCATTATGTAAAGCTACCAAACTATCAACACCAACATTAATTGTTGGGTGGAAGTCGTTTGAGGCCATAAAAAGGACTAGTTTTAAAAAAATACAATAAATGCAAGACGTAAAAGGTTTTCTTGCTCTATGGGTGTGATATGACATAAAGAATGCAAAAAATTTGCAGAAAAGACACAAACCCTAGTAGATCCAAAACCAGACTTCCTCTTTGAATCTCATAAGAAAATTTTATAACCAAATATGATAAAACTTCAAAGTAGAGACTTAGAGAGTAATAGATTAGATAAATTAGAGAATTGATAGAACCAATTCATGTAAAAATAATCCAAAGGTGTATACTTAACCCAAATAGAGACACATGTCTTGCATCAAGTTTGAGGTGAAACAAATAGAGATGAATTGTTCCCGTACTAAAAATGGAAGATTTGAAAATCCTAATCAAAGTAATTCGTTCATCTTTGATGATTGAGCTAAGTACTTTTCTTCTTCACATTTAATGATTCAACTTCTTAATATTTATGCCCACAATCATATTATCTAGATTTTTTCATATATTTACTACTTCATTGATTGATTGGTCTAGATATCATGTATTTTAATTTTCCAAGTTACAGTATCTTTCTTTGATAAAAATTAAAGTTCAACCTAAAAATATATTTTAAATCCAAAATTTTAAAGTAAACATTTTGATAACATAATTGCTATCCTCTTTAATTTCTTAGTTCCAAGAATTCCCAAGAAAATTAGAGGGCTTGTAATGAAAAGAAAAAATAAATATGTCTTTAACTTTTTCAAATAAATCTAAGGTAACAAAATTAAATGACTCCTTAATGTAGAAAATTTAGTTGGTTTGGATAAAATAATCTTAAATATGTAAACTTCTTGTGTATATATCTAGATCACTTACATATCTATCTTTTGTGATTATGGATCCAATCTAGCTTCTAAAAATTTAATGGTATACTTGAAATGTGCTTTGAATCTAAATAACTCTAGCTTGTGGTTGGAAGTTTGCCAATAAGGGGAATATGCTTTCAATTAAATGTGTTTTGAATCTATCTCTCTAGATCACTTTTGGTATGAATCATAAGTGAATAATGGATCTGATCTAGCTTTTAAGATTTTATCTCTAAAAAATCTAACGTTGTCCTTGGCATGTGTTTGAATCTAAATAAAAACTAGTGTGGTTGGAAGTTTGCCAATAATTTAGAATATGCCTTCATTTGTTTAAACTCTTACAAAATCATGTAAATGACATTTAAATATGATCACACATAATAAACAAACATGCAAGAATGTCCTAGATGTTAATGTAAATATATGATTCAAATATTGATACTTTCATAAATATACAAGTGAAAATAATATAAAAAAATTCTCCACAACTTCTAGATCTCTTAAAATGGGCTAAAATCAATCCTTTAATTACATTATAAATAATAGAATAAAATATTTTTTCCTTATCAAATAACACAAATTAATAAATGCATACATATATTTATATATATTTCAAATAAAACTAAATTCATAAAATTTGCACTTGCCTATATTTATTTTTTTATATAATTTTACATACCAAAAAAAAACCCTTGACAATTATTATAGTATGCCGTGGACTTTATTCTCCTATTTCCAAATATTAAAAAATTCAATAAAAAAACATTATCCATCATCAATTTGCTTTTGCATTTTCATGTAAGCATAGAAAAACGAAATTTGCTATGCCTTAAAAATCTTGAGAGAATTTAATTCGGCGTTCAATAATAAGACGTGTTAAGGTGCAGATTCAGCAGAGATTTGCATTGCATTCCGCGTCCTGTTCAATTGATGTCTCTGAGCTCAATTTTATAGGTAAAAAATACATAAATCTATATTTACCTCCCATATAAAAGGGCTATAAATGTCCCAATTAGAATCCCTCAATGCTACAGGTGAGAAAGCATCTTTGAAGACAAAGCACTACAAATGTGACGGATTGCCAATGATGCCGGAAGTTATTTAAGCCTATACAGCAATTCAAGTTTCAGTGCTGCAGCTGTGTCAGGTTGACAATGGTTTCGGAAGGCTAATTAAGCTTTCACACTATCTGAAGTTCAGAAGCTGCTAAATTGTTACATAATCTCACGTCCTAGTTCTGCAGCTGTGGCTGGTTGCCAATGCTATCAGAGAGGGCTGGTTAAGCTCCCACACCCTTGCAAGTACAAGTTCTGCACCTATAGAAGGTTGTCAATGCTGTCAGGGAGGCTAGGCTGCTTAAGTTATAACAGTGGCACAGTTTCAAACTAATCAGCTGTGACAAGTTGCCAATGCTATCAGGGAGTATGCTTAAGCTGTTACAACCTATCAAGTTCAACCCCTGCAACTGTGATAGGTTGCCAATGCTATCAGGGAGTATGCTTAAGCTGTTACAATGGAACAAGTCCAACTCCTCCAGCTGTGATAGGTTGCCAATGCTGTCAGGGAGGCTGCTTAAGTTATAACAGTCGCACAGTGTCAAACTAATCAGCTGTGACAAGTTGCCAATGCTATCAGGGAGTATGCTTAAGCTGTTACAACTTGTCAAGTCCAACCCCTGCAACTGTGATAGGTTGCCAATGCTATCAGGGAGTATGCTTAAGCTGTCACAACCGAACAAGTCCAACTCCTGCAACTGTGATAGGTTGCCAATGCTATCAGGGAGTATGCTTAAGCTGTCACAAAAGGACAAGTCCAACTTCTGCAGCTGTGATAGGTTGCCAATGCTATCAGGGAGACTGCTTAAGCTGTTACAACCGTCCAAGTCCAACTTCTGCAGCTGTGATAGGTTGCCAATGCTATCAGGGAGACTGCTTAAGCTGTTACAACAGTCCAAGTCCAACTTCGCTAGCTGTGATAGGTTGCCAATGCTATCAGGGAGGCTGCTTAAGCTGTTACAACATCCCAAGCTCAAATACTGCAGCTGTGATAGCTTGCCAATGCTGTCAGGGAGGCTGCTTAAGTTTACACACTTGTACAGCAATCTATTCAGCTGTGACAAGTTGCCAATGCTATCAGGGAGGCTGCTTAAGCTGTTACAACCTAGCAAGTTCAACTCCGACAGCTGTGATAGCTTGCCAATGCTATCAGGGAGACTGCTTAAGCTGTTACAACCTTCCAAGTCCAACTTCGCCAGCTGTGATAGGTTGCCAATGCTATTAGGGAGGCTGCTTAAGCTGCCACAACCTAACAAGTCCAACTCCTGCAGCTGTGATAGCTTGCCAATGCTGTCAGGGAGGCTGCTTAAGTTTACACACTCGTACAGCAATCTATTCAGCTGTGACAAGTTGCCAATGCTATCAGGGAGGCTGCTTAAGCTGTTACAACGTAGCAAGTTCAACTCCGACAGCTGTGATAGCTTGCCAATGCTATCAGGGAGACTGCTTAAGCTGTTACAACCTTTCAAGTCCAACTTCGCCAGGTGTGATAGGTTGCCAATGCTATTAGGGAGGCTGCTTAAGCTGCCACGACCTGACAAGTCCAACTCCTGCAGCTGTGATAGGTTGCCAATGCTATCAGGGAGGCTGCTTAAGCTCTCAGACATTGACAAGCCCAATTTCTGCAGCTGTGATAGGTTGCCAATCCTATCGGGGAGGCTGCTGCTCATAAACCAACCCAAGTCCAATTTCTGAAGCTGGGACAGGTTACCAATGGTATCAGGGAGGCTGCGTAATCCAAAACATTTACCCAAGTCCAATTTCTGAAGCTGGGACAGGTTACCAATGGTATCAGGGAGGCTGCTTAAGTTCGGACAGTATCGCAACTTCAAGAGCTGCAGATGTGATAGTTTGCCAATGCTATCAGGGAGGCTACTTAAGTCGTGACACCGTACCAAGTCCTCCAATACCAGGAGTCGCAGCTGTGACAGGTTGTTATTGCTATCAAAGAGCTTAGGAAGTGAAATTTGGGGAGAGAGTGAAAGCTCCAAACTAGACCAACCGGTTATACATTGCCTGGAGAATCGTGGTTTCTTTACTGCTCTATCCAATTCCATACTAACTTCAAAGGAGCAATTTTTCAAACTTAGCCATATCAAACTTTGGGGAGGCAAGAACAGCGTCTCCATTGTCGTGCATTGAATGGTCATATCTTGCAAATGAAGATAGCGAAGACCTTCTGTATAAAGCATTTCCAGCCTCCGTGGATTGCCTCCAATGAGCTGAAGGCGAGATAAATCATTGGATACAGTGCTTGAATCGTTAGGCTCCCATTTGCGGGTACCCTTTTTTTCTTTCTCAGCAATGTTCCGCCCCATATCTCGCAAATGGTCATGCATATCAAAGAATCCTCTGCCATCAATCTTTATTAATAACCTCATGGAAAGATTAGAAATAGCAGTGTGCACCTTCTTGTACAGGGAGCTCCAGAATACAATGGGCAACGCTTTGTCTTTTCCAATAAAGAAGCAAGCAATGTCCAGGAATATTTCCTTTTCGTCCTCACTAAGGGCATCATAACTAATGTAAAGTGTGTCATAAATTTCTGAATTTTGAGTTATGTCGTGAACAGCTTCCTCCCAGCAACCTGTCTCATCCTGCTTATCATACAAGAAGGACCCAATCACTTCCAATGAAAGTGGGTGACCTTTACAAGCTTCTACTATTCTCTTGGACAGATCTTTGTACTTGGGACTTGGACGTGCTCTAAGAAAAGCATACCAGCTAAATAACTCGAGACCACCTTTTAATTCCAAACCACTCATCTCGTGGATGCATTCGGATGAAACCTCAGCAACATTGATAACATGTTTGTCTCTAGATGTTATAATTACTCTGCTACCATGGGCCAACCAATCCCCAACCAGAGCATTTAATTGTTTAACAGAATCCACATCATCTAGAATTAGCAGCACACGTTTTCTGGTCAAATGCTCTCTAATCAAAGATTTGCCCTTGTCAACACTGTCCACTTCTGAATTATATTTGGCTAAATCTTTGAGAAGTATTTTCTGCAGTTTTATAAGACCTTCGGACTCTGCAGCTGTGGTGCGGATGTTAGATACAAAGGAAGTAGCCTCAAATTTAGTATAAACTTGATTGTATATGGCCTTGGCAACTGTGGTCTTGCCAATACCACCAATGCCCCATATTCCAATTTTAATAACAGGGTTCAGTGAATCGAGATTTAATTTATGAATAAGGGCATCCTTAACGCTGTCCACTCCCACTGGATGTTTGGCAACTTGTAATAGCACTCTATCTAATGTATTGATGAGGTCATTCACCACTGTCTTTACTAGTCGAGCTTCGAAGCTGCAACAGTCAGAGTAGGTCAATAAAGATTGCATAAGCATTGTTAGTTATCATAGATATACCTCTTTGCAAAGAGTAGTAAGATAGTCTGAAAATAAAGCACGGAGAAAATTGGAAAACCAAACCATCTTTTGTATATATTAAATAAGAGGGAGGGCTTAATTTTAATTAATTCGTATAAATTAATAACATAACAATAGAAAATTAGTAAAAGGTTTTAGGTTTAAAATATGTAATGTTTAAAAAAAATTGAATTTAATAATTTAATATTTAAAATAAAATTTAATAAAGTTTTTAATTTTTATTAAATAATTTTCTAATTTGATTTTTTAATTGATAACACAATTTAAAAAGTGATTATTAATTTGTTATTTTGAAATCAAATGTAAAGTTAAATAATTATATTAAAAAAAATCATAAGAAAAAGAGCAAAGTAAAAACATAAATTTTCTTAAATAGTTAACAAATTAAAAATATAAAATGGTAGACAATTTTTTTTAATTTAAATTATAATTTCAACATGTCAAATTTAAAATAATTTTTATATATTAAATATATATATTTAAAATTACTTAATAAAAATGCAAATATTATGTATTATTTAAATAATTAAATAATTAATCAAATATAAATTATAAAATTATCTGAAGTAGACAATAAATCCATTAGAGCTGTTTTTACTCATGCAACTCTATATTAATTCAACCTCTATTTTATAAGGCTATCTTTCATTTTATTTCATTAATTGTAGTCCGAGTCCCTTCACTAAAACCCTAGCTTAAAAAATAATATTGCAAACGGAGACATGGATAACCTATATCAAAGAAATGGTTTAACTCAAAACAAACAGAAAAGCAAGCAGAAAGTGAGGTTCACTACTTACCCGTCTGCTATATCCATTGACCAACCTGACCGAGAACAAATCTTATTAAGGGCATCATTCCACCGGTCAATCTCTTCCTTCTCGTAATATGACTTGCGGCGATGTTCTTCAAACGATGGGCAATAGGGACTGGAACCCTTTTCAGGATATCTGACATGAGTTGGATCCACATCATAAAACAGAGGAATGATCAAGCCAGGTGTCCTCAACATTTCAGCAGCCTCTCTGAGACACCAAGTTGACTCTGCGTAGCCTTTAGAAAATATAGGAATGCGTATGGCACTGCTCTCTATTGCTGCTTCCAAGCTCAAATCTATGATTTTCCCCTTTTCTAATTTCTCAGTATCTAAGAAGACGTTTAGTCCTGCAAAGGAGAGAGCTTCAAACAAATGGCCAACAAAAGTCTTTCTCACATCTGGTCCCCTGAAACTCAGAAATACATGATACTTCTTATCATTTTGGAAGGCAAGTTTAAGAGCCGGGGGATTGTATCTGAGAAAAGATTCCTCAGAAGTAGATGGTTCCGTGCTCGTGCTAGCTCTAGAAGTGGATGCCATGGTAATGGACTGAATTGATCTCAGAAATAATAATGGAGAAGAGCAATAAAAGAGGGCTTCT
Organism: Cryptomeria japonica; assembly: GCF_030272615.1. NCBI lineage: Eukaryota > Viridiplantae > Streptophyta > Pinopsida > Cupressales > Cupressaceae > Cryptomeria > Cryptomeria japonica. The sequence goes on from NC_081409.1 coordinate 203,355,954, forward strand.
TGCTGAGAAGGGCAGGAGAATAAACAACAGGGAGGGCTTCTTGCTGAGAAGAGTAGGGGAATAAGCAATAAAAGAGAGGTCTTGTGTCTTAGAAGGGGGATAAAAAATATAGTTCAATGTATGTATAGGTTAAAAAGAAGAGAGTGGACAGACGGAGGTACTGACAAAATGATGTGACCAAACGCGTAAATTAAGTTGATGACAGCCTGTGTTTTTAACTTTAGACGTAATTAAGTGGATGACAGCCTAAATGATGTGACCAAACGCGTAAATTAAATGGATGACAGCCTGTGTTTTCAACTTTAGAAGTAATTTCCGGCACGGTGGTGACTATTTCTCTCTCCTCCCTTATGCATGACATGACCCATCATCACAGATAATTTTTGGACAAGTGTAAAGGAAGGTGCTAGGTAATATCTCAAACGTGAAGGTCTTAGATTCGAAGAAGGTGTGTTCATAACTGATGGGAAACTTCCTAGGCCATGTTGATATCAACATTTTAGACGAATAAAGTCCCCCCGCACCATTCCTTTTTATTTTAATTCGTATTTATCTATTTTGGGCTACATATTATTTTTTAAATATATCTTGTTACTTTAATTCTCTGTGCCGGTCCCAAAGCCAAGGGTTCAACCATCCAGCTTGCCACGAGAGGAGTAAAATACTTATTATTTTAAATTTTAATATTTTAGTTTTATAAATAAATTAGTAAGATTTATTATTTCTCAAAAATATCGTAGGAGTATATTTCTGTTTGAATAGAATTATAATTGTAGTTATATTTTTCTTATTGATTTTAAACATTTTTTCCAAAAATCTTAACTTTTTTTTTTTTCAAATTTCAGATTCATAAACAATTTGATTTGAGAATTTCAGATTGTGTATTTATAGGACAATATTAAGTCTTAGTATAGTAACATGAATGACAAGAAAATAACAAAAACGTTATCGATTGCTGAATTAAACTAGTATTGCATGGATATATACTACATCAATTCTTCATCACAAGCATTTTGCATGATTTTATTTATTGTGTTCAATGGTTAGATAGTTCCTAAAACGTGTCTTTGTGCTTGTGTCTTTGTCTGTGTGTGAGAGAGAGAGGGAGAGAGAGAGAGAGAGAGATGTATTCTAGAAGTACAATATTCATATTAATGAAATGATTGACACTTCTCCAACATGTCTTAAAATCATGTAATTGCTATTGAAATGATATTTAAATGTAGTTATCATGTATGTTTACAATTAATTTACTTATGGTAAGTCCTACAAGGCTAATACAAAATTTCCAACTCTTTCACATAACTAACAAAATTCAAAGCACATCAGAGCTTTTCTGTTAAAAAACACTTGACAACCAATCCAAATTCTATTGCCTTAGAAGAACACCCCCTCTCCCCTTTTAAGGATCAATTTTCCAACAATTGATGGACTTTTCCTACAACTTACATCTCACCTTGATTCAATGTATAACCATTGTTGTGTAATGACTTTAATAGCACTAACTTCAATGAATCTCTTTATTTATGTTATGTCATTTTTAAATGATCTTTAGATGACAAGAGCTCTTGTTAATGCCCTAGTTGGATTTTCAAACATATTTCTTATGAATATGGTGTCCAATTGTAACTTAAAAGAATTGGTCTTTTAAACATCTTTCTACTATTATAACTATTAAAAGAACTAGGATTCATATTACTTGGAAATTCTAAAAAGTAAGCTTTAATTACTAAAGTGTGAAGTCAATAGTTTCTACACTTCATAACTAAATCTTTTTTGAGTTAACTATATAAAATCATAAGCCTTGTCCCCTTTTTTACCCTGTAATGGTACTTTTCCCATGTGATTAATTAAGTATTAGCAACATATTAAATAAATCAAATATTAAGTTAAACCTAATGTAATTAACCTTTTTATCTAAGATAAATAATTTAATAGTAAGGTGTTTAATTTACTATTTATTATGGGGTTGGGGACATAGCTTGATTGGTGAGAGCTTCCAGTGGTGAAGCACGAGGTCACGAGGTCTAGTCTCCCCCCAGCCCACGTGGTACCGAAGGATATATCGCGTCAGAGTCACCTATCACATTAAAATGTTTACTCGATGCATTATGAAGTGTTTACTATTTATTATGAAGTGTTTACACAATATTTTAATAAAGTTTCAAAATTAATTATTCAAGGTAATGATAAACTAATTACTCATAAATTTATATTATTTAAAATTGAATGAACATTCAAAACATTTATACAACAATTATATTAAAGATGAACTTTTATAAACATGAATGTACATCAATAATCAATAATAAAACATTGAGATAATAATTTGCAACAGTGAAACATTAGGACAATGAATACAAATAAAATTGATTACTACATATATGTAAGTCACAAATAGGCTACTTTCTCACACACAGAGGATTAGTTATAGGCCTAGGGTTTCCAAGCAAGGAAGCACTCTAGGAGGACATGATTCCTACACACAACCCCGCATGTTTTCACAACATGAAATAAACACAACCCTGGCTAGGACACTCCCGAGTGTACGTTGTACCCCGAGTTGGACACACACTATATGCTCCTTCTCCAATGCCCAACCACATACCTTAACTATCCCCTCTTTATGTTCCTTTTAATTATTTTGTCTCTTGTATTTCTTTCTATGTATGTATCCACCCCATACCCTCCTTTCTTGAATTCTCACATAGATGACTTATGTAAACCTTAAGGGTTGGTTTTTTAAACCATCACACCCTTTCTCAGAGGTTTTAATTATCATTTGATAAATATAATTATTTCTCTTTTAAAATAATTTTAATAGATTTATTTTTACTATGGGGAAAAAGTCCCATAACATTTATCCCCATGTAATTTAGTTGTCGTCCTCAGTAGCAAGAGATACATCTACATCACAACTCAAAAATAATGTAATCACTAAATGAAGTTATTGACAATCAATATTTGCATACCTAGTTATGTTTCTATTTCTATTTTACTTCATCTACATTCTTTTCATCTTTTCATTCATAGAATTTCTCTCAACATATTTAATTTTGTAATTACATATTTAATACTAATTTTTTTTATGAAAATTATGATAAAGACTATATAGATTTTTCATGACATATATCATGCTTTTTGAAGAACTAGTTATAGCTTTTATGTTTAATCACTTTACTCAATCATGTAACTCCTTTCCTTTTATAAAATTGTCATCGTGTAAGCATACAAAACCCACCATGTATGTCATGTATTATATGGTCACTCATAATTTATAAAAGTAAAAATCATATACTCAACATACATTCCAAGGGTGGCATTCATGCATTCCGGACTACCTGAATATCCTCTTTTAATATATCAAGTACAAAACATAAGTGATAATTAAATTTCAATAGAATTAAGTGAATTTTTTTTTAATCCTTTTACGATTTCTTCTAAGAAAATTAATTGTAAACATAAGTGATAGTTACATTTTAACATAACTTAGATAATTTTAAGACAAGTTGGAGAATTGTTATATGTCAATTATCTTATTTATATTAAGAATTTCTCTCTCTAATCAACTATTGAATATGACAAATAAATCATACAAGATACCTATATCATTTGAAGAATTGGTGTAGTATATATTTATACAATACCGTTATCTATGTGATGCTTCATTTCCAAAGTATTTGTCCAGTCAAAGGTTAAGGGATGCCTTTCAAAACCCTTTGGAATTTTTTGTGCTGGTCCACTCCTTGGTTCTGGAATGGCTAGGTGATCTTATTGAAGTAAGGTTTAGGGATGTCTTTCAAAACCCTCTTGGCTTGATTGTTCTAGTCCACTCTATGACTATCATGTATCATGTTTGCCTAGAATGGCTAGGTGATTCTACTATTTTAGGGTTTCTGGGTGTCTTCCAAAACATGTTGTTTTTGAGACCTTTTTGGTCTCCTCCCCTATCAAAGAATGTCTCTATTCATGGAAGTCCTTCAGATAAAAGGTTGTGAGAAGACTTTCAAAACTCGTTGTTAGCTTGTTGTTTCCTTGCATATTTTGTTGTCAAAGCAAGGGTTTTTGTTTGGATTATGGTTCAAGGTGATCTCCTAAACCCCTTTGATCTAAAAATGTAAGCTTGTTGTGGGTTTCAGACCCTTGTTCCCTCTGGTTGGGTGTTTTAGTCTTATGCCTGACTTTCTAAAAAGGGGTGTCATCTTTTTAGGTGTTGATGGGCTCACTGCATGTGAGAACTCCTCCTTGTTATGTTAAGGGTCTGAGCCCTCTCCAGCTTTAATTAATCAAAATAATACTAATGTGATATTATAATTGATATTTATTCTCACGATTTTATCATCATTCATGATATTGGTGACCTAAATAATATTTTAAATACATAATCCTAGATTTTCAAAACAAGACATTTTTAGTACTCCAATCAATAGGTGATAGATAATATTTTTGAAAGGGTCAATTTGAAATGGATAAGATGATTTAAATTTGTAAGAGGTATCTCATGTTAGAATGATAATGAAGGGTGTCTACCACAATAAATCCATAATAAAATAGTATAATTCATGATAGATACTAAAAGAAGGTTTAGACTGTATACAATGTTGTCTTACATTTCTTATTATTTTAGATCCAAAAGGGATTTCATGTTAGGTGTAAAGTACACATCCCTAAATTTTCTTAAAGAACAAGTTAATATAGTACATATGACATTTTTGAGACATATTTTAGTAATCTATAACAACCTCAAAAATGCAACAATAAGATTTCTTAAGAATTAACTAAGATAAGCATCTCAATGCTATCAAAATAGTATAAGATAATTTTTAAGAACTTCAATTAACTTTCAATCATAAAATTACAATAATATGCAAGACAAGCAAGTGATATCTAGTGAGAATCCACACAATTTATAACAACCACCAATGCAAAAGCCAAACCCAGGTTTGCACAAGCACATCCAACTATTTCCTTTAGTATTTAGATTAAAATTTAAAGAATATTAGAATGGAAAAGACTAATGGGATATAAATGCTTCCAAATGGCATCAACTTTACTGCCATCCTTCTCATTACATTATATTTGCCACAGGTTTTGTTCTTACATATTTTTGAAATAATTTTGATAACTTATTCAACTTTTTACGTCAAAATGCCTAACTCTGTTTTTTTAAATTTCCATTGCCAATTAAGGGCCTAGTTTGGCCCACCATGATCTTGCACATACCCATATATCTTTACTCACATTTTTAAAAATATTTTCCATCTTTAACCCCATATGTAAGAGACTTGTATTTTCCAAAAGACACTAGTTTCTTTCCAATTTTATGTGTGCTCTCTAAATGTACGAATCTTTCCAAGTGTTTCAAACCATCACATGTAGCACATGACCCTTTCATACACATCACCTTATAAAAAGTGCAACCATCATCTTTTTTGCATAATACGCTTGAAAAAACATCTCTTGATGACTTTGGAGGTAGGTTTGTATACCACAACCTTCCAAAACATCATTAGTATGAAAAGTACAACATATATGACAATAAATATCATAATGCATGGAAAATTCAATATGCATTCTGTAACAACATGTGGTGCATGCATGATTTATCTTAACATAAAAAGGTTTTGCCATTTCAAAAAACCTTTCACTAATTTTTTTTGAGGATATCTTTGAAAGAATTTCTCATAAATTATGTTTGAGTCATATCCAAAAAGTGTTTCGGATATGGATTATGATTTTTCGATCCATTTCACCTTCTAACAACATCTCTTTGATTTGACCAATCAAAAAAACATCTTTGATTTGGTGAAACTCTTGTGTTGTCGTGCCAATTTTTTTTAATTAATACTATTAATGAATCAACAACAACCTTCTCTTTTCATGGAAGTCTACTCAAGAATGACCAAAGATAATTACTATTAGGATCCTCAATTTTCTCTTGCCTCCTTAAGGCATGGTGTAGTGTTGTTCTACTTATCTTTAATGACTTACTTTTGTGGCTTATTAAATGAGATTTTTTAGTTTGCTTGCTCAGTATGGTTGATGTAAGAACATGTTGGGTAACGTTGGCATCTTTAGAGGGTGAGATCGAACCAATTACTTGATATGCATCAAATAGATCTATTTCTATAGATTTTTCACTATTATTTTCATATGATCTTAAGCAAATAATTTTCATTGTCTCTAAAATTCACATTTTTTATTATTTCAATAATTTATTGGCATATTGAAGTTTGATTTAAGCTCTCAAAACAGTTTTTCCATATTCTATTAGGTATTCTTCTACAAGGGCATTCACGAATTTCATCGAGCATTGGCTTCAAAAAAAATTTATCAACATCAATTAGATACTTTGGTTTTTTACAAATAATTTTAGAAGGTGTTAATATTGGTGCATATTCTTGGTTTGTATTAAGTACATTTGTTCGATCATTGATTGACACTTGTTCTTGGTTTGCATTAGGTTCATTTGGTACATGCAATTGAGTTGGTGTAGATTGCATACCTTATCCTCCTATTTTTATTGCTTCACGTAGTCTTCTCAAGTCCTCCCTTTGTCTTTCCTTTCCTACCTCAAGTGTGATTTGGTTGTTCCTCGCTTGTTCTTTCCCATCCTTAAAATCAGTTATCCTAAATGACATCATATGTGTTAATAAAAAATATACAAATTAAACAAACAAATTATGACATAAAAATTATGAAAATTATTAAATTTGACAACAGAAAAAAGAACATTGAAAATTTAAATTAGTTATACATTTCAATCATTTGAAATCATATAGAACAAAATAAACAAAGGAATGATCAAGCTAGGGGTCTCCAACATTGCAACGGCCTCTCTAAGACACTAAGTTGAGACTGCATATCTTTTAGAAAATATAGGAATGGGTATGGCACTGCTCTCTCAAATCAATGATTTTCCCCTTTTCCGATTTCTCAATGTCTAAGAAGACATTCAGTCCTGCTCCGGAGATAGCATCTGGTCCCCTGAAACTCAGAAATACATGATACTTCTTATCATTTTGGAAAGCACGTTTAGTATTTGGGGGTTCGTATCTGAGAAGAGATTCATCAGAAGTAGATGTAGATGTAGACGGGTTTGTGCTAGTACTAGTGCTAGCTCTAGAAGTGGATGCCATGGTAATGGATTGAACTTATCACAAAAATAATAAAGGATAAGAGCATCAAAAGAGGGCTTCTTGTTGAGAAGGGGAGGAGAATAAACAATGAGGAGGGCATCTTGCTGAGAAGAGTAAGGGAATAAGCAATAAAAGAGAGGTCTTATGTCTTAGAAGGGGATAAGATATAGTGCGATGTATGTATAGGTTAAAAAGAAGAGAGTGGGCAGACGGAGGTACTGACAAAATGATGCGACCAAACACGTAAATTAAGTGGATGACAACCTATGTTTTAACTTTACACGTAATTTCCACATAGTGGTGACTATTTCTCTCTCCTCCTTCACATTTGCTCTTATGTTCGAAGAAGATGTGTTCATAACTGGTGGGAAACTTCCTAGGCCATGTTGATAGCAATATTTTAGACGAATAAAGTCTGTGCGCACCATTCCTTTTATTAGTTCTTGTCGGCAGGCAGAATGCTATTGCATTCACCTACTTTCATTTCTTCTAACACTATCAACCAATATGCAATATGCATGCAGAATTCTCTTGATTTTTTTTCAAAGTTTTTATGATTTTAAATTTATGTATTCTTTTCAAATTTCATTTACCTCTCTTTCTATTGACTAATAATAATGTACAACCATATTTCCATGATGTTAGCTTGATTTTTTTTAAATATCTTTTATGCATCTTCATATTAATATTCCAATTATATTAACATATGGACATTTGTGCTAGTGTAGTGCACTAGTTGCATACTGTAAATAAACACTATTTGAAATTCCAATCCAAACACAGAAAGTCAAAAGCCAAAATGTTATGCCTCATACTTTTCAAATAAAAGAAGAATTAAATAATTGACGTAAACTATGAAGTTTAATTAAACAACAGTTATATTAACTTTGCTAAATAATGAAGTAAAAATTAAAAAAACAATTATATAATTTAACTTAACTCCAATTTTAATAATTCGTTTAATAACTGAAAATTTTATTTGAACAATAATTTTATAATCATGAATTGATTTACTTAATGGATTTTTTTAACAATTTAACATTGTAATCATGAACTAATTTTAATCCGGTGTCCAAAAATATTTATATTTAATATAGTATTTGAATAATTAAATTTTATAATAAATTTTGATAATCTTATGATATATAGTATTTGAATACAATGATCTATTTTTCATTTTATGAATTGTTGACGTGAAAAAGTTAATAATATAGTATTTGAATAATTTAATTTTGTAATACATATTGATAATTTTATACTATATAATATTTGAATAATAGTAGCAATTCTTCATATATTGTAAATTATTCTATTTCAAATATCAATCCAATAAAAAAAAGCCAAAATATTATAATGTGTGCTCTGTGAGCTATGAATTATAGATGAAACAATCATTAAATATAAACTAGAACTAATTTTAATGTTCTAGAAAAAAATTATTTTTATTTTTTCAATTCAACTGTCATTTACTTGTATTAAAGAGTTATTTAGTTGTAATGAAGTCTAGGTCAATTTATAATTACCTTTACAATAATGAATTTTCTTGATCTGAATTTTTGTAATTTAGTCAAGTTTTTATTATCTTATTATAAAATATATTTTTTTGTATTTAGTTAATATTAATATTTAATCTAGTATTTAAATAATTTAATTTCATATTAGGTTTTAATCATCTGATAATATTTACTCATCCAATAAAAATGACTTATATAGATGTGATGCTTTTTTTTCAGTGACCTAATTTTAAATTTATTGTCAATGTCAATAACTAGTATACCTATATTTAAATAAATCTATGTAAAATACGCCGAGAGATATCTATTTTGAAAAGCATTTTTTCTTTTAATCATAATTGAAAGCATTTTTTCTTTTAATCATAATTGAAGGCTAAAGCTAATCTTATATCTAATTGTAGCCCGACCTTAATTCAACAACTAATAAATAGTAAAGTCTTTGCAATAGACTTGTTTTATGTATATCTTATGTCAAGCCTTACATTTCAAACTATCTTATGTCAATTTTGTAGTAAGGTTGGAGATTAATAATTTATAAAGATCTTGTTGCATACAAATCCCTATTAAATTATTACCCAATAGATAATTAGAAAATTATTTATGTTTAGCATATTTAAATAGAATATATTAAATTAATTAAATATCAAATATTTTCAAACATAATATTGGAGTCAATCTTGTTGTATCCAATCCTTTTTACATTATACCTAATAGAAAAAGTTGCATAGATATTTCATCATATGTCTTACATTTTAATATTCAAAATGTATAGAGAGCTTTATCATATTATCATATTTAGATTATGGTGATATTAAATAGATTTTGTTTTTTGAAAAATAAATAAATTATTAATCAAAATTCATTATAAAAGGTTGACCCTATTGTTTAAAAAATATATGAAACAATAACTATTTGATATAATTTGTTTTGATGCATACCACTACCTATGTAATTTTCTTTATCAAAAAATTGGTATGTTCTTATATGGTAGATAGAAGTTTAAATAGCATTACTGCATATTGAAGAATCATATCCCTAATTCTAACCCTAACACTAACTGAATATTTATTCTTATTCAACATTAAATCTAACCTTAATTAAATCCCTACCTATAATTAAAACTTAACCCTAACCCTTATTAAACCAAAATTCTAATCCTAATTAAACTATAATCCATCCCCTAATAAAATATTAATAATTTATAAACCTTAACCCTAAACATAATTGAATGTAAACCCTAATTGAACCTTATACCTTATTAAATTCTAACCCTTTCCCTAATTGAAATACACCACTCACTATTAACCTAAGTCAATTCTAACCTTAACCTTAATTGAACCTAACCCTAATCTTATTTCAATCCCCAACTTATCCTTAACCTAATTGAACCACAACATTAACCCTTACCTTAATTAAACTTTAATGGTAATCTTAAATCTAATAAAATTTTAACACTAATTGGTCTCTAATCTTGAGTCTAATTGAACCAAAACTTGAACCCTAACCCAAATTGAACCATAACCCTAACCCTAGGCAAACATGCCCTATTTAAACTCTAACCCTAAACCTTATGGAACCATAATCCTAATATTATCTGAACCCTAACCCTAATCCTAGTTGCACCCAATCCTATATGAGTCCTAACCCTTACCCTTCTATATGATCCCTAACCCTTACCCTTCTATATGAGCCCTAACCCTTACCCTTCCACTAATTGAATTCTAACCCAAACCCTAACCCTAAACATATTTGATTCCCAACCCTAACATATTGAATAATCCTAGCCCTATCTCTAATGCTAAACCTAAATATAAATATTTAACTTTATTGAACTTTATCCCTAACTAAGTAATTAAACCTCAATTGTTATTAAAACCTAACCCTAAATCTTATTGAACCAAAATTGTAATCCTAATTAAACTATAATCGTTTCCAAATTTTGATCCTAATAATTTGTAAACTTAACTCTAATCTTGAATTAAAATTGACTCCAATTGAATCACAACCCTAATTGAACCCTACTCCTTATTGAACTCTAACACTTTCCCTAATTGAAACATAACTATCACCATTAACCTAATTGAATTGTAACAATAACATTAATTGGACCTAACCCTAATCTTATTTCAATCCCAAACTTATCTGTAACCCTAATTTAAAACCAAGTTACTTTTAATAAAAGTAGCTGGCTCAATAATAAGTCAGCTTAAATTGATTAACTTTAAAATTGATTTCAAGTTTTGTTAAATTAAACATACCTTATATCCCTATATAATAACTTTTATTTGTGTTTAATTTTAATTAGAAAAACATTTATGTTTTGCATACTTAAATCAACTATATTAAATAGAAAAATCTATATTTATCCTTCTCACACATATTTTTAACCTTAATCTTGGAGTTTATCTTGTTGCATGCAATCCCATTTACATTATTACCTAATAGATCATTAAAAAATGATTTATCTCTGGCATATTTAATCAAATATATGTTAATTTAATTAAATGTTAAATACATTTAAATGTAATCTTGGAGTCAATCTTATTGTATCCAATATTTTTTACATTATTACCTAACACATTGTTGCACATTATCCAATATTCAAAATTTATGATAGCCTTATTGAACCAAATTTGTAATCATAATTAAACTATAATCCATCCCCTAATCAAATCCTAATCATTTATAACCCTTAACTCTAATCCTAAATGAACATGGCCCTACCCTAATTGAACCCTATTCCTTATTAAATTTATGAAACCTTATAACTTATTAAATTCTAACTCTTCACTAATTGAAACACACCCATCACTATTAATCTGATTGAATTGTAACCTTAATTATAATTAGACTTAACTCTAATCTTATTCCAATCCCAAACTTATCCCTAACCCTAATTAAAAATCAATGATTTATTTTAATTAACTAAATTTTTTTTGAAAAATACATGATAATACATTATGAAATTTTTTATCTAAAATTTGTTATGTTATTATATGGGAAATAGAAGGACATAGAATTTTGAATAAGATTACATGTTATATTTTAATCCCAATGAACTCTTTAGAGGTTGTCTTTGCCCTACTATTTGTAGGGATAAAAATGTAGAAAAATTAAATAAAAGTTTTTCTTTGTTTTATTTTTAAAAACAAGGATAAAGTAAAATTCACATTAAAGTTCTAACATGCTACTACTCTTCAGAGATATCCAGAGAAATCATTTGATAATATAACATGTTGCTGCTATTGAGAGATATCCCAGAGAAATCATTTGATAATATAACATGTTGCTGCTATTGAGAAATATCCTAGAGAAATCATTTGATAATATAACTTAATTTACAATAAGTGAAGTTTGGAACTGGAATTTAAAGAGATGAAATAAATGAAACCCACCTCAATAATATTTGTAGGAGAAGTTAATCTCAAATAATAAAATAATCTTCGATAATGTAGATTACAACAATTACTTTGAATTATATACAACTTGTAATATAAATCCTTATGCACAGAAATAGAAAGCTCCAGCAATCCACATGGCTTCCTCCACACTGAAAATACTCAGTTCAATATAGATCCCATTGTATTTTAAATATAGATTCTAAGCGTATCAGTTCAATATAGAGCCACGACCCCAATCCAAGTCCTATGCCACCAATTTCATGAAGAATCCACATGCTTTATACAAACATGTATGTTGTTGCCCCTCACAACCACACATCACATGATAACAAGAATATATTTTGAGTGTTGGATTCTTTGTCCAAACTCCCCTGAGAGGAATATGATGGCAAATCCCTCCTTATACCAAAGAAACCACAAATAAAACCCCATGCCAAACTCCTCTTATGTTACACAACTTCAAAAATAAATCCAACCCTGAATGACAACAGTCGGAAGGAATCCAGATGGTGCTTCTTGAAGGCAATATGATATGTTAAGAAAATCACAAACAAACACCACCATATTTTATGCACAGGGGAGGTCGCATAATGTTTGTCAAACATAAAAAATAATTGAAACAATGGAAAATCACTTATTACAAGTTATACCCTAACTCTCATCCCCCATTCCAGAGTAAAATGTTTACTACTATCTACAAATGAGTCATCTAGAAAAGAAACAGTCAAGGCATCCCTCAACTTACTCCATAATTGTTAAGAAGACATCCAGAATCCTGCAAAAATTGGTTCAATCTTCCCACCAACAAATAACTAAAACTCACTTTGTATATTTAAAATTTATAAGATGCATTATACTACCACTAGATATTTTGGCACCCTTCATTGTCACTGCCCAGCTCCATATTCCACCTCCTCACTATCCTATCTCGAACAACCTGCAGCAACGGAAGAATGAAATTTGAGAAAGAGATGAAAATAATTGGACATTACCCTCAATGCTCTGTTTCCTCTCTCCCATGCAGTCACCATGACTTCTGTTGCTAAAGTTTTTTGAGCAAAAAGAGATGAAAAGAATAGAGAACACTTTACCTATTGCAGACTTGGAGAAGAAGATTTTGAGACCTGTCATATTTCCTTAGCATGAAGAGGGAATTTATATGTCAGTAGCCAACACCGACTCCAATCCTCCACTACCCTGCCATCACTGCACGGTTTTCCTTTTACAAATGCCCTGCAAAATATAACGGCCAAGAGTGGGAATGGAGAAAGCTAATCAAATGCCATGCAAAAGGTGATGAGTTACTAAGATTTACTATTATTAGGTTAAATCTAATGCGGGCTCATCTCAAACTGCCTCTCAACTTAATTGCCTGCCAAAACCTGCCAAGAATGTCTTCCACCAATACTACTATACTGCCAAATCTTTTTCTCTATTCATATTCATTTAAAAAAATAATATGCAAATATAGATTTTGTTTCAGTTTTTTCGCACCTTCATTGAATCTCCCAAATTGACAACAAATGAATTCGGGATCGGCTTCACATTCAGCCATTCCCCTTCCTTGGATCGCATCTGAAGCCCCCCTTCATTACCCTGGTAGAGAATTGTAAAGGAACCAATATCTGTATGAGGTAATAGCAGCTCCTCCTCCACAGATTTGGCATCAGAAAGGTAGTGAATTATTCGCATGATAGCTGTGTATTTTTCAAAATGAAAATGATAGAAATTCTCCACATCCAAGCCAAGACTGGCAAGAATTATTTTGCAGACCTTGCGTGCGAGCTCTGCCATAAGCAAAGAGTATTTTCGGAAGATCTCGCTGGAATTCGATCCAAGAACCGATTTTTATTTATGAGTTAGGGTTTGAATTTCAAATGTATAAAGAAACAGAAACCCTCACAATTTAACATACCTGAAAATCGTTGATCTTCCCTCCTGTGGCCATATCTTGTTGCTCAATTCCTGAATCGAATCAGATTCTGTTAAATTTAACATGGTGAAGATCTGTGTCTTGGGATTGCGATGATAGCCCGTTGCTGGATCACAAGTGAGGGTTTTTTCTTTGGCTTCTGCTGGCACAGAACATAGTTGACGGCTCTGGAACTCCACTTGTTAAAGAAAATCAATTGGAATTCCGTGGTTTCCGATGTAGAAAAATCCCCATTCTTTGCAGGCTTCTCTCACCACCACTAAGACAGGGTTGTTTTTAAGGCAATTTAAGTCTTCGCAATGAAAGTCGGACGGAAATTGTGAAATGTCGATTAGAGGGAGATCGACATGAGATTGCAGCGAGGAAGGCATGATTTGAGGATTTGAGATATCACAGGAAAATTAAAAGAAAACTTAGTCCAGGGAATTCTTAGTGGTGATGAGTTACTAAGATTTACTATTATTAGGTTAAATCTAATGCGGGCTCATCTCAAACTGCCTCTCAACTTAATTGCCTGCCAAAACCTGCCAAGAATGTCTTCCACCAATACTACTATACTGCCAAATCAACACGTCAAATTTTTTGTAAATGCGTTTTGTGTTTACGGATAGTATTGATCCCATTGTAGATCGCCTCTCGGCAAAATTATATTAATATTTTGGCAATTGTTTTTCTCATCTCAAATAGAGCTATTGAGGTGAAAAAAACAAATACATAAAATGTTATAATACCTCAACACTATTCTACTGACAGTTGGCATTGATGATTTGTTTATGTTGATGCAACATAAATGATTTATTACACTTATTAAGAGACATTTATTAAAGTCGATGATTTGATAGCATTGCTCCCAATCAAATAAAATCCAAACAAACAAACAAAAAATGAAGATATCTCTAGAATCATGTTTTCAGAGCTAGCGTGAATAATTGATACTATGCAAATGGGAGGAACATTGTGCCTGTCTAATTCAATTAAATTTGAGTACATAGATTTGAAATAAAGAAAGATGCTTGTAATCTTTTTTTGACTATTATATAAATAATGTGAATAAGTCTCTCATTTCAAACGGACAATCTAATAGGAACTTTGTTGTCGAATTAGATGATTTTTTAAATTCAATGACTGACATCTTCCATTCAATTATTTAGATCACTTTTAGTGCATTATTGTTGTTGTCTCTGTGAATTATTGTGGAAGGTATTGATTATGAATAAATCTTTGCTCTTGTAGCTAGAATTGAAGTTGTTAGACTGTTGCTTATAAGAACTTCAAAGTTTATCAGATGGATGTCAAGTTAGCCTTTTTGAATGATGATCTTGACGAGAAAGTCTACATTGAGCAACTAGATGGCTTTTCTTTATCAGATGAAGTTGATATGGTATGCAAATTGAAGAAAGATCTGTATGGACTGAGGCAAGCCCCTAGAGCCTAGTATGCAAGATTAGATAAGTATTTGATGGAGTTAGGATTTTGTAAAGGTACTACTGGTAGTAACTTATACTTTAAGGTTGAGAATGATAACATGTTGATTGTTGAAGTATTTGTGGATGACAATATTTTTGGAGGAGATGATGATTTGAGTATGAAATTTGTTGATGATATGCAAAAGGAATTTGAGATTTCTATGATAGGTGAAATGATATTCTTCTTAGGATTGTAGATTACTTAGACTGGTAAAGGAATTTTCATTTCTTAATCTACGTATGTGAAGGGATTGCTAAAAAAATTTGGGCTAAATGTTTCTAAACCTGTTAGAACTCCTATGGTGACTGGATGCAAATTGTCTAAGAATGATGAATCTAAGAAAGTGAATCAGATCTTGTATAGATCAATGGTTGGTGGACTATTGTACCTGACTCAGACTGGACTGGATATTATGCATGTCGTGTGCCTTTGTGTCAGATTTCAAGTTGATCCTAAGAGACTCATGTTACTGTTGTTAAAAGAATTTTCAGATACTTGAAGGGAACTGCTGACTATGGGTTGTGGTATCCAAAGAATGATGATTTTATGCTTTGTGCCTATATTGATGTTGATTGGGCAGGTGATGTAGATGACCGGAAGAGCACTACCGGTGGAGCATTCTTTTGGGGGAGGAAGTTGGTGTCATGGTCTAGCAAGAAACATGATGTTATATCTTTGTCTGCTGCTGAAGCTGAATACATTGTTGTTGATACAAATTGTACTTAGGTGGTTTGGATGAAACAGATGTTGAAAGACATTAGAGTTGTGTATGACGAGCCTATTGTTATCTATTGTGACAATTCAAGTGCTATCAATATTTCCAAGAATCTAGTACTACATTCTAAAATGAAGCATATATTAATTAAATATCATTTCTTGAGGGAGAAAGTTAGTGATGAGAAAGTAAATTTGGAGTATGTGTCTTCAAAAGATCAGATTGCAGATACATTTGTGCATTTGAGAGATAGGGGTCTCTGCCCCTCCTGATGAGAACTAGGTGCATTGAGATGCATCAATCTGGTGGATCTTTTTATCCAAGTTGATGAGTTGATGTTGCTACTCAGTCGGAGTAGTTAGTTAGTTATTTTAGAGCTGTGAGTTTTTTTCCAAGGGGGAGAGAAGCTTGATTAGTTTATATCTTTGGAATTGCTATCAAAGGGGGAGAGAAGCATGTGAAAAAATATTTTATCTTTTGATATTTGTGTGCATGATCTTAGGGGGAGCCTATTAGATTTTTGTTGATGTTGATTCATTCCTTTGCATTGATTGTTTTCACATTCATATGTTGCCATCAATGCCAAAGGGGGAGATTGTTGGACATTGTTGCTGCTAGGATATGTTGTTGTCATTGATGTCAACATATTCCTATGATTTATTGCTCCCGTGGTTGCATATTGGTTTATTGCGATCATGGTTCAGTATATGGATTATTTCTAGTATCAGTATATCTTTTTGTATTGGGTTCAGTGATCCGAGAGCTTAATTGATCATATCATGTGATTTGGTTTACGGTTTGGTTCTTTTGATTAGTGCTTTGTAGAGTTCAACATTTCCTCTGGTATATTTTGGTCTGATCAGATCTTGAGTTGTGATTTTGGGAGATTGTTTGGGATGCTCATGTGTATCTTCGTTTCAGATGGATCGTGATTTGGTGCTCCGAAAGTTATCTTTCCTCGTGACAGTTCTTGTTGTTTGATTGTTCTTGAGTTTCAGATGTTGATCGATGAAGATTTGATAAGTGGTGTTCGTGCAGTTGTTACAAATGGTTCTAACATGCTTGTTGGTGTTTCCTAATCATATCCTATTTGTCTTGGCAATCTGAATTGATTGGTGTTCAAGTTTTTGGTGATTTTCATAATCCGGTGATGTTCTTCGTGTTATGCGGTATTTTGGTGGTGTAACGTGTTGCAGTTGGTCTTGACATGATTTTTGGTGGTGATGAGAGTTTGGAGATTTGATTTAGGTCCATGCTATGCTATTCATATCATTATATTGGTCCAGTGGTTGATTTATGTATCGTGTGATGTAATTTTATAATTAGGTGTTATGGGTCTGGCCGACCTTGTAGTCAAGGTTGATGAATTATATAAATGGGTGTAATATTCATGTAATTTGGTGTTGAGGAGTTGATTATGCATTATCAAAGAATGGTGTACGTGCAATCAAGACAAATTATCCTTTAGTGTGGTGTGTTCAACAGAGATTGGTGAAGAGCAGACATTTGTGCCCAACCGAAACTGTCACCAGGGATTAACATATGCTATTATTGTAGTTCATTCTTTTCGGATTGATTCCAAATCTTATTGTAAGGTAGTGAACCTTCCTTGAGGGTTGGAGACTTTTGGGTCATTGTATTCTAAGCAGTGAGCTCTAGGTAGTTTGCCTGAATGCATGTGCATTCCCCATTGTAATATTTACACATACTATTGTAGGGTATTGTCTCCTTGTGGGTAAGTTCCCACTATGGTCTTTCCCTTAACCGGGTTTTCCACGTCAAAAATATTGGTGTTATGTGTGTTGTTGTTATTGTTGTTATCTTTTCTTTTGCTATAGATGATCAGATATGAGATTGTGCTTAATTGTTTTGATATAGTGAAAACTGATTCACCCCCCTCTTAGTTTTCCTTCTCGGTGCTACCAACAGGAACTTGTTACGCTTGAGGGTTTGCTTCAAACTAGGATTCTTATTCTTGACTTGACGATGGATTGACCTCTTGGGATGCTTGGTTGACGTGAGCATGAAGGGAATTAGTGGAATGGGGAGTGATTTGCACTTATGTGAATTTGGATTAGGAAGGTTGTCAAATATTTGGAAAAATGTTTGGAAAATGTTTTGGAGGCTGGTAATTGTCAACTACTCTTGGAAAGAATACATCAAGCAAAGTATACGCATTGGCCAAGTGTGACGCTTCAACACTTGAGCGTGAAAGTGATGGGGGCCTAGATTAGCCCAAACAGATTATATAGGTTTTGCACAAATGAAGACACGCTTTTAAAACATACGACCTAAGGCTGGAAAGTGGAAACCACTTGATAGGCCTCTCGCACAAGCAATACTTTACTCAAGCGAACAAATAGAGAGTCTGGTAGCACTGACTCCCCCTTACAATGCACTCACTTCTCGCGCATACCAGATTCTCTTACCCTAAAGATTTGAAGATTTATGATATAGGGAATTCATGTCTCATGCTGAGCGGGTACATGAGAGGTAACTTTAGGGTATGATCCGCATCCCCTGCACTATCAAATGTAGGATTTTGTCTACTAAAACTGGTTCTTAGTGTAATTTCTAAGGGATCACCAATCCAAGGACAGTTTCTTGAAGCAAGCCACTTAAGGCTCTAATCAGGCTTATCGGTGCAACAAGGGCCCCCACATACGTCGAATTCACTCAACACCTCAGCCACCTGACTAGCTTATTTATATAGCGGCTCAGAAAAACTCGCTCGATGTCATGCTGGAAGAGTTGATATCCCCGACATGTCCCAATTCAAAGTATTCTTGTGGGGTGATGAAATCCCCAATAAAAAATACCCCTCTCTACAAAAATAAAAAGTGAGTGTTGTTGATTGGTCTTTCTCTTACACCCAAGATCCGTGAAGGTAAGGGGAGAGGATACTCAAGCACAATGGTGGGTCCACTCGAACATGCATGCAAGTGCACAAGACATGAAAGACACTAGTTAATTTTAATCCCTCATGTATATGTTTTCTACACTAAAATGGAAGAAAGAAAACTATTCTAGAGATAAAAATTGACTTTGACAAGCGAAGTTGCAAGGAAAATTGTCAATAGTCTGATATTAAGGCCTTGGACAAACGAGAAACCTGCAAAAACTAAATTTTGGATCAATAACACAAAAAAATGCTAAGGTAATAGCGTAGATGCTGAACCACAAGCGCAAATGTTGTAATGTCTATGCAGACAATGTAATGTTCATGTAGACACTGAAACCGTTTGCACATAGCCTATCAACAAAAAGCGAGAAAAAATGACAGAATTCAAAATTTTCAAAATTTGAATTTTCAACTACCCAAAACGCAAATGTTAATCCTGTGTGCAGACATTAGGCATGTGCACAAACGTCGAAGTGGGAAAAATTAGATGCTCAACTGCTCCTTGAAATTTAAAAATTTGAAATTTGAAATTTAAAATTTAAGCAGGCTTTTCTGCCACAATGCAAGCATTGAAGCACAACGTCTGCACTAATGCTGGTGCGTTGGAAACCCGAGAAAACCTAACTAATTTGCTTAAAAGATTGCTAAAACAGAAAAGAAAACTAACAATCTAACTTGCTTTTGTTCTTTTTAACCCTTTTTTGTTGATTTTGTATTTTAACTTGTAAAGAAAACAAGAAAATTAATTTTAAACTTAGAAACAAAGTGTCAATAGACACTAGATGGAGATGCCAAAGGAAATCGCAAATGTTGAAGTATAGAAAACCTGCAAAAGGCAGGTTAGCAAATTTGAAATTTCAATGCATACATTGTTTCTTCGTGGAGATGTTGAACCAACAAGGCAGATACGTCAGTTTGCAAATGCAGGCATAGAACTGGGACCTGCGAGCTAAAAATCACAAAATCTCCAAATTTTGATTACTTTCAAGGGACGTGGGTCTCACCAGGCATGCCAAAATGAACCAAGGGAAATGTATTGCAATAGTAAGAAGGTTAGTTCAAACTAAAATAACACAAACATTCAAATAACACATGAAAATAACCTTATACCTTGCAAAGAAGCCACTTGTTCCTCCGATTGGACCTTTGATAAAGCCAAAGATGTGCCCCTTCTCAAATTGTTTGGATTGGTCCTAGGTGGGTATGTGGATTGCTCTCCAAAATGCACAACAAATGAGAAGGATATGGGTGATGGACAGTGGATGATGGATGAATGTTTATGAGAACTAAGAATTGGATGCCTAAATTAACTATAATGAGGATGCTAAGAGGATGATTCTAAACACAAATGAGCAGCATATGATTACTTGAATTGGAGATGAGAAATGAAGGGGAGGGGACCCCAATTTATAGATTTGAAGGGGGGTAAATGGATGGTTGAGATTGAAGATGAATCACGAGTGGAGATTGAAGGAAGGTGGGGACATGGATTGAGAGGACAAGGTGTGGAGACCAAGAGATTTACCATAAAGGCATTTCTTGTCTCCACACTCCACAAGGTGCATGGGGAAGAGGTCCTCAAGCACCTTGGGGGAATAAAAAAGAATTTAAAATTCATTGGGAGAGGACAAGGGAATTAAAAATTCTCAAATAATGGATTGCGTGGGGAAAGGAAATGGGAAAAGGAATTAAAAATTCCTTGGGAAAATGAGAGTGCCTAGGAAAATGGGGAAATTTGAAATCCTTGAAATGACCCAATTAGGGGAATAAAGGTTGGAAGGCGAAGGGGACAAACCATTTGTAGGGATTGGTTGACTTGGTGGCTAATCATGGGATTAGCCACTAGCAAATGATTAAAAGGGGGATTAGGAGGATTAATAAGAGATTAGAAGACAAGTGGGATTTGTAGGATTTGATAAGAGGAGAGAGAATGATTGGAGGAACTAAAAAATTAGGAAATAATGTTAAGTGGGCTTCTAGACGAATTAATTAGGCTAAGTGTGGATTAGGAGAAGTGATTTGTAGGAATCACATGATTTAGTTAATTAATTTGAATTAACTAACTAAAGGGAATTTAGTAGAATTAATTAATTTTAAGGACTTTAGAAGAATAGGGAATAATTGATTTATTTAATAAATCAATTATTGGACTATAGTTATAGGATTAATTAGAATAAATTTAATTAATTCTGAGAAGGACAAAGGGGACCATAATTAAATAAATTAATAATGTAGAAATGATAAATTAATTAAATATTTAATTTAATTAATTTCAGACGTCTACACAAGTATCAAGTGACACTTTGAAATGTGTACTCTTTGACCCTTGCGTGCATAACAAATCACATATGTGCATCATTACTACCTAGAAGCCAAAACAATAGCTATAAGTAGTTAAGTCGCATGCAGAGAAAAAAATCATCAAAATTTGATGTACCGTTTAGAATCTGTGGGTGCACAAAGTTAGCTATAACAACTACTGATATTTTTCCCCTAATTCCATCGAATATTCTATCAGCTCTTAGTATCATAGACATTTATGACTGTAACAAAAAATCATCATTTAAATGTTGTCAATGCATAAGATTTAATGCACCAATCTACATAACCTTTTGTGAGATAAGAAAGAATAGCTATGAAAAAAATCACATTTATTAAATATTTTTCATTGCAATGAAATCGTCGTAGCGAAAAAGATTAATGGATTAGAACACTAGTAAAAGTCTATCTAGACAATGTCATTTAGTAAAAAAAACAAATATAGTAGGTATCGAAGAGAATGTTGACTAATACTTTTTTCATTCCTTAGAGCAACATAGGTGGTACAAAGATGTACAATTTGAAACTCTCATTAGGAATCAATGCTTCTAGATTAGATTGTGTGAAGTTTTTTTGCATCAGCATTTTGGATCACACTCTGTGATCCATCATCAAGATGATAGAGAGCAATTAGGGCTGATCAAAATGAGGGAAGTCGAGTGTAGCTGAGAGTACTTCATTAAACGTTGAAAGGCACATTTCTAAACCCGCTACTGGACCATATGACTAGTGCTTTACCCAATTTGCAACCACATTTCCTAGTTGGGGATCTAGTTGGCCATGGTGGCTTTGGTGAGGGACTCTTCCATGCATTAAATTGGTAGAGGCTAGTGCTTGTCACTTTGGGGGGGCATATTGTATTCTCTTTCATGGATCGTCTTAGCATACCAATGGTTTGTAGGTCCCCAGATAAGAGACATCTTGAATAACCTTTGTGTGTGTTATTCATTTAATTCCATGCAACAAGTAGATTTTTACTTGCAATATGATGTATGATATAGTTGTGGAGGTCAGGTATCTAGACCACTCTCTTACATACTTGTTTTGTCATGATTGGAAAGTGGATTTAAAATTCTTGATTGCCTTGACAATGGAAGTAGGGAAACTCACAAGTTATTTGGTCTAGATTGAGAGAGAAAGTGTCATGTCGCTGCCACTTGTGGCCCAAGAATTTGTGCCCATCATTGCTAGGGCAACTCAGCTATCCTCACCAAATTCAACATCTTTGCAAAAACAAAAAGATAGATCAATACCACAGACATAAAATATATAGAATCACATTTTTTATACTAGAATAAATATGAAATGGCTAAGTGACTTATCTCACTTACCTCCACCTTCAAATTTTCTACCATCATGAACACCTTGGAAGGTCACAAGGTAAATCCCCAAAAGAAATCCAACACCAAAAGATGGCTCCAGTGTAATGTCATTGAAGAGGATGGTTTTTTATGATAATGATCATTTAAACTTGTAAATATTTTTTTTATTGATGCGATCGTTGAAGAGGATGGTTTTTTATGATAATGATCATTTTAACTTGTAAATATTTTTTTATCGGTGTGATCGTTGCACTCCCTTATGGTGCAAGTGCTAGTATAATATATAATTGATAATAGATATCATCTAAATTTTATTTAATGTTACATTATAATTTATAGATTAATTTAATATTATTTTGTAAGTGGAGAAATAAGCATTATTTTATTGAAAGTGATTAGATTATGTGGGAGAAAATTATTTAGTAGAATTTCTCATAGATGTATTATCACGGCTTTCTTTGATCATAAAATATGCACAAAATAGATTTGTAAAAGTCCTCAGAAACTCTCAAACAAATGAAAAATTAACATGTATAAAATTGGTTCTAAAAATCCTTGCATATCTTCCTCTCTCTCTCTCTCTCTATTGCAAATATAACATGAGCCTATTGGTAATGAAGTTTGATTATCTACCTCATTTAGAGATTATGCCTCAATTGTATTTCACTCCTTCTAAGAGGATACATAGTCAATTTCAAACTATCACTTATCCATTGATACCTTTTTCACAAAAACACATTATTTTCTAAATGACCTACCAATTGACATAATGTATGCATTAATATATACAAGAAACAGAACATTTTTCTTTAATTGACCTTCCACACGAGTTTGATATACCCATCGCACAATGTGGGATTGCTACTTGTATTGTGATTGCTGCTTGTATAACGATAAACAACAAAAAGAGAGCTACTGCCCCACACAACAAACTTAATAAGCATCACCTAATGCTAGGTACTTACATTAACAAAGACACATATATATTGTATATATAGCATGCACGATTGAACAAGTGGCGTGTCTTAGTTGGCTGGCAGCCACACAACATGGCCCTGCGGAATGAAGTGGCAAAGAGAAGCAGCACCAGGCTTCACATTCAAAACCTGGAATGCCACGTGGCTGGGGTTCCACGCGCTGGTGTCCTTGTGGCAAACCACGACAGCCTCAGCCCTAGTGCCATCTTCGCCCTTAACCCAAACCCTAGCAGTCCGCGTGGCCTGCGCCTCGTGGCAGTAAAACACCGCGTACGCGTATTTCTGACTGTGACACACCACCGACTTCTCCCCCCACCCCCGTGATGGTATATTCCTGCTTCACGGATTTCCACGTCTTTGAACATTGGTTGCCACAACAGTTAAATGGTTGCTTCCCAACCTGGACATGCGGTAATCAATCATGGACTCCAACGACGTGGCGCAGAATTTGCTTTCGCCCTTAATGGCGGGACTCTCGCATTCCTGTAAAGTCTCCTCCATGGCCACACCCATATCGGAATCCTGCGCTACGTTGAGCTCCCTCAAAGCCACCGAAAGCTTGGAGGAGGCAAACGGGATTTCTTCCGCCACACCGTGCGGAAAAAAATGCGTCTTCTGGGCGTCCGGATTGTTGTCCTGCACTAGGCGTAAAAACACTTTGGTTCCGCTGTGCAAATCTTTTTCCAGTAGAAACATGGAGAGCGATGGGTCGGCTAGCATTTGCGCATCTGCAGCGTAATTGTAATTGTATGGACTCTTTGTGCCAACGTGTACTCCGACCCCCTTGCCATGCAAAGTGGTGGCTTCGATAGCGCCCAATACTGACTGCAAAACAACGAAAGACAGAGAAAGCAGCAATATACAGTCACAAAGGGACAGTTAAGAACAAGCAACCACTGAAACAAGTGGACAGCAATCATCTGGAAGGAAAACAAGAACAAAGAGTCGAGATAAAGAAAAATAAAAGGGATTCATTTCTCATAAGATCGAAGGGTCCTATTTGTAGAGGTAAAGCATTTAAATCCAAAAGATACAGTACATTATCAACTAAAACATGTTTAATCATGAAGTTTCTTCAAACATACTAAACTCAATACTTTACTTCCGTGAATATCATCTAAATGTTATTAATTCTAAATGCACCATTTATTCTCATAATGATCCCCATAACATTATAATTTGACTTCTAAAAAATATCTTCTAACATTATCAAATCAAATATATCAGTAAAATTTGAACAGAAGAAAAGCATACCAGGAGAATAATTAAACCACTTAAAATCTTCATCTTGTGAAAGCCAACCAATTCTGCGAGCACCAAATTACAGCGACTATGAGATACGAAGTGGAGAAGGAATTTGTGTGCATAAATAGGGAACTTTGGTACCCCAAGAGCCTAATAAACATTAGTGGAGGGGACAGTTCTCAACGTCTCGTTTAAACCAGTACGGTTTTCCGCCAAATTAAAGTAGCAGCTACGTAGCTTAATAATTATATATCCTGTCCATATTCAATGTGAGTGACGGTCATTGGAGTTGGTGAATTCCCAAAAATATATATAAAATCATTTTCTTTTATTTGGAAATTTTAAAAAAAAAATTATATTTTTAGTATGAATTTTATTTGATTTTTTTTCTTAATATCTCAAATCACATCATTTTTTAATTTTTTATTGTAGAAATTTTTATATTTAAAATTTTTCAATATGTCAATCAAATTATAATTTTTTTATTGTGACATATTTTTTTAATAATTTTTAAATATATAATGTATATTTCTATATTTTCTTGATTTTATTTGATTTTTTCAATATCTCAAAACACATCACTTTCTTTTAATGTGAGAATTTCTCATAGCATTATGCACCTATTTTCCTTCATTTATACATTGATTAGTATACAACTGATATGTTATAGCATAAACAGATAATGTTCCATGTTTTCTCGATATTATTTCAAATCATATCAATTTTCTTTTAATGTAGGAATCTTATAAAATATATATATATATCTTGAATCACACCTATATAATTTTATGACACCAGAAGTACAACACAATTCCTCTATTCTGCAGAACTAAGGCTGGCCAACTACAGACAAGACCAACTTCACCCTCTACTATTAACAAATCAGAATTTCTCTGATCTCTGCGAATTGCAGATCAGGAGCTGATCTCTGCAATCTTGTCCTGCTTTTGTCCATCTTGAATGACACAACATATACTCTCATCACATCCCACAGAAGAGGAACTTACAGAATCTCTGCCAGAGATATCTTATCCTGCTTTTGTCTATCTTGAATGACACAACATACAGTCTCGTCACGTCAGTCCATGCACAAACAAAAGAGACGCAGACAGAAATCAGGAGCTATCTATAAGTTCAGGATAACATGTGAATCCCTGACAGAGATATCTACAGGTAACATGTGAACTCTTCTGTAACCATGACTTACAGGCAGAGCCAGTTTGAAAAAGTATAGTCTTGGATGTCATATAATTATAGTCTCTGACATGCATGGCGAACATTACCATCCTTGGATGAGATATTCTTGCAGTCACATTGCGGGGACCTCATATGTTCATAATATCACCTCTAGCTTTTCAAATATTCATAGATTTATTTAGTTAAGAAAGCAAGCTTCAAGTTTTAATTAAATAAAAAAAAATCGTAGATGTTAAAATGGGGCAAGAAAGTACATTTAATTTTATATGTTGAAGAAGGAATTCAAGGTGTTTTCTTCGAATTCTATAGATCGACTAATTGAAAATGATCAGTTAACTTCTATTACTATCAACATCTTAAAAACCAGGGTGAATTCATTCATAAAAAGAAAATGGGAAATTTTCCATGAAAGGCGAGTAAAATTGATATGATTATCAACATAGACCTTGAAGATGATCAAGAATGGGATGGTTGGATTTACACATGTATTCATAACGTTGTATATTTTATTTAATTTGTTGTTTTAATAATTTTTATAAAGCTCAAAATATGGATGAACATTTGAGTGTTTTGCAAGTCTTGAACAATATTATAGTTTTATCTTTTTATGATCTATTCAAAGTAAATTGATTCTAAACATAAGTGATAGCTATAGTTCAATAACAATTGTGTGATTGTAAGGCATGTTGGAAAAGTTTTAATCATCTAAGTAAGATGATTATCAATATTTTGTGATACATATCTCTCTCTCTCTCTCTCTCTCTCTCTCTCTCTCTCTCTCTCTCTCTCTCTCTCTCTCTCTCTCTCTCTCTCTCTCTCTCTCTCTCTCTCTCTCTCTCATGTTTTAGGAACTATTTAACCATTGAAAATAATGGTAATTTGAGTTGTAGACCCCAAATCCCTGAGGTTGTATAGTCTCCCAAATGTTACGGGTGTCAAACTTGGAAAGAGTATCATGAAACCTATGTTCAACTTGGGAAACTTAGGACCAATTGCTAAGGTGGGTACAAGACCTCCTTCACTTTTGGTTCTAGACCAAGGGGGGTTCCCTAAGGTGCTATAATAGAGATTATTAATGGAACACAAAACTTACCTTGGCACATACCATACCCATTGCATAGTACATCCCTATTTCAATTGTCACTTTTTGCATATATGTTGGTTTAGGAAACTCAAGGTTAAGAGAATATTATTAAAATAGATAATCTGACACATGACCATCAATAAATGAGCTTTAAGGTAACAACTTTGATCTTATGGACATTTAGACATGACAATTGGAACACATTAAAACTAATAAAATTTAAAAAGTGTTTAAATGTATTTTGAGTGTGTAGAGGATGATGGGGAGAAAAAGTCAGTAACAAACATATGTTTTTATATAAGTAAAACATGCAATAACTATAACCAAGGTGATATCTTAATCAAGATATCAAGGAAAATTGGAGAAACAACTCAAACACGACAGTGAAGAAGAATTAAACCCAAAATTAGCTCATTGCTAGGCAATTGTGTGATTTTGAGTGTAATTGCATGATTCTAAGTGCAATTGCATGATTCAATTAGTAATTGTGTAAATCAATTAGCAATTGCGTGATTTCATCAGCAACTATGTAAATCTTGGTGTAGTTGCATGATTCTACTCCGAAAAACCATATGCGGCATCAAGTTTGATAAAAATGAAGACCAACCCATTTGAGAACTACCTCATGACACCCCAAAAAAATATAAATATGATTCATTACTTTTAATCAATTAATCCAGCTAACATCACTTATCTCATTCTAATCAATATTGAAATCAACATTTATATCCACATTTCTCATATGACAATTGTGAATCACAACATTTGTCTATTTCAATCATTAAGCACAATTTAGGTCTAGATTATGTTGTAGCAACAACCCAATAAGTCAAGTACCCAAATCAATCATGCAATGGTTCTCACAACCAAGCACAAGAAGAAAGCTCACATCTCAATGCAACAAAATAATCAAATCACCATGAATCAATCAAACACATGACTAGTCTAGAATGATCATGAGACATATATCAAAGCAAGGCATAAGATAACACTCAAAACAACATACACTGCAACAATAAAGAGTCCAAAGCAAGATGGAGTGCCACAAAATGATCCACATCAAATTGCAAGAGATACAATCCACGGGCATAAGGATGGGTCCACACAAAGAAGTTTGCAATGCAAAAAAGCAAACGGGAGGGGCATTACACACTCTCTCTATTTGTTGATGTTTCTCACTCCCCCTAGTCACCCTCTCTCTTTGTGTCTCCCTCTCTTCACCTCTCTCCTCATCTCTCCCTCTCTCACTTACTTGATACTTGCTCCTCCTCCCTTCTCCTCCTAGCCCCTAGTTACCTCCAAATCTCTCTCTCATTTTCTCTTCCCCCATAATTATGGGCTCTCTCTAACCTCTCTCCCCATCTCTCTCCCTCCCCTTACCCCTAATTACCCCCTCTCTCTCTCATTCTCCCTACCATTCTCTCTTTCCCCTCTCTAGTTCTCAATCCCTTCCTCCCTCTCTCCCTCTCCCTATTCTCCCCCTCCCCCTAATTAACCTCTATCTCACTCTCTCTCTTCACTTATCTCCATATCTCTCCCTCTCTACCCCTCTCTCCATCTCTTCATCTCTCCCTTTGTTGATAAGTTTCCCCCTCTCCCTCTCTCACTCTCCTACTCAATAATTACTCCTAACTCTCTCTTATTCTCTCTTCCCCTCTAATTACCCTCTCCTGCTCTCTCACCTCTCTCCCCATCTCCCTTTTTTGATATTGATTACCTTGGATGCGTAAAAAAAAAAGAGGCCAAGGAAAATCCTTTGGTTCTCTTTTTTGGTGAAAACTGAATGGATATTAGTTTGGAAAGGATATCCATTTGGTGAGTCATACAAAAAAGGAAGGTGGACCATTTTGAGCATTCCAATAGTCCCCACATTCATTTTGTAGTTGAGAAACCCATGTTTTCTATCTGATACAAATAAAATTTAGCTTTTGGTGCACTCTTTAACACAAAATTCACTTTATTAATTATTTTTGTTCATCTCTTTGTAGGTCTAATAGGGAGAAATAGTTGTCGTAAACAAAAAGACATGAGAAAACCCACAATATAAAAAATTGAAGCATATGGATAAAAAGATAGAGAAATTCATAACAAGAGAAGATAAAGTATGTTGAGTATTAGTCAAGGTGTGGCCTATTCTCCATCCATAAATGTTATTGTAAGTGAAAATCAAATTGAATATGAAATTGTTGAACATGATATTGAAATTGAAAATAAAAATTTTGAAATTGATATTAAAAATGTAGATCAATTGAATCTGAAAATGTTGAGATTGAAAATATAAAATATTGGAATTGATATAGAAAATGTTGATAACATTCAAAATGAAAAAATTGATAACATTGAAACTTATGAAACAATTGAACATTGTGTAGCACCAAATTATATGAGAAATTAAGACCTTTTGTGGAAGAAAGACATTTCCAAATCCGAGACCTTCAAGAACCCCAAAATGCTTACTTGAAATTGATGAGAAAATTATAAAAAAAATTGAAGGAATGAAGTCAACATGAACTGTTCAATTGTGAGCTACATAACTTTTCAATGAATATTTTAGCAATAAGACATTGACTAAAGAATGTTAACATTTTTAAAAATTGCTAAAGATACACAAAATGAGACTTTTTCTAGCCAAATTGAAGATTTGTGTGAACAAAAAGACTGAGACAATTTTATTATTGTAAAAAATATTTTTAATGCTATCAATTATATTGGAAAGTGTAGTCACACAAATTTGTCCAGTTTAATTAAATAAATATTCGCTATTTATTTAATTAAAAATCCACTAGCCATCAGTTAATTAAATTAATATTTAATTAATTCATCCCCAAACATTCTTCTATTAATTAAATAAATTATTCAATTTATTTTAATTAATTCATTAAATCAAATTCAAATCAATTAAATAAATAAAATATATTTATTTAATTAAAATCCCCTATTCCTCTTTTAAATAAATTAAATAAAACATTTATTTAAATCATTATTCCCCCCCCACTTGCATTTTCCTACAAATACAACTTGCACACATTTATTGAAATAAATGAATTTTTATTTTAATAAAATCCTATTTTCCCTCACCCACCAAATCCACTTGCAAATCTAATCTCCTTCTAGATTCTTCTAACCCCTTCCTAATTAGCTTAATCCATCCCCTAATTATTGTCACATTCCTAAGCAAAATGGAGTCACTTCTCAAAGACTCCAAAGTCTTTGAAAAGCATTTAATGCTTTGTGTGTTCAACAAATTAACCCCCAAAGTCTTCCAAGACCACTAATGGCTCTTACATGACCATTTATGGCTCTTACATAACCATTTATGGTTATTTCAAACTTGTCTCCCCAAACATTTATTGTTTCGACCATATTCATCCATTTCACATTTGCACAAGAGTTTATCCATTGGATAAAAGCTTTATTCTTGGAATAAAGAGTTTATTCATTTAACCAACCTTGACTTTAAACTCCCAAGGTCATTTCAAGCATTAAATGCTTATTTCCTCTCCTCTCAACCTATCTCACATTGACACTTGTCATCTTGGGATTGGGTTGAAAGCCCTCACATGGATTTTAAATCATTCAATCCTGACCCTTGTTGAGATTACTCAATCTCAACCATCCATTGCTCCATTTTTCCTATAAATAGAGCCCATTTCTTCATAATCCAGATCCTGAAAACTTGTATGCATTTAAGCTATAGGCATTTTAAGAGAGCATTTTAGCATAATCAACTAATATATTGTTATTTTGGTTAAAATAAATCATTTTAGCATCAACAGCATAGTATTTAGCATTTCATTTCATATTTGAAGCACAATACTAAATCTCAATCCTCCATAAGCATCCATAGTGCAAAAAGCTGCTGAGAGCTACACTATTTTGGAACTTGGAGAGGAGAGGAATAAGGGAGAAGGAGCTAAGGCCATGCTAAGAGGCAGTTGGAGATGTCTCACAATCTTTGTTTTGTTTATTAGATACATTAGCATGCTTTTAGTGTCTCTCTTGGTATGCCTTGTTAGATTAGTTTTTGTTTGACTAACACTAATGATTTCCTGGGTTTTTCTTGTGTGTTATTCATCTTAGACTAACCTTGTCCATTTTGCAGGGCATCAGAAAGATTAGAAAGAAAAATAATAAGAGGGTTGCTCATAGAATTTTCATAGCCTCTTTAGTAAGCCATCATTTGAGAAGGGCTTGTTTATGAGACAAACTTGTATTGATTTCAACATAAATCACAAAATGTTAGAAACAACACTTCTAAATATAGAAAGACTCGATGATCCTCTTCAAAATGATACATAGGCTTTTTTTGGGAGGCTTCCACATGTTGATAAGAAGCTAATCAATAACGTAAAGGAGCATATTCAACAATTTTGGCACTCTAACTCTAAAGTATCACCCAATGTATAGGATGTTTTAAAGTTCAAAATTGACATTTGAGACTACACACCGCATCCTAAACATTTTTTGGAATCAAGACAAACAATGTTGCGCAATTTTTTTGTGAAACACATCCAACTTTGCAAATCTCACAAAGGACTTTTCAATTTTGTTAGCCATTTTATTGTGTACCTCTTAAAATTGGTAATACTAGTTGTAAATACCATGAGGATTTTCAATGCATCATAAACTATTATTCTATATTTATTCCACTTTCCATTCTAATTAAATGTTGTATGAGTGTGGTGCAATGCAACTTTTGATGTCATCCATGGACTTGTTGGTTTTTATTTAGGTGTTAGAGATGTTGGCTTCTTTTCTATAGAAATGAATGTTTAAATGAGAAGTGTTCACAATTTGGTGGCTTGCCAAAGTTTGTTTCATTTTTTTGTGAGGGCAACTAAAAAAATTTGGAAAGAAAACATTTAAGAAAAAGAGATATGAGATGGTGAAATATAGTTTGAAGAGTGGAGGTGAAAGTTCTAGATGCAAGTTGGTTACAACAAAAGTCAGTGTTTCTGATTTTATTTCAGATTTTAAGGAAAATATTTTCTACAAATATGCAAAGCATAGCCATAGGTCTCAGTGATTAGATCAACAATTCAAGATGTGTTTAAGGACTCTTTCCCAAATGGGATTATTATGTTAGTGGTCGATTTTGCAAAAAAATACACATTGCAGCCACAAAATAAGGTATAATCTCAATATTAAAATTCATTTCAGATTACTATTTTTTTTCACATGACATATAGACATGCCCTTGATAGTACAAAAAAGGACAAGAAGATAATCATGGATTACCATTTTTATATGAGTGATGATATATCTCACTCTTTGAAGTATGTACATCATTGTTTTGAGATTTTTTTGAGTTATTGTAGGAAAAAGATATTGATTTGGGTCGACATCTCACTTGGTTAGATAAGTGAATGGATCAATTCAATAATGCTAGTATGCTTTATTGGTTAAGTAGAATGCATGTAGAGAGGGGTATACCTCATATTTAAAGTTTTTTTAAAGCTAGGCATGGGAATAGGGAGCATGATGGAGTAGGTGCATGTGTGAAGAGAGCTTTGGTTAAGGAGAAATTGAGGATTTCAGGTGATACATTTAGTGATGCATGTTCTATTGTTGATTGGTGTAGTTCATCATTGTCACAAAGAGGGACACTTGATTCAAATGCATAAGTTCTTTTAATTGGTTGATGATGGCACAATAGGAGACAAATTGGATTATCAGACAATCAAAGAATCTTCAAAGATGCATTCATTTCAAAGCTTACATGCAAGTACATGGACTATTTAGACACAACATTTGACTTATTTTTGTCACAATTAATCAATGTGAGTCTAGTGAGTCAATAGATACATAGATGTCACATTATCTAACTCCTTTATTTGAAACAATATCCTTTTACATGATGACATGGAAAGTTCACTTGACTATGATCGTCTTTTAAATCTTCTATAGCTAGGACATATGCAATTGTTGCACCACATGGGAATGAAGAGAGATTGGACTACTAGTTGGCACAATGTGTACAAGGAAAGTTGAAGCTAACACAAGTGATGATAAATGTTGACGAGTTCATGTATCCTACAAGTTTAGTTGTTGCTAGAACTTGGTTGTAAATATATATGATTAGAAAGAATGGCATACCTGCATTTTAAGACTACAAGAAACACAAAACCATTATCATGTGGGTATGTGCAGGATCATGGTGTGCCAAAACAGGCCCTTAAGTGGCAATGAAATTTCAAAAAATCAGAGTTATGCAACTTGACATGAAAAATTGAATAAGTTATGAACATTATTTTTAAAATATGTAAGAAGAGAATCTATAGAAAATTGAATGTAATTTCTAAGCTACTAGTTGTTTTTAGAAAGAAAAAAAAATCCTATTTGATGAAAATTTCAAATTTCAATGCAGTGGTACAAAAATTTTAGGAAAAAGATAAGAAGTAGGTGTATGTCTGACCACCCTAATCACAATCAAATCATAATATTTTTTTATAAGATTTATAATATAAGTATTAGACTCATGTCCGGATGTGACACATATTTTTTAATAATTTTTTATGAAGTAAATAATTATTTATGAATTTTTTACTACAACTTTTCAGAAATTTAGAAACTCCTACATTTGACCACCTTAACTTGGTCAAAACCTTATGAAATTCATTTTTTAAAAATTTTTCCCTATAGTAGACGAAGCATAGGATGTGACGCATGTTTCAAATTCAAAAAATGTTATGCGGTTTGAAAGTTATGAGTATTTTTCAATCAGTCAATCAATCAGGACTTTTGTCAGAATTCAATAAGAAAATAAATAATAATTTTTTATTAAATTCAAAATAAGACAAGCCTTATATTGTTGGAAAACTGAGAACGTCCTTAAAAAACCCTTTTTGTTTTATCAATTTTGGCTATAAAAAAAGTCGTCAGCCACTAGTGTAAAGTCTGGAAAATCAAGGAATACTGAAAAACACTTTTTTTCCGTTGACTTTCCAGGCTTGTCACTTCCAAGCCAAATCCCAAAGCAAACTCGAACCAAAATATGGGGGGAAAAATTTATGTTTTAAAATTGGATATCGGATAAAATCGGATATCCAATTTTATAAAAAATAAAAAAATATATTTTAGTAAATTGGGCATAACTTTTGCGTTTTATATCAAAATTTTGATTTTTTACAGGCGTTGGAAAAGTAATTAAGAGCTCTATGATATGGAATAGGTATATTTTCAATTGTTTGTTTTAAAAAATAATTATAATTCATTTAAATGCATCCTTCATTTTTAAAACATAAAAAACTCATGACTTTTTCATATGATTTCCCTATTGCATGAATTTTTGTAACAATCATCTCAAAATAAACTAAATAATTAATTAATTAATAATAAAAAATTTATGAATTTTATTGAGTTCGATAAATTTTGATAAACCATGTTATCTATGTTTGTTCCTTTCTCCACCTCTCTCTCCTAAACTTATCACACCACCTATTTGTTTCTTCCTCCCTCTCTTTTGTCCATATTTATACATCTCTCTCTAGACCGATATCTCTAACTATCAATGAATACCTCATTAAATCTCTCAAGCTCTACAAGGTGCTTATGTTTCTACCTCTTCATAATTTCCTCCTCTATGTCACTCTCTCTTCCCTAAGATCTAGACTAGTCTCTCTAGCATTTCCTTCTCATCTCTGCATCAGAGGGGACAAGGAGAGGCATGGGGAAGTATCAAAAAAAGGAGATGGGGAGAGAGGTGAGAAGGAGAGATTAATTGGGGGGAAGAGAGAGTGAGAGAGAGAGAGAGCTATAGGTAATTAGGTGGAAGGCGAAGAGAGAGAGGGAGGGGGTGATTGGGGTGAAGAGAGAATGAGAGGGAGAGTTTGAGATTATTAGGGGGTAGGAGGAGAGGGGGAGAGGGGAAAGTATCAACAAAGAGAGAAGAGAGATGGGGACAAAGGTGAAGAGAGACATAGAGAGTAATTAGGGGGTGGGTAGAGGGGGAGAGGGAAGTATCTATAAACCCATAGGAGGAGAGAGGTTATCAAGGGTAATTGAGGAAAATAAATAATGTGAGAGAGAATATGGTGTCCTAAAGGGTCATATGGTGTCTCATGAACCTTTAGGACACCATATGACACCTTAGGACACCGTATGATGTTGTTATAAGTCTTATGGTGTCGTAAGGGGTCATATGGTGTTCTATGAGCCTTTAGGACACCATATGGTGTCATTACAAGTCGTATGGTGTGTTAAGGGGTCATATGGTATCCTATGACCCCTTAGGACACCATATGACCCCTTAGGTATTGTTAGGGGTCATATTGTGTACGAATGGGTCATATGGTGTCGTTGGGGGTTGTATGGTGTGCTAAGGGGTCATATTGTGTCCTAAGGGGTCACAAGACATCATATGACCCCTTAGACACCATATGATCCATTAGGTTTTGTTAGGGCTCATACTATGTCCTAAGAGGTCATATGGTGTCCCATGACCCTTTAGGACACCATATGACCCCTTAGAACATCATATGGTGTCGTTATGGGTCTTATGGTGTCCTAAGGGGTCATATGGTATTCTATAACCCCTTAGGACACCATATGACCCCTTAGGACATTATATGACCCCTTAGGATACCATACGATACCTTGGGACACCATATGGTATCGCAAGGAGTCGTATGGTGTCCTAAGGGGTCATATGGTGTCCTATGAACCCTTAGGACACTAATAGACCCATTAGGTGTCATCAGGGGTCCTATTGTGTCCTAATGGGTCATATGATGTTGTATGACCCCTTAGGACACCATATGCTTGGAGACAATATAGTGCTATGGGTCGTATGGTGTCCTATGACACCTTAGGACACCATATGACCCCTTAGGATACCATTTGGTGTTGTTATGTGTCGTATGGTATCCTATGACCCCTTAAGTGTCATTAGGGTTATTTTATGTCCTAAGGGGTCATATTGTGTCCTAAGGGGTCATACGGTGTCCTATGAACCCTTAGGAGACTATATGACGTCGTTAGGGGTCATATTATGTCCTAAGGGGTCATATTGTGTCTTATGACCCCTTAGGACACCACATGGTGTCGTTATGGGTCGTATGGTCTTCTAAGGGGTCATATGGTGTTCTATGACCCCTTAGGACACCAATTTTATGTTGTTATGGGTCGTATGGTCTCCTAAGGGGTCATATGGTGTCCTATGACCCCTTAGGACACCATATGGTTTCATTATGCGTCGTATGGTTTCCTAAGGGGTCATATGGTGTTCTATGACCCCTTAGGACACCATATGGTGTCATTAAGGGTCGTATGGTGTGCTAAGGGGTCATATGGTGTCCTATGACCATTTATAACACTATATGACCACTTAGGTATCGTTAGGCATCATTTTATGTCGTTAGGGGTCATATTATATCCTATGACCCCTTAGGACACAATATGAGCCCTTAGGTGTTGTTAGGGGTCATATTGTGTCCTAACGGGTCATATAGTGTCCTACGACCCCTTAGGACACCATATGGTATCGTTTGGGATTGTATGGTGTGCTAAGGGGTCATATTGTGTCCTAAAGATTCCTAGGACATCATATAACCTCTCGGGACACCATATGACCCCTTATATATCATTAGGGGTCATATGGTGTCTCATGACACCATATGACCCCTTAGGACACCATATCGTGTTGTTATGGGTCTTCTTATGTTCTAAGGGGTTATATGGTGTTCTAAGGGGCCATATGGTTTTATATGACCCCTTAGGATACCATATGACGCCTTAGGAAACCATATGGTGTTGTAAAGGGTCGTATGGTGTTCTAAGGGGTCATATGGTGTTCTATGGGGTCATATGGTTTTGTATGACCCCTTAGGACACCATATAACGTTGTTAGGGGTCATATTGCATCTTATGACCCCTTAGGACACCACATGGTGTCGTTATATGTCGTATGGTGTTCTAAGGGGTCATATGGTGTTCTATGACCCTCTAGGATATCATATTATGTTGTTATGGGTCATATGGTCTCCTAAGGAGTCATATAGTGTCTTATGACCCCTTAGGACACCATATGGTGTCATCATGCATCGTATGGTATCCTAAGGGGTCATATGGTGTTATATGACCCCTTAGGACACCATATGATCTCTTAAGACACCATATGGTGTCGTTAGGGGTCGTATGGAGTGCTAAGGGGTCATATGGTGTCCTATCACCCCTTAGCATAGAATATGACCCCTTAGTACACCATACAATGTCCTTAGGGGTCATATGGTGTCCTATGACCCCTTAGGACATAATATGACCCCTTAGGTTTTGTTAGGGGTCATATTATGTCCTAACGGGTTATATGGTGTCCTACAACCCCTTAGGACACCATATGGTGTCATTAGGGGTTGTATGGTGTGCTAAGGGGTCATATTTTGTTCTAAAGGTTCCTAGGACATCATATAACCCCTTAGGACACCATATGACCCCTTAGGTATCGTTAGGGGTCATATTGTGTCCTAAGGAGTCATATGGTGTCTGATGACACCATATGACCCCTTAGGGCACCATATTGTGTGGTTACGGGTCTACTTGTGTTCTAAGGGGTCATATGGTGTTATATGACCCCTTAGGATACCATATGACCCTTTAGGAAACTATATGGTGTCGTAAAGGGTGGTATGGTGTCACAAGGGGTCGTATGGTGTCCTAAGGGGTCATATGGTGTCCTATGACCCCTCAAGACACTATATGGCATTGTTAGGGGTCATATTATGTCCTAAGGGGTAATATTGTGTCTTATGACCCCATAAGACACCACATGGTGTCGTTATGGGTCGTATGGTGTTCTAAGGGGTCATATGGTGTTCTATTACCCTCTAAGACACCATATTATGTTGTTATGGGTTGTATAGTCCTCTAAGGGGTCATATGGTGTCCTATGACCCCTTAAGACATCATATAGTGTCATTATGCATCGTATAGTGTCCTAAGGGGTCATATGGTGTTCTATGACCCCTTAGGACACCATATGACTCCTTAGGACACCATATGGTGACATTAGGGGTCATATGGTGTGCTAAGGGGTCAAATAGTGTCATATGACCCCTTAAGACACCACATGGTGTCGTTATGGGTCGTATGGTGTTCTAAGGGGTCATATGTTGTTCTATGACCCTCTAAGACACCATATTATGTTGTTATGGGTTGTATGGTCCTCTAAGGGGTCATATGGTGTCCTATGACCCCTTAGAACACCATATAGTGTCATTATGCATCGTATGGTGTCTTAAGGGGTCATATGGTGTTCTATGACCCCTTAGGACACCATATGGTGTCATTAGGGGTCATATGGTGTGTTAAGGGGTCAAATGGTGTCCTATGACCCCTTAGAACACCATATGACCCCTTAGGTATCGTTAGGGGTCATATGGTGTCCTATGACCCCTTAAGACACCATATAGTGTTGTTAGGGGTCATATGGTGTCCTATGACCCCTTACAACACAATATGACCCCTTAGGTGTTGTTAGGGGTCATATTGTGTCCTAATGGTCATATGGTGTCCTACGACCCCTTAGGACACCATATGGTGTTGTATGGTGTGCTAAGGGGTCATATTGTGTCCTAAAGGTTCCTAAGACATCATATAACCCCTTGGGACACCATATGACCCCTTTTGTATCGTTAGGGGTCATATTGTGTCCTAAGGGGTCATATGGTGTCTCCTGACACCATATGACCCCTTCAGACACCATATCATGTTGTTATGGGTCTTCTTGTGTTATAAGGGGTCATATGGTGTTATATGACCCATTAGGTGTTGTTAGGGTTCATATTGCATCCTAACGTGTTATATGGTGCCCGACAACCCCTTAAGACATCATATGGTGTCATTAGGGGTTGTATGGTGTGCTAAGGGGTCATATTGTGTCCTAAAGGTTCCTAGGACATCATATAACCCCTTAGGACACCATATGACTCCTTAGGTATCGTTAGGGGTCATACTATTTCCTAAGGGGTCATACGGTGTCTCATGACACCATATGACCCCTTAGGACACCATATCATGTCGTTATGGGTCTTCTTGTGTTCTAAGGGGTCATATGGTGTTATATGACCCCTTAGGACACCATATGACCCCTTAGGACACCATATGGTGTCGTAAAGGGTGGTATGATGTTGTATGGTGTCCTAAGGGGTCATATGGTGTCCTATGACCCATTGGGACACTATATGACATCATTAGGGGTCATATTATGTCCTAAGGGGTAATATTGTGTCTCATGACCCCTT
Organism: Cryptomeria japonica; assembly: GCF_030272615.1. Classification (NCBI taxonomy): domain Eukaryota; kingdom Viridiplantae; phylum Streptophyta; class Pinopsida; order Cupressales; family Cupressaceae; genus Cryptomeria; species Cryptomeria japonica. The sequence goes on from NC_081409.1 coordinate 203,395,405, forward strand.
CAGACACTAGATGGTGTCGTTATGGGTCGTATGGTGTTCTAAGGGGTCATATGGTGTTCTATGACCCTCTAGGACACCATATTATGTTGTTATGGGTCATATGGTCTCCTAAGGGGTCATATGGTGTCCTATGATCCCTTAGGACACCATATAGTGTCAGTATGCATCATATGGTGTCCTAAGGGGTCATTTGGTGTTCTATGACCCCTTAGGACACCATATGGTGTCATTAGGGGTTGTATGGTGTGTTAAGGGGTTATATTGTGTCCTATGACCCCTCAGAACACCATATGACCCCTTAGGTATCGTTAGGTGTCATTTTGTGTTGTTATAGGTCATATGGTCTCCTATGAACCCTTAGGACACAATATGACCCCTGAAGACACCATATAGTGTCATTAGGGGTCATATGGTGTCCTATGACCCCTTAGGATACACTATGACCCCTTAGGTGTTGTTAGGGGTCATATTCTGTCCTAACAAGTCATATGGTGTCCTACGACCCCTTAGGACACCATATGGCATCATTAGGGGTTGTATGGTGTGCTAAGGGATCATATTATGTCCTAAAGGTTTCTAGGACATCAGATAACCCCTTAGGACACCATATGGCCCCTTAGGTATCGTTAGGGGTCATATTGTGTCCTAAGGGGTCATATGGTGTCTCCTGACACCATATGACCCCTAAGGACACCATATCATGTCATTATGGGTCTTCTTGTGTTATAAGGGGTCATATGGTGCTGTATGTCCCCTTAGAACACCATATGGTGTCGTAAGGGATCGTATGGTGTTATAAGGGGTCATATGGTGTCCTATGACCCCTTATAACACCATACAATCCCTTACAACACCATATGGTGTTATAAGGGGTCATATTATATGACCCCTTAGGTGTCGTCATGGGTCGTATTGTGTCCTAATTGGTCATATGATATTCTTTGACCCCTTAAGACACCATATGACCCCTTGGTATACTATATGGTACTATGGGTCATATGGTGTCCTAAGGGATCATATGGTGTCCTATGACCCCTTAGGACACCATATGACCCTTTAGGATGCCACATTGTGTCATTAGGGGTTGTATGGTATCCTAAGGGGTCATTTGGTGTCTTATGACCCCTTAGGACACCATACGGTGTTATTAGGGGTCTTATTGTGTCTTAAGGGGTCATATGGTGTTTTATGACCCCTTATGACACCATATGACCCCTTAGGAGACCATATGGTGTCGTTAGGGGTCATATTGTGTCCTAAGGGGTCATATGATGTTCTATGACCCCTTAAGACATGATATAACCCCTTAGGAGACCATATATACTAATTTTCAAATAAGGAGAGATATAAGGGTGAAGAGAGATGAAGAACTAAAGAGAGGGAAAAGAACTAAAGGACAAGGACATAAATAAAGATATAGATATTAAGGAGTATGAAGTGAGAGGGAGAAAAACTAAAGGACAAGGATGGATAGAGAGAGGTAGACATATCTAGATATTGAAAAGGAGAGAGGAAGATAGAGATAAAAAATGAAGATAAAGGGAGAGGGAGGTGAATAGATATAGAGAAAGAGAGAGGTAAAGACAAAGATAAATATATGAAGAGATGGAGAAAAATGGACAAAGAGGGGTAAACAGAGAGATAAAAAAAAGTAAGAGATAGAGATTATAGATAGGGATAGATAGAGAGGGAGAGAGAAAAAGAGGAAGAGAGATATATAAAGGCACTATAGAGAAGGATGTGGGGAGAGAGAAAAATATATATAAAGATGGGGTACCTAAAGAGATAAAATTTTCAAGAGGGTGATAGAGGAAGAGACAGAGAAGTAGATTAATCATGTATAGAGGAATATATATAAAGATAGAGGAACATATAAAAAGAGAGATTGATAGGGAAAGAGATGGAGATGTGATGATGGAGATAGAGATATATATGGATAGAAAATGATAGAGAGAGTAAGAAAAATGGAGGGAGAGGTGGAGTGAATAAGTGAGATTTAGAGATAATGAGATATAAATATACATGAAGATAGATCTATAGGGATATAGAGAGAGAGGGGACAAGATAGGGAGAGAATGGAGTTGATAGAGACAAGTAATATATAAGTATAGGTAGGATAAGGTAAAGGAGGGAGATAAATAGAGAGAAGTGAGATTATTAGAGAGAAATATAGAAATAAGGACTGACAATGATGGAGTGGGAGAGGGAGAGAAATGAATAGAAAGATGGAGATATATGCAGAGATGCATGTAACTTGGGAATTTATTTATCTACATGGAATGAGAAAACAAGTGACATAAGTAGAGAAGAAAGAGATATATAAAATATATTATATAAGTATAGATAGACAAGTGATAGATAAAGGAGGTGATAGGAAAAAAAAAATGAGACTTTGTATGCAAAATTTGTGAGTATTTAAAGTTTTAAAATTGAAGGACTAACTTCAAATGATTATAATTAATTTTTGGTCTATAATATCATCAAAATACCTCATCCATTTGATAGGTCTATGAATTACCTTTCCAATGCCTATAAAAAATCAAAATTTCAATAAGAAACGCAAAAGTTATGCCCATTTTACTAAACTATATTTTTTATGTTGATATTATCGGATATCTGATTTGGTTTGGTATTACCAAACCAAATTCAAATTTCACCCAACCCAAACAAAAAGTCAAAGCGGATTTTGGCGTGTTTGGAAAGGTTGAAAACACATTTCTTTCTCCATTGCCACTTTTTGGCCCCCCATGATCTTGCACATACCCATGTATTACCACCTTAAATTCTATCAACAATTGTTAAGCTATTGAAGCATCATGCCAAACCAAGGACAAAAGAACTATGGATAGTTAGTTGTGTCAATCATGAAGCAATATTGGATACTTTGAAGCTAAGAGATGACCTTCAGGCACACTTGACTAGCATATCTAGCTAATACCAAATGGGGGGAAATATGATAATTTCCATGTCATATTCATACTCGTGTTTAATTTTAACCATTTTTGAGTGAAACGTATGTTGGATTTTATGTTTTTGTTAACAATTACTAACAAATGTAGGTATTTTTGTTGGACAATACTATTGCGCCAACATTTTGCTTGAACATTGTGGGTAAATTTGATGTAATTTTTATAAACAAGTATCTTCAAGGTATATTCCTATCTCTCGATTTGTTATGGTGTATTTAATTTCAAAGAATGAGATCATAAAACTTTATTATTCACTTTGTTTATGTTTCTTAAAAATTCTTTTAAAATGTAGGTTTTTTTATGGACAGTACTAAACTGCATCAATATTTTCCTTGAACATTGCGAGTACATTTGATTTAATTCATAAAAAGGTATCTTCATGATATGCTCCTACCTCTTGATTTATTATCATGCATTTCATTTCAAAGAACTATCATAAAAAAAATTGTTCACATTGTTAATGTTTCTTAACAATTCATAACAAATGTAGGCATTTTGATGGACAATATTATTGCATCAACATTTTGCTTGATCATTGCTAGTGCATTCAATGTAATTCATACAGAGGATTTTTCCTGATATACTCCTACCTCTTGATTTATTATCTTGAATTTAATTTCAAAGAATGATCATAAAAAATTGTTGTTCATGTTGTTTATGTTTCTTAACAATTCTTAATAGATGTATATCTTAATTTATATGTGGGCACTTGTCTACACACATGTGAAGTTACTATGGCAATGCATCCAAATTGGAGTACATGTTACTTTCATTATTAAATTACCTTTAGTCAATATTCCTTCTTTTTTACTAACATATTTTATAATATTGCAATGTAGGTGTCTTCAAGAGTAGCAATTGTTGGAGTTGTAAATTATGGAGCAAGGATATTAGAAGCACATGTATTACTTGTGTATCTAGAATAGCTCGATAGTAGGATGTAGTGATGTATTTGTACATAATGAAACAGACAAAATTATATGGCTATTATTAGTTGTATTGATGATATATGATGTATTTGTACATGAGGACATGGGAAATCATAAGGATATATTGATGGTGGATATATGATGTCACATGTATGTGTGATTCTAATTATGTTTCTATTTCTATGTATGCAAATTATGATAATTATGATGAGAAAGATGCATAGACTAATAAATCTTATGTGTATGACCTACTTACGTATGTTCACAAATTTCACATGTATATGTAAAATGTTGATTATGTGTCTAGAATGTATGAAAATTATGATGATTATGATGAAAAAGACGCATCAACTAAAAAGTGTTGTGTATGACCTACTTATGTATGTTCATGGATGTCACATGTATGTGTATTGTTGACTATGTGTCTATAATGTATGCAAATTATGATGATTATGATGTAAAAGATGCATAGACTAACAAATCTTATGTGTATGACCTACTTACACATGTCTAGAGATGTTGCATGTATGTGTAATGATGATTTTGATGAAAATATGCATAGACCAAAATATCCCATGTTTACCTTTATTAATGTTGTTTTAGGTTCATTAAGGCTATCCTCAGTTCATCAAGAATTCCCTAAATTCAATAGGGTTGTCCTAGGTTCATTAAGGTTATCCTATGTTTATTAGAGTTGTCCTAGGTTCATTAGGATTTCCCTACAATCATTAGGGTTTACCTAGGCTCATTAGGGTTGTCATAGGTTCATTAGGACCATCCTAGGTTTATAAGCATTGTCCTATATTAATTATATTAGTTCTAGGTTCATTAGGACTACCCTATGATCATTAGGACGTTGATTAAGAATATACTAGGTTCATTAGTATTGTCATTTTTTAGGTACTTTTTCCAGTGATCTACCCACTTTTATTTAATCCATGAGTACTATGTAGAATGTAGCAAATATATTTGCGATAGATATTATTGCCCATGTTGTACCATAGTCTGTGAATGGTAATTGCTAACCTAAAAGAGAAATATTTACAGGACCAAAATCTCGGTGTAGTTAGTTTGGAGAGCTTGGGTGTGAAGCATGACCATGCCTAGTGTAGATGTTTGCATTTGGATGTGTTGGTGATGACGGTTCATGCTCATGATGAACAAAACAAAAATTAGGCTACCTTGCAACTTTTTATTGCATGCATTTGACAGTGTTTGCATCAACAAAAAAAATATTGCCCTAGGAAATTGGGTCTAAGTCTTAAAATATGAGATAGGTAATTATAGAGGGATTTCAAGTAGCCCTATAGGTTCAAATGGTATGTTCATATGTGATACAGATTTTGAGAAACAGTTACCCATCAAAGTTTGATAGTTTTTTTACTTTAGCGCACTTAAGAGATAGAATCGCTAGGGTATGCTTGAAATGTGCAGGTGAGTTGGGAAGAAAAATAAGAGCACACCTAGTATAAACCTACCCACCTCAACGTGTTGGAACTAATGTTTCATTCCCATGATGAACAGATTAGGTTACCTTACAACTTTTCATTGCATGCATTTGATAATTTTTACATCAATAGAAAAATTGCTACCCTAAGAAATTGGGTTTGAATCTTGAAAATATGAGATAGGTTATTGTATAGGGGGGCCTCATGCGATCCTCCAAGTTCAAATGATATGTTTTTATGTGTCACATATTCTAAGAAATAGCCCATCAAAGTTTGACAGTTTTTCAAACTTAAGACACTTAAGAGATGGCATCGCTACGGTATGGCCTTGAACGTTCAATTAATTTGGGAAGCAAAAAAAGACAATGCCTAGCATAAACCCACCTACCTAGACTCAGTGGCATTGATGGTTAGGTACCACGATGAACATAACTAAAATTAGGCTACCTTGCAACTTTTCATTGCATGCATCTAATGACTTTTGCATTAACAAAAGAATTGTTTCCTTAAGAAAATGTCTTTGAGTCTTGAAAACCTAAGAAAGGCTATTATATATGTCTCTCACATGAATATTTAGGTTCAAACAGATTAATCGTATGTGCCCCAAATTATGAGAAACATCTCATCAAATTTTGATAATTTTTTGAACTTAGCATACTTTTCAACTAAGGTATGGCCCAAAATGTTTCAGAGAGTTGTTGGTGTTGATGGTTAGGTACCACGATAAACAAAACAAAAATTAGGCTACCTTGCAACTTTGCAAATGTTGCATGCATCTAAGAACTTTTGCATTAACAGGAAAAATTGTTTCCTTAAGAAAATGGGTTTTAGTCTTGAAAATCAGAGATTGGTTATTGTAGAGAGGCCTCACATGATCTTGTAGGTTCAAATGGATCATTTGTATATGCCTTAGATTTTGAGAAACGCTCATCAAAATTTGACATTTTTTTCAACTTGGTGTACTTATGAGATATTATCACTAGGGTATGGCCTTGAATGTTCAAGTGAGTAAGGAAGAAAAATAGAAGCATGCCTAGCATACACTAGATCAACCAAACACATTGGCACTGATGATTCATGCCCATGATAGTTTTTGTAACTTTTTGACACTTTTTGACACTTTTTGACACTTTTTGACAAACCTTAAATAAACCTAGGAGTTTCATAATGAATATAGGACAACCCTAATGAACTGAGGTCATTCATAATGAATTGAGGTCATTCGTAATGAGCCTAAGCCAATCTTAGTGACTATAGGACATTTTAAATAAACGTAAGATAGTCCTAATGAACCTAGAACAATCCTAAGTGAGATAGTCATGTAAATCATAGTTAATTTGCAATGATGTGGTTTTTATTTAGTATGTTGTGGTGCCATTTAGGTGTCAATTTTTTATTGCATCACATTGTTCATGTGCATCATGGTTATTTCTTGTATATTTTCAAGAAAGTAGCAAGGATGTATTCCATTATCATGTGTCACTATTTTAAATGTGGACCCCACATTCATTTTTGCAATGTACAATGTGAATGAAAATTGACTTCCTCTTTAGTCATGGGCTTACTAAGTGATTCATTTGATAATGAAATAAAAATTTACAGGAAATTGAATCCTATTTTAATTACTTGTTATCCAGCATTAATAAGAATTCATGTTACGATTGATAGAATTAAAAAAATGGTGATAAAATTTGGTGAAGTTTCCCAAGGTAACCAAATTTAACACTTAGAATATAGATGGATTGTCAATTTCCATTCATATGTTCTATTGAAGTGCAATATCATTCAAACACTATACCATGCTATTGTACATATCTTAACCATTCTAAACTAATTATACATTCAAAATTAAAGTTTCAAAGTACGACGACATGCACATGAGGAACAAATTAGATTTAATGTCGACTTTTATATATCAAATTATAGAATAATTGTGTATTTCCATATACAAAAATGACGTAAACGCTAACTCAAGCTCAACAAAGTTTTACAAAATGTGGCATATGCCATCTTGATATCTATATAAAATATAAATACCAAATAAGTATGTATGAATCCCTAAATGTCCACAAGTGACTACTACATATCTCTAGCACATCCTACACTTTTTGGTGGATCATCAAAATCATGCCTCTTTTAAGTATTTTGTGGCTCTAAAGATGGTTACACAATAAAATTTCAAACCACAAGTTAGATATAATTTATAATTGTCAAATTAACATCAAAATCAATATATATTGAACAATAATTTCTCTAAAATTGAATTCTCGATTACCTCTCAACTCTATGTCTTTTTTCCGAAAGACATTCTACATATGGTACTCCACTAGAATGATTAGGAGTCCTGACATATGTTTGTAGTAGAGGCTCCAAGATATTGTCAAATTATGTATAAGAATATATGTTCACAAAACATCAAATTGATACAAGTTAATATATAATTATCAATGAAAGAAACATAAAATTAACACATATGAATACTTCTATCTAAACATATGTATCTACAATATAAAATAAACACATACATCTTGTAGTACCCTTCCTTATCGTACTCTTTGATGATGCTTTTGATTTATAGTTATGGCTTTATTCATATCTCAAATACTTTTAGTTGGTGCTAGACATTGCATATTGATAGTTGATATATCATGGTTTTATGTGGATGATGATATATTCTGGATTATTATGATGATTGGACATATGTTTGGTTATTTATGAGAACTCATTATATGCATGTTGAGGTATATATATATATATATATATATATAATTATGATCATATCATGATTGTGCTAACCCTACTTCATGCTTTATGGGATATGATGATGATGTTATTGAGGATGTTATGGATGGCATGATTGTATGATTGTTGTGGTTGTGGAAGAGATGATGTTATGTTGTAAGGAAGTTAAGTAGCAGAACAAATTCCTACACTAACCTTGAGAGGAGGGTAATGCAAAAAAATTTCATATCATTACAACAGTTATAGAAACTTAATAGAAATATACATAATAACATGCATACCATAACACAGCGATTTATGTGGGGAAAACCCTTCCAGAAGAAAAATCCCACTCCAAAAGAAGCTCAATATATTATTCAATAATCAATAATAGATTACAATATACTTGTAGAGCAAGCTCTTTGCAGGAGTACCACTATTCAGAGATTAAGAGGTAACTCAATAGCCATAAGACACTTACACACAACCTCTATCTCACGCACCTCATATATAGGAGATACAATATAAGAAACTGTCAAACTGTATTATAAAACCATGGGTTAAAACCACCTAATAAAGTATAGTCAACCTCATCTTCAATCTAGATCCCCTATGATGTGTCAAAACACACATCAACACATGTACCTCCCTTTTACAACTCATTTATGTGTTCGGTACATTTTATATTTCCTATATCAGGAGTCTAAATTTTCGAAGGCCATAACTTCTGAACCATGTGTCTAATTGACAAACCGTTTGAAGTGCTAGAAAGCTTGCAAAGTGCTCTATTACCTTGTAAACTGCTATGCCATTTACGCCTACTTTTCAAGGTATTTTATAGGGTCTAAATTCTGCAAATTAAGTTTAACCTTTCATTGCACCCTTCCAAACCATAAACTTTAATATTTTCAAAACTAGTTGTGATCATGCGATGAAACTGTACCGGTATGCTTATCTAGCCAACCAAAAGCTTTGGAGAGAATTCTGCACTATTTCGTGCTCAAATGAAAACTTAATATAAATAGTAACCTCATGTAAATGCAAGGTTGAGACATCATTTTCCTAGCATATACCACTCATTTATGAGCAGGGTGTGATGTTGTGATTCTCTTTCACTTGTTTGGTATTGCACGCAAGCTCATTCACCTTATGCATAAAAGAAGTGATGTTCTCATCTTCGCTCATCTTCAACCTTTCATACTTTTCCTTTAGACTCTGCAACTTAGCAATCTTCACATAGCTGCCATACAAAGTTTCTAAATTCTTCCAGATCTCATGAGTAGTCTACAAATCCATCACATTTTTCATCTCAAAATCAGTCAGAGCACTCAACAATGCTTCCTTAGCCCTAATGTTATTTAGCTTTTTTTTCTCATCTTGAGTTGTAGGACCATTCTGAGGAACAATATATTTTTCTTTAGCAATCTTCTAGTAATCTTTGCTAATACATCTCAAGTGACACTCCATCCGGCTCTTCCAAATAGAGTAATTAGTTTCATCAAATCTCAAACTATCCTTCTTGTAGGTCACCATCAGAGATCACCTCGAGCTGTTTAACTTCTCCGGAGGAACTTAGCTCTGATACCAATTGATGAAAATAGGGCAGACAACTGAGAGGGGGGTGAATCAGTTGTCACCAAAACTTGCAGCAACTTACTTTAAATTCAGATCTAATTAATAACAGTAAAAGCATCAAACAAAAACACAAGATCAACACACATAACACCAAGATTTTTGACGTAGAAAACCCGGTTAAGGGAAAAACCATGGTGGGAACCTACCCACAATATGATGATACCATGTTAGAAGTGTAGACATATAAAAATGACCATATTCCTAAATGAATGTTTTATGTTCATTCCTCTATTTTAGTTAAATCTAATTTAACTAAATCACCCACATTCCTCTATTTAATTAAGTAAATTATTCAATTTATTTAGTTAAATTCACTTAAGCCCTTTACATCATTTAATTGAATAAATCATTTTATTTAATTAAATCTCTTCTTCTTACCTTTTAATTAAATTTACATTTAATTAATAGTCTACCCCAAATTGAATAAATCTAATTTATTCAATTTCCCAAATTGCAACCAAATTGAAATAAAGCAATTTATTTTAATTAATTCTATTTTCTCTCACCCACTTGCATTTTCCTACATCTCCCACTTGCATCCTAAACCCTATTCCTAATTTCTTCTAGAATCCATCTAATCCTAATCAATTAACCCCAAACCCATCCATTATCCCTTTTCCCTAAAATTGAGAAGGTCACTTCTCAAATTTGGAGTAAAGTCTTCAAAATGCATTAAAGCCTTTATCCATTCAACAAGCTAACTTGTTGAATACCCCCAAATTTGGAAGGACTCTTACAAATTTGTCCCCAAAGTCTTCAAACCATTAATGGTTAACTAACCCTTAGTGGCATGGTTAGAGACTTTTTGACTAACTTAGCCTCCATCTAACCCAAGGGTCTCATCAAGCATTTATTGCTTTGACCATGGTTATTCCTTTAACCTTTGCACAATAGTTTACCTCTTGGGTAAAAGCTTTATCCAATGGATAACCCTAACCTAACCTTAACCCTTACCTACTAGGGTAACCATGAGGTCTTCTCAAGCATTTAATGCTTCTTACCTCTCCTCTCAACCAGCCTTATGTTGACAATTGTCACCATTTCATTGGTGAAAATTGAAAACATGGATTGACAACTTTCAAACTTGACCCTTGATTAACTCTTTCAATCCTGACCATCCATTGCCCTATTTTTACTATAAATAGAGCTCTCATCCCTCCATTTTAAAAATCCATGCAATCTTTTAGTATCTCATTTATGCTCAATTTTGTTAACACATCTAGCTTCTCTTTGTAATAGGAATTAATCTAATAAGCATTTTAGACTATTTCCTTTATCATTAGCTTAACTCATAAACTAGTATATCATGTGAGGATAGTATTGCTACTAATCTTGTCATCTTATAATCTAGTTTATTGTATTTGTAAAATCATGCATAGATAGGATGCATTTTCATAACTAAATCAATCATAAGCATCCCTCATTCTTGCATTTGTCATCCCTAAGCCACTTTGCTCAGTGATCTGAGAGCAAAGGCATTGGCTTGAGGGACCTTGTGAGATAGAGAACCATGGAACCAACCTTGGGAAGTTGACTTGTTCTTCATGACTCCATAACTTGCACCAAGAAGTCTCGTGGGTGTGTAGACAAGCCTCTTTGAGCTTCATTTTTCACATTTTAAGTTTCATCGCCCCGCTTTTCCTGCATACATTTCTGGCACCCACTGTGGGGCCCTACCCCATTAATCAAATCAGTTTTTAAAAATAAACACTTGTGCAAGTACGCAGGAAATGAGAATCAGAGCGTGGGGAACATCCCTTAGCGCATCTGGTGAACCTTTTAGTGCATTCGGCTCACTATTTGGTGCATGGGACTCATTTCCCAGCGCGTGAAGATCATATTTTAGCACATCATCCTCATTAACCTTTTCTTATAGGTCTCAGCGTGGAAGAATAACATCTTAGCGCATCTGGAAAATAACTTAGCGCATCAGGTCTGTCCGATAGCGCATCCTGACTATACAGTAGCATGTACAGTTTGTTCTATAGTGCATCGCAGACAGAGGCAAAACCAAAAACTGTAACCGAATATAAAAATTAGACTTGTTGAAGTCCACAAATTGTCTAACAATTTTACTTGTTATTTTGCAAGGTTCTAACAAATTTCTTGCAGATAGGAGCTTAAATTTAGGATCATTAAATAGTTTAAGTTTTTACTAACTTAGTGAAGTTAGTTAAGATATAAACTTCTTTTTTATTCTTGTTAAAATTGAACTCATTTTTATTTGGGCTTTAAAAAGAACCACAAAACAAAAAAATTTCTTGCTTTTCTAGGAGAGAAAATTTTTAAATTGGGTTTTAAAAAGAACAAATCAATTTTTTTTTTTCAAGTTTTGCAAACAAATGGATTAAAAAGAACTTCACCATCCTTTGATGTATAAAAGGATCCATTTTGGGTTTTAGCAAAGTAAAGAACCACACAAAGTCCCAAAAGTCTTTTTGCAATTAAAGAGGGAAGATCTTCCCCTTTCAATCGATTTCTTTTGTTGACGAAACATCATATTCATTAGGGAAAACTTTAAGAAACCCCTCCCTTGGACAAGGTGTAATAACTTGGCGAAAGTTGTATAATTCCGAAGAAAATTTTAATTTTACTGGTGAATTTTTGCAGTTTACAGAGAAAAATAATAATCTCCATTGGCGAATTAGCCGTGATCGCTCAAAGTTTGTGAAAAATCCTGGCGAATTGTACTGTTTTTAAAACCCCAAAAATAATTGCATGGGCAAATTGTAATGTTTTTAAAACCAGAAAAATATTTGCATTGGCGATTTCAACCTATTTTCAAACCATTAAAAAAAAATATTGGCGATTTCAACCTATTTTCAAACCATAAAAATAAAATATTGGCAATTTCAAGCTATTTTCAAACCATAGAAAAAAATATTGGTGATTTCAAGATATTAACTTTAAGTAATTAAAACATGTGGCACACAGTCGTCAACTCTCTGCCTGGAAGACTACCTATTAGAAAATCTCCCGACCTAGCGACAAGCCCTTATGACTCTATCTCCAACTCACAAGCTAAAAATGCTAAGCCTTCGTAACCTCGAGATCTAGCGACTGAGGGAAACTGAATTGGCACTCGCCAATTCTCGACCATAAAATGTTAAGTCCTCGTCACCATTGTGACTTGGAGATAGTGGTAACTTTAACCCTTGTCGCATACTTGCCAACATAAAACTATTTATCTCTTCACCGCTAGCACTTCACTCGCAAGCTCGCGGCTTTATCAGGTCTTCAAACATTTAACTTCGCGAGCTAGCGATAACCATTAAACCTAACCACAAACTTTTACAGAACCTGACAAACAAGTCCACGTGTCAATCCCCATCTTTAATCACACACTCTCAACCGGTTATAACAATTAGGAAAGGAACCGGCGAGTTAGCGACAATGCTACCAAATCCCGTTAATTGCAAGCTCGCAACCCCTTTTATGAATCCTTAAAGAATCTTGCGAGTGAGCGACAGCCGTTGATCTTCATCAAGCCCTTCAGTCGCAACCTCGCAACAACATTTGTAATATTTTTTCTTTACCTGTGAGCTGGCGACCACTGCAAATCTAACAAAATAACTTATTTCATCGCAAGCTCGCAACTCAAAACTTAACTTGACTTAAACCCTTGCGATCCCGCGACAACAAGGCACTTAATAGCTATTGCATGCTCGCAACACTTTTTAACTTAAGACTTACAAACTCATGAGCATGCGATGAGCACAAAATCAGACCAAAACTTACCTATCGCCAGATCGCAACTTAAAATGCTAAACAACTTCGAAACCTGCGAGCAAGCAATGAAACCAACTAAGCTACGATACCAACTAAATCGCATGATCGCAAATTAAAATAACTTAACCATGAACACCTCACGACCATGCGACAACATAAAATCAAACCCAGTCTCAACCTCGTGACCTTGCGACAACATAAAATCACACCCAGTCGCAACCTCGCAACATAAAATGGTCAAGTGCAAAACATCTTGCGAGGTAGCGACAACTAAAATCTCCCAGTACTTGCAAGCTCGCGACTTAAACTGACTTGATGATAAAGGACCTGCGAGCTAGCGATAACCATAAAATTTGAAAACTGTTTATCAATGTCTTATGTTAATTACCGTCATAAACAGGCGCGAGTAGTGGCATACAGACCATTAATGACTTAGTACTTACTCACTAACTCTCGCGGCTATAATGCATGGCATCAAACCAATTCGAGACCTCACGACCAAAGGGATTTCATTAACAATCTCCACCTTACTAACATAAAATGCTAACACTCAAAAAACTAGAGACCTCACGATTTAAACCCAAACCAACACTCGCTAACTCACCACTTAAATTGTTAAACATAAAATTTATTTGTGAGTTAGAGATGAAACATTAAACATGTCTGACCAACTGTTTGACCACACTTGACATTGACATGGACAAATAAACAAAGGACAACTCAGATTTTCAACGCACAACAACTTTGGTTTACTAGCCAACTAAGACAAAAAACAAACACAAAACCCCAACCGCCATGAACATCATTTTAAGCATTTAATGTATAACAGCAGAAAGGTTCTAGTAGTATTAGTTATGCAATATGAATAATTTTATGGATCTTGTGACACAAATTGTTGCATTTCATGTTCAACATAATATGGAACCAAATACCAGTTTACTAATAATTCAATTGTTTAGCAATAATTCAAATTCACAATTAAAAATATGAAATAAGTATTCGTTCTACTTCTGATTGACAAATTCAAGGAATAAAATATCAAAAATCATCAATGACAACTATAGTATTGCAATTTTGCAAATTGAAATTGTAATATGACTCAAGAACTGTAGTATAATTATAAATACCTATAAACTGACTGCTAATTCAATTCAGTGATTCAGTTCGACTGTCCGAGGCTTCTATATCCCAAATGGACTCAGTCTGACTGTCTGAGGCTTCTATATCCCAATCCCTTTACTACCCTGAGGAGTCTCACCCATGTTTGACTGTGACATCTTGAGTCTTGACCTCTCACTACGAATTAAAAGTTAAAACTAATACTATCAAGTATGAAGAAATGATTACTCACCTTTATGCCTTCTCAATTCTCTGAATCAAGAATCAGGAATGAATGTCTGGGCCTGTGTTGCAGGATTGTAACTCTGGCCCTCCGCCCTACAATGAACTTTGAATTTCCAACTCAATTTGCGGAATGCGAATCGAGACTCGAGAGCTCCCAATTTACTAATCAGACACAAATAAATTGTAAGAAATAGTGTATTTATAGCAATCCATGATTGCATTTTTGGCGAATTGCGCGGGCGTGCAATGAACATTTAATTTAAGCGGGGCAAAATGGGTCCTTGAATGCTTATAATGTTTTAATTGATATTGGTGAATTTGGCCGACGTGTGCAATGAACATTTAATTTACCATTGGCGAATTAGGTCCTGGGTACGTCATCGTTTTACTATTGTTGGCGAATAGTGGAGGGGATCTAATACCCACGCCCGAGTGATTCCAGGCAAATATTACGGGCATGCACGTCGATGATGTGTGGTCAATGGCAAAACCAGATTACAAATATTTGCATTTTTCTTCAAAATTCTGGGCGGTTTGACCACGATTGTGCCCCTCACTATTCGCACAGAATTCACCAATTAGCGAAGATTCGCCACTAAAAAACTCTCTGGTGTTCATTTTGTTGACCAAGTTCTCCTTTTTAGATCAGAAAATCATTGCCTTGAAAAGTTAAAAAGAACACCATGTTTTCGTGGAGCAACATCTCTATATAGGATTAAAAAAAAAAATCATTGCTTTGAAAGGCTAAAAAGAACTTGTGTGCATTGTCTCAAAAGTGGAAGGGATATGCTCTCCCCTTAATTGGGTGATCAAAAAGCCAAACCACTCTTAAAGCTTTCTTTAATTCAAGCAATAAAATCTTTAGCAGACCTGCCTTCCCGAGGGGTTGAAAAACTCTTAAAGCCATTTTTGGCCGATGCGAAGGGAACGACCTAAGTGGGAAACAGCTTTGAAGCCAAGTGTTCCAACCCACTATAATCAAAAGTGGAAAGTGACAAAAGTCCTTTTCAATAGTTGCGTGTAGCAATTAGCCTTCTCCCAGTATCCTCAAGATACGTAAAGCATTTGTTCTAAAGGTTGGGAAGCCTTCTGAGGGAGTTTATCACTGACGGTCAAACAAGAAGCTTGATTATGAACCTTAGCGTAGAAACTTTGAGCCAAGTCAGTAACCAGACATTTGCAATATCATAGTGCAAGGGTGGGGAAGAATCCGCCCCCAAGATCGCTCACCATATATCTCCCAAGATAACTACTCAATTGTGAAGCAATTCACTTTGGGTTAATTTATGGCAAAAGGCAAAAAAATGGGTGCCCCTTAGGGGGTGACATGACTGTTTGAGATGACGAAGTATTGAGACTAGTGGGCTATGATATTGCTTATGACCCTTGAATAAAGAGTCTGATTGAAATGCATGTTGTATCTAAACCTGTTGAAACATTGGGGATTTAAACACATCCTCACAGAACATACACTTATTGTTTAGATTAAGCAAAATGGTTGTCTCTTTGGTGTCGTGCTTTCATTTGTTATTTAAGAAAATCATCTATCAACACTAGAAACTCAAGGCAAAAATTTCAAAATTACTAAAAACAACCAAGTCAATATATTTCAGGGCAGTTTAGCGCGTAAGAGCAACTTCTTAGCGCTTAGGAACCATCTTTTAGCGCATTAAACCTTCTCTTTAGCACGTCAAGTCTTAACAATAGCACTTCACCAGAATCTAAAAAACAAACAGTGGCAGTTAGCACGTTTTGAAAATAGTTTAGCACGTTGAAACATCAGCTTAGAGCATGGAAGTCAAACTTTAGCACGTAGGGTTTAACTACTAGCGCATAGGCGGCTTATATTGGTGCATGACCTTTTGAACCAAGGCTGAAGCAAAATTAAACAATATTAACCAGTTAGCGTGTATCATGGGGCAGCGTAGCGCGTGGAGTCTTTTCTCTAGCCCATAGAGAACTTTTATAGCACATTGCATCTTTGTTTTAGCGCATAGTCAAAACCAGAAAAACAAGGGGCAAAACAGAGGTCAATTTTGAAAATTTTGTAAACAATTTTGAAATCTTTCCTTCATCAGCTTGAACTTCATCAATTAGAAAACCAAAAACAGAGTATCAAAAGCTATTTCTAAAAGCAAGTTTCCATCAAGCAAAATTCTCTAAAATTTGAAAGTAGTCACAAGATAAACATATCTATCCTATCAAAATTAGGAAACATCATCACAAGTGGCAAACAGGTCCTTTAAAATCAAACAGATTTTTTTATCCCAAAACACACTTGTTTAAAACTCCAAGTTATCAAATCGAGTTTCCATATTGGGAAAGCTCGTATTCCATATCATTCGACGCACTTTGTCGTGAGGGGGCATCTAAACCTTCACTTTGATAAAGTAAAACTTGAGTTTCCAAAACAAGCTAAACTGAATCCAAAACAAATCAAAGGAAACCATTAATCGCTTGTGCATGACTAATCCTCATATTCTGAGAAAAAAGAATATTTATCATAACACTAAGTTGAAGAAACAACAACCAAGTTCTTTGAAACTTTCCAAAAGAAATAAATTTTTATACATCAATTGTCAACTCTTCAAATCTCATCGAACATTCATTCGTCATATACGATTATATCTTCAAAACAAAACAAACTAATTTGACAAGGACCATTGAGGAGTAGAGCATTTTGTCAAAAGTCAGCATTCAGCCAACAAATAAATTGTGGAGGAAAGATCAATCCAGCATTCTTTCTCGACGAGTGCATCGCTTACAACATACCCCGATTTGAACCACCAACCCCTGAACAAAACATTGAAGAAGAGTTCATTCCTTTCATCGCAGAAAGCTTCTACAACATGCCTGTTGTTACTCGCTCTCAACGAAACAAACAAAGTGAAATGCAACCAGAATCCAACATGAATCGGAGATTATCAAATCCTTTCAAGTGTCTGAATCTAGAGGACACCGAAATTTCTGAAGAACTTCTTCAAGAATGTCAAGAGAGCGCTTCGTTTCAAAGACTTGTGGAAAGACTCATGGAAAATGACAAGGAAAAATACTTACTCATGCTCACAAGCAAAGGAGTTAAACTTCCTGAAGACTTTGACAGGGACATTTTTAGAACAAGATCTCAACATTATGAATATCAAGAATGACAATGAGAGGAAGAGGCACGTGACCCTAAGCAAGATATTCCAAAACAAAATCTACCTGAGAAAAATCTACCTGAGCAAAACATCCCCGAGCAAAACATACCGTTCCATACACCATTTCATCCTAGAATCAATGCAAGGGAAGAATTATTGCCTCAGCAAAATGATGCACCTTTGATTGCTCTTACTCAACAAATGCAAATGTTACAAAGACAAATGCAAGACATGCAACAAGGGACAACATTACGGTATTCATTGACTGAAATTTGTCCTTATCCGTTTGATAGAAGATTGAACATGGTACCTTTTCCTCCAAACTCAAACGTTCCCAAATTTGACAAATATGATGTGAAAAGTGATCCCTGTGATCATGTTCAAGAATTCTATACAATGAGTCTTGAATTTTCGCATGATGATACCTATTTGATGAGGTTATTCCCAAGAAGCTTGGAAGGGCAAACAATGGAATGGTTATCCAAAATCACACCTCCTGTCAGATCATTTGATGAACTAGTCAACAAATTCATAACTCAATATTCCTATAACATTCAACATGCTATCACCATGTAGACGTCTGTAACACCAAACGGAAAAACAATGAAACCTTCATGGTCTTCCTTCAACGTTGGCGGCGTATGGTTTCGAGATATCCTCGTGATGTATCCGAAAAGGAAAAGATGGAAATTTTCATTGACAACTTGAATAGTGAGATGAGTTACAAACTCAAACTCCAATGCATACCATCTTTTGCTAAATTGATTGAGAATGGCATCCAAGTAGAGGAGGCATGTGTCAAGAAAGGAATGTTGAATTTTTTCAAAGAAGGAACAAGTTCATCCAATTACAACAACCAAAACAACTTGGACAAATCCAGATTCTGGACTAGAAACAAAAACAATGGAAATGAAGGAGGAAATGAATCAAATGATCCTAAATCATAGCAGCTCGTGCTCGCATTATCAGGTAATCCTCAAGCTACAAAGAATCCCAAAGGTGCTAACCCAAGCACTAACACTTATGCACCGAATACCAATCAAGATCAACTCAACACTAACAATACCCAAAACAATAACACCAATAGGGGACCTAATCCAAACTCATGGGGTAACACAAACAACTTTCCGAAACACATTTATACACCACTAGGGAAATCACTGGAGTCAGCATTCAGAGAACTCTTGGCAAACAAAATTATTTCTTTACCAACAATCAACAACTTTGAACCACAAATCAAACCACCCTAGTGGAATGACTCACACTTTTGTGATTTTTATCGCAACAAAGGTCATCAAACAAATGATTGCATGAGGCTGAAAAACATTGTTCAAGACATGATTGATAGAGGTGATTTAATGGTCAATGGTCAAAAGACAAATGGTGACCACAAAGCTTTCAAAAATCCTCTTCCAAACTACAACAAGGATGGAGCTTCAACCTCGAACGATACACGTGGAGCTCATATCAATCACATATACAATAACACCATCAATCACATATCAGCTGAGGACAATCAAGTCAATGTTATCACAATCAAAGACAGGCATGAACAGGAATCCGTCAACATAACAATGAGAGCTCAAAAATATGTCTTGAAGGGACATATGTCAACTACAAACACTGTACCCAAGATTCGATATGATCTAGTCAGTCAACTACGCAAAACTCCTGCTCAAATATCTATACTTGAGTTGCTGGAACTTTCGCCAAAATACAAAGACACATTGGAACAAGCGTTACTAGAAACAAATGTACCTCAAGATCTGGATGCTGACAAATTCCAAAGCATGGTGGCTCATATGACAGAGCCTCATAACCTCACTTTTTTTGAGCCTGATAATATCTTATTGATCCATCCACATAATACTCCACTCCATATTGAAGTCATGGTCTATAAACATTGAGTTAAACGAGTATTAATAGATGGAGGAGCTGGACTCAATATTTGTACCTTAAAACTTATCCTTGCATTAGGCTTCTCTAAGGAGTCTATTGATCCACACAAGAAGATCACTATAAAGGCATATGATGATGAGGAAATATCATCTAAAGGAACAGTGGTGTTTCCAATTCAGGTAGGACTTATACAAAAGGATACTATGTGCCAGGTCTTAGACATAGACCTCACATACAATATCTTATTGGGTCGACCCTGGATACATGAAATGCAAGCAGTACCCTCCACTTATCACCAGTGTGTTAAATTCCCCTACAATGGGTAGGAGGTTTCTATATCAGCTGATCATAATCCATTTCAGCATTGTAATGTTATGGGGGCAGCCGAAGATAGCTTGGTTCCACATAATAGAGAGAAACAAAATTCCTCAGCACCAGATCTTCAACAAGACAAGTCTAAAGCATTACATAGAGATTTCAAGTAGAAAATGAAAATCAAAGAACAAGGCATGGGAGAATACTCTTTGGAACCCATGTGTTTGGCCAACTTACCAACATCGCCTAGATCTCATGTATTACCTACAACATCAACACATCAAGCAACTCAACCCATCACCAAGTTTGATGGCACATTTATCCAACTTGGCACTCTAGCACATGAATCAAAGGAAAAGGATATTCTTAGTTGGCTATACAAAGATGAGGAATAAGACATAGCAGCTACTATGGAAGTAGCTATACCAATGCACCTGTATGGAAAAGGCTACTGAATCATGCAACAAATGGGATACAATGGCAAAGGCCCTATCAGTAAATGTCAGGAAGGCATCGTAGAACCATTAGATCCTCCTTCACAATTTAGTAAAGACTAAAAGGGATTGGGCTTTGAACTCACTCTACTACCAAAGAGAGCACCATGCAAACATCAAAAACCTCAGTGGAAAGCAAAGAAATACAAGGAAGATTCCTAGCAGGAGGCACTATTTGAGTCAGCTGAGACAATACGCAAAGAATGTGAACATCAAGAACAAAAGCACCATCAGGAGAAGCTCATCATTCAAAAGAAAGCAACATCTACAGAAGTACGTCATATTCAAGAACTAATATCTGGCAAAGAGGAATCACCTCCTAATTGTATTATTCCTCCTCGAGAAAAGATAGTATATGAACAAATGCAAAAAGTGGAAGCAGGATCTGACACAAAATCAGAGAAAACTATTAAACTTGTATCAATCGTCAAAGACTTGTTCTCACCCTACAACATACCAGTTCACAACACTGATAGAATCTGGGATGATACCTCTGAGACTGATTCCAATGAATATGAATGGGGCAGTTGTTCTAACATTATTGAAGATATTTGTGCAACAGACAGTCATACACCCATCTCTCAAGAAGAACGTGGCACAGAATCTAGACCACTTGAATTTGGTCCACAAAATATCTATGATGCCAAGGAAAACGAGCAACAACATTATGCGCAAGTCGATACGGAAGATGATACCATCGAAGACCTTGACGAGATCCTTAACTTCTTTAACACCCAGGCCAACCATGATGAAACTTCCATCCTGACACTTATAGCAGTCGACCTTGATCCACCTAATGACTCCTGACCACTTATCTTTCCCGACCTCATAGACTGGGACGAACTTGAAACTCAAGATATACCAATTTTCCACACTAATGAATCCATTATCCATTATTTATGTACCATTAACCCAGAAATAGACTCTACCAGTGAACAAAGTAATGATGTGTACAACCAAGGGAGTGCCAAGTCTCTCAGTCGCAAAAATGAGCAAAATAAAAGATCTACTACTGAAAACCAGTCAATGGAAGCAACAGATCACACAAAAGTAAAAATAAAGGACGCATCTGAGGGTGAAAACCTTTTTAAGGCACCTAAAGATGGGAGACTTGACACTCTTCCTGAGCATTATCATGAGCGATCACCCATATTGATTGAGCCCACTCAATCAATCAACATTGGTACTTCAGAAGTAGCCAAAAATATACACCTTGCAGAATCTCTGACAAAGGAAGAAAGCTCAGAATTTATTAATTTTTTTAAAGAAAAGCAAATCAATTTTGCTTGGTCATATGTAGATATTCTTGGGATTGATCCACAATTAATCATGCATCATTTATCCATTGCTCAAGGAGCTAAACTAGTCAAGAAAAAACCGAGAAAGATGAATCCACATGTAGCACTCATAATCAAAACTGAACTAAAGAAACTATTAGACATCGGATTTATTCGACCCATCGACTATGCTGAATGGATTTCCAACATTGTACCAGTATCAAAACCTGATGGCAGTATCAGAATATACACTGATTTTAGAGATGTCAACAAAGCTTGTCCAAAGGATAACTTTCCTTTGCCCAGTATTGACATAATTGTAGACCTCACAACAGGCCATGCAATCCTATCACTAATGGACGGTTTTTCAGGCTATAATCAAATAAAGATAGCCCCAGAGGATCAAGATAGAACCGTTTACCTATCCTTGGGGAACATACTGTTGGAATGTCATGCCTTTTGGCTTAAAGAATGCATGAGCAACTTATCAACGAGCAATGACGAAAATCTTTCATGACATGATGCATACCTTCATGGAAGACTATGTGGATGATTTACTAGCTAAATCCTTCACCAGAGCAGAACATCTAAGCATCTTAGAAGATGTTTTTGATAGATTAGAAAAATTCCAAGTCAGGCTCAACCCTAAGAAGTGTGTCTTCGGGGTTACATCAGGCAAGTTACTAGGCTACATAGTTTCAACTAAAGATATTGAAGTGGATCCAGCAAAGGTACAAGCCATTATGGAGATGCCACCACCAAAGAACATCAGCCAGCTTAGATCTCTACAAGGACGACTCCAATCAATCAGGTGATTCATCGCTCAACTAGCAGATAAAAGTCTGCCATTCAATCATTTGCTACATAAAAATGTACCATTCAGATGGGAAGCCAAATGTGCAGAATCCTTCTATCAAATCAAGCAATATCTAATGAACCCACCAGTTCTAGTCCCACCAATAGCAAGGAAGCCACTCATTCTTTACATTTCAACAACAAACATATCACTGGGGGCATTGTTAGCACAAGAGGATCAACAAGGCAAGGAGCGAGCTATCTATTACATTAGCAGGACATTGAACAGATATGAACTCAACTATACATTTATTGAAAAAGCTTGTCTAACAGTGGTATTTGCCTCTCAAAAATTTCAGCACTACATGCTAGCTCACACAATTAAGCTAGTTGTAAAAATTGATCCTCTCAAATATTTACTCAGTAAAGCAGCTCTTACAGGCAGATTGGCTAAATGGGTCATGATCCTCAGTGATTTTGATATCCACTACACCGAATGAAGAGCTATCAAGGGACAAGCAATTGTAGATCGACTGGCAGAAGCACCACTACCTGGAAAACAAACTATGGAGATCGAATTTCCAGACAGAGACGTTCTTGCTATCTCCACCAAACAATGGACCTTATATTTTGATGGATCCTACACGCAACATGGCTCGAGTGCTTGCATTCTATTCATCACTCCTGAAGGACACACTATACCAAGATCATATAGGCTCATGTTTCCATGCACAAATAACATTGCTGAATATGAGGCATTGGTTATAGGCATCAAACTGGCCGTAGAATGGAGAATCACATAATTAAAAGTCTATGGAGATTCACAACTAGTCATCAATCAAATCAACAATGACAATTAGACAAAGGACGATAAGTTGCTACCATACAAGCGAATGGTGGATGATTTCAAACAATATTTTGTACACATTGCCTTCGAGCAAATACCAAGGTTGGACAACAAAGCAGTCAATGCCATGGCTACTATTGCTTCACTACTACAAATTCCAGAGCAACAGAGTCGTTACGAGTTTCTGGTAGAGCAACTATTCTCCCTAGCCTATGATCATTCTGAATCCCATGTTATCTATGCCTTGACCGGCTCCAACTCTCCATTATATGGACCGATATATGACTATCTTAAGAACAATATCCTACCCATTGACCTATCCTGAAACCAAAAATGTAACTTTATCCGACAAGACGCCCATTATACTCTTACTGCTAATACTTTGTACCGTCGAGGTCTAGATGGTACTCTTCTTCATTGCCTTGATAGTAATGAATTTGACTCTGCTTTACATGAGCTTCATGAAGGTATCTATGGCACACATTCAAGTGGTACTACTCTTGCTAAAAAGCTTCTAAGAATGGGATATTACTGGCCAACAATGGAAAAAGACTCTTATTACTCTGTGAAGAAGTGTCCTAAATGCCAAATCCATGGCAATCTTATACATGCACCGACACAGGAACTGCAGCCATTCACGATATCCTGGCCATTTTGTCAGTGGGGATTAGACTTGGTCGGCAAAATTCATCCTTCATCTTCAAATGGACACAAGTTCATTATAACTGCAACAGAATACTTTACCAAATGGATAGAAGCAGTCCCCATGACTACCGTGACTGAGAAACAAATTGCCTCTTTTATCCTTAATTATCTGATCTGCAGATATGGCATTCCAAGTTCCATCATCACAGATAATGGACGACCTTTCAAAAACCAAGATGTATGAGAACTATGTGAAAAATTCAAAATCCAACATCGTTTCTCTACACCTTACTACCCACAAGGGAATGGTCAGGCATAAGCATCCAACAAAACAATATTGAAAATCCTAAAGAAAACACTGAATGATGCAGGCAAAGATTGGCATATACAAGTCAATCCAGCACTTTGGGCATATAGAACTAGCATTCGCACACCTACAGGAGCTACACCATATTCATTGGTATATGGATCAGAAGCAATTTTATCCTTGGAGGTAGAAATTCCATCTCTTAGAGTCTCTTTGAAAGGCTTAATCCCAGATGAAGAGTATCGAGTTAACCGACTACAACAACTTGAACTTCTAGATGAACAACGCCAACATGCCTACACTCATCTCAAAGCATATCAGCAATGCATGTGCAGGAGCTACAACCACAAGGTCATTCCCCAAATTTTTAAAATTGGAGACCTAGTACTCAAAAAAAATCCTAGAAATCAGCAAGATCGGGAAAAGAAAGGGAAATTTGAACCTAACTGGTTAGGTCCCTATGTCATTATATCAGCTTATAGATTAGATGCCTATCAGCTAACAACTTCAGAAGGAGATGTGCTCGACAAACCAATTAACAACATCCATCTGAAGAAATACTACACTTAGTAGTCTAAATGCACAGAAAAGTCAAAAAAAAAAAATCAAAATATCAAGAAAAAGCAAATAAAAAGGTACAATAAAAGCAACTGGTGAAAACCTAGCAACAGGTGCTATTGTGAGAGGATGGCTCTTCTATCTATATCCATACCATTATATCCACAGTAAAGCACTATCGGCCATTGCCTGACATTTTTATCACAATATCCATCTAGGCCATACTTAGTGTAGTCACTATCCTGGTTTATCCGCATATCCTTTCACCACATCTCACCATGGTTTGGTAATTACTGTACATATCCACATTAAGAAGTACACTTGACTAGGGGCGGTAATCAAAACTTGCAGCACATTCAAGCCGTCAAAACTAGTCGCAAACTCAGAACATCATATCCAACAAAACAACACTCACACGATTGCAAAGCAAAACATGGATCACTTAACATGATTCACAAAATACGATGGATGATTTTCTAAAGTATCAAATGTTGCATCTTGCATAAAGTTTTGACTATTTTTGCACTTGAACTTTTTGAATTGTTGGATCCTCTATATTTTCTCAACAATGCTTCAAAGCTAGAGAACGTCGTGGGGACTCCAATAGTTTCTTAGTTTTCTGTCTGTGAGGCGATCATATGTGTTGTGTAAATACTTGTCTCGAGACATGATTCATCACTGAAGACATGATTCCACTTTACACATACAAATGGTTTAATCTTGTCTATTTCTACGCAATTTGCACTCAGGTCGTTCTGGTTCAATTATACCATGACGCTTGTGCTATCTTGCAAAATCAAAAATCATGTAAATTTTTTAGGTCATTATGGCTCAATTATACCATTATGCTTGTATAAATTTTCAACATATCCCAAAACAAATCAATACTCAATGATGATACATACAAAGAAAGCAAACAACATGTGGCTATACAGGGATGAAAAATGCAGAATGAGGATGCTCAAAAACAATTAGTTGCATACCATTTTACAATTAGTTGCATATCATTATCATACATCTCATTTTCAAGATACATCTCACAGCATATCATATCATACATCTCGTTTTCAAGATACATCTCACAGCATATCATTATCATACATCTCATTTTCAAGATACATCTCACAACATCATGCACCATCACATCATATTCATCACATATCACATCACATGCATCTATCTAAGCATTGCATCATCATAGAATAATCAAAAGCATATAGAAAGCATAATCCATAACACATCACATGAGGATAAAAGAAAATGGTGTTGTATATATATATCAAAAAATGATCAATGTAAAAAATATGTCATGTCTATGCCAATACAACAAAATGATCAAAATACAATAGAGACAACGTCTCTCAAGTATGACTATCTCCTGAGGGAGACAGTCTCACTACTGATGTCCCAGCACCGGGATCTCCAGGTGGATCCTGTCTAGGAGGCCCTGTCATGCCTCTACTCTCTGTCCTCAACCCAGTATCTCGAGATCGGCTGGATCTCGAAGTGGTGAAACTCTGCACTTGGCGCTCCCTCGACACCACATCCTCATAGTGGCACCGGTAATACTCTGCCTCCTTGGCTCTCAAAGCCATCTCTCTTAAGGTGTCTCTCATCGGGCCACCTACTGCCGCTCTCTGCAAACTCGTTGCAAGCTCCTCTGCTCGACCCCGCCGCTCTATCTCAGTATCACACTCTGTGGTCAGCTGCGTAATCTAATGTTGATGCATCAACAACTGTGTCTGTAACTGCTGCACTAACAATTGTAATGATCTAATTTGAGCATCCTCCACATGCGTCAAAATTCGCATCTGCAGGGGTACCTGTGAAGGGGTACCCCTTGTCCCTCTACCTGTCCTCGGTGCAAGTGGAGGTAAAACATCTGACTTCCTCCTTTGGGCTAGTCGTCACACATCCTCATACCCTCCCACTGCCGCTATCACCTCCCCAACCCCCACCTCACCCCCAGCTCTGATAGCTAAACCTCCTCTCCCTCTATCCATCATAGCCCACCGCACAGCTCTCTCCACCTGTATCCCCCTATCACCACCATCTCCACCCCTATCTCCTCTCCTCCCCCGATCCAATCTCCCTCTATCTCCTCAGCGACCTCAGCCACCTCCTCTGCCATCACCTCCTCCTCCATCACCACCCCCCTCATCTACCTCCTCATCATCATCAAAAGCCGAAATCATCTCAGCTGGATCCAATATCCTGGCCACTCCACGCGATGCAAAGAGTGTTGCAAACTCGTTAGTCATCCCTGCATCCACTATCTCAGGGGCATAATCCCAAATCTGGCCGACTAAATGAAAGAACTCCTCCACTGCCGCCGCACTATCAATTGTTGGTCCCCAATCTGGAATATCTTGTCTCCGTCGAGCATAAAAACATTCTCCTTGTGGAATCCCCTGTTGTCGACCATACTACCATAGCACCCAGCTATGGAGAAACCTCTCAATAACAAAGGGCGTCTGCCCTATCAAATATCGGGTCATATAAACGTAGGGCATCTCCATCCAATCCTCTGCCCATACCTCGCAACTTATATATGGTCATCAAATGATCGTATCAATGTCATCCAACACTCTCCTCTAGTGCTCTAGTTTGCCCAGCTTACGCTGGACAACTATCCCTCTGTATCCGTATGCATACACACACCCAACAAGCCTATCTCTATCTACCAATGGCCTTGCTACGGGAATATGCTCCCACGCCTATACCTGTAGCAATGTCACTCCAGCTGATAAACTACCATAGCCTAAGTATACCACCTAATGTAAATCCCTGTATAAGTGGGCTAGCATAGCTGACCCCCATACAAATCGACGAACCTGTGTCACCATATCCTCCAGAACCAATCCCCACCCTACTGCTAGTCCCTTCGACCTACGGTCGGGACATAAGAACCCACCTATGAAACCTGCCAAAACTGATGGTAGAGGAGTGTAATCCAAATCCAAGAACTCCTGCTAGGGGATCTCATACCTGCAAACAGTATCATCCTGCAAGATTTGGCAAAGTACCTCAGTCCCACCCTCCTCAGTCTGCTCATAGGGTAGTAATGCACCTACCACAGGAATCCGTAGAATCCGGTAACAATCCTCAGGCATCACTGTAATCTCGTCTGTCGCCAAATGGAAGGTGTTCATATCACTATGCCACCTCTCTGCCAATGTTGTCAATAAACCCCGGTTCATGATAAACCAAGGCATATCTAACAATGAGGTCAGGCCACACCTCTCAATAATGTCTCTATCTGCCTGTGTTAATCATGGTATCAATGACCATGGTCTCGGAAATCGCTTACACAACTGAACCACTCCAAGAGGCTCCTGTCAAAAAGCAAAGCAAGTCCAATATCAGTTTCCTCATCAAAACATAGATACCAAAATCAAATTCATATCAAAAACTTGAAACTTTGAAAATCTAAATCAAGTTCCACATCATATCAATCCATATCAACTTGTAACACAACTCAAGTTTCATATCAACTTGTAACACAACTCAAGTTTCACATCCATATCAACTTGTAAAACAACTCAAGTTCCACAATCAATTTAGCTTGTAAAACAACTCAAGCTCCACAATTCATATCAAACACAATTCATATCAAAAACCACATCATATCAAATTCGCATCAAATCTATATCAACTTGAAAAAATTGCAAATCAAATCAAGTTATATCAGAACTCATATTGGACATCTCATCAAAATAATGACAACAGGCACACAGACCGACCATTTGCACCTATCCCGGTAGAACCAGCATCAACCTACTAATTTTCTTCATTCACAAATCACACTATACCAAAAATTTTCCCTATGAGCTAAACAATCTTGTCTACGCGCTAAACTGCTTACCATGTGCTACTCTGTCCTCACTAAGCGCTACCTCATCTACCCTATGCGCTAGTAAAAACCTATGTGCTACCCTTTTCTTCCAAAGTGCCACCTAAATTATCCTACATGCTAAATTACCCTATGCTTTATTCTATCCTTCTTTTGCGCTATATATCTATGCTTATGTGCTAGGTAATACCTACGCGCTATCTAGCCCTACCTATGCAACCTATGCGCTAGGTATCTCCTATGCGCTACCCGTTTTATCCCTTGCTCTACCTTGTGATGCCAGTGTGCAAACCTAGTCCTAAGTGCCACCCTAATCTACCAATGCGCTACCCAACACTTTTCGGATGCCACCCTATTTTATTCAACCCTACACGCTATGAAACCTATCGTATGCGCTATTTCTCTACCTCGACGTGCTAACCTGATAGATCTGCGTGGCAAATTCAAAAATTGACTAAAAACAACAAAATCAAAAATCAAAAAGGGGTCAAAAAGGTTGACTTACTGGTGGTCCATACGCGACGGGCCTCCGATACCTCCGCACGTGCTCGAATCGATGAGTAGAATACGAAATTGGCATGTTGACTTCTCTCCAAGTGTCACTTTCTCTCAAGTCAACAAGCACAAATGAAACAAAAAGAAATCACTTTTTCCCTTTTATAGGTTAAATCGAAATTAGGGTTCCATGGAGGAATGTGAAAATTGCTCGTGGTGTCTCATACAACCCTATCAAACATCATTATCAAGAGATGAATCAATTTATCACATTCAACATAGACAAAAATTTAAAATGCAATCAAATTTTTCAAAACACATCAAATTTTCAAAAAAATTGATTCATCTCCCGAGGGGGCATTATCAGCATCATTTATCAAATTTGGGGCACGACATAAACATCTTGACATAAAAACTGATCATAACCAAATCATGATAATACATCATTTTCTTTGAATCAACATGTGCACACACGTCACTTCAAAGAGGGGCAAAATGTAGACATATAAAAATGACCATATTCTTAAATGAATATTTCATGTTCATTCCTCTATTTTAGTTAAATCTAATTTAACTAAATCACCCACATTCCTCTATTTAATTAAGTAAATTATTCAATTTATTTAGTTAAATTCACTTAAGCCCTTTACATCATTTAATTGAATAAATCATTTTATTTAATTAAATCTCTTCTTCTTACCTTTTAATTAAATTTACATTTAATTAATAGTCTACCCCAAATTGAATAAATCTAATTTATTCAATTTCCCAAATTGCAACCAAATTGAAATAAAGTAATTTATTTTAATTAATTCTATTTTCCCTCACCCACTTGCATTTTCCTACATCTCCCACTTGCATCCTAAACCCTATTCCTAATTTCTTCTAGAATCCATCTAATCCTAATCAATTAACCCCAAACCCATCCATTATCCCTTTTCCCTAAAATTGAGAAGGTCACTTCTCAAATTTGGAGTAAAGTCTTCAAAACGCATTAAAGCCTTTATCCATTCAACAAGCTAACTCAATGAATACCCCCAAATTTGGAAGGACTCTTACAAATTTGTCCCCAAAGTCTTCAAACCATTAATGGTTAACTAACCCTTAGTGGCATGGTTAGAGACTTTTTGACTAACTTAACCTCCATCTAACCCAAGGGTCTCATCAAGTATTTATTACTTTGACCATGGTTATTCCTTTAACCTTTGTACAAGAGTTTACCTCTTGGGTAAAAGCTTTATCCAATGGATAACCCTAACCTAACCTTAACCCTTACCTCCTAGGGTAACCATGAGGTCTTCTCAAGCATTTAATGCTTCTTACCTCTCCTCTCAACCAGCCTTATGTTGACAATTGTCACCATTTCATTGGTGAAAATTGAAAACATGGATTGACAACTTTCAAACTTGACCCTTGATTAACTCTTTCAATCCTGACCATCCATTGCCCTATTTTTACTATAAATAGAGCTCTCATCCCTCCATTTTAAAAATCCATGCAAGCTTTTAGTATCTCATTTATGCTCAATTTTATTAACACATCTAGCTTCTCTTTGTAATAGGAATTAATCTAATAAGCATTTTAGACTATTTCCTTTATCATTAGCTTAACTCATAAACTAGTATATCATGTTAGGATAGTATTGCTACTAATCTTGTCATCTTATAATCTAGTTTATTGTATTTGTAGAATCATGCATAGATAGGATGCATTTTCATAACTAAATCAATCATAAGCATCCCTTGTTCTTGCATTTGTCATCCCTAAGCCACTTTGCTCAGTGATCTGAGAGCAAAGGCATTGGCTTGAGGCACCTTGTGAGATAGAGAACCATGGAACCAACCTTGGGAAGTTGAGTCATTCTTCATGACTCCATAAATTGCACCAAGAAGTCTCATGGGTGTGTGGACAAGCCTCTTTGAGCTTCATCTTTAACATTTTAAGTTTCATCGCCCTGCTTTTCCCGCATATAAGAAGTATATGAAATATTACAATGGGGAATGCACATGCATTTAGGCACACTGCCTAGATAGCATCTCCAAATTCCTAGTTTCAATTCTGATTAAGCACAAAATCACTTTCACTTACTTCTCCATACTTTTTCTCTGCTACCAAATGATTAATATTTACATTATTCGCACACTCATGATGCCTCTCACATGATTACTACATTTATTTATACATGACATCAACCGATCATCAAGGTCGGCTCAACACACATCAACTAATTACAAAATATAACCATACACGCTACAATATCATATGCAAACCAAAACAATGTCGGCTAAGACATAGCATGGACCTAAATCACCACCTTGATCATGAAACAACTCCAAGAATTATGCCTCAAATATTCGCAACATGCTATAATCAACTATCAACCAAGAATATGAAGAATACCACTAGACCGAAGAAAATCATCCATAATGCACTCACCCATCAATGCGGACCACCAACATGAATAACACACAATCTAGAAACATCCACAAGCAATGTGAATTACCACAACAACATCGGCACCAACTCAAATTACTAGAATCATCGAACAATCATACCGAATCTCAAGAACATCAATTGAACTGACTACCAAACTAAAAGATTTACTTGTGAACCTCCAAATCACAAACCACTTTAATTAAGGATACACATTAATGTCCCAAACATATTCCACACATCCGCAAATCAAGATATTACAATGCAGAGCAATGCAGATCAAAATACCGAATATTGCCATCACTGAACAACAGAAAAATTGGCCTCCACACCGATACTCAAAAATCACTCCAATCATCACGCAGACCTCTAACACTTGCACTGAACAAAGTAGAGATAATTATCTACAAAAATTTTAATCCACAACAAATGGATATCAATATACAACACAAACCAACAATCTGAATATCACTGCATCAAACAGAGAAAATATGTTGACATCAATGAAAACACATTCTCAATCACACTCAAATATCTTATAAGCACATATTTGTAGCACTCAACCAACAATATCTCCATACATCGAAAAAAATTCTCCCTAACCACTGCCACATACTACCCATAATGGTTGTAATTATGTCATCTTAACCATACTACAAGTACTAGTATCATTAAACTATTCCAATGTATCAATTAAAATTCCTTATTTTTCTATATATATGCCAAGTTATCAAAAATAATAATCTATTCAATATGTGTACAATTTTGTAATTGATATCAACATATATTTCTACTCCAAATCCGTTTTAAGGACACTATATATATATAGTCCCTGTTGATGAAGAGAATCCAAATATTGTAAGTGCCTGAATCAGTTGTATCTTGATCAATCCACTACTTAAACCAAAGTAGAATCTAATCCGAGCTATGGCACCTCAAGGTTCATCCTCAACCCATGGAATATGGTTAATCCAAAGATAGGTTTCCACATATGAGCCACCATTGGATCCAAAATAAGGGGGAGATGGGGGAAAGAACTCTTATTTGATTGTGAGGGCTTTGTGGTGCCTCACCTTACGATAGGTGGAATAAGGGTCACACACTAGCACACTTTAGCCAATAACTATGAGGGCTTTTCATGCCTCACCTTACCCTAGGTGGGATAAGGGGCACATAGTAGGTCGCCTCACCCAAGAATAGGTTAGGTCAAAGGATGCCTTCTCTCTCCACTCAACCCCTAGTTACGCTAGTGGGCACTTCTCCAAAAGAGAGGATCTACTCTAGGGAAAAACACTAACATAACATGACATCACAAGAACACCTACTATTAGACATAACAACCCAACTTAATGGTTTAATACATAACATAGAAAAAATAGCTCAAGAATGGTAGACATAAAGAATTTTTTATTTGAAACATACATCACCTATACCTTAAGTATGTTATGTTATAACACGTACTAACATTATTAACATCATGATTACTAGTTACCAACATGTCGCAATGTAAGAAGATTCTACAAGCATACTTGTTTACCTCAAAATATTGAAGACACATTTCTCTATATTGTTTTGTGATTGCAAAGATGTAAAAATGTCTACTCTATTTACTTGCATTTATTCATGCATCTTAGGCCATTATGATTATAAGATTGGTCATTGATTGCATGGTTTATTATGTTTTACTTGATTTGTTCCTTACTACAAAAATATATCAACTTCAACAAATAAGAAAATAGAATCATTTTTGTGCTTAACTCTACTTGATTTCTATGCCTATACTAGGTTTCCAATCTTGGTAACAATAATATTATCAAATGCTAGATTCAAAGGAAGGTAAGTTAATCACTAATTTACCTTTACCCTTATCCTCTTCTCCCATAAATTAAATTAAAAAATATTTATTTATTTAATCCTCCTCACCTGTCACATCCTCCATTACTTTTTATTATATCCTAACTCTCCCCTAGTTGTTTGCCCATTCCATTATCCTAATTAAGTGGGGTTGACCCACTTCAAATCCCAACACAATCTTACCCCTCACTCTCACATGGTTCTTTCACCCTCATGTACCCAAAATAAACTATTAACTTTTATTTCTCTCCAATACTCCTCTTTTTCATAAGTACGGATTTTTAATTCCCCTGTGTCCCTTACAAGTACATATTTTCTTCTCCTCTCACCTCATGATGCCACTTGGCACCATTCCTTGAGGTAAGAAGACCAAATCATCCTCCACCCTTGATCTTTATCTTATAATCTTGACCATTTATCTAGAATACAACAATCTATATAACCAAACACTTAACCATTTTATCTCTCTCGCCCTTTTATCATTTGACAATCATTATATTATCAAAATTACAAGTGAGCACACATCAAATTGAATATCATAAGAATATCTATACAACATGGAGTCTAATATAGTTTAATTAAATTAAATTAGATAATCTGAGTTTTGTTTTAATTTTTGTTTTTGTTTGGTTTAATGGTTAAATTATGTACACTTGAAGCATAATTTATTTGCACACATCCTCATATGGTGGTAGAACCCATATCATAGGTCAGACTAACCAAAATTAATTAGCATTTTCAAGTTCAAATCTCGTCAAAACGTGAATTTGTTACAGTTTGGTTGAAAGAGTTTCTTTGATGACTGAATGCAATTATACAAGGGTGAATCTACATAGGTAAAAGTTGACTCCTTTGTGTTTTATGGTTTGGGTGAATACAACCTATCAATATGTGAATCTAAAACAATTTCGTCACTATGTTTCTGATTAAAAAGCAATGTTGACTAGGGCGTTGACCCTTTACATAGTCCATGACTATCCACTAAACAAAATTTATAAGATAAACTAGGCAAGGCAGAGAGGCCTTCAAAAAACAACACAAGCTTGGCACAAATGTTGAGAAGTATATTACAGACACCTTTAGGTGAATGCATGATTGTTCGGGTAAATTCAAAAAAAAAGGGTGAATGCATAAAGTGTGTAGATTGGTGAATGCATTATTTTATAGTCAAATGTGCTCTATAATTGGGTGAATCTAATAAGTATACTAATAAATTAAAATTTTGTGCTTTCAATCTAATCTCTTTGGATTTCATTACTAAGCAGCTAATGTGCCCTTTTTCATTACCTCACTAATAATTTGTGCAGTTTTTGTTAATCAAAGATCGATGAAATTTAACTTTAACTTGTGTTCTTGTAGGTTTGTGGCCAAAAACATTTGTTTTCACACTAGTTAAGGAACACTTCAAATTTGTTAAATGGACAATTAATTATCTTTTCTATTATGTTTGGGATTTCATGTCTATGTATGCTCTTCCCTTGAATCATATGATAATCTTTGAGATAAAAAATTGCATGGCAATCTAAGTCTTTTTGTGTAATTTTAGGAGAGCTAGCCTACATGTATGCTCTCTTCTTACGCTTCATGCAAGATTGCAGATCATAGATGCCTAGCATATCCTTTCCTTTGGGAGGCCTACTTGGGGATTTCATCATCTCAAGGGACAACCTCAACCACATGAACTAACAAGATATATAAAGGAGGGAGAACACATATTTTACCCCAATCTAGTCACATCATGTTTAGTGAAATCTCAATACTTGGGTGATACCAAGCTAGGGGTCTAGGGTTCGTCTGAACGACTTAGCTAACATTTTTTACCCATGCTTGTGAAAAGATGGTGTTCATGGATCTGCCTCATATACCCTCTTGATATTTAGAGGATGCACTAGAGATTTTTTATTATCCTAGCTTGAGATCATTCAATCATTATTGAGTGTGATGCAGGGGATATGTATCATACCTCAAAGTTACCCATGTCGTACCTTCAATTACTAAGATAAACATTACTAAGGCATTCCTAATTGGCCATCATCAATAAGAGTTCCTTTACCCTTATGCATTTTTATCTCTAGCAATTTAGTCATTGGTAGATGATATTAGTGCTTGCACGATGAGCCTACACTGATTGTCACCCAACTTGAATAATCTAGGTGTGTGCAATTTGACATGTCTACTTGTTGCTACCAGTGAGTGTCTATAGTCCATCTTATGGTCCTCCATTTTAATTGTTATTTGCAATCTTGTTCCTTTTTCCCCCTCAATCCAATCATCCTTAGGAAAATTCCCTTGTAGTTTGGTGAATCCACTCTTGGTTGGGAAAATCCAAATTGTACGCAAGTCTGCACTAGTGGCAAATCTCCTTTAGTTTAGCAATAGTCCCCTTCAAGTGACTTCACCTAAGTAATCAATCTTTCCTAGTCTTGTCATTTTCCTCCTTGGGTAAATCTACCCTATCTTTGAGTGAATCCATTATATAAATGAGCAAGTTTGTTTATGTTCCTTGAGTCATTTAACTGATTGTTTTCATCCCCAGATGAATATTTCTTGTCTTTGGGTGAATCTATACTAATCATAGTAAAATTCACTTGTTTGTAATCCCTTTGTCTAGTGGGTGAATCCAAGTCTTGTGGGGCAAATCTACTCTTTAGAAAAGGCTCCATCAAGAGTGTGAAGAAACTAGAAAATGAGGAAAATTACTACATAGAAATTATCAGATGATCCAATCATTTAAAGACTTGATCAAAGCCAATCCAAAAAAATCCATATTTAGATCAAAAAGACCTGATTTATTATTCATGCAACCCCTTGCCTCCCACTCAACAATTGTACATTGAAGAGTAAGGTCAATTATTTATCATACACAATCTCAACCATATTAAATCCTTGCACATAACCCAAGTGGTGATCGGTAATACATCAACAATTCATCATTACAAAAAAGATATCTCAACAACAGCATTGAAAACATAAATATTAATAATATCAAAGGACTGATTTTTTAAGAGAATCCAAATCACATGGTTAGTGTGGCCAGAATTGTGGTTGACATCCTGATGTCACCTAGGAGAGAGAAAGGTGATGACCCCTCCACAACTAGTGTCATGATTGCTACAAAATATAGAGGTGGTTGGCCAATTGACACACAATCAACTAAAAGCTAAAAACTAGTGATCTTCACTTCTTGCAAGTAGGGAACATCTAGGGTCAATTGATTCTAACAAATACCCTACACAATATACTTCTTGAAGAGGTCAATAAGACCTTACATATTATAGGAGAAGAATTTAATTGACAAAAGTCAAGAAGTGTGTCATTGTTATCTAACTCTTAGAGAGAGGAAAAGCAATTCTATAAAAAATCTTCTAAGGTAAATCTACCAAACTAAATATTGGAAATTGACATTCTTCACTTCTCAATAGCATACTCTCCCTCTTATATCCACCTAGGAAGGATGCAAGACCATCAAAAAGGATTAGGGGATGGTGGATATTGAATAGGATTATCTAATTGAGAATAAGGAACCAACATTGTTTGAGGCATCTAGGAAAATAATGGCCTAGAAGAGGTCTCACATGAGGTTGAGAAAACTTCTTTCCCCTTCTCTAAAGGGTGTGAAATAGTAGAAAGCTACAATTTGGAAATTGAATAATTTAAAATAGTTTAAGCTTTACCCTATAAACCACAGATTAATTTTTGGATCAGGTTGAAAGAAAGTTATGGGACCTACATGAAAAAGTTGAATTTTCACAAAGATTGGTTTGCCGCAACCTTTTGACGCATGTAAGAAATACATTGGCAATATTCATTTTCAAAAAAATATGGAGGAGAAGATGAGGAATGATCAAAATTAGAATCCTTTGAAATTAGATGAGGCAAAAGTTTTGGATTCAATCAAACCGTTGATATCTTTGAATGATCATTGATTGTTACATTCCAATCAATTTTAGTTATTAGTTATGAATTGTCAACAAATTTGTAGGTCAAATATAATAAGTTAGAATATCTTCCAACTCCATCAAATCAACAGTGGAGCATGCTAAAAAAGAATTAAATGACCCACTTCCAACAGACGAGCAATTACGAAAGGTTAGAAATGTATTTTTTAAATTTATTTAATTTGAAATAGATATTGTACTTTGTAAATTAGTATACTTCTATGTATTAATTAATTGGAAAATCAATATAAAATGGAAACCCATTTTTGTTATTTGGGCTTTGAAATAGATTAATATATTGTACTTTATAAATGAGAAATACTTCTATGTATTCATTAAATGGAAAATCAATACAAAAATGAGACACATTTTTAATAATTGGGCTTGGTTCTAACAAAATAGTTAAGTTTAGTCCAGGGGGTTGAGCTTAGTTGGTTAAAGCATTGAGTTCTCAATGTGGAGACCCAAGTTCAACTCCCACGAGGGACACCTTTGTGGAATTCTAAGTTGTGACTCTTGGTCTTCCATTGGTTGTATTTGTCACATTGTTTAAAGTGGATTTCTAAGTTGTGACCCTTGGTCTTCCAATTGTTGTTTCTAGTTCGGTGCTCGAAAGGAGCTAGCTCGAATGAGCAAAATATGAGCTTTATTGTAATGTTGTTCTATGATACTTAATACAAAAAATAGTTAAATTTGTATTTCTCATGCATCATGAAAACTTTTTGTAAAATAAATAACATGAAACTAGTTATATTGAGATCCAAGCATGAGAACAAATAATATTTTGTGCTATTTCTTTTATGAAAATATAATTACATATTTAACAACGTTTCTCACTTTCAAACATAAAATTACATTTACAATTACAATGGAGGAAATTTTGGCTTTGTTCCAAATTCTCTCTAGGCTTCAGGCTGGAAAAGTTAATTGACCATTGTCATATGATCAATGTAACTGTCACAACCTGAATGTCCTATTACTATCTTCACAGTCGTGCAAAGATTGTCCATTGAATGTTCAATGTAATAAAGCTTGTCCAATGTAACATTTAGCGTATTCAAGTTTATAATGCCATCATTATTAATTATGTGATTTGCGCGATAAATAGTAAGTGTTCACCAACTTACCTTCTATTGTCAAAATAGCAAGCATCTCATCTAGTAGTACTGACATTTCTTCACATTATTTTTGCAACTTAATTAACAAGACATGAAAATACTCATGAGTGTAGAGGATGGTTCACAACTCATCAATTTTTGCAAAAAAATATGAAATGGATTTGAAAATATTAACATCAAATTTTGCATGATCAAGCAAGATTTTTAGAATTTTAACTTAAGGAGACCAACTTTTTTGGAAGCATAGCTATCTCACTTGTGCCTCTTCATGGACTTTGATTGCATCTCTCAATGTTTTATAACACTTCCAAAACTTTTTGGCACTGCTAATGACATTAGATGTCACATGGTTTAGCAATTTTATAATCATCTCACTTAAAATACATTGATTTGACACTGATGATAGGGATTCAAAAGGGTTTAACAGTGACACCACTTTATAATACTCCCCAAGAAAATCACTAACTCTTTTCTCCATCATTTATTGACCTTCTTTTAGCCTCTTTTCTCATTTTCAACTCATCTTTCAAGCTTTCTACTTCATCCCTAAGGGCAATTAAATCCTTAATTGAATTTGAATCAACTGATGCCAATGGCTAGAAAGACAAAGAAGGAAGAGGACTAGAAGTAGCACTGGAACTAGCATATGGAAAAGGGAGGGAGAAACAACATTTTTATTCTCCTCAAGAAATTCACCAACTCTTTTCTCTCCATTATCTAATGGCTAGAAAGATAGAGGAGTAGAAGAAGTAGAACTAGCATATGGAGAAAGGAGGAGTGACACCACCTTATAATACTCTATAAGCAATTTTTCATTGACTATTTTTAACTTATTAAAATTAGTTGGTAGCTTATCAAAAACTTCCTGATTGCACACTACTTGCATTGCAGATGTGTCACATGACCTTGTAACAACTAAGTTTCATGTAAGATCTCCTACCTTCTTTGTTAACCGATGTTTAAGGTCATCAGGATATATTGACCACACTAATAATACCTTATATTGGGGGCTATAACCTGATCCAAAATACAACTCCTAAGTCTACTCTTCGATTGGAAAACTGGGGAAGTCTGAAGATTCCCTTCTTATGGAATCCAATATAATTGCAGAAGAGAGGTCTCATCCTTCTAGTAACAAATATCTAATATTCCATAAAACACGTCTTGCCTCCTCAGGGTCATCTTCGATGTATAAAAAATTAACTTCCTCTAAGACTTTGGCTATAAATAAATCATTAACTTCATGAATCCCTAATGCCAACCTTTCTCTAACCATGATAGAAAATTGCTCCTCTTTGTTCTGCAAGACAAAGTCCCTAAATTCCAAGGACTGTATAAACTTATCATTAGACGTGAATGTAGAGCATTCCAATCCTTTGACATTGTTTTCTTTCTCTCCTCCTGTTTCAAACTTTATGATCATTCTATCATGACACTTTTCCTCCAAATCAATGCATGCCCCTTTGTATGTTGGGTCAGGACAAAGTCCCTAAATTCCAGGGACTGTATAAACTTATCATTAGACATGAATGTAGAGCATGTGAATCCTCTAACATCACCTACTTCCTCTCCTCCTATTTCAAACTTTATGATCATTCTATCATGACACCTATCCTCCAAGTCAATATGTGTCGCTCTGTATGTTGGGTCAATCTTTATTATTTTTTCATCTACCTTGTACCTTAACCCATATCTCTCTTCTCCTCTAAACCTCTACATCATATGCAAAAAATTTTATTAAGTCCTCAATCTAATCTTGTTCGTGATCAAAGCCTTTCAATTTAACCCAACCCTAGTATGTTGAATAAAGTGTTGTATCATAGTTTTTGAGTTTTTCAAAATCCATCTAATATGGCAGTAACTTGAAATATACCAAAGTCTAATCCTTCCTTGCTCTTGATATCAAAATCAGAGAAATATAGATTTTGTGGGATGAAGGATCCCTTCTTATTTTTTCTTAAACGAATCTTGTCAGACTCATTCAACTGCCAAATGATTTCTAAAAAAACAATTATATCCATTACATCTCTAGGCAAAACATGGGGTTTAACTGGAGCACCATAAAGTCTAATGACAATGTACCTAAGGTAGAAAAATAAGTCTCCCCAACTTTGATTCACTCCTAACTCAAATTATTGCTCGAGGGGCCTCAAAAATCTCCTCACCCTATCAGATAATCTCCAATTGACCTTTGCATCACAATATTCGCAAAGAATTCCTCAAATATGACATAATTGGAGTTTTCACAATGCATGTCCCATAAGTACATCCATTCTTAGATCAACAAACTCTTACTCTGCTCATCTACCTTTCTCAACTTTAGCTCTAGCCCCCACTACCAAGCCTTACTTCCACCATACAAAAGAATGTGGCAGAATAAAGAATACCACCTAAAATGAACAATAGGGCTACCTTGCTTGATCTCTAGAAGGGCTTTGTGAATGGCATTAGAAATGAATGAGGCAAAGCCAAAAAGGGTGTTGGTATATGTGTGCTAAATGTTTGTAGCCCACATCATTAGATGCATAGGCATCTTGGTCTTTACATCGATTCCCAACACTTGGAAAATTGCAAAGTAGGTGTTTATAAAATAATTCTCAAAAAAATGATAATCAAAGGGCTCAACATCTGTCCTCCAAAATGAAGAAGGCTTCCCTTCCTTCTTATCCCTTCTATGTAATCAAACCCATTTTACCTTGAAGATGCCTTTTCCCCGCTTGTATTCCCTCCCCATAGATAGAAAGTCAATAGGCATGTGGGCATTAGAGTTTAACATAAATATTTCACAAATAGGTCCCCTATCGAACCCAACCAACAAAACACCTTTCTAGATGTAGACAGACTTGGTGTTTAGATTACAGCTTTTTGCCACTACTCTAATTAGGTCTACATTGACAAAAACATTTGGCACAACAAGCTTTCCCAAATCCAATCTCCATGCATTGTTAATTGGTATTGGAGCTCTACTCTTTTTGTAAGAATACATGAACAATTTTCATCCACTAATCTAGATGTAAGGATTCCCACAAGATGTTGCCCTATCCACAAGTCTATCAGATACAATATCCATACCTTGGGAAAGACTTCCTCATTTCGATGATATGAGCAATTGAATAATAATATCTCCACCTAGGGCCCTCTTATTATTATCTCTTCTTGCATTTCCACCCATCAAGTAATAAAAATTAGAGTTTTAAGAAAATATAGAAATTAGGCTTCCCGGGGAAATTGAATATTTAAAATTTATTTATACAATTTAATGATTCTCTAGCATTCAGACTACACAATTTCAACAACTAAGCCCTATAAAATTGTGAAGACCATTTCAATTTTGCATCAAGAACTGAACAAACTGTAAAGTGGAAAATTTGACCCTAGTGACTCCCCACCTAGGAGAGGGAAAGGAAGTCACTAGGATGATTTTCACTTGGGAGAACTTTACATTCAAAAGACGGGCTTGAATCCACTAGATCCAAATCCAAGAAAAACAAGGATGTGAATTCCAAGTGGATTGCAAGGGTTGAAGTGTGATTTGCCCTCTTTTGTAAGTAGAAGAGTTGACTTGTTGACTATATAGAAAAGAGAGATAAAATGAGTGAAATGAGGAGCTACCGGTTCTAGATCGCGTTGCAACTTCAGATTTGAGATATTTAGACTGATACAGGATCTACCCTATAAATTTGGATAAAAGTCATCGGGACCGTGTTGAAAGTGCGCACGGTCCTCCGAAAAATCTGTGAAACAAAAAGGGTTTTTTCACCTCTGTAAATGGAGTCCAAATCTGAATTTATAGCCACAAACCTACAACCTACATATAGAAAAGAAGGTAAGAAGGGTTGTGGATAGGGGTTTGCCTCAATCAAACCCCAGTTGAGGAATCAACCTTGAAAGAAAGTAATTGCAAATGCTTGAATGTAAATAATGGAAATGTATACCTTGTAGATCTACAATTTGTTGATGGTGGCTACTTTGCTTCTTGAATGTAATCACAAATGTTGTATGCAATGGCATGTAACATGACAAAACCCTAACACACACACATGCTTGTAAATGAAGGTTGTAATGTTGCTCCAAGGGATGAATGAAGAAGACTTGAATACTTGAATGCTTAATGAAGACCTTTTACTTGAATTCATGTATTGTGCTCCAATATCCCCCTCTTTGTCATATCCTAGAATGAGGGAATTGAATCTCCTTTTATACATGCCTAGAGGATTAATTTTCATCCACTAAAGGTCAACAAAGAAGAATGCAAACCCCAAAGAATAAATTATGCAAAGGGGACTAGGTAGACCCATCTTAGGGCCACCCTAAGATGTGGGGAGAGGGGTGTCATGCCCCTATCCTACCCTATCTTGGGGCCCAAACAAGGTCCTGAGACTATCTCATGGCTCAAATAGGAAGGGTTCATGGGGTGAAAATGTAGAAAGGGGTCTTGGTTGGGAAAGAAGATGTCATCGCCAAGGTGAGGACCTCAAATATGGTTAAAATTGTAGGGGTTGCAATTTTATGACACTACATTTAGCCCCTACTTTAGCGGGAGTATGGCCTACGCCAATACTGTTGGTAAAGTAGAAGAAAGAGAGATGAAAATGAGAGATCCGGAGCAATACCACAAGGAGTATAAGACATCACTAATCTTGAGGAACAAGGCCCCTGATCTTAGGATCTTAACTCACTCACACATATGCAAGAACACACAAAACAAAAAGGGACAAGGCAAACAATAACAAGACCAAGCACAAAAGACACACAACAAACACAAGACTCAAGACCACAAACCAACTAGCTGAAGAGATCTCAATACTCAAATGTTCCAACAACTAATTGAAACACAAGAACAAATGCCATCACATAAACACAAGCGATCACATAAAGAGCAAAGCTAACATCATCCATGAACCATCAATAGTAAAA
This sequence comes from Cryptomeria japonica, assembly GCF_030272615.1. Lineage (NCBI taxonomy): Eukaryota > Viridiplantae > Streptophyta > Pinopsida > Cupressales > Cupressaceae > Cryptomeria > Cryptomeria japonica. The sequence goes on from NC_081409.1 coordinate 203,439,065, forward strand.
CTATGGGTTCATGAGATGAAGAAGAGGGACGACATGAATACACACTTTGGTGATCCATGAGAAGAAAGGCAAATAAGAGAGAAACCATGGACATCTCGCCCCTAAAACTAGGTGATCCATGGAGAGAAGGACATGGAAATCTAGCCCCCAGAGTCTTTTTGGGTGATCCGTGTTAGGGAGGAGAGTGAGAACACCGTTAGTTCCACCCAACCTCAAGCACATGTGTGCAAGTGAGGTTCGAAGTACCTCATAGGAGTCTATGCCCAAGTATGCTACAACCTGTATGTATAGTACAAGTGTCAAGAAAGGCGTGGCATCTCTCTCTAAGAGTCTATGCTCTGGTTCCGAGACTAAAAACCCTACATAAGAGAAAAGTGGCATCATCTCTCTCTAAGAGTCTGTGCTCTGGTTTCAAGAATAACCCATTGTACAAGAAAAGAAGAAGTGAAGACATCTTTCTCTAAGAGTTTGTGCTCTAGTTCCGAGAATAACGCACTGTACCAAGAAAAGGTAACGTCATCTCTCTCTAAGATTTTGTGCTCTGGTTCCAAGAATGACCCACTGTACAAGAGAAAAGTGATGACATCTTGCTCTAAGAGGCTTCCCTTTGGTTCCAAGAATGTCCCACTGTACAATGCATGAGAGAGAAGTATAGTACAAAGGAGCAGTGTGGGTGCCCCCCCCCTTAAGATGTCAACATAGGTTGATGTTGATATCTTAAGGAAAGTATAACAAGGATACCTATATTCATCATAAAGAAGATATATGTTATACAACAATGTCATAAATCCAAGCACGAGAGGGAACACTATTCACGAAAAGATAGGATAGTTGAAAATAGATATCTTGTTGTAAGTGTAAAGGATATCCTTGGAGGAGAAGAGATATTTGTTCAAAATACATCTCCCTCCAAGGGGAGTTGTCTTAAACAAATATAACATCTTCTAGAACAAAGAAAAGCAGAGAACAAGAATGCAATCCTTCCCCCTATTCCTAGCTGAAAGGGATTCTTCATGAGGGATGACTCACTTTTAGCCCCAAGAGGGATGGGTGAATTTATCATAGATGTACATTACCAAGTGTGAAAGTGGTTATAGTCAAGGACTTACACCTCTTCTATGAGAGAGAACCCTTCAGAAAACCACCAACAATTTTGCACAAGGAATGACATCGAGTAATTTAACTCACACCATTCACAAAATAGAGCAAAGTGGGTCCCTAGAGAAAGATATATAGAGAGAGGGATCATTTCCCCCAAGTGTAGGGACAATGAGAAGAACCTACACAATCTTCTAGAGATAGATTAAACATAATCAAATTCACAATGTACTTTCATGAATGCATGAAAGGAAATACATTAGTATATGTAAAATACATGTCTCAGGAAGTGGTAATCTTAGAAAGGAAGAGAGAAAAGGCATCACATATCCCCAAGGGGGATTAATCATAAAAACATACCATTGTAAGAAATGATAGTCACATATAAAAAAATGCAGCCCCTAAAGGAAACCGTGATACATGAGATAAAAAGAAGGAAAGAAGGAGTGAAAATATTTTCCCCTCAATTAAGGAGGAGAAAGAGAAACATTACACATCTTCTAATGGTGAGTATTGGCAAGTGATATGCCTTCCTAGTGGAACAAATCCTCGCAAGAAAGTGATAAATACTTCTCAAGAGATCATTACATGCCAAGGGGCATATCCTACTTGTGAATAATCGAGACCATAGAAGAGGTAAGTTTTCCAAGAGAATAAAGGAAAGAGAAGAAGTGCACTACTCATTAAAGAAACTACTCTCCAGCAAAGAGGAAAACCCAAGAACAATTATATGCTCACATAGGAATGATTCTGTTGGTTCCCAAAATCGATGATAGGTTTACACTGCTTTTAGGGAAGAGACCAAGCTGATTTCCTCCAAATATCTATGGAGAGCCACCTCCAACTATCAATAGCTATCAGGATTGGACCAACGATAACAAGAACGAAAAGTCCTCCTGCGCTCTAGGCTCTGCAGAACCAAGGAGGGTGATCCCTTCAGTAATAAATTCCTGCTCTCTGCAAGGATACTCAAGAACTTATTGAAAACAAAGCAAATTATCTCATAATAAGACTCAACAGGAAAGGGAGAATGCTCAAGGATGGAAAATCCTTCAGTGATCCTCAACCTTAAACTGGAGTATGAGAGAGGGTGAGACTATTTCCAGAAAATACATAAATCTTAGCAAATGATTGTTCTGATTGTTTATAAGATTCGCTCTGAGAGATCATAAAGAAAATAAAACCAGAAACTGATAACCTAATGAGATTTGCTAGCAAATACCAGTGCCTTATTCATTTGGGTTACAGAGTCTATGAAAAATGTTACTGAAAATCTGATAAAACTTCATCTAATAGTTGGTCTTGCCTGAAACAATACTGCCTTACAGTATTTATCTCCTTATAATCCTTCATTTGAACTACTTATCAAATGCTATGGCGAGCCTTATTTCCTCTATAATCTTATTCAAGCATTTTAATTAACCCCTTGGACTAAAGCATTGAATAGAAGAATACATGCATCATAACAATGCAATAAACAAACTAAACCCTTGATCCCATTTGCTTAAAAGAAGATAAAATCGCACACAGGAGAGTAAAGATCAGGAAACTATATTTGCATTAATATCATAAGCTATCTTTTATCAGATGATAGCCAACAAATTCAAATATAAAATGACCCACTTGAAAAAGGGGAATCTGCAACTGTTCTATTACTTTTTTTCTTTGCAAAATAACATTACAGTCCCTGTTATTTCCTACGACTCTCTAGAACTATTTTTGGACCTAACCCTGCAGAAAAGATCTATTTTACATAAATTTTTCTCACAAAATTTGGACCCTAACTAATGACCTTGAATTCCCTTTTATATAAAACAAGGGAGCGACAAGCTTCAGGCCATAAGACACTTGTCAACAACAGATTCATTCTTTGATAATTGGACCTAAAGGGTGTGTACAATTATGTTTCAAAATATACACATGTCTATACGCTGGCACCTGTGAATCATCATTCTCGAACCAAAAATTGGTAGAAGCAAAATCGTTTGAGTCATACCATTATCGCCCTGACACCTTCGGATGGAGTGTGAGATGTTACATTTTTGTCCCATAGAGCATTTCCCTTCCTTAGAGAGGGAAACAAGATATTGGAAAGAGGTAAAGTCACCCCTCAAGCTAGAGGAGGAACTCAACCTTCATGCCCAGGACCAGAGGCAGTGGGAGGTGGAGTTAGAGGGGAAACATAATATGTTGGGGAGGGGTCACAGCTTCCATGCAGCTACATGGATGGATTGTTCTCATTCCCTACCCAGACATGCCCCTTTTTCATTCCTTTGTGGGCTCTATCTCATAACCCTCTACCACATAGAGATTGAGTAGATATAGAGGCTCTACCATGCATGACCTTTCTTCACAAGAAAGGGCTTTCACGCCCCCTCTAGCAATCCTCCCCACTTTCACATCCCCTATGGCAATAGACATACTCACACATGAGAGAGAAATTCCATTCGGTATCACAAAGTATATTGCAACTCCATCTATAAGCTTGCTCAAACATCATTTCTTCTGCAAAAAGAAAAACCGCATTTAGAAAACGATAAGGCTTCATACTCATCTACCAATTCGATCACCACCCTATTGTATTTAAAGCCGAACCATACTTCATCAAGCAGTTCTTGTTCGTAAAACATCATCACTCTGGTGTTCTCAATTTACTTTGCCAGCTATGGACACTAGAATTCATGCATATCACATCTGTTGCATTCTTCTGCCAAGTTTCTCCTAATGTGAACGATTTTATTATGATCTTATTCCTCTTTTCAGTGTACAATCTCCTACTTAAGGGATTTCTATTAACAAGAAAATCTCTGAATTCATCAAAGAACTCATGATTCATCACACCTGAACTGGAAGCTTATCCAAATCCTTTCACTTCTCTAAGCTATCATCTTTGACTGTCAAATCAATCTTGAATCGACTAGTCTAAATCCCATTCATTTTGCCCTTTCCCACAAGCTACAACCGGTGCCTCCAAAATCCCTCCAAACTTCTCATTTGAAACTCAACCGCAGATCTCATCTAACTTGGCAAATCTATTGGTCATTTCTTGCTAACTTAGCAGTTTGACTTTCCAACTATATATGTGGACCCTCAAAATCCTGACTGGATAGTGCCATATCATTCTTCGACCAAGCTCCATCAACAACCTCCCTGCAAGCCTTCCTGATAAGCCAGGGACATGTGGCATCATCTCATGATGTCACGATCCGTAATCTTCCTATAACTTCCATTGTGGGAACATGAGGGTCGTTCGATATGTTCAATCTTTACCACTTTGCACACTGCTCGTCAACACCTCTAAGACTTAAAAGTCGAGCACCTTTTTCCTCGGGATAAAACATCCTCATTCATTTTGAGCACGTACAAATTGATGAGACTATTAGTAGACCAACCCTTTACCACCTGCGAACCGGTATTACAAAGCTTTTGACTAGTTATGCTGCTAACCCTGTCAGTTTCTGCTGGTAACAAGCGGCACAATCTCATGATGTCGTGGTCATTAATATCCTTGCATCTCTGATTGCAGGGAAGTGCTAGCCGTTGGATCTATCCTTTCTTTAACAGATGATTGGGGTATTTAGTACTTGTCAGACTTAGGAAAATATAAGCATGGGCATAAATATTTAGAAGGGGACCAGTAATAGGGAAGTTATGCACTTGACTTAGAAAATTTCATTTCACGAACCAGTCGATCAATATTTTGCTTAGAGAATAAAATGGCCCCGCTCATGGAAAGGGTACCCTCGGTTTTAAGTGGGAAAAAGTAACAGCAAAATATATAATTTATAGGGTTTTCTTCACAAAAATGTAAGAAGTTTTGATAAACCCTAAACCCTAGACCTTGAATCGTTCTGAGAGGATCTAAGTAAAAACCTAAAAAACAATGTTTTGGGATTAAATTTGGAAATTTCATACAATCAATTTTCAGGGCTATCAATGGCTCTAGTTGGGGATGCTCATTTTAGAGGAATGAAGCAAGAGACCATAATCTTTGAGTTAAATAGACCAATTGTAGGGTAGACCAAGGGGAAATTACCTGGACAGGGTAACTTCAACAAAAGGAAACTACACTACCAAAGCAAACCTAACTAATGCTCATGGATAACAACTACTTTGAGAAAAGTAGAACCTCAAAATTGTCCATGAACGGGCATTTAAGAGGGGATTTATTCATAACTCCATTGGGCATAGAGTCCAAGAAAACAACTCTACCCCAATTCACTTGTGGCCTGCAGGATCAGACCAAGTGTGATGGCCCAAAGCCATCCGCCAATGTCAGCCAGTGCTTTCCTCTGTCATGAACATGATTTTCTTTTGAAAGCATCATATAATCTAATAACATAAGTGGAAAACCATTTTTTAAATTTGTTGGCTATTTCTATCTATCCACTATGCTTAATTTTATCATTGCACTTACTATTGAAAACCTAAAAATTGTGCAATGATATAGAACATATGCTATCTTGTGACATATATGTTGTATACTCAATATAGCACACATCCTAACTACAACTGATATCCTTTTCTACAAATACATCATCTTGTTGGAAAAGGAAAATCTCGTATTCTGGCACATAACTGAAATAACATGCCTCTTTTGCATTATCAACTTGCCTACTAAAATGAGGACTTTTCAAAGAATCCTCCTTTTTACTGATCATATCGAGCAAGTTGTTATCAAGGGAAGGAAAGGATCATAGATGACCTCATTATATGTTTCATTTTCTTGCTCTGTCTCTAATCTAATGTCAACAATATCAACAACAGGGGAAGACTATTCATTGTTACCTACCTTTGAATTAGATATTGCACCTTCATCTTCACGATATTCTATATCAGAGTTGATGCAATAATCTCCAGATTCATATTTGTTTCTTCATATAAAGGGTTAATAATAACATGAAGACCCTTCTCAAAAATATTGTAACAAAGCAATAGTTGATCTTTGTTTGCATCTTCATCAAATAATGCATTGATATTTTCACTAAAGTTATTTCTGATCTCAACTTCAGGTTTATCAGGGAAAAAGGAATTAGAATCTAAACTGGAACAACACCCAATAATATAATCCTCACAGATCTTATCATTAAAAGTTGATGGTATCTCATCATCTGAATTTTTATTATCACAGTCTTGCAAACTTGCATCCGCTTCAAACACGAAACTTTCAAATTCTTCATACTCATTGTCATATCTATCTAAAACACAAGGTTGCAAACCAATTTCTTGTGAGGTACTCTCCCTAGAAAATCATTGTTGTTGTCCTTCAATAAAGTGATTAACACCATATCCATCTCTACATCCAATATGTCAGACACTTTCTCATCAGCATCTTCTTCATCAATGTGAGGAATAACCATTGTCTGGCATAAGTTCTCTTCACTCACATTTTTGTTCATATCATAATCAATAATAGGGCTAATGTAATCAGTAGGAATATAAAAGTCTTGACATGGTCCTTTAGTTTCAGATTCATGCTTTGCTTCAAACCCTATCATCTTAGGATAATATACCCTTGCAGATAGGTATTCCCTAGGGATTCCATATTTCAAATTGTTTTCAATCTCCATTTCTATCCTATAAGCCTGATGTAAGGTTTTAGGATCCTTATATCTTAGCAAATAACTCTCTTCCTCTTCAAATGCAGCCAAATAAACAACTAGGCATACTGCATCATTTGGTTTATAACTACTAGGAATGTCATCCAATGCCCTAGCAAACCTGAGATTAAAAGCAGGTACTAACTCATCTTCTTCTTTTTGAATGTCCATGAATGTTTTCATAACTGGAATTGGATCAATTCTTTCACTAAACTGCTCCATGAATGCTACCTTCAACTCATCCCATGATGAGATAGAGCATACTGGCATGTAGGAGAACCAGTCTCTGGCATTTTCCCTCAAAGACTGAACAAATAACTTCATGAAAACATCTTCCTGATTTATTTCAAAGTCTTCCATTAATTCAAAAAACTCCTGCAAATGTTGTCATGCTGATTCTGACTTCTTCCCATTAAATCCTGGTAATTGTTCCCTAACCCCTATAGGAAAAGGATTTGGGAAACCTTGGTACCATCAAAATTCAATGGTTTATATATTTCCCTAAAGAAAGATCTATGATGACTTGGCATAGATTGCACATTTGTTTTTGACATTTCATAAGGAAACATAGGTACATGATACATATTTTCATTCATTCCCTTATTTCTATCCCTTCTCTTGAACTATTTCACTATAAAGCTCATAACATACTCCATCTAATCTTATATAGAAAGATGAAAACCAAATCATAGGAGCATGTAAAATAATAACTACGGTTCCGTTCCTTAGTGCTTCTTTCACTATTTAGTGAACATTTTTTTTTTTACAATTTTTATGAAAATACATTTGACTCGTGAAAATCTAAATACTTGGAAATGTTGAAATTGTTGCTGCCTTCTTCAACCTGGGATTTGAAAAATCACATTCAATCCTTCAAATCTTTAATACTGATCTTTTAACACCTCCTTGCAAAGGACCAATACTCAAACAACTAAAATTTCTTCACAGGTCAGATTTGTTCCAACACAACACTACCACATTTCCTTAACATTAAATAGTGATATTGATTCTATCCTCAACTTGGTGGGGTACTTCATCATAAGAGCTCAAAACTGCTTCATCCTTCCTGCGAATTTCTTGGTTCTTTTTCAAGCAGACACACACTGGCGCATAGATCTCAGAGTCTCAGAGTCACCACTCACAATCGTGAGGTATTACATATAATCTTGAAAAATGGACAAATCTAGACTAAACTCTTTATAGAGCAAGAACTACAACAGATTCTTAATGACATTTATGAGAATTGACTCAAACCAACAAGGGACAAATAAAGAAGCTTCTTCACTCTGTGGGCAAAATCTCCACTATATTTTAAGCAATTTTTCTAACCAGAGATTCTCTACAATTCCTTTCGTCCCCAACAGAGTCGCCAATTTTTGTTGGTTCCCAAAATGGACGATGGGTTTACACTACTTTTAGGGCAGAGACGAAGTTGATTTCCTCCAAATATCTATGGAGAGCCACCTCCAACTATCAATATCTGTCGGGATTGGACCAACAATAACAAGGATGAAAAGTCCTCCTGTGCTTTAGGCTCTGCAAAACCAGGGAGGGTGATCCCTTCAGTAAGAAATTCTTGCTCTCTGCAAGGATACTCAGGAACTTAATGAAAACAAAGCAAATTAGCTCATAATAAGACTCAACAGAAAGGGAGAATTCTTAAGGATGGAAAATCCTTCACTGATCCTCAACCTTGAATTGGAGTATGAGAGAGGGTGAGACTATTTCCAGAAAATACATAAATCTTAGTAAATGATTGTTCTGATTGTTTATAAGATTCGCTCTAAGAGATCATAAAGAAAATAAAACCACAAACTGATAACCTAATAAGATTTTAGATAGAGAATACCAGTGCCTTATTCATTTGGGTTACAGAGTCTATGAAAAATATTACTAAAAATTTGATAAAACTTCATCTAATAGATGGCCTTGACTGAAACAATATTGCCTTACAGAATTGAATTCCTTATAATCCTTCATCTGAACTACTTATCAAATCCTATGGTGAGCCTTACTTCCTCTGTAATCTTATTCAAGCATTTTAATTAACCCCTTAGACTAAAGCATTGAATAGAAGAATACATACATCATAACAATGCAAAAAACAAACGAAACCCTTGATACCATTTGCTTAAAAGAAGATAAAATCGCACATAGGAGAGTAAAGATCAGTAAACTATATTTGCACTAATATAATAAGCTATTTTTATTAGATGATGGCCAAAAAATTCAAATATGAAATGACCCACTTGAAAAAGGGGAATATGCAACTGTTCTATTACTTTTTTGCTCTGCAAAATAACATTACAGTCCTTGTTATTTCCTACGACTCTCTAGAATTATTTTTGGACCTAACCCTGCAGAAAAGATCTATTTTATAGAAATTTTCTCAGAAAATTGGACCCTAACAAATGGCCTTGAATTCCCTTTTATAGAAAACAAGGGAGTGACAAGCTTCATGCCATAAGACACTTGTCAACATCAGATTCATTCTTTGATAATTAGCCCTAAAGGTTGTGTACAATTTTGTTTCAAAATATACACATGTCTATGCGCCGACACCTATGAATCATTGTTTTTGAACCAAAAATTGGTAGAAGCAAAATCATTTGATTCATGTCGTTATCACCCTGACACCTTCAAATGGAGTGTGAGATGTTACATTTTTATCCCATAGAGCATTTCCCTTCCTTAGAAAGGGAAACAAGATCCCAGAAAGAGGTAAAGTCATCCCTCAAGCTAGAGGAGGAACTAAACCTTCATGCCCAAGATCAGAGGCAGTGGGAGGTGGAGTTAGAGGGGAAACATAATATGTTGTGGAGGGGTCGCAACTTCCATGTAGCTACATGGATGGATTGTTGTTGCTCCCTACCCAGACATGTCCATTTTTCATTCCTCCGCGAACTCTGTCTCAGAACCCTCTACCACTCAGAGACTAAGTAGACACATAGGCTATGCCATGTGTGACCTTTCTTCACAATAAAGGGCTTTCACACCCCCTCTAGCAATCCTCCCCACTTTCACATCCCCTATGGCAATAGACATACGCACACATGACAGAGAAATTTCATCCGGTATCACAGAGTATATTGCAACTCCATCTATAAGCTTGCTCAAACATCATTTCTTCTGCAAAAAGAAAAACTGCATTTAGAAAATGAAAAGGCTTCATACTCATCTACCAATTCGATCACCACCTTGTTGTATTTATAGTTGAACCATACATCATCAAGTAGTGCTTGTTCTTGAAACATCATCACTCTGGTGTTCTCAATTTACTCTGCCAGCTATGGACACTAGAATTCATGCATATCACATATGTTGCATTCTTCTGCAAGTTTCTCCTGATGCGAAAGATTTTATTCTGATCTTATTCCTCTTTTCAGTGTACAATATCTTGCTTAAAGATTTATGTCAACAAGCAAATCTCTAAATTCATCAGAGAACTCATGATTCATCACACCTGAACTGGAAGCTTATCCAAATCCTTTCACATCTCTGAGCTATCATCTTTGACTATCAAATCAATCCTGAATCGACTAGTCTAAATCCCATTCATTTTTCCCTTTCCTACGAGCTACAACCGGTGCCTCTAAAATCCCTCCAAACTTCTCATTTGAAACTCAGCTGCAGATCTCATCTAACTTGGCAAATCTAACGGCCATTTCCTGCAAACTTAGCAATTTGACTTTCCAACTGTATCTATGGACCCTCAAAATCCTGACTGGATAGCACCATATCATTCTTCAACCAAGCTCCGTCAGCAACCTCCCTGCAAGCCTTCCTGATCAGCCAGGGACACATGGCATCATCTCATGATGCCACAGTTTGTAATCTTCCTGCAACTTCCATCGCGAGAACACGAGGGTTGTCCGATCTGTTCAATCTTTACCACTTTGCACATTGCCCACCAACTCCTCTAGGACTTAAAAGTCGAGCACCTTTTTCCTTGGGATAAAAAATCCTCGTTCATTTTGAGCATGTACAAATTGATGGGACTGTTAGTAGATCGACCCTTTACCACTCACGAACCGGTATTTCAAAGCTTTCGACCGGTTATGCTGCTAACCCTGTTGGTTTCTGTTGATAACAAGTGGCACAATCTCGTGATGTCAAGGTCATTAAAATCCTCGCATCTCTGATTGCAGGGAAGTGTTAGCCGTTGGATCTATCCTTTCTTTAACAAACAGTCGGGGTATTTAGTACTTGTTGAACTTAGGAAAATATAAGTGCGGGCATAAATATTTAGAAGGGGACTGGTAATAGGGAAGTTATGCACTTGACTTAGGAAATTTCATTTCACTAACCGGTTGATCAATATTTTGCTTAGAGAATAAAATGGCCCCGCTCATGGAAAGGGTACCCTCGGTTTTAAGTGGGAAAAATTAACAGCAAAATATATCATTTCTAGGGTTTTCTTCACAAAAATGTAAGAAGTTTTGATAAACCCTAAACCCTAGACCTTGAATCGTTCTCAGAGGATGTCAGTAAAAACCTAAAAATCAATGTTTGGGGCTTAAATTTGGAAATTTCATACAATCAATTTTTAGGGCTATCAGATTTTTATGAATAATGCGCCAAGATAGAGATGAATATATAAAAAGAATGAGGAAAAATGAATTTCATGTTGCTGCCCCAAAGTATTTAAATTTGAAACAACACCACCACAAATGATAAAAAGCCCCCAACTAAGTTGACTATTTCTACAATAGGGTGAGGAGAAACATAAAGAGAAAAAAAGTGCTAAGGCACTATTTTGATGTCAAGGAAGACAGCTAGATCTATTGTAAGAGAAATTTGTGCAAGATCACATTGCTTTTGAATAAATTTCTTAAATGCATAACATTTCCCTAGAGAATATGAATATACATTATGAAAAATGCAATATTCAATACCTTTCACTTGCTTAAGATTCTTGTTTTTCTTTTGAGGAGGAAAGGAAATATTCCTATCATATTTTAATTTCCAATAAATTCTTGCAGCTAGTCTTTCAGGATGATAACTATCATCTTGACATAAAGGAGAAGGATTGTTAGAAGAAGGATTATTATCCACAACTCTAATTTTGCCACTATCTATACCATCTTGAATAGATTTTTGAAATCGAGGCAATCATTAGCATTATGGTCATGGGTTTGATGAAATGAACAAAAAGGATGTTTTGAAGAAGAAGTATTCTTGCGAGCTCTTTTGATTTGTTGTCTTTGAAGATAATTTTTTAAATTTTGGAGCCTAAGAAGTTCATCCATATAAATAGGAGCATCATTTCCTATAGTAGTTTGTGTAGGAGGGTTTATAGGGACACGAATTCCTTGCTCAAATTTCCCAATTCCTTGTCCTTTAAAACCTTTTTTGTTATTATATGAAAGCCACAACTATAAGAATGTCACAACTGTCTAGATGGAGGAATAGGATCATGAATTTCTTTGAAATCTGATGTGTAAGGGGGAAGAAAAGGATTTGTAGATGAAGAAGGTGTATCATGTGAAATGACAATCTCCTTTCCTCTATCAAGCTTATCCTTTTTGGGAGATTGGGGATGAACATCTTCATCATCTAGAAGCTCATTTTTAGCTATTTTTATGCGAGGGGAAAGATCATGAATAAAATGCATGACATAATCCTCCCTACATATACTTTGATGTTGAAGATAGGTCTTAGGAGAATAAGGAAGATCTAAAGATGTAAGAATGTTAATGTTTTGATTTTTCCCCCATTGCTCAAGGGTATGTGTAGAAGAAGATGGGTCCTTGTCACTTTCCAATGCTTGCTCTTGTTTAAAGAGAGCATTAGGTCTCATCTCATCCACACAAGATACCCTAGGAGAGGTACAAGGGCTAGGATCTTTAGGTTTCGGATATACAAAAGCTTTAAGGTGATTAACATAGGAAATGCATTTTGCTAACAACATCACCACAATGCAACATAAATGATACATGAAAGCTTTGAGATCTAATTGAAAATAGAATAATTTGGAAATCGTAACAACACAATATGACCAAGTGCTATGAATGAAGAGAAGTAACATGAAATGAAAGAAATCCTTATCCGATACATGATTATAATAAACATATGTGAAAAATAATGTAATCATATGCAAAAGAGCAAGTAAATCCAATTTATTAATTTCCATTGAAAGTCTCTTAATGAAAATCTTAATTTGTTGGAAAAGAAGATCTAAAATTAGGACCTTTTATGAAAATTAATTCAAAAGATGAAAGTGGTGAAATTTGAATTTGTTTTCGACCTTACGAGGTGTTAGAATTGATAAAGTATGCCAATTTTATGTATTTAAGCAAAAAAATACAGTCAATTCCGTCTCCTGAAATTTTGGGAAAAAAGCCAGAGCCCATGTTGAAAGTGCACATGGTCCAACCAACTTTTTTTGAAATTCTCAGGGATGATAGATATTATGATTTTATTGTAGAAACCAAAAAAATAGCTGACTTGGAGATGTCTATGATTAAACCTAGAGGATTCGGTTAATACTGATAGGGGGTGAAACAATATTAACAAAAACTGAAACTTTCAACACCAAAACAAACTTATCTCAGATCTGAAAACATTCAACACTTAAACCAAATCTTCATAACATATTTCCTTATCAGATCTAGATAATCATTTCCTCTTATGCAAACTTATTAATCAGATTAGCCATCAATTCAATATCAGATCAACAAACACAGTTACCAACTTATTAACTGATCAGAATGCTTCATCAATCATATAATCATCAATACCAGTAACCACTTTAAGATCTCTGATAAACAAACATAAACTATCTTTACCGGTTATTATAAATTAAACATGAACATCACAAGAAAAGCATACCACACATGAACACCATGTTTTTAATGTGGAAACCCAAATAGGGAAAAACCACGATGGGAATTGGTACCCAAAAATATTTTGCACTCTTTGGGAATGTACCTTGTTAGTGCACTCTTTCGAAATGTGCCTTGTTAGGAGCCAAGCCTGGTTAGAAGCTTACAATGATGCCCTGTTAGGAGCAGACCCTGTTAGGAGTCACCTGGTTAAGGGATTTACCTCAACCCTGTTAGAAGCTTTGATCTATTAGGATTAACCTCGCAAGAGGATTTAGAACTCAGATATTGAGTCACCCTGTTAGGGTATTTTACAATGTGAGGCCTATTAGGACCCACCTGGTTAAGGGATTTTAGTTGTTGTAATTGTTAGAGAACAATAATGAATAATTTGTGCATGGCACTCTATTGCTTGCTTGATCAAATCCAATTAATTTCTAAGTTTGCATCTCTCTGGCAGATCTTCTCACACACACTGGTTTAACTTCTCACACTTCTCAAAATCACCGATACTCCAAAACATTGACCTTGCTGACATAAATAACTTTTACAACTAGGTCGGCATCAAAACCCTAAGACTTACTACATAGATCATCACAAATCTTTACAACTCATTACACATCATCATAGGGATCATTACAATCAATTACAAATCAATATCGACCATTGAATGATCATAAATTGTCACAACAAGTTGATCTGGTACAAAGTCAAACCCTTAACACATTCCGCTAAGCACTTTGCACATTCCCAAGAAATTCATTCTCCAAATACACCAAAACATCTTTCAAACTCATCATGTGGTTTGTGCCTTGTTATCATCAACACGTGAACTTGATGTAGATCACCGCCAAACCAAAAATTATTACCAGTTAAGAGAATTCTTTACCGGTCCTTAAACCCTTCTTAAACCCTGGCAAAACTTCATCAAAAATTCAAAACATGCCTTCCAATAACCATCATAGGATGTGGTTCTAGTTACATACTCAAATCCATCATAAAAGCTTATGTATCAAACCACAAGTCACCAAACATCGCCAATCACCCAATTCCATCAAAACTTATCTACTTTACCAGTTAAGGTCCTAATTCGTAGTCTTGTCGATAAACTCTGTCAAACTCTTACTCTGGTAGACCAAATCACTTAGCCAACAAGTCAATCACCAAAACCAACTATAAACATCATTAAACATCATTTGAACCGGGTTGCCATCAATGACAATATAAATAACCGATCATGTCATCTTCCTCTACCAGTATATTCATCCACCATCATCTCATCTTCATCAGCTATGCCAAACATCCCAACAATCTCCCCCTTTGGCATTGATGGCAACACTAAATATCAACATACTCAACTCATATTGTTTTGCACTATTTTGGACCTTCTCTGCAACTCTTTTGTTCTCTGTTGCACCTCATCTACTGGTTACACTATATCTACTCCATCTAATCACATCTTCTCTTAATCATTCTTAATCATATTTCTTCTCCCCCTTTGACAACAATTCCAAAGGTGCATAAGCATCACAAATCATCAAGTCTATTGCAGTTGTTGTCATCAACATGTCTGCAAACACATCTAAGTTACTCCCACTGCGGAGTAGCCTGCATCTCATCAATCCAAAGTGAAAAATAGTAATGAAGCCCACTGGATTGATTCATCCTTCATTCTAGTTTTGTCTGAGTAGGGGTTTGACCACTAATTTACCTCTGAGATGCTCAAAGGTTGTCTTCAGAAATGGTTTTGTGAAAATATCTGCTAGCTGATCTTTGCTTGTCACATACTCCATGCAGACTTGTTTTTCCTATACTCTTTCCCTTAGAAAATGATATTTCAATTCTATGTGCTTTGTTCTTGCATGCAACATAGGATTTTTTGAAATATTGATTGCACTAGTATTATCACAGTAAATAGTTACCGGTTCAGACATATCAAATCTGAATCCTTCAAGCACATGTCTCATCTAGATTGCCTGTGTGCAATTCATTGATGCTGCAACATACTTTGCCTTTGTTGTTGACTGAGAAACACAAGTTTGCTTCTTACTTTTCCAAGCAACCAATCTACCTCCAAGAAGAAAAGCTCCAACGGTAGTGCTTTTTTGGTCATCTACATTGCCTGCACAATCTACATCAGTAAACACATCCAAAGAGAAATTTCCTTTATAAGGATACCACAAACCATAATCTATTGTGCCTTTCAGGTACCAGAATATCCTTTTCATCACTACCAAGTGAGTCTCCTTGGGATCCTTTTGAAATCTAGCAACCAATCAAACAACATGTGCAATATTTGATCTGCTATGAACAACATAATGAAATTTACCAATCATAGACCTTTATTCTTTCTCATCCATAGATGGTGAGTTATCTTGCTTAGACAACTTGTAGCCTGTCACCATTGGAGTACCAACCGGTTTACAATCTTCCATGCCAAATGTTTTCAACACCTCTTTGACATACTTACTCTGATAGATAAAAATTCCACCATCCAACTGTTGGACCTGCCACCCAATAAAAAATTAATATCTCCAATAAGAGACATCTCAAATTCCTTTTTCATCTCCTCAGCAAAATCCATGCATAAGTCATCATTACCACCAAAGATAATGTTATCCACAAACACTTCAGCTAATAATACTTTCTCTCCATCAGTCTTTAGATATATGTTATTGTCCTCACTGGTACGCTGGAATTCTATCTTGATCAGGTGTGCATGCAACCTTTCAAACCATGCTCTTGGTGCTTGCTTTAATCCATACAGTGCCTTATGTAGTTTGCAAACCATATCTTTGTCTTCAGATAAAGAAAATCCATCTGGTTGTTCTATGTATACTTCTTCTTCAAGGATGCCAAACATGCCAATAATCTAGATCGGTCAAATAAGCAATCAAAGGTCAAAAATAGAAGGATATTAAAATTTAGGGTTTTACTTTTTAACCACTGAATTTTCAAAATAAGATAGATTTGAATTGTAATTTTGAAATAGAAATCAGATCTAAAACAAGCAATTAGAATTTTACAATTCACAAACTTAATTTCCTCAAAATGAAAAAAATAGGGTTTTGATGCAATTCACCTCTAAAATTTGCAAATAGATCAAACTTGGAAATGAAATTTTAAAATTCAAATTGCACTTAATCAGATCTAATAATGGGAAATCGAAATTAATGTGTAAGACATCAGGTTCACCACAATGTAAAGTGGAAAATTGGACCCTAGTGACTCCCCACCTAGGAGAGAGAAAGGAAGTCACTAGGATGATTTTCACTTGGGAGAACTTTACATTCAAAATAGGGGTTTGAATGTTAGGATTAATGATAGTCCCAAAGATACTGGGGGGGGGTGAATCAATATCTAACCGGTTTACAAAATATTTAACCTTATTAAGTATTTTGCATTCCAAAATAGTGTACCGGTAAATAAGAATTAATGCAGTAAATAAGAACAATAAAGACATCATAGAAAACACACCATAACACAAGATGTTTAACGAGGAAACCCAGTGTGGGAAAAACCTTGGTAGGATTTGTGACCCACAATATTCACTCACTGGCCAATGAATAAATATTACTTGCAATGAGGGGCCTGCACATGCAGGAAGGCCAACTACCTAGAGCTCACTGCTCAATTTACAAGATAGAAGTCTCACTGACTTACAAAATGGATTATGAAAATCCAATACAATGTACTACTTCAAATCAGCATCAACTATGTTAGGTTCAGTACCGGTTTAAGCTCATACTATAACCAAAAACCTTTGTTGTCACTTATATCACCTTATACATAATCCACAACTAAACTCTTTTCTTCTCCTACAAAATGACCTATAAGATCTCATACGTATATATGAGTCTTTTACAATATGCCATGTTAGCTTTACAAAAGATAATTACATTAAATACAAAAGTTTATTCCTTGTCGGCTAGAGTGTCGGTATGCATTGTAGCCACTATCGGTGAAGTGTCTGCCAGTGTATGTAGATGTTTATGCTGGTGTAGGTGGCTTTACCAGATGAATGCCAATAGGTTGCCAGTAGGTTGCCATCAATGACAACACCATCATTTCTCATTAGAGTGTAGAATGCCAACAATCTCCCCCTTTGGCATTTATGGCAACACTCATGAGAAAAATCCAAAACTTGTTTCCAAAAAGTGAAGTCCAAAAATTTACCAAAAAGATGTGCTCCCCCTGAGTAGATGACCTCCTCTGAATGATCATTTTTCTCTATCTACTACTCCCCCTTTGACATCAATGACAAAGGTTGTCAAGAATTGTCAAATGAAAGTAGAATTTCACCTTAAGGTTTGTAACCGGTTGGTTACAATCTGAAATATGTCTACCAAAACCAAGTTTAAACTCTGCATGAATCTGTTGTTGTCATTCATGGTTTCCTCAATTCGTTAGATCCTGTCGGTGAGAAGATGCATATGCTCCTCCGGTGATCTTTCTCCTTGAATTAATGCCTTAGATATCTCATTTCTCAAAGAGATAAGATTATCCAACTTAGGACTAAGTTTATACTTAAGTTCTCTCGCATTTGCTTTGATCCTTGCTTTTTCCTTCTCAAATTTCTCCAACTTTTCCTCAAATCCTGCTATTTCTTGCTCAATAACTGATATAGGTTCGGATGAACCAATAATGTTATCAACTATCTCATCTATCTCCTTTTGTACTCTACTTATTTCCTTTTCAATGTCTTGTGTCAACAGATGTGGCTTGCATGTTTCTCGTTTCAATTCCTTATATTCCAAAATTGTTGTATTCAGTGTCGGTAAAAGTGTGTTAATATGTTCAGTGCACTTCTTTATTGTATCCTCAAAGAATTTTTCCTTTTCTTTTTCCATTTTCTCTTTCAATGTATCCTCATTCACCTGATCAACTGTTATTACATTTCCAACAATAAATTTAGACAATGTGTCCAACTGTCCTAAAGAATCCTTTACATGATCTATATTACATTTTGGTACAATCATCTTAAGAATAGGTATGGTATCATCAATTGCTTTATAAGCCAATGCATTACAGTCAGCTATCTTCTTAATAGAGTCCAGGAGTACTTATGTCACATTTGTAGGCCTGAATTCACTTAAAGAAGTATCGGATGTCTGACCAACTGCCTTGATTACCTCAGTGCTTCCAACATTAGCTACCAATTTGCTTGTATCAACCTCTGGTGGATCAGTCTGATTTTGTGTTTCAACCTGTAATGGTTTGGGTCTCTCAGTGATTTTCGGTTTTACTATCTCAATATGTACATGTGCCTCCGTCGATTTTTCTATTGGTTTCTCTATGTGCTCAGCTGTTGGTATCTCTGTCTCTGTTGGTTTCTCAGTGCCAACATCTATACTACCAGTATTCATTCCAGTACCCAATCCAGTGTCCAATGGTTGCTCTGTTTATAGTGTATGCTATGTTTTCTATGTTTGCATTTCAAGCTCAACATTCTTTGTCAGTTGCTCAGCAATGTTTCCACTGTCGACAATATTTACCTATGTGTTATCCTTGTCTACAACAATGTTCACTTACTGAGTATCAACATTCATGGTGAATAGAATTTATGATTCAGGGTTAGTGTCATCTTGTGTTGTACCTATATTGTCAATAGCCAGTGTATCATCAGTATGTACCGGTGTAGTATCCAAGGGTGGTGGTAAGTTGTCAATTATTTTGATGTTTGGTATTCCACCAAATTTACCTTTCCCTTTGTCCTTGTCCTTCTGATATACCTTAAATGTTTTCTTCGACCTGTTCAATTCCTCTTGTTTTTCTTTTTGTACAAAAGAGATATCCCATTTATCAGTCGTTTCCTCTACAATTTTATTAACTCTACCAGCCATTAAGCTCACTTGTCGGTGACCACTAGCAAAAGTTGATCTGTTAGCCTCACAAATTAGGTCATCAATTTCTTCTTCTGAGTTAACTGGATGTACAGCTAGAATTTTTTCAACTTTAAGTTTCTTGTCCATCTCCATTAATGCAATCCTTTTTGCATCTAACCTTCTATATAGATCATTTGGTAAGTCATCTACCACTTCAATTAACACTTTCTTGTATATGTCCAGATGTAGAATAATATTGTTTTGAATACTTTCCTTTTCTGAATCAGTGAATGTGTTATACAATTTGCTCACATTTGCCAAGTTACTGTCATCAGTTATTTCATTCAGCAAACTATCCAATGGTGGTATAACCTGTTTCTGTTTCTTCTTGGGTGTAAGTTTCTTTGTCGGTTGCCTTACTCCTTGTTGTTTCTTTCTCGAGGTTCTTGTTTTCTTGGGTGGAGGAGAGAGTACCAGTGAGGGTTTTCTCTTCCTATCAACTCTCTTGAATTCAGCAGGTATCTCACTGTCAGATGATGTGCCAACTAGTGAGATGTGTGCCTCCGATTGCAGTCCTTCTAGTTCACTTTCCTTTGTACCAGTAAGGTTCATAACATTTTCTTTTATTTCCTTTACCTATTTTGAAGCATCTCTTATATACTTTTCTCTTCTCTTTCTTTGTTTCATTGTTTGTACACCACTCTCAATTGTTTCAGCACTACCAAAAACTTCTTCAGATGGTTCTCTAGGTGCATCTAATAAAGCTTTTGCATAAGTTTCAATAATGTTGATATCTACCTCATAACCCATTTCTGTTACCCATACAGTTCTAGGTAATACAGCTTTCATCCATGTTTCATCTTTCTTAATCACAAAATAGATTTCCTTATCATATTTATCTACTATACTTTGTGGTAGTCTCTCTCTTGTTTTCATTTTGGTTTGGAAAGCTTTGAAATATTCAGTTATGTTGTTTTCTTTAGCAGTACCCATGCCGGTGAATGCTTCTTGCAACTGTTTGCCTACTGGTATGTCATATCCAAAGTTTTTTTGTCCAATACCAGGGATTTCCTTTGAGAAATACAACATAAGGCATACCAAGAGATTGCCAAAACGAAATGTCCCTTTCTTATTACCTTTTATCTTCTTTAGGTTATCAACTAGTTCATCATTCAGCCATTCACACACATCTATTTTTGCATTATTATTTCCCATTTCATAAGCACTATTAATGCAAAGACTAGAAACTAAATTAAGTTTGTTTGCATGTGTAGTCTTGTAACCTAAGATCATACTTATGAATCTCACATTGATGTCCTTGATTTCATTTACTCTCAGAGATCTATTATCAGATGTTGCTTCAGTTAAGGTCATGACTTTGTTATTTGGAACCGTCTTAGTTTTGTCAGGTCTGCTGTCTATTGAGGGTAGACCTGTCACTGCCCTAATTGCTTGCCGGGTGAATTTTCATACTGAATCTAACCAAAGAAATTCTCCATGTGCCCTACTTAGGACAATTCTTACAACTTCTTCCAGAAATTCAGGGATGTTCAAGATTCCCACAAAACCTAAAGTCTCAATAACCTTGTGCTCGGGTTTGACATTGCCATTTTCATCACAAATTATGGTTTTAAACATCTTTAGCACTTCTTCAGAACCTAATTCCTCAATATTGCAGTGAATATAAATCCTAGGGTCTTCAGCATAAGCTACACCTTTAGGAATCTTTGAAAATGCGCCTATGGAATCATCTTGCTTAGCTATCTCAGGAATGATTTTAAATATGGGCCTAGGGCATTTTATATTTTCCACAACAGTAGGGTTTGCAATAAATTTGGGAGTAGAAGAGGAAGCCATTTCAAAAATACCTTAAGCTGCCTGATAAAGTCTGAATGCTTGAAATAAATCGCTTCATTTCTTTGCCTTGAATGCCTTCACTCAGATTTCGTGCTCTCTGCTAATTTGAATGCTCAGTGAACCAAAAATGAAGGAAAACCGATGATTTAAAATGGTATTTCTTTCAATGACCACAATAAATGCTTGTCGGTTAAGTGAAAACTTAACACATCTACCGGTAAAGAAGAAATCTATCTTCTCACCATCAACCGAGGGTAATCTACATGATATTCAACTTGCTGCAATACCCCCAAAGGGTTACTTCTCAGTTGGATGAAGAATTTCCTATTGCTGGAGTAATACTCTGTTCTATCGGTGAAGAAATAGTCTCATCAACATTCTGATATGTCTTTCTAATCCATTGTTTTGAAAATTCTTGCTTTACCTCATCAACCTTTTCTTTGCCTTTCAAACTGGGTCCTTTATTGTTTGTCAGTGAAGTCTTGCTTCTACAAAATTTTGCAATATGTCCAATTTTGTTACAAGCATAACAAGTCATGTTGTTCTTCTGAATAGCCTTTCCATATCCTATGTCATTTTGTGTTCTGCATTGATTAGATAAGTGCCCAAATCTTTCACAAACATAACATCTTACATTCATTTTGCATTTTTCTGAATTATGACCAAATTTGTTGCATTTGGAACATTGACCGGTGGGTGCATTAATGTTCTGATTATTTCTAGATCTACACTGATTTTCTCTATGACCAAACTTGTTACAGTTAAAGCATTTCCCATTAAATTTGTAAGCATTAGGTTGTCTTACCGGTTTATTGTGATCATGATTGTTTGTAGTACTGGAACTTTCACCAACTTCAAATCCAACTCCATTAGTATCTCCATTAGGTTTCTGACTTTTCAGCATATCATCAAGTTCTTCTGAACTTTTCTTGAATTTCTCTTTGTGTTGATTTGCAGTAGCCAACTCATTTTTCAGAATTCCTATTTGTCTCATAAGTTCAGTTTATCATGTTGCATGTGAATTAGATATGTTTTTAACATATCATTTTCATGACTGAGTCTTAGATTTTCATTTCCAACATCATTGAGTCACCTAGTCAAGTCATCTTCACTCTTCTTCCTGTCTTCAATGTCTTTACAAAATCTCATAGTCATATCTTGCATTTCATTCCTCATAGTAAGGTTTTCTTATCTCATCTTGTTGACAAGTTCATTAAGAGTTTCCTTTTCATCATTATCATTCTGCATCTTCTCATGAAGTTATTTTCTTTTATTTCTAGCAATAGTAAGATTCTCTTGAAGTCCTTGAATGAATTCCTGTGCAGTCCTTAGATCATCTTCAAGTTTGATATTCTTCAATTTTTTTTGAATCATAGTCTACAAGAGCTCCTTCCAATTGCTTTCTTAAGTTCTCCATCTGAACCGGTGTCAGAATCTTCCTCAAGATGTTAGAATTTTGAAAATAGAGGACTAGGCTCTGATACCAATTGCTAGGATTAATGAGAGTCCCAAAGATATTAAGAGGGGGGGGTGAATCAGTATCTAACTGGTTTACAGAATATTTAACCTTATTAAGTATTTTGCATTCCAAAATAGTGTATCAGTAAATAAGAATTAATGCAGTAAACAGAAACAATAAAGACAACATAGAAAACACACCATAACACAAGATGTTTAACGAGGAAACCTGGTGTGGGAAAAACCTCGATGGGATTTGTGACCCACAATATTCACTCATTGGCCAATGAATAAATATTACTTACAATGAGGGGCCTGCACATGCAGGAAGGCCAACTGCCTAGAGCTCACTGCTCAATTTACAAGATAGAAGTCTCACTGACTTACAAAATAAATTATGAAAATACAATACAATGTACTGCTTCAAATCAGCATCAACTATGTCAGGTTCAGTATCGGTTTAAGCTCATACTATAACCAAAAACCTTTGTTGTCGCTTATATCACCTTATACATAATCCATAACTAAACTCTTTTCTTCTCCTACAAAATGACCTATAAGATCTCATACATATATATGAGTCTTTTACAATATGCCATGTTGGCTTTAAAAAAGATAATTACATTAATGACAAAATTTTATTCCCTATCGGCTGGAGTGTCAGTATGCATTGTAGCCACTGTCGGTGAAGTGTCTGTCGGTGTATGTAGATGTCTATGCCGGTGTCGGTGCCTGCCGGTGGCTGTACCAGATGAATGCCAATAGGTTGCCAGTAGGTTGCTAGTAGGTTGCCAGTAGGTTGCCATCAATGACAACACCATCATTTCTCATTAGAGTGTAGAATGCCAACATTGAATCCACTAGATCCAAATCCAAGAAAAACAAGGATGTGAATTCCAAGTGGATTGCAAGGGTTGAGGTGTGATTTTCCCTCTTTTGTAAGTAGAAGAGTTGGCTTGTTGACTATATAGAAAAGAGAGATAAAATGAGTGAAATGAGGAGCTACTGGTTCTGGATCGCATTGTAACTTTGTATCTGAGATATTAGACTGATACGGATCTACCCTGTAAATTTGAAGAAAAGCCATCGAGACCGTGTTGAAAGTGCACACAATCCTTTGAAAAATCTGCCAAACAAAAAGGGTTTTTCCGCCTGTGTAAATGGAGTCCAAATCTAAAAATACAACCGCACACCTACAACCTACACACATAAAATAAGGGAAGAAGGGTTGTGGATAGGTTTTTGCCTTAGTCAAACCCCGATTGAGGAATCAACCTTGAAAGAAAGTAATTGCAAATGCTTGAATGTAAATAATGGAAATGTATACCTTGTAGATCTACAATTTGTTGATGATGGTTGCTTTGCTTCTTGAATATAATCACAAATGTTGTATGCAATGGCATGTAACATGACAAAACCCTAAAACACACACATGCTTGCAAATGAAGGTTGTAATGTTGCTCCAAGGGATGAATGAAGAAGACTTGAATACTTGAATGCTTGATGAAGACCTTTTACTTGAATTCATGTATTGTGCTCCAATATCCCCCTCTCTGTCATATCTTTGAATGAGGGAATTGAATCTCCTTTTATACATGCCTAGAGGATTAATTTTCATCCACTAAAGGTTGACAAAGAAGAATGCAAACCCCAAAGAACAAATTATGCAAAGGGGACAGAGCAGACCCATCTTAAGACCACCCTAAAGGTGGGGCCCCTATCTTTCCCTATCTGAGGGCCCAGACAGGGTGCTAAGACTATCTCAGGGCTCAAACAGGAAGGGTTCATGGGGTGAAAATGCATAAAGGGGTCTTGGTTGGGAAGGAAGATGTCATCGGCAAGGTGAGGACCTCAAATGTCGTTAAAATTGTAGGGGTCACAATTTTATGACACTACACAAACCCTACGCAAAATCAAGCCCTTGCAATTATAGGTTACCTATAAATTTGTAATTGGTTGCACTACTTCAATTACCTTGTATACTCACTCTTCTTATTTCTAGCTTTTCGATTAGTAATATCAATAGAGAGGGCTATTAAGGTCCATACACGCAAAACAACAGCTTGTAACTAAGTCACTCTTCATAGATTTGAACTTGGGTCTTCAATCTTCATCGACCTTATTTCACATGATCACATATTGTTCTTATGACCCACCATATGAATTTGTGATAGACTAAAGCAATGTGATTTGATAGAAATAAAAAATTTTAAAAATTGTTTTTAATGAACTTTAAAAGGCTTTGCTCCAAGCTGGGGTCCACCTTGACATGTGCCCAATTCTGATTATGCTTTGTACAAATTTTGTTTTGTTGGAACTTAGGCCTGGAATCGGACCTAAAGGCTGGTCCCACATGAGAAAGGACCTCAAATGCTCACGGCTCAACCAATTATAATTCATCGCTAAGACACTTGTGATAAAATAGAAAGATGACATTTTGTCTCACTTCCAATCATGCTTTGTACAAAATCTAATTTGTTAGAGCTTAGCCCCAAAATTGAACCTTCGTCGTTGATATTTGATGATCTGACGATATTCATGGATACTCACATACCTCTTTTTAAAAACAAATATAATACATTTACTAAACTAGCTTTCATAATTAGAAAGTTGCGATAAAAACAACTTGTGCGATGTGATAAAAATATTAAAAAATAAAAGCATAGTAATTGTGTAATATTAAAAAATATTATTATATGATGCATTTATACATGTGTTCACTGCTCTGCCCCATGGGGATATCTAAATGGTGAAATAAACCGCGAGGGGCAACGGGGAAACACTTTATAATTGCATTGCTATTATGTGAAAAATGTTCCCCTTGCCCCCACGCAATATTCCACATGGTCTAAAAGATGCCATGGAATGGATGGGAAAGAACAAAGTAACTAAGGAAGCAGTCTTTACATGGCCCCACAAAGAAAAATAAAAGACATAACTTTAAATGCCTATAGAAAAAATATACTACATTAAAACATTAACCAAACTAGTGGTGAAAACGCTAGCAGCTCAACCAATTATAACTCGTCGCTATGGCACTTGCAGTACAATAGAAAGGTGACACTTGTCTCAGTTCCTGTCATGCTTTGTACAAAAAAATTTCTCTTAGACCTTAGGCCCGAAATTGAACCTTTGTTGTTGATATTTGATGATTTGATGGTGGACGTGAATACTCACACTCCACACACCTATTTTTAGTAAAAAAATATATACTACATTTACCAAACAAGCTTTCAAAATTATAAAGTTGTGATATAAAAACTTTGTGCAATGAGATAAAAATATGTAAAATTAAAAGCATAATAATTGTGTAATATTATAAAATATTATTCTATGGTATAGTTATACATGATGTGTTCACCCCTCTACCTCGTAGGGATATCTAAATGGTGAAAGAAATTGCGAGGGAAAGTGGGGAAATAATTTTTAATTGTATTATATGAAAAATGTTTCACTCACCCCACGCAGTGTTCCACGTGGTCTAAAGATGCCATAGGATGGAGGGGAAAGAACAAAGTTACTAAGGAAGTGGTCTTCATGTGGTCCCACAAAGAAATAAAAGATA
Organism: Cryptomeria japonica; assembly: GCF_030272615.1. Lineage (NCBI taxonomy): Eukaryota > Viridiplantae > Streptophyta > Pinopsida > Cupressales > Cupressaceae > Cryptomeria > Cryptomeria japonica. Next base: position 203,465,292 of record NC_081409.1, read on the forward strand.
TGCAACATCGTGGGATTGAGGGGAAGTTGAAAATAAGGGAAATTCTTGGGGTAGTCGTAGGGTTTTACCTAGGAAAAGAGCCAAATTTTTTTTATAGAGGTTCTACCAGTCTCCAAAATGTGCAATGATATTAGGGAATTATTGTAATTTAGGGGAAAGATTAATGTATACATAATGCACATCGGTATCACACAAATTGAAAAGTTATGTTTAATAAATGAAATTTGAAAATAACGTTTACAATTTAAATTATACAATGAATCATGGAAAATTTGCAAATTGCACTTGCATGTCAACATTCAATTATAAAGTAAAAAGTATAAAATATCATCAATTATACAATTGTTGTTTGCATTTTGTAATAGCCCATGGGATTCAATATGAATTGAAGTAAAAAGTATAAATACCAAGAAAATGTTGTTTTTTCAATCGTTAGTGTCATCCAATTCGAAATGCCAATCCGAATCCAACTACTCTTTAGTAGTTTCTTCTACATCATGTCATCCATCTTGTTCAGTACGCATACTTCTGCTTAAAATCAACTCAATACTGTCATTCGTTCCACCACCATCAATTTCTCCACCAGAAACACTACCAGCCTTTGAAGTGTTGCACAACCCTCTCCTCTCACAAATGGAATTCCAAATTGTTAGTGTCCTTCATAAGGAAAACTCTCAACATCATAATTACCTGTATACACTCTCAAACAATTTTCCAAATTCTTGTCTAGTTTGTTTCTTGTCTTTCATTTCAAGTACCCTAATGCACTGAAAACTCTCTCATCCTCAAAAGATCCCAATAACATACTTTGGCATAAATCAGCAAGTTTGATGAATTTTGATAGTGCATCAGTCAATACTATGCTTCAAATTATTTTTCGCCAAACCTTTGCTATTGATCCTAGTAGGTGGGGACTTTCTAATGACTTAGCCTGCTCCTTCGTTATTGTTGAATATGTGGATGATTGCGTTGAGAGCTTATATTTAACTAAAATTGCTCCAAGTTCTATTTCCTTTCCATTGACATTGCATATGGATTTCTTACAAAAATGATCAGTCAAGCACTTTAAACTATTAAAATAAACCTTTCAATTACAATTGAGCCAATAATTAGGATACACTATAGACATGGTTTCTAATAGTTCATCTTGAAAGAATCGAATTACAATCTCAACTGAAACCTCTTTCATAGTTTACTTTAAAGTAACTTTTACAGAACTGACAATATCATCAAAAGTTTCCCTGGTAACATGTACATCTCTCATTCTACTTGAGTGCCTGCAACCACTAGCAAACATGGCATACTGGTGCATTGGTATCTCATATACAAGTACACTGACACATAGCTCTCCGCTAGTGTTAATCTTTAAAAAATTATCAAGATCCTCTAGATTTGTCACCCGATACCAGCTAGCAAATTGTTCCTTTATAAAAGGCTCTTCTAATAGATACATATTATCAAGGGTCATCATTAACCTTCTACGTGGACTAGTAAATTCTTAAATATACAAAGTTATTTCTTGAGTTACTTTTAGAAGCTTTCTCATTTCATTCAAAAGGGGGAGAATACCAACCAAATTTAAGAGTGTCTAGCTACATCACTTAACCTATGTAAATTCTCTGAATCTTTTTCTACTAACTCCTGTTATTCGTACATTAGTCTAGTCGAAGATTTATATTCAGAGAAAACTCTTTCTGTTGGTTCTCGCAAGGAGTTCCATCTGGTATCAACATCCTTAAGAAGCTTGTTTCCATCAGTTATTCCCTTGGCAAATTTTTGATATTCTGAAAAATCATTTGGGACTTCGATAGAAGAATGGGTACATCTTGCGAACTAGATTTTCAACTCTAGCTTTTGAATCAAATTTTCTCACAACTCTAAATGCTAAATTCAATTTGTGGGTTATGCAGTGAATGCCAATCACGTATGGTGAAATATAAGTTTGTAGGTTTGCACAAAGACCATTCCTATGACCTTGAAACAATGCAGCTCCATTAGCTCCTAACATACCAATTTTTTGGCAATTGATAAGTCATGCATGCCGCCAAACTGTTTTATAAATTTCTCAACTACCTCAAAGATATTTTGCACTATGGAATTCTCCTTCATTTTGACAACACAAAGTAAATGAGGTTGGCAGACATGTTTCCTTATTGTATAAACATGCTTACATATCCAAGAAGTATTATCTATTAATGTAACTTCATTTAAAGATAATGCAATAAAGTTTGACTATTTAATAATTTTCTTTACATCATCTTTTTCCACCTCAGCAAGACAACTTGCCCATTCCCATCCACTAGTTTTTTACCAATGTGTTTGAGGAAATCTAGGAACATTCAAAAATCTTTTTAAAGTAGCAAAGTCAGGGTAATTTGACATAGGACGGCCATTTTTCAAAAGATGAAAAACAACACTCAACTGAACAGTTTTTGACTTGAATGTTTCTAACATCAGATGTTTGAATTGAGCCTCAATCAAACTTTGACATTTATCATTCTTCTCCTCTCTTTGCATATTCTCTTTATAGTCTTCTTCATACTTAATATGTTTACATTCTTCCTTTGTTTTCCATCTAATCACTGGTCGTTCTTTTCCATCTATGATTTATTTTTCATATACTTTACAAATATGCTTCTCTATGGTGTCCAGTTTTAGCTACAACTTCTTGTCCCTTTTTAGTTTCCAACTATAGATCATACACTTGCATTTTGTTGAAGGCTCATCTTTGTTTGGATTTGGCACTTCTTTAATGAATGGGTACCTTGACACCCAATCCAACTGAAAATTCCATGTCATTTCCCACTCACAACCTGATCTTGATTTTCCTTTTCTTTTCCCCTTTCATATACTTCTAGTAACGTCATCTGCACATTTCTCAGCAACATCATCTGCATCATTCACATTAACATTGTCCGTGACATTGTCACCAACCGTAATTGACTTATTCTAACTATTCTAGGAATCCAATTCCATTGGAACATCATCTACGACATTCACATCTGTCTCAAATATCTCATTTCGATCTTTCATAGAGGTTTGTCCTTTGTCAATATTTTTTGGTGCATCTATAACTATAGATGGTGTACCTCTGTCTGATGGACTGCCAATATTAACATTACCGAAGTATGACCTTATGCTTTTATTTATGTGTTTTAATGGCCTCCCTTCAACACTTTCAGAACTCTGGTTGCTTGACATCTCTCAAGAAATACAAACTGAAATATTTTAGATTCTAAGAACTAAGAAGATAGACCCTTGTATCCTAATTACTCAAACAATGAATGCAATCCTACTAAATAATTTTTAAAAACAAACTAATATTCAAAAAATCTGAGGATAAATAATCTTTGAATACTAAAAAAGAAATTTTTACTCACTTACAGATTGGTTTTGTCAAAGTTCATTATACAACAATGTCTATAGTAGCAAATTATCTATGACCTTAATCGACTATACAGAGCTCATTTTAGAACAAATTATGTCAATAAAGTACCAACTTCTGATTATATTTATACCAATCCATATTTGTCAAATTCCATGAGGCATTTTAAAATTAATCTTAAATTTTGGAGAATTTAAGAGGGCTTTTGGCATCGCTAAATGAAAATGGGTGAATCTCCCCAGCTATTAAAATGATACGTTTTGATTTCCAAGGAAATCATGGACCTATAATTACTGTTAACTTACAACATGGCTGGCGAAAATGGGTCCTCCTAAATGATAACTTACAACATGAATGACAAAATGGGTCTTCCTAAATGATTGTTGTATCAAATTGGTTAGCTAGCATTAGCAAATAAATGGGTGCATGTACATGGGAACCTTTCTAAGTTGTTGTCAAAAAAAATCAAAAAGTATGACTGACCCCCAAAAGATGATGGTGAAACACCTTGTCTATGGCCCAAAACACATAAAAATAGGTCGAACGGGAGATAGACCCTTGATCCCTTATATTCACCAATTTCAAAATCCCTGTTCCCAACTATTCGCCAATTGGTGAAAATTTGCCACTAAAAATACGTTGGATTTGACCCAACGAGACACCAAAGGGTGACCCCTAATTTTGTGCTTTATGGACTAGCTTCTAAATTAAGTGTTAGTCAAATTGAGGTAAACCACAAATTGTGTTTGACAATGGTCGCCAATATCAATATCTACATATTATTTTAAATCCTTTCCTAAGTCAATCTCAACACAAATATGCTTTTGTGGATGGGCCTAATAAAATATATCAGGATCAACTTAAATAATCCTCCCCATGGAGGCAATAATAGTATGCAAAAATTTTCAGCATGGAAGGGGTAAACCTAAGAACTCAAGCCAAATCGGCACATGAACTTTCTTCTTGTCTAAGATAGAGAAATCTTGTGTCTAGGGTTGAAAGACCAATAGATATGCACAAACATACCAAGGACCATGCTTAAGAATATCCTCTACATGGCTTGCCTTAACCAAATGAAAAAGCAAGAACCCTTTCATGAGGTTCTAGATGATGTCAAGCTAGACCCCATGTAGGGTCCATTACTTGTCGACTCAATCTCAAATCATACTTTTAGGGGGAGTGCATCCAGCAAAATACCTTATTAAACTAAAATAATTTAACCATTTATAGGCACCATCAAGTTCAGAGATGGAAAAAAACACACCTTCTAGGGATTTAGAATGCATACATCATGAAATACCTTCATAATGAACTTTCATGGATGCTTGTTTGGGGAAACCATTATGTAAAGCCACCAAACTGTCAATGCAAACATGAATTGTTGGGTTGAAGTCATTAAGGCCATAAAATGGACTAGCTTAAAAAAAAATGCAAGAGATAAAAGGCTTTGTTTCACCATGAGTGCAATATGACATATGGAATGCCCAAAATTGTAGAAAAGTCAAACCCTAGTAAAGCTAAAACCAAAACTTCCTCTTTGAACCTAATAAGAAAAATTTATAACCAAATATCACCAATCTTCAAAGTAGAGTAAAGAGTAGTAGATTTGATGAATTAGAGAATTGATAGGATCGTATTCATGTAAAAGTAATCCAAAGTTGTGGACTTAACCCAAATAGAGGCACATATCTTGCACCAAATTTGAGGTGAAATAGATAGAGGTACTATTTCCAAAATCATTATCAAAGTAATTCATTCATCTTTGATGATTAAGATAAGTACCTTTCTTCTTCACATTTAACATTTTGATTTTTTAATATTTATGCCCACAACTCTATTATCTAGATTTTGTCATATATTTACTACTTACATTGATTGATTAGTCTAGATATCATATATTTTAACTTTCCAAGTTACAATATCTTTCTTCAATAAATTTAAAGCTCAACCTAAAAATATAATTTGAATCCAATTTCCAAAGTAAACATTTCTACAACATAATTGTTATCCTCTTTAATTTTTTTAGTTCTTAGGATTTCCAATAAAATTAAGGGGTTCATAATGAAAAGGAAAAATAAATATAGCTTTAACTTTTTCACATAAATCTAAGGTAAGAAAATTAAATGACCCCTTAATTGTAGAAAATCTAGTGATGTCTCGATAAATACTCTTAAATATGGGAACTCTTTTTGTAAATATCTAGATCACTTACTGATTTAGAAGGTGGTGGGGGTTTCACAAGGATTCAAACTTTTATAGTTATATGGAAAATACAAGGTTTGAAGACTTCAATCCCCACTATGCTTACAAGCACACAAGAGGCTAAAAGGTGTCAAAACCTATCAAACACTTACCCCACTAACTCCAATGGATCAAGGTGTTTTTTTATTCTAAAAATAAAATGATTCAACTGGTTTTATGATTCAAATGTGTGTTTTAACAACAAAACTCAAGTTTAGGCTTCTAGGCCTAGTTGCCCCTCCACTAGCCCTATTTTGGAGGTTTTTTTATCATAACTCCAACTTTTTCCAAAACATTAGACAAGTAAATTAGTTTTTCAGATACCCATTGGGCTCTAGTTTAACATATTAGAAACTTAGTGTAGGTTACTTTGGAGTACATACGCTGCCTTTTGACTGTACCTCTGTTTTAGACCCCCAAAATGCAACTTTTACAAAGGAAGTATACTTTATTTGTTCTCCCTGACTCCCAAAATTTCAAAAGTCCTATAAAATGGTTAAAAACTCCAAAATATGCAATTACTTTCAATCTAAAACTCTCCCTTATACTCAAACCCCAACGTAGCACCAATCAAGCCTCAAAAAGTGAGATTTTACCAAAATCCACACTCCAATCACTTCTCTGACCAATTGATGATTGATTCACCTTTTCATTGGCATAATAAAACTACAGAAATCATAAAAATACCACCTCCAATGGATTGATCTCCTGCTGCTACTCCTTAGCCACCAACTTCCTCATAAAATCTTGCAACTTCTCATGGTGATCACCTACAAATCATTCATTTTCTGCATGTATTCATGTCAAAACTATTGATACATGTTAGAAACAGATCATTCCATGAGTATTAGGCCTGAAACACTCATGGAATGATGATTTTCATGTTAATCCTATCAAAACTTGAAAGAAAACCTCACAAATTGTTAGGGCAGTCAGCAAATTAATGGAATTTGATACAAAACCCTCAACCAAGCATTCAATAAAGGCAAATAATATGTAAATATGTCCTTCAATGAATCACAATGACATTTTCAATCAAAGAATGAACAATATGATACCAAAAACTCCTTAAAATTGCTTGAAAATATGAATTTTATTGCCTTTTTGCTGCTCCAGTCTGTACACAGGTTCCCATGTCCGTACAAGGTATTGAAAAAGGTTTATATAGCCTTCTAATAACTTCCCCAACCATTTCCAATTGGTTTTGAGGATTAGTTTGGGTTAAAACTCCCTAAAAACTAATTCCCACCATTTTACTAACAAGCCATTGCATTTTGAATTTCAAATATTACATTATTCATCTTAGCAATAACTTGACACTCCTAATTGACATTTTTGGACCTTTTAGGCCTTATTACATTTATTCAAAACATCAAAACTCATCTAACCCTATTACATTCAAATTTTGGGTCCTTTAGGACAAATTTGCAACTTTGACAATTTTATCCAACTTGATACACTTTGAATTGCCAAAAACCATAATAGGCTTTAATATGGAATAATTGATCTTGTTCATCATCCTCTCATCTCCTAATGTCTTCATTATCTTCATTGGCTTCATTTGGTTTGTTGATCTCTTAGGTGCTGCTACACCACTTACATATCTATCCTATGTGATTGTGGATCTAATCTAGCTTCTAAGATTTTGTCTCTATACATTTTTTGATGGTATCCTTGAAATATGTTTTGAACCTAAATTAGCTCTAGTTTGTGGTTAGAAGTTTTCCAATAAGGGGAATATGCTTTCATTTAGATTTTTGTAGTGTTTGAAAAAAATACTATTAAACATGGAAACTTGTCATCTATCTATCTAGATCACTTTCATATGTATCCTAGTAAATAATGAATCCGATATAGCTTCTAAGATTTTCTCTCTAAAAATTTTTATGATGTCCTTGGCATGTGTTCCGACTCTAAATAAAAACTAGTGTATGGTTTGAAGTTTGCCAATAATTTAGAATATGCCTTCTTTTGGTTAAACTCTTATGAAATCATGTAAATGACATTCAAATTTAATCACACATAAGAGACAAGCATGGAAGAAATGCACTAGATGTTAATGTAAATATTTGATACTTTAACTAGCATGTGCACCAGAAAGGGTGTAAGGACTACGTCAATAGAGAAATATTTGTAAGTTAATACGCTAGAAATTACAACTCAATTTGTGCATATAAGACATTATTTTAGACATAAAATTTTGCATATGAACAAATGCATCAAAGATTAAATCTACAAAACATGAATCTACATTGTGATGGAGTTTTGCTAGATAGATCTACATGCATGAATCTTGTTTGTATGAAGTTTGAAAACCTTTGTCCCCAAGCTTATCGGATGTTGCACATAAAAATAAGAGAGAATCTTGCTTAGATGAAGTTTGAACCCTTTGTCCCAAGGCTTCTTGGGCGTTGCACAAAAAAACAAGATAGAAATATAACATGCAACATAAAGAATGCATTTCATTCAAGTAGCTAGAATCTACTTGCTCAGATAAAAACAACCTTGGATGTACATTTATTGTTTTATTTTTTTCAATCACAAAACAATAGCATATAAAGAGCTTTTGGTAAATATATAAATATATTGAAAAAAAATTCAGCAACGCAAAAATCCAAAAAGCTTCATGGAGATGGCTTGTCCTCTCTCTACAAAGTCAATATATGAAACAATATCAAATATTTTTTTTGCTTAATGAAGGCATGTTCTTCATTCAAAAAGAAACTTAGCTCTTAATACTAATTCAATTTAAAAAGCCCAATTTATTAAGCAAATAATAAATTTCAACTTATTAAAAAGCCTGATTTTGCTAGTGTGTCTTTTGAAATTTTTAGTATTATATATTTTTGTTTTGGAAATTACAATAATTTATTTTTATCTCCTATATTAAAACCAGGAATTTGTTCTCATGGTGTGGTTCCACAGGGTTACTACTGATGAGCTTACTTGCACAAACCCACCAAAGGAAGAGCCTGATCCCACGTGTCTTGCTGGTGCTTCCATGATTTGGAAGCATGTCTATATAAGGATGCTAGTGAAGGTTGTAAAATTTATCTTTACAAAGGCCAATATTAATCTCTTTTAAATGACTGCCAAAATAAAGAAAACATTAACTTGTTGTGTCAAACTTTTAGAGATTTCGCATGTAATTACACCCACTTTAAGTAATAGTCATAAAATTTAATTTTCCTTATTAATGTACTATGTTTTGCTATCTTCTACAAATTTATTGACTTGATCATTGATTCCAAGGAATAGGTTTTTGCCTAAATAGTTTGTGCAAACAAGAGGATTTCATTTTGGAGGAAGGAGAGCAGGGAGCTTTGCTTCTTGCAAGTCCTTTGACATGTGAGTTCAAATTTAGTGCAATGGTGATATCGGAGCATCCAAACGAATGTGTGATTTGCCTATCACAATATATTTGTTCTTGTTGCTTAATTTAGTGGTTTTAATTTGAAATCCAATTTAATTGTTTCAGTTTTTAATATTTTTTAGTTTTTATTTTTATATTCCATGAGCAAAAATAACAGAATCTTGACAAATTTATTTTTTAAGTTTTAATGGCCAATATGATGTTGTTGAATATGATAGATTTAGTTTTTGAGAAGGCCAAAAAGCGTAGTTGAAAAGGTTGTAAATAAAATAAATAAGTTCCTAAGTTTATAGATTGCAGATTTGGAAAAGAGCTCCCAAATATTATTCAAAGATAGAATTTGCTAGAAAATGAGGGTCTGCAAACATTGAAGAGCTTGTTAAATCAAACTTCAATGCCAAAAACAATCAGAGAGTAGTTGCGTTCAAATTGGAGGGAAGATAGAAAGACATAGGAAACTTTGGAGAGAAGATAATATACCAAAATTAGAAAAAAGAGGAATGGACTTCTACTGCATAGGATGTGAAAGGTCAGATTTTTGGGTGAAATCAAAATGTGAACAACAAATCTAGAGTGCGCAGGTAGGAGAGGAATTTGTGTGATATGGTGTTGAGGTGAAAGATCAAATTTGGCATGAGAGTGAGATGGTAAACAACAAGAGAATACTGCAAGAACATAGGAGGGTGGGAGCAAAGAGAGAAGACATGACAAATACAGTTGTGCAGCAAGTAAAAAAAAAGTAGTTTCCAATGTGGAAGGAAGGAACAGAGTAAGAAAAAACAAGAAGCAACCAACAACATAGGTGGAAAACCAATAGAATTGTGAGGTGTTTTGACTGGAGAAGACAAAGAAATCAAGGGGAATATACAACGAAATGTGAATTAATGGGAAAAGGAAAAAAATTAAGCGAGCAATGGTTCTATCATGGTGTAGATGGTTCCTAACTGTGAGAGTCAATGTTTTCCATGGTAAATGGCAGATTTGCTATGGAAGGAAGCAGAATGTCCATCACTCGCACACAAGGTGAACAAGTAGCCTTTTAATTTGCTTTGAGATGATTTGCATAGACTTTTGAAGAACTGCCTTTGATCTTGCATAGACTTCTACCATTTTACAAAATCTATCCACTACTACATAAATACTATCAAACCCTCTTGAAGTCCTTGGTAGCCCCAACACAAAATCCATACTTATTGACTCCCATGGTCTACTTAGTATGGGTAAAGGTTGATACAAACGGGCATTGGAACTTGAGCCCTTAGCCCTTTGACATATCATATAACTATCAACAAACTTTTTCACATCCAAGTGCATCTTTGGCCAATAGTAAAACCTATTGACCTGTTCCAACGTTTTATCATAACCAAAATGTCCCCCTAAAGTACCACAGTGTTTTTCCTTCACCAAATTCCCCCTCATTGAGCATTTAGGCACACACAACTGGGCCCCTTTGAAGAGTAACCCATCTTGTATCACAAAATCCTCATAGTCCTTATGAAATGAACCTTGAAATTGTTGGCATACATTAAAAGCATCACTGAAATCTGCATCAGTAGCATACATACCTCTAAAATTGTTTATTCCCACACTTTGCAGTTACACTTATTGTACTACTCCTTCTCTCCTACTCAATGCATCAGCTACTTTAATGGACTGACCTTTCTTATGTTTGATGGTGAATGTATAAGCCTAAATATAATCTACCTATTTCATGTGTCGATGACTTAATTTCTCTTGGCTGTTAAGAAAACTTAAAGCATGATTATCAGTGAATAGTACAAACTCCTTAGGTAGGAGGTAATGTCTCCATTTTTTAGGTGGCTTGTACCATGGCATAAATCTTGAAATCATATATGAATATTTCTTTTTGTCTTCATTTAGTTTTTCACTAAAGAATGCAATTGGTTTTCCTTCATGACTTAATACTGCCCCTATTGCAAACCCACTAGCATCACACTCAATAGTAAACACCTTACCAAAATCAGGAAGAGTAAGGATTGGTTGTTGTGATACCTTTTTCTTCAAGAATTCAAAACTCTCATCTACTTCCTTTGTCCATTCAAACCTGATCTTTTTCTCCCTCTTAATGGTGTCTATCATCAGTCAAACAATATGACTGAAATTATTGATAAATTTGCGGTAAAAACTTGCCAATCCATGGAAACCCCTAACTTCTCCAACTGTCCTAGGTGTAGGCCAATTGATTATTGCTTCCACTTTGGTGGGATCCATCTTCAAATTTCCTTGGGAGATCACAAATCCTAAATAGAAAAGTTCCTCTTTCATCCACACACACTTCTTGAGGTTGATCATTAGTCTTTCCTCATTCAATCTCTTTTACACCCTGTCCAAGTTTTCCAAGTGTTCTTCTTTTGTCTTGTTGTAGACTAAAATGTCATCCAGATATACTACTACAAACTTATTGATAAAATCTCTCAAGACCTCATTCACAAGTCTCATGAATGTACTAGAGGCATTAGATAACCCAAAGGGCATCACTAACCATTCATAGAGGTCTTCATTGGTTTTGAATGTTGTTTTCCACTCATCACCTCTCTTACCCTTATCCGATGATAACCACTCCTTAAATCTATCTTTGAAAAGTACCTTGCACCTGCTAGGTTGTCCATGAGGTCTTTTATCCGAGGTGTAGGAAATCTATACCTAACTGTGATTCTATTTATAGCCTTGGAGTCCATGCAAAGTCTCAACTTCCCATCCTTTTTGGGTGCCAATACAATTGGCATATCACATGGACTTAGGCTCTTTCTTACTAAACCTTTATCCAACAACTCTTGCACCTGATTTTTTATCTCCTCATTTTGTTGAGGTGTCATCTTATATGCTGCCTTATTGGGCAGACTTGCACCAGGTATTAAGTCAATGTGATGACTTACATCCTGGAGTGGAGCCAAAGCATTTGGCAACTCCACTTGATCCCCAAACACATACTCCACAAGCAGGCAATAATGATAGGAAGTTCAGGGGAAAACAAACAACATCTACAAACTTCCTGACAAAATTATGACAAGAACAAAAAAGAGAATAACAAAATTCAATAACAACAATGTATTTAGCACCCAATTACAATGAGAACGAGAATCATCAATAACAACCAATAATGCAAATGTGAAAACCAAAAAGGTTATCTTATTTATTACTCTACATACGAAGGTGGCTACATAAAATAACAGATGTTTACAAAAAAACTAATTGGCCATACATCTATTGGTCGACTTCCCATCTGCAACTCAATAACCATCTGCACTTTGTTTTTCTCTCCATGTGCCCCTTTCATCGACTCAACATCCTTACGACTCTACTTATTATAGTTTTCCAAAGCATACTTCATGCAACGTTTGTTATCTTCCCCTCCCTTTATGAAACCGAGTATTCGGTCGGCTTACTTTGCACACAAATTAGTTATCTTTCCTGACCATGACCTTTCCCCTCTGTTTGCAACACAAACTTGGTGTGCTTCCACATGTTAATCCTTCGTTGCTATTCATCCAAATCAGGACTCTCTGGTTCTGCCCGATTATCAACCCACACTCTCATTCATTATGTTGAAGGTTGGCCTATCGACCTTTCCATTTGACTCCTCTACACACTAACTCTCGAATCCCCTCTTGTACTGTCAATTCCAGCCTTTTCCATTCTAATCAATTCACCTTCCCTTCGCCTATCAGCCTTCTTCCTTTTGAAACTCATCCTAATTGAACCAATTCCAATCTTTAGCATTTTTATCTAGTTTTCAGTTTCTTCCAAACCACCTGACTCCTCTTGACTGTTTCATTACCCTTTTCTAACTGATTCTTTTCATTAATCGTTCATATTTAGTTCAACCTCCTGTTGATGTGGCGTCAGGATCAATGATCAATTGGTTAGAAAATTCAAGCACTATGCTCTTGCATCAATGTAATAACCCCCATGATATCACTTGTTGCAAATTATTAAATAATATTAATATCCTAAAAGAAGAAATAAATCATTAAATATTGTAAATAGATGATTTAAAATATTAATGTATTTAATATATAAAATAATAAAGAAAAATATTATTAAATGTCAATATAAAAGAAAAATAATAATAAAAGAAAATATATTTAATAGATATTAAAAAAAGTATTATTTTATATTAAATACATTTACAATGGCGATATTTAAAATATAATTGTGATTCACAAACATCAAATGTTTAAAATACAATAAGTAACCCCCTGCACAAACTAATATCAACATTAAAACCCCCGCCCCCACAATTACCCCCGCACAAAGGGATGCGATGATAAACGCAGCCTGGGCTGCGGTTACCCTCGCACCCCTTCATGCGGAAGGGGACCGTGGAGGGGCACGTCCCTTCAAGGGGTTTAAAAATGGAAGGAGAAGAGCAGACTGGGGGGAGGTGGGAAGTAAGGGAAAGTTGCGGAAGAAAGGAGGGAATAGCAGACCACGAAGGGAGGAAGAGGAAGGAACATGGGAGAAAGACCGTCTGCTACAGGTGAAAGGTAAGGAACAGGTTATAGTTTATATTAAATAATATAAGTCTATCAGTTAATATGCAAGGTTTGTAATGCCCCGTCAAGAACCCTAAAAGAAAACATCATAATCTATGCAACTAAGGGTGAAATAATTTTTATTTATTTTTGATTAAGTGCATGAATTAAACCTTAGCACATCTAATATCATAGCAGAAGTATAACACCTAAATTTCCTAAGGGTTACCAACGAATATTACTTTGTAAATTAAATATTTAAGATAAAATTTCCACAATGAAAGAATTTAAAATACTTCAAGCAATCATATATTATAAAAGAATTAAGTAATTGAAATAGCATACATTACAATGTTTCTTTGCTTACAATATTTGAAAATACATGTTTTCAAAAAAGAAAATTACATCATGAGCTAAGATGTTACAAAATGAAAGTTACATAAAGTTTCTTTTCAAAACCTCTAGTTTTCAACTGAATAATGGTTAGGAGCAAGAGCTGGTACATGAATCGCGAACCAAGAACATCAGCAAAGTCCTTCCTCGCCTGAAGATATGTTCCAGTACATCTGATGGGAAGTGACACTACCACCCGACCATGTGATTCCGAAAAGGAACCACCCCACCGTGCTGGAGATAGTAGATAACCCTCAAGCAAGCAAAATGAAACAAGAACGAAAGAACTACAAGACTCCACTTACATTCATGTGACCCAACTCACAAAACACTAGTGACTCTAAGGAGAAAGTGTCATCGCATGTCTTACGGTGGATACCATGGTACAGCCTCCATAGGTCCCGGCCCCCATCCTGGGTTATCCTGGTAACCTCTCCCGAACCTCCGATTCCAACTAAGACTCATGCAGACCTTACCAATCCTCTCACGAAGACAAGGTGGTAAGTTTGCCATTCCAGGCCTTCTCGCTAAATTATGAGCCCTGTACTAGCACTCACCTATGTGCGAGGCACATTATTTTATTTTATTTTTATTCTACCCTTTCCTAATCATTTATTAGATTTTCACTTTCTTAACCAACTTCCAACGGGTTATCCTATCACCACTTCGGGCACGGCCCCCGCTCGAAAGCCACTCTCTCTCTTAGGACACTATAGGTTAGTTCTATCTATAGAACTCTATGGTGACACAGACAACCATACCCAATTTTGACCTACCTCGAATGAGAGATACATAATTACTAACCTAAGGTTGACCATTACGAACAACTCATAGTGGCTCATTTCCTTAAGGTTATACATCTAAATAACTGGCCAAAACACAGTACACAAGACATACTGACAACATGACTCAGTGTACTTAGTTGTGACCACCATATAAACAAGGTAATCTTATGTACCAACACTTATCACAAAATTAACTTGCAATACGAATATACGTTGTCAAGACACAAAGAACAATTTGGATTGGTATAACACAGAATTTTACACTTATTAACATGTTTAAGAGTTCAATTACTCTTGTTAACTACTATAGGTACGCAAGCCCAATAATTTCCACTTATATCGTAGACTAAGATTAAAATAGATATATTTATTTCATCAAGGAAGTCTTACAATAAGACATAATACATTTCTTCATAGAATAATGTCTTTATTTTTATTTTTTTTTACACTAGAGTGTTGCATCATTCTTTCGGAAAAAACGAAGAAGTGCAATCGTCAAACTCTACATGATCTAAAGGAGTATATCCTTCAAACTTGCTTACACTCAGGGGAAAGTACCCCACAGACTCATTATCACTTAAGGGGGTATACCCCTCCGACAAGTCAGAACTTATAACTATCGGCTTTTTAGGCGAGCACTCTAGCTTGGGTTCCTTTCCTTTTTCAACGGTAGCTTCTTTAGTTGGACTCTAAGTAGAACCTTTTTCTATCTCTTTGCTCTCTTCAGGAGCTGGGTTCTCTTTAGTAGGGTTGTCATCCACAACGGGCTTGACAGGTGTCAAAGAATCTTTCTTGACTTTCAAGTAGTGAGCATAATTATATTAAATAATATAAGTCTATCAGTTAATATGCAAGGTTCATAGGAATTAGTTAATATATAATGCTCATCAATATTAGTTAAAAGGTAATGTATAATGATCATTAATATGTGTTATTAATTGTAGTCTAGTGAATGTATAAATTTATTAGTTATTGTATAGTATTCACTGGTCATAAAATATAGGTAAGGGATTGGTATAATTAATGGTCTTTACATTAATATATTAAAAAATAGGAATAGTATGTATTAATGAATATAAAGATATAAAGATAGGCAAAGGATTAGTATATATATTAATAGGAATAATTAATATATAAACATTAATAAATACAAACACGTAAAGATAGATAGTGACATTATATATATATATATATATATATATATATATATATAGGAATGAAGAACTTGTTGTAAGCATATATAATGAATGATTCGTAATTAGTAAAGAATGATAGGAAAAAATACATATCAGGATAACAGGAATGTATGTTAAGGAATACATATGAGTAATGGTTAATGAACATTTTATGAATATAGGTAATGAATACAAGACTATGTACATGTGGATTATGAAATAGGAAATAGTAAATGAAAATGCAAAGGAATGTATTATGAATGAAATCACAGGAGGGAGGCTATAGGGAGGAAACTCTCTTAGTCTAAGGGGGGATTATGATAATCCCTAGGACAGTATATACTGAATATCTATATGCATATATATGGCTTGGTTGATTAAGTTCAACCAAGAAGAGAAGCATCTGGTCAATCCCCTTTGAGGACTTGGATGATGGAGGCATCGTCCAAGACAAGGAAAGGCAAGGGTCTTCCTTGGTTGGCTTGGGTGTAAGAGGTTATACCCAAGACAGGACTCAAGGGTCAGACCGATCCCCTCTAAGGACTTGGATGATGAAGTCATCACCTAAGGCAAGGAAAGGCAAGGGTCTTCCTTCGAGGGCTTGGGTGTAAGAGGTTACACCCAAGACAGGATTTGAATTCATCTTCGATTTCCTAGAGGGCTTGGGACCAAGGGGTTCCAAGAAGGTGAGCTTCACAACCGCCTAAGGACATACTTTGTATGGCATTCATATCCTTTTTATTAGATAAAAATTATGATCATGTTAATTGAGCATTGAAGTTAGATTGCAATTTAGATTACTTATATATGTATATATATGTAGTTATGTTCTAACAATTTGTTTTGCAGGATAATGATCTCTAACTAGTAGGGACATTACAATCAACCTCCCCAGGAGACAAAAGATCATGTGCTCTTGCACATGGGCGATCAATCAACACTTGCTTCTATACTTTTTCTTTCATTTCTTCCACAGTCGCTCGGGAATCGATATTAAACTTCTCCAACAAAGTTGTTTGCTGCATGTTTCCTCGTAGTTTACCATATTCCTAAATTATTTTATTTGCAACCATTAAACAACATAAATGATAATGTGGAAATCTATGATCCACATGTCTTCAAATTCACACACCCCTTTCACTGACAGTCCATCATTCACAGTATCTTTTACAATTGTTATATCTACCTCCTTGTCTACGTCCACAAGGAATTCTTGACCATGAGTTGTAAACTTCCACTTCATGTCCTTCTCTACATATGTCTTCATTTCTCCTAACTTTTCCAACCAGCCTTGTGCTAGCAATAAATCTTTTGTTTCACTTTTCTTTTCCATCTCACCCATTGGTCTAACAACTACAATAGAGTCATTTGCAGTCTTATGTAAATCTGCCTTAACCAAACTATTTTGGAATTCTTCATTTTCATCATACCACCCAATGTCTACACCAGACTTATGCCCAGACTATTCATATTTCTTTTCTATTAAGGAGTGTACCACAACATCATTATAAAAGTCCTTCATATTTACCTCTACCTATATTGTTGTCCTTGTTGGTCTTTTTTGTTTAATTAGCCTTTGAATAGGCCACACAACTTTTCTTTTAATTGCCAATGTCATCTTTGTTGTTGCATCTTAATTCTTTTGTCCAGTTCTTCTATGTCTTTTTGCATCTCTAGTCTTATTTGTTCCATCTCTTGCTTTATTTCTTCTTCCATGAATACTCACCTCACAAATAATCTCTCAAAAGGTACATTCCCTCAATCAGGTCTCTCTCATTCTTCTTCATCTTGTCCTTGCCTCACCTAGGTGTCTCTTCTCTTATCTACCTAGTCTCTTGACAACCAACAACCAGGTTGTCCTCTCAACTTGCACAATCACAAACACAAAAATATCTTTCCCAGATCTTCTGAGGTCTGATTCTAATTGACGTAGCAGCTCCACCTAATCCCCAAACACATACTCCACACGCGAACAATAATGATAGGAAGACAAGTGCCCGCCCATAATTCTTTTTACTCTCATTTCTTTTATATTTATTTTTGGGTTCAAGGAAAGGATCTAGTAGTTAACTGTGGATGGATGTGATAGCATTAGTTGACTTAAAATTTTCTAAAAATTTGTTTAGAAACAAGAAGAATACAAAGAACAGACAGTATGTAATCTAACCTATCAATCTCAAATTAGTATTCAAACTCTTGGGATAGTTTCGAGGGTAATTGGCCTCGATCCACAACATTCCAATTTTCCATTTGATCGAAGGCCCATTTGACCAAAAAATCCACAACACCATTCCATTCTCTAGAGATATGATTGAAAGTCACGGAATCCAAAGAAGCACACAAAGTAAGAATTTGTTGAATAACCAAAGCTAGATGCCAGCAGACATCATCTAACTATCACAACATTTAGCAAAGTCACCACAATATTGCACCAATAGTATTGCTAATGATGATGACCTATAATTGAATGAAATGTACCTCTAAAATCTAAAAAACCAAATCATATGATGCCACATCAGAGCACAAGTATTGGTCTCACTTTTGTTCAAGTATCAATCTCACTTTTTGGGGGGTTGTTTTGGACACTTTGACAAAAAGCATGTTGATGTGGAATCAATGTGGCCCTGAAACCTTAATCATAAGAAGGGGACTTTCTACGTAAGTTGTTGTAAAAAATTGGGAGTGATTTGAAATTTCCACATAGGATTTTGAGAAGCGCAAGTTAGGGTATTTAACTATCGGGTCCTCTTCCCTATATATTGTTTTTTTTCAAAATGTCTTGGCATTTCAATTATCTTCTATTGTAGGTAAATTGATTTTACTTGAATATTTATTATTTTAAATTTTATTATTTTAGTTTTAGAAATAAATTAATAAGCTTTATTATTATTATTATTATTTTTTATCGGTAATCGCTTTTGACTGGAGCTACAAACCAGTGGGGCCACATATAGGGGGACCCCATGCCCGAGAATATTTCTTGATAGATGAGGTATTAACACCTCCAATTTGCTATCTGGACTCAAACCTTATCACTCCAAACATCCTTATCTCTCCATGCACACCTTATCACTTCGCGTCCTCATCTACTCCTTATCACTTCGCTTATCACACCTTATCACTCCATGCACACCTTATCTCTCCACTCCTTATTTCTCCCCCTTCGCCGCATCAGCTACATTTGCTCCATGCAAACAACTCCCCCTGCACCGCCATGTGTCTTACCTCCAACTACACGGGCCACCGAGCACAAACAGCCACCCAATGCATCCTGTCTGCCTGCGTGGACAAACCAGCCAACACCTCTATACGGAAACGAATGGGTATATTAACACCCCCAAATCAGCACTACCAGCTTGGGAATGTTTGGGTACGAAATCTACGTGGGCCACCAGAGATGTCACAGGGACACAAGAAATGTTCGAGAGTTTCAAACCTAGAACCTTCATATTAACACGAAGTTGCAACTTCCGTTGCACTACGGGGTCATCCCCTAGCTTTATTATTTTTGACTAACATTGTAGGAGTAGATTTATCTCTAAAAATAGTTATAGTTTTCAAATATATATTATTTCTTGTTTATTTTAATTCATTTTTTCAAAAATCTTAACTATTTTCATTAATTTGAGAATCTAGTATTGAGTATTTAAAGGACAATCCTAAGTCCTAATAATATGAATGCATCATCCCTGACATCTTGCATGACTTTATTTCTTGTGTGCAATGGTTAAATAGTTCCTAAAACAAGATGGATAGAAAGAGAGATAATTAATATTGAAGAGATAAAGTGATGTGTATAGCAAAAGTATAATAATCATATCACTCATATGCTTAAAACACTTCTCCTACATACCTTAAAATCACATAATTGTTATTGAAATGTATTTATCACTTTTATTTACAATTAATTTACTTATTGTAGGTTCTAAAAGGCTAAAACAAAAATTCAAACACTTTCCCATAACTAGCAAAATTCAAGCCCGTCAAGCCTTTTTTTGTTCAAAATTAATTGAACACTAATCCAAAATCTGTTTCTTTTTATCTTAACTATTTTTACTTGAATTGAGAATCTAGGATTGTGTATTTAAAGGACAATCTTAAGTCTTAGTAACATGAACGACAAGAAAATAACAAAAAAATATTATTAATTATTGGCTTACAGTAATATTGCATGGACATATACTCCATTGATTCTTCAATGTAGGCATCTTTCATGATTTCATTTCTTGTGTTCAATGGTTAAAAAGTTTCTATATATATATATATATATATATATATAAAGAGAGAGAGAGAGAGAGAGAGAGAGAGAGAGAGAGAGAGAGAGAGAGAGAGAGAGAGAGAGAGAGAGAGAGAGAGAGAGAGAGAGAGAGAGAGAGAGAGAGAGAGAGAGAGAGAGAGCCTTAATATAGAAGAAATGAATAAATATGTATTGAAGAAGTATAATAATCATATCACTCAAATGATTGACACTTCTTCAACATGCCTTAAAATCATACTCTTTATATTAAAATGTTGTTATCAATTATGTTTACAGTTTATTTACTTATAGTAGGTCCTAAAAGGCTAAAACAAAAATTCCAACACTTTCCCATAATTGAAAAAATTTGAGCCCATCAAGCCTTTTTTGTTAAAAAACACTTGGAAACTAATCCAAAATCTATTCCCTTAGAAGAAGACCTCCTCTCCACATCCTAAAAAAACTAAGTTGCTTCAAAATATAATTCAAAAGAAAGCATAAAAAATGTGTCCTTGTCTAAAATAGTTATAAGTCAACACACATATTATGTTCTAATGACTTTCTATGATAGCAAAGGTTAAGCATTTGAAGAAGCTAATGGAGATAAGACCTGTTGATGGATGAAAATCATTAGAGTGTGACATTTTAATTTTAAAAAGGCATGAGATTTGTATTTCCACCTTTAAAAAAAACTTGTCCATTGCCTCTTGTATATGAAGTTAAATATAATTCCAATGGTGAAATAAACGAATATAAGGAAAGCATAGTTTCTAGGGAATTCACTTAGTGATATGATTTTAATTGTGAGCAAAGATTTTCCCCATTGGTAAAAATGAAGTTTCTAAGGGTTCTTATTACCTTTGAAGCCCAAATTGGCTAGGAAATTACTATACAGAGTGGAAAAATGTATTCCTAAATGGTGATCTCTAAGAAGAGATGTATATGTTTCAATTTAAAGGTTTTGAATGACTAAACAAAGAGACATATGCACACAAGCTAAGAAAATATCAATATATTATTAAACAAGATCCTAGATCTTTGTTTTTGTTAGTTAAATGGACATTTAGCCTAGTCCAATTGCTAAGCGAGGCCACAAATTGCGAGACCTCAGTCCTAAATCCAACAGTCTAGACCCATGAGCATGAAAGCCCAATAAGGACCCTGAACCCGTAGGAGTGAAAGACCCACATGGGTCGGATAAAAAAACACTAAACATGAAAGACCCATGTGGATTCAACATAGTGTCTACGAGCAACACACGCCAGTGAGGATCTGGATCCACAAGTAGAACACACCTAACGTGGGTTTGGGACACGGAATGAGGGTCTAGCACAGTTAATCCTTAAGCTCCTCTTGAGCACTCCTTAAGCTCCTCCTAAGCACCTCCTCCTCAACATCTCCTCACACATCCTCCACCTCTACAACTACCAACACGTCCTCCAACCTCCTAGCACATCCACCAAGGTGGGCCCAAACCGACATTAAAACCATTTGGTCCAAATGGGAATTTGAACCTTGGTTGCACCTTTAACAATGTAACCACTAGACCACTACACCACAAGGTGGTCCCCAACAAGGTTCTAGATCTTGGTATGTACATATCATAAATTTTTTAATCCCATGGTTTCTCTATGCTATTTTGACAATGATTTTTTGTTAAAATTAAAAATAATCATATTGCTATAATTATTCCATAGATAATTGACTTGCTTATATTATGTGTGTTCTCAATTCTTTAATCAAAAAGTATAAAAACAAATGGAATTAATTATTCAAGATGCTTGTTCTAGGTATTTTTCATACACCTATTAAGGTATGCACTAAACTATACCCTAAACCTTTCTGTGAGTTTTTTTTTATAGCTTGACAAATAATTTCTATGAAGTTTTATATACCTAACCTGTAATGCTCGCCAAGAAACCCTACAGAATTAAGCCAACTAACAACCTATCTAAACATCATAGAGATATTTTTTTCTAAAAGGAGATAAGTAACAATACATTTAACTTAAAGGATCACATCATCTTAAGTGTACAAGCTGAAATCAAAGATACAACATCACATTATTCTTCAAGGAATAGCATACAACTAAACTTATATTCTCTAAGGTTCTTAATGCCATTACTAATAAAGCATCAACTAAAAGATACATGAACTATTTCCTACTTAAACTATTACCCACAACATAAAAAAGTTACCATCTAAACTATATAATTATAATCATGAGATATAACTTATCTAATACTACTAAGTTACTACATTCATTTTATTTCACCAATATCCATCTGTTATTAAGCTATTAAAAACATTCAACATGATAGAATCTACCCATTCCTATAATATAGCTAGCACCAATTCTACATAGAATTAACATATGAAATCATCATTACATTACATAATACCTTTCACACACAGAATACATTACTGATATAAATCAACCATTACAAATAGAACGTCATGGTACAATGATCACATGAATGATATGCAATTACAAATGCATAGATGAATCTTTACATATAACAAAGACTACATTCGCATCATAAATCCATAGCACTAGAACTGAAGAGAAGTAGTAACATCCATCACACGCATAAACATCCAACAAGGAAAATCTCAATTGAATAAAACATCAAACCACCTGACCATGTGGAACCAAAATGGTCCACCCCTCGTGCTCCAGAGAATGACATAAGGCCCACCACACACACTTGGCCTAGGCTGACACACAAACATCCAAGGGAATACAAATATACACAATAAACAGACACATATAGAACTGAAACACAACAAGGCATATGCTCAATCACTAAATACAAACTCACCAGAGGCTTCGCACAAAACAAAGGTTAAGATCCTAGGAAACACATAGGGAAGACTGTCATCATATGACACTAGCATGGGCTTTCCTAGCAGTTTGACCCTCTCTAAACTCCAAACCCCAATGCCCATTTGATGCACATGTGAAACCAATAATCCTTCCATGGAAGCAAGTAAGTTGATCTAACATATAGGTCTTCCCAATCTCATCCTAAGCCTAAACAAGCACTCCAAGTCATGAGATCACATCCTCTTGTTTATACCAGCACATGAGGTATGTTTGGGGCACCAACAATTATCTTATTAATGTGTGTAAAACAAACCTAAAAATTATATTAATGTTAACTATCACTTGATTAATAAATTCTCAATGAGATTTCTTAGCAGCCACTTACGAGCCCTGACACCCACTTGAGAACCACTCCCCCTAATATGCTCCTAAAGCCTAGGGTACAACAAAAGAACCACAACAAAATATCATAACATACATGGATTGCATAACGAATCATCACAATCATGTCTCATAAACAAGGACCCCATAATTCCACACAAAACTTTATACATTGGATCCATATCAAAATCTGATCCTCATTATCAAATATAGTCATAAGACTTTTTCCATCAAATAGATCTCATGCAACATCCAATTGTCCAACTAATATACCAAGAGATCAAATACATAGAAAGCAAGGAAATATCACATAAAATCCTCATAGTAAATCAAATTAACCACTAGATAAATTACCACAACAAATCACAAACTCCAAAACAAGCCTTTGGTTGACCCAAATCAACATAGACTTAAAAAAATTAACTAGAAATGTAAAAAGAATGAAATAGATCACTTTTGCAAATTCTTTTGGCGCATTCACCACTTAAATCAACGCATTTACTAATTCTTTTGGTGCATCAAATTCACGCCTTTACAACATAGAGTGGTGCTTATAAAATATAGAATGGTGCATTCTTAACTCAGAACACACATATAAAACATAGATTAGCGCATATGTTAATTACTCTAGCACATTTGACCTTCGTTCTAGTGTATATAAAACAGTGATTAGAATATGACACAAAAATAAATAAAAATTCATGGACTAACTTTAGGAAAACCTCCAGACTCGAAAACCATCTCAAATATAATAAAGAGAACGATGTTTTTCACCCAGAAACACAACTTGACAATCGAAAAGCGAAATCACAACTCACTAAATCTCAAACAACAAACACATCCTCTACAAGAAGCAAAACCTAAAAATTTGTACACTCAAATAACAATCAAAACCTTGAAAACACAAATAAAGACAATCTTTATCCATTTGAAGCAATGCACACAAATAATAGGTAATCTAAAAAACCAAGGTAAAGACTCAGATTCATTCCAGAATTTCAAAGACCACATGCAAATAATTAACAAGCCTTTTTTCTTTTGAAAACAAGATGCATAAAAGAAGCATAGATATATTAGATTTCCAACTTGGAAGGAAGAAGTAGACAAAAGATTTGCAAAGGAAGGTGATCCTGCACGATCAATCAATCCATAGAAAAGAACAATCTTCTCCACACAAAGCACAACAACCATGAAAGAATCAAGAACAATTCACAATCACCCCAAGCATGCACATGAATCTTCTTTAAAAAAAAAAGCCAAGATCAAAGCTTCCTTCTTTGAAAACCCAAAATACAAAAATCTCCAAAATTTCTACAACATTTCCTTTTTCCAGCTATTGCACCATCATAAAAAACCTCTTCTAAAAATCTTCTAGATATCCTCTCCAAAAATACATGCCAAATAAACCTAAAATATATTTTCCTTTTTAACATGAAACTCTATTAGCAATTTCCCATGCAACCACCAAAAATCATTCCACCTCAAAACTTGAGAAGAAAGAAAATTAAATAATAATCACCAAATTCAACTCCCAATAACCAATTAAAATAAATAAATAAATAATAAGCAAATAATTAAATGCAAATATAAACATAAATGCCCAAATAATATAATTCCACAAAATAATCATTAATTTATTATAAATTCACAATATAAATAAATAAATAAATATATATATATATATATATATATATATATATATATATATATATATATATATATATATATATATATATATATACCTACCATTGTTTATTAATTTACACAAATGAGTTTATATAATAAAAAATTTATTAATTATCACAACTCCAAATAACCAATATAATTTAAACTCACTTACCAATAATATCTCCCTTATACATATAAAATATAATAAATAAATAATATCCGACACATTATTATAAATGCTAAATATTATAATCCACAAAATAATGCTAATACGATAATATGTGACTTACAATATTTCCACATGAATAATTAATTACTCACACATGAGGCTATACACAATAATATGTTAATTAATCACCACAATCATCAATCAACAATACATCAAACTAAGACCACATAGAACCCAACCTGACGACAAGGCTTTAAACACTAAAACTATCGACTAGGTTTAGAATGCGGTAAGGCCTTATGTTACCTCCAATCAACTGCCATTGGGATTAAAGGAATGCTCAGACCCGTGAGACCAGGTGAAGTCGATGTCTAGTACCTGCATCCTATATAACACCAAACATCTATACCGAACATATATAAGACCATAAGATACACAAAGCGGGTGAAAGAGAATCACAACATCACAACTTGCTCATATATGATGTGACATTGTCCCTTTCACATCCACAACAATAAGACATCATAACATAATAAATTACATCAACATCACTTACATCTAACGTAGACACCAAATTAGGGTTAGCACAAGATAAATCATCATAAGTAATAAACATGAACCACAGTTCTTAAATAGTGAATAGTCATGAAATTGATCATACTTAACTTCAATAATTATTCCAGAGCATAGAATCAACACCATCATAGTAATCATAATTAATTCACTAATATCAAAGAGAATATCAATATAAATAATGAAACAAGAAACAAGGAGTATCAAGAACACAAACAAGTCCATAAATATCTAACATAACCCTCTATAAAGGATGAATCAGGGAAGGGCACTGCATCATCCCTCCCTAAGACTTTACTTACTCATGGAAGTCTATTGGGTGAAAAAATTGTAAACTGATGAAGGCTCATAAAATATATGTCTCACGTCAACACATGGGATGATATCTCTTAGAAGGCAAGATATAACCCCTCCTGATTATAAGTGAGGGATCCCCCTTTCTACTACAATTATTTTCTATCCTACCTACTTGCTAACTTTACACTAATCCAAGGTATAATAACAACTTAGTTCTCTTCTTTCAAAACCAGTTACACCTAACTCTCTTTTAAGAATAGATTTTCCCTTAACTTAAACAACTTGAAAACTTGTAATAATATTAAGCCAATCTATCTGGGAAGTAAAGTGTCTGTGAAAGAACAAAGCCTTTTGTTACTTCCTCTTTTTTGAAAATGACCAAGGGACGATAATTATGCACACTTAAGAACTCAAAGATTCTCTTATATACCGAACTCCTATCAACCATTGTAACCTAAATATATTTTCAGCTTAAAGACTTACAATATATTAAAAGATCTTCTACTCTAACTAGATAATTTGTATAGCACAAAGACTCTACTTTTTACCTTTTCAATACAAATTATTTAGATAACTTGTAAAATCTCAAAGACTTAAAGCAACCTTCTCTCAACTAATTTCCAAATCCTGAATTTCCAAAGTAACTCAAAGATTACTTGTAAAGACTAAAAAATTCTTCAATATTCAACACCCACAACTATATCCAACTTTAATCATTCAAGAACATATGATACCAATGACATAAGAACATTCGTACCACATAAAATATTATACTAAAAACAAAGTTTGAATGCTAAGCTCTCCTCTTTCTTGATTACACTAATACATTTGGACTAGATTTCTGACTGAGGTTTCCGATGGAGAAGGTATATTGTGGCCAAATTTGATTTTTTTTTTTGAAAAAATGCCCGCATTCATCATAATTCCGACAATAATTTCCCATTTGGTTTCGATGAAGAAGGCATAGCAATGAGAATTTTCTTTTTTTCAAAAAAGTGCTCGAGTTCATCGTTATTCTGACGACAACGGTCATTACTTCAAAAAAGAAGAAGAGGGGAATTCATTTATGCATTGCAATCCCGCGTAGGCATCTGTGGCGACTTCAACCCCCAAGAACATCAAACCCGTGTTGAAATCATTTGTGGCATTTCTTGTAATCTCGCGCATGAGGTAGATTCAAATTGCCCTAGTTTTTAATTTCATGTTGCAAAAAATATACATGCAGTGGTAAATTGCCCTAGTTTAATCTCGTAAAACCATAGAATTGTGATTGAGGAGTGAGCATTCAATTTTGTAGCAACAATCCCTTCCTCCCGTATACGCGTGTGTTGATTGTTCACATGAGATCACATCTCTTTGCGGCATCATATCAAACAATTCACGAGCCTTGTCCATGTTTCCACATTTTGCATTCATGTCAAGCAAGGCATTTGCAAGTACAACACCTAACAAAATTCCTCTATCCATTATGCTCTGATGGATGTCCATACCTTGTTCCAAAGCTCCCATTTTTGCATAGGCAGGGAGGATGTTGACAAAGGTTGTGGAATTTGGCTTTATGCCTTCCAATTTCATTTGCTTGAAAGTGACTAAAGCCTTTTCGACAAATCCATTTTGTGCATATACAACAATCATTGCAGTCCACGAGACAACATTTCTTTCAGGTATTCTAGCGAACAGTTCACGTGCCTTGTCTATGCTTCCACATTTTGCATACATGTCTACCAGGGAAATTGCAACTTCAACATCTGACAAAATTCCTCTATCTTTTTATGCTTTGATGGATGTCTATACCATGTTCCAAAGCTCCCATTTTGGCACAAGCTAGGAGTACACTGGCAAACGCAACTAAAGAAATGCAATGATCAGCTCCAAAGACATCAAACCACTACTAACAAAACTGAGAGTCTAAAATATGATAGGGAATAGTGTGAGCTGTCCTGAAATAAAATATTTTATTTTCAATTTCAACTAAAACATAATTACTCAGCCATTTAATGTTATTAATAAGTTTTTAATTTATGAAAGAGATAAATGGTTGGCCACAAGTAAATGAGTTACTAAATGCACACAAATAAGTGAATTTGATATTCAAAACTATCTACAATGAATTCAATTCTTGTCCATTAGTCATTTATGTTTGCAATAAGCATCTTTCTTTGTTTTTCTTAATCTTTATTCATAGTTATGTGCATATTTCATATTCTATAATTAGGATATCAATTGCTATGGTTGAACACTAGCATGATGTTTGTGTTGTGGTTTAGATGCGTGGAAACATAATTATGAGATTGTTATATTATAGAGATCATAAATCTAGATATCGCATATTAGTTCTAGCTCTTCTTGGATTGAGTCTAAACTTGACATACAGTCATAAAGCCATTATTAGCAGATCTATCCATTTCTAGTAAAGACAATTGAGAAAGTCATTTTGACAGTGAGAGTTTCTTATCTGTTTACCTATTGATCATTATTAAGCCATAATATTTAGGTCTATTTATCTCTCTTGCAAAACCTTTGTAAGTGTCCTAGATTGTCCCTACTACTCACTCTTCAATGAAATAGTGGAGTTCTAAAGACTTTTTGCACAAGATGGTGTTGAACATATCAACAAGGCTAGCATGGAAGGCATGTTCAAGCTTCCACTTGTACAACTTACAACAAATGATACAATCGAAAGACAAGTAAGTACATACTGTAGACATCTAAAATTGTCAGGTCTAATTAAATAAATATTTTATTTATTTAATTATCTAAGCCTAATTCTTCTATTAATTAAATGAATCTTTATTTATTTAATTAATTCATTTATCCTCTTCTAGCCTTATTTCTCATTTAAATAAATACATTTATTTATTTAAATTATCCTTTTCCTAAATTAAATAAATATTTTTATTTATTTAATTGATCCCTATTCCTCTATTAATTAAATAAATCTTTATTTATTTAATTAATTCATTATCTTTTTCTACACATGACACATGTCATTCATCTCTTAATTCCTACACTACCTACCCCTTTCATTATTTTACTATTTCTTTTACCTACCCTCTAATCCTAGCCGACCTCTCTTTTTACACCTCTCAATCTTATCCCTCCATTTCATATTGTGTCTTCTATTTAAGGAGATGCTTCCTTCATTATCAAACCCTAATGACTAATCTTGAAGACTTGGCTACACTACGATCCTACTTGCAACCACATTTCGTTCTTTG
The DNA here is from genome assembly GCF_030272615.1 of Cryptomeria japonica. Taxonomy (NCBI): domain Eukaryota; kingdom Viridiplantae; phylum Streptophyta; class Pinopsida; order Cupressales; family Cupressaceae; genus Cryptomeria; species Cryptomeria japonica. Next base: position 203,494,510 of record NC_081409.1, read on the forward strand.
TTGAGCTCTTGTGCATATAAAAATCTGAGAGCAAATATATCAAGCAAGATCAATGGAGATAGGAAGAATGGAGATCAAAACCCTATTGGACATGTGATGGTATAATCTTTTATGATTTTGAGTTATTTGCATTGTCTTAGGTAATCTTCATATGTTATGGTGGATCTTTGTTGATTATTAGGCTAGGGTTTTGTGGTTGGATTCATTTAGCCTTTCAATATTGTTATTATTGTTATCCATTTTCACCATATACATTTTGGCATGCCCGGTGGGACTCTTGTCCCTTTGCATTTAACCTTTTTGTTGCAGATTTTGTGTTTTTGAAGTTGCAGATCGGACATTTTTCGACGACTTTTTTGGTTTTTCCGCGTCTGCGAACTTTCAGATCGCGTTTCTGAGTTTCAGGAGCATCTGCGGAATCTGAAATCGTGCCTATGTTTTTGCCAAATTTTATCTTGCAGGTTTCTGAAAGGGGCGTCTGTGTTTCTGAACCGCGTCTGCACTGTTTATGCCCGCGTCTGTGTCCAAGAGAGGCGTCTGTGTATTTTGGCCGCATTTGTGCATCACAGAACCACGTCTGTGTCATACAGACGCGTCTGTGTCTGGTATAACAGCGTCTGTGTTTTACTATTTTAAAATTTTCAAATTTTTCTTTGATTCGGTTTTCGGATTTCGTACTTAGGGTTTCAGATCTGGTTTATTTTTGGACTAACCCTTTCAGATCTAGCTAACTAAGTTTGTGCAGCTTGTCTTGGAAGCAAAAACATTTTTGTTGAAGGCCCCTTTTTCACAAAGTCTTTTGGGTTTTCTAAAATTTACCTAACTTGTGTGCTTGCAGGAAGGGGTGATCATTTGAAACAACCCAAACTACTAACAAATTCTGTTGCAGGGCCTTAGCTAGGGTTTTGAAATTTTGTTTTGTGCCTTGTTTTCATAGATTAGCAAACACTTCCATTGGTGCACTAAAATTGAATCATTGTCTTTTGTGTCTTGAGCAATAGGCTCTTTTTGTTTAATCTTTAGAGGGTCTGTCTTCCCGTGTGGTCATTAGGACTACTAGTGAGAAGAGAACAACCCAAGTGGTAGCAAAAGAAAAGCCATCTTCTTCCAAGCCACTATAAACAAATGTATTCATGGTGAAAACTATGAATAACGTGTGCTGATTAGTTCATACCGACACTATGTCTCCCCATAAACCCGTTTGATCAAATTTATTTGATCATTTGTAGGGCGTAACCCCTACTAGCTGGGAGCCTTCTGTATTTACAGAGCTGAAAGTGTCGCATGTATGGCCACACGAGCGGATGCCCTTACTAGCACCTTTTTGTTTTAGAAGCCCAAATCCTTCTAGTTGTTGAGGCAGGAGGTCGGACCTCTGGTAGCGGCCCACACACATACGGTTCTTAGTAGAGATACAAAGTTCGCCATGGGGAGTTTTCATGGGGACTGATGCTTGGCTGACCCGAGAAGTGAGTGCCGAGGGTGGAGCCAATGAGGTCAAGCATCTAAGTATCTGCTCTGAATAGCGTAGCCTCGGGGGTAAAACCCTATGTGGGATCAACAACTATTGTCTTGGCCAGCCATAAGAATTGTGCTTGTCTTATGTTAAACATTCAAACATTCAAGACCAAACAACAAAATATTGTGTCTTTTGTGTCTTCAAGTGTATGCAAAACATTTTACATCAAACAACACACTTTTGGAGTCTAAACACTTGCAAACATTGAGTCCTCATCAACATTGTGTCCTCTTGTCACGAAAAACAGTCAAACAGTCGGATTTGGTCACAACAAAACAACTTCACAGATTGGAAAAATTGCATGAAGTTTACAGAAACACGTTTGTGTTTGTTTTAACCGCGTCTGGGTCATATAAGCGCGTCTGTGAAGGGCAGAATAGCGTCTGTGTTTTTATCAGCGTCTGTGTCTAACAGAGAAGCATCTGTGTCTGGGAATCGCGTCTGTAAAGTATACAGAAGCATCTGTGTCCAGGATTGAAAATTTTTACAGTCCAGCAAACAAGAGAAATCAGTTTCAGCATACTTGAGCTTCCTAGGTTGTCTCTTCAGGTTTCATCTAGCATTCAACCTATCCTTGGGTCTCATACAGTCCATCATTGCTTCACATCTCATTTTACATTCATACTTGTCTAAACTTGAGTCAAAAAGGTCACGTGCTTGTCCTCACTATACTCTTTCAACACATTACATACAACTACACTTTGCTAATTACATACAACTACACTTTGCTAAGTGGTCCCTCATCAAGGTTTCTTACCTTTGGGTCTCATTTGGTCTTACTTAGAGTCAAGGTCAGCTTACCTCATCAAGAGAAACAATCATCTCTTTGGAAGTCACACCTACTCTACTACTTACATACTTGGTCTTACACTTTGGACATTGCAAGTACACCTCAAGATTCATTTACACTCCATACAACTCTTGGTCTTCCATACTCTTTTCATTTTTCATCTAGTCTCTCACATCTTGGTCAAACACCTAGTTCATGGTTGAAACCCGCCTTCAAAAATCTAGGAGAATAGCTAAAGAAGCTCAAGAATCCGCAAACATGAGTTCTTATGAGTATGACAATGATTTATTCTTCAATCCTGAGCACACTACATTACCCGACATGGATGTTTATAGAAACAATCCAAATGTGGAAAACACAGACACTACAAACAACAATGCTACACACAATGACAATGTGGACAACTTTTCAATACAATCAGCAGACATAGAAGAATCCATAATGAATCCTCATTTCAATAGATTGGTTGAAGAGATAATGAGAAGGGATAGACAGTACTTTTTACACATGATGGCACAAAGTGGAGCTAAAATACCTCATGACTTTGACATGTCTCAACTTATGGAAAACTGACCCTCGCAACAAACTCAATCCAACATGGATCAAAGGAGACCAAATAGTGGAGGAAATAGAGGATCGAATATGATGCCTGAGTCACCATCAGTTTTGCTTCAAAAACCAGAAATCCCACATACACAAGCTCAAACATATGATACTTACCTTCGAAGACCATTATGGAAGCCCTATGCAGATAGATATGCTCAATCACATGCTCAAGCTATGGATCAATCAAAACAAGTGGATACTCAAAGGCATCCTCAAAATTTGGACATAAGGAAACCTCATGTCAAATTTGGGGGCAACACAATGGAAAATGAAATGCCTATTGAATATGGTATATATACACAAAATAGATATGGGGTTCCTCAACATGAAGTTATGCCAAGTGCTCCCTATATGCCACCTCAATATAAACCCCCTCCATATGGACATGTATACGATCAGTATCATCCATACATGCAACAAGCTCCTCCTCAAATGGGTGTTTCAAACATGGGATATGCTACAAGAAATCGATCTCCTCCCAAGAACAATTTGGAGCAACAAATTAGAGATCTACAAAAGAAAATGGAGGACATGAGTACACCAAAACCAACATACACTATGAGAGACATATGTCCTTATCCCTTTGATAAGAGCATTCCAATGCCTCCATTTCCTGCACACTTTGTGATGCCAAAATTTGACAAGTATAGAGGAAAGGGAGACCCCAAGGCACACATACGACAATTTTTCACAGCCTGCATTGAGGTAGCGGCAGAAGAAACATACTTGATGAGGTTGTTCCCGCAAAGCTTAGGCGATCAAGCTATGGAATGGTTTTCTCAATTACCTCCTGGTATTAAGTCATGGGGCGACTTAGCAGAGGCATTCATTCAACATTTCTCTTACAATATAGAAACAGATGTCTCAGTCACTACCTTGTGCAATATTAAACAAAAGGAAGGAGAATCTTTCGCAACATTTTTACAAAGATGGAGAAATCTAGCTAGCAGATGCTCTTGCGAAATCCCACAGAAACAAATGGTAGAAATGTTCACTCAAAACGTTAACAAGGATATTGGCTATGATCTAAGGAAAGCTTGTTTGTCTACCTTCAAGGATGTTATTGAAAAGGGCTTAGCAATAGAAAAGGTCTTAATTGAACAAGGAGTCATTAAGATATTTAAGGAAAACAAAGAGGACTTCAAAGGAAAAGACAAGCCAAGATTTTGGAATAAGAACAAGAACACAGTCAATGATGGTGTTGTGGATGCCAATACAGTGAGACCCAAGTTTATCTTTTCGGGATCAAGTTCTACAAACAATCAAGTGAATACTCAAACAACTTCTAGACCACGAAGGAAGTACACTCCATTGGGAGAACCACTTGAATCAAGTATTCAAAAAGCTTGTGGCAAACAAAGTGATCACAGTTCCAGATTTTCCTCCATATGAACCAAAGGTCAAACCAAATTGGTGGAATGATGATGAGTATTGTGAATTTCATAAGAGCAAGGGTCATAAGATAGGTAATTGCCATCGACTGAAGAACATTGTGCAAGATCTCATTGATAGAGGTGACATTGAGATTGAGGAACACTCATCTAATCAAAAACATGAGATGTTTAAAGAACCATTCCCAAAGCATGACAAGGGAAAAGGCAAAGTCACAGATGATCAAGCCAATTATACTAGAGCACCTTATAATTATGATTCTACTATCAATCACATCTCAATGGACAATCATATCTCTACTATTACCATCAAGAACAAAAATCCTGAGAATCCTCCTCAGCGACCTAGGATTGTCCTAAGAGGTGTTGGATCTTCTTCTGAACCTACCTCTGAATGTCATGTTACAACTCATCGAGGTAAAATCACGTTGCCAGGTGCCTCTACTAAGAATACCGCTTCTTCATCTACCAAGCCTGAGTATGACCTTGTAGAACAGTTAGGGAAGACACCTGTGCTCATCTCCATCCTTGAGCTCCTACGTATATCCCCCGCTCATAAAGCTATCCTTGACAAAATCTTGAGAGACACTGCCATCCCTACTGATCTGAACGTGGACCAGTTTCAAGCCATGGTGGGATACCTTTCCATTCCACATTCCCTTACATTCACAGAAGCTGATGACGCCTCCGTAAGTCAGCCTCATAATGCACCTTTACATGTTGAAGCCTTCATACATAAACATCGAATAAAGCGAGTCCTGATAGATGGAGGAGCTGGTCTAAACATTTGTACATTGAGCACCATTAAACAATTGGGATATTTTGATAAAGTTGTGAATTCTACAAATCAAATCACCATCAAGGCCTATGATGATGAAGAGCGCTCATCCAAGGGCACAGTCACCTTACCTCTAAGAATTGGGCCAGTCACAAAGGATGTGGTTTGTCAAGTCCTAGACCTGGATCTCACATACAACATATTGCTAGGACGTCCTTGGATTCATGAAATGAGGGCAGTCCCATCAACATATCATCAATGCATTAAGTTTCCTCATAATGGAGTCGAGGTAACAGTTAACGGTGATCCTAATCCGTTCATATATTGCAATAACTTGAGATCACATACTAAGACTATCATTCCCAGTAATCGTGAGGCTGCTCCTTCTTCGGCATACATTGATCCTGAGTCATTGAAACCTTCGACATCAAAACAAGGTGAACTTAAAGCCAAATTTCAAGACAAAGGCATGGGAGAATACACTTTGAATCAGACCATGTTTTTACGACAAGTCATGAGCTCTCCAAAAGAATATGGAAGACCACATCCTAACAAGCAAATCTCCATCATGATACTCAAATGGGATCCTACTACCTTTCAAAGATGGGGCAAACTAGAAGAGGAAAATTTATACAAAATGCTCTACAAAGACATTGAAGAGGACACACATGATCAGATTAATATACCCTGTGAGAACTATGGCAAAGGCTTCAAGATTCTACAAAGATTCGGGTATGATGGAAAAAGCCCTCTTGGGTTATGCAAAGAAGGTGTCATGGAGCCCTTACAACCTGAATTGGCGGTAAGAAGGGAACGCTCAAAGGGACTTGGTTTTCTGACTTCCAAGATCCACACTAAAAGGACAGAAGCGACATCACAAATCAAAGTTGCCAAAATTCAACAAGAGGATTACTATTCCACAGATTCCAACGAATGGGAATGGGGTTCAGATAAATCCTCCAGTGACTATGAGCTCACTGAGACATTTAGAGAGCCAGATGAACCCACAGAAGAAGAGGAATTTTATAAAAAGTTCAGAGTTGGTCAAGAACCAACCCATAAGGATCCCGCATAGTCTTTGTCTCAAAGTTCTAGGTCGAAATCACATAGGATGAGGACACCTGTCCCGGAAAGCGCTACTAGTGATGACAATTTGGATTCGCTCGCGATCGAAACTGATGAGGAGAGTGCCATCGATGACCTCGACGATTGCCTTGATATACCCGAATATAACCACATCTTCACTCTTAGCCCGACAAACCTCGAAAACATTAAAGGCCTTCCCCTTGTTCACCCCCAACTTATTGACTGGGATTATGAAGGACCAGCACAATTTGATACATTTCAAAATGACGAAGCTATTATTGACTATCTTGGCATACGAGATGATCTTCCCCCTGGGGACCACAAAGCAGGATACGCCATAGAACTCAATAACATGGCATACTTTGGTGTGGGTGTCGGACCTTCCAGTCGCAAAAATTTGAAAATAAGAACAAAACAAGGATCTTATGGCGAAAACCACACTGTGGCGCTATCTGATCCCAAAAAAGTAAAAAGAAAAGATGTATCTGAGGGCGAAAACCTCTCTGAGGCACCCGAAGATGGAAGGCTCGACATTCTCCCAGCATCATATGAGGAAAAATCATCCATGTTGGTAGAGGAGACTATCAAGACAAATATTGGTACAAAAGAGGTTCCACACAACATATTCCTGGCTCAATCATTGACAGAGTCTGAAAGGGCAAAATTCATAAGCTTCTTCAAAGAACGACAAATCAACTTTGCATGGTCATATGCTGATATGCCTGGACTGGATCCGGATTTGGTAATGCATCATTTGACAGTCAAACCGGGGGCAAAGCCAGTGAAACAGAAATTAAGAAAAATGCATCCACAAGTGGCATTACTAGTCAAAGCAGAACTGGAGAAATTATTGGATGTCGGATTCATACGCCCAATTGATTATCCCAAATGGATCTCCAATTTAGTACCTGTCAGTAAACCAGATCGCAGCATCAGAATATGTACAGATTTCAGAGACATCAACAAAGCTTGTCCGAAAGATGACTTCCCATTACCAAACATTGACTTGATCGTGGATCTCACAGCAGGTCACGAAATGTTATCTTTAATGGACGGATTTTCTGGTTATAATCAAATCAGGATTGCACCCGAGGATCAACACAAAACATCATTCACTTGTCCGTGGGGAACTTTCTGTTGGAATGTCATGCCCTTTGGGCTGAAAAATGCAGGCGCTACATATCAAAGAGCAATGACCACTATCTTTCATGATCTCATGCACATAACCGTGGAAGATTATGTTGATGATCTCTTGGGAAAATCAATAGACAGAGATACACATTTGGACATACTTTCAGTCGTCTTTGATCGGTTGGAAAAATACAAGGTAAGATTAAATCCCAAGAAATGTGTCTTTGGAGTAACCTCCGGGAAACTCCTAGGATTCATTGTGTCTAAAAGAGGAATCGAAGCTGATCCAGCAAAAGTCAAGGCTATCTTGGACATGCCGCCACCCAAAAATATCAGTCAACTTCGATCCTTACAAGGGAGACTCTAGTCTATATGAAGATTCATAGCACAACTTGCAGATAAATGTAATCCCTTTCAGCACTTGTTACATAAAAACATCAAGTTCAAATGGGATGAGAACTATCAACAAGCTTTTCAGACGCTCAAGGATTATCTTTTGAATCTGCCAGTTTTGATGCCACCAATTCTAGATCAACCTTTGCTACTCTACATATCAGCTACTCCAACAGCACTGGGGGCACTCCTAGCACAACAAATAGCCAATGGCAAGGAAAAAGCAGTATACTATATCAGTCGCACATTGGTGGGATATGAGCTAAACTACACACCAATCGAGCGTGCATGTCTCGCTGTGGTCTTTGCTTCACAGAAATTACGACATTATATGCTCACTCATAAGACTAAGTTGATTGCAAGAATTGATCCATTAAAATACCTTCTCAACAAAGCTACACTTACGGGGCGACTGGCCAAGTGGGTAATGATCCTAAGTGAATTCGACATCGAGTATGTGGACAGAAAAGCAATAAAAGGACAAGCAATCATGGATCAATTAGCAGATGCCCCCATGATAGATGATGCTCCTCTAAATTCAGAATTTTCAGATGAGTCCATTTTAACAATATCACCTGCAAAGCCATGGCAATTATACTTTGACGGCTCATACACACAACATGGGGCAGGAGCTGGTATTCTCTTTATAACTCCTCAAGGCGATTCTATACCAAAATCATACCGCTTATCATTTCCTTGCACTAACAATATAGCGGAATATGAGGCATTAACAACGGGATTACGAATTGCAATTCAGTGGAAGATCCAGGAACTTCGTGTTTTGGGGGATTCTCAACTTGTCATCCTTCAAGCAACTGATGATTACCAAACAAAAGATGAAAAATTAATGCCTTACAAACAACTGGTAGATGATTTGAAACAGCACTTCGCAAAGATAGATTTTGAGCAGATACCAAGAGAGCAGAATCGTGCTGCAGATGCTATGGCTACAATTGCTTCGCTAATTGACCTGCCTCAAAATGAAACCTGCTATGAGTTCCTGGTAGACAACCTGTTGATTCCTTCATATGAGATCACTCCTACTGAAATGATATGCATTGTTGGTCCCGAATCCCAGTTATATGGTTCCATATTCACATATCTTCGCGACAATATCTTACCTCCTGATCTATCAAACAACCAACGCTGCACTTTCATTCGTCAATCCTCTCGATATGTCATTCTAGCTGATACCCTATACCGACGAGGTCTAGATGGCACTCTTCTTAGATGTTTAGAAAGTGACGAAGCTTAGATTGCGTTACGTGAAGTGCATGAGGGGATATGTGGTCCGCATACTAGTGGTCTTACCTTGGCCAAGAAACTCATCAGGACTGGATATTACTGGCCCACTATGGAAAAAGACTCATATCAGTTTGTCAAGAAATGTAAGCAATGTCAAATTCATGGAGACCTCATACATGCACCAGCACAAGAACTACAACCACTTGCATCTCCTTGGCCCTTTTGTCAATGGGGACTTGATCTCATAGGCAAGATTCACCCTCCTTCTTCCAATGGTCATAAATTCATTATCACAGCCACAGAGTATTTCACAAAGTGGATTGAAGCCGTGCCTCTCACACAAGTTACTGGGAAACAAATTGCTACTTTCATCCTTAACTATATCATTTGCCGATATGGTATTCCCAATTCCATTATCACTGATAATGGGCGTCCCTTCAAAAATCAGGATGTTCGTGAACTCCGTGACCGCTTTCATATTTCCCATCGTTTCTCCACACCATATTATCTCCAAGGTAATGGCCAAGCTGAGGCGTCTAATAAAACAATTCTTAAAATCCTCAAAAAGATAGTCGACGACGCTGGCCGTAACTGGCATGTCCAACTCAATCCTGCACTTTGGGCCTATCGCACAAGTGTCCGCACACCTACAGGAGCTACACCTTATTCACTTGTCTACGGCGCTGAAGCCATCTTGCTTATTGAGGTCAAGTTACCTTCTTTACGGGTCTCTTTGCGAAACATCATCAATGATGAAGATTACAGGGTTTCTCGCTTACGAGAACTAGAACTGCTGGATGAAAGGAGACAAACTGCTTTTAATCATCTCAAGGCTTACCAACAATGAATGAGTCACAGCTACAATCACAAAGTCAAGCCTCGCACATTTGAGGTAGGTGACTTAGTCCTCAGAGAAAACCTCAAGAATCAGCAAGACAGAGAGAAGAGGGGCAAGTTTGAACCAAACTGGCTTGGTCCTTACATCGTTACAGTAGCCTATGGATCTGGTGCATATCAGCTCTCAACTACAGAAGGTGAACCTTTGGAGGATCCTATCAATAGCATGCACCTTCGCAGGTTCTACACATAGCTTTTTAGAGTATCTTAATCCAAAAATACAAAAAAAAAAAAAAAATCAAAAATTTTCAAAAATACAAAAAAAATTATAAAAACAAAAAATTGTTACTTGGTGCAAACTTGGCAAACAGGCACCTTGTGACACAAAAAAAATAAAAATTGAAAAATAAAAAAAGTAAAGAGAAATAATTTCGTCCAACGGTGAAAACCACTTCGGTGGCGCCCTGGGCAAGTACCATGGTGAAAACTGGGTCACCAGCGCCATGCGTAGAGACTTTGCTCCTCCCTCCTTCAGGATTCACTTTCATCACTTCACATTGCACACACGCACAACCTATTTACGCACAATAAACTTATCCATTCCCATCATGGCTTGTTATTGATCTACCCAAGATTGGTTAGCCATTCATACTAACCATCCCTTTTCACCCCTTTCCATCCATAATAAGTCAGATCTTATCTGTGGCTAAGGCAAATCCTACGTCTAGTGATGGGTGTGGAACTGAGAGCATCACATGTTTCGAGGAGTGCAGTTTCTTCGAGCTTCCTTCAAGTCTATTCGCACACAATCCGCAATAAAGCAACACTTGCATCGAAGATCCGCAATAAAATTTCATCTTCTCCGCAATAAAGTATCAGTTTCATGGATTCAGTCAGTTTCAGATGAGACACAACAGCAACAATGGGCTTCAACAAAATCAAATCTTTCAACAAACTCAGACAACATTATGGTTCAGTGCTATCTATCCTTTTTGTGAAGGTAAACATTGTGACCACAATCAAATATGACATATACAAGTGACAAGAGACACTAAACTTGAGGACTACAGTGGATGTTGGTGTCGAGTCTTGGTTTTCTTTTGATTTCATCTTTTTGGTGACATGTCTTTTAGCTTTTCCAGGATGTCTTTGACTAGAGATTCTATCTCCAGGATGTCTTTGACTAGAAAGGCGAGGATGGGGTATCGTCACCTATTTTGTTTGTTGTCTGTGGATTGTCTCTTAGTAATGCGATGACTTGTTCAAGGATATGAGGACACTGTGAGTCTAGTATGAACTGGGGCATTCCTTGTTTGTGACTATCTTATCTCCATGCAAACAAGTACAATGACTTTCTGGGTCGAACATATGCCTCGATTGTCATAACCTAATTACCATAATAAAGCTCAATGATGATAACGCACAAGAAGCTCTTTCACGTTCATATCTTCTGTCTTCCATCCCCCTTTCTTGATCGACTTCCATCGTCCTTCTTGAGTTCGCGTAGCTTGCTATCACATGACTGAGTATAACGACACACCAAAAACATTTGCATTTCATGTAGTTTGCACCTGCATTACCACATATAAGCATTTCATACATACATATAGACATCACATCCTGCACACAACACCTGTTAGCACAATTTACACTTGCATTATCATATTCATCTGTATCACATACATCCACATTTGCATCATGCATCACATATAAAACATAAAAGAACAAAAATATTGCATTGCATCCATATCATAAGCATCACATAGAAACATACATCACATAAGTACACATGCATATAGCTGTCGCAAAAATGAATCATCTCTCATAAATAATTAAATGTGTCATGATACAATGATGTCAAAAAATCATATGGCTACAAAATCACCCGCAGGTGTCTACAATACAAAAATGGTACAAATACTGATACAAGGGAGCCCTCTATGGCTATGATGAACTCCCTCCCTCGGAGCCGTCTAGCCTCGACCAACTCTGAGCTATAGAAGGACCCGCTCCAGGATCACCCTGCCTGTCTGGTGGTGGTGGAGGACCCATGACCCCACCACTAGATGCCTGTCTCCTCTGGCTCCCTCCCGTAGCCGTCATTGTACGCGATGGTCTATGGAAGCTCCTCGCCTGCTGATCTGCTGACACTGCACCATAGTAGAGGTCCCTTCAGTAACCAATCTCCTCTCCAGCTCGCAAGACATATGCGTAGCCTACTCCTATGTCCTCCACTGCCTACCTCCCTGCCCTCAGCGCTGTCTCAGCCTCAGTGTAGCACTGGATAGCCTGATCTCTCTCTCGCTCAGTATCCCTGAGCCTGGTCCTGAGTCGGTCCCTCTCCCGCTCCAGATCCTGGATCTCATCTGCCTAACCCTGGCAGATCTCCCTGAGCTCAATCAGCTCATCCTCCTCTGGATCCCCACCCTCTCCCCCTGCCTGTGGCTCTCCCTCTGCGGGTGCCTATACCTGTGCCTGTCCCTATACCTGTATCGGTGCCTGCACGGGTACCTATCTCTGTGCATGCCTAGGTACCTGCACCTGTCTCTGACCCTGCACCTGTGCCTGTACTGGCACCTGTCCCTGTACCTGTCCTTGTCTCGGTCCCTGTGCTCTAGGACCCTGTGCTGTTGGTACCTGCAGGGGCAATCCACCGCGACCCCTCACCACCTGGGCTGGTCCCTCCTGTCCACCCTCCCTCCGAGGTGCCACTCTCCTCTCCCCCACTACTCCCCTCCGCCTCCGTCGGCCTCTACCTCCATCACCTCCACCATCATCATCATCATCATCATCTCCTCCAACCTCTCCCTCCAGTAGCTCGCCTGGATCTGTCAACCGTGGGAATGGATGCTCTGCCCAATATGTCGAGTACTCTGCATCCATGCCTGCATCCTTAATCTCCGACCACATATCCCAGGGTAGGGGCACCATCTCTGCCAGCTGTGTAACTGCCTGATCATATGACAACAGCGGTCCAAACTGTGCCTGATCTCTCACTGTGCGGGCATACATACCCGAGCCTCGTGGCATCCTCTGGATCCTGCCAAACTATCTGCATACCCTATCCACCAGCTGTCTCTCCAATATGTAGGGCGTCCGCCCAATCAGATATCTGCTCTTGAAGGTATAAGGCAGCTCCACTGTGTCATCCTCCCACTCCTCGCACCCCAGGTACAGCCTCCAGATGACTACATCAATGTCATCTATCACACGCCTTTAGTGCTCTAACCTGCCAATCCGAGGCTGTGAAGTAATCATATCATAAAGATGCACAAAACTCCGTCCATGACCCCTGCCTCTGAAGTGTATTGGCCGTGTGATAGGCAGATGCTCGTATGCCCACACCTGCAGAAGTGTCACTCCACAACCCAATCCCACTGATCCATGGTAGACAAACTGGTGCATCTCATAATATAGGTGTGCCAACACACATGGACCCCATGCATATCTGGTGTGATGTGTAATCAATGTCTCCAGTGCTCCTCCCCAGCCCACTGCCAACCCCCGTGTCGCCCTGTCCGGACACAGGAACCCACTGATAGCTCCTCCAATCACAGCTGGCAAAGCTAACCCTGTCGCAATCATGGTGTCCCATGCCACATGCCCTGCTCTCATCTCTAGCCTGGGATCTTGGAACACCCGTCTCAGCGCCTCTCTGTCTCCATCTCGATCGTATGGAATCAGATCTCCATCGATTGGTATGTGTAGAATCCTGTAGACATCCTCGAGGGTCACTATCATCTCCCCCATCGGCAAATGAAAAGTGCAAGTCTCGGAGTGCCATCTCTCCGCCAGCGCAGTCAGCAAACCCATGTTTGCCCAAAACTCAGGCACATACAGCACGTGTCTCAATCCCATCTCCTCAATGGCAGCTCTATCCTACAACGATAACTCTGGTCGCAACCTCTGTGTGGACGGGAATCTCTCCCGTGACTCTAGCATAGGCAGATACTCCTGCAGTCAAACAATCGAATCATGTCAGTTATCGTGGCATTCACTGTTCATCACAAAATGCTACTTGCTATCTAAATGCATATGGTTATCTGTCCTAGTGACACTCACTGTTCATCACAAAGTGTTGCTATCTATCCTAGTAGTGCTCCCTATTCATCACAAAGTACTACGTGTGTGACATTCCCTGTTCATCACAAAGTGTTACTCACATTTTGCACTCCCTGTTCATCACAAAGTGCAGCTCATACTTTGGGTACTCCCTGTTCATCACAAAGTACTCTATTTTGGTGCTCCCTGTTCATCACAAAGTGCCTTGATCTATCCTAGTCTTCCTAGAGGACCTGCTTGAGTGTATCCTCTCAACAGCTTATCCAATCGACAGCGTATGTTCATCACAGAACTGCCGATTTGACCTAGAAGACCAAAAACCTTGCATTTTCACACATAAACACGTTTCTACATCACAAACGCGCCTATAAACTGCACAAACACACCTACAAAACACAGACGCGCCTTATGGACATAAACACGCCTAAATTTAACACAAACGCGACCTTGGAACACAAACGCCCCTACAGGACGTAGACGCGCCCGCATCAAGCACAAACGCGGTTCCAGACGCATACGCACCTGGCACCGACACAGACGCGCTTGGCCGACATAGACGCACCTGGCACTGACACAGACGCGATGGCACGTTTTTGCACTTTTTTGTGCCCTATTCCTAAGCGCATTTATTGCTACCTAGCATGCATTAATGACAAAAAATGGAATACGTCAAAGTACGAGGAGGTTTGGTGGTACTTACCGGAGCAGTCAACAGCGATGGCTTTCGTACACAGATTTGACCGCGTTCGCCGATTTCAGAGACCAGCAGTCAGCAGCGATGGCTTTCGTACACAGATTCGACCGCGTTCGCCAATTGTGTATGTCTTGCTTATGTATGAAAATGGCATTTTGCAGCTTTCCACCGACGATGTATTTGAGATGTCTTTGATTTAGATATGGCATGAGCTTAGTCGTAGAATGAGACTAGGGAGTTGGACCATCTCAACCATGGTGCGCCTGATCATATTAGCTTGAAACCACGTGCCTCATATTAGCCTCAAACCTATGCCCCTACTTGTAGGTGGTGGGGATAGAATATCATTCACTGTACATATCAATGACTGGATAATAATAATTATTTTTTGATAAAAATTATCATAATTGAAATTAAGATGAATACCAAGATTTTGACCGACGATGTAATCGGCGAACATACAGCATTCTCGTCGGTGAAATGTTCTGGAGTCGTTGCACTTCCAACTCAAACCACACAAACATCCGATGAGGATGTTGTACGTGCGACAACACTTCATAGTCGGATAGTCGTCGATGTCTCTGAATGGACCGACGACACAAGCGTCGGATAAACAACATCACCGTCGGTGCGAAGTTCCAAATCATCATCGGTTTTGAGATAAAATCTACTGATTCCGACGACTTCTTTGATCGTCGGTAGAGTCCATTGGATTTTTGTGTTTTTGACGAGCATGGCATCGTCGACCAATCCGATGTCGAGTTTTCAACGGTTGATTTTACTCAGCACTCTGACAAAAATTCATCGCAAATCTGACAAATGGCTATTGGAAATCAGCTCCGAATGTACTAGTGTTAAATTGCAAATTTACAAAATGAACACCAAGTCTCAATTTGTTCTTCACTTTGGTAGAGTTTTGTTGCATAAACAAAGATGGAAAAAAGATCCTTATTACAATGAAAATCCTCGTATATATAGAGGAGAGTTGTAGCATGAAACTAGGAAAGTTACAACAAATTTGTGACCAAGTTAAAGGTAGAGTCCTATTTGACTTAGGACATGTGTAGACCTACATGTGTACTAGTGCATAAATAGAATGACACCTGAGGTGTCAATTGATATTACAAAATGCCACTGCACTAGAGATGCATAAAAGTGACTAAGTGTCTAGATCTCCATCTTGAACATCATCATCTCCATTTTTCTTCAAGAAATCTTCATATTGTTGCAAGGTAGTCTGTATTTCAGAGTTATCTAGTCCCAGTGTGCGGAATTTGGTATCTGGAGTGGAGTGCAGTACAGATTTGAAGAATTCCCAAAGTTGGAAAAAAAAAGACCAAAAAATTGCAAGGAAAGGTGACTTTGGTGAAAATCGGTGTTATAAACCCAATTTACACCAAAAAGAGGGACTTTGGTGCAAATCGGGGTTATAAACCTAATTCACACCAAAAAGAGGGACTTTGGTGCAAATCGGGGTTATAACCCTGATTTATACCAAAAGGGTGACTTTGGTGCAAATTGGGGTTATAAACTCGATTTACACCAAAAGGGTGACTTTGGTGCAAATTGAGGTAATAAACCCTATTTACACCAAAAAATAAAAACTAACTCCTAAAAAGAGAATTTGTTAGTTTTTTTAGATTTGACAAATTGAGGCTCAAATCAAGATGTTTTCTCAAGAGCTTCACTACACATGAGGACTTTGGTGCAAATTGGGGTTATAAACCCGATTTACACCAAAAGGGTGACTTTGGTGCAAATCAAGGTAATAAATCCGATTTACACCAAACAATAAAAACTAACTCCTAAAAAGAGAATTTGTTAGTTTTTTAGATTTGACAAATTGAGACTCAAATCAAGTTGATTTCTCAAGAGCTTGACTACACATGAGGGGGTTTGACAAGCACCTCAACATGCGTGCTTAGAGGGTGTGGGATATGAAATGGACAAATTTCGTAGGGGTTATCCCAAAATTTTGAGCAAGCCAGAATTGAGGATAACATTAGCTTTGACTAGGGAACTTTCTTTGATCGCTAAAACGAGTGAAGGGGGTAGAATCTAGAACTCTAAGTGCCTTCAACATCCATTGGGCTATAGAGTCAAGCAATAAAAGAAGTTACTGAAAACAAAAAGGATAACACAACTGACTAAAACAAAACAATGACACAACTTTGTGCAACTGCACTTATTGGAAAGGGAAACTAACCCAACCTAGACTAACCAACCATGGGAACTTCTTCAAATGAAACCATTAATTGGTACTCAAAAGTAGCTACCTTTCTTTAGCAAGGTGTCATGCTTGACATGATCATGGACCGTCAGGTGTAGATGAAACACGAACAGTAGTACCATGAGATGATGCACCGCTTCTTCGAATAAATGAACAAATTCACCTACTTCCCCAAATAGAACATATATATCATTATTCAAGAGTGGATCAATGAACCAAGACTATTCTTGATCAACTACCAATGCATCTTTGGTCTCACTCTTAGTTGTATCTTCATGTTCGGGAACTAGTGCAGCCTTTGATGTCTTTTTAGCTTCCAACCAAGATAGATGTCTTAGAGGGCATCCCTTTGACATGAAAAACTCTGACCTCTTCTCGCCTATTGTTCTTTTATCAACTGATACCTCAACCACAACCTCATGTTGAGTGGAATGAGTTTCCTCTTGCGATCCAAGTGAAAACATGGTTGCATTGCTTGTTTCATCATGTTGTTCACAAACTTCAAATTTGGCAGAATTACCATCAAGACTTATGAAAAACCCATCTATTATGCTTGTGAAAATGTCTTCATCAAGTTCCCTAGTAGTTCTCTCATGCACAATATGTCCAAGTTCATGACCTTGAAATATAGATGCATTCTTCTCATTTGTTCAACTTGATTGGTACCTTCATGCATGTCCATTTTTTCACATCTCATGATATGATGGTCCTCTTTTACCACCTTTGAAAAGTGGCCTTCAACCTCTTGTTGTTTACCCCCCATGGTATCTTGCTCAACAATTTCTTAATAACACACTGACCAGATATGAGAGTCGCCAGCTATGTCTGCTTCCTCCTATTGGAGGAGATTAGCAAGATCACTTTGTGTAGATTTAGAGTTCCCCACTACTGCATTTGTTGGTGGTGCCTCAAGTACAAACTTTTCTGGTGGTGAAGGAAGATTGTTTTGATTTCCTTTAGCATAATCATAGATAATATTTGGATAAGTTCTTGGAATATCTCTGCGAGATAAAAGGAGAACCTTGTGATAACTTCTTCTTAAGGGCTAACAGTTCATTAGACAATATTTGCACCATGGGATTTGTTTTGCACGTAGACAATGATTCTATAGAAGAGTTTTCTCTAGACCCATTTAGTTCTATCTTTATCTTACTTGCAAGGATAAGATCATCTCCAACCTCAACTGATAGGGTTTGTGCAACTACAAGGTCTCTCGGAACTGCCCTTCTTAACAAGAAACTCACCTTAGGCAACTGAGCGATGATAAAGAAGCACTTCAAATTTTCACCAATGGGTTGAGCCACTATTGAAATTTTGTTAGATAACTTGTCAAATTTAGCCACAAACTCCCACATGGTTTCCTATGACTCTTTTTTCATTTGAGTCAATTGTGCTGACAATACATGATCATCTTCTATAGGCTTGAACCTCTCTTCAAACTTTGTACTAAGTGTTTTACAATCGGTGATGGTTTATGGTGAAAGATGATAGAACCAGTCAACAACAACACCTTGGAGTGTTTCAATAAACATTCTCATCGAAACATCTTCATGTTTTACCCTGAGAACACCACATGCAATATAAAAAGTAGCAAGATGTTCATTTGGATGTTGTTTTCCATCCCCATAGAACTTGGGAATATTCTTCCGCGAGCCATTAGGAAGAGCACATAGAGGTGGAGTCAGATTCAATGGACCAAAAGCATTCCCCCAAGAACCTTGGGAAGCCATTTTACATGTCCTTGGTGAAAACTTGACAAATTACAAGAAAACAAATTACAATGAATAGGATATTGACATACTTCAACCAAAAGCATGAGGCCTTTGGATGCGTATCGTATCCCCAACAGAGTTGCCAAAAAAATGTTGGGTGAAAATTTTGTAAACTTATGAAGGTTGACAAAATGTATGTTTCACGATAACGCATGGTATGATATCTCTCAGAAGGCAAGATATAACCCCTCATAATTATAAGGGAAGGCTCTCCCTTTCTACTACAATTATTTTCTATTCTACCTACCTGCTAACATTACACTAATCCAAGGTACAATAACAACTTAAAGTTCTCTTCTTTTAGAAGCAGTTACACCTAACTCTCTTTTCAGAATAGATTTTCCCTTAGCTTAAACAACTCAAAAACTTGTAGTAATATTAAGCTAATATATCTGGAAAGTAAAGTGTCTGTGAAAGAACAAAGTCTTTCATTACTTCCGCTTTTCTGAAAATGACCTAGGGACGAGAATTATGCACACTTAAGAACTCAAAGATTCTCTTATATACTGAACTCCTATCAACCACTGTAACCCAAATATATTTTCAGCTCAAAGACTTACAATATATTAAAAGATCGTCTACTCTAACCAGATAATTCATATATCACAAAGACTCTACTTTTTACCTTTTCAATACAAATTCTTGAGATAACTTGTAAAAGCTCAAAGACTTTAAGAAACCTTCTCTCAACTAATTTCCAATTCCTGAATTTCCAAAGTAACTCAAAGATTACTTGTAAAGACTAAAGAATTTTTCAATATTCAACACCAATAACTATATCCAACTTTAATCATTCAAGAAAATATGATACCAATGACATAAAAACATTCATACCACATAAAAAGATTGTACTCAAAGCAAAGTTTGAATGCCAAGTTCGCCTCTTTCTCGATTAAATTGGAAATTTACAAAATGAACACCGAGTCTCAATTTGCTCTTCACTTTGGTGGAGTTTTGTTGCATAAACAAAGATGGAAAAAGATCTTTATTACAATGAAAATCCTCATATATAGAGGAGAGGTGCAACATGAAACTAGGAAAGTTACAACTAATTTGTGACCAAGTCAAAGGTAGAGTCTTATTTGACTTAGGACACATGCAGTCCTACATGTGTACTAGTCCATACATAGAATGACACCTAAGGTAACGATTGATATTACAAAATACCACTGCACTAGAGATGCATAAAAATGACTAAGTGTCTAGATCTCCATATTGAACATCATCATCTCATTTTTCTTCAATAAATCTTCATATTGTTGCAAGGTAACCTGTATTTTAGAGTTATATGGTCCCAATATGCGAAATTTGGCATCTAGAGTGGAGTGCGATACGAATTTGAATAATTCCTAGAGTTGGACAAGAAAGAACAAAAAATTGCAAGGAAAGGTGACTTTGGTGCAAATCGGGGTTATAAACCCGATTTACACCAAAAAGAGGGACATTGGTGCAAATTGGGGTTATAACCCTGATTACACCAAAAGGGTGACTTTGGTGCAAATCGAGGTTATAAACTCGATTTACACCAAAAAATAAAAACTAACTCCTCAAAAGATAATTTGTTAGTTTTTTAGAATTGACAAATTGAGACTCAAATCAAGATGATTTCTCAAGAGCCTAACTACACATGAGAGGGTTTGACAAGTACCTCAACATGCACGTGCTTAGAGGGTGTGAGCTATGAAACAAACAAATTTTGTAGGGGTTATCCCACAATTTTGAGCAAGCCAAAATTGAGAATAACAAAGTCATAAAGCTAGGATGAAAACATGCACACATTAGTCTTGAAACTTTATTTGAATATTGCCAAATTATACCTTTGCTTTAGGACAATTACAAACAACATATATAATCTACTCATTATATGATTCGTCAACCAATAAAATATCTTACTCCAAACATTTTCCTAACTTCGAGTAAGAAAATAACAACAAAAGTTTTCATTTAGATTCTTCAATTATTCAAATTAATGCACTATTTAGGAGATAAAACAAGATTCTTCACTTTTCACTAACTACAATAAGCATACTAAAATATTCAAATACCTTCAAGAGACCATCATTACACAACATTTTTGTAGGATAAAATTATAAATTTCATCACCAAGTCAGTGTCCATAAACACAAATCACAATAACTCACACTTTTCAAGCATGACAACACTTCTTTAACAACTATATGTGCACAATAAGAAATATATGCATTTTACACATAGACACTCCCCTATCTTACTAAATAAGTCACATCATAAATCTATATGAGTGGAATGTTTCTCGAAACAAGTTTTCTCAAGGCCAAAAGTAACCAAGATATCACACAATATCCAAAAATCTATAGTCCATAATCATAATAGAAAGCAAGATTCATGTCATACAAAATATCTCAATATCTACACCAAAAGCACTAAGTATGAAGCACAACACAATCTTAACTAAAGAGAGGGAGAAAATCTCACTACATGTTGTAAACACTTGATGCACTCTTCACTCAGTAACTTATTCATAGGCATCCCTATAAAATAGCTATACATGAAGCATACATAGGCATCCATTGAAGACATGAAATTTGTAGTTCATTAACATTTAACAATTTCACATAATACAAACTTCTCTAATCCAAACACGCTTCTATCTAATATTTCATATAATCTAAAAATTTACGAATGCATTTCATCTTGGGAAAACATAATTCATTACCTCAACCAACATGGTAACATCTAATTCTCCGCCATGCCTAATGCACTTCTTTGCGGTGTCCTCCCTTACACTCACTATCAGAGGTTCAAAATGAACATGATAGAGACACCACTTAACATATAACCGAGGGCAACAATACTAAATATTCAAAATGACCACCATAGACATCAAAAGAGAAACCCCAAATGGGAAGATTATCAAATTCAACATTGAATCATGAAAAATGCTAGCAAAATCAACAATAAATAAAGTGTGACAAGTGCCACGAGATAGATAAAAGGGAAGAATTTAGTGGGCAATCCTAGCATAAGGAAACCCAAAAATCAGATTAACCCCAACGACACTAAATACAAATTACAAATAACCCACTATAAAATAACCAACACGTCTAAATCCATATCACGAGGTGATTAATATCAGCCACACCAGAGGGAGTGATCGTTGCACAAAACCCAAGAACACAATGTTTTGAATGTGTTAGAGAGTGTACACCAGGCACTTTAGACCATTGAGTTATTAAAATATATCTTTCATAAGAAAATTCTATGCAAAACTGTAAGCATTCATAATTCATACTTGCTTGTAATCATTTATCATCTTTAATGCAATGCAATATTTTTCCTTACACAAGAGTCTACGCAACTACCCTTTATGAAAGAAGACATATGCAAGAAGAGATAAAGCGTAACATACACACACAAGGAATACACTCATTACACAAATAATGTTTATTTAAGATATCCTATCCACAAGATAATCACATTCACCAGGTTATGACTATAATAGAAATAGATATCAGAATCTTAATTAATCACTCATTGATATATTATAACATACAACATTGCTCACAATGCACAATAAATAGCATGCAACTGATTAAAAATGTCCTTCACAAGATCTTAAGAAAATTTACTCATTTAAATGCCTACACATATCATAACATCATTACTTTTAAGAGACAAAACTCATTATTTACTAATAAAGAAAATTTAATATCAGATTTCAATTACATCTACTCCTATTATCTATGATAATTTTCTAGCATACCACTAACCAGTCATTTTTTCTATTTATGCATGGAACTAAACACCATAGCCTTATAACAATCTTATTTTCATTTACATATAATGTCACATCGATAAAGAGACACACACACACATACACCATGTTATACATCTAGCAACTCAAGTAAAATTGCCAATCACTAGCATGTTATACATCATTATCCATCCTATTGGTTAACAAATTTTGTTCCCTTCAAAATATGACAATATGACTCGTAGCCCCAGACTAGGGAGCAAACTATTAACAACAGTTGGAGAAGTTGTGTTTTGTTTTGCAACTTTCCTATGAATTTTAGAGGTTAAACTCCCTCTTATGATACAAAATTGAGTTTTTTGGGGTATGCTTTTAACCTGAAAGTAGGAAAGGCAAGATTTCTAACCTCATAGCCTAAAAGGGAAATATGTAGTACATAAATGATAAAGTATTTACCCAGCTAACCATCGACTTAGTTCATGTCACATAACATCATTCAAAGATAAACACTATACAACGAGGACCGATAGAGGAATAACAAATATTTGATGTTTCAAAATATGAAAACTGAACAAAAGCATCCACATAAGAAGAACACAAATTTATCTATTGCAGCACAAACTCTGATCATATTAGATAAACTATTCAGTAAACCAAAGCAAATCCACATTGTACTTGTCTTTCAGAAAAACAACATAAAATTTGCTTTTTCAAAATATTCCCCCCCTCTATCTACTTTATATTCTATTTATATCTAAAGTCCCTTTTTCCATTTTCAAGGAACGGTTCCTTCTAGAATAATGGTCTTGAAAATGACTATTTTAAACATGATGCTAGATAGAAAAAGATTACCAGAACATCCTATTATTAACACCAAATCCTACATTATAAACAACTACCAACTTCATACCTCTTCTTCATCAAGCATCGAGTTCCGACTAGCAATTTGGTTGTCGATCATCTCCGCCTTCATCTCCTCTTCGATAAGCACCCAAAGAACTGTTAAAAACTCATCCTCATCTTCTATGAGATCTCGGGTGAGATCAGTCAAGTCAAAGAGAATGTCATCTTGTATATGCTCAACGTTTGGCTATATAATAAGACCTTTTCCTTTAAGCACCATCTTCTTAATTGTGTGAAAACTTAGATACTCTGCAATTATTTCTTCTTGTAGACGTTGTTAATGATTTTTGGCTTGCTGAGTAATTTTTCCCAATAGAGTAATAATTTTTCTATATCCGACAAAATCAGTTTGTTGTTTCCATGCAAGAGACCATAATCCTTGGATAATATTCCCTTGTTCACTTTTTGGCCAATTTAGGTTAGGATTAACGACTAACAACTGGTTATTATGAGGCAGAACCATTTTGGTAAGGAAAACTCATGATGGCATGTGTTACTTGATCATTTCCTAAGAGTGGTGCATTAAATTTTCCATGTAAAAAGGTAATAATATAAAAAATTATAGCTCACACTGCCACCGTTACGTGTCCTTAACCATTTAATCTGACATTAATGATGGTACTTGCAAATCTCCTTTTTGATTCGTTTCTTGAAAATTATACGTTGTATGACTGTGGGTCGGCCTTGAAACTGACAAAGAGGAAACTAAAAACTTTTGATGCTCTGATATCGACCTTCAAGAGAGTATCGAGTATCAGGGAGAAACTAGAAGTGGGAGTTGCAAGATCTACTAGTTGCCACCCGATAAACATCGACTCTTCCTCAAGGATCATGACATCACGTGAAGATGGAACTCAATGACTTCAAAGAAAAGTTCTGATACACTAAGATTTCACCGATAAGGTTTAACTAATAAGAAAATATCTTTTAGCAAAGGTACAGGTATTTAGAAAGGGGGCTAACACGTCCTACCAAAATTCATTGAGCAAGCACATTCTTGAAATTCAAATAAGGTAAGGAGATAAAATCATTGTCTAACCTATTTGTTTGATCAAACATAACATTTCATCAAAACCATGCAAATCTGTCATGAGGCTAAGACTTATCTTTTTGAATCAAATAAGGACACAATGGAATGATTTCAAATTTCCTATACTATACATGCAATGCACCATCTTTACCTTTTTCAACACATATACTACAATATGATCTATTAATATAATATTTCATAAGTCTCCCTATATTATTCATGCAAAATATATTCTACCTAGCTTATTTATTTTAAAATGTGGTACATGAATTTGTTTTAACCAAACTTTTCTTTTAATACACACCAAATCATATTCGTCCATAAGCATTCAATACTTTTATTCAATATCAAATACACTCCTAAGTACTATGAATCTTATATCTAGATAGAGAGAAGAAGGAGAGAGAATGTTGACAATCCATCAATACATGCATGCAAATCATACGTGGATGATTAAATTTTCTAGACATACCATCTTTATTATACAATGTAGCTACATACAACATACTCTGAGACATGCAAATCAATCCTTTCACGAGGTCTCCTAACATTACCAATACAACTAGAAGTCTTAGGTCCTTATTGAAAGATAAAATCTATACAAACAATCTTTCTTACATGTAGGTTCACATATATAAATACTCAATAGTTCTATTTGATATAAATACATCATTGGGTAACATTATTATATTTTATATCAAGATAGGAGAAGAAGGAAAGATAAAAATTATCATTAAACTACTATTTATATATAGATGCATTCCATGCAAGTTCCTCACATACACATCATGATCTATACTAAATCATATTCATATGTAAAATACAACCACTTCATCTTACTATTCATGAGAAAAATAATGTACCACTCCAACGTAATAAACTAATCCTACAAACATAGCATCAATTAAGAGTATACACACAATTTCCTTCTACTTTGTAACATGATACTTTATATACCGAAAACAACCCTCTACATTCAAGTATGCACTGGAAATCACAAGGAAAACCAAAGCCGCATAGAATCATTTAAGCATTGCTTGCATAAAGGAGATACACACAAGAAATTAATACACATTTTGTACACAATTATGATTTTCAAATAGTATGAGAGAGGGAGAGCACAAGCAAATGCATCTAAACCTCCAAAGTCCTAATGAACTTTTCCAAATATAAATCTCGAAGGACAAGCACAAGACAAGAACATTATAACACACCACAAAAGACTAAGGACAACAACCTTAACCAGAGATCCCAGCATTTGCAACATGGGCTCTGATACCAAATGTAATGCCCGCAAAGAAACCCTAGAGAATTAAGCCAACCAACAACCTATCTAAACATCATAGAGATATTTTTAAAAAAAGAGATAAGTAACAATACATTTAACTTAAAGGACCACATCATCTTAAGTGTATAAGCTGAAATCAAAGATACAACATCACATTATTCTTTAAGAAATAGCATACAACTAAACTTACATTCCCTAAGGTTCTTAACGTCATTACTAATAAAGAATCAACTAAAAGATACATGAATTATTTCCTACTTAAACTATTACCCACAACATAGAAAAGTTACCATCTAAACTATAGAATTATAATCATGAGATATAACTTATCTAACATTAATAAGCTACTACATTCATTTTATTTCACCAATATCCAATTATTCTTAAGCTACTGAAAACATTCAACATGATAGAATCTATACATTTTTGTAATATAGCCAACACCAATTCTACATATAATGAACATATAAAATCATCATTAAATTACATAATACCTTTCACACATGGAATAC
Source organism: Cryptomeria japonica (assembly GCF_030272615.1). Taxonomy (NCBI): domain Eukaryota; kingdom Viridiplantae; phylum Streptophyta; class Pinopsida; order Cupressales; family Cupressaceae; genus Cryptomeria; species Cryptomeria japonica. The sequence continues at coordinate 203,520,510 of NC_081409.1, forward strand.
ATTACCGATACAAGTCAATCATTACAAATATAATGTCATGATACAATTATCACATGAATGATATACAAATACAAGTGCTTAGATAATCTTTACATATAACAAAGAGTACATTCACATCATAAATCCATAGCACTGGAATTGAAGAGAAGTAGTAACATCCATCATGCGCATGGACATCCAACAAGAAAAATCTCCATGGAAGAACGAATCAAACCACCTGACCAAGTGGAACAAAAAAGGTCCACCACCCATGCTCCGCAGAATGACATAAGGCCCCACACACACACTTGACCTAGGCTGACACCTAAACATACAAAGGAATACAAATATACACAAGAAATAGACACATATAGAGCCAAAACACAACAAGGCATAGGCTCAATCACTAAATACAAACTCACCAGAAGCTTCTGCACAAAATAGAGGTTAAGGTCCTAGAAAACACATAGGGAAGAGTGTAATCTCATTCCATTGACATAGGTTTTCTTAGCAATTCGACCCTCTCCAAACTCCAAACCCGATGCCCATTTGATGCACATGCAGAACCAACAATCCTTCCATAAGGCAAGGAAGTCAATCTGTCATACATGCCTTCCTAATCTCATTGTGAGCCTAAATGAGTACTATGGATCATAAGATCCAATCCTCTTGTCTATACGAGCACACGAGGTATGTCTAGGGCACTGAAAATTATCTTATTAATGTGTGTAAAACCCAACCCAAAAATTATATTAATGTTATCACTTGATTAATCAACTCTCAATGAGATTTCCTAGTAGCCACTTGCAAGCCCCGATACCCACTTGAGAGCCATTCCTCCTAATATGCTCCTAAAACCTAGGGTACAATAAAAGAACCACCACAAAATATCATAACATCCATGGATTGCATAATGAATCATCACAATTATGTCTTATAAACAAGGGCCTCATAATTTCACATGAAACTTTATACATTGGATCCATATCAAAATCTGATCCTCATTGTCAAATCTGATCATAATACTTTTTCCATTGAATAGATCTCATGCAACATCAAATTGTCCAACCAATATACCAAGAGATCAAACGCATAGAAAGGAAGGAAATATCACATTAAATCCTCATAATAAATTAAATTAGCCACTGGATAAATTGGTACAACAAATCAAAAACTCCAAAACAAGCCTCTGGTTGACCCAAATCAACACAAACTTAAAAAATTAACCAAAAACATAGAAACAGTGAAATAGCACTTTTGCAAATTGTTTTGGCATATTCACAATTTAAAATTCTTTTGGCACACATGAAACACAGATTGGCACTTTTACAACACAGAGTAGGGCTTATAAAATACAAAATGACACATTCTTAACTTAGAACAATGCATAAGAGACACAGATTAGCACCTATGTTAATTACTCTGGTGCATTTGACCTCTATTTTGGTGCATATAAAATAGTGACCAAAATACGACACAAAAATAAATAAAAATTCATTGACTAAGTTTGGGAAAACCTCCAGACCTAAAAACCATCTTGAATCTAATAAAGAGAAGGGTTTTTTCACCCATAAACATAGCTTGATAATCGAAAAGCGAAATCACAACTCACTAAATCTCAAACAACAATTACAACCTCTACAAGAAGTGAAACCCAAAACTCCATACACTCATATAACATAATATAAATTGAAAACACGGAGTTTTTCCAGAACAATCAAAGCCTTGAAAACACCGATTAAGACAATCTTTATCCATTTGAAGCACTACACACAAATAACAGGTAATAAAAAATACCAAGGTAAAGACTTAGATTCATTCCAAAATTTCAAATCCCACATGTTGATGATTAACAAGCATTCTTTCTTTCAAAAACAAGATGCATAAAAGAAACAAAGATATATCAGATCACCAACCTGGAAGGAAGAAGTAGACAAAAGATTTGCAAAGGAAGGTGATCTTGCACGATCAATCAATCCACAAAAATGAACAATCTTCTCCACACATGCACAACAACCATGAAAGATTCGAGAATAATTCACAATCACCCCAAGCATGCACATGAATCTTCTTTAAAAAATGGCCAAGATCAAAGCTTCCTTCTTTGTAAACCCAAAATACAAAAATCTCCAAAATTTCTACAACATTTCCTTTTTCCAACAATTGCACCATCATAAAAACCTCTTCTAAAAATCTTCTAAAAATCCCTTCAAAAATACATGTCAAATAAACCTAAAATATAGTTTCCTTTTCAACACGAAACTCTATTAGCAATTTCCTATGCAACCACCAAAAGTTGCTCCACCTCAAAACTCGAGAAGAAATGAAATTAAATAATAATAACCAAATTCAACTCCAAATAACCAATTAAATTAAAATAAATAAATAAGCGAATAATAAATTAGTGAATAATTAGATGCACAAATACACATAGATGCTCAACTAATATAATTCCACAAAATAATCACTAATTGATTATAAACTCACAATAATTATATTATATTTACATATATCCATACCTACCATCATTTATTAATTTACACAAATGAGTTACATATAATACTTAATTAATTAATTACCACAACTCTAAATAACCAATAAAACAAACAATTAAATTCACACACACACATATGCACACGCACACACATAATCATAAATGTTCAAATAATATAATTTAAACTCAATTACCAATAATATCTTCCACATACGTATAAAATATAATAAATAAATAATTTTCCACGCATAATTATAAATGGTAAATATTATAATCCACAAAATAATACTAATACAATAATATGGGACTTATAATATTTCCACATGAATAATTAAATACTCACACATGGGGCTATACATGATAATATATTAATTAATCACCACAATCATGAAACTAAAACCACATAGAACCCCACTAGACAACAAGGCTTAAACACTAACACTGACGAGATATTGACTAGGTTTAGAATGTGGTAAGGCCTTATGTCACCTCCGATCAACTACCATTGGGATTAAAGAAACACTTAGACCTGTGAGACCATGTGAAGTCGATGCCTAGTACTTGCATCCTACATAACACCAAACATCTATACCCAACATATATAAAAATATAAGATACACAAGCAGGTGAAATAGAATCACAACATCACACCCTGCTCATATATGAGTGATGTGACATCGTCCCTTTCACATCCACAACAGTAAGACATCATAACATAATAAATTACATCAACATCATTTACATCTAATGTAGACACCAAATTAGGGTTAGCACAAGAAAAATCACCATAAGCAATAAGCATGAACTGCATTTCCTAAATAGTGAATAATCACGAATCTGATCATAAACTTAACTTCAACAATTATTCTAGAACATAGAATCAACGTCATCATAATAATCATAATGAATTCACTAATATCAATATAAAGAATGAAACAAAAAGCAATGAGTATCAAGAACACAACAAGTCCATAATCATCTAACATAACCCTTCATAGAGAATAAATAAGGGAAGAGCACTACATAACCATATCTAGACTAGATAATGCATTACCTCTAAATTTATACATCATCCTCATGTGCATCATTAGAAAGTAACAAGAAGAATATTAAGATAAGATAGAATTAATTATGAAGTTTACTATTTTTTATCATAAATATAAATTTATTTGGTTATTTTAGTGTTGATTATGTTGGCAATTTTATTGATATAAGATATAACTCAAGTTGTGTCTTCAAATATGATGTAGGTGCTATGATAATTAAAAATAAACCTACAGTGGCTAAATAAATTATTGGATGAGTTTCATATGGGTGCCAATGATAGCACCACTTTATTATTTGATAGTTGAATTTATATTGCTCTTGGCAAAATTCACTTTTGCATCAAAGACCAAAGTACATGAAGTCCATGCGCATTTCATTAAAGAATTTTTTTTGAATGGTGAAATCAATCTTCAATTTTGTAAATTATGCATTGTTGCATCTCTCCTATATAATTCTCTTATAATTTAAAAAGCACTATAGGCATATAAGACCTAATTTGACACAAGACCTAAAGGCATATGTACGACCTATGAGAATCATATATGAAATCTTTATATTGCAATATATTTTATTCTTTTAATATATTTTATAACAAGTGGTTGGCCATGTAGTACAAAATGGACAATCTTCATCTTGGCATATATTTTATTCTTTTGATATGCCAGTGAAAGAAATATAATTTTTTAAAAATTAACAAGATGTATCTTATGAGGAATACAAACATTAAGGGAAATGTTCTTATGAGGAATACAAACAGATTTATAATTTCCCAATAACATTAGTAAGACTCTCTTTGATGCAAGGTTTAGTCTTTTATTTATGTTTATGACATATAGGTACATAAGGAATTGATTATTTAATTGATAGTTTAAGTATTATATTACTTTATCAATTAAATATCATTTACTCTTTGACTTATTTTAAATGATTTTATTAATCAAACTAATGTAAAAGTATAACCACCAAATTATTAATCTCTGCCTTTGTTTTCATTGTACCTTTTTCCCAATTAATTTGCATTGGAAGTTGTGTCATGAATGATAAAAATTGAATATACTATAGTTTACAATCTTTTTATTTTTTATTATATTTATTTAATTCTATTTTCCTTTTTTTACTGGAAGTCTCTATTTTTGCTAGTAGTTTTTTAAATTTTTGATTTGAAAATAAAGCCAATTTATTTTGGCCAATTACACAGATGGAATTAATTTTTTATATTTTTTTAATGTTTGAGTTCACCATGGTTGATTGCAATAAAAAATAGGGTGAAAGAACGATCGTCCACGCAAATGCATTCATTAGATAGTAAAAATACTTATAACTTTTTAAATTTAAATTTTTTTAAATTATTTTTTATAATATATCTTTAAATAATAAATATAATATATAAATAGTTAATAATTGTATATTTTGAATTTAAAGAAATATATATTTTTAATTTTTAATTATTATTATATTATAATATATAAATAATAATTTATTTGTTTAATTTTTTATTTTATTTTAATAATTATTATATAAATATAATTGTTTCAATATAAATATATTTTAAATTATTTAGTAATTTTATAAATTTATTAATATTTATATTTTGATATATTTGAATTTTACATTTTATTTTTTATTTTAATCTTAATTTGGATTTGAAATTAATTTTAATTATTTATCTTTTTCAAGAAATTACAAAAAATAATTAAATATTTTTATAATTAATTTAATTTATATTTATGTCTTATTAAAAATTTAACTATAATCTAAATTTTTATTTAGATTAAAATTACATCATTAATATTTTTATTTTAATAAATTAAAAAATAGTTTTATTTCTTCTTAAATTATTTATTAAATTAATAAGTTAATTTCTTATATGGTCATGGAGGTGGTGATCATAGGGATGGCATACAAATTGAGTAGGGAGGATGTAGGATTTCAATTACAATTATTTAGAGTTACTTTTAAGCACATATTTATTTAATTAGGCAATCTTAAGAGAAATGACAACGTTTCCATCTATAATATAAAATCTCAAGATGACTTCAAGGTGTGAAAACTAAGGATGGAGTAGTTATATTAAATATGAATTTGAGTCAAGGTTAATTTTTTTTTATTCTTATTTTTCTATGGAAGAGTACCCAATAGTCATACATCCTAAGTTTGCATCCCTCAAGCTCTTAAATGCTAAGTCAATCTTTTGCAAAAAATTAGTATGCCTATGAAAGTAATTCAATACCTTACAACTATTGTTTGAGGTTCTAGGCATCAATAATGTAGGTACATCGATTAAGCCTTTGTGATCTTTATTTAAAAAAACTCAAAAATGTTACAAAAACATGTACATCAAGGCATACATTACTGATAATCTAAAACGTGTTACCATAAGATTAGTCATTTCATTCCAACAATCCAAGAATAACAAATCACCCTCCTTATCTCTATCTCTGTATCTCTCTCTCACTCATAGCCACACACACTCTCCTAACTTCTCTTCTCTCTATATTACCCTTTATCTATATATATCCCGCTCCCTCTCCCTCTCTGCACATTGAGTTACCTCTCTCCCTCTTCTTCTCTCTCTTTCTCTCCCCTCTATTTACTCTCTCAGCCCTCTTTTCCTTTTCCCTTGTATACCTATCAAGTTCTCCCTTCCTCTACCTCCCTCTCTCTATCTCTCCTCATCTATCCCTCTCTTCTCCCTTTCTTTACTCATATATCTATATCTCTCCCTTTCTCTTTGAGCCATTTATCTCCATATTTCTCTATTTCTCTTTGCATACATCAATATCTCTCCTTCTATCTCCCCTTATTTCTCGTATACTCATTTTGAGCATAAGGGTTTTTTCTATCATTATTTAGGTCATGCTGACATGACAATTTTGAAACATATTATCAATTTAAAAATTTCTTTTGACAAATGAAAAATGGTGAAAGGTTGTTGATATCTATCAATTTGTGCTTCCTTGTTCTTTGATAGAACCCCATATACTCATTTTGAGCCATCGAGCTACATTAGTATAAGAAAACTCATCTAGAGCCTGATATTATTATAGTCCAAATAACTAGGAACTTGAATGTTCAAAGTGTTGAGAATCAAGACTTTCCCATGAATCCACTGTGTACATTTTTTACCTCAACTTGTTGTCCATGTGTTTATTGAGATGAGATAGATGAGATAACTGAGTCCCAACGACATGCTTAACAACTTTTTGATTTATGGAGCAATGTCAAGGACGTCATTCCCCTCAACAATGATTGCATTAAGAAGTAGCTACACAACCACAAGAATTTTAATGTAATACTATGTTGTCTGTGTTTCAAAAACTACAATTTCACATTTTATGCAAACTTATTTGGCTAGCATTCCTAGGTCACATTTTCAATGCAACCACGAGACTTTTAATGCAATACTGTGTTGTCTATGTTTCATAAACTGCAATATGCAAACTTATTTGACTAGCATAAGGCAGAGACTATAGCTGTAACACAACTCTTGTGTTTCAAATGGTTCCATCCTATATTCAAGTATTTTGTGAGACAAATTATATTGTTTAAATATATCATTGGATATATGAATTTGGTATTTCTAAAATTCTAGAAGTATTGAGGTAGTGTGGTGGAAGGGGGAGAAAGGAGAGCTAGAAAGCTAGGTTTTTGGTTGAAGTTTTTTCAATAAGATTGAATAATATTTTTGTGGAGTTTTTGACCATATGATTTTTTTTGTATCAAATATATATGTATATTGTGTAAAATTATCTCCATTTTATGTATTTATAGTTTGTATTCATTATATATAGACAATAATTATCACAACTAAACCTATCAATGTTAAAATCTCAATAACTTCATCTTTGAAATGAATTTGTTGCTAATAATAATTCCTTTACTTCCATGTTTTAATTCCTTTGACAATGATCCTCTTCCATCACTCCTAACAAAACAACATATATTTAATATTTAATAAATTCCAACCCACATCAAATTTATGACAGTGGCTCTCCTCCATATGAAACAACACGTGATAAAAAACACAAATTTGCATAATACAATTGTTTTCCAGTAAAATTTTTGTATTTGACATCATTAAGAAGGCAAATTAAGAGGATTGAACCAATGGAAATCGCATAAAAATTTGTTGTGATTTGTAGATTTTATGTTTTTGGTTAGATGTTGTTTTGTATGAAGAATAGACAACTCTCAATTTTATAAAAATTCATTGTGATTTATAGATTTTGTGCTTTTAATCAAATATTGTTTTGTACAAAGAATAAACAATTCCCAATTTGATGTAGGAGCATCGTGCTAGATTGATCAATAATCTTATCACCACATCAGTAGGAGGTTGAACAATTAATGAGTGATGAAAAGAAACATTTACAAAGGGTAATGAAATGGTTAGGAGAAACTAAAATGCTAGATTGGAAATGGCCCGATTAGGATGGGCGTTGAAAGGAAGAAGACCAATAGGCGCAGGGAAGGCGATTCATTTGGAATGGAAAAACGTAGAACCCGCAGTATAAGAGGGGATTCGATAGTCAGTGTGAAGAAGAGTTAGATGGAAAGACCGATGGGTCGACCTTTAGAGTTAGCAGCGGACATAAATAGCAGGGAAGTCGACCAACAATTGTATGGCCAATTAGTTTGTTTATAAACATCTATTATTTTATGTAGCCACTTTCATATGCTGAGTAATAATAAAGATAACACTTTTTTGGTGTTCACACATTTGCATTGTTGGTTGTTATTGATGATTCCCATTCTCATTGTAATTGGGTGCCAAATACATTGCTGTTATCAATTTCTGTTATTCTCTATTTTGTTCCTGTCACAAATCTGACAAGAAGTTTGTAGGAGCTGTTTTGTTTTCCCTGAACTTCCTATTATTATTGCCTGCATGTGGAGAAGGTGTTTGGGGTTTAGCCAGAGCCACTATGTCACAATTTTATCATCTTTTATACACTCTTTTAGATGCTTAGACTACCAAGTAAACTTTTTAACGTGACCAGTGATGCTGGTGTGACACGTCCTCCGATACCTTGTAACCTAATGCTTCAACACTGGAAGCTCTCACCAATAAAGCTAGACCCCAAACCCTTAGATGTTTATTATTATTATTATTATTTATGGTAAGAGCTATCAGTAAGGGGATATCACCCTTGTATTTCATAAAAGAAAATATTAAAGGAGTCTTACTGCCTACTAGTAGGTCCATATACAAAAACTGTTATCTGCGGTGAGTACAACTACATACCCACCCTATTGAAAGATAGATACATACATGGCTAACTTGTTTATGCATCTTACTTATCCCCATTGAGTGTCTGCATGATAACCCCAACATATTCTCCGATGTTGATTACATTGGCAGTAGCTCCAGCCGAGAACCACCATGTTTCTGAGTTAGTTACTCTGCGAAAGGGGGCCATATTCCCATTCTGCACATCACACCTAAACACTTCCCACGCATTTTCCCCAAATGTTCTCATCATCTCCTTTAACTCTTCCCTCTCTACACATCTGCGCTCTGCCCAACTTATTTCACAGGCATCTGATTCATTGCTCTCATCATTTTCACTCTCCTCTTCTTCTTCTTCAAAGTTCGATGGTAGAAAGTAGCTCGACTGGAAATACATTTTGAGAATGCTAATCCATTCATTCATCAGCAGACTTAGGATGGAATCTGCGATGATATTATCGTTGGCTGTCTTGACAAAGCCACTTAGTATCTCAACTGCTCTTTCCCTGTACTCAATGATGTCGACCAAGGGCATGAGAATGACTTCATAAACCGTGGCATCACACCAATGGTGATCAAAATTAAGTGTGATCCCCACGAGCCCTTTTATTGCATCATAAACATATGCCCCAGTGACAAACAAGCTGCGAAGCTGCGCATCCAGTGTTTCTTCACAGTTCATGCACCCAATGTTGCCAAAATAAGCCATGGATAAGTCACAGTCCAACTCTTACACTATCCTATTTGCAAAAACCTTCAAGGCGCCTTACTAATCATGCATTTGACTCTTGTAAAAGGCCAATAAAAGGCTTACAATTCTCTAGAAGATTCTTCCTACCTAATCTATCTAGATCTCGTAGTCTGCAAGAGTCTGCCATTCCGTCACTTCTGTCTATCCTTTGTAAGTCGGACCACCGTCACTACGTCTTTCGAGGAACTGGCCTGCGTAAGGTGCACAAGTCTTCTACCATCTGTCCTACAATCATAGGCCTGGTTCCAAGGTCCATCATCCCACTCCGTCGCATTTCCTTATCAATAGGTCTTCTCTGCACAAGTCCGTAATCTCTGAACTTAATGCCTTGGGGTCAACTGATACTTTTGCAACATGAGAATTGACTCCCAAATTAGCTAATAGGTCTACTACTAGATTTCCCTCCCTGTGTATATGTGATATTTCATACGGCTTAATTACTTGTAGTAAGGACTGAATGCGAGGCAGCCATTTAGCTAGTTTCTAATTAAGTAATCTACCGGTAGTCACCCCGTTTATGATTATCTGAGAATCACCTTCAATCTGTACATTGGTTAAACCTTTCTCTTTGTAGAGTAAAAGCTTGGCCTCAAGGGCTCTTATTTCTGTTTCATTGTTTGTAGCACAGCCAATATTGTCATACGTACCAAACAACAAATTCCCATCCCCATTACGAACGACTGCTCCGAAGCCAGCCTGTCCCGGATTGCCTCTATAGGCCCCATCAAATTTGAGTTTTACCCAATTGTTATGAGGCTTCTCCCATCTGACCTCTTTCCTATTGATTCTTATCTTGGGATGATGGAATAAAGCATTTTTGAAGGACCAATTCCTTTCCATTTCCATTTCCCAATCATTGAATTTGAATTTTCTGACTTTTCATGACTTACCACAAATGACTTCCTCTATGCCTGCTTTAAGATTGTCTATGACTACTTCCACTGGCTTGGTCGATTCTTTGAATATTCATTTATTTCTCTCTTTCCAAATGGACCAAACAATCATTGTTGGGCTAATCAACCATAGTACGCCCCATTTTGATTGACAGGATTGTGGCCATGCGACAAGGAATTCTTTTAGAGTCATGCTCCTAGCTGTAAATAGGCTAACCAATCCCAACACCTGCAAGCAAACCTACAATTGAAGAGTAGATGATATACTATTTCTTCCCCAACATTGCATAACACGCACCAGCTTGGCCCTTGTATACCTATGGTTTTTAGCCTATCACCAGTGAGTATTCTCCCATTCGGCGCAATCCATAGGAATGCCCTTGCCTTGGGCAGCACCCATTTGTTCCAGCACAACTTACTGGGCCAATTCGGATTGAGAGCTTTATGCCTTTGGATTTCATAGCCCAACCTCACACTGTACTCCCCTGAATTTTCTGCATACCAGAATAAGTTGTCTTCTTCATCTGATGCTAAAATTGATCTACTGCTAAGTAATTCTTCGAGTCTTTTACACATTTGTGAATTACCAATAGTTACCCTTTTCCAAGTCCTCATACCATGATGCTTTGTATTCTCAAAATAGTTGGCAACTTGCGTGCCTATAGCAGTTTCGATGGTGTTGACCCAATCTTCATCTTCAAAGCATTCTAATAACGGCAGCTCTCCATCCCATGAGTCCCGCTAGAACTTGGGCCTAATTCCATTGCCAATCTTCCAAGAAATGTGATTCGTTATTATGCCCCTGCTGTTCCAAAGAAAATTCCAAGTGGGAGAGCCCTTATCTATGTCTACAATTGTGAAGGTACGCTCAAGATCTTCAGAGTCCAAATACTTTTTCTGAAAGATCCTGCACCATAATTTGTTGGGGCATTTGTACATTTTCCAAGACAACTTCGCTCCTAGTGCCAAGTTCTGAATACTCATTTTTTCTCAACCCTGCTCCCCCATCCTCTTTCCACATGCACATTGTATCCCAGTTTATCAAAGGTATCTTCTTATGATCTTTGGCCCCGTCCCAAACAAACTTTTTTAGAAGCCCATCCAATCTTGCTCCAACCGAACTGGACATTTGAAAGCACTGCACGCTATAAATTGGAACAACTGATAGCACAAATTTTATCATTAGTAGCCGTCCAGCTTAAGTAAGCCATCTATTCTTCCATTGCTCCGATTTGATCTTACAAGAATTAAGTACATCCTCCCAAATATGAGATTGCTTACAGCCCATGTTAATTATGATCCCAAGATATTTGATGGGGAGTTCAGCAGTTTCGAAGCCAAGCAGATGCAAAATGCGGTTCTGTAACAATCTTTCTGTGTTAAAAAAGAAGATCTGTGATTTATCCACGTTCATTACCTAGCCTGATAGCTACGAATACTCGTCTAGTACCTCTCTAATTCCTTTGGCTTCTTTCATCGTTGTTTCCCCAAACAAAATAGTGTCATCAACAAATTGTGAATGGGTGATGGGCTCTATCAATCTATGAACTCGTACACTATTCCAATGTCTGGCAGATTGCTTGGATTTAATTAAGTTGCTAAGGACTTATGCCATGAGAACAAAGAGGGCCAGGGACAAAGGGTCCCCTTGCCTTAATCAATTGGTAGCTTTGAAGAAGCCACAAATCGCACCATTGACAACCAAAGAAAAACTAACCGTGGAGATGCAAAAACTAACACAGTCAATCCATTCCTTTGGAAAGCCATAACAACTAAGAACTTTAACCAAGAATTGCCATACCACCTTATCATAAGCTTTTGCAACGTCAAGCTTTATGATCATACCTTTTGATTTCTCTTTATGAATGGAGTCATGACTTCCGACACTAAAATAATATTGTTCACTAACTCTCTTCCGGGGGTAAACCCATTCTGATTTTCTGAGATGAGGTGAGGTAAAAGCTTCTTCATTCTGCTGGCCATTGCTTTCGAGATAATTTTGTATATGGTATTGCATAACGATATGGGCCTAATATCGTGCATTGAAGTGCATTCCTGTTTTGGGGGAATTAAAGCAATGACTGTATTATTCATTTCCCTTACAAACTTCCCTATTTTTTTGAATTCTTCTACAACCAACTAGACATCGTATCCCAGAAAGTCCCAACACTTCTGATAGAACTCAGCTGTCATACCGTCCGGGCCCGGAACCTTGTGAGGGTGAAGCTCGAAAGTGGCCTTTTTAACTTCTTCTAGGGAGTACGATTCGCAGAGCATTTTAGCCTCCTGCACAATTACCAGCTTATGCACGAGATCAGAGAGCCTGTTATCTGGCGCATCTCCTATTTGACAATAATTTCCCAATAATTTAACAAAATGGTCGAGTGTCGCTTGTTCTAATTTAGCCTCAGTACTTCTCAAAATCTCTCCACCATCCAAGATAGCAATAATTTTATTCTTATTCCTTCTGACCTTTGAAGTTGCATGGAAAAATTTTGTATTACAGTCTCCCTCAGCGATCCATAATGCTCTCGATTTATCTCACCAATAGACTTCTTCTCTGTTTAGCAGCTCCGCATACTGTTCCTTGAGGAGTTTTTCCTTCAGATAGTCTTCCTTGACCATCCCTACTAGCATAACTCGATTGTTGATTTCTTCCAATTCTTCTTCTATTCGAAGTTCTTCAGAGAATATATTCTTAAATGAGGACTTGTTCCAGAGCTTAATATTGTTTTTGATATATTGAATTCTCTTTACAAAACAAAAGCTAGGAGAGCCTAAAAAGGTGTTGCTTTCCAGCCACTATGTTTTAAGTAGATCAATAAATTTAGGGTCCCTCCACCACATACTCTAAAATTTGAAGTAATTTATGTTCTTAGGAGCCTCATGATTAATTAACAAAGTAACAGCGAGATGATCCGATCCAACTTGCGGGATGATTTTAGTGTCAATGGAGAAGCTACCATTAATCCACCATTCCCCACAAAAAAATGATCCAATCTTTCAAAGATTTTTGAGAAGTTAAGTCTTCTATTGGTCCAAGTGAACTTACCATTTTTCATAATAACATCCACCACTTGACAGTTCAAAATGAACTTTCTGAAGTCTTCCATTACTCTTGTACTCTTCCTCAACCCTCCTTCCTTGTCATCAATATCTAAAATTGCATTGAAGTCCCCAGCCAGGATTACCTTATGCATCTCTAATAATTTCAGTTGCTCATATATCCCTGTCCATACTCTTAGCTTTTCATCTGTCTTAATCGGCCCATAGATATTAAACAAGGGAAAATCGAAACCTCCTGGTTTATATACAATGTTGCAAGCCATCCAAAACTCATTGGACTCTAATGGGATCACCTCAAAAACCTTTGAGTTCCACAAAATTCCAAGGCCTCCAGCAGATCCTCTGGCATCTTGAAATAATCCCTCCCACTTGTTGCAGAATTTGATGAATTCGGCCACCTTATGACCATTTAATTTAGTTTCTCGAAGTAAGATCATTTCAAACTCTAACTTGGCCAAAGATCTTTTGACTAAGCGTCGTTTGTCAGGGGCTGCTAAGCCCCTGACATTCCATGATGTGATTCTCATTTCTATCCAAGGGAGGGGCTGCCTCCCTTGGAGTTCTTCATGTATTCCAGAATGCTAACAATACCTTTTTCTGATGCTTTCTCTTCTCTGATCTGTTTATTGCTTTTCCTGCCTTTGACCCCTTTTGCTTTGCCTAGGAGGGTATTGACTGATTGGCTAATACATCTGGGATCTAGACTGTCCAAGACATCAACTTCATCCTCCTGATCTGAACTACTCATTTCAGTATCGCTTGTGCATTCCTCAATAATGTTTACGACCTAAGAATTAGGCATAGGAGACAAAATTTGGCTTGGCATAGCCACTCTTTCTACGTTATTAATCCCTGATTCTATTTGACAGGGTTGAGAGTTAGGTTCAAGATAGTTATTTACATCAGGCAATGATTTATTTATCGTAGGAGGCTTCTATCTCTGCTCATTCATTTTCTTTAACCATATTGCTTTTTCTTTATCTTCTGTCCTCTGCTTAGTATTATATGCCCTACGCACAAAAATTCTGCAACTTTTGGCTTGATGGGTTTTACTTCCACATCTTTGGCAAACACAAAGTTCTTTCTCAATTTCTATGCCTTGTTCCCATATTCCATTGGCCGTTCTAAGATTTATATGGGAAGGGATCTGTTCGATCGCTACAATTTTCAACCTAGCGTATATATATGAATCATTTTCAATGATTTCTTCATCAATCTCCAGAAGAGTACTGAGCATTCGCCCAATTTTCTGAAGGCATGGATCCCCCCAATATTCGACTGGGAGATTAAACAGTCTAACCCATACCGAAGTTTCATAGACTGCGAGTTTAAGCGGGTTAAAATTTCGTGTCCAAGGCTGAATGTAGAGTGGTAAATTATCGAAAAACCAAATTTTTGAACTTAAGATTTGATCCCTTGTTCCTTTCTTTGTGAAGATAGCCACAAAGAAACCTTTCGACAAAAATTTCACCACAACTTGACTGCCTCAATTTTCTTTTATCCAAGGGTCAATGATTCGCCTAGACATCTTCAAGCCAATGAATCTGGCAATAACTGCGAGATCTTCCCACATATATTTGTCATCAACAACTTCCTCTGTTAAATCAACCTCTACCAGCCTCGACGTGTTGCTTCCTTTTGTGGGATTCTGAATTGGGACATCATCCTTCTTCTATGAGATTTCATTGTTATTACAAAATGTGTGCGTTGGTCCCTGGTCGTTCCAGTCGACTTCCAATATTCGCCACTTTGTCTGCCTATCCGCTGGCTGTTCCTTTCCTTTCCCATCGACTATACCTCGTATTTGGTCATTAGCCTGTTGCTGGAGATTGCCCTCCACCGAGTGACCTTCGGATACTTCCTTCTGCGCATCGCATTCTGCCTTCTGCTTTTCGCACTCGACCTGCCAAGCCTCGCTCGCCATTTTTCACATTATATATTTGTCAGAATTGTTAATCCTTAGATTTTTATTATTATAAAACATAAGTATTTTCCATTTAAAAGAACAAAATATAAGCATTTTCAATTTAAAAGAACAAGAAAAGATGCTGGCAATATTTTTCTATGAAGACTTGCCTATTTTTGTGGGCTAACCTTTATTGTCAAACCTTTGTAAGTAAGGCGGCATATTTTGGAAGGGAAGGATTCTCGGAAACCCGTTAGTGTGGAGATCTCAGTTTTAAGAGATCATTGTTTTAAGCGCTTCTGGATAGATAAACAGAAACTGCAATTGCCATGTCAGGGTTTCTTGGTATATTTTCTCGCAATCTTTCAAGAATAAAAAGAACTGGGAGCATTGGCAGTCGATTTTATGTAGGCCGCCGTCAATTTTTCGTAGCTTCGAGTTCTCCTTCGATCAATGGCATGTTTGGTTCAGTAATTTCATCAGGACCCGCTTCTCACGCACATCTATGGAACAGTACGATATTCAGTAAGCCTTCTTTTCATGTCTTTTTTGTCACCTTGATTTCATTCTCCAAATTTCTTGCAGAGCACGTTTCTCATTATACGAAGTTTCCTCCTCCAGAGGTTTTTATTTCCGTTTTAAAACATTAAAACCAAAATCAAATTCCCATAACATTGTAACCTATCTAGTTCACACTCTGGTCATAGATTGTGGATTATAAATTTTTTTAGTTTAGAAGGATAGAAAACATTCTGGGAAGAGTTGGGCAAGTTTAATGTTGCCCAACTCCTTGCAAAGCTCAAATTCTCTATTCTGAATACTTTAAGAAAAATGCTTTTGTGGAATTTGGTTTTCCCATAGCGGAGATAGTCTCCATTGTAGATTTTCTTAGGGCAGATGTAAAAACCCACCCAGACATCGATAAGGAGTTTTATGGTCATGTAGAATAAATTGCTAGAACAGCCATCGGTAAGAACATGCACCAAGATTGTGACAGCAAAAAATATGGCAAAGGTCCGAAAGATACAAACATTGGGAGAAAATGTAATTTTGGGAATTGACAAAAAAATTGCTAATTTATAATTTGAAAAAAAAATTGTTATAGTTTTGGAAAAATCTTTTCGTTTTTTATTTTCCCTCTTTTATTTTCGAAAGAAATGAAAACTTTTTCGAGTTCTGTCGAATGGTTGTGTGGATTTTTCTCAGATCTTCTGAGAATCCTGGCTATTTAAAAGAATCTTCAAATTCTAGATAAGAAACGTAGGAGATGGAAGCCATGGCCTCAGTTAATCCTCATTGTCACTTAATCGAAATGAATTCATACTGTCACTACAAAAACAAAGTAAAACTTGTTGTTTACCACACAAAATAAGGATTTTAAACACAATGTACAAGGTGCACAAATAAAGGATACACAGAAGTTGCAATTATTCTTTGAGTTATCTAGAACTTCTATGACATTATTGGATTAGCCCATTACAACTTAAACTAATAACAGTCACTAGTTTGTACAAGTAGAAGTATTTTCATTACTTCAGGTTGCACGAGGTGCAGAAGTAGAGGATACGCAAAAGTTTCCCAAGGCATTATTTCACTCTTTGTAACTGAGAACTAAAAACAATCACCATTTGTTCAATCTGAATTATTTTTATTTCAGTTTTGTTTACTTCAAGGACAAGATGGATGAGGTAAGGATATATAGAAGTTTCAATCTTTTTTGGAATTATCTAAGATTCCTAATTTCCTAAGACATCATTTGGTTAGTCCATTGCAACTAAAAACAAAAAAACAAAAAATCTCTAGTTGCAAAACACAAGATTTCTCTTTTCTTTTTGTTAATTCAGGGTGCACAAGGCGCAAAAGTGGAGAATACTCAGAAGTTGCATCCTTCTTTGAGTTGTATCTAATATTCTTAAGACATTTATTTGATTAGCTTGTTGCAACTAAAAATAAAAAACAATTACTGGATATACAAACACAATGACTTCCTTTTGTTTAATTTTATCAGATTTCCACAATCCATAAACTATGCCATTTAGCTGCTTGTAGATTTGATTGTGTGAATTTTTTTGCATCAACTTTTCGGATCACACTCCATGATCCATCATCAGGATGATAAAGATTGCTAGGAGATGTATAATTGTAAGCTGCAGACTTAGCTAGACTCAAGGTGATTTAAAGAATGGGAGGAGAGAGGGGAAGAAGCATGTGGGACAAGGAGAAGGATGAGACATCAAAAAATAACAATGGCTTAGAAAAATGGAGGGACAAATTGAAAAATATAAAAGTAATTGGAATCAATGCAATTGTATAATCTTATTATATGTGACCAAATTATATACAGTTGCTATAAAGACATGGTATGATAAGAGATAATGAAGAGCTAAACTATTGGATAAAAACATAATATAAAGAGATATGAAGAAGAAAGTCAATTGAATAAAACATAGATAATTAAATATAAAATGAATGCCATATAGTAAAACAAAAGATGAGAATTGCAATGATATAAATAGTTGAATTGTTTAATCCTTTTATTTGTTTTTTTAGGTGATGTGGGTCACAAAAGTGAAGGAAACACAAAACTTGCAATCCTTGTTCGGTTATCTACGACTACTAGGACATAAAACAATTAGCCCGTTGCTACTTAAAATTAAAAACAATCACTAGTCCTACCAACTTAAGGGTTTTTCTTCTATTTTCCTTACTTCAGATTGTTGAAAATATTAGCTAAGTTCGGATTATGAAAAATCAAACTTGCATGTATTATTGGGCTAGACTCAAATATGGCGTGTGAAAGGCAATTCATATGTAATAGGGCTGGGCCCTAAAATGTAACGTGCTAAAGAGATTGGACTGGACCAATGTCCAACGTGGTAAATGTTAATTAATAATAATTAATATTTAATGCAAGCCGACCTAAGGTAATCCACCGCCAAAGAAGGGTATATATACATATCAATTTCAAGATGAACATATACAATCATCACACTTGCATACAGCGATCTGCTCTTCCATTTTATGCGATTTATCTCTGCTATCCTTAGCGATTCTGATTGGTCTGCATTTTGGCGAACTCCAAGGGCTTACCAAGCTGTCAAAGTTCTGATTCAGTCTGCAACATCTATCATTATGGCAACTTGCTGTTAGAACAGCAATCAGAGATAGGTCACTTACATTGTAATTGCCTACCATTAATATAATACATCTTAAAGTTTGAGGCTGGGTTTTTTTTCACCTCCAGGAGGGAGGTTTTCCCAGGGTATTGGTGTCTTGTGTTTATTGCTGTTACTGTTCTTATTTACTGTGTTTTATTACTGTCATTACTCATACATAATCTGATTATTGATCAAATTAACACCTAATTGCCTTAATTAACACAGATTGCATGAGCATACACAAAAATTGCAATCTCATTTGGCATATGTAATATTTAAAATTTATGGGAATTAAAAAAAACTAATTCATGAATGATTGCCATTTAGTTTGAATTTTGAAGTAGAAACTTGAAAATAGGAAGATGAATGATCAATGGATATTGGGAACACACATTGAAGAGTTGTTGTTGGTTTTCTTCATCTTCCTCTCTTTTGGTGATTGCAAAAGACTATGGGCTAGGATTTTTGTCATGCCGCTGTGATGTTAGACAAAATCTCAGCATTATTGAAGACAAAATCTCAGCATTATTGAATCTAGCTCACTGCCTCATCTCTGGTAGAAGAGATATCAAGAGTAGCGATTCTACAAAGAGATTGATAACTTGATGGGGATCAGTTAAGGAATGTTGCTAGGCAGCAATTCCATAAAACATGCAAAGAGAACCAATCAAAATTCATTACAGCGATTACGAAAGGCAGCTATTAATAATGAAGGGATGTATCCCTTGTAAAGATTATGATATTAATGAAAAGGTGTCTTTCCCCCACAATTGAAGATATTAAAGAGGAGATCAATTCATTTGAGAAGGCTTAAAAATTACAATCAACTCACAATCCATTCAGCATATCAATTTAGATAATTGATTTAGAACAGCAAATCGGAAATACAATGAGCAATAAGTATAATCAATTCAAGCAGAAATCCTTTATAAAGCTTTCTAGTATTATTTAAAGATTGAATTGCTAATCCATCAAGAAATATTAATCAGCAAAAGTCTAGCAAATATGCTCGTTATCAATTTTGAATTCTATGTAGTATTTGCAAATTGGATGGAGTTCGGGTTCATAGGGTGGGCTAAGGGTTGGAAGGACAGGGTCTTCTCATGCTCTTGACAATCTAGGGTTGGGGTCCTTGGTATTGTCACTGTTGAATTAGGGATGGGGTCCTTTAATTCAACAATTTTGCGAAGTATTTTTGGAAAATTCACAATTTGATCAACTTTGGGTATTGTGCTATGATTTATTGACCTGAATATTACTATAAATTCCTAATCTTTGGTAAAGCTATTATCATATTTTTGAGTAAGTATTAGTGTTTTAAAGCAAAAATAAGGAATATCCCAAAAGGGAACATTACAATTGGTATCAAAGCTTTGATCTTGCCATCTTGAGGATCAAAAAAACAAGCATATGCAATTAAGCCAAAGAGCCTTGGAAAGGGACAATAGAAAACTAGAAGCAAGTCAAGGTAATCAAATGGGTTATCTGGAGGGAAATCTAGTAAATGAATTGAAAAATTATATGGAGAGACAAAGAACAAACAACACAATTGCTTCTCTAAGCGATTCAAAACATGAATTATACAATTAGTGCTATTAGGCCTAACCAAATTAATGGAAGGGACTTTAATCCAAACCATTCCGAGAATAACAATTGGATTTCACCTAGTGACAAAGCCCACATTCTTACCAAGAGAGGAGCAATCACCAAAAGATGAAGAACCTATGGTAACAAATGACATTGATGAATGTGTGGAAGCATATTCAAGAATTGATCCTAACCTTAGAAAGCATATTGCATTTAAAGAATATTATAATGCAAGGTCGAGAAATACCTCAAGAGGAGAAGGAAGGCAGCCCAACAAAGATTTACAACAAAAAGTAAGATGACTTTTCCCACTTTTGATGGTTTGGGGAAGTTCATTGCTTGAGCATGCGTTCTAAAACTACGTACCTATCTTTCTATGTGTACCATGATGGAAGACAAAGCTATTAAATTTGCCATTCTTCACTTTAGAGAGAATAGCATATGAATGGTAGCATCATGGATTAATCACACAACGACATCATCTCATTGTAACATACAACAACTTTACACAAAGAGTTGTAGAAAGGTTTGATAGGAAGAACCCGAAGATGCATTTTAAGGAGTTAACACACCTAAGAAAACAAGGTTTCATGGAAGAATATGTTACAGAATTCCAAAGGATCTCTGTCATGATGCCAAATATTACCAAAAGTGGACTTAAGTTTTTATTTATTGAAGGACTCTTCGAATCACTTAGAGGATTGGTTCAAGCTTTTGAGCCATTATCATTACAAGATGCTATTCAAAAGGCCTTAAATTTTGAAGACTCAACATCTAAAAACAAGACCCATCACAAGGGTCACACAAGCAGCCCTTTGCCTAGGATAATTGGAAACCAAAAGCATTGCCTCCTCAATCCAACAAGGAGGAAGAATTTTTGAAAGAGATTTGAAAGAAGAATTTATGTTTCCATTATACAGAACCATGGAAGTTGGGTCATCAATGCTTCAAGAAGAGACAAATTTGTTGCGTAGAAGCAATAAGGGATGATGAATTTGAGGAGAGATAATTTGAACTCGAAAGGAAGAAGAGTCAAGATGAAACAAGATGATGAAAAATTTGCAAGTGGTATAGTGGTCACACTCTTAGGGGCACCCATGAATCACCCATTTAGAATTCGTAGTGTTTTACAAGGAGAAAAGGTTATTGTCTTAATGGATAGTGGGGCTACACATAACTTCATTGATGTAGGTCTAGTAATGAGGATGGAGTTAAAAGCTGAAAATTTTGAAGGTTTCAAGGTAGTCATAGTGGGTGGCTTCACTACTCCTTGCAAACAACAAATCCAACAACTAAAAATTACATTGGGTATACACCAAATAAGTGAAGATTTCTATGTAGTAAACATGGGAGATACATACGCGGTTTTGGGCATTCAACGGTTACACTCCTTAAGAAGATATTATCAAGATTTTTAAAAGATGGAACAATGTTTCCAACACAATGGCCAAGAAGTAATTCTACAAGGTCTATTAGATGGCTCACCGAGGGTGGTGCCATCAAAAAGGATGGAAAGAGCTTTTAGGCATGGGTAAGTATGGTGGGTGACACAATGCATGATCCTTGATAGATCTTTGTCAAAGGAGGAAAGACTATACATGTTGATATTCAATCTATCTTAGACAAGCATAAGGGAGTTTTTAGCAATATTCCACCTGGACTACCTTCTAAGAGGGGTTTTGAACATACCATTGAACTAGAAGAAGGGATAAAACCTGTCATTACCACATCTTATTGACACCCAAAAAGATACAAGGAAGAAATTGAGAAACAATTAAGGAGTTAGATGAGATAGGGCATATACAATCTATCTCTAGCCCTTCTGCTTTTTCCATAGTGTTGGTTAAAAAAAGGATGGCACTATGAGAATGGGTATTGACTATAGGGCTCCTAAAAGAACTATCAAGAACCGATGCCCCATCCATAGGGTTGAACTAATAGATGAACTTCATGGTGCAATATACTTTTCTAAGATTGATTTCCGTTTCAGGTATCATCAAATAAGAATGAAGAGAGAGGATGTTTGTAAAACAACCTTTAGGTGTCATTTTTGCCATTTTGGCCATTTTGAATTTCTACTCATACCATGTGGACTAACTAATGCCCTAGCCACATTTCAATTTTGCATGAACCACATATTCAACAAACAATTAAGGAAATTTATTTTGGTGTTCTTTGACAATATATTGATTTACAATACTTGGGAGGATCACTTGAGCATGTTGATGAAGTCTTGGGAATATTTGAGCAACAATCGCTATTTGCTGAAGCGTCCAAACGTGAATTTGGGATGGATGAAATTTCTTATATATGACACAAGACAAATGCCTAAGGAGTTAATGTGGATGGAGAAAAGATCAAGGTAATAGCAGATTGGCCTCAACGAAAGACTGACTCATTTAAGGGAATTTTTAGGACTCTGCAATTATTATAAAAGATTTGTCAAAGGATTTTCAAAGTTAACTAATCCATTAATAGATTTGACTAAGAAAGGTGCTTTTTCATGGAGTGAGGAGGCCCAAAAGCTTTTGACAAACTCAAAGAAATTAAATGAGTTTTTGTCTAGTGTTAGCCATTTTAGACTTCTCTTTTTCATTTGAGTTAGAATGTGATGCTTGAGGAGAAGGTATTGGAGTTGTACTAATGCAAAATAGACACCCAATAGCTTTTGAGAGTCACAAGCTTAAGGAGACAAGAAGGCATTTTTTAGTCAATGACAAAGAAATATTGGCTATTAGTAATGTTCTATCCAAGTTTAGACAATTCCTAGTTTACCAACCATAACAGTTTAAGATTATTTTTTAACCTAAAAGAACTAATTGATAAACAACAAAAGTGGGTCAGCAAGTTGCAAACCTATGAATTTGATATTGAGTACACAAGTGGAAAGAATAATGCTGTGGTTGATGCTTTATCATGAAGACATCACCTATATTCTATGATGGACATCTTTGCGAACAATACTGGCTGAATATGCCAAGGATGCATTGGTGAATGGCATATTAGAAGGAAAACTACAAGATGACAAATACAAGGTAGTGAGGAGCTCATTCTTTGCAAAGATAGAATATATCTCATCCCAAGATGGAAAATGATGGCCTTCACTCAATCAGTCGCATCACCTATAGCCTACTTGGAGGTGAGTGGACACAAGTCGATAGTTTCCATATCATACTCATCGGGTGTAATTTCTCCTTCATATTTCTCAACTCTAGGAGTGGCTATTTGCAATTTTCTTGATCCTGAGTCATCTTTGATCACCTTTGATATCTTTGTGGCTTTCCTCTTCTCAGTAACTTCTTGAGTTCGGCTTAGAAGACTCGCTATGTCTTATGTTTGTTCTTCTTCTTTGGCCATTATCACTTGTTGAGCTAATCTTTCCTTTAACCACTCCGGAATAGAAGATCTCCCTTCTTGAATTTGTGCTCCTTCGATCATTTGCTCATCTCTAGGTGGTGAAGTAGTTTCATCATTATCCTCTCCACCTTCTTCAATCTCCTGAATGAGGTGTGTGAAATCTTCTTGCTCTTGAGATGCCTTCCCTTTGTCTTTAGCATTGTGAACTGTAGACTCAGCTGATTCATTAGCTCCTTGACTCAACTCTTTTTCTATCCTTAGTTCTTCTGGTCTGGAAGGAGGATGATTCGCACTTGATTTATGCTTCTTCTTTGCGGGTTCTTTGTCACCATGATCTTCCTTCCTTTTTGATCCTCTTGAATGAGATGGTTGTGGTGCGCCGCCACTTGCACTAGCTTCATCTTCATCTCTATTTTCTTCTAAGTGGAACGTTGGTGTTACATTTTGCTCCTTCAATTTTTGGTGCTGCACATCTACCCATATGCGAGATTGGTTTCATTAAACTCCTTCAAATCGTCAATCTCCAAATCTGCCCATTTGAATTTGACTTCTTTGTCTTCTTTGACGTAAGCTCCTTGAAGATATCTACCACTATCTTGAACTTGATCGGCTACATGAAACAACTTGCCTTCTCTGATGAAATTGAGTGGTAGCCTAGAATACATCTTCCTTTTTACCTCTATATCATTTTGAATATTCATCCAGTAATCTTCAATATACCATCGATGCCTGTTGTTTCTTCCCAATACATCTTTCACCTTGCCGTATGGATCAAAGCACTCTCTCATTGTGAATGGCTTGAGTGAGTGAAGTGCTAATTCTCGCTCGACATCTTCGGCTGCATGAATGGATGGGCATGACTCAATGGAATCTCCAAGTGT
Source organism: Cryptomeria japonica (assembly GCF_030272615.1). Taxonomy (NCBI): domain Eukaryota; kingdom Viridiplantae; phylum Streptophyta; class Pinopsida; order Cupressales; family Cupressaceae; genus Cryptomeria; species Cryptomeria japonica. Next base: position 203,544,859 of record NC_081409.1, read on the forward strand.
GATGGGAAAAGAAACACCAGCTCCATGTCTATGTCTATATGCTTTAATATATGCCAATAACTGTCTCACCACCTCAAGTAGCACAACTCTGTTAGTTGGGTACTGCGGCCATGCACCATGTTGTTCTACCAACGCCTGCTCTTCTGGAGAGAGTCTTTGTTGTGATCCACCTCGAAACTGCCTTGTGATATGCACAGTGAATGCATCATTCACCCTCCTGTAGTGTTGTTTCGGTGGATGTTTGAGTTGCGGATAACAATCATACACCTTGATCTCTCTAGGTCTCCTTCCATTTACGCCTGTATACATGAGTCTTGGATATTCAAAATTTCTCGCAATGGAGTATATGACGTAAGAGCTCATATAGAACGTCCTGGTGCGTATTAGCCTCCTTAATTGCTTATCAATGCTGTTACTAATAAGTCTTGCCCAATTGATTGCCTTCTTGTCACGGGTGACAGTTTCAATGTAGTAGAACATCCATTCCTCAAAGTATGAAGCCTCAGGTGCACCAACCAATCGATGGAGCAAGGTGATGAAATCTCTATATTCATCATGGAAGTCGATCCTGTGCAGTCTATCTGGCCATCTGCTTCTTCCTCCTCTACTCTTCTTCAACCAAAACTTGTCAATGATCTTCGCGCAAGCATCAGGATTGTCATCATATGCTGATTTAGCTCCTTCCAAGGTTATGTAGATCTTTTCCTTGGGCTCAGGTAGATGAAACGTCTCGCTGATTGCTATCTCTGAGAGATATATTCTCCTTGATTCTGAGTCATAGTGTTGAGCACACTCCATGATGAGCTCATAGCATTGTACCACGGGAGGAAAGCCGGCTGCGTTTATGAGTCCACTTCCGATCATCTTCTTAGCTGTTGGTGTAGGTTCGTTGATGTATGATGGGTGGCGAAACTTCTTGGTGTTGAACTTGCCAAGATGAGTGTCTCCAACTTTGCTCGAATTCGATGTGATTTGGCTCTCCAATGCACTCCCCTTCATATCTTCCTTGATGAGCGCTTGGCGGGAGAGAGTCTTGTTTTGTTTGGGAACTGCCATCTTTCACCTATAAGAGATGTTCAAGTTAGATTAATGGTGAAAGGTAGGTAAAATTCAAATTCAAATCAATCTTCTTGATGAATATGATCTTAATAGCTGAAAAAGATTGATTTGGTGGTTAATGTAGATCTGATTCAATGAAATTTAGTCACAATTTAACCATAATCAGACCTAAGATGACTCTTCTATCAAGCAAGATGCTATACTTCACCTCAGATTTTACTGATTTCACCTTACTTGAAGACTAAATGATGATAAAAATCTGCAAGAGCTGGGTAAAGATGAACAAATTCGCCCTTCAAAGGATATACTTGCTGATCTTTTGTGTGAATTCGCCTTAATGAAGACATTGCTGCTGATCCTTTTGGAGTAAATTCGCCTTCTTGCTGGTAAATTCGGCAAGCTCACTTATGAAATTCGCTGACTGCTAATGAAATCTGCTAGCTGCTGATGAAATTCGCTCAAGAAAGAAGAGACAGTTTGTTTGATTTGATGTTGAAATGATTGTTTCAATCCTTCCTTTATAGGCGATCTAGGTAAATGGTTGTGTCTTTTACCCTAAGGCCGACTTGCTATGAAATAAAATTAAATCAAAAACTTCCCTTGGCCGACTTGTCTCTAGATCAATTTTGAATTTGTTTTGGGTGCTCAAATCTTGCATTAATTGATTTTGAAAACATGAACTTCGCTCCATTTTATTAATTCATGAACTTTGCTCCTATCTCTCAACTCCCGAAGTATGAACTTCACTTCACTTCTTCAATTCATGAAGTATGTTCGTCTCTTTAATCATTCAATTCATGAAATATGAACTTCGCTCCAAAGGCTTAAGTCATGAAGATGTTGAATCTCACTCGTATCCATCAACTTGTGAAGTTAGCTTGAGAAGTGCAACTCATGAAGCAATGATTTCGCTCCAAAACCTTTGAACCTGAAGTTCGCTCCAATTCTACAATTCATGAAGTTGTAAAATCGCTCCAAATCTATAGTTCATGAAGTAAAAAACTTTGCTCCTCTTGGTGGAATCATGAAGTTCATTTGGCATTGTGTTTACTCAAGGCAATCATCCTTCTTCTCTTACTCAACTTCGCTTATGCTTGTGCTTGTTTATTGATGAAATTCGCTCCAAAAGGTAAAATCATGAAGCTTGCTCCTAAAAGCCAAGTCATGAAGTTCAAACTTCGCTCCACTCTTGCAACTACCGAAGTTATTAACTTCGCTCCAAAATGATGATTCATGAAGTTTTCAACTTTTAATTCATTTCACTCTTAAAAATCGCTCCATTTTGCAAGATCATGAACTTCACTCCTTAACCCAAACTCATGAAGTGGCAAACTTTGCTCCAAATCTTAAACTCATGAAGTAACAAACTTCGCTCCAAAACTCAATCTCATGAAGTAGCAAACTTCGCTCCAAAACTAAAACTCATGAAGTAGCAAACTTCACTCCTCTTGGTCTAGTCATGAAGTTTGGATTTCGCTCCATTCTAGCAATTTGTGAAGTAGAGGACTTTGCTCCAATTTGCTCAAACATGAAGTTGACATTTTCTTGTAGGCTTCAAACATGAAATTCATTTTGATCTCCTTGCATAATCATGGAATTCGCTTCAAATCCCTAAATCATGAAGTAGGAGATTCGCTCCAACATACAAAGTCGTGAAGTTGTCATGTGATTTGCTTCAAATTGCCCAAATATGAAGTTCGCTTCAAGTTATTGACTCATGAAGTAGACTCAAGCATGAAGTTTATTATGATCATCTTGCATCTTGATGAAATTGTAAAATTCACCTCAAATGTGCAACTCATGGAGTTGATTCTTGATTTCCCAAACATGAAGTGAGTGTTCACATCTTTCTCTATTCTTCCATTTTCACCATGAAGAAATTCACTCCAAATCCCTCTATTAATGCATGATAGCTTTGGTAAGATAAATGATTGAATGAGAGATAAATGAAGTCTCTCATTCAATCATTTATCCTATCGATAATTATGATGAAAAACTTCAAGCTATTAATCCTTCATTTGATAAACCATTCTTCATTTGTATATGATCAATCTACTTAGTTCGATCAAATGCTTAACTATCAATTATCATCCTATAGCATAGAATCCAGATTTAATATCGGTTACATTATTTGTGTTCACCGATTATTAAATCGGATTAACCAATACAATCCGATTTATATCGGTTAACATATTTAATATAATGATTATCGGATTAGTATCGGATGTTAATATATGTTCGCACCGATTGATATCGGGTTATGCTCCGATTAATATCGGGTGGCAAGGTAAAATACACCGATTGTTATCGGTTGTTAAGACTAGCATACACCGATTGTTATCGGGTGTTAAGATAAGCATCCACCGATTGTTATCTGGTGTTAATGTAAGCATACACCGATTGGTATCGGTTGTTAAACAAACACCGTTTATTATTACTGCGATTAGCAAAGGGGCACGATCAAGTAATGTCTTGATCGGTCAAGACATGACCGGTCAAGGCATTGCTTGATCATACCCAGCTTGCTATATAGATCAAATGGCATTTGTGAGAAAGGACATCGAAATTAATAAATGCTCCTCTCATCTGCCATACAAAAGAAGATAGTCAGATCTATATTTTAAAATCAGTAATACATAGAACAAGATAATATCAACTAGAATATAACTTGCATATTGAATGTAAATTGAACATCATTTACACCCTCAAGGATGAAGTTCGCTCTAAATATCTCCAACATGATGTTCTCTTCAATCTCCTCACACCTGAAGTTCGCTCGAATCTCCTTGAAGCTGAAGTTCGCTCGAGTCTCCTTGAAGCTGAAGTTCGCTCCAATATGTGAAATCATGAAGTTGAAACCTTAAGACAGACTCAGAGATGGGAGGATTACAAATGATCATTTCATTACATATTCAAATGCTCAAACTCATTCTTTCACCAATTCTCAAGCAAAAGGCTCAAGGAAAATTCACTCATCAACCATTCAACATGAAGTGGGCAATTTCAATGAACTTCTTAACTAGACCCTTAATTATCTAACATGAAATGCAAACCTTAAACTCACTCATTTCATCCTGAAAAGCAGAGAGAGAGGCAAGACTAAGCAACTAGAAATCTTAAAAAAAAGGGGGTTGCGATGTGTGATGTGGTCACAACAGGTCTATCTTTAAATCTGTATACTCTTCCTTCTTATGTCTGCATTCCAACTCCTTTAATATTCTTCCTTTAAATGTAACTTATCTTTTTATTCTTCACACACACCACTCATAAAATATATTCTTTTTTTTACTATACTCCACTATCTCATTTCTCAATTCTGAAATATTCTTCCATATGCCACGTACTTGCATCTATATCAAAAACTGATGTCTAATCCCTTTATATACTTCACACACACCCTTTCATCGAAGCATTGTAATTTTCCAAATGGTTGTGACCATGATCATCCTTTTGAATGTAAAAGATGTATTTTATTTATTAATTACTCCTTTATAGAAAAGCATCCTTTTCTTATTAATTTGCACCTCTTGCTGACTTTGGTCAAATATTTTTATTTTGACAAATCGTTAAAGCTTCCGTAATTCTATTCGATATCTTTCTTTACTCATGAATAGCAATAGAGGATTCCACGATTATAGAGTATAGGCGCATCAAACTATATTGGAGATCATCTACGTCAAACATTACTTATTCAAACATAATCATTATATGATGAAGTCGCTGATCTGCATTCACCCGGTCTCAGAATTTTCTTTTGGCTCCATTCTTTATAGGCATACTATTAATCGGTCTTGATAAAGTCATACCATATTCGTATGCTTATTAATATACTTTATTCATCGGCTTGTGATCATTCTAATATAATTGTTGTTGTTAATTTCCAGTGCTGCCTTTGACAATGGTATACAATCTGTGAATCACTTTTCAATGCCACAAATGATTTTCATTTGATATATTTCCACTAAGTCGGTTTCATTGTTACCTGTCTCAAGAACTTCTTCACACGTATATCAATATATCGCTGCATCATAATTGTTTTGTTGTATGATCGCTGCATCAACTCGATCCTCAAAGGATTCTGCATATAATGAGGTCTCCTTATCTTTAGTGCTGCTTTTGACCAAGTTATATATGTCTTGTTTATCGCTGTGCATACATGAATCGCTGCCTTACTCAATACATACCACTGCAATTCTTTAATACATAGTCGCTGTTTGTAATATTTTCACAGAGTCGATAACGTTTTCAAACTGCTGTGCATACATGGTATTAAGTATAAGAGTGATTGGTCAATATAATCGTTGTTCTTATTATCTATCATTGCCACGTCTTCCAACACATAGAATGACTATATAATCTATGTATGGTCATTTGCCGACTCTTCTAACTCCTTTATCTCTGTGTCATGTATGCTGGCTATCTCAATAGGATGTAGTAATAGCTGCACATATCATATTCTTTTTATGAGTCACCGTTATAATAATTACAACTGCATACACCTAGTTCATTACAATCGTTGCTCCTTAATTCTCTTTTAATAGTGTAGATATCTAAAACATGTTAGTCGCTACTTTAATCACAAGAAAGTCGGCATATAGTGAAGTTGGTTGTCCACTGCTATCATAATGTGGTTGATGAATTAATTCCGCTTTAGTATATTTGGACTTCAATCATTTGTAGTACTCGCTGCTATATGAACAAGTTTTGTTTTCAAGGGATTCGCTTCTTCCTTTGTAAACATCAACATTAATCTTTCTCAAGGATTAATTGCTGTGTGATGTGTCACTGCTCTTTTGGGCTGATTGCTATGTCTGATAGCATTAATAGTTCATATAATGCTGTCGCCTGCACTTCTTTGGAAGATATTTTATTGACAATTTAAACTTTTATGGTCATTGCTTGCATTCTAAAATATCTTCGTCCTGATCTTATAGAGAATAAAAACTCATCCTTAAGAGCAGGTTCAATGAATGTAGTATAATAGACTCTTTCCTTGGGTATCATAAGATTCTAATTGTATCAGTCTCATATATATAGATGATACAAGTAGCTTTCTTTGAGGATCATTGCATATTTACACCTACTACAATATTTTCACTCTTGACCTTAATGACAAACATTATCTTCTTTCCTTCTTGGCATCAATGACAACTTCGTCTTCTCACCTTTGACATCAATGACAACATTTCTGACATAGGATTGTTACAACCTTTGCCAATACCAAATAAAAAATGGAACATCATTTCAATGGATTTTATTATAGGTTTTTCAAAGGTGCAAGAGAAGGATTGTATATTTGTGGTGGTAGATTGATTAACTAAGTATGTTCATTTTCATGCAATATCTTCTGAATTTAGAGCACTACAAGTAGTCGATCTCTCCTTTAGGGAATATCTAAATTACATGGGCTACCTAAGAACATTGCTAGTGATAGAGATAGTAGATTTCAGTTTATTTTGGCAAGAACTCTTTAAGTTTGCTGGAACAGAACCTACCCCAAGCAGTAGTTACCACCCATAAAGAAACATGCAATCTGAAATTTTAGATAAGTGGCTTTGATGGATATTTGCGGAATTATGTCATAGGACAACAAACAGCTTGGGTCAAATGGCTACATCTTAGAGAATATTGTTATAATACTACTCATTATATGTCAATAGGGACAAGTCCTTTCAAGGCACCATATGGGTATGAGGCAATATCATTTGGAGATTTGATTCTAACAAAAAGTAGACTTTGTGGAGCAAGAGGCTTGGTGCAACAAAGTGTAGATTAATTAAACACACTCAAAGATAACTTGCATCACACCCAAAATCAACAAAAGATATATGCTGATTGTCGAAGATTTAAGAGAACATTTGAAGTTGGAGACTTAGTTTTCATAAGTTACAACCTTACAAACAATCCTCTGTCAAGGGGAGTGAAGTTGAGAAACTCAAGCCACGATTCTGTGGGCCTTATAAGATCATAAGAAGGATCGGCAAGGGTGCTTATTGATTTGGAGTTGTTGGCAAACAATCAAATCCATAATGTCTTACATATATCTTGCCTCAAGAAGGCGTTGGGTCAACACGTTACACCATGTCCGGAGTCACCCCTGCTATTAATTTTGGAATTTGATGCCATCATTGATATGAGAGAAAAGAAATTAAGAAACAAAGTTATTCCATAATACTTGGTTAAATGGAAGACTCCACTTGGGAAGGAGTGGGAATTTTTGATAATCCTAATTTAAAATTGCTTGTGGACAAGCAATCTTGGGAAGGGCGAATTGTTATGCCCCCGGCATGTTAGGCAAAATTGCAGCGCTATTAAATCTAGATCGCTGCCTTATCCTTGATAAAAGAGATATCAAGAGTGGCGATTCTACAAAGGGGTTGATAAGAATTAGTTAAGGTATGTTGTTAGGCAGCTATTCCATAAAACGTGCAAAGAAACTAATCAAAAGTCATTACCATGATTACTAAAGGCAGTGGCTAATAATGAAGGGATGTATCCCTTTCAAAGGTTATGATGTTAATGAAATGATGCGACTTTCCCCCACAATTGAAGATATATAAGGGGAGATCAATTCATTTGAGAAGGCATAAAAATTACAATCAACTCAAAATCCATTTAGCATATCAATTCAGATCATTGATTTAGAACGGCAAGTCAGAAATACAATCAGCGATAAATATAATTAATTCAAGCAGCAATCCTTTATAAAGCTTTCAAGTATCATTTAAAGATTGATTTCCCAATCCATCAAGAAATATTAATCAGCAATAGTCTAGCAAATATACCAAGTTATCAATTTTGAATTCTAGCTAGTATTTGCAATCGGAAGGGGTCCAGGGGTGGGCTAAGGGTTGGAAGGACAATGTCTTTTCATGTCCTTGACAAGCTAGGGACAAGGCCCTTTAATCCAATAGTTTTGCAAATTATTTTTAGAAAATTCATGATTTGATCAATTTGGGTATTGTGCTATGATTTACTGACACCTGATTATTATTAAAAATTCCTAATCTTTGATAAAGCTATTATCATATTTTTGAGTAAGTATCATTGTTTTAGGCATAGATAAGGAATTTCCCAGAAGGGCATATTACATTTTTATTGGTATTTTAGGTTGGGGGGCCTTAGTGGGTCCCCTTATTAGGTCTAGGTCATATATGTTTTTTTTAATTAATTTCTTTAACAGAAGTGATTTTAATTTTTGTAATAATATTTGGGATGCCCTCAAGGATGACTTGGTATCCTTCAATCTTTCTCCCAAAGGGCAATGTCCTTAGAGACGTCTTGTTTTGGTAGGGTTGCCCTAGGGGCAGTGCCTTGTTGGGGGCTATGGATGACATAGGGGGCAATTCATCTTTCTTGCCACACTTTGGATGTTCATAGAAACCCTAGGGTTGTATCCTTGTGTTAGACTTTATATCATTGTTTAGGGAATTAAGAGTAAAAAAACAAACAAACAACATACTTTGTATTCATTATAAGTATATATATAAAAAAAGAATATGTATTAAAGCATCTAAGAATAAAAACCAAATTTAGAACTTAGAAACATAAGTAAGGTAAAAAGGCAAGACTTTTGATGTTTGAAAGTGAAAAAAAATCAGCAAATACTTTATCGTTCAATTACAATGTGTTACTAATTCAACTTATAGCTATTGTATACAAGTATTTGTACGATGTGACATAAACAGAACAAAACTTACAACAAATGATACGTAACAAAGAAAATCTGAAAAGTGGATGGATTTTGTCATTCACATACCTCCTTCCTCCTCCCTTTTTTTTTCTCCTTTTCTTTTCAGTTCTCCTTCATCTTCTTGCTTCCAATGTTAAATTGTAATAATGCAAAGTGCTAATGTTTATATCTACATCACAAAATATGGGCTAGGGTTTGGTTGTTAAAGTGCAAATATTTAGGTTGGGGCCTTGTCGTTTTAGGTTTTTTTGTGCCTTGACTGTTTTTATGATGGTGGGGACAATTGGGGGCTTTATAGGGACATTGGGGATGGGACGCTGTCACCAAACTGCAGTGGAAAAATAGTCACATTCCAATTAAAAGAAAAAGCTTTGGGATTGGGGAGAGATGTTCTGTCCATCTCCCTGCATCTTTGGTCCATAGTAAAACAATAACCAATTGGAAATAGAAGCAAACACACCTAGCACAAAACATTTTACTGTGGAAACCCTTGTGTGGGGTAAACATGTTAGTGTCATCTCTCTCTTTCATGAAATAAGTAACCTACAAAGAACTCAATAGAGCATCACTTTCAACTTTGCCACTTCTTTCTCTTTCTCATCGTGATATCCCAGACTCAGATATTGCTTCATATCTGATATGGGTTTTCGTTTTTGCTCATATTTTGTTTCATAATAATATAATATTGTGACATGCAAACATGCAGATTGAACATGCAAGATCAACAATACAGATTTTCAAATCTAAATAAGCCAATGTTATTCTTTGATATAGAAAAGTATTACTGTTTACAAACACATGCTGCTGTTACAAATCAAAAGATGCCTAATGCCATCAAGTAGCACATACTCGGAATGCCTCCATACATAAAATAACAAACCCTCTGAAAATCTGCAAGATAGATCATCGAATATCCATGAAAATTGATCAATGATGTGCAATTGTGAATCTTGAAATGAATTCACCAAGTGGGCTGATCTGGGTTTCCGTCCAAATAGCCAAAACCTCTAGGGTTTATTGAACCTGCAAGCTAAAGCTCTCAAGCTTTCAAGGAAAAGCTTTTTTGAAAATAACAACTCAAGAATGAATCCTCGTTGCACTTTTTTGTCCTTTTATAATACTTTTCTTTTTTGAAAGTAATACTCTATTTTATCTCTCTTAATTTTCTTTTCCCCTCAAAAGTTGACTTTACTTTATAATTTGTCATTGACATTATTATAAAGTCACTTTATAAAATAAATTATGTTCAGCTGCTGATTAATTAAATTTAAATAATCCCATAGGACTTAGGACTATTTAACATTTAATTAATTAATTATCACTCGAAGCAAAGGGGAGATTATAGTCCTCCCACCCCAAGATTGCTTGTCCTCAAGCAATCACATGTATCAACTCTGCATTAAGCTCAAGTATTCCAGCCAATACGTGGATCCCCAAATTAATCTAGGACCTTGGTATGTTTTCCCATGTGTATCTCCTTTAAGCTTCCACTGCTCCACTCTAATATAAACATCATTATGCCCAAAGTTGTGAAGCAACTCATCATGATCCCAATGAAGTAGTGCACCAAACATGCCAATGCCAAGATCCCAATTTAGTGCGCTCACACACCAATGAAAAGTGGAGGAATAGATGTCTCTTATCATGCCGCCAATGCCAAATGTCCATCTAAATTTGAATGAGTTCCCATGGATGTGAGAAATTATCATTACAAGTGCACAATCAATCATTTCAATCCACCATATGCTGCTGGAAATCCCACTCAAAATGATGCCGCAAGTATCTCTAATGACAAACGACGATGGAATCTCATCACTATTTCAACCTCTAACAAAGGAAGAATGATCCCAATCTTTCCAAATCCTCCAACCACCTACTGTCCTAAAGAACCAATTTGAAGTCTTTGTGATCAATAGTGTAAAACAACCATCTATCACCTTTGTGAGAACTCTAACCCAATGAACTATGGCTGAAAATTTCATGCTCAGAAATGTAGAACAACCCTCTATCCTTGTGATGTAACTCAAAATCCATGTTGATTGTAATTAGGGAATGGCGGATTCCAATTGCCTTGGGCAACATTGGAATCCGCCCAAGGGGGCCACCCCCTTTCTCCAACGTGTAGGGCTGGGCCCTATACCTCACGACACTCCATTAAACCCACGCTACATAATAAAACCCCATGCCACATACAAGGTAGTGTGCTCCCACAAATAGGGCCAACCCTATCCTAACATGGCATTTCGATAAAAGGGAAATATTAATAATTAAAACCACCAATTAAGTTAAAAGCCGACTCAATTAGTCTCTTGCACTCCATATAAATAAATGGCATCTTCACTCCATTAGACACACAATCAATGTATCCTTATGCGAAATATATATCTGTTGATAATGCAAAATTCACATATGCCAAATGAAGCAAAGTACATATTTGATTAATGCGAAAGGTTGGTGAAGGAACTTATGTGAATCATCCCTGCCATTTGAAGAAGCAAACATCAAGTTCATATTGTCACAAAGGAGGCCGAGTTGTTCCAGAATTGAAGTGCTACGGTTACGGATCAGTTTCAAGCATAAATGCAGACCTAAGATACATCAAGAGTGTAGATCTAGGGCTTGAGTCTGAGTGCTGGTTGGTGTGTCTAAGGGGCAGATAAAAGTGCAGACCTGTTGTTGATTCCATCAGCCCTAAGTGCAAACACTTCAGACATCTTCAAGCACTTGAGATAAGTGTTGTAACTGTTATATGAATATAATCCATAATCAAATCTGAGGATCTTTTCTGGCTGGGTTTTTCCTCCTAGGAGGTTTTCCCAGGGTAATTGTGTTTTTTGTTCTTATTTGTTCATTTCTATGCTATGCCTAAATCTAACAATCTCTAAATTCTACAACAAACAATTTAATTAGAAACTAAATTCTGATTTCTAAGTTTTACATTAAATCTGAAAGTATAAAATTAACATGGTATCAGAGCTATAGGCTAGATCAACTTTCAGATTTCAGAATTTAGTACTTCTTTATTTTTAGATTGTTGTCTCATTCACAGGTCAGGTCAAGGGGGCTGAAAGTTGAAGATAGGCTTGATGGAAATCTCAATTTTGCTGCATGGAAGGTTCGAATCATGTTGGCTCTAGAGGAAGATCTTCTTCACTTCATAGAAGAGAAATAGCTAACCGAACCTACGAATGCAGCTGAGCTAAAACAATTCAAAAGGGATGCTGCCAAGGCCAGAAAGCTTCTCATTGATTCAGTTAAAGACCACCTAGTCACCTCCATTGCCTCTTTCACTACTGCAAGGGAAATGTTCAGTCATCTACAAGGTACATATGAAATTAACAATCTCAGTAGGGCAATTACCTTAAGACAACACCTACTTAATATCAAAATGTCAAAAGAAGATTCTGTTATTTCCTATTTTATGAGAATTTCAGAACTAAAGAATCAGCTAGGTATAATTGGATATAACATGGAAGACAAGGACCTTGTTATGATTGCCCTAAATGGTTTACCACACTCATGAGAGTCTTTTATTCAAACCATAAGCGGTAGAACTGAGTTACCTACCCTCGATCGCCTTAAGAATGATTGCATTCAAGAAGAATCACGCTGTATCACAAGAGGGCAAACCAAAAGTTCTCATGTAGATGACCAACACATGCTTGCAGCCCAATGCAAGAAAGGTGGAAATTGGAAGAAGCATTATCCAAAGAGAAACAGAGAATTCAGACCACCTAGTTCTCAGCACTCTTGGAAGAAACCAAGAGATCTCTCGTGTTCGATGTTTCAGATGTGACAAATTTGGTCACTATGCTAAAGAATGTCAGAATGATCCTACTCAAAGAGAAGCCAACTTAAATGAAGTCTCAGAACAAAATGATGACTTCTTATTCATCTCTGCCCTGTCAAGTAGCATACCCATAGACAGTAATACATGGCTGATTGACAGTGGTGCTTCCAAACACATCACAGGCTACTGTAATCATCTTTCAGACTTAGTATAAAAGGATATCAGTCTTCGCGTGGTAATTGGTGACGATGCTCGATATTCGGTAAGAGGTTTTGGCACTGCTTCTTTAAATTTAGACTCTGGTATTTTACTTCACCTTAATGACATTATTTGTTCTTGAAATTAAAAGAAACTTAATTTCCATTTCTGCTCTAAAAGGTAAAGGTTATCAAATTGCATTTTCTGAGGGAAAAGTACTTGCTTGGCCTAAGAAATCTAATTTCAAATCTGCTCGTGTAATTGGTAATAGATATGATAGTTTATATAAGCTCTCCACTAACCCTGTTCAAGCCCTCATTAATGTGGCTCCTGAATCTTGTGAGCTATGGCATAGCAGACTTGGACACTTACACTATCAAGCTCTTCCCTCTCTTGAAAAGTTAGTCAAAGGTATGCCTAAACTCAGTCAAATTCATGATAATACTTGCAAAGGTTGTGCTATAGGTAAAAATGTTAAAAGCCCTTTTCATAAAAGTGAAAATAGAGCTAAGGATAAATTAGAACTTGTTCACTCTGATTTATGTGGTCCTATGTCTATAGCATCTCCTAGTGGATTTCTTTATTACGTAATCTTCATAGATGATTTGTCTAGGAAAACTTGGATATAATTCCTGAAATCTAAAGAATCCGATGAAGTCTTAAGTAACTTTAAAGAGTTTAAGGCACTGACTGAAAATTCCTCTGGTAAAAGAATTAAATGTTTAAGATCTGACAATGGAGGTGAGTATACCTTCGGTAGTTTTTATGATTTCTGTATCGAGTCAGGAATTAAGAGGGAGTTTTGTGTTCCATACAATCTTCAGCAAAACGGAGTTGCTGAAAGAAAGAATAGAACTATTGTTGAGGCTGCAAAGGCTATGATTCATGATCAAGATTTGCAGACCTCTCTATGGGCTGAGGCCTCTAGAACAGCCATATACATTCATAATAGATGTCCTCACCGTGCTCTAAAGAACATGACCGAAGCCTTCACAAGATCCAAATCAGACATCAGTCACCTCAGAAATTTTGGAAGCCCTGTTTATGTTCATGTGCCCAAGAAAAAGCGAACCAAGTTGGAGCCCTCCGGGAAGAAAGGCATGCTAGTTGGATACAGTGAATCCTCCAAGGCCTTCAGGATCTATATTCCTGGACAAAGGTATGTTGAGGTAAGTAGGGATGTTACTTTTGAAGAAGATATTGCTTCTAAGAAATCAAAAGGTTCTTCTGTTATTGATGAAGCTAATGACAATCAAGATATGAATGTTGATGCTAACCCTGAGATTCAGAGGGAGCCTGTTGAACCTCCACCTCAAGAAGAACATAATGATCTTCCAGAGCCTATGAATCCCACTGACATACCTAGTGACATTGTTGTTACCAAAAAGAGGCCACTTTGGGTAAGAAACACCATTCAAGAAGCTGAAAGATTTGCTGCTTCCAGTGGCACCTTCTGAGAAACCAAGAGACCTCAAGTATTCTCCAACTGCGTTGCATTGATATGCAATCTCATTGAATCTGAACTTTGCAATGTTGAAGAAGCCTTGAACCATCATGCTTGGAAGCTTGCTATGGATGAAGAGTATCAATCAATCATCAATAATGATGTTTGGGACATTGTGCCCAGACCCAAAGGTAAATCTGTTGTTTCCTCTAAATGGCTATTTAAAATTAAACATAATGCTGATAGTATTATTGAAAATATAAGGTTAGATTTGTAGCTCGTGGTTTTTCTGAAAAGGAAGGCATAGATTATGAAGAAACATTTGCTCCTATTGCTAGATACACCTCTATTAGAACTATAATTGCTATTGCTGCTGCTAAAGGTTGGAAGTTACATCAAATGGATGTTAAGATTGCCTTCCTCAATGGTGTCATTGAAGAAGAAGTCTATATTGAACAACCTGAGGGTTATGAGATTCAGGATAGAGTAACCCATGTGTGCAGATTGAAGAAAGTCCTATATGGTCTCAAATAGGCTCCTCGTGCTTGGTATGAAAGAATTGATAAATACTTGTTTAAGATTTTGTAAAAATGATGCTGACTCTAACATCTACTTTAAGTTATCCAATGATGAAATGCTAATTCTAGTTCTATATGTGGATGATTTATTTCTTACTGGTAAATATGAACTTATCATTAGATGTAAGAAAGAACTAGCTTCAAAATTTGAAATGAAGGACTTAGGTTTAATGCATTATTTCCTAGGTCTAGAAGTATGGCAAAGGTCTAACGAAATTTTTCTAAGTCAAGGAAAGTGTACTATTGATATTTTGAAAAGATTTAGAATGATGGATTGTAAACCTATGTCTACTCCTATAGAATCTAACTTAAAGAAGTCAAGTGTTTCTGCAGCTAATTCTGATTTTGTAGATCCATTAGAGTACAGGCAGTTGATTGGATCACTGATGTATCTAGTTAACACTAGACCAGACATATGCTTTGCAGTGAATGCTCTTAGCCAGTTCATGAGCTTGCCCAAACATATTCATCTTGTTGCAGCCAAGCACATCCTAAGATACTTGCGAGGCACAGTTGGTTATGGGCTGAAGTATCCACTTAACACTTCAATAACCTTGGAAGGTTATTCAGATGCAGATTGGGCTGGAAGCGTCAAAGACATGAAAAACACTTCCGGTATTTGTTTCAGCTCAGGATCCATTGTGATCTCTTGGGCTTGTAGAAAACAATCCTCAGTTGCACTAAGTACTGCTGAAGCTGAGTATATTGCAGCAAGCGTAGCTTCTAGAGAAGTAGTGTGGCTTCGTAAGCTTCTTGCTGGGTTGTTTGGTCAACCTTGGGATCCTACAATTATTCATTGTGATAATCAGAGTTGTATCAAAATTTCCATCAATCCAGTGTTTCATGACAGGTCAAAACATGTGGAAACTCATTATCACTTCATTCGAGATATGGTGCAAAGAGGCGCCATTCAGCCGAAGTATGTCAGCACTGATGAGCAGGTTGCAGATATTCTTACCAAGCCTCTGTCCAAAGTGAAGTTTGTGTACTTCAGGGACAGACTCGGTGTTGTGGAAAATGAAACCTTGATTGAGAGGGAGTCTCAACCTCAGTGATACATTGTGTTGTATCAAACCACCCTTTGTGGGTAATGTAAGGTGGTATTGTAATCTTCTCAGGGAGAAGAGTAATTGTTAACTATCCTCTGCGGGCAGTGTAAGATGGTAGAAAAGATCCTCTCCACCTTGTGCGGGCAATGTAAGGTGGATCCAGTCTATGCTTGTGTGCGAGCAGGAAGATTATATTATGTAGTTCCATTATATGCTTGTGTGCAAGATGGAAGACTACAATAATCTGATTATGTAATCCATTCTTTGCTTGTGTGCAAGATGGAAGATTATGGTTATGTTTCTCCTCCCTAATTAAGAGGGAGTGTTGATTGTAATTAGGGAATGGCGGATTCCAATTGCGTTGGCCAACATTGGAATCCACCCAAGGGGGCCACCGTAGGGCTGGGCCCTATACCTCACGACACTCCAATAAACCCACGCTACATAATAAAACCCCACGCCACATACAAGGTAGCGTGCTCCCACAAATAGGGCCAACCCTATCCTAACATGGCATTTCGATAAAAGGGAAATATTAATAATTAAAACCACCAATTAAGTTAAAAGTCGACTCAATTAGTCTCTTGCACTCCATATAAATAAATGGCATCTTCACTCCATTAGACACACAATCAATGTATCCTTATGTGAAATATATATTTGCTGATAATGCGAAATTCACATATGCCAAATGAAGCGAAGTACATAGCTGATTAATGCGAAGGGTTGGTGAAGGAACTTATGTGAATCATCCCTGCCATGTGAAGAAGCAAACATCAAGTTCATACTGTCACAAAGGAGGCCGAGCTGTTCCAGAATTGAGGTGCTAAGGTTACGGATCAGTTTCAAGCATAAATGCAGACCTAAGATACATCAAGAGTGCAGATCTAGGGCTTGAGTCTGAGTGCTGGTTGGTGTGTCTAAGGGGCAGATAAAAGTGCAAACCCGTTGTTGATTCCATCAGCCCTAAGTGCAAACACTTCAGACATCTTCAAGCACTTGAGATAAGTGTTGTAACTGTTATATGAATATAATCCATAATCAGATCTGAGGATCTTTTCTGGCTGGGTTTTTCCTCCTAGGAGGTTTTCCTAGGGTAATTGTGTTTTTTGTTATTATTTGTTCATTTCTATGCTATGCCTAAATCTGGCAATCTCTAAATTCTACAACAAACAATTTAATTAGAAACTAAATTCTGATTTCTATGTTTTACATTAAATCTGAAAGTATAAAATTAACAACCCAAAGGTTCAAACATGAAGTGATACTGTCCTTTACATGCTCCATGATGTCTTCTTCATTTACCACATATACTCTCCAAGTGTGATCAAGGAATGATATTGTTATGTAACAAAGGTATAATGTCAAACCTTGTATGCAATGTGGTTCTTCAATTCTTATCGCATGTTCTTGCATGACAACAAGATGAATGCAACCATGTAAAGATGGGAGATGGCAGATCATCAACATGAGACTCACCTTTATTTTGTATCTTCCAAGTTTGCCTTCATATATGCTATCATAGGCTACTGTCCCAAGGTGTGTGACAAACTGAGAACTCCTCTTAAGAGCTGTCAGACTTTCCACCTCAAGGCTTCTATTAAAAATTAGACCAGCAACTAAAGTGAAGGCAATGATGTCTGCATGCCCATGCATGAGAAAGAAACCCATCTCATACACCTTACCTATCAAGTGAACGTGTCTCCATAAACTCCAATCCAACCCAAAAACTTATGTAGACCTAAATAAATCGGAAAATGCAATGTACAACCATGTAGGACAGCCATGTGTCAACCATGAATCCTTGAAAATTATGTCACAACCCAACCAATAAACAACTGCATAAGCATATGAAATAGGTGACAATTCCATAGTTGTATTGTAGTTGTCTCCATTAATACCCAAAGTCAAAGCATGAATGGTTGATCCACTAAACATATCACCCATAAAATCATGATACACCTCAATGAAATTGTCAACATCACAAATTGATCCATGCCCTTCTTCGACCGCTGGTAAAAAATCAGATTGTTGGCAAATTGAGGTTTCAACCTTTCTTGGATTTGTGCGCATGTGACATCACAAGATTGCCATTCCAACTCAAAAAACCAGAACCTTTCCAAGGTGTCTTCATTGCTCTTTCTTGAATCTTTTTTGAGGGAAGATTGTTCCTCCATGAGTGTTGGTCTATGAGGTGTCTCCTGCTGCAATAACATAAATTCCTAGCTGCTAAAGCTTATCTATTTTTCATTACTAACCAACTCCATGGTGTAGTATGCAAAACAAACCAAACATTATCAAACTGTAAGATCTTCCTATTAGGCAATCTCTCAGTCTCTATAATCAGCTCTCTAAGACAATATGCCTCACGCGATCTTAACAAGTATTCCTCCAATGTAATCATGTGTACAAAAGAAGGAATATCAAACATACTAAGGGCAGTCATACCTTTCAAGCAGCTTACATCTACGAGCTTCTTCTTATGCACCTCATTGTTGATTGATCCTAAAGTTGTAGCACCTATCTCATGACTGAAATTTGCATCTTCATGTGAAAGTTGCCCCATAGGTGTGGCTGCCTTAGAGAATTGTTTTCCTGATTTGCATTCAAAGCCATGCCTCTCAAGATCAGCTACCTCCTTGACCTCTTCTTCACAAAATTCCCCTTCTGAAGCGTTATGCCCCTCCCAAGAGTCATGATGGCATGATATTGAAACATAGGTGGATTCCTTGAGTTCTTCGTGATGGGTTAGGTCTTTCCAATCTGAAATAATGTTATTTTCCACACACTCTTCCACATATTCTTTCTCAACCATAGATTGATCATTCAAATCATGCTGTTCTAGAAGTCTTTGATCCACAAAACCTTCATATGTATGAACAATGTCTCTTTCAACATTGCTTAAATCTGAATTTGTACTCATGGCTACTATTTTGTAATCCTTATTAGTCACAACATCCACATTTGTAGATGCATGTTCAAGTAACGGCTCTTGGAAAATTAATGTAACGCTATTATTATGCATAACCAAATCAGAATTAACTTCCTCCCTTTCAGCAGCATTACCATAGCTGCCACAAGTTTCATGTGCCTCTTCTTCAAGTGAATTCTCAGCATTGGAATGATCTATATGCTCATTTTTAGTGACTTCAATGTGTTCATTGTTGTTATGCCTCTTATCCATCTTCTTAGCTTCTTCCTCCAAAAACAATTTCTTAAACAATAATAACATATCTGATTGATATTTTTGAAATGCTTGAAAGAAGTCATTCATACCATTCATAAGCTCGTCCATATGTCGATCATTTCTTTGTGGACTTATACTATCCCTTCTATCCTTTCTTGATGGACTTGTTCCGCCTTTATCCATTGTTGTAACTTTTTTTACCCCTGCTATATGTGACGTTGATTTCGGAAGGAAAGTAGGTGGCAATCTTCCATCTATAATTTTACCCATTGTTGTGACCTTTTATAAACTTCTTGTATGTGGCTGAAACAACTGATTTCAAACTGACATGCAACTGATTAGAAGCAACATGCAACCATAATTTTTGACATGCAGCTGATTAGAAGCAACATGCAACTGATTAGAAGCAACATGCAACACTCAAAATCAACATGCAACTATTTGGGCAGTCGCCAAATTGACATGCAAGATCTGGGTAGTCGCCAAAACTAATATGCAAGTTCACTAAATTGACATGCACTAATCTGGGTATTCACCAAATTGACATGCAACGCTAAAACTCCAACAGGCTGGCAAGATCACCAGCTCCGATACCACTGTAATATCCCAGACTCAGATATTGCTTCAAATTTGATATGGGTTTTCATTTTTGCTCATATTTTGTTTCATCATAATATAATATTGTGACATGCAAACATGCAGATTGAACATGCAAGATCAACAATTCAAATTTTCAAATCTAAATAAGCCAATGGTATTCTTTGATATAGAAAAGTATTACTGTTAACAAACACATGCTGCTGTTACAAATCAAAAGATGCCTAATGCCATCAAGTAACACATACTCGGAATGCCTCCATACATAAAATAACAAACCCTCTGAAAATCTGCAAGATAGATCATCGAATCTCCATGAAAATTGATCAATGATGTGCAATTGTTAGTCTTGAGATGAATTCACCAAGTGGGTTGATCTGAGTTTCCGTCCAAATAGCCAAAACCTCTAGGGTGTCCGTCCTAGGGTTTACTGAACTTGCAAGCTAAAACTCTCAAGCTCTCAAGGAAAAGTTTCTTTGAAAATAACAACTCAAGAATGAATCCTCATTGCACTTTTTCCTCCTTTTATAATACTTTTCTTTTTTGAAAGTAATACTTTATTTTATTTCTCTCTTAATTTATTTTTCCCCTCAAAAGTTGACTTTACTTTATAATTTGTCATTGACATTATTATAAAGTCATTGATTAATTAAATTTAAATAATCCCATAGGACTTAGGACTATTTAACATTTAATTAATCAATTATCACTCGAAGCAAAGAGGACATTACACTTATACTATATATTACAAAGAGCTCAATGGATCATTGAAACCAACAATATATCGGTGATTGTTCTCTTAACTTATTGCTAGCATCACTCATTCTTGCACCAATACACTTGTACATTCATATTGCTTAGGACATATCTATTTCCTCTTATTTATCTAACATTAGAAATGTTTCTTTTTTAGCAAATCTCACCACATAAGCAATTGTCAAAGCATTAGAGATTCCAACTGATCATTCCATGGTATTTAAAACAAAGGAGAGGGCATTGAGGCTCTATGATTCTAGAGCAGATGGATTTGCAAAAGTCATCAACCGTAAGTGGATACAGAGTCTAAGCCTCATCATTCCAAGATGCCTAGGCAACTTGTTGGGATGGACTTCAAGCAGGAATATAGTAACCTCATGATGTTGTTGAGTTGAATCATGGGATGCCCACAATTATTTGTCTTCGAGATGGATGTTCTACTTTACGAAAGAAGTGATGGATGAAGTGAAGGTCGTGCATTGGTCAAGGTTAATCAGTGACAACTTGGATGAACAATTAAGGAATTTGAGACATTCTTAGTCCTCTTATACGAGCTCTTACATTGTTTACATGTTAGCAAGAATGTCTAGATTTAGAGGTTTGATGTATAAGGAACACATAGGGTGTGGTCCAAGACAATTCAAGGTGTACGAATGTTATCCTCAATTGCACCTGCACAATGCTGCTGATTTGAAGAGAGCCAATGACACCTTCACAGGTGAAATTGACCACACTTTGTTTCGCCAACTTAAACAACTACGCAAAGGAGGTGCAATCTTCAAAGGTTGTGCTAAGAATTTTCACACCATCAAGAAGAACAATGCACGTTCAATGATTGAAGTTAAGCATCCACATAAAAGGCTTAGACTATCCTTACACTGCAAGTAGAAATCATCTATTTGCAAAAGGTATGAGCAAGTGATTTCACCATAAAACAATATTATCAATCTTGTTCATCTAATAACTTGAAAGAAAATCTAATCTACTTGAAGAAGAGGAAACCATGCAAACTCCCAAAACAATACAAGTAATCACCAAAACTTCAATGAGCTACTTTTATTTTGGTAGTTTCTAGCAACAATTTCACGGAATTCTCATAAGACCCAACAAGAGCCCATTGGCATCAGCAATAGTTTTGGTTAAGAAAAAAGATGGAACAATGGGGATGGGTATTGATTATAGGGCCTTAAATAAAAAACAATCAAGAACAAGTATCCAATTCCTAGGATAGATGAATTGATTGATGAATTGCACGAGGCTTAGTACTTTTCTATGATAGATTTGAAGTTAGGGTGTCACTAGATTCAAATGAAGAAAGAAGATATTGAGAAGACTGTTTTCGTGTTTCATTTTGGGCATTTTGAGTTTTTGGTAATGGCCTTTGGATTGACAAATGCTCGAGCCACTTTTCAATTTTGTATAAATTAGGTGTTTAGGAAACAGTTGAGGAAATTCGTTTTGATATTTTTCTATGACATCCTGATTTTTAGCAAGACTTGGGAGGAACATATGCAACATCTTGAGGAGGTATTGAGTATCTTAGAGAGTGAGTCTCTATATGCTAAGGAGTCTATGTGTGACTTTAGGATGACAAAACTTCTCTATTTGGGTCATATTATTAGTGTAGAGGGAGTAAGAGTGGACCTTGAGAAGATCAAGGCTATTGTTGAATGGCCTACTCCTACAAATTTCATACACCTTAGGGGATTCTTTGGTCTTTGCAGAAGAGGTTCGTCAAAATCTTTTCATGGACCGTAGCCTCGCTCACAAATTTGACTATGGTAGCCTTTGAGTGGTTAGATTTAACACAAAATTGTTTTGAGCATTTCAAGTAGGTAATGTCTTCATGTCTAGTGTTGGCAATGCTTGATTTTACCAAACCTTTTGAGTTGGATTGTGATGCTTCATGAGAGGGTATAGGAGCAGTTTTGATGTAGGAGAAGCACCCCATTGCATTTGAGAGCATGAAGCTACGATGTGTGGAGAGGAGCTTCTTTCGATATGACAAAATGATGTTGGCCATTATACATGCCTTGGCCAAATTTAGGCCATACCTAGTTTGGGGCAAGTTCATCATCAAAACAGACCGCAACAACATCAAATACCCCATGAACCAAAAGGATCTCAACGACAAGCAGCAAAAGTTGGTTAGCAGATTTCAAGCATACGATTTTGACATTATTAATGTCAAGGGAAAGAAAAATATAGTTGCTAATGCACTTTCTAGGAGATCTCACATATGTTCTTTGACAGGGATTTCTGCTGATTGGAGAGATTTAATTTCAGTAGAGTATGCCAAAGATTCATGGGCAACATGAGTTATAAAGGGCACACTAATGATGACAGGTACACAGTGTTTAATGAGTTGATCATATACAAGGATAGAATCTATTTGGCGCCTTCTTCGCAGCTTAAGTTGAAGGTAATGAGGACTTTCCATGATGCACCTATGGCTGGTCACCCAAGTTTCTTTAAGACTTATAGGCAGATCTAGGAGAGGTTTACTTAGAAAGGGCTTAAAAACGAAGTCCTTAAATATGTCTAAGAGTACCCTACTTGTCAGTGGAATAAGAATGAGCACACGTACCCAGCTGGTTTACTTTAGCTCTTACCCATTCCAAAAAAAAAATGGGAATGTATCTCCATGGACTTTATCACAAGGTTACCTAAGGTGTGAGGCAAAGATTGTATTTAGGTGGTGGTTGATAGGTTGACAAAATTTGCAGACTTCTTTGGCATTTCAGCGACATACACAACTGCATAGGTAGCTGATATATTCTTCAAGGAGATCTTTGGACTGCGTGGGTTGCCCAAGAGCATTGTGAGTGATAGGGACAAAAAGTTCCTAAGTATCTTTTGACAAGAGCTCTTCAGGTTGAGTGGGATTAAGCTCACTCCTAGCACTAGTTACCATCCCCAGATTGATGGGTAGACATAGATGGTCACCAAATTGGTGGAAGAGTATTTTAGGAACTATGTTTCTGGGTGGTAGAGGGCTTGGATTAAATGGCTGCACCTCAGTGATTATTGTTATAATACTGCTCATCACATGTATATTAGGATGTCACCATTCATGGCTTTATACAAATACGAGGCAGCCAACTTCATGGATCTACTATTTGGGAATAGTAGAGTGTCTAAGGCAAGGGACTTACTACAAGAGAGTCAGGACTCCATGAAGTTATTGAAGGAAAATTTGCAATACGCACATATTCAGTAGAAGTTGTATGCTGATCAACATCTAATAGAGCACAGTTCTAAGGTTGGGGACATGGCTTATTTGAGATTGCAGCCATATAGGTAGTCTACTCTCAAGAAGAGTGGAGTAGAGAAACTCAAGCCCAGGTTTTATGGACCATTCAGAGTATCTCAATGGGTTGGAGAGGCTGCCTATGAGCTTGAGCTACTGGCTAGCAACTGGGTTCATAATGTTTTTCATGTATCTAGGGTCAAGAAGGCACTTGGTGATAATGTGGTTCCCTCATCTGAGTAGCCACTGTTGGATGAGGAGGGGAAGTTGATATTGATACCGGAAGCCATAATTGATATCCGGTACGTTCGTACACACACACACACACACATATATATGTATTTTAATTTTTTTTTTTATATATATATGTTATATATATGCATGTCATATATTATATATATGTTCAAACATCAAAATTATATATGTTCATAGTTCAAACATACAAATATGAAACATACAATGTAACTTTCCCATACAATGATACATAAATGATAACAGATAAATCATAAATCATAAATCATAAATCCATAATTACCAATGCCAATAAATAATCTGATATTCATATATCGTAAATGTAATATCATATTCTTAATTTGCAAAAAAGATAATATTCAAGTTTCGAGTTTCAAGTTTCAAACTGATTCAAGTTTGTTTATACTTTTTTGACTTTTTTGACCTATAATTTTCATGTTTGGTTATAATTTTTCGACTTTTATGACCTGTGGGCCCCGTTTTTTGGGAACCCACATGCCTTGGTTCTCCTTGGGTTCCAACCTGGCCACCTGGGCCGGACCCGGGTGGAACCCAAGGAGAATCAGGCTCTGACCAGGACCAGGCAAGAACTAGGACCCGGACCCAGCCTTTTTCCCCAAGAACCGGTATCTGAGTAATTTATATATTATAAATATAATATATGTTAATATTAATATAATTATAACTTATTTTTATATTCATAGTATTCATATTCATATTAATATATTTAAAAATAAGTTAACATTAATTATTAATACATGATTGATTGCTGCCTCGTTATGCAGATTATTGGCGTATCAAATAAGATACATTCAGACAGACTTAAATCTAGTTTTGAGCTGAAACATTAGTGTGAGGGTATTATGAAAAAATGTTGGTGGGTTTCAATAGATTTTTATGTAGGTGTATTTACCTTTCATGCGTCTTCGATGTTGGGTTACTTAGAAACTTTTTCCCATGCAAGTTTTCTTTTTATGGTGAAACCCCCATGCATCATTATTGAATTGGGCACTTTTTCTCAGAGTATGGTAACTGCTTGAACACCAACAATCTATAGCACTCAAAACAAACCTAGGGGATTGATTGAAGTTCAGAGTAGTGTCATTAATGGTAAGGTATTATGAAAAAATTTCAAAATTCTTCGTGGGTTCTCCAATGTTTGTTTGGGATGAATCCACAAACCAAATTGCAAACCTTGGTCACATCTTCAGCTGCACCAGACCAGTATTCAAACCCAAAATGGATCGTACCTGAACCAGCAAGGTAACAGGGACAAATTGTTAACATAGATTTTTATACAACAAACAAGTGTAATTCTGCTAAAC
The DNA here is from genome assembly GCF_030272615.1 of Cryptomeria japonica. Lineage (NCBI taxonomy): Eukaryota > Viridiplantae > Streptophyta > Pinopsida > Cupressales > Cupressaceae > Cryptomeria > Cryptomeria japonica. Next base: position 203,570,037 of record NC_081409.1, read on the forward strand.
TCACAGGCCATGTTTTGAGTGGAATATTTATTAGACTTAACTTAAGATTTGGCTTACAAAAATGATAAGAAATGTTGAAATGGACAATTGCTACATATGGTTTTTTTGCGAGTTGATTTAGCTTTTTTTTAGCAATTAGTTGAATGATTGTGGGAAGGCTAGAAAATTTTGTTGTGTTGTCATCTACAAATAGTGAGTACAGCAATTAGAGTACATTGAAATTGGTGAGCGTTGTCTGCCAAACCAAGGCTCAGGCAATGTAATTGTATGAAAAGGATTGTCAGGGTAAGGGCTTTTACAATTTCCTTTATGGAAGTATTGAAGGGAGGCTAGATAATTGAGATGAAAGGAGTACAAGCTAGAGAGAAATCTTATTTGGGTTCAAGGACATGGTGAAGGGCATCTGTGGGGGTTTGATTTCTAGCTGGTGCGGACATAAACACATAAAGTGCACATTCTGATCTTATATTTTTGGGTGTTCATTAATGGAGCTTAAATTTCTGAATGTGTTAAGTGCAGATTCATTTCAGGGTTCTTGGAGTACATTCTAGAGAGGGTGAAGTGCATGGACACTGTCACATACAAAGTGCTTGATGACAAGTGAGCCTCTTTAGGAAATTCTATTTTTTCTCTTGTACGTTAATGCCACATTGTAAAGAATCTTACATACACATGTAACAAGAGGCAAACTTTTGCTTCTTCATCTTTGAGGCCAAGTTTACTAATGTATATTTAGTAGAGGACACTCCATACAATTATAAGAATTTGTATCGTTATTTAATTGTCTTATCCATACATAGTTCTAATATATTGGTTTCACCCCCTTATTTTTGATGTCAAAGCTTTGCATAGCTGTCTGAATCCTGAACCAAAGAAGCAAAACATGGGAAGAATTTGCAATAGTGACCTCATAACTGATTTCATTAATGTCCCGCTACTAAGTATGGCAAGTGTGTCCATATTCTTCTTTTTTGTTTTGCATATATAAACAACACCCACAAGGAGATTATGTGAAACCTTATATTTTTTCCTTTGAATCTAAGCTCTTAACTCTATATCTCTAGTTTCCACTTGCCAGCTCTAATAGGCTATTGTTTTTATATATTGATGTAAAGGGTAATTGGTTTTCTGACCATATGATTGATTGAGAAACACAAACAAGTGGAAAAGGTATTTATGGGGTGGCCATTTCAATGAATTCAACTGCTCAAGTGTGGAGCATAGTATGAGTTGTACAACATTGTAATAAATTCCATCACACCGTATCATCAGTGTTAATATAGCTCTAGTGTGATTGTGGTGGACATGGCACTCTCCTTCCTCCACTCCACATCATTTTAAAGCTTCTGTTTTCTTAAAGTTATAGCTTAAGTATTGATCATAAATTGTGGTTCATGTTGTTTCCATCTTTATGATTTTGTTGGCTGAAAATATTTATTTATTTCAGTCAAGTAATGGATGTTATTGGTTGCAGGTCATTATTCTTCGCTCCACTTTCTACATCTCCTTGACTACATATATAGCTATCATTGATTGCACTTTGTCTTTAATTACATGGAGTTTATACTTTATGGATTTACTTGGCTTGCAAACTATGGCCCTTTTGTTGGCTGTATATCAACATTTAAGTGAATTCAATTGCTGGAATTTTAAGTGTAGTATGAGTGGTACAACATTGTAATAAATTCCATCACACCATATCATAAATACTAATGTAGCTCCAGTGTGATTGTGGTGGACATGGTCCACTCCCACCTCTACTTCTCGTCATTATATTACTTCTGTTTGCCAAAAGTTATAGTTTAAATATTGATTATAATTTATGTTTTTTATTGCTTCTGTCTTACTGTCTCAGTGATTTCGTTGACTAAAAATATTTATTTATTTTAGTTATAGTCTTGATTGTTATTGGCTGAAGATCATTGTTCTTTGCTCCATTTTATGGATCTCCTTGACTACAAATATAGCTATCATTGATTGCAGTTACGTCTTAAATTCCCTGGAGTTTATGGCTATACTTGGATGCAAATGATGGTACTTTAGTTGGCTGTATATAATGTGCTTCTTCCACTTCAAATAATTTGGTATTGGTTGGAAATGGTCGCTCTTCTTAAACATCTAAGGGCTAAAGGGTAGCGAGAATGGGTTGATGAGACTCACTTTTGAATCTTGTTGACCTAGCAAATCATATATAACTTTAACAAAAGTAATAACAGGGAATGATAGATGAAATAAACTCTCAATCTCAACACCAAAGTGAAACCCCAAAGAGATAAACTCTTCGTACTCTAGATGATTTTTTCAATTCTCTTTACTGGAAATGGATAGATCTGCATGCTATGACTTCCAAGATTGTATCTGCGGGTTCCTGATACCACACTTCTAATTGCAAACAGTGGTGGAGGCTGTTGGCTGTATATATACTCATGTTTTTAACTAATTGAGGTTGTCCTACATGTTTCCATTGAGTGCCCATCGCAAGTTAGAGTGCGATTTCTAGTCTTAATTGTTGAAACTTCCTGGAGATAAGTGGCAATAATCCATTATTGATTTGTGTTGAGGAAGCTAAAAGTATGAAATGCATGCTTAATTGGTCTGAGGCAAAAGGAAATTAGCAGCAATTGATTTCTAACTTTATTCTTGTCAATTCTTGATTAGCAGGTCAACGGAGGAGCATGTTTATACAGACTCAGTCAACTCCCAATCCCCTGTCTTTGATGTTCAGTCCTGGAAAGCCAGTAATGGAAGTTGGAAGTGCAGACTTTCCAAATGCTCGTACAGCGATGGGTTCCCCTTTGGCAAAGGCACTCTTTGTTATTGATGGTAGGTGGCAGAAAGAAACTGATAAAATATTAAATATGTTTCCATGCTTTATTCTTTTTCTTTGAGTTAGTGTGAGAAATGAATGTCTTTTGTTTCAATTTGATTGGATGCTTATCTGTAAATTTAGAACAAGAAGTGCGTGACTTATATGAATATTCTGTCTGAAAAATACATTTTTTGATGCCTTGTCCATTACATATGATTCATGTCTATGATTATATATGGTTCATGTATCAACTATCTTTTTTTTTTAAAACATCAAACGACACTTGAATTTTCTTCTTCATTATTTTGAACATTCAAACCTTGATATATAACTCTTACCTTATTAGATGAGTTCCTCATATACTGTTGCTTTTTGCTGAAAGAATCATAATATGTACTTGCTATCCTAGGATTCTCCGAAATTATTCAAATTTTTAATTTGTCCTGATCTGAGGATGTAATGGTCTTATATCTAATTTGTAATATTCTTTCTGTACTCTTTGGAATAAGAATTTCTAGGAATCCATGCCCCCTGGTTGTACAAGTGTCTAGAGCCTAGGAATCCCGTGGCATTCTGACAAAACTTTGTTTGGCCAAATCCTTTTCTTTTGTTAGCATTTGAATCTTGTCCAAAAAGGGAAGAATATAAACTCACCTTAAAACTGCCTTTGGTGTGTTGGAAATTGAAATCTATTATTGGTAGGATTTGATCTGTTTATAGTGGAAAAAACCTGGAGGAATAGTAAGAAGCTGCAATTAGATAATACCTGTGGATATGGGCAGTTTTTTTTTTCCGTGTGAGGACATATGGGCCTTTGCAGAGGCTTCATACTTGTAGATTCTGGCAACAGTCAAGACTACTATCTCCTGCTTAAGCATGACAGTAACATGAATAGAGCATGACACAGCTTCGCAACAGCCTGTAATAATAATACCATTCAATTTCCTCGCCAAACATCAGAGTGCCTGCAACCATCAATTGAATGATAATATTGAAGTTTGAACAATGTTGAAACTGACAACAGGACTGCAGTTAAGGTTTGCAAAATCAAAATCAGTTGGACTGCAGTTAAGGTTTGCAAAATCGAAATCAGTCTAAACTTTCATGAATATTGCCAAAATCCAAGAGGTATATCCTGCAATCACCAAAAGATAATTGTTGATTTGTCCGTGGATGCAACTTAATAAGATCAGAATAACAATTCTTGTTATTCTCACTTATCTGCTAGAAATAACATGGTTATTTTATTACTTATTTTCCCTATTTATGGTGTGTCTAGCATGTGCAATAAGGAGTGATTGGACTGCTATCCAATACCGTTGGTGTCTATTATGTTTGCATGATATAATTATATACTATATTAATGAAACAGCTGTCATTTCTGAGTAAATTAGATGCCTTGAAAAGCTCTGATACCATTTGTAAGATTAACCAAGTTAGAATATCACCTGAATATTTTTTTGATTTCTACTCACATAATGTGTTATGAAGAACAAATTGGAACAAAATGACAAGAAATTTGATGGATGGCTTTTGTCGGTCCTACCTCTTCCATGTGAATGTGCATTGCTTTGCCATGAAACCCTAATTTTAATGATTCCTGCTTGCTGAAAGTGGAATCATAAACATTTTCTCCACCTTTGGGTCTAGATCTATAAATCCGTGTCCCCTGGCTGTAAAAGTGTCCAGATCATGGGAATCCCCCTTGGCTTTTTGATGAACCATCCTTGGCCAAATCCTTTTCTTTTGTTAACATCTGAGTTTTGTCCAAAAAGGAAGGACAATGACAATTATCATTACCCTTAAAAACTGCATTTGGTGTTGGAAATTGGAATCGGTTATCATTAGGAATTGATCTGTTCATAGTGAAAAAAATTAGGAGGAATAGTCTCATTTAAGAAGCTGCAATTAGATAATACATACAGATATAGGCACTTTGTTTTCTGTGTGAGGACATATGGGCCTTTTCAGAGGCTTCATACCTGTAGATTTTGGCAACAGTCAAGAATAAAATCTCCTGCTTAAGCAAGACAGTAACATGAAAAGAGCACGAGCTCCACAACAGCCCGCTATGCCATTCAATTTCCTTGCGAAACATCAGAATAACAATGCTTGTTATTCTCACTTATCTGCTAAAAACATGGTTATTTTATTATTGTTTTCTCAATTTATGGTGCCTCTAGAAAGTGCAGTAAGGAATGATAGGACCGCTATCCAATACTGTCAGTGTACATTATGTTTGCATAATGTAATCATATGCTATAATACTAAAACAACTATCATTTATCAGTAAATTAAATGCCATAGAAAGCTCTGACACTGTTCTTAAGATTAATCAAATTGCTGTTATATAAAGTAAGTAGGACAATTCAGAATATCATATGAATGTTATTTTGACTTATACTCACATAATGTGTGCCAGATCATAACACAACGGGAATTTTGTTATGAACAACAATTTGGAATAAAATGATGAGAAACTTGATAACTGGCCTTGGGCGTTTTAACCTTTTCCATGTTAACATTGCTGCTTTTCCCTAAAACCCTAATTCTAATGATGCCCGCTCTTTTAAAGTGGAATCACAGATATTTTCTCCAACTTTGCGTATGGTTTCTCATGCCATAGGTGTTCCAGGCATGCCTCCTTCACATGGACCTTCAGCTCACTCTGATGATGTTGTCCCTTCGGAAGTTGCTCTTCATGGTTTGTATAGGAAGAGATTTACAGTTACACACAAGGTTCTGGGGTCAAGGATTCACTCCCCAGAAGAAGGCATTCGATGGGCTGATCAAGCCCACAGGCTCAGAATGCAGGATTTGAAGGCCACAATTTCTATTGTTGGAAGTTTGGCCTTGGATGCCAAATTCCCTAATACTGCTTACCATTGGCATCAAAAACTTCTTTTAATGCACTCTATGACTGATTCTGACAATCTCATCTCAGGCAATATGGTGGTTAGCAAACAATCCAGTGCAACTAAGATCAAATGGTTGAAAGGCTTTTTATTAAACCCTTTTAGGGTTCTTGTGAATCTCAAGGAGGACTAGGTAATTCAAAATATAGAGATTTCTGAAGGATAAAGATCTCTCCTTAGAGATTTTTTACTTTGCACAGCAAGGGCTTCTTCTAGAGCTAAAGGGTGAGTGACTACGTTAGAAAACATTGGCAAAGAAATGGCTGCCTCTTCAAAGTCTTCTCCCTTTCTCTCTTCTAGTTGGATTTATGCATCCTCATGGTGAATTTTGTTTTGGCCCTGACACAACTTCTGGAGGACACCTTGACAATTTAGTATGGAAAGACCATCCTAAGCTTTTAGAGGACAACATAATGATAGGGTCTATCAGCTCTGTTTACAATGATGATGTCTTGGAGGATTCTCTTTCGATCCTTACATTCAAACCCTTGACATTAAAATGGATTTAAGAGGTGGTTCATTGTAAACAATACTTACTAGATCATTGTTTGCAAATTTTCAGCATTTTGGCCCAAATGATGTGACTTACACGCATGGATTTTGGAGCATTGGAAAAGGAACTTGGAAGGTGAAATTTTTATATATCCCTATGCTTAGGGTTTTAACATTCTTGAATTTGATTCACTAAAGGATAGAGAGCTTATTCAACAATTTGGTCAATGGGTTTTTTAGGTGATTTTCTCTGCTTTAAGCCTTGGTTTTCTACCTTTGATCCCTATGTATATTCTTTTTCCCCTACATTTTTGCTTGTAAGTTTGCCTTACATACCTTAGTAATTCTAGGAGACTAAGAGTTTTGAGGCTAATGGAAATGGGCATGTGGAATTTCATTGTATGTTTGATGTGATTGCTAGCTTCCCTTGCTTCCCTTATGCCCGCATTTGTGTAGAGTGATATTACCTATGGTTTGCTTGCTAAATTGTTTTTCAGCAATCAAAGATGGTGATAACTAGTAGATAATGATAAAATCACTTTTCGCCTTAGGTGCAAAAAATGCATCTCTAATGAGCATTTAGCCTTTCTGTAATGTCCTCACTTCTCTAGCTGCTATCAAGATGCGTAAATTCACCTGTCACCCATCTCCACAGGTGAAGTTCAGTGTTGGGAGATGATGGGTTAGCCAAAGGGGACCAATACTTAGACAAATTTTGCTTTGGTGAGCTATTTATAATAAAACTTTATAATATTATGCTATAATTAATTTTTCTAAATTTAGAAAAAGTTAATAAAAGTGACTTTATAAGTTACTTCTTTTTGGAATAAGTAGCTTTATATTAAAAGTTACATTGCACTTTTCCCTAGGAGATTTAATAACTTAAAAAGTGGTTATAATTCTATGATGAAGTCTACCCTCAAGATGGCGCCACTTTATGGGAGAGGGAATATTCCTTGGAATCATTAAACAATGCCAAGAGAAGTTCGATTTAGGTTTGGAAGAGATAAAGGAGCTTGTACGTATCATTTTGGGCATCTTTGGAGTTTGGAATTTGGTGAATTTTTTGCATTTGCAGGTCTGCTATGTTTATTGCAGGGTCTAAATTTGGGTTTGAGGATGAAAATCTTTATTCCTTGTGTGAGAGGACAAAATCCCCCTCACCTTTGTGCCATTGATTTAACCAGGAATGATCATATTCAGCCATTAAGAGCCAAAAGTCCAAGTTTATGTGCAGCTACAGCACAGTTATTGACAAAATATGAGATTTGAGTATGTTTTGGAAAGATATTTCAGAGTTTGAGGCAAATTGTGGTTTACCATTCTCTTCCTAGCCAATTCGTACCACCTAGAGCTTGCCTGGATTTTCAAATAAATAATTTAAGGGGTTTTGCAGCAGGGTTTCTATACAAATTCCATTGTTAGCAGCAAATTAGAGGATTTCCCATAGTTATTTGGTGAAAGCAATTCTTATTGGAGCTACAAGAGCAAAACAGTGGGTAGAAGACACTCCAAATTGGGGTTTCTCCTGGGGAAAGTTCAGAAAGTGCACTGAAATAAGGTTTTCTTCTCTAAATTGTTTTTGATAATTATCTAGTAGATGAATTAAACTTTCAGGAGTCATTGGTTGCAGCTGGAGGTGCTTCATTCAGTCATTTCACCTGTTTAGACCAATAAGACCCCCTCTATTCCCAGCGCTGGACTCCTGGTAGGCCATTGTTGGCTTAGTTTGTTGAAGGAAATCATTTTCATTCATTTGTTATTGCTGATAAATAAAAATCAGAAATCTGAATTTAGTTTCCAGTCAATTGTTTATGTATTATCATTATTATTCATTTGCATTGTCAATTTCACAAAGCATATATTTCAAAAAAACACAAAAAAGCATAAAACTTACAAAAAACTCATCAAAAAACCAAATTTCCAACCGCTGGCCAAAGAAATCAGACTCAGGAAATTATATCAGATTGCTACATTCAGTACTCGGCATCTTTCACTTTCAATGCCCCAAAAGGCTTTCAAGGTGGTTGTTTCTATGCAAGGTAGCCAATTTTTGGCTAATCTTGTGAAACCCACTTGGTAGGCTGGTGCTAAATTTCATCATCATTTGATTGCACTAGATGTTTAGTTGAGGATGATTCTCATAATATCTCTGTAGAGGCAATGGGACAGGGCACAGTGACTTCATTAGTGTTATTAATATCATGTATTTGACCCCTAACTTGTTTTGAGCATGTCCATTCAATCATCATTAGTAATAGGTCCTAACTCAATTGTCTCCAAATCATACTCATTGGCAGTAATTTGATCTTGTGGCTTGTCCACTCTTGGGGTAGCAATCTGTTTTACTCGGGATCCAACACTGTCTTTTGTGATCTTTGAAAGCTTGGTAGCCTTCCTCTTCTCTTCTGTTGGACCAATTCTATTCAAGAAGTCATCCACATTTTCAATTGTTTCATCCTCAATTACTATCACTTCCTTACTAATTCTTTCTTGTAGCCATGCTGGAATAGTGGATCTTTCTTTCTCTACTTGTAACTCTTTGATTTGTTGTTTAGTTCGAGTTGGAGAAGTTACCTCATCCTCATGATTTCTTATATACACATATTCATCTTCAGCTTCCTTACCATTTGTAACTACTTCTTGTGTTCTTGGAGGATCTTGTACTTGTGGCTGTTTTCCTTTTGTTGTCCTATCTCCTTGATTATCATGTATAGTGGATTCTAGTGATTCATTCGCACCTTGATCACTACCTCCATACCAAGGTGATTGTCCTTCATTGTTGGCCGTCTTGTTCATATTGACCTCATGGATGGAAGAGGTGCTGGTGGAATGATGACTTGTACTTGTTCTTTGTTTCTTTTGTTTTGACCCCTTCTTGCAACTTCCTTTTCTTTTGGAGCTCATAGGTTGAGTTGACTGGGTAGTATTCTCACTTATGCTTACGCTTTCTATTTCCTCATTTGAAGAATCCGGATCTCCCATCATATCAAAGGTGAGTTGTACATTTTGACTCTTTAATTTGTTATTTTGATATTCTACCCATCCTTTTGTGTAGGCCAAGACAGGTCTAATCAACTAGTTCGTATCAGTGACTTCCATCTCAACCCAATTGACTTCCATTTCTTTATCCTTCACTTGCTCATAAGCACGTTGGAGGCGCCTTCCATCATCCTACACTTGATCTGGGATTGTGAACACTCTAAATATCCTGATGATATCTATAGGCAATCTGGAGGACATCATTTTTCTAATCTCAAAATCATCTTTGACATTCATCCAATAGTCTTCTATATGTGGCTTGTGCTTGTGTTTGTTACCATTCTTGCTCATGTTGCCGTATGGATCAAAAATAGTCCTTAAAGGATATTCAATGAAGGGATAAAATTTCATCTCCTCTTCTGCTTTCTCAGCTGCCTGCAAAGATGGACATACCTCTAATGACTGTCCAACCACAATGAGAAAGGAAATCCTAGTATTATGTTTGTCCTTTTGAGTCCTGTCATATGCAACTAATTGCCTCAACACCTCCAACAACACCATCTTGTCGGTAGGGTAATGTAGAATCTTGTATGGTGGAGTTGAGCATCCTTGAACTCATATGTAGGTGAACTTGGGAAATTGAATGAACCGAGCACCTTATTTCTTCACCAATTCCTGTGCCTACGGGGATAACCTTTGATGGATGACGCCTTGCAATTTTCTTGTTATATGCATGGAGAAGGCATCATTCACTCTCCGATAATGTGCTTTGTTATGAAAATGCAGCTGTGTGTAATTCTCGCATACCCGTATTTCTCCTTTTCCATTCCCTACTGGGCCTCTATACATTAGTCTTGTGTACTCTTTGGCTCTAGCTAGTGAGTATATGATGTAGGAGCTCATATGAAATTGTTTGGTGCACTCAAGTCTTGTCAATTGAAGATCAAGATTGTTGCTTATAATCATGGTCCAGTTGATCTTTTCATTTCTGGTTGTTAATGCTTCTATGAAAACATCCATTTCTCAAATGAGGAGGCATGTGCACTTCCCATGATCCTATTGAGTAGGGTAATCAAATCACTGAATTCTTCCTTGAAGTCTGTTCGGTGGAGATTGCTTGGCACTTTGTTGAGAGCGGGCCGAGCCTTTGACAACCAATATTTATTGATGATACTAAGACATTTGTCAGGGCCATCCTCATAGATCGCCAATGCTGCTTCTTTACTCTTGTATATCATGTCTTTAGGCTCAAGTATGTTGAATGTCTCACTGATAGCGGTCTCTAACAAGAATGCTAACACTTCGCCATTAGGTGTGTTTATTTGCCTTGTATTAACTTCAGAGTGTCTTGCGCATTCAATGTAATGTCCCCTAGTTAGTTATATTCTAAATTATCTTAAATTTTCCTAAATCTGAAATAGGTTATCAAGTTTTAAGGGAGTACCTTTGTATACTGTTTTCTTGCAACACAAAATTAGACAACATATATGAAGTAATACTTATAAACTGAAACATGTACTAATGAATTAGATTGAGCGATACAATTCTTTAATGTATTAATTACCATTAGTATTATATTTGTTAGATGAAATCAGATTGTAGGCTAGTTGCCATTCTTTATTATCCAATCCTTAGTACACTAAGGTAGGCTAGCTGGATAGGGTGTCCAAGAGACCCTCCACCCTAGGCCCAAGAGCAGATGCTACATTCCTCTTGGCTCTGTGTGGCAGGTGTTAGGCATCCATCATGGAGTGGCGTACCCAGTGAGGTGTCCTATTGCCGTTCCCCCCCATCACAACCACCTCCCCTCTTAAGCCCAAGAACAGATTCTTCATCCCTCTTGGCTCCATGTGGCAGGTGTTAGGCATCGATCATGGAGTGGCTTACCTAAGAGAGGGTCCCATATTAAGCAGTAATATGCAGTTGATATGATTCATCAATTAAACAATCTCATATAGATTATAAGTTCCATTGTAGAGTTATATCAGTTTACTGTTAGTATCATCATATTTATCACAGCCTTAATTATCAATGTTATCTTAGATTACTGTGTTATATCAGATTCTGTAAGAATCTTTAGATTACGCTTATTATCAGCTTTATAATAAACTAGATTCATTCCATCATATTATATTACCATATGTTAATGTTGACAGCATTATGGAGTTCATCTTCATCACACTCGTATTCCTCATTCTGACATTATATTTGATTATGTTCATTAACTGATTTCAGTATTAAATTATATTTACTTATCATTTATCAGATGATCGATTGCACTATTGCACCATATTTACTGTGAATGATCATTCACCAGATGATCGTTTGTATTATCAGATTGTAGTAATTGTGTCATTGTGTTCATATATTTCTAGGTAAAACTAGGGTAATACAGAGTCCATACCTTTGCTGAGTGTCCTGTGTGCGGGTCTGATGGAGCAGCTTTGTTAGTAGCCTAAGTGGATTAAGTTGTAGCATACAAAACACCAAGATCCAACTATAATACCAGAGCATAATAAAACACTATCATGGAACCAACAACACACAATACAGTATACCGAGATATATTCATGTAACACAGATGTATATCATATTATTCTCCATTAGAATGTATCTCCAATTGCTACAAGCTTACATATAAAGAGTTTGCTGTTGGTTAGGCCATCAACCGTCAGACAACCAACTACCCCGTAAGTATAACTTAATACTATTGTTTTATTTTAATACATTACCAAAAAGCCTTATTTACTAATTAACCGGCTTACATCATCCCCCCCCAAAACTTGTTCGTCTTCCAGACGAACACAAAACAGCAAAATAACAAAACTATCTACTTAGAGGGACAAGTGGACGTCCCTGTTCCCGTAGGGGTCCGCTCTCGGAGGATCTTTAGATCTCTTTCAGCAATGAGTTGTTTCTCCCGAGTTGCTTTCAGAAGCCTGAGTGCATCCATTCGGTCTTTCTCAAAGGCAGCCAACTTCTGTTCCTTTTCCAGCCGCATGGTTCTCTCTTGAACCATTTCTTGCTTTAGGGCATTGACCCTTTCTTTCAGCTCACTCTCTCGCTGCTGGGCTAAGGTGTGGTCTCCTTCCATTTTGCTCGCTTTCCAGGTCATCCCTTGGAGCTGTAAGAATGTAGTACAGAAAGTCTGTTCCATGGAAGTGAGGGCTCCTATTACTCCCTGATTACCTCCTGTGTGCCCACTGAGGATATGTGGTACTCCCCAGTCTGCTACCATCTCCGAAGTTTCCATGTCGGGCCAACCTTGGTTCCTGATTTTCTCCGAGAACTCCCTCTTGCAGCGTTTTGTCATAAACGCCAGTAGTGCTTCCGTTGCTCTTGCTATAGCAGGCACATCGGATCCTCGAGAATGATCTCTCATCCTCTCTGTGGCTGTCCTCATTACTTCCAACTCCGAAAGAAAATGCTGTGCAGCAGCTTCCCACTCTCCGATCCCCTCTACTTGTGAGGACGTGCTGTGCCCTTTCCCAGTTTCTTCAATCCTCAGGCTCTCCTCCTACTGGTCAAGGCCCAACGATGGTGAAGGAGGTGGAACCTCTATGTCCATCTGGAATCTGGCGAGTAGGCTGTCTGTTTCGGTCTCCATGTTTGTTTCCTCGGTCCCTTTCCCTTTGTCTCCTGTTGGCTCTTCCAGGGTCATTTCTTCTTCTGTATTCCCTACCTCCACACTTGCCAGAGGGTTGATTATCGGTGCTACTACCAATGCGACAGCCCTAGCGGCTTCCACGCCCCTGGGTGTGTTTATATGGAGAGTGTGGGTCCCTGCACTGTTTCTCCTCAAGTCTATTAACTGGGATGGGGTCCCTGCGACCCCAGGTACCAAATGTGTCGTGGTGGGAATCTGTGCCGGTTTGAAAAGTACCCTTTTCCTTACTCCCCATCCTGGTATGGCTGATATGCCCCCCATACGGCATTCCGTCTCCACCTGCCGCGGACCTCCTATGTGCCCTCCTCATTGTTCCATGCTCGTTGGTTCCAATGGCCCTGTCCTGTCCTTCTTATCACCTTCTGGTCCATGCATAGTGTGGCTTTGCTCCATATGGAATTCCCCTTCGTTTTCATCCGATGAAGATGATATATATGTTTCCTCTTCCCCTGTCTCTACCTCTTCGTCAGAGTTGTTATCTTCCTCTCCTCCATCTTCCATGCTCCCTGCCAGTTCTTGCCTTGCTTTCTTTCTCGATGTCATCTCTGTGGCTACTACTGTAAAAGTGTCCAGGTGTAGCCAATAATACATGGTTGGCTTGTAGGGCTCCACCTGACTTGAGGCCACAAACCCTCCTCTATTTTCCAGTGCCACCTGGGTTCTCAATGCTTCCAAGAAGAGGGCGATGAGGTGATGGGGTCGTAGAGGGTTTTATGTTTAAGGAGCATGGCTTCCTTTACCCGGCTGGAAAGGACTCGGCCCCAGCTGAATATTTTGCCATTGCTTAGTCTGTACATGAGGCGTAGCATCCATATTGCAACATCGGATGCTCGACTTGCTGCTGTTAGCTTACTCTTCAGGATATCCATGACGCATCTCCACTCTGGTGAGGTGAGGTAAGATTCCTTTAGACCCCTTCTATTGCTATTCTGCCATAAACTGTCCCATTGCTCTTCTGTGAGTGTATTACCGCAGATGTGTTCCATCAACTGCTTCTTTTCTTCTGTAGACATTCTTGCTGAGGGTTTCATAGTTGAATCTCCGCCACTTGGAATTCCGAAAACCTTGTTGAATTCCTTGGGTGCATAAGAGATGATCACTGTCTGTCCCAAATAATCAATTACTGATCTATGCTTGTCCTGCTCATATCCGTGGACCATAGCGCGCAATATAGGCTCAAATTCTTTCAGATTGAAGATGGGCATAAAAATGATTTTATCAACCTCTGCTTTCTTCAATGAATTCTTTAGAGGGTGGTCCTCCTCATTGCGTTCCCACCACCTCTTGCACTCACTTCCAAGAACTCCTTCAAACGTAATATTCTCCACGTTTACTTGTTCTATTGCCCTGTCCTGGCTTTTCTTGCTAGTTCCCGGCATGGCCATTGGTTGCTTGTTAGAGGTACTGGCCTTGTAGTTTATGTCATAACTACCCGTTCTAGGGTTGCCGTGACTCCCTTTCACCATCTTGTGTCTTGCTGGCGTATGCTTCTCCCTCGCTGTGCAACTGTAGTGATGGCCCCTTTGGTGGCTTTGAGTTCTTATACTGCGGGGCTGATGTGGTCGATTTACCTCGTCCTTGCTTGTGCTGCGGCTGTGTATGGTGTAGTCCCTGCACTTGCTGTGGCTAAGGCGTACGCCGTAGCCTTGGCCGCTGCGTGTGCTTGTGGTATTGCGTGCACTCCCTGCGCTCCCTTCCTTGTGTACACTCTCTGCGCTGCGTACACTCCCTACACTCCCTTCTGTGCGTACACTCCCTGCACTGTGTACACTCCATGCGCTCCCTTCCTGACTTCCGCCTTCGCCTCCTTGCGTCCCCTTCGTGCCACCGCGCCTGGGTGTGCCTACGCCTTCCCTCTTCGTGACACCTCCCCCCTTGCGCCCTCTGCATCTCCCTTGCGCAGCTCCGCGTATGCTCCACCCCTCCCCACGCGTGGCGTGTCTTCCTTTGGCTGTGCGTACGTGCTGCGTGGTGCGTACAGGCTGCGTGGTGCGTACGTGCTATGTAGCGTGTACGTGTTGCGTAGTGCCTTCGCGGGGATTTTTGTGCCTTCGTGCCAACTCTGTGTGTACGCCCTGGACACTCCTTCACACTTCTCCGTTGCCTTTGCAAAAATCTATGTGCCTTTGTGCCACTTCTTTCCCCCTTTTATGCCGGGTGCTTTTATCCTCCATTTAATTTTTTGTGAACCACTCCCTCCTTTATTTTGCTGGCCCCATATTAGACTTTTAATATTTGCTTTGGTCTTTATTTTTCTATGGTCTTTTTTTTTCATGCGAAATATTTTTATTTTGGTTCTCTCTATATATAGTTTTCCCTTGTTCTCGACCCATGTTCTTGACTTTTGAGACTTGGACCCCTTCTCATCTTCCTTCGTCCCACATTCTATCGAGGCATAACCCAATATATTTGTTGCAACAGTTTCTCTCTCCTTGTAGATTTTGAGTTTTGAGCCATTTACTGGGATTTTGATCGGATCGCCATCTAGGGTAGATAATTTTATAGCTCCGTTTGCCCCTACTTCCTCTATTTTATAGGGTCCTAATCATCGTACCCTAAACTTCCTAGGTCGGAGTTCATTCTGGCCGTCGTATTTGAGCACCGACTGTCCCGGTGAGAATTTCATCTGTCTCAGGGGTTTGTCATGCCAAAAGTTCCTCCTTCTTTGGGCTACTTTTGTGGCCCATTGTGCTACTGTTCTACATTCCTCCATTTGAAGTAATGTATTCAACCGCTCCCTTAAGCTCTCCTCATCCCCCAACCAGTTTTGGACTGCTATTCTCAAACTCGGTACATTGTACTCTATTGACATCACAGCTTCCTGTCCATGCATGAGCTGGAATGGGGTATGTCCAGTAGTGGCTTTGTAAGAAGTACGATAGGCCCACAACACCGTGCCCAACCTTTCCTCCCAGTCCTCTCGTTCTACTCAAGAAGTCTTGTATAGAATGGACACCAATACTTTGTTTGTTGACTCTGCTTGTCCATTCGCCCTTGGGTAGTATGGACTTGACAGTGTGTGAAAAATTCTAAATTCTATTGTCATAGTGCGTATCACTTGGTTGACAAAATGTACACCTCTATCACTGGTGACCTGTATGGGTATTCCAAATCGAGTTACGATTTGTTCATATAGGAACTTGGCCGTACTGAGTGCCGTATTGTCTGGGAGAGCTCTAGCCTCGACCCATTTTGTAAGGTATTCTGTAGTTACGATTATGTACCGACGTCTGTGTGCTTTGCTTATCCTGAGTGGCCATACGAAATCTAACCTCCATCTCTCAAACAACTCTTGTGATTGGGATGGAAAAAGAGGCATAAAGTTTCGTTTGAGTGGCTGACCCGCCCTTTGGCAAGTATCACAACTTGACACCCATTCCCGCGCATCTGCATAAAGTGTAGGCCACCATAACCCTGCTAGTAATATTTTTCTTGCGGTCGCATCTGGGCCCATATGCCCTCCGGCTAGCCCTTCATGTGATTCCCTAACAACCCCCAGAATTTCTTCCTCTAAGACACACCTTCGTAGTACCCCATCAAGGCCCATTTTATACAAAAGGCCGTGGATCAGTTGGAACGTTGTGCTTTTTAGTGCCAGCTTCCTTCTTTCACTTGGGGGCATCTCCTTTGGGAACGTTGCGTTGGCGTGGTATTGTCCGAGCTTTTCATACCAAGATGGTAAGACTGCTATTTGGAACAAGTGGCCATCTGGAAAATCCTCATTTACTCCCCCTTTTGCGCGATCCCCTGATTTTATTCTTGACAGATGATCAGCCATTACATGGCTCTTTCCGGGTCGCACCACAATGTTGAAAGTAAATTCTTGCAGTAAGATTAGCCATCGACTTACTCTCCCTTGGATGGCCGGTTTGTTGACCAGATACAAGAGTGCTTGGTGATCTATGAAGAAGGTAAAGGGCGTAGCCAGGAGGTAATGACGGAATTTTTGCACTGCGTACACCATCCCCAAGGCTTCTCATTTTGTGGTACTATAGTTTCTTTCTGCTCTCGATAGTAGGCGGTTGGCAAAGTATATAGGGTGATCCAAGCCTGTGGCTCCTGCCTGTGCTAGGGTGGCGCCAATGGCAAAGTTGGAGGCATCCACATGCACATGAAATTTATTATCCCAGTTTGGGTATATCAGGATAGGTGCACTTACAAGTTTGGATTTAAGTTCCCTAAAGGCCTCTTCTTGCTCGTGGTGCCATACGAATGGCTCCCCCTTCTTGGTGAGTTTTTCCAGTGGGAGGGAGACCTCAGCAAACCCTTTGATAAACCGTTGATAGTATCCTACGTGGCCGAGGAAGGATTTTACTCTTGTAACATCTGTTGGGTTTTCCATTTCCATGATGACTCTTATCTTATCCGGGTCAGTCTTCAACCCTGCTTTGCAGACTATATGGCCAAGTAATCTTCCTTGGGGGACGAGGAACCGACATTTCTTCGGATTGAGGGCAAGTCGTGCTCGACGACACCTTTCCATGCACTCCCCTAGTATTTGCAAGTGATTTTTCTTCTCGCTGTACACTGACCAATCGTCCAGAAATGCTTTAAAATTTCCAGTTGCCATTTTGTTGAAGATATGCAGTATGATCCTTTGGAATGTGGCTGGGGCGTTGCATAATTCGAATGGCATCCGGTTATATGCGTAAACTCCATCCTCCACAATAAAGGTGGTTTTCAGCCTATCCTCTTCGGCTATGCTGATCTGGTTGTAGCCCGAAAAGCCATCCATGAAGGAATAGATTTCCTGCCCCGCCACTTCTTCCAGTATACTATCGGTAAACAATATGGGAAAGGGATCTTTCACTGTCACAGCATTTAAACATCTGAAGTCTACGCAGATGCGGATCTGATTCCCCTCTTTTTTGAGCGAAATGACAATAGGCGAGACCCATTCACTGGTTTGCACCCGGAATATGATTCCGGCTTCTAACATTTTTTCTATTTCCTCTTGTACCTTTGTCGCGTAATTTTTGTTCATGCGGTAAGGTCGTTTCCTTACTGGCCTAGCCCCTGGTATTAATGGTATGTGATGTACGCATAGTTCTAGAGGCACTTCTTTCAAATCCTTATATGTCCATGCGAACACATCTTTGTACTCGAGGAATATTTTAAAGGCTGCTGCTTTTAGTACGGGGTCCCAATCGTCCCCTACTAGTATTACTTTTGGGTCCTTTTCTTCGCCGAGGTTGGTTTTTTTGTACATTGGGTTCCACATATTGTACGATCTCATTTTCTCCGAATTGGTGGGCGGGGGTCCCATCTACCCGAGCCTCCCCTTCCTGGTATTTGGCAAATTGTGGTGGGTAAGTATTGCCTTCCTCGATCACCAGGATCTCCAACACGTTGCACGGGTGGAAGATTTCATAATCTTCCATCTGGAAGTGGAATAACCCATTGATAGAACTTGTTTCATCCTCTGAGCAATTCCTCAGGTGGAGGACTCCTTCTTCATCAGGTTCCATCTCAGCATCCTCCCCTGGTGCGCCTTCCTCGGACCCAGAATTTGAAGCCACTTCTTGACTCACTACTTGGTTTCCTAGATCAATGATATATTTCTTCCCTTCACTTTCGATTGAGAGAGTGTTTTTCTTCCAATTGTGATCCGCTTTGGCCATAATGAGCCATCCTCTTCCCAAGAGTGCATCGTATCCTTTCCTTGCTAAGGATATAACCATAAAATCCAGAAAGAATTGTTGGGTTCCAATGGTTACCTTTTGGCCCATAAGTGTGCCCAGTGGTTTTATGCCATGTTGATCTGCTCCTACGAGGTGGAAGGCAGGTGGCCAGAGTGTTGACTTCCCCAAGGTTTTCCATGTCTCCTCGGGTAGCACGTTTACCGTGGACCCACCATCTATAATTGTGTTAGTAAGTCTGTAACCAAGAATCTCCATTTCTACTACGACTGGTGTCCTGCCTACCCCTACTGTCATCAACATAGGGTCGGTGGTCTCCTTTGAGTGGTTCCTTCCTTTCATTCCCTCTCTTTGGCCCGATGTCTTTTCCTTCTTTGTGGTCTCCTCCACTTGGTTTATAGCTATCCGTAGTTGTGGTAGTGTTTGCAACAGATCCGCTACACGGACTGGCACGGTGGTTTGTAGCAGCTGGTTCATTATGGTAGCTTTAGAGTCGGCTCGTATGGTGCTGGTGGTTTTGTGGGGTACTGTCTTCCGCTGTCCCTCACTGATTTCCCTTTCTACTTCCTTTTGTGCCTCCTTTAGTCTTTCCTTTTCTATACCTGGTTTAGGGTAAGTTAGTTTCCTTGTGTGAGATCGGGTAATGGCCAATACTTCTGGTTCCGACCGTACTACCTCCAGCATGTTCACGCCTTTCTGTCTTGGACATTCAGCATCTTCGTGGTTGCTCGGCCCACACCATTTGCAGAGTAGCTCTCCTCCTTGTCCAACACCACTCTGGCAGTCACGTGCTAAATGGCCCCATTCGTTACATCGTCGACATTGTATCATCGGTCTGCCTTTTGCATCATATTGGATGTGTCCTTGTGGGGTATTATTATTGCTGTTGTTGTTACTCCCCCTCCGGCTGTTCCTATAGCCCCCTAGTGATGCGTCTGAGTTTGTGTTCTTGGAGGGTGTAGTTGCTGGTGTTGGTTGTTCTCGAGTATATAGTACCTGGGCACTCCTTGCCTTCAAGTTGTAGGGGCATTCCTTGATGGAATGCCCCAACACTTGGCAGATGTCACAGAAAGTTTTCTTTGGACAATTGGTTTTTGTGTGTCCCTCTAGTTTGCACTTAGTGCACCATAGGTCCCTACCCTCCCTACTTTCTTCCTTCTGCGTCTGCATTTCCCGCAGCATTCGTCTCATATCCTTTTGGAGCGCTTGTATCGTGCGTGACTCCTCCTCGCTTCCCTGATCACTGCTATCTTCATCACTTGTACGCCTCTTGCCCTTCGATGTCTTGTTCTCGCTTTCAATGTTCATGGCTCTATTGTATGCGTCCGTGATCGTGGATGTAGGCACTATCTTCATCTTCTTCCGCAGGGATGGTTGCAATCCCTCAATGAACCATCGCTTCTTCAACCCATCGGTTGGCTTATTGTCCATTTTTCCAATCAATTCTTTTAGTTTGCGGTAGTAGGACCTTACCGTCTCTGTCTTGCCCTGTTTGGTGTTGTATATTTCTGCAACGATCTTGTTGTCGTCCCGGAGTAGCCGAAACTCCTCCTCGAATGCTTTAGCCAGGTTTTTCCAGGTATCCTTTGAGCTGGTGGGTAGGTCCGTGTACCAGTCAATGGCAATCCCACGGAGGGTGGCCGGAAATGCTTTCAACAAGTTATCCTCATCATCCTCGCCATTGCCCTGCCATATGGTGACACAAGTTTTACAGTGGTGCGCGGGATCCTCTGATCCTAGTCCATTGAATCTGGGAAGTTTCTGTTTTTCGGGGTTATGTGCCATCTTTCTCGTGCTTTCCGGTTTAGTCTGGAAATTGTTGAGTGACTCGGTTGGGGCGGTTGTTTGCTCCCAATTCTCGCTACTTTCTATTTCCTATGGGCTGTGGTGACTCTTGTCCCACTCTTGTGTATGTTGCCACGAACCTTCTGCTAGGCTCACTCTCTCTTCAACTATCCGGTAGAGTTTCAGGCGCCTCTCGAGTTGCTCCTGGATGTGCAGGGATCTCCTTACTATGTCTTCGTGGCTTCCCCCTTCTTCCTCCAGGGGTTGTTGGCTTCGATCTTTGTTGAGTTTATTTGGCATTAATTATTGGGGCTACGGTGGTTTCTCCGCTGTGTGGAGTCCCGCTGTTCTGCTTCCCTTCTGTTCCTTTCTCTATACTGTTGAAGCACTTGCTGCCTACGCTGCTCCCTCTGTATGTTCTCTCGTTCCTCTTCACGTTCCACGAGTACACGTGCCAATAACCGGGGAAGGCTACCCAAGAGATCATGTACGGCCTGGTTCATGTTGAGTTCCGCCCGTACCGTATCAGCCGAGACCGCGCTCAGTTCCGCTTCTCGCTGTAAGTACCGGTCCACAGAAACGTCCCACGCGTGAATCAGGTCTTGTGTCAACTGATCCTCCCTAGTTACTTCCGTGTTATCCTCTACGTCACTGTCTGTTACCCGGATGCTTTGGTTGAATGGATGACCCATTATGCTTCCATCCTGCCAGCCTTCCCTCCAGAGACTCCGGATTCGACTTAGGCAACGACGCCAAAATGTTAGTAGCCTAAGTTTATTAAGTTGTAGCATACAAAACACCAAGATCCAACTATAATACCAGAGCATAATAAAACACTATCATGGAACCAACAACACACAATACAGTATACCGAGATATATTCGTGTAACACAGATGTATATCATATTGATCTCCACTAGAATGTATCTCCAATTGCTACAAGCTTACATATAAAGAGTTTGCGGTTGGTTAGGCCATCAATCGTCAAACAACCAACTACCCCGTAAGTATAACTTAATACTATTGTTTTATTTTAATACATTACCAAAAAGCCTTATTTACTAATTAACCGGCTTACAAGCTTCTTTGTCGATCCTTTCTCCTTTTTTCCTTCCTATCTTGCTGGCAGTCTAAATGGTCTTCCTCTATCTTTTATATATGAAATTAAGTATGACACCAAGAACAAAGATGCTACTGCCTGTAACTTAATAATCCTTCTGATCTGATCCAATCCATGGTGATATTGCTGGATGCTTTGATTCCTTTCCTTTATATCTCTCAATGTGAGGGAGAGGGCACACCTCTTCATCATGCATGCCCTTTGGCAAGAGACACACCCTTTCACCATTAGCACCTTTTGAAAGAGTACAACTCTTCATTTTTTCTGCCCCTTGAAAGGGACATAACCTTTCATAATCAGGTCTGCACTCCTTATTTAAATCAGATTAGCACTTCTCATTTCCAAATTATTCCCCTCTCAAGTAAGGTTCTCTTCTCCCTTTTATATCTTATTGTTGAGGGAGTCACAACTCTTCCTTCCATGTCTTTTGACCATTCATTAACTTTATTAAATTTTAATTAATTATATTTAATTTTTTTTTTTTATATTTTAATTTAATTTTTAATATTAAATTTTATTATTATTATTTATTATTAAATTCCATTTCAAAGTGGGGACATTACATTCAACTTTTAATTCGTTGCATTGGATGGCTGGAAGGAAACCAGCTGCTTGGATAACTCCACTTTCAATCATTTTCTCTGAAATCCCAGTTGGCTTGCTTGTGTAGATAGGGCCTTGAAATTTCTTCACGTCAATCTTGCCCAAGTTGTTAGTGCTCCTTTCGCATCTTCCTTGATGAGAGCTTGCCTTGTGAGTCCTCCAGCTTTCGAGGCTGCCATCTACCTCCTGGAAGAATTGCCCAAGTTAGGATCTTAACATGATATTAATGTTTCAACAACTGAAAATCTTCTATTAGGTTTGCAATCTACATTTAGAGTGAAGACTTCATTTAAAATTTCAATGAATTGCTAAACTTAAATGCTGATCCTAAAATTTAATAGTGAAAAATCATACTTTGTTTCAAAGATGCTTATCAATTTGCAAATCAACTTTGATTAAAACAGGAATCAGCCAATTTAGGATTTTCCAAAATAAATGATGACAAAAAAAATCTCAATCAAAACCCCTTTTTTAAACCCTAGTTTAAGACTGAAATTACACAAAATCAAATCTGGTCCTGATGAAAAAATGATCAAAAAAATCAAAATCAGACCTGCAAGAGGATGCTGATAATAATCTACAAAACTGATGTTCAAAATTTGCTCTTTACTGATTGAAATTCTATTCCAAAATCTTCCTATCTGTGGTAACAATCTGCTCTGATTTTATTTCTCAGATTGGATTTTGTTGTGTTTTAGGTCTAATTGAGGTCTGATCTTGACGAAACTTGCTGTTGATATTGCTACATGTTTGATAATGTAACGGAATTCCTCCAAAATGTGCCCAGGTAGATGGAAGGTTTAGGATAGGATGTAGGAAATTGAAGGAGGTTAAGGGAGGGGATATGAAAGGTAGATGGAAGGTAAGAATGATAGGAAGTGAGGTAAATGTTATGAGTTGTGGGTCAGAAAATGGGGTGTAGGAAACGGATGGAAGGGTAGATGAAAAATGTAGGATGGAAGAAAGATGGAGGGTGGAAGGAGATGAAGGAGGATGAAGGGAAGATGGAGGTGGATGGACGGAAGGGAGGATAGAGAAAGTGATGAAGGATGCCGCGGCTAGGGAAGGTGTGAAGGATATGAATATGAAATGGAGGATATGGGATGGAGGGAAAGATGGAAGAACAATATGCTTCACCTTTTATTATCCAAATTTTTTTCTCACACTTAGGCAATTTTCTCATAGGACCACCACTTCAAGCTCAAGCATTCAAATTCAAATCTCTCAGACAACCGCCTCTTAACCTTGATCCGAATCACCAATCCAATTTTTCTAGAAGCTAATATGACTCACTTCATCCTAAGGAGAGACCTGGAATATCACTAAGCTGCCTAAGACTGAAACTGCAAGCAAAAAAAGGGGTATCCATCTGCGATGAGGCAATGTGTGAAATGGTCACAACACCACCCAACTAAGAAATAGATTGGTGATGACATAAATAAATAAGAGATATTAGTTTTCTACAATCCATAATAGATCTTTGTTCTGTTTCTGGATTCGATTGTGTGTGTGATGCAAAAAAGACACACACAATCAAGTCCAGAAACAACACAAAGATAAATAAATAAGTTTGGAGCAACATTTTAATTGCCTCAAGAATTAGAATTAAGATGATCTACTTGTATTATGATATAAATTCAAATTTGCAAGAAATATCTCAGAGAAATTGGTAATGCTGCTAGATAGACATTGGCTAAAGAATTCTTGAATTTAAACTATATTAGTTGAAAACCCTAGGTGGCTTCTATCCTTCTTAATGCAAATCTGTAAGCTACATTCTAGGGATTGTGCCATTGAGATAAACAAGTTAATAGCAAGAAATGAAAATATTATCGTCAAAAAACAAAAAGTTAGAGAACAAATTGCAAATCAGAAATGAGCTTGTGCTTGTAAGATCAACCTCTTTAATCAGTGTGATATGTAGGATCCTTGGAGCATGATACTTGATATTTCAATAACTAGGTATCAGCAATGCTGATAGAAGCATTACTTCCTTCATTGCAAAGATCCATGGTACAGTACAAGATATAAATCATAAAAAAAGTAGTTATATTAATATCCATAAGTGACCAAAAGTAGGACAATGGCACTTGACTGTATGCTAGAATATAATAGAAAGTTCTAAGGAGAGAATCTTTGAAAGGCCCGAAAAGGGAAGGAACAAAAACAAAAATACAGCATAGATGCTGGCCACCAACACATGTGGATACAAATAACAAAGGGACCGAGATCCCCAAAGAACATAAGTTGAGTATTTGAGAGATAAAGACAAGTCTCATTGAATAGCTTGTTTGGGCTTGAAATGGAGTCATTGGTGTCATTGTTGATCATTGTGAGGACTAATACAAGATTTGATAGTTCTCATTGGGGAGTGTCTAACGCCAATAGGACCAAGTTGGGGGGTTCTAAGAGGAAGCAAGGCACTCCCTTTAAAATCATTCCTAACATCCAAGGGTGATGTAACTCTAGTAGTCATGAAGAAGCTTGTAATATGCATCTATCCCTGTGGTTAGAGGGTGGCTAGAGAGGAGTAAATCTATGTTGTTGAGGAGTTGAGCTGTATTGTCAATTTGTCAGCAAGAAGCAAAACCATGTTGCTGAGTGGGAACATTCTAGGTCATTTGAGTAGAAGAAATAAGTTGTGCGAAATTCCATTTCATAGGTCTATTTTCATCTATGTTTGAAGTAGCACTATCTAAAGGTCATTTAGAGATATTGGTCTTTTAGATTGGCTAGAAGGAGGTGATCAATCTAGATCCCAAGAGACCCCTTGTAAGGATCTATATCAAAGGGTGACAACTTCTTGTAGATAAAGAGGCACATACTGCTGGTTTGGTTATCTAAAGAAAGAAGAGAGAATGCTGCTTAAGTGCCTATAGGGGTAGTGGTATCTCTCTTGAATTTTTGTAGTAAATGGGTATTTGAAGATAAGTTGTCTTTAGTCTCAACCTCTTGGAGGGAGCAAGCCGATAGATTTGGTCTTAACAAAAAGTATGATGATCTATCCTAACTCATAATTGGTGGGAATGAATAATTTTCAAAATACTTGGTGTTTATATCCTATTGCTAAATAACATTGCATAAATCACATAATAATGAAAGCTTCAAAATATGGAAGAATACATAGATAACTTCCTAATCAATTTTTCATAACTTCTAAAAAAAATAAGGCAACCTCCACAACAAATATTACTCACAATTGCATGGAAATTGACAATATGTACTATGTTGTTTTGGTATGTTATAACTTTAGTTTCTTAGTCCTTCAAAATGCTTTTGAAGCTATACATTCTTGTATCTTGCTCCTATCGTTATACTAATTCAGCTAAGATTCTAATCTTCTGTAATGTCCCCTTTCTAGGCGACAGGAGATGAGCAGAGGGTTGACCTATCACTCGAGTTCTCGTAGGTCAACCAGATGGTTAGGGGACTCATTCTGAGGGGTATAGAGCTTCGCAGAGGCTTTGTGAGCCATTTTGAGCATTTACATGACAATTCCTACTTTTTATGGAACTCTCCTATTTTGTAGGGAGAACTGACAGTTGATTGGATGACCACCCGGGGACCACAAAGTAGAGCAGGAGCCTCTTGAGCAGTTTCTGGAGTTTGGAGTGAGGTTCCTGTTTTTTAAGTCAAGTTCCTATTTTTTAGGAGGAACTGCCAGTTAGCCTGCAGGACTCAGGTGGCATCGATGACCACAGTGCTTTAGACAGAATTCAGATCGGAGTCCTGGATTCCATTTAATGAGTAAGATTTAAATAAATTATATTAAAGTGATATTATAATCACTTTATAATAAAATAACTTATAATAAGTTGGCCCCCCTTTTCCTAGGCATTTGAGGCATAAAAAAGGGAATACATTATAATAATAAAATATAATGCCTAAGGGGTCGATTTTTAAAGGAAGACTTGTATTTTATTAAAAATAATAAAGTGAAATCTTAGAACCCCTAAAAGATACGACCTAGGGTTTGGAGCCTTTTAAAAGGCATTTGGAGGTCATTTTTCATCATTCTTGATCATTTTTTCTTCATTGGTAAATCTGAAGCAGAGCTCTAGTTGAGAGTTGCAGCATTTGGTGACCAATCCAGCTTACAAGAAGCAATTTGGGTCATTTTTGGTGTTGTTTGTTGACTGATATTAGCAGATCAGGTTATGGTAATTATTATTAAGGTTGTGGAAGGGCAGACCAGTGATGAAAAATGATGAATTAAATTGCAAATCAGCCCAGGCAGGCTGTACAGCAAGGAATTAGCATAAAACACCACTAGGAAAGAGTGATTTCATTGTTTTAGGGTTCGAATTGAAGGGATACAGACCAGTCACAAATTGTATCAGGCAGATTGCACTATCTGTAGCAGTATTGAAGAGTTTCAGATTGGTTTTCAGCCTTACAAAGGGCCACACTTCTCAGTAGTTGCTGATGCCAGCCCTAGTGAGTCATCAGCATTGATATTTGGGAGGCAAATTCAGTTCTTTTAATGCTACAATCCCAGACTTAACCGATCTATGTGTATTGGCCTGGTACGATCTCTCATGGTCAAATTGGTTGACAACTAATAAGAAGATTTAATTCCATTTCAATTTGGTCAAATTCAGTTCATAGTTAATTGATTTTATTTTAGCTTTGTTATTGCTTTCAAATTTTCAATATATGCAAAAATCCAAAAAAATCAGAAAACTAAAAACACAAAAAAATTACAAACAGCAAAAACCAATCACCTATTTGCATACGCTGGTCAAAGACTATCATTCAAACCTAAACTCAGAATTCAGGGCAGAAATAGAGTTGGGGATCTTACATCTTCCAAAAATCAGCTTTAATTACAAAAGTATTCTTCTCACTTGTAAGAATGAGCTAGAAGATAAGTGTAAATCACCATTTAATAATTGCACCTTCGACTTATCTAGCTAAGTAAAAGACTAACTTTAATCTTTAAAGTGAAATGGAAAATAGAGTAACTCAAACCACTTGAACTTTTCCTCGCATTTTGACATTGAACCTATGTGGAAGTTCCTATCCAAGATAAAAAACTCAATAGTAAACCTCAAGTTGTGTGACCAACTATGTTGAAGATAGCTAGGATGACATAATATATCTTCCTTCACCTATAAGAAATGTTGTTTAAAAATCAAGCTTCAAGCTGAGTGGCACATGAATGGAGATCCAAGTGACTTCGCTTGACTTTTTGTAAACATTATCTTTTTTAGCTCTAGTGAAGCTATCCTTCAAAAGGAGTTGAGTAGGAGTGTCTTAAGGAATATGTAGGGGAGGTAGTCTATCAATAGAGATGTTGATAGAAAGGAGCAAGCTAGTTAAGCTAGTTTCAGAATATCGAAAATGTTGTCGTCACTTGAAACCCAATGAAGCAAACTGCTTAGAGGAATAGAGAGATAAGTATGGATGACTTTTACGACTAGAAGTTGAATCACCCATGGATCTAAGTTTGTGGATGTAGAAAATAAGCTAGAAGATAGTCTCAAGATGTAGTGGCTAGGTAGCAAACTCGGTCTTGACATTGCTTTGGGGAACATATAGCTTGCAACAAATCATGCACTGCATCATGAGAATTCAGACCCTCTTAATATGGGTTCAATTGATGAATTCCAAGTTAGGTCTCCAAATTTCAAACCCAAATAAAATTGTAGGCTTGATGATTTATCAAAAAGATCTATCCTTGGAGGGATATCTTGGAAGTAGATTTGGAAACATTGATGCTCCAAGACAGAGAAAGAGGCATGACCCTTGCAAAGATGCAATTGATAGGCAAGCTCAAAAAATGAAGGATGGACAAGAAAACTAGATTCCTGAGTATGTGTAAGTTGATGTGATCTCCAAAGATGCTCCTTTGTTGGAGAACTGGAATTTGGAAAAAATGTTTGGAAATGTTGACACTTATGACTCCATTTTTAGTAAGGCTGACCACAAGTTGGTGAAGTGCATAGAAACAAGCAAGGCATCAAGTTGCCAATGTAAGCCTTTGACAAAATGTGAGAGGAGAATGAAATCATTGTCAAAAAGTAGTATGGCTTTAACTACCTCATGTAAAATACAACCTTCATTTATATGAGAGTGTTGCCGAATAAACTCGCAATTCCTCAGTGTAAATGTTGAAGAGGGTCAATGGGAGAGGACACCCTTGTTTGATCCCATTGGTACTCTTCACGAAGTCAAAAAGACCATGAGAAGTACATAGGTGCCTAATAATTGTCTCAGAAAGCATCCAGGATTTGGTAATGAGAGAATCAAGAAATCTAACATCTCATATCCTCTAGAAAAGCAGGTGTCTCAAAATTGAGTTAAAGGCCTTGAAGTCTATAAAACAACAAAAGATTGTGAAGACTAATTACAAGCATCCATAATAATAGCTTGGAGTGTCAATATGTGGCCAATGGTCTGATAATCTCTCTTCAAGTGCTTAGAAAATTGCATGTCTAACATAGTGGCATAATTTTTGGCAAATGGATCCCAAATAATGATGGTTTGTAGTTGCCAAGGTAGAAGAGACCTCCATATTTATGAATATGATGAGCTATGTGTTGGGACTGAGACTAAGGGAAGTTTAAACCACCTTGTTGGAAAGTTTTGCCAAAGGGAAGGTAAGATGACAGTTGACCCACACCGCATAGAATGAATTCAGCTTGGGGGTCTTCACAATCTGCTGCATTGCTGGTACATAACTTCAAAATAGCTGTCTTTATGGTATATGTGGAGACAATGGTAGATGATGGCAATGGGTTAGGGACCATGACATTAGTTTGGTCATCCACAATGTAAAGATAGGCTAGCATAGGAAATCCACACACTAGGGCTGATTTTAGAAGCTATAGTTTTTCTTGGTAGAAGAGTGTGAGGGAAGGTCTTGAGGGAATGATGAAGATCTGCAAGGAGTGCAATTCATTGAGAAGCAAGAAAATGCCGGAGATTACAATGGTACTCCCAATAGATGGAGGGTATGGAGATAGACAATATGCAACAACAATATCCAAACCCTTATATTAAAGTACAGTGAATCTTAAATGGAGATGAAGGCTTGAAGATAATACGATTACAATATGAGGAGTTGGTGCTTATACTTTTTTCCCAGTCATCCCTAAGCCAGTGTGCCAAGTCAACTATATGATCTGTTGCTTTGTAACTATAACAAACAAAGCCACTCCACAAGAGTCCTCTGTTGCCATCTTTTATCATGGGGAGATTGCTAAGATAAAAAATGCTTGAGGTCAAACTATTGTTTGAATGATGTCAATTTTCAGAAATCTATTGTTAGCTATAGGGTTTTTTAATTTTTAGTACATTAAACATATGCTGGATAACAATTTCAGGTAAATTAAAATTGATTCCACCATCCTTCATGATATTACCATTTAAAATGGTCATCATCCCTATTTGTTGTTAGTCTTAATTATCATGGTTACCATCTTGTAGAGGGCTGTTGTCTTATAATCTGTCACTGTAAGCTCTTAATCATCGGTAGCACCATCCATTGTGGGGTTTCTGGTATATAACTTTGCCAGCATCCCTTATCCTGCTTCTTGTCTGCCAGCATCCTTTTTCCATTGTTGGCTTTTTCTGTTTTTGCCACAATTCTTGATGGAAGTGCTGACTTATTCCGATTTTGCTGTTGAAACTGGGAGCTTAGAGCAACAGTAATTATCTTTTATGGTAGTCCATCATACCTTGAAAATGCAACCATCATCAATTGCACCTTAAATGTATGTTGGACTCTGGTGAGTTGGTCAACTACCACTATGTGCTTGGTCAACACTTTATATTGTAAACACTGCTGCTAGTATGTACCTCACAAGGAGTTGGCCAAATAATTAAATTAGCCGTGGATAAGATTAATTTTTATGCCGCTTCAGTATTCATCCTTACTATTATCATTATTACTCATCCTTCAATATTTAATACTCATGCATTTTAACTTTTGGAAGAAAGTCATCACTGCAGTAGGAAATCAATGCTAAAGCAGAAGCCAATGTGATATTAGAAATCTCTTCACAATAAATAGCCTAACCCCATTCTCAACAATTGGTCAAGGCACATTGCAGATATGTGGTTTGTTGTGGAGGCTCTTAGAGAGCTAGTAGTTCTCTTGCTTGTTGTTTTTTTTGTTTAAATTGTTTTGTGGGCAAGCTTTTTCAAAGCCTTTGCTCAACTGATTAATTGCCACATCATTGCAGTTATTCTTCTTGAGGGTATTAAAGAAAAAATATTATAACCTTGAGATCCTTAAAAGCAGAGAATGCAGAGTACGATAAAAGACATGTGAGTAAATTACATTAAAAGGTACAAAAGTTTAAGGAAGGTGAAAGTAATATTATTTATAATCTAATCTGTTGAATTTTGAACCAAGTGCATGAGGAAGAATCGTGTAGACAGTCTGTGTGAATTAAAGATCATCACAAATGATTGATCGTGTGGTGTACCCATTTAAATTATGCATGCATCTGCACTAATTTTTGATGGATGTTATGAATTCATAATTGAATATTAATGTAATAAAGTGTGTTCTAAGCTATAAACTAGAAAGTGGATTCTGCAAATATGCAGCATTGATAGTGTATACAGAGAGAGCAGTTTTTAACTCTATTGTTGCTGAATCACATGATGTAGTGTATTATTCAGCTGAATGCTGATAAAGATTCAGGTAGGATATATGCAACTTACTGCATGATATTTGTTTAGTATCAATAAACAATTCCATTACTTAGGTCCAAGAATGTTGATAAAGATTAAGGTAGGATAATTTGTATAATATGATTACTACAAAAACTGAATTTATATCTCAGATGAAGTACGTTAAGAAAGACAATGCATGGTCCTGAAACCAGCTACTGTAAACATTGAAGACACAAATATATACATTTTTTATATTTATGTACGTGTGTGTATATTTATATAGTGTTCAAAACCTGCATTGCAATGTGGTGATGCTGACAAAGACCACTATCATAATGAAGATGAGAACTGAAGAGTAAAGCTGACAGTAGAAACCTGTGAAAAATAGTTGAATGATCTTAAATAATCGGATAAATTAATTACGAATATACAACTGTATATAAAGGAATTAAAAAACGGTGTTCTAAAAAGAATGAATTGTTAGTCTAAAACTTCAACACGAAGCTAAAACGCTTAAAACACTAAATAAAGCTGAAAAGCTAAACACTAAAAAACAAACTATGAGTTCTTATAAAAGAAGCAATACTTGCACTTAAAAGACTAAATGAACTAAAAAGCTAAATAAGTCGACAACGAAGATGACGAACTAAAAAGCTAAATGACTAACTAAATGACCATTAATAGAACCACTAAAAAGGTATTTGACTAAAAGAATTAGTTATTCTAATACCCTCCCTTAATGGTCATTGTATCAACTAAGTACCCAACAAAAGACACTACAAGTCTTTTGATCACAAACGCAAGAACACTCTGCTACTGCAGAGACCCTCCTAGGATCTGCAAAGTGTTTATGACTAAGAATAGCTGATTCCATCCGACTAATGTAACCCTCACATGCAAATTATAGAACTGTCACATGCGAATTACAAAAGTCTGAAATCACAATTTTGAGGAAAAATCGGCAAACCGTTAAAGAGCAACATGCACGATTTTGACAAAAACTGCAAAAACTAGAAGAGTATTGAGCACTGTTTTCTCCAGCAACTCCAAAACAGATTGCAAGATACCATGGTTGCAAGTGTTCGCCATAGCAACTCTAGGTGCAACCCAAATCAGACTGCAACAAACACGATTTTTGAGGAAAAAACCGTTAAACCCTGAAAATTGGATTTACAAATCATCAGTTTTGTGGAAAAAATTGGTAAAATCCAGATAACCCAAAAATCCTACGTGAACATCGCGAATTATAGATGATGATTTTTAAGGAAAAAGTATAAACACTGCAAACAATTTTTGAGGAAAAAATTGTGTAAACCCTAAAACGTTGCTCGCCAAAACACCAGACATCACGCGACAAAGCTTTGATTTTCGAGGAAAAAATCAAGCAAAACCCTCCCATGATATTTTGTGGAGAAATGTAATGTCCCCACTTTGAAATAGAATTTAATAATAAATGATAATAATAAAATTAAAACATTAAAATTAAAATTAAAATATAAAATAATATAATTAAATATGATTAATTAAAAATTAATTAAGTTAATGAAAAGTCAAAAGACATGAAAGGAAAAGTTGTGACTCCCTCAACAATGAGATATAAAAGGGAGAAGAGAACCTCATTTGAGAGGGGGAATAATTTGGAAATGAGAAGTGCAGATCTGATTTAAATTAAAAAGGGAACATTTGATTATGAAAGGCTGTATCGCTTTCAAAGGGTAGAAATAATGAAGAGTTGCACTCTTTCCAAAGGGCATACATGATGAAGAGGTGTGACCTCTCCCTCAAATTGAGAGATATAAAGGGGAAGAAATCGCTGAGGAAAAATCACGTCTGGACTTCAGTCTGAATATATGCTGCTCTAATCACTAGCCATTGGTTGACATCCACTGCATACGATTTCCTTAGGCTGGGAATACGCGTCTAGGATCAGTTTACAAGAATTCTGCTGTGATCCTGCCAAGGTACACATAATTTACACATAAATATATATTTAATGCAAGTCATCCATAATACAACAAAATACAACATCAGTAATTTAATTCATGATTACTAGAATAAACTGTAAAGGGGATGCCAAATATATCAGTGTTTTAATAAAATCGCAATAATTCAATAATTAATTTCTTTTCTGTAACACATGTATGAATCCAGAACTATTTATTCTTTATCATACAAACTCTTATCCGTAACTAGCAAATGAACTAGTTAGAACAATTAAACAAGACATAAACAAATTGTTAATCCTTAATATGAATGTAGTCGGAAGGTTGTATGAATAAATAGGGGAAGGCCTGTGTAAAACCATCAGGTGTCTATCTTGGGTAGAGATCAGTGACCCATGTAAGACCTTGAGGGTGTTGTCCCAAAATTAGGCCTGGGCTTGGATCCAAAAACCCTGAGGGAGTCATCACGCTGATGTATCAAAGCATCCTATTCAAGATCATAATCCTTTCCAAACTTAGATTGGTAGTAAGGTTTTCAAGTTGAACTCCATCGTGATGTTAATTTCTATTTCTATTTCTATTTGCTTTGAGAATGTTGGAATTATGATGTCTTAAATGGTTAAACTTACTTGGGGACATTACAAGAAAAATTAGAAAACCCAAAGATACTTTGATTTGATTTTTGAGGAAAAAATCAAGCAAAACCCTCCCATGTTATTTTGTGGAGAAAAAACAGAAAACCCAAAGATAAATTTTTTTAGGAAAAAAATTTACAAAAACCTAGAATAATTTAAGGTAAAATTATTAAAAACCACAACTAAATTTTTTTTAAGGGAAAAAATTTAAAAACCCAAAACATGCAAACAAAAATCCGAAACGAAGGTAGTCGCGTGGCAAAAGAACATAAAACCCTCGCTTGTAGAAAATCAGCATAAAATCTCGAGCTAACCACGACAAAAATTCGTCGTCGCGTGTGAGCAAAGAAAAAGGCTTAAAACAGAAACCCAGATCACGAAAATGGGAAAGGCAAGGAAAAAAACCCGCCACAAAATGTGCCACCGCGTTGCGTGAAAAGCTCGGACTCAGAAAAACGTGACGAACATTGTTGCCGAAATTTGTAGTTGTGGTGCCCAAAAAATTGCCATGCAAAATCGTGATAACCAAAAAATACCTTCCCTGCCACCGTGAAAGCAAAAACACACAAGAGGCAAATAAAATCGTGAAAAAAAGACGAGAGGTCGCCAAAAATGACATCGGAGCTGGAAACTGTGACAAACAAATCAAGCTGAGAAAAAAAACTGCCGTTGTCGCTGGAAAAATTGTAGAATAGGTGTGAAAAAAAATCGCCCAAGTCGCCAGAAAAATCACACAAAAATCCGCCTAGCACAAAAAAATTCGCCCACGATAGAATCTAACCAAAACCCTAGCTCACAATTTTCTTTCCAATTCGGATTTTTTCAAAAAAAATATCTTAAAATTTTTTCTAGAAATAATATCCAGGTAAAGAGGCCACAAATTTTTTATTAAAAAATTTGCCAAACTTTGAAAAAGCCCTTCGACCCGCTCTGATACCATGAAAAATAATTGAATGATTTTAAATAATCGGATAAATTAATTATGAATATACAACCGTATATAAAGGAATTACAAGACGGTGTTTTAAAAAGAACAAACCGTTAATCTAAAGCTTCAACATGAAGCTAAAACGCATAAAATGCTAAATAAAGCTAAAAAGCTAAACACTAAAAATCAAACTATGCGATCTTATAAAAGAAGCAAAAGTTGCACTTAAAAGACCAAATGAACTAAAATGCTAAATAAGTCGACAACTAAGATGATGAACTAAAAAACTAAATGACCATTAATAGAACCACTAAAAAGGTAATTGACTAAAAGAATAATTATTCTAATAACCTGAATGAATGTGAGAGCATAACAAATGTCACTTAAGAATTCAAGATAAATGTACAAATAAAATTGCAAAATAAATTTGAAGATGGGCAGACAGTGCTCGTATCCAACGAGTTGCAACTGTGTCTGTCGACAAGGCAAGGAAATCATGCTACACATAAATAGTGTCAGCAATTTGCATTATAACTAATGACACGAAGTTGCTTTTCATGTATTTGCTCTAATTTTTTAAAACAAAGAGCAGCAGAGGGAATTGCACATCGTTACACTGACTGGTGGGTGATTGAAATGGTAATGTCCTTAGAATTTTAAATAGTTGTTGGTTATGGCGAGGAAAAGCTGTGAGAAGGAACATGTCTAAAACAGAAAAAGGTGATATTTCAGAAGTGTACAAAGTGATCATTTGAAAGTTGATTCTGATAAGAAGCCTTTTATACTAAAAAATTCAGACCTTTCATAATAAATACAAGGCTGATATTATTGTGTAGCTGAAAGCTACAAACCTATATGATGTCTATCATGTGGTTAAAGTTTAAAGTGTCAATGATAAGATCATCTACCCTTTTATGTTTGGGTGGTATTTCATTTCTTGATTCTGGTCTCAGGTGTGTCAAATAATCTGAATACATACTATACTGGTTCCTTTTCTAGTGGAGGCCTTCTGTGACAGTTTCAAAGTAAATGGTGTTATGAAAGTTAGTTCTTGTTCAGGGTACTATTAAAGATGTTTGTATTCTTCTCACTTAGCTGTAAGTTCTAATTGGTGTGTATTGACTATTTTTGATTGTGCTTTTCTTACCTTAAATGATCTGGTTTAAAATGGATTATGTTTTCCATTTTTTAATTTTTCTTTTAATGTGCATTTACAGGTGTTGCACGTGTTTACTTCGGTGCTGACCACATAACAGTAACTAAATTAGAGGAGGCCTCATGGGATGTTTTAAAACCTGAAATCTTTGCAGCAATCATGGATTTTTATTCATCAGGGCAACCTTTGTTTTTTGACTCAAATGTGGGAGCTTCCAAGGATACTACCATTACAGAGGTAATTCCTATAATAACATGTGATTCTTCCATTAAGAATAAATGTAATAAACTTATCATTTTGTTAGCAAAATGAATCGACTGAATATATAAAGAAGCATCCTAGTTGTCTAATATGAACCTAAATCAATTAAAGGTTTGGCTGGGCAGAAAACATTAAGCAATTGGACCAAGCAATTATGCAAGACATGTTTCGCTTTTTACTCTGAAGTTCTGAATAGTTTCTTAGAATTCAATAAATTCCAGGGTAAAAGAATTATGTGTTTTGTAACTAGCAAATCTTCAAGCATCAAGTGGTTGTTCAGGAGCTTATGCAACTGCTGTGTAGAGCATTTGATGGGAACAGTACCAATACATCAGAACCAGATTTTTTCAATGCCTCTCACGTGCTATAAAATTTAAATGTTTGACCTATAATTTAAAAACTCGTGAATTGGAATATCCAAATTTTACTCAGACTTGGTGATTTGCAATATCTTGGCAAAAATATATTTACAAAATAATTGTTAAAAACTACATAAAACTGAATTTAGAGAGCTGATAAGTAGTCTTTCATTGATTCACAGATAAAAAATGAAGTTTAGTACACATCATTGATCATAGTGTTATGTGATAGAAATTTCAATTCCATATTAATATTTTACAGTCTTTTTCTCTGAGTAAAACTTTAAATGTCTGTGTTGGTGTTCTTGAAGTGAATGGCAATGATTCAACTTGTTGCACAAAGCTGCATCCAGCAAAGCTCCAACTGGTGCCTCGGCCTCACCTTCTGCCTCATTTTATGCTGCTACACCTGTCACCAGTTTTTGTGCTTCTCTCTTGATATCAGTGTTCTCAGCTGTGGAAAAGAGAGGATCCACATCATTAGTAATCCAATTTGATTTTCAATCCATGTTATCAAGGTCAATGCCATCATGTATGGCCCTTCTGTCCACCTTTCTGATACATAGGAGATTGTACTGTACAAAAACAAGGTCATTTAGACACTTTTTAATTCAACTTGTTGCGCTTCTTGGAGTGAATGACCTCAAATGTGCTCCTATTGAGCTCACATGTATAAATGCTACAGGGTTGGAACAAAATATGGATGGTGAGGTTTTTTTGCACCATAATCTTCCCACTACAAATCTAGAAGGACAAAATTTATAACTTGGTGAAAAATAAACTAAAATTTTAACTTATTAAAGATAAAACTAAATTTTTTACTTATAAAAAATAAGACTTAGTTTACGATGAACATTGAATATATATTTTTCACTGGATGCAAAGTCGATCTTCTTTAAATGCGTAGAGGTGAAGGAAACAACCTCCCTTCTGCAGCCTTGTAGGCCCTTCCATGAACTCCTCATCTGCCCTGAAGCCCTAAGAGAAGAAAAACTTCGGGTTCAAGTAGTAGCTAGTTGGATAAAATGTCCTATCAATTGTAGATGGAGAAAATGGATTGAATACAAGATTCAATCTTCCAACATCCAACAATGAAGTTTTTCCTGCAAAACACACACATGGCAAATTGAAATCTAAACTAGAAACACACATGCATGCTATCAAATTCTACTCCATTGCACTCCTATTCCTCAAGGTTTCACATTTAATATATTTGCTCTCAGAAGCACTTATGCAAAAAGCTATGAGGAAATGGAGATTTGAGAATGCAAAGATAGTGGATAAGATGTCAAGATAATGGGATGCAAGCTGACATAAGTTTTGCGCATAAAGATGAGATACTCAAATAAGAGAGGGGGCCTTGTTTAAATAGATTTTCTCTGGGTGAGTTCATGTTGTGGGATGAATATGGGATAATGCAAGATGAGTGGTATAGGGAAGATGAGTGGTAAATGGGAAATGGTAAGTGGTAGGAGGGGATGTTAAAGGGTTTTACTAAATAAATAGAGAAATGTATATAAGGTGAATGCATGAAGGCATATAAATGAATATGATATAATGTTTTATTTAATAAATTTAATAGATAAATGATGATATATTAATAATAATATAATGAAAGATGGAAATTATGAATAATGAATTATGGAGAAATAATAGTGTAATAATAAGACTTCGCCCGATGTTCAGAGAAATTTGAAATTAAATGAGGACAAATTAATGGAAATTTTTATGTGTCTACATTTTGCCCCTCTTTGAGACAATGCAACCTGTTGCGTTGTTTCAAAGAAAATGATCAACTGATATATGCCCCAGAGATGTCCTGGTAAGGATGATGATTGATTGGTTATGCCCCCTCGAGAGATTGATCGAATAGATTGATGGAGATTGGTCTCTCGATAGATCGCGGGAGAGAAGATTGGATGATTGATATTGCACAAGTGATTAGGTTGAGATGTATATTTGATGGAAATGCCAGTTGATGAGGCGTAACTGAACAATTGATGGAAATGAACAGTATAGCCAGGTTGATAAGCTGATTAAGTTGGTTAAGCTGATAGGGATTGATGCGAGCACAAGATAAGGTAATCTAATGATTGATTGATTGACTCTGAGGGCATTGAGATTGCAAAAAGCAAGTTGGTTGATAAAGAGAGTAAAGATTCAAAGATATTGCATCAGTTGGATAAAGTGTTTGATCGATCTCACTGCGATAAGAAGATGATGAAAGAAATGATGAATAAGATAGATGAAAAGGAGGATGAGAAGAGAAAAGTGATGGGAAAAAAGAATGAGTGATGAGAAAGAAGATATGAAAGTGATGAGAATGCTTGTGCTTTTTTAAGTGCTTGTATCATCATTGAGCTTATTATAGCAAAAGGCAAAAAATCATTTGGATATGAATTAGACCCAAATGAATCAGTCACTCCAATTGCGAGAAGGAAAACATATCAAACAGTAAAGGAATGCCTTAGTGTGTATCAGACCAATATGTCCTTGATGATCTTAAGCGATCATGTCCTAGGACGTGTCATCATATTCCTAAGGAACATCCCACAAGAAGCAAACAAGTGAACATTCCCCATCCTCGCCTTTCTAGTCAAAGACATCCTGGAGATAAAATCTCTAGTCATAGACATCCCGGAAAAGCTAAAAGATATGTCACCCCAAAAAAAAAATTAGAAACAATCAAAACAAAATAAGCAAACAAGCAAGCAATATGTTTCATGCCTAATGATTTTTGTTCACAGTTAATGTGTTTGGTTTTAATAAGTCGATCAGATGTTGTTATGTTTGCTCAATCATAATCTCGTCAGGTCATGAATTCATTGAAGTGCAAAGCTGCATGCTTGTCTTAAGTGTTTGTGTCTTCGCAATGTTTATTACATGTTTTTGGATTTTTTTGATTTTTAGGGATTTTTTTTAGGACTTTTTATGATTTTTAGGGTTTTTCCGGACATTTTATGATTTTTATGATTTTTCCAGGACATTTTATGATTTTTAGGGTTTTTTCAGGACATTTTATGATTTTTATGATTTTTTTCAAATCTTTTTATGATTTTTAAGATTTTTTCAGGGCATTTTATGATTTTTAAGATTTTTTTAAGGACATTTTATGATTTTAAAGATTTTTCAGGACTTTTTATGATTTTTAAGATTTTTTTCAGGACATTTCATGATTTTTAAGATTTTTTTCAGGGCATTTTATGATTATTAAGATTTTTTTCAGGACACTTCATGATTTTTAGGATTTTTTTCAGGACATTTTATGATTTTAAAGATTTTTTCAAGACATTTTATGATTTTTAAGATTTTTTTTCAAATGTTTGCCCCTAGTGTCTAGCAAGGTATAAGGGATTTTGAGCGAGTGAATGAATGAATGGGATAGAAATGGATAAGTGAATGATGGAGGAAGCTTATGCAATTTTCAAGGACTGTACCACAATAGGATAACATGTTTAATCCAAGCACAGGGACCATATATAGCAATGTAAAGCTAGGATAGGTGTAACGAATGTCATGTGATCCAAAAGAATGGACATGTCGAGGTTTTTTTGCATTTTATGTCCTTAATTTTCATCAAGAGCAAGGGATAGATTTGGATAGAGGCAAATACGATAAGCAAGATCAAAAGGGGGTAATGATGGATGTAAGCAAGCAATGGACAAAAAAATGGATAGGAGCTTAAGGGTGTGGATCAAGTGCAATAGATAGGACACACAAAAGCTCGTAAAGATCCTTAACCTTGTCAAGATCAGATGTGGAAAAAGGGATATGGATGCATATAGTGTGAATGAGGGATAGTAGATGGATGCACACGGATGGAACTTTCCCCCAGTGAATTGTGCAAGAGGACAATGAATTACGCATGATGCATGTTTTCCAGGTTTTCATCATGGTACTTGCCCAAGGCGCTTGTTTGCCAGGTTTTCACCAGTGGACGTTTTTTTTTCTCTTTACTTTTTTTGATTTTTCACTTTTTTTCTTTTTTTTTCTTTTCTTTTTTTTTGTTCATTTTGTTTTTTCTTTTCTTTTAACCTTTTTTTCTCATTTTGACTTCTTTCTTTCATTTTTTTTTTGACTTTTTGAACTTTTGGAAGATGATGTATACTTGATAGGAGATATGACCCAGAAATCAAGTTGTTCTTAATACCCCTGAAAGATGTTCTATAACAATCCATGGCTATTGAAGGTATGCTCAAAGATGTCGATAGGGTGATGGTAAAGGGAGATGAAATGGATGATAAGACGAAAAGGTTATAAGGATTTATGCAAAGGATTGGATAAAAGGGATGGAAAGATAAAACATAGGTGTTGGATAATGGATGGGATGTTGGAAGAATTGTGCATGGCTGGATGGAAATGCTGGCAAGATCAACATCGGCACACATGTTGAGGGGTGGTGGACTAGTGGAGGAATAGTGGATTTCAAAGTTTGTGATTTTGATGGAAAGGCTGATGTGGATTTTAGGGCACAAGGAGCCAAAATGGATGAACGAGGTGAAATAGGTTTTAGGATAGTGGATGTGGGAGAAGTTGGGGTAGCAAACTTGAATGCCAATTTTGATTTTTCTTTAGTGTGGAAATCTTGTACGAGTGACTTGGGAATCCACATGGTTCTTCGTTTTTCATTTTTTTGTGATATTTTAGGATGCATTGCCTCGATGTAAGACTTGGGAAGCCATAGACATTTTGACTTTTCTACTTTCTTTGTGGGCCTTTGTGGTCTTTTGGAAATTTCTTTCTTTTGTAGTTCCTTGGAATGCATTGCTTCTACAAGCACCTGGGGAACCCATAAGGTTTTTGAAATTTCTTTCTTTTTCTCAATGGGCCTTTGTGGCCTTTTGTATATCTCTTTTTCTTTTTGGATCACATTTTGCTTTGTTTTTACATGTCGATTAGATGGGACATGTTATTTTGAAAAAAGGGGTAAAAACTTTATTGAAAATCAGACACAAAAATTACAAGGAGGACCAGAGCCCCAAGGCCCCAAAAAAGAGCCACAGGCCCAGTCCAAGATCAATTAACATCATAACTATCCATGTCCTCAGCAAAAATCTTCTGCAAGACTTGACAGTAATCCGGGGAGAGGTGCTTCCAACCTTCAATTTTCCAATCACTGTCATGTTCCGAAGCCCACTTAGCCAAACAATCAGTTGCTCTATTCCATTCACGAGGAATGTGTATGAAAGACACCTGCTCCATTAAAGAACTAATTTGAAGAATCTAATGAACAATCCTTGCCAGCTGCCAATGAATCCCACTCACCTTTTGCTTTGTCAACAAATTAACAATAATTTGTGAATCCGATTCACAGATAACCTTCCTTCAACCCAACTCCCAAGCCCGCTCCAGGGCATAGAGAATAGCAAGTCCCTCCATAAAATTATTAGATTGCCTCCCTTTATGCACCGAAAAGAAGAAAACCACCTCTCCCACACAATTCCTACCAACACCACCAACCCTTGCAGGGCCTGGTTTACCCCTGGAGGAGCCATCAATGTTAATCTTGATAAACTCATCCTGAGGGGGTCTCCACTTTCCCACCCTTTGGACCTTCTTCATATCACATCTACCTCTTCTGACACAAGCGGAGGCGGGAGACAACTCCTGCCAGCCAAACCTACTCACAATATCCTCCTCATCTCTATCCAAAGGAAAATTCACCTCACATTTAGCTTCCACTGTCTCCCGAATCATAACCATGATTCTATTCCACACTTGCTGCACTAACAGTCTGGCCTCATGAAAGATCCTTCTGTTCCTCTCAAGCCAGATCTGCCAGAGTATGAAAATGGGCCCAATATACCAGACAGTCTGAAGGAAGGAGGACAAGATAGGAGGTCTGCCCAAACTGCTCCAAAACTCCACCAGAGAATCTGCGTGAACACAAGGACACTTACACCCCCCCCACCAGTAATGCTAAATAAGCATAGAGAAGGGGCATCTGAAGAACAGATGTGAGGAATCTTCCTCCCCATTACCACACAAAGCACAAATAGAAGGCCCCAAGAATCCCTGCTTGCGAATATTATCCCAAGTTAGGCATCTATACAAGGCCAGAGTCCAAGCGAAGTAGTTGCACTTCGGCCAAGAAAAATTATTCCAAACCTGTTTCCACCAGTGCACCTCTCTTCCCTCCAATCTTCGGTTCAACAGTTCTCGGTATCCACTAGCTACAGTAAAGACGCCCTTAGGATTTAGAGACCAGGCAGGTCCATCCCTACCCTTGAGGGCACTACAGTGTCTACTCGCCAGAATGCCATGCAACTCAACACACTCTTCCTCCATCCCAGCAATCAGCCACTCATTAGGAGCCTTCCACCGCTCCAACTCTAGCCGCCCACACCTATAAACAGCCTTGAAGTCATTCACCCTTGACCACCCTGCCTCCAAACACCTCTGGCTAAGGTTCCCAAGATTAGGAAACTGATCAAGGATGGGGGGGTAACCATCCCAAGAGTCGTTCCAGAAAAGGACCTCTTCCCCCCTCCTACAGATCCAAAAGAGTCCTTCCTTAATGAGAGAAGCCCCCTTCTTGAGAGTATACCAAATCGTTGAGCCTTTTTCCTCAAGCGGATATCTTGGAACCTCTTGCACTGGGATCCTTTGCATATATTTGTAGGCCAAAATCTTAGCCCAGCCTCAATCCTGCTCGACACACCACCTCCAGTACAATTTAGCCGCCAGAGCCTCCCCGAATAAAATAGCCTGCCGTAAACCAAGCCCCCCCGACTACTTCGGGCTACACACCAAGTCCCAATTGACAAGACTCCATTTGGAAGACGATAGATTGCTTGCCCATAAGAATTGCCTTGCCAAAGAGTCCAAACCCTTCAAGAACCACTTAGGAGCCACTTGAAGCATACATCGATAAATCGGAAGAGCCTGAACCACCAACTGAATCAGTTGAATCCTCCCAGCAAATGATAACCATCTGTGAGTCCAGTGTTCAACCTTCGAGTGAAATTTATCCAAGATACCCTGCCATGACTCCTGAGGAGGGTTACCAGGAGAAATAGGAATACCCAAATAAGTCAAGGGCAAATAGCCAACTTGGAATCTCAAGATAAGAGCAATCCTCCTTTGAATAGTTACAGGAGTGTTGAAGAAAAGGATAGAAGATTTATCCTCATTGATCAACTGGCCCGAGGCCACCAGATAAACATCCAAAACCTTACACAGATTAGTAGCTTCTCTGATCCCAGCAAGTCCCATCAAGGCCGTGTCATCAACAAACTGCAAATGAGACTGCGACTGCGAGTCATTACCCC
Source organism: Cryptomeria japonica (assembly GCF_030272615.1). Taxonomy (NCBI): domain Eukaryota; kingdom Viridiplantae; phylum Streptophyta; class Pinopsida; order Cupressales; family Cupressaceae; genus Cryptomeria; species Cryptomeria japonica. Next base: position 203,613,230 of record NC_081409.1, read on the forward strand.
AGCTCCAACCCTGAATACTACCCAGACCCACATTATGCTTGATCAGCCTCCCCAGGCCCTCAACCAAGAGAATGAATAAGGGGAAAGGGGATCCCCCTGGCAGAGACCCCTAGATGCACCAAGCAGCTCAGTATGATCACCATTGATTAGCACTGAGAAAGAGTTGGACGTAACACAACTCATGACCCATTGGATCCATTCCTCAGCAAAGCCAAAAGCCCTGAGGATCTTCTGGAGGAAGGACCAACGAACTCTATCGTAAGCCTTAACCATGTCCAACTTGATAAACATAGCTTTTTCCTTGGAGGTTGCCATAGAATGAATGGTCTCCGTAGCAATGACCACACCATCCAGAATTTGATGCCCTTCCACAAACCCACTCTGCTCTTCAGAGATAACATCCCCCAGACACTTCAACCTCTCCGCTATCAGCTTAGAGATGATCTTATAAATCACATTGCAGAGAGATATAGGGCGGAACTGGCCTAACCTGTTAGCCCCATCACACTTAGGGATTAGTGCAATGAAAGTCGCATTCAAAGCCCAAAGCATCTGTTTATTCCTCTGAGACTCTTGGACTACTTCTAGTAAGTCCAGTTTGATGATATCCCAGAACTCTTGAAAGAATTCAACCGGGAACCCATCCGGTCCAGTAGCTTTTCCTTTCCTCATGTGAAAAACAATCCTCTCGAGTTCTTCCAGCAAAATAGGGCCCATAAGCTGCTCATTCATCTCCCCAGTAACAAGAGGAGGAATGTAAGCGAGAACCTGGTTCTCCTCCACCAATTCCCCCTGAGAATCCTCACTGAAGAGGGATCGGAAATACTGTAAAGCCTCCCTAGATATCTCTTGCAAGGATAATAACACCTTACCTCTATCATTGACCAGAGTAGGAATGGAATTTCCATGTCTTCTAGCTTTCATAGAGTTGAAAAAGAAAGCAGTGTTCTTATCGCCCGCTTGAAGCCAATAAATACGGGCTCTCTGTTTCCAGTAAATTTCTTCCCTAAGCTCCCATTCCTCTAAAGCCTTGACAGCCTTGTCCTCCTCCCTAAGCAAGGCTTCAGACAAACCATGCTCTCTGATTTCACTAGTGATGCCATTTAACACTGTTTGGGCAGCTTTCTTAGTGTGAAAAATGTTCCCGAAACCTTGCCGATTCCATTGTTTAAGCTGAAACTTAACAAACTGCAGCTGCTTGGCAAAAGTGTACATAGCTGTGCCAAAGGCCGGCATCCCCTTCCTCCACCATTGCTCAACAAGAGCCTGCAAAGCAGGATCTCGAAGCCACATAAGTTGGAATTTGAAGGAAGAAGAGCGAGCAACCCGGGCAGAAGAAGAAACCAACTTGATAGGCCAGTGTTCTGACCCTCTCTAGTCAAGAATCTCAGAACTTGTGGACCACCCCCCACCAACCCAAAAACTGGAAACCAGAAAATGATCCAGCCTCTCTGCAATCCAATACTCCCCCACTCTCCTATTGTTCCAAGTGAACAAACCATTACCAGGCTTAATGTCAACAAGATGCAGTGAAGATATACTATCCCGAAAAAGGAAAGAAGAAGGTTCCACTTGCATGACACCCCCCTTCTTCTCACTTAGCTCAAGGATGACATTGAAATTTCCCGCCATAATCCAAGGATGAAAAGGGACCAGCCTTCGCATACAAGAAATATGAGACCATAAGTTCTGCTTGCCCTGAAGATCGGTGGGGACATAAATATTAGTAAACAAGATAAGATCCCCGGTCTCAAGACTAGAGGCAACCCCGAATAATGAAGATCTGGAAGCCACCCACCAGACAGGGCGAATCCTTAAAGGGTTCCAAAGTTAAGCCACCCCTCCAGAGGAACCAACTGCCCCAATACACTGACACTCGCCTCGCCCCCAGAGCTTCGACACTAGACCCATCATACTCTCCACCGAGAGTTTAGTTTCTTGCAAGAACAGGACATCAGGTGAATGATTCCTAATCAATTCGCGAACAACTTTTTGTCTAGGGCCGTTATTCAAGCCCCTCACATTCCATGAAAGCACAATCATTTAGGAGGATTGGAAAAGTGAGAATCCAGAGTCTTTATTGACCCTGACTCAACCAAATTCTCTCCCATCAATTTGATTTTATCCAAATCCTTCTTTTTGCCAACCTTTGAGTTCTTCTTCGTAGCACTTTTCTTAATATCTTTTTGATGCTGCCCCAGGTGAACGGAGGACTTATTACTTTTAGCCCCAGCCGGTTCCAATTTCAGAGCTATCGGAGAACCCTCCCCCCAAACCAAATTCACCTCCGAACCAGGAGTGAGTCCCAACTGGACCCCTACTATCTGATCCATCTCCATTTGTTGGCTTCCAACCACTTGCAGGGCCTGGGTAAAGTCCTCAATAACTCTTTCCGGACCCCCCCCTGAAGCACCTTGATCCAAAGGGGTTAACCCCGGATTCACTTCCTGTTGGTTAAGGTCATCCAAGGCCTCAAATCTGTTAAAGGTATCCTCCTCCTGTCTCTCTTGTAATGACCTCTTTTGTCCTCGATTCTTGTTCCTTGTCTTAACTAAGACAAAACCATCAGCACCGACTACCTCGACCGACATAGCAGCGTTTCCTTTATCAACCCTATCTAGGCTTTGGGTTGACTGTTGAGGTTGGCGCACCACCAGTTTATATCTAGGGCACTTGCACTGTAAATGACCATACTCATGACACAGACAACAGCGAAAAGGTAAAGTCTCATAATCTAACTGTTGAACCCATGAGTAAGAGCCCGCACACATTTTTATAGCATCTGGCAAAGGTTTACTAAGATCAATTTCAACACAGATACATGCAAAGGTCATTACCTTTCTCCCTAGGGTTTGCGTTGAAGATCCCACTGGCTTCCCAAGCAGTGCGGCCAGCATCCGTAGCACATACTCTTGAGAACATTCCACTGGAAAACGTGGTAAATGAACCCACACTGGAACCCTATTTGGGAGCTCCTCCGAAGGGTTAAACCCCACATGCCAAGGTTTGATGAACAACCCCAACTGGTTGTAAAAATATGGGCCTCCTTCAAAGACCCTATTGCGATCCTCCATGCAGGTGAAAGTAACCATGAAGTAGTTGTTTGCTAGCAGCATAATCTCCATTTCCCCTTTTGGTGCCCAAGTCCTCTGTGCCTAGTTTTCCAAAAACTACAAAGAAACCCTCATTCCCAAAAACTTGCAATATAGCGAGTGTTTTGAAAAGTACTCAATGTCTTCAACTATCATCTCAGGAGGAATAACTAGCTTCGGCCTCTCATTGCATCTCTCCAGGCAACCATTAATCTTCATAATGCGAAAGCTACCAACACTCCCCGACCTTGATTCAGATGAGAAAAGGTTATTGTTAAAAGTCTTCATACTCTGGAGTGGGGGTTTTGAGCCCACCGCAGCACGGAAATCCATGGCAGGAGGTACCTGCGAGGCCTCACCACCAATACTCGACATCAGAGCTCAAAAAAATAAAAAATAAAAAATTATACAAGAATATAAAGGACCCACACCCCAAAGGGCCACTCGAGAAGGCACGGCACCCACGACCCCACCCCTCCCAAGCACCATCGAGAGAAGGAGCCAGCCGAATCCCCCTGTCCCCCTGAAAGCCCTTGACCTGCAGCAAACCAGAACCCCAGCCACGCGTAGCCAAAACCCCACTCGAAGACCACTGCTTCACCCTCCACACCCTCGGCCGTTCCCTGCCTAGCCCCGTCTGCCACTTATCTCCCCCGACGCACCTGCACTTCCCTCCCCCGACGCACTTGCAACATTGCCTCCCACGAGCTAGGGCATCAAAACCCTAGCTCGGCCGCCCGTGAGCCCCCGCACGCACGACGCCATCGTTTTCCTTTTTTCTCACTTCTCAATCATAGTCTGCCTGATTAGACGGGACATGTTGATCCTTAAATGCATGTGGATTGTTTGACTCGTGACTTTTATGCTTCGCATCCAAATTGCTTGGAGAAGGAAAAGAATGTGTAGATGGATAGGAATGATATGAAGGTATTTTAGATGGATGAAAGGTGCTCGAAGATGTGTGCCTTTGTTGATCCCGCATAAGAGATGGAGGGATATAGGGACCTAAAATAGATGGAAGAGGTGAAGGGGAAGGCGTGCATTTGGATTTAACTGGAGAAATGTAGGATTTATGAGGGATACCAACATGTTGAGAGTGAGCAATGTAGCCATTATAATCGATATTTTCATTTATAGCAGGGGGTTCTAATATACCTTGTTCATGAATGTCTAACCCGTTTCTTTGATAATGCATGCTTTGGAAGATCTTTTTAACAAAGGGTTTCTTCTTACTTTTGATGCTAGAGGCAAGTCCATTTTGAGGTGGAGGTGGCTTGCAAGGAATATTGGATCATGAGAGGGCTTTATGGGCATGATGGACTCTTGAGACAAACATGGAGAATTATGACAAGGGAATAAAGGGATACTATGATCTTGACATGGAAGAGGACCATTGGATAGAGTAGGAAGGGTGTTTGACACATCATTTTGAATAGGACCATTTGAAAAGGTGGAAGAGGCATCATGATCTTGCTTAGGAAGTGGATTAGGAATGGGATTTGGAAGGATGCTTTTCTCTTGAGATGGAAGGGGGTCATCTTGGAAGAAATGGAAAGGTATAAGGGGATCATCATGGGATTCTAAGGAGGTAGGATCTTTTTCAACCATTGGATGGGATTGGAGAGTTTTGGTGTCTTGATCTTGATTTATGATAGGACTTGTTTCTTCATTTTTCAGATTATCCTCTTGACATGGAGTCACTTCTAAGGAAGGGGTAGTGTTTTTGATATGCATGGGGGATTCTTGGAAGGTGTTCATGTTTTTGCATGATGGGGAAGCATTTTGGATAGGGCCTTCCGGAGTGGGTATGATTGGAATTGGAGTGCATGATGGCATAGGATCTAAGATATCTAAATCGTATAAAGGATTTGTATGAAAAAAAGGATTAGCTTAGATTTGTACTATGGATAGACCTTGAGGGTCAACATGAGATGTTTCATCATTAGATTCATTGTTTGAGGGATATGATATGGATTGTTGTTCAAAAGACTTAGGAGATGGAGGCACCATAGAAGAGATGGAGTCTACATGTGGGCCATTGCTAGACATAGGTTCATAATTTTCATAATTTTGATCATGATTGGTAATGACATCTAGTTTCTCCTTAGGTGAATTATTAGGATCTTCAATTTCAATAACACCATCATCAAGGAGGTCTTGAATTTTATGTTTTAATTCCATGCACATTGAAGTCTTATGTCTGTTATGTCTATGATATGCACAATAATTACTCAAAAATTCACATCCCCATGTTGTCTTGTTAGGCAATATGATAAGATTGTGCTCAAGAAGCTCTTTCAAAGCTAACTCAATGGATTGACCCAAAGGTGTAAATTGTCTATCTAGGGGATGATTGGAGGAAATGTCTTTTTGTCTTGGTGAAGGTGTCTTGTGATCTTGTTTGAGATTTGACTTTTGATTTTCAATCACTTGTTCCAAATCATATAGTCGTTTTAGCATTCTTTGAAGTTTGTTGTGCTTGATGTCTTGAATTTGTCTCTAAATAGGTGTCATTGATTCCTTTTGTTGGATTTGAATGCCATATATTGTTCTCTTGAGATCTTGAATTTGAGCCAAGGTAGCCATGGGCATATATGATAGTTTTGATCATTGACCTAGGACAATGTATGAGACTCTAGATGGAATGCTGTTGGTGTAAATAAATATTCATTTTGGATATTATTACACTTACTTAAGTTAACTTAGGATAATGCATCTCTTCGTAGTTTGAATTTGAGACACTTAGGGAAGTGTGCACATAGGGATAGAGCTTGTAGGAGAAATTCCACCTTTTGTGGTCTTATTTTGCTGTTACACTCCACATTCGGTGGGTCATCCACCTCTTGTGGAATATTATATTATTTCTCCTACCTACCCTTAGTATTTCTTACCTACCCTTGTTTCTCATTGAGCCACATGTCATATTTGTGTGCTCATACATCCATATGGCCTTGCCTATATAAGCAGGCCTCTATTCATTATATTGGTTAATCCAGTTGATCATTTTGCATATTGAAGAGAATATAGTTTGTTCTTGTCATTCTATTCTCTTTTATGCTTTTCATTGTGCCCTTGATCTTGGCAAAATCCTACATGGTATCAGAGCTATTGGGGCTTCATTGATTGGCTTTTGGAGACATCGTGGAAGGCTTCTATTTTCGGATTTGGGGATCTTCATTTTTTGGGGGCATCATACAACGATTTGGACATCACCATTGAATCCGGGAGGCCGTTTCCATAAATTTCGACTATAAAGTCGACCTATTTTGGTGAGAAATTTTTTTTCCCCATTTTAGCTATTATCGTACGGATTTTGAATTTTTTTTATTTTTCGAAAAAAAAAAAATTTATTTTTTGAAAAATTTCGAAAAAAAAAAAAAAAAAAAAAAAGTTTTTTGTGTTGGGGGGTCCGCAAACCCCCCCGTACCCGCAATATGTGTGCCACAGGTTGCAGGCGTACGTTCTATCAGCGCCGCCCGTACCTGCCGGTCTCTGCGCCCGCCGTCGCTGTCGGTCGTCCCGTCCTCCTGTCGGTCTTTGCGCTCGCTGCTGTGTCGCCACCGAGACCCGCCGCCGCCGCCGCCCGTAGGTCCTCGCCGGTCTTCGCCTTCCGCAGGCCGCCGCCGACATCCTTAGCCATCGCCGCTGGTAGCCTCGGCTCCGGCCGCTTCCTCCGTCGGCGACCACCAAAACAGGCGGCCCCGCGTCCACCACGTGGTAGGGGGCCACTGGCTTGCAGTCGACTTCCATACGCCACGTCACCTGTGCAACACAGTCCGTCTGTACGCCACTATACAGTGCCACGTTATCATCCGTACTGCACAGTCACTTGCCCAGTCAGCAGTCCGTACAGTACGGACGCCCAGTTAGCAGGGAGGCGAAGTTTTTGCGACGGTCAAACGACCGTCAAATTTAACACAGTGAATTGCTGACGTCAGCGCCACATCAACATTTTTTGAAATTTTTTTGACCCCTCTCCATTGAGCTTTTTAGTTTTGCAGTCCAACTTTGAAAGGCCATATCTTGCTCATTTTTGCTCCTTTTTTGGTGCAATTTTTTTTGAAATGGGCTAAAATTTCGTGATCTTCGCAGTGGTGTGGTTATTTTTTGATTTTGGTGCACAGGTTTTTCGGAATTTTCGGGTTCTCTCAGTTGTACTTGTCCAATCCTCAATTTTGCAACTTCAAAGGCCTCGTTTGAGCTCATACGACCTCCTTTTTAGGTGCCGTTTTTTTTGAAAGTGCTTATTTTTTTGTCTACTTTCATAATCTATGATCAGATTTCAGAGATTTTGAGTGGAAATTGTACTTTCAGATATTGGTCTTATTTGGCCTATTAGGTACTTGTAAATTGCTTGGATCTTAGTTAGATCTCTTGCATTATCAGTTTGAGTCTCTTTTGGCATTATTAAGGTAGTTGTAAAATTGTAAATCAGAAGTCCACTTTGCCATTTTTTGCAAGTGGCCCATTGTATATGCACTACTTATAAAGTGCCAAAATCATCACATTTGGGGGGGGTTCTTTGATTGAGTGAATTTGGGGGGGTGTCTTGTGTGATTGTGCCTCTCTTTGTGCTCTTTCCATTCTTGTTGCAATGAGTCCTAATAAATTTCCACCTTTAACTCCACATAATTATGCATCATGGAAAATTAAAGTATGGAGTAAATTAATGGAAAAGGGTCTCACACACTACATAGATGGAACAATAACAACACCACCTGATCCTAAGGCTGATCCAAATGCTCAATTAGAATGGCTCACAAAGACTCTTGGAACTTTACGGAAGTATGTATCTGATTTCCTCATTTTTCACATTGAGAAGTGTAAAACAATCAAAGAGGCTTGGGATATGTTTCAGAAATTGTATGGACAAGTTGATGAAATCAGAGGCTATCAGATTGACAATGAGCTCACCAACTTGGATCCCAAGAGTTTTGATACAATCCAAGATTATGTCACCAAAGCAAATGAGCTAAGAGCAAAGCTTAAGGATTGTGGAATTGACAAAAAGGATGCTCAATTGATATTCAACTTGTTGGATAAGCTTGCACCAGAATATGCAGCATTTGTGTCTAGCTTCCAAACTCATCGTTTGACAGTAGGGAGTTCTTATGTTATGCCTTCATTTGATGCTTTCACAGAAATGTTAATATTGGAACAATCTAAGTTGTTGAACATGGGGTTTCTCAAGTCTTCAAAGTCCAAGGCTTTGGTGGCTAATCAAGGGAATCAAGGAAGTCAAGGCAAAGATTCCAATAAGAAGAAGAAGCACTCTAAGTCTAAGCCACACCAGGAAAAAGGGCAATCATCCTCTCCATCACAAGGCGACTTTGCATCCTCTTCCAAGAAGGGGACACCACCTAAGAAGGATAAACCAACTTGTGCATATTGCAAGAAGTATGGTCATGATGAGCATCGATGCCATGCAAAACAAGTTGATGAGTTAACCAATCTTCTCAAGAAAAACAAAATCAACTTGCCATCCGCCTACACAAAGAAGGATTCATCTCCTTCCTCTTCCTCACAGTCTAAGGGAAAAGGGCAAGCATTTGTGGCTAAACAGGTTCTTCACAACAATGGATACTTGACTCGGGTGGCTCATATCACATGGGTTCTACAAGGGAGCAGTTTTCTTCATTGGAGCCATCTAAGGTACCTCACATTGACATAGGTGATGACACACAAGTAGAGGTTGAAGGGAAAGGTTCAGTTGACATGGATGATGGAACATTTGAGAATGTTCTCTATGTTCCTAACTTGTCTACCAACCTTCTCTCCATCTACCAAATCACTCACTATGGGAATGGGAAAAAGGTTGAGTTTACACCAGATTCAGTTGTGGTAACGGAACTTGATGATGATGCCTTGGTAGCAGTGGGACAAGTCAATAGCAACTCAAGGCTTTATTCATTCTCCCACTTTTTTGCCAAGTTCACCTTCTAGGGCCTTGCTTACTCATTCAAATTCAGAAACTAAGCTATGGCATGAGCGGTTTGGTCACCTTAACTTCCGCTATCTTCAGCAGCTAAGCACTAAAGACATGGTCACAGGTCTACCTCGAATCAGTTTTTCAGAGGGTGTATGTTCAGGTTGTTCCATGGGCAAGCATCCCGAAGAGAAGTTTGATAAGGGGAAAGTTTGGAGAGGTTTGGAAGTTCTTCAACTTGTTCATAGCGATGTAGCAGGTCCATTTCCAGCACCTTCATTTAGTAAGGCCCGCTATGTTCTTACCTTCATTGATGACTACTCCCGCTTCACTTGGGTCTACTTTCTCATTCATAAGAGTGAAGTATTTGACAGATTTCAGGACTTCAAGACTCGTGTGGAGAAGCAATCAGGGAAAGTGGTCAAGATTCTTCGCACAGATAATGGAAGGGAATATGTGAACAAGAGACTTGAGGATTTTTGTACATTTGAGGGGATTGATCTTCAGCATTTTGTCGCATATACTCCACAGCAGAATGGGGTTGCAGAACGCAAGAATAGAACTCTCAAAGAAATGGCTAGCTGTATGATACATGCACGTTCTCTTGATCCCGCCTTTTGGGCAGAGGCTATTAGTTGTGCCACACACATCCAGAATCGGGTTCCTCACAAAGCTTTGCAAGGTATTACTCCTTTTGAAGCTTGGGCTGGTAGGAAACCGATTGTGAGACATTTCAGAGTCTTTGGGTGTCCAGCATGGGCTCGCATACCTCCGCAGAAACGCAAGGCATTGGAAGCACAAAGTCGGCCTTGCATATTTGTTGGATATCCTGAGGGTGTTAAGGCATACAGATTGATGGATCCAGAGACACATGAGGTATTCATTGAGAGGAGTGTTCACTTTGAGGAAAGCTCTCCTAGTTTAGCCTCTCTACCTCCTCCACCTTCCTCCATTGTGGATAGTGATGTTAGTGATTTAGATGATGATACTCCTTCAACTCCGACTCGCAGGGTTACACCTCCGTAGGGTCCACTTGCAGTTGAGGAGCCTCGTTCTCCACCTCCACCTAGACCTCGTTGGGCTCGACAGACACTTGAGTCCGCGGGTTCTCTTGTTGGGGATCCTTCGGATACACGGAGAACTCGATCACAACATCAGGATCTTCCACATGCATTCATTGCTACTGCTTCTGATCCACAGACATTCAGGGAAGCATCAGGGGTTCCTGAGTAGGACCATGCTATGGAGGAAGAGTATAGTTCCTTGATGAGGAACAACACATGGGATCTAGTCCATCTCCCTAAGGGGAGAAAGATGGTTCGATGTAAGTGGATCTATCGGACCAAGTTTGCAGCGGATGGTAGTGTGGATAAGTATAAGGCTCGGCTTGTTGCGAAAGGTTTCTTGCAGGTTGCAGGTGTTGACTATACTGAGACCTTTGCACCCGTAGCTAAGATGAACTCCATTCGTTTGACACTTACTATTGCTGCAGCTCATGGTTGGGCTGTACATCAGATGGATGTGAAGAGTGCTTTTCTTCATGGTGATCTTGATGAGGAGATTTATATGGAGCAGCCACAGGGTTTCATCCAGGATACTTCCTTGGTTTGCAGACTAAGGAAATCTCTCTATGGCCTTAAGCAGGCCCCTAGGGCTTGGTACGCCAAGATGGATTCCTTTCTTCTCTCCACAGAGCTCACCAGGTGTCATTCCGATCCAAATGTCTACATTTTGCGATAGGATGACTCTCACTTGATACTTGTGCTCTATGTTGATGACTTGATCATTACAGGAAGTACTTCATCCATCATTAGCAGGGTCAAATCTGCTTTGCATGACAGATTTGCTATGATTGACTTGGGTCTTTTGCACTACTTTCTCGGGATAGAGATTTCACAGTCACCTTCCGGGATTACTCTATCGCAGCCCAAGTATGCTCTTGATCTACTTGCATGCTTTCATATGGCTGATTGTAAGCCTGCTCCGACTCCCTTTCTTTCAGGAGTCAAGCTTGAGGCTCAGTGTTCTTCTCCACCAGTTGATGCCACTTTCTATCGTCGGCTTGTGGGTAGTCTCATCTACTTGACTCATACACGCCCTGATATTTCATTTGCAGTTGGCATGGTTTCCCGCTTCATGCAGGAACCACATGAGCTTCATTGGAAAGCCGCCAAACGCATCCTTCATTACATCTAGGGTACACATCACTATGGGATTCACTATGCAGCAGGCACAGGACTTCGCTTGGTTGGTTACACAGACTCCGATTGGGCTGGCGATCTAGTTGATTGTAAGTCTACTTCTGGTTACAGTTTTCACCTTGGTTCAGGCCCCATTTGTTGGCAGAGCAAGAAGCAACATGCTATTGCTCTCTCTTCGACTGAGGCTGAGTATCGAGGCGCTGTTAACGCAGCGACTGAGACCATTTGGCTCCAGCAGATCCTCACAGAGTTTGGATTCACCACTCCACGATCAACAGTTCTACATTGCGACAATCAGAGTGCTATTGCGATCTCAAAGAACCCGGTCCAGCACCAGCGGACCAAGCACATCGAGATTCATATGCACTATATCCGAGAGCTCATCCAGGAGCAGGTTATTGATTTGCAGTATTGTCCTACAACAGAGCAGGTTGCTGACATATTCACCAAACCTTTCACCGAGAGTAAGTTCCAGCAGTTGCGAGCTCTCTTGGGGGTGCTGGATGTGTCATTAGGGGGGGTCAACTGACTTCTCCTTCCTCTCTTATGGGGGGGACTTTTTCCTCTTTGAGGTTTTGTCCTTCTTCTTTGAGAGTCTTTTGTACATTCATCTCTCTTTCGGGGGGGAGTTTTTTCTCACTGGGTTTTCTCCCTTTCTCCGTTTGTGAGAGATTGCATTGCATAGTTATGTCTTGCATTTGCATATTGTACATGGGTACCTATCATGGCCTAGTAGCCGGGACCCATCTTGCATTGTTGACTTGAGTCTTCATTCCCCCAAGTTGCACTTAAGGGGGGGTGTTGGTGTAAATAAATATTCATTTTGGATATTATTACACTTACTTAAGTTAACTTAGGATAATGCATCTCTTCGTAGTTTGGATTTGAGACACTTAGGGAAGTGTGCACATAGGGGTAGAGCTTGTAGGAGAAATTCCACCTTTTGTGGTCTTATTTTGCTGTTACACTCCACATTCGGTGGGTCATCCACCTCTTGTGGAATATTATATTATTTCTCCTACCTACCCTTAGTATTTCTTACCTACCCTTGTTTCTCATTGAGCCACATGTCATATTTATGTGCTCATACATCCATATGGCCTTGCTTATATAAGCAGGCCTCTATTCATTGTATTGGTTAATCCAGTTGATCATTTTGCATATTGATGAGAATATAGTTTGTTCTTGTCATTCTATTGTCTCTTTTATGCTTTTCATTGTGCCCTTGATCTTGGCAAAATCCTACAAATGCAAACCCTAAAAAAAATGCGGACTCAACTATATGATATGAGTGAGATTAGGATGTAACTAAGGATCAATGCAAAGATGCAATCTATGTGATATGATTGAGATGGGAAAGTGATGTGCATCTAAACCCTAAATGGGATATGAGGATGTTTGATGCAAGGACTAAGGATACTCTAGGTCTGAAAATATTTGGAATGTGAGGTTTGACTTGTGCTATGATGGATAGACACAAGGATAAGTGATCAAAGAGAGGGCATGCTATGATAGGAGATGATGAACTCCAAGCGGAATACCAACTCAAAGATGCTGATAGGTTCCCTAACTCAAGGAAGATGCAGCTCAAGTGATAAGGGTGATTAATGATCGAAAGTTGATGTGAGACCTAAGACGAGAAATCCTAAGTGCAAGCAATGTTTTTGGGTTTTTTAGATTTTTTATTTTTTTATTTTTTTTGGATTTTGGTCTGCAAGTAACAATGAAATGTCAAGACCAATGATGAAATGACCTAAGGCACTTATGCAAGGTTTAAGGTTATGTCCTAAAGGAATGATGGAAGGCTATGCAAAGATTATGGATATGATCTAAGGGGATTATGTAAGGGTATAATCTAATGGTGGTATGCAAAGGTTTGTTCTAAGGTGCTATGCAAAGGTTTGATCTAGGGGCGGTATGCAAGGACTAGGTATAATTAAATGAGATATGCAAGGATGAAAGGTGCAACGAGGTGAAGACTATGCAAGGACCTAAAAGGTATGACAAGCTAGAATGACGTGACTATGCGAGGACCTAAAAGATTAGAACTTGAAAAATGATGTCTCAAGAGATTTGAAATGATTGTTTTGAGAACATAGGTTTAATGTTTTAATGTTGTTTTGCAAGGTTTCAGTTTCAAGTGTGGTGTTGATTATGAAATGTTTTTGTTTGTTTTGCACACTTAGAAAACACGACAAACATAATGTTTGTTTGATTTTGCAATTAAAACACATTCAAGCACAATCCTAAGGCTGGCCAGGACAATAGTTGTTAAATCTCATTTGGGGGGTTACCTCGAGCTATGCAATTCAGAGCGGATTCTTAGGTGCTTTACCCCACTGGCTCCACCTTCGACACTCACTTCTCCGGGGCAGCCAAGCACTAGTCCCCACGAAAACTCCCCATGGCAAACTTTGTATCTCTACTAAGAATCGTAAGAATGTTGACTTCTAACACAAAAGGCGTCTAGTAATGGCATTCGTTCCAGTGGCCACACATGCGGCGGCATATGCTTTGTTAAGGAAGGCTCCCAGCCTATAGAGGTTGCGCTCAATAGGGTTTATGGGGAGACATGCCGTCTGTATGAACTAATCAGCACCTCGTTGCTTGCATGTTGAGTTTGGCGCTTTCCCTAGCACTTGAGCGCAATATTCACTGTGTGAAGGAATTCACAATTTTTTTGTGAATCCTTGAGACCCTCCATTTAGCGCCCAAGTCCACAGTTGGGCGAATTTTCAACACTATGGAGGAATCATGAAATTTGTCCATTTCTCCTTGCCTTATCCATTCTGGCGCCCTCCACAAGGCTGGGGCGAAATTCTGCACAGGGGAAGGATTCTTCACTTTTTCCACCTCCCTTTGGGAAGTTCATTTTAGCGCCCATCTCTAGGCTGAGGTGGAATTTCCTGTATGTGAAGTGTAATGTCCCTACTAGTTAGAGATCACTATCCTGCAAAACAAATTGTTAGAATACAAAATATACATATTTAATTCATCTTTAACTTTGCAATTAATTAGCACGATCATAGTTTTCATCTAATAAAAAGGATACGAATGTCATACGAAAGTATGTCCTTAGGCGGCCATGAAACTCGCCTTCTTGGAACCCCTTGGTTCCAAGCCCTTCAGGAAATCGAAGTTGAGTTCGAATCCTGTCTTGTTACACCCAAGCCCTTCAAGGAAGACCCTTGTCTATTCCTTGCCTTGGGTGATGCCTTCATCATCCAAGTCCTCAGAGGGGATTGGCCAGATCCATCTCTTCTTGGAGGAGTTTAATCAACCAAGCCATACATATGCATATAGGTATTCAGTATATATACTGCCCTAGGGATTATCATAATCCCTTCCTTAGACTAAGGGAGTTTCCTCCCTATAGCCTCCAACATGTGATTTCATTTATATTACATTTTGCATTTTTATTACTATTTTCCATTCCATAATCCACATTTACATATTTCTAATTTAATATGTATTCCCCAACATATATTCATAAAAATGTTCATTAACCAATATTCACATTTATTTCTTAACATATATTCTTACTATTCATTGATATGTATTTATTACTTATGTTCATACATATTCATTAACATCTAAAAATTATTCATTACATATGTATTAAACTGTTCATTACTACATTCCTTAACATATGTATTAAGCTGTCCATTACTATACTAACATATGTATTTTATATTCTTTAACATATGTATTAAAATATTCATTAATATATATATTAGAATATTCATTATTAATATTTATTAATATTTATATATTGAAATATTTATTATCAATATTCATTAATATATATATTAAAATATTTATTAAGTATATTCATTTACATATATATTTGTGACATCTCTTACCTATTTATTAGTTTACCCATTATTAATACATTTGCTAATTACCTTTTTGTATACATCACTAATACCCTTCACTAATATCACTACTGCCTTAAAAACATAAGTTGGTAGTATAACTTTGGCTATAAAGGCAGACAGATCTGACATGGGTCGGATCTGGTCTGCCACTATATTAAGTATGACTGTCGTACTTATTCTAGTTTATATTAATATTACTATTAAAGTCTGCATAAACATTTTCAGGCTTCATATATAAGCATACGTATTAAGCCCTTCAGTAACATATATATTAGGACATTCATTCCTTACCGTATGTATTAGAATGTTAATTCTTATATTCTATATTACATACAGCAAGTGACCTGTAACATATATATAACATATTAATTTATTACGTACCTCTTTGTTCACAGCCGTACTGGTTCCTCCAATCGCAGTCTCTCCCTTTTTTTTTTCCAAAATGTTTTAGATCTGCCTTATATATCTCTCACATGTTCTACCCTTAAGAGTTGTGACTCTTCAATCATTAACGAAATAGTGTGTCTTTTCCTAAATTTCATTATCTTATCTAAGCATAATCACATTTCTGACTAATCGTGGCTTTTTAGTAAAGGTAAGAGACTCACATTAGTTTGATAAACTGCATCTCTTTACTATTGGTAATCACACTTTCTCTTGTTGTGCTACTTCCTCACTAACTTCAGCAGCCTGATAACGAACTATGTACTATAAATAATCACCTGCTGCATAACACCTTATATGTTTTGATGCATCAGATAGAGGACAATTTTTGACTGTCGCCCTAGGAGTTTGACCATCGATACATTATGCATTTAACAATCAACATTCTCACAGCCGACGGTCATGCTTTCAATCGTAGGCGGAACTCATCATAAAGTGATTGCCAAACATTACCAATATTGGAGCGATAGATATAAGAATATCATTGTTAATATCACCGCTCTTATATTATCGCATTCATCCTTCAGCGACGTTGTAATGATCTTGCTAGAGTCAAAAAGATTTTGTTTGCCAAGGTGCCACGATCTTTACCGCTCACTATATCTCTTTGGTTGCATCATTCATCTAAGGCCACATGAGTAAGATGGATAAAAGTCCATATGCGTGGCATCTTATAGAATGGCGTGCTTCATATTCTTGCAAAGGGAATCGAGTTGGATTTCAAAAGATTGTAAAGTCTTGTTCCAAGACAATCTTCTTTTATTAAAACATGAAACAAGTTGTAATATTATATTAATGTTTACAATATAATATTAACTTATATTTCAAGAATATTATTAATAATGAATATTAATAAATATTAATTAAATAATAATATTTAACAAATTAATTTGAAATAATCATTTGTTGATGAATATTATATTATATTAATTAATAAATAATAATTGCTTCATTTAGAATATATATAACGGTCAAGGAGGGGACATGACATGAAGGATTCTTGAAATTTTTTGTGAATCCCTGAGACCCTCCATTTAGCGCCCAAGTCCATACCTGGGCGCTATTTCCACGAGGGCAAGGAATTTTCATTTTTTGCATCTGTCCTTGCCTTCCTCAATTTGGTGCGCAACTGCTATTTCTAACAGGGCAAGGAATTTTCATTGATTTGTGAATTGTCCATGAGAAGACCAATTTGGTGCCCAATCACTCCTTTGGGCGGAATTTTCACTCTGGCATGGATTCTTGGAATTCATAGTTCGATTTTCCAAGCTAAGGACAATTTGACCCCTTCGCAATTTTGAAGTGTCTTCCTGAACCTTGGTGAATTTTAGAGCTTTCCATTTTAGGCATAGGCTTCCAGCACTTGACCAATTTCTAGCTTTCTCTGTCTGTTGTCTGACACTCCGGAATTAGAAATATCTGCAAATGTCTGATCTTTGTTGCCTTATCTGACTGACCCTGCCAATACTGACTTTCCAAAAATAGAAACCTTCAAAGTGTTAGCGTTAGACCCCTAGACAGGGTGCAGGAATGACTTACTAAAAATAGAAATTACTAAAAATAGTAAGTTTGATTTTTGGCAAAATGACGACATTCTGGGACTCGGAAAAATCCCTAAAAAATAGAAAGTTGCTCCGTTTTGGCTCAAATTTTATTGGGAGGTTCCTTGAAGGGTCTTGATTCCAGTTGTATATTCAGTTTTCCCAAAACCCTAACAGAAACCCCTAAAATCTAGGGCAGAAGGCAGAAACCCTAAAAAGGAACAAAACATGCCCTAGACTTCATAGAACTCGCTCGACAGAGAAGCAGATCAACTCCAACTGACCCCCAAACATCCGCAAAGCAAAGAGATTGACGAGACTGCCACCAAAACACAAAAAACCAAGACCAAACGAGCGAAAGAGCCTAAAAGCTAGGGGGTCCCTATTTGGGATGGGGTGATGTGTGATTAGGTCACAACAAGCCTCATATAGAAAACATTACGACCCTTGATTTTTTTCTCTGCATCTACTAATTGTGGAACTCTCACCAAAGCTTCTAACACCTGAAATAAAACAAAATATCAAATAAAAATTTGATTTTAAATGAAAAAAAAAGTAGTAATGTAAAATAGCAAAAAACCAATTATGGAATATCATGATGATAATTTGTAAGTCACCTTGAGGATCTTGTCCATCTTTTTGGTAAAATACTTTTCAAGATTGTCTTTAGTACTGTTTTTCCTTCACCTTTCCTTGAATAAAGAGAGTCCCTCCTATTGAGTGCTCATTAGCATCCACTTAAGAGACAACAGTAAAGCTGCGATGCTTTGCAAAGTAATGAAATTGGTGGCAAATTGTGTTGTACCTGGCCACACAAATTGTTTACCATTAGTGTGTTGTTTCATTAGATTAAGCACCTATTGACCATTTTTGTGTCAACCCCCCCCTGAAGATAACTGATTTGATTTTTTTGCATAACTTGCATGTTATGCAAACTATGTTGGCGGCAAGAAGTTGGGGTCTTCTCATCTATTCGAGTTCCAAGTTCTATGTTTAAGTTGACCGGTCATGGTGGCCAAAATAATTTAAGGCTTACTGGTTGAAGGGTCCTAGGTCCATGGCGGGACCGACCCCTTTCACCCGCTACCGGTTGGCGGAGTTCCTTGTTATCGCTTTGTCACATTGAAGAGGAACACTTCCACTTTTGTTCCTTGTTCCGATCTTCCATTTTCGTGCGACTACCCAATAAGCGATGGTGAGAGGGGATGAGGTTGTTGGCGAGGGTTTCCTTTCGCTTATTGCGCTGTCGAGAACTTTCCACTTCTATTTCCTATGCGAGTGTTCCACTTTCGAGAGATTGAGTAATGTCCCCTAGCTGATCTATTTCAATATATTAAAATTGATTGATATTCTTCAATTAATTATTAACAAGTGCTTATTTGCTTTCCTCACTAGATGATTAATATCATTATTAATATAGATATCAGACCCTGCTACTACTTCAGTTTTAAGGGAGAAAGGTTTACGTAGGTTACCAAAGCGCTTAGAGACCAACTACAATAGGTTCCCTCAAAGTTTATAGATCCAAGCCCTTACCTATCTTGGGTCTATACCCTCAAAGCTTATGGGTCGCTGATCCCCACCCTATCTTGGGACTTAACCTATTTCTTGGATTTAGACTGCCCCTCTTTGGAACATCTCATCCCCATCTTCTTAAACACTGACAGTAATAACATGATTTAGACTGTAAGTACACTAACTTCTCATGTATTATGAATATATATGATATTAAGTATGACTGTCATACATATTGCAGTTTATAACAATATTATTACTAGATTCTGCATAACAACTTTGTCAGGCTTCATATACTAAGCATTATACCACCAAGAACAAGGATGTTACTGCCTGTAACTTGATAACAATTCTGATCTGATCTGATCAATGGTGATGTCACTAGATGTTTTTGATTCCTTACCTTTATATCTCTCAATTTGAGGGAGAGGTCACACCTCTTCATCATGTATGCCCTTTGGCAAGAGACATACCTTTTTACCATTAGCAACCTTTGAAAGAGTGCAACTCTTCATTATTTCTACCCTTTCAAAGGGACACAACCTTTCGTAATCAAATCTGCACTTCTCATTTCCAAATTATCCTCCCTCTCAAATGAGGTTCTCTTCTCCCTTTTATATCTCATTGTTGAGGGAGTCACAACTTTGCCTTTCATGTCTTTTGACTTTTTATTAACTTAATTAATTTTAATTAATCATATTTAATTATATTATTTTATATTTTAATTTAATTTTTAATATCTTAATTTTATTATTAAATTCTGTTTCGAAGTGGGGACATTACAGATTGTGTGATAGGCGATGCTAACTGGAGGAAGAGAGTGTTATCATTGTTTTGCAATGATCAAGAATGTGGGCCTGGGGCGCCACGTCAGTCATTTTTGGCCGTCGGATCTTCATAAAGGCTTGATCCGACGACCATGTTTTAATCTTGCATTGGGCCTAATGGACATTTACATGGAGAGATCTCGCACGTCCATGTTCGCGCAAATCTCTCAGATCGACGGTTAGCATTCAATCTTCTTTGAGCCGTTGGCATTTAAACTCTTTTGCAGACGGTGGTTGTCGATTCGATGGTCGAGACGATCTTCCTTGCTTGGTTGGTGCCCAATATCCAATCAAAATTCAATGCAGTTGCTGGATTTCAATGCCATAACACTAGAGGTGATTCCTGTAGACGATTCCAAACGCTACCCATGCCTCTTCAAGGCATTGTGAAGACTTTTGTGCCCTGCAGGTGCATCTGCGTAGAGCTTTTCTTCCTTCTGTGCAGGGATTTTGTTTCTTCCCAGGTGGGGAAGATATTTTCAAAGCTGTCCTTGCACGCAATCAAATCAGATTATTCGATGTGATCTTCTCCTCTTTGATATTTTGTAACTTAACCCTATGTGGGTTAGGGTTTCTTAACTGCAACCATCTGAGTTATGCCTAAACTGTAAAGGCAAATGTGTAACATTTGTACAAGATCTTTCTTTTCTTTTGCTGAAAACTTATGTTTCTTTGCACTTGTAAAAATTTGCTTTGCTCTTACATGAATAGAATTCACTTGTTTTGCCTTCATTCAGTTCTTTCAACTTGTGTAATGTTTTTACCTTTTTGTTTGAATGCATTTTAATTTGTTTCCTTAGTATAGGTGAGTGTGTTGATCCCTTGTGGATATCATCTGTGAACTGGATCAGTTCCTCTTGCTATCTTGCAAATTCCAACGTTCACTTTGCATTTTGGAAGCTAATTAGGATAGAATCTTGTGCATGTCTTGGGTGGTTTTATTTGTGTTTTGTGCAGTCATAGGCAGGGAGATCACATTTCAGTCTAGGTGCAAACCTTTTTTCCCCCTTTCAAGCAACCTTTCTCTCTCTCCCTTTTCCCTATTAGATCATAGATTAGTTTTATTTGTGTTGGGTTGGTCCAACACTGCATTTGGATTGGAAAGGAAGTCGGCCTTCTCCGGAGATTCAACCTCAACAGCGCAAGGTCCCACACTTGAAGGTTGTTTCCATGTTTCACAAGGTTGATGATCAAGTCTGATCATTGTAGGGTGCAAACTTTTGTGACAACACCACCCAAGGGTGATTGTTGATGTATTTTGTTATGTTTCTTTCATCTTGCACCATGCTTTTTACCCATGAAAGTTTTCTGATATTCTCAAGGAGTAGATCGATGTAGGATGCCTCCCCTCTAGTTGTGTGCTGGCTATCATATATGTTGCTGCATTGCCCATCACAACTTGGACAACATCTTGCACACCTACGTACATGATCATCTCTTCCAACATGTGGCATGGTGTCTTGACAATATTTTTTTTATTAGAGGTGCTGGTTGAATTTAGGAACACCAACTAATCCCTTGAAGCCACAACAAAGTCAATTATGGTGTGTTTCCTACTATGTGTCCACCCATTAGCTGTCATGCCTCACTATAGAGACAACCCAGAAAATTGTCTTATTTATAAGACCACGATTTTCTGTAGGAAGGCAAAGATTATAAAACTGTGATCATGCAGCGACTAAGGAAGTTAAGAAATCAACTAAATACAAATTGCTGGCCAACCCCGGGATTCATGTACTATTATTGTACCCAAGACATTGCTGACTTCCCCATAGGGAATATATTTTGATCACCAAGTATTATATATATTGGATTATAAGAGAGGGCAGTGAAAGGAGGAAATGAAGGACAGCGATCATTAATTTTAAAGTGCAGCAACTTCATTAAGGAAGGCTATGATTACTTACAAGGCAACGACAGTTTATTAACAATAAATGAACAAATTGAAGTGAGCATTTAGTAATGAAAGGGCATCCTTCAAGTTCAAAGAGGCATGATCCTTCTCAGAAGAACAGCAACTTCCCAAAGATCACAACCCTTCATAAAGACACTAAAATATAAAACAAGGAAAGCAGCCAATTGGAAGGGGACCATCACTGCAGATCTGAAGTTATATCAAGCAATCATTTTGGAAATCAAACCATCTAAAAGATTCAGCAAGGCAAATCTTCAAACAAGAGAGAATCTTTAAGCATTCAATCTAATCAGAATTGCAGACTCAGAATATATATATTGACCAGCAGCTTATATGCTAATCTAATATTGTGGTCTGAATTATAGTGCATAATGATTTGGCTGATTTTATATTCAGTAGGAAGTAGGATTTTAAACTCAATAGCCAATTAGCCGCCCCATTATGGAGGGGAGAATGTACATACACAAAGTGTAATTAGCATTCAAATAGTAGTAACCCCGAGTGGGACTGGGAGGCCGTATGACGAGTGTCATTCCGTGCTCGTGGGCTTGATGGATAAGCTCGAAGCGCCTTGTATGATCTCCTATGGTGCTTGATAATGTGGATAGGTTGTTGGGTAAAGCTTTAAGGGAATCCCCATGCTCTCAATCATAAGAGGATGAATAAGAAAGCATGGATAGGAGGCTCAGATACAAGCATTCCACTAAGTAGACCACTCCATGCTAGATGTCCAATGTGCCTACCACTTGGAGCCATGAGGGTGTGTCCACACTTGGGCTTAGTGTGGAGATTGCTTCAGCTTCCTCTTCCAAACCCTAATGTGATTGAAATTTTGAATAATAGGGAGTAACATAGAGATTGTCTATCTTATTGATTTAAGATTATTACATGTTATCGTCTAACCCTAATAATTGAAAAGCAGTGTTCCATGAGGACGCGTCCCCCCCCTTTTTGGGCGCGTCCCCCTGTCAGAGACGTCTCGGGGACGGGGACGCGACGTCCCCCGCCGTCCCGCCACCGCCACCCAAACGCCACTGGGATGTGGAGACGTCCCCGCGTCTCTGCGTCTCCCAGGGAGACGTGGAGACGTCTAGGCGTCTCCTGGGAGATGCCTGGGCGTCTCCCGCGTTCCCACGTGAATGAGGGGCGAAAAAAGCACTTTTTTTAAAACATGTGCCTTTTGGGGGGGTTAAGGGGTAACCCTAATTGGAGGTGGGCCCCACCCTACCCCCCAAAACAACACAAAAGCATGTTTATTTTGGATTTCACTCTCATTTTGGAAAACTGATTTTTTTTCCAGCAACCTGAAGAGGAGGAAATACTTGAAGAAGATTGATTGAAGGGGTGAGAAAAGTGATTGCAAGCGTGATAGGAGCTAGAAGAAGCAAGAAGAAGAGGAAGAAGAAGATTCTTCTACATTCTGGAGAGATTTTTCAAGCACAAGGTAGGGTTTTTCAACTTCTTCTTGTTTTTTTTTGTTTTATTTTCTAATTTTCATTGTTCTATGTCATTTTTGGTTTTTTTTCCCTATTCATCTCAAGACTTCAAATGAGATTTGATGTTGAATCTTGAGGGCAAAATGATTCATCATTTTGCCCTCAAGATTCAACATCAAATCTCATTTTGAGATGAATAGGAAAAAAATTTAACAATATAATCATTTTGCCCTCAAGATTCAACATCAAATCTCATTTTGAGATGAATAGGAAAAAAATTTAAAAATATATTGTTAAACTAGGCTGATTTTATTTTTATTTTTATTTTGTGAAATGTAGTGTCAATTTCACAATGAGCTCCCAAGGCATGAGTGAAGATGACATGGAAATCCATTTTCATAGTGAGAATGATTCAGAATATGAACCTAAAAATGAGGGGGGTGACCATGGGGCTGATCCTGGAGCCCAATCTAGTTCTATGGCAAGTGCACCAGTTAGTACATGTTGCCCTCCAGAGTTGTTGGCACCATATGCTAGGGGTCATTTTGATCCTAAGTCTCCTCTAAAACAGTTTGCTTCACGAATATCAATACAAGGCACATCACATTCAAGTGGGGGAACAAGGAAGTGGAAGTGCAATATTTGTGACAGAGAATGGTTCGGTAGCATTAGTAGGGTGAATGCACACTTTCTGTTTTGGAGAGGAAAAGGCGTGAAACATTGTAAGTTTTTGGAGGAACCCAAAAATATACAGTACAGAATTGAGTTTAACAGGCTTTGGGGGGTTCCAGATGACACAAATATTTCAATGCCTACTACTTTGTTTGCTAGGGCATCACTTCACGACAACCAGAATGTGCCACATACTTCTCATACTTTGCATGCGGGAGGATTGATGTTTGGATCTCCATCCACTTCCACTTCTACTGTCGCCAGGGCTGGGAAACGTAGGTTGCAGACACCACAGAGCAACCCCATTGCTGATATGTTTAATGTGCAGCTGAGAGATGAGATAGATGAATCCATTGGCAAGTTCTTCTTTGCCAATGGCATTCCATTTCATGTTACACGGTCTCCTTATTATAGGGAGATGATGGCTATGGTGGCCAAGGGAGGACCATCTTATGTGCCACCAGGGGAGACGAAAATGAGGACCTCGATCTTGGATAAATGCTATTCCAAGATCAATATTTTGATGGAGAAGATGAAGGCATGTTGGGTGGCATCGGGGTGCAGCATAGTTATGGATGGGTGGACGAACATTAGCCATCGTCCACTCATCAACGTCATGGTCACATGTGCAGAGGGCCCATACTTCCTTAGAGCAGTTGATTGTACAGGGCATCGTAAAGATGCTGATTTCCAGTTTCAGGTCCTTAGGGAGGCTATTGAGGAGGTTGGGCCACAAAATGTGGTCCAAGTAGTGATAGATGCAGCCTATGTGTGTAGAGTAGCAGGGAGACTTGTTGAGGCAGCCTATAGACACATTTGGTGGACCCCATGTTGTGTGCATGCCATGAACAATGCACTCAAGGACATGGGGAAGATTGACTGGATTAGAGGAGTGGTCACCGATGCGAGAGATGTGCAGATGTTTATCTGCAACCACCACACTTCACATGCACTCTTCAGGACCTTCGCGAAGAAGGAGTTCTTGAAACCAGTTGAGACTAGATATGCATCCTATTTCATTCTCTTGGAGAGAATGATTGAGTTGCAAGAGGCATTGCAACTCATGGTTATGACTAATGAGTGGAATAGGTGGGCTGAGGCCAAGACAGAGCAGGGGAGAAGGGTGAAGGAGATAGTGAAGACTGATGTGTTTTGGACTGATGCGAAATACATTGTCTCCATCATTTCTCCGGTATTCCAAGTGATCAGATATGGGGATGGGGATGCACCTAACCTTGGAGAGGTGTATGAGTGCATTGACTCTATGCCTGACCAGATGAGGGCTGCTGTGCGAGTGAAGGACCCCTCTCTAGCATTCTACAATGAGCAAATCCAGCCTATCATTCAGAGTAGATGGGACAAGTTGAACACTACTTTGCATATGGCTGCCTTTGCCTTGAATCCTAAGTGGTACAAGGCTAGATCGGGTAGAATGACACCGATTCAGGATGATGAGGTGAAGGCGGGTTTCTTTAGGTGCATAGAGAAGATGTTTGATTCCAGAGATGCCGGCACAATGCGCATTGAGTGGGGAAGATTTGCCACTCTTAGAGGTTTTTCAGATGCGGCAAAGATGGATATAGACCATAGTTGAAAAACTCGGACTCGCCACGGACTCGACAAACCAAAAATTTGGACTCGGACTCGGACTCGTGAAAGACTCGTGAAAGACTCGGCAAGGACTCGGCAAAAAAAAAACCGTAGTTTTACAAAAAAAATAAAGAAATTAATGCATTTAGAGAACATAAGAGCCATAATTGAAACATTACACATGTCACATACTCATAGTTTCAAACTTTCAACTCTAAAATGTATAATACCAAGATTTCTTCAATGCTAATTATGCTTTTATATAGAGCCTAATCAGACTCGGAGGTTAAATTTTCCCTACTTCCATTGGCGCAATTTCCCCCTATATTTTTCGACGGGGGTTTGGGGGCAACGCCCCCAAGTTGGGGTCAAGGGGCATCGCCGAAGGATCCTTAAATTTGACTAAGTCTGGAAAATTGAAGAATCCTCCAAAAACTAGATTTTGCATTATAACCCTTGGAGGTCCGAAACCACTCTCAAACATCCTGATAGTATATATGGAATATAACTTAAAGTCTGGAATGTCATCCTGATCTTCAAATGCCTTGAAACTTGGCGCTGTCTGGAATGTCTTCCTGATCCTGAAATCTGACTAAGTCTGGAAAATTGAAGAATCCTCCAAAAACTAGATTTTGCATTGTAACTCCTGGAGGTCCGAAACCACTCTCAAACATCCTGACAGTATATATGGAATATAACTTAAAGTATAAGAAAGTTTTTTTTCTTCTTTCTTATACTTAAATGTTATATTCCATATATGAATCCTAAATGTTATATTGCATATATGAATCTTGACGGAGAGACCAAATTTTTTCACATGTTAAACTCAATTTTAAAGCTTGCATGACTTTTATTCTGGGTCGCGCGAGTCCATCTGAAAGACTCGCGAGTCCATGCAAAAGACTCGCACGAGTCCTTGCAAAAGACTCGCGCGAGTCCTTGGCGAGTCGACTCGTGGCTCCCATGGACTCGCGAGTCCGTGGCGAGTCCACGAGTTTTAAAACTATGATATAGACACTATGGCACAGGAGGACCCACTTTTGTGGTGGAATTGTCATGGCTCGAAATCTTTGACCACCACTCTAGCCATCCGTCTGCTATCCCAGGTTTCCAGTTCTTCAGCTGCTGAGAGGAATTGGTCTACATATAGCTTCATCCACTCTCTTAAGAGGAAGAGACTTACCTCTAAGAGAGCAGAGAAGCTTGTGGTTGTACACAGTGCTTTGCGTCTCATAGACCGCAAGACACTCGTGTACAAGGAGAGTCCGAGCGAGAGGAGCCTTCATAGATTGATGAGGATGATCCTACCACTTCAGATGCAGGGCTAGTTGGTGTGAGCTTGAGGGACCTTGATCTTCAGGAGTCCAGCAGTTCCAGTGAGGAGGAGTTCGCAGATGATTAGAGGCCTCCATTAGCTACATTTTGAGTTTTGTCATTTTGTCTTTGACTCTAGTCTCTTTTGTAATGCTATTGCTACACGTATTTGTATTTGGCTACTCATTGTAATGATGAATCTTGTAATCATCTTTATTATTATAGACTTTGCAATGGCATCAGATATTTGTATTTTCGTTTTCCTTTTTCGATATTCATATGATAGAAATGAGAAATCTCCAATTTGACAATTTCATTTGTCAAATTTTATTTAGCATTTAGCAATTAGTATTACTAATCTAAGTAATCTTGGTATTTCCTATAGTTTCATTTGAAATTTAATTCTTATACTATTATACTGTTATACATCTTTTCAAAACTAGTTTTTCAAGTACTATATGTATATATATGAGCACCACCACCCTGCCACCCCCCCCGCCGCCGTCCCCCCGCCGTCCCCAAATTTAGGCCCTTGGTCCCCCCGTCCCGGAAACGCGTCCCCCCCGTCCCCAACACCTGTGGAACACTATTGAAAAGTATATATGTATAGATCCGTGGTTATGGTTGTAGGGTTAGTTCAAAGTCCATCTTGTTAAAAGGATAATTTGCTTGGTAAAGATATAACTCTACCCCTATTTCATCTCTTGTTTTATTGAATTTGTGATTTATGGCAATCCCGAAAAGGGGATATTACATTAGACCAAACATTGCAACTTTTTCTTTGTGAAATCTTGTTTTGTTCCTCCACCAAGAGCTCCATCCATCTAACAACATCGTCCAGTGGTCCACTCTTATTGTAAAAGGTTGGCGGCTTCACTGTTTCCTTGCAACTATCAAATTTGTGGCACTTACCTCCCAAGAAGAGCTGCTTACAGTGTGGTATGGTATGTTGATGTACCAAAAATTGGCAATTGCCAACCTTGCCTCATTTTTCTTCTCTTGGTTCCATGCAGTACCTTCAAGGAAAGGTTGGCAACAGGGAGTGTTACAAAGAACTGATGAATATCTAAATGAATGTGATGTAGATAGCTGACTAGAACTACTTGTGCTAGATGAGTGTTGTATCTGTGGGCGAATGCAAGATCTAACTACTCTAGTCTCAGGAGAAGAACCTATTACAGTTGCCATTGTTGAAGTAGTCCTTCACTTTTCTAATTTACTCTTCTCATGAAGTAAGGAGGGTGTTAACCTATTTATCACTTTGGACTCCGCTTTATCACAATGCAAAGCATCTCTTGCACAGATTTGTGCAAGATGAAATTTGAGGCAGTTGATGCCTCTTGTCATCTTCATCCCACAATAATTACACATAACTAGTCCTACTTGTCTGCCTAGGGTTCCATGCTTCTAAGTAGGGTCCCTAGGCTTGCTACCAACTTTGTTGCTTCTTGATGCCATATTTCAAACAAAATCTGCATTTCGATCATTATCTAAACAAAAGAACAAAATAAAAATTCAAATGTAAACCCTAGCAGCTAGCTAAACAACCAAAAAAAATGAACAATAAAATCC
This sequence comes from Cryptomeria japonica, assembly GCF_030272615.1. Lineage (NCBI taxonomy): Eukaryota > Viridiplantae > Streptophyta > Pinopsida > Cupressales > Cupressaceae > Cryptomeria > Cryptomeria japonica. Next base: position 203,641,153 of record NC_081409.1, read on the forward strand.
TATAATGAGAGGGAAAACCAAATAAACCCTGAAAAAACAAAAACACAAGGGACAATTTAAAATGCTGCCAAAAAACTCGTCAAATCAGGCCAAAATCAAGGAAAATCTGTTGAAATCACCTAAAAATGCATTGAATGTTGTCAGTGTCTTTAAGCAGTAAGAGATGGAAGGTGAAAATGTTAAAAAATAAGTGTCTTCATGCTCACTTTGCGACAGGATCTTTTTTCCATGATGTCAAGCAAGGTTTCCTATCAAGCTTGTGATTTTTTGGCTAGTTTTTTTGTAATTCGTTGGTAGAAACAAAAGAATGAGATTTAGAGGAAATTGCATGCTTTCTTAGTTGAGAGCATCATATTATTTTATTGTTCATATGCTAAAAATAGATTGATGTTACGTCAAACTAACTACAACTACTTATTACATACATGATACAACTGTACATATATTCTTTATTGTAATATTAAACTAATATTCTTATACAATAAGCCACTAATTTTTCACAAAAGCTGTCCCCAAGTTAACTTGCAAATAACTCAGCAGCAGTTTTTTCTCACGGAGTTCTTTTGTTATTTTTTAAACTATGGCTTGATCTCCCAATTTTATAAGAGATAAGACATTTCAGCTTGTGTACAAAAGCACATGCCTATTCTAAAATTACAAGAGACTAAGATTCTCATAGGATGGAGCAAGCATCTAAGAGGTTTCAGAAGCATTCAGCTCAGATATCCAAATTTTTTGCAAGTATTGTTATCAGCTGGGAAGTTCTAAATTATTGGCTACACAGGAATGATGAGGGATAAGTGGTTAGTTCTCTTATGGACATAATGATGTCTTCTTATAACTTCTGCTTATGGTCCAATAGATGTAGCATTGAAAAACACATGCTGATTGCTATTTCTGATACGTAAATAGTGCTGGTTCACCTTTCATATTTGGTCTGGGTTTCAAGTAATAAGGTGCTTTACATGAGAGTGATTTTGATGCACAAATTTCAGTTATTAATAATATACTAATCTTCTGCATTGGACTTATATGGTCTCATAACTGCAGCATTAGATCTTTAGATGAATTCTGCACCTTTGACAATTAACTTATAATTCTCTGAGAGTGTATTTCATTTTTTTTTACTTGTATTTGCAGGATGATGATGAGACTGTTGCTATGATAAAAGAATTATTAGAGACACGTATACGACCAGCTGTACAGGATGATGGTGGTGATATTGAATATCGAGGCTTTGATCCGTATGGTTTTACGCTGTGCTAGAACTCTAACCTGCAATAGCATACAATTTGTATTTGAATTATTAAAATCTCTACTCCTGGTGCAACATATTCTTCAAATGAGCTTAGAACATTCTATTTTTCATCTTTTTATCAGCTTAAGCTAATGTTTAAGGATGATTTATGAGTCTTTGTTTTTTTCTTCCAGGGAAACTGGCATAGTCAAATTGCAAATGCAAGGGGCCTGCAGTGGCTGTCCTAGCTCTGCGCTCACTTTGAAGTCTGGTATTGAGAACATGCTTATGCATTATGTACCCGAGGTAATTACCTAGATGCTTACAAGTTTAATAATTAAAAATACACATCCTTGGCGTTATGGTGTAGTTGTTTTACAAATTGAATAATTATAGGAATTTCTTGAACTCTTCACTTTTGTCTTGTGAATTTCTCTATTTTCATATTGTGAAGGAAATTAATGGTTGCAATTTTCATGCCAATAGTATTCATTTCTGATCTTTGTTTCTACACATGCGGATGTTGTCTAGTCCTTTATTAAAAAATTGAAGTGGGGTTTGAACTTTATTCTTTTTCTATTTTGTGCTTATCATATGGCTTTATTTCAATTTCTATGTTACCTTCTGTTTCTGCATTGATGGCTTTATTTTAAGTTTTTCTTTGGCTGCGGAAGACTCTGGTTTCCCATTTGATTTTCTCGTTTATGGTTAGTACACATAGAGATGTACTTTCTGAGAACTTTAGGGCATCAAGGTTGCTTCAAGGAACATGTCTCCAGATAAAGTGAGGACAGACTTAAGGAATCTTTCTCCCATTGATTGTCCAAATTAAGATGTTGGCTGAAGATGGAGGCTGTAGCTTCATTTTTATTGTAGTAGTTTGTAATGTCCCGTTTTTAGTTCGTAACTGTTTTTCAGTGGTATTAGCCTATTCCTGACCCTCGTAGGCTAATATGGTTGGATTGGGGGTCCTTTGAGGGATGCAGCTTCTCCAGTGATCAGAGTTTTATAGGTTTGGCTTTCGTTTGGCTTCATTTGGACTCCGTATGCATTACTTACTAGAGATGTTAGAGATGAACCCTTGCTATTTTTAGTAAAGGGGTATGGTCGTATGTAGCTTCATCATGTCAGTTCCTAGTTCAGACGACACTAAAAAATGTTGAGTAATAATGGAGATATGAATGTTTATTTGGTTTAAATAAACATTAATGGTTTTGAGCTTATTATAACTTAAGTGAGGGTGGTGGCATCATGTGATAGGGCCATTTTGAATTAATTAATGAGGCTCAATTTATCAAGACAAATATTAAATGACTTGGTGCACTTTTTATATTAAATGTCATTTAATTTTAATTAATGCATTTATGGAGGAAAATTGAACTTTTTGTGGAGAATATATAATGCCTCAAGAGAATTGAAGCTATTATGATTGTTATATTGTGAAATTGTTGACTTCTTTGGAAGAGGAAGAAACCTAGGGTTTCAGACTGCTAGACCATTGGAGAATGTGCAAATCTTCAATGCGTTGTTGCTTTGAAGTAGTGAAATATCTACCGAATTGCAGCCTATAGGGAGAGCTTCACTCAGAAGTTTTTATTGTGCAAATTGGTGAATGATTTCTTTGATTTCTGAGCCAAACAATCAAATCAGTTTGCAAGGTCAGAATTCTACTTTTGAGGAAGGGATTTCACAATTGCTAGCAGCCTTTGTAAGGACCGTACCAAATCTGCAGGTGCCATTGTAAGCCGTAAACTAGTTATAGTAATGTAATAGTAATAATTAAGTTGTTATACGGGTGGGTAGTTGGTAGTTGTTGGCGGTTGATGGCTCAACCAACCACAGACTCTTTATATGCAGCCTTGTAGCACATTTGAAGGTGTGGGTTTTTGGAATAAATAAAATACATCTCTAAGTGCATCTATTCTACAAGTGGCTTATATTCTGTGATGTATGCTTCTTGACTGCAATACCTTGTACTTAATTCGTCATCATTGAACCTGATATATCTATGGTTATAGTCCTGATCGACATAGGCTACTAACATTTTGGCACCGTTGCCTAAGTCGAATCTGAAGGTCTCAGGAGGGAAAGCTGGCGGGATGGAAGTATAATGGGTCGTCCAATCGACCAAAGCATCCTGGTGACAGACAGTGACGTGGAAGATAATACCGAAGTAACCAGGGAGGATTAGTTGACACAAGACCAGATTCACGCGTGGGACGTTTCCGTGGACCGGTACGTACAACGAGAAGCGAAACTATGCGTTGTCTCGACTGGTACGGTACGAGCGTAACTCAATGTGAACCAGGCGGTACATGATCTCCTGGGTAGTCTTCCACGGTTGTTGGCATGTGTACTCGTGGAACATGAAGAGGAACGAGAGAACATACGAAGGGAGAAACGTAGGCAGCAAGTGCTCCAACAGTACAAAGAAAGGAATCGAAGGGAAGAAGAGCAAAGGGACTCCACACAACGACGAAACCACCGTAGTTCCAATAATTAATGCCAAATACACTCAACAAAGATCGAAGCCGACAACCCCCAGAGGAACAAGAAGGGAGCCAAGAAGACATAGTGAGAAGATCCTTGCGCATCCAGGAGCAACTGGAGAGGCGCTTGAAACTCTACCGGATAGTTGAAGAAAGAGGGAGCTTGGCGGAAGGTTCTTGACAACATACACAAGAGTGAGACAGGAGTCACAACAGCCCACAGGCAATAGGAAGTAGTGAGAATTGGGATCAAACAACTGCGCTGACCGAGTCATTCAACAATTCCCAGAGTAAACCGGGAAGTACGAGAAAGATGGCACATAACCCCGAAAAACAGAAACTTCCCAGATTCAATGGACTAGGATCAGAGGACCCCGCTTGCCATTGTAAAACTTGTGTCACCATATGGCAGGCCAATGGCAAGGATGATGAGGATAACTGGCTTTAAGCATTTCCAGCCACTCTCCGTGGAATTGCCATTGACTGGTACACGGACCTGCCCACCACTTCAAAGGATACCTGGAAAAAACTTGCTAAGGCGTTTGAGGAGGAGTTTCGGCTACTTCGGGACAATGACGAGATCGTCGCAGAAATATACAACACCAAACAGGGCAAGAGTGAGACGGTAAGATCCTACTACTGCAGACTAAAAGTACAGCCAAACGGCTTTAAAACTTTCACATGTTCGAATACTTAAACATAAAGAAACTCCATTACTCCACTCTGTTATACAATGAACAGGGTATAAAGGTGGCATTAATTTCTGTTTCTAGATCTTAAATGAGATTCTCAAATTTCCTTAAAAATACAACTCAAAACTTAAGCTTGCTCTGATTTTGAGTGTAGTTTTTAATCAAGCAAGTGATTTTAATATTTTATCTATACGATAATCATAAAAATCGAAAGGAAAACATGCCTGATAGACAATGATGCTGTTAATGACCTTGCCTCTTAACTGGACAGTTTTCCCTTTACTCTCTACACATTCACCACAAAGACAATGCAAAGGTTCTTCAATAAACAATGCTATAGTACTCCCATGCTCTTGAGCAGGCAGAACTATGATTGCGTATTGCAAAGAAGCCAATGATCAAATGCACAGTGAGTATGAGATAGATTAGCTGAGCTTAACAATGTTTATGAGTAGAGAGTCTTCCACTATGATATAGCAGAATAAGCTGATGATAAAGAAACATTCTAGTACTTAAAGTTCAATAAGCCAGTGTGACTAATCAATGAAAAAGCAAACTCTTTCTTACACCAATTCCTTTTAAAGATCGCAAAAGGCAAGAATATGTAGACCATCTTTTGATGGTCCATGCATTGTGTAACAAGCGGTGGTCAAGGAGTAACGTCTCCTTCCACCATGATAACAATCAAATAAGCTACCTTTGGCTTACTAGCCGATATCATAATTCCTTTTTCGTAAGGTACAACAAAAGTATACACATTTATATTTAAATACATCCCCACGTAAAAGTTATATATCATAGATACATTATATGTATATATGTATATATATATATATATGTACATCTTCTAACTATTATGAATGTATGTGTATATGTATGGATATGTATATATGCTATATAATTAATGAGATTGTTCGATGAAGATAAATTATGGTTCAATTAATGTTCACATTAATAAGCTCAGGAACAACATACACACATACAACCGGAAGACGATAAGGAAAAGACTAACCACCTACTGACAAACATGGCAAGATGACCATCCTAAATAGCCAAGGTGACAACCAACTTCAAGGACAACTTCTCTAAAGGCTCAGGGTTTGACGGCGAATTGATTGATCTCTTCCAAAGTCTGCAATCCTCTCCTTGATGGTACTCTCCCTCCTTCCCGAGGGCATAGCTTTTCCTGCATCCACTTGTTCATATGAAAATAGTTAGACCAATCTTATCTTCTCATTAATCTCATATATATATATATTAAGAAAAGATAGACGTTGCCAAAATAATCATTCATGTCTATCAATTTATACTTAAGATTACTCATTCACATATGGAAGTAATAAAATATCAATGTTTGAGCAACACACAATCACATCATTCAAATTAAAGGCATGCATAACTGTTTTTTTTGTCGTTTGCCATGGATGTTAGAAGAGGTTTCAAGGGATATATCTGACTTCCTCCTAGGATTGTCCAGCACGGTCCCATCAGACTTGGGCAATTCTCCTATGAACATTATCAGATTCTTCTTTGGCCCGTTATGGTGACAAATGATGATGCTCATGATTCTCCTATAAAAACCTTGCTACACAAATACTTTTCTGGTCTCTCACTTTGTAATCTGCTCCATGCTTTATTAAGGGGCCCTTCTGATTCAATGAGTGAGCAGCTCATGTGAACATCTGGCTCACAGCTGCACAGAGTTGCATAATGCAAGCACAAAAGATGGACGAAAAATGTAGCATTCAGAAAAATATATGATCTTTATTTATGTGTTAATGAATTACACACCATATGGGACTTAACAGAATTTATGGAACCCAAAAGCCTATTCTACCCAATGAAGAAATGTTCAACTTATTGCAGAAACATCTGCGTTACAATCTCAAAAGCCTATTCTACCCAACCAACAAATGTTCAACTTATGCAGAAACATCTGTGTTACAATCTATCCCCTTTCTAAAGCCCAATTATGCCTATGACTACCATGTGCGAACTTCTACCTCAGCACACTTTCAGTTAGGAATTCAGATCCAATTCTAAAAAGGACTTCAGCCCTGCCTTCAGCAGCTCTTACAGAAGGAAAAATGGCTATTTTTTATTCTAGTGGAGTGTCATATAATCTTTCATAGGCGTGGGAACTGAAGGTCCTTTGTGTTGTAGCCAGAGCTCCAAGATCTCATGATGCTTCATCTTCCATTTGGGCATTTCTTTCTTCCTTGACTGTTTCTGGTTTGGATGGAACTACAGAGAATGGTGAATAGATTCTCATTCTTAAACAAGCACCATTTGAGATACAAAAAAGAAGGATATTGTGGAGTAATGTGTTGAAGAAATCTAAGCAAATCTCATTACTGAAGATTTGTTAAGTATTTTGTATGATCTTACTTCTAATCAGTATTTTCACTTGCTATCAAAGCAAAGGGATAATGAAGTTCTGTTTTCTCTAGGGACTTGCATAGGCACACATGAAAGTATAGCAGAGGCCGACAGGAATCCAACACATTTGCTAAGATGTATGAAAAGTAAACTGACAAAAACAAAGGGAGTGGAAGGCTACAATTTACATGTAGAATAAATGAGATTCAAATCCAATACATTTGCTAAGATGTATGAAAGGTTAAATTGACAAAAGCAAAGTGAATGAAAGGCTACACTTTACATGTAGGATAAAGGAGATTCAAAACATTACACAACACGAACAATAAACCTTTTTCTGGATAAACTGCATAGAAGCTAATGTAGCTTTGGTCAAACATTTTGAATGAGCTACCTCATTCATATTCAAGCAATGTTTGCATTATCTTTGGACCAGATGTTCAAGAGTATAAAAGGACAGGTCACTAATTTGGGGAAGCATACACTATGAGTTCTCAAAATGGGTAAAAGAGTTATACAGATAAACATTGGATGTGAGAATTAAAATTTTCCTTTGTTAAAATAGAACAATTTTTTAATTAAATTCATAACGAAGTGTGACATTTTAGATATATTGGGACTAACATATAGATTGGCTTTACTATCTAAGTATGATTTGTAATGTTTTTCATGTATATTAATTGAATAAATACTATGTTCCACACCGTTTTGGGGGTGGGGGGATGACAGGGGATATGTTTCGGGGATGACAGTTCAAGGGCCATTTTTAGGGGATGACAATATCAATATATATAGAGAGAGATGTCAATAATTGATGACAACAACATCAATATGTAAATAAATCATGAGTAGGGTAACAGCATAGTAAACTTCAATAAAGCAGTATAACAACAGTCTCAAACATCAAAATACCATAGTCTATCAGTATCCAAGAGTCCCAAACATCAAAATATAGCAATTTCTGGAACTAAGCCTCATTTGGGCTACCAATATCCAAAGACTTAAATCATCTGAGTCAGTATCACTCTTTGCCTTAGTTGGATCATCCAATGTTAGCTCGACCATTCTTGGTTGCACCTCCTTGTCAATTTACCTAAAATCTTTAGGATCTACATCCCATCACACTGTTGGAGTCTGTTGATGCTCAATACTCTGTCAGTCCTGAAGTCTCAAGGCACTATGAACCGCAACTAGCTTTTTAGCTTGTTTTGAGGTAAGGCTATTTCTCTTAATGGAGTGGATGAAGCCATAGGTGGACCAATTCCTCTTTGCAGTAGAGGAACTAGCAATCTATGAGAGCAAACGGGTAGCAAGTTGTTTCAACTATGGTCTGTCCTTCCCATGAAATTTCCACCATCCAATGGGTTTTTTTTGTGCAATAGTGGCCTTATCTGTCCTAACCTTTGTTTTGTTGAATGTAGGACCCTGAAGATAAGGCCACTATTGCACACGCTCCCCGTCTCTGATAGGGTATAAGCCTAGGAGCTTGAGAACCTGGAAGTGTTCAAGAACTTGAGAAAGGTAGGGATTCAGATTAGCATAGGAATCAAATGAAGGGGAAGAGCATTCAAGCACCAATTTTTTTCAAAGATGGACAATGAACAAAGATAATGATAGTTGAAGACATTGGCCAAATTTGGACTTAAGCTAAATTCTGAAATTTTCCCTCAATGCTCGGTGTTTTCACTCCAAATTGGAATAAGACCTTATTCCAAAAAGCGTTATTAACACCAAACTTTTCCCCTAAACTTAAGTTCCATCCTAAAGTTTGGTATTAGCACTGAAAATGGGAATTAGGCTTGTTCCCAAAAATGTTCCTGATGCTGAGTTTAGGTCTGAGTTTCACCTCTACCTTACAAAGTTCAATATTTGCACTAAGATTTGGAATAACTATTAATCCTAAAATGTTTCCTAGGGTCGAACTTTAGCCCGAGTTTGCAGAATCAGCTGATGATTAGGTCAAAATCCAAGATATTTTAAATTCAACCCAAGGTGGGGGCAATCCTTGTCATAGTTGTGAAGGCATCAAAGACTTTTCATGAGCACAAATAAAGGTTGCGGCTCAGAATCTGGTGTTTGGAGCACTGAAAAATCAGAATAAACACTTATTCCTAAAGTTGTTCCTATCACTGATTTTTAGTCCAAACTTTCACCTTTCACTTTGTAAATTCAGTAGTCACATTCCCTAAAGCATACCTAAGCCCAAGTTTGTTTCTCAATTCAGATTTTGCAGTCACAAAGTGATAGGATTCAGGTTACAAGCATTGACAACAAAATTACAGACAAAAGGAATGATGAACAACATAAGGAAATATAAGATCCATGTGCTTAGAAGGCTAGAAGCCAAGAAGAATGAATTGTTAAAAAGGGTATGAGCTCCTTGCATACCCAAATTCAGTACCTGCATGTGAAGTCAGAACAGTTCTTATTCCGAAATGTCTTCCTAACTCCATGGTTTTGACTGAGTTTTACCCATAGAAATGGGACTCGAACTTGGCAAGGCCGACCCGGACTCAGACTCGGGATTCGGAGTCAGACTCGGCTTCAGACTTGGGAAAGTGAAAAGCTCAAGAAATTTAGAGATTTTTAAAGATTTAAAACTTTTTTCATGCACCCTTTATTGAATACACCTTAAAGACACAATAACATCATCAAACTCGGCTCATTTGATTACATACACAAGTATACATCAATCACATAAGCATAAACACAAATTGTAGCTGAAGGAAATAACAAACATAGATATATAAATATTGTCAAATGTATACGATACTACAAAAATCATGGAATAAAAAATCCATGTCATCATATGATCATCATCAAATGTTCCATACAAATACCAAAGGTAAATACAACTACAAGCCTATGGCTCAGAGGAGCTTGCACCCTCCAGCCCCGGCCCCGACCCCGGCCCCTGCGAAGGCGTCTAAGGTAGGTCCTAGGTGATTCGACAACCATAGTTGCTCCCCGTGACACCATGTCATGCTCACCAACATCAGGAACATCTGTGTCACTATCTGCCTCTGAATCTCCTGTCTTTGCTCGTGCTCTCCGCTCCTACTCTGCCATGGCTATAGTCTTAGCCTCTTTATCTACCTGGTCGATCCAATCAGTGTCAGACTCGGAGGTTAAATTTTCCCTACTTCTATCGACGCAGTTTCCCCCCATATTTTTTGACAGGGGTTTGGGGGGCAGCGCCCCCAAGGTGGGGTTTGAAAAATAAATTGAATGAATGATTCAATATTCGGATGATTACATTGAACGATATACACACGTATATATAGAGGTTACAAGACGATGTTCTATAATTAGAACATAACATTAAAGTAAAAGATTAAAGAGCTAAAAGCTAAATTAAGCTTAAAAGCTAATTAACTAAAAAGAAAAAGTTAAATGCTAAATAAAGCTTAAAAGCTAAATGACCATTAAACAAGGAACTAAATATAGGTGACTAAAATATAATTAAATATTTTAATACCCTCCCTTAATGGTCATGCTATCTATCACACCAAGCTACCCTCTAAATTTGAGAAACTTTGTCGGGCTCAAGGACTTGGTGAGGATATCTGCAGTCTGATCTTCTGTAGGAATGTACTGTAGTATCACTGATCCATCTTCAACATATTGGCAGATGAAATGACAATGAAGCTCCACATGCTTTGTCAGCTCATGGAAGACTGGATTTTTGGCTAAATTTAGAACCCCTTAATTATCACAAAACAAGGGAGTAGGTCCTGGTTGAGACATTTGCATGTCTGCAAGCATCCTACGTAGCCAAATTGCCTCACATGCTACCTTAACAGTTCCCCGATACTCTGCTTCGCATAAGTACAAGGGTAAAGCTTCATCCTTCCAACAGAAAGGACAAGGTCAAGGTCAACCTCAACAGTCTTCCAAAAAGAAGAGCTTACAGTGTTCCTACTGTCATATATATGGCCATTTGGTGAAAGATTGTCGGAAATTGATAGCATCCCAACAATCCAAATTGGGAGGGTCCAAGCAGAAAGCCAATTCTGCCACACATCCTGATCAGAAGGAATCTGCCTTCTATGCGTTCATTGCCCAAACCTCCTCTGATGATGTTCAATCATCAACCTGGTACATTAACTCTGGAGCCTCTCAACATTTCACACATCGTCAGGATTGGTTTATAGAGTACATGCCTTTCACTGATTCAGTGATCTTTGGTGGAGGCGAAGAGTATACTGTTGTCGGCAAGGGCAACGTTCAGATTTCATTTGGTGGGAGGGATTTAATATTCCTCAATGTATACTTTGTACCTGGTATGAAGCTCAATCTACTATCAGTCAGTCAGATTATGCAGCATTCACCATAGCTGGATGTCATCTTCGGGTTGCACAAGTGCAGCATTGTTGACAGGGAGACTCGCACTACAGTTGCAGTTGGTATTGAGGATCGTGGTCTTTATAGACTTGTTGATTCTACTGGTTCTTAGGAGCTCGCCATGGCAGCTAGGAGTACTTCCATCAGCACTCTTTAGCATCAGCGATATGGGCATCTCAATGTCCACTATCTCTCTCAGTTGGTTCGAGAGGATCTAGTTGTAGGATTACCTGAGATTCAAACTCAGAATCATGGAGTTTGTGGAGCGTGTCAAGCTGGAAAGCAGCATAGGACTCCGTTTTCAGATGGAGACGCTTGGAGAGCATCCAAGGTCTTGCAACTCGTTCATGCAGACATCTGTGGTCCCATGAACACTCCATCAGTCACTGGATGCAGGTATTTTCTATTATTTGTTGATGATTTCAGCAGACGCATGTGGGTTTATTTTCTTAAGCAGAAATCAGAGGTGTTCACCATGTTTCAAACGTTTAAGACCTTAGTGGAAAAAGAGTCTAGCTGTCAGATAGTCACTCTTCGGTCCGACAATGGAGGGGAATTTTGTTCTATAGAGTTCACCAACTTTTGTGCATCACATGGCATTAAGCATCAACTTACCACACCTTACACCCCACAGCAAAACGGTGTTGTTGAGCGCAGGAACCGTATAGTCACTGAGATGGCTCGGTCTATGTTGGAGCATAGAAATGTAACAAAACACTTTTGGGTGGAAGCGGCCTTCACTGTAGTCTACCTTCTAAACCAGTCTCCCACAAAGGCCGTTAAGAAGATGACTCCAGAGGAAGCTTGGTATGGCAGGAAGCCCAAAATCGGTCATTTGAAAGTTTTTGGCTCTACAGCTTATGTTTTGATTCCAGATGCCACGCACACCAAACTGGATCCAAAGAGTCAGAAATTGATGTTCATCGACTACAGTGACAACCACAAGGCATATCGGCTGGTTGATATAGACACTAATCACCTCATATTCAGTTGAGATGTAGTATTTGATGAAGAAAGAGGGCCTTTTCAGCCTTCCTCTCCTGATTTGAGCACTGAGGATCACCCTCCAAAGGCTGTATGTATGGGTGTTCGTCTTCCCTTAGCTCCACCTGATGGGAGGGATTTAGTTGACTCTGAAGTTGTGGGGTCTCCCATGCATGACATTGCACCCCCTGACTTTCCTCAGGATCTTCTCGATCCACATCCAGAGGAGCTTGCTCCAGATATTCCAGGCACTCTTCATCCTGCAGCAGATGTTGGTACTTCTACTCTCCGGCCTAAGTGGTGGGCCAAGACCATTGGCGATCTTCATGATGATGAGCTTATTGAGGGTAGATTAGTTAGAGGTAAGAGCAAGCAACACAGTTAATTTTGCTCTTATGGCCAACATTAATAGTATTTATGAGCCTCAAACATATACAGAGGCTAAAGGTGTACCTGAATGGGAAAAGGCTATGGCAGCAGAGCAACATAGTCTTTTGAAAAACAACACTTGGGTATTGTTCGATCTTCCTCCAGGAAAGAAGCCCATTGGTTGCAAATGGGTGTTTAAAGTCAAGTATAAAGCTGATGGGAGCCTTGATAAGTACAAGGCTCAGTTGGTGGCAAAAGGGTTTTCACAGAAGGAGGGCATCGACTATGAGGAGACATTTGCTCCCACAGCCAAGATGAGTACCATTAGGCTTGTCCTCGCTCTCTCAGCTCAATTTGGATGGAAAGTCCATCAAATGGACGTCAAGGGTGCCTTTCTCAATGGTGATTTGCAGGAAGAAGTCTACATGACGCAACCTCCAGGTTTCAAGGTTGCCGGTAAGGAACACCAGGTATGTAGACTAGTCAAAGCACTCTATGGCCTCAAACAGGCTCCTCGTGCATGGTACATCAAAATTGATAAGTACTTGATTGATCAAGGCTTTCAGAGGAGTCCTTTAGATCCCAATTTGTATGTCAAACATACTAGTGATGATATTCTATTTCTAGTAGTCTATGTTGATGATCTCATAATTATTGGCAATGTAGCACATCTGATCATGCAGGTCAAACAAAATTTGTGTCAGCATTTTGATATGACAAATTTGGGACTTCTCCATTATTGTCTCGGTGTAGAAGTTTGGCAGACTGATAGCCACATATTCATTTCTCAGTCAAAGTATGCCAAGAGCCTACTAGATAAGTTTCAAATGCAAGATTGTAAACTTGCATCTACACCTATGGAGATAGGGCTCAAATTATCAGCCAGATCAGATTCACCTGTAGTGGATGAGTCTTCATTCAGGGAACTAGTGGGCAGCCTCATCTATCTCACCGCCACTAGACCTGACATCAGTTATGCTGTGAGCTATATTTCGCGCTTGATGTCAGCCCCAAAAGTTGAACATTGGGTTGCAGCGAAGCGTGTGCTTAGATATGTGAAGGGCACTCCTAATTTTGGCATTCTGTACAGCAGAAGCAAAGATCCTAGGCTGGTTGGTTTTACAGACTCAGATTGGGCAGGTTGTGTTGATGACAGAAAGTCAACTTCTGGGTATGTTTTCAGCTTGGGTACAGGTGCAGTGACATGGACCAGCAAGAAAAAATAAATTGAATGAATGATTCAATATTCGGATGATTACATTGAACGAAATACACGCGTATATATAGAGGTTACAAGACGATGTTCTATAATTACAACATAACGTTAAAGTAAAAGATTAAAGAGCTAATAGCTAAATTAAGCTTAAAAGCTAATTAACTAAAAAGAAAAAGCTAAATGCTAAATAAAGCTTAAAAGCTAAATGACCATTAAACAAGGAACTAAATATAGGTGACTAAAATATAATTAAATTTTCTAATAGGGTCAAGGGGCAGCGCCTCGCGAGGCCAAAAAGACTTTTATTATTTAATAAAGGCGTCGGGTGTTATTTTTCTATTGGCTGACATGTTGTAACCCTATTTTTTCTCATTCTCAGGCGGAGGTTGTAGTGAACAAAGACGAGATCATTCATTTAAAAAAAACTTTTTAAAATGTTTTTTTTGTCATTTTATTTAACCCAACTGGCGGCCGAGTTTCGAGCACTGGACTCGCCGAGTTTGGCAATTTTAGGCCAAACTCGCCAACTCGGCGAGTCTAGCAAGTTCGCCCCCTGGACTCAGATGAGTCCGAGTCGAAGCTCGCCAGACTCGGGGGGCATAGATCGTACTCGGACTCGCCGAGTTTGGCGAGTCCTGGGCGAGTTTCCGATAAATGGTTTTACCCCATACTCTTCAAATTCGGTATTAGCAACCAAATATGGAATAAGGCTTGTTCCCAGAACCCTTACCAATGTTGAGGTTAGGTCCGAGTTTTACCCCTTACCCAATTTGTGTTGGCATTGAGGTTGTCATTGATGTCAACATGTGTGAATGCAAGGCTGAGTTGATGGAGATGCAGAGAGACATACAAGACAGCCACTGGATGAAGATGCAGTAGGCATGCAGAGTTGATTAATGTCAACAAGAGAACAGTTGCAGAAAGGTGAAGCGCATAACAAGTAGGTTATGCAGTCGTGCATAACATGTCGTGTTATGCTACACAAATGTTGCGAGCTGCAGAAAAGATGAAATGAAATGGAATGCAGGAAAGATTGAGTTGCAGAGGTGATATTATGTGGGATTCATGTGCTTCTGTGTTGGGATCATATTCCACATTGATCTCATAGTGTGTTTCATCCATCGGATTTGATCTAAGTGAGTTGTAGAGTGAAAATGCGAGAATCCCTAGGTTGGCAGTTTTTGGTGAGACCATGTCTCTGTCTTACCAATATGGTCTTCATGTCGCTATGACATTGGCTATTGGCATGACCTTTCAAGCTATGCGGACTCCTCAAGTTATGCCGACCTCCCCAATTTCGGTGTGATTTGCCCTCTGTCCTATTACATGCCTTTTTCGGCATGACTTGCCCTTTCGGCAAGACCGGTATCTCCTCTCGTTGGCTCCTTTATGCTACACCGACATTGCGTTCCTTTTGGTGGGACCTTTGTCGGGTCCACTTTGTCCTCGTGTCCGCTTACATCTGGTTGGCTACTGTCGATTGTTCTCCATGGTTGTGACATGTTTTTTTGTGGGGCCTAGCCAAGCCTATTATCGGCCTATTACGTTCGACTGGAAAGAGGAAGTTGTTTTTGTTTTCCACCGAGTTTTGACCAGCCTTCGACTCTCAATAGTCGGGCCTACATTGTCCACGTGTCTGCTGCTGATTGAATCCTTCGAGCTGCGTTGTGATCGTATTGGACCCTCCTCCTTCGGGCTTGAATGTACCATGTGGCGTGCGTTGATTGGTCCACCTGTGCTATGAGTTAATTTGTGGGGTCCTCAGTGATGTGGCGGTATTTGTCTCCTCAACACAAGTTTTGTAGGGCCCACTTCATCCAAGTGTTCGAGAGTATCCAATTGGCAGTTATTCTATGGTCCACATTGTTCGTGAGTGTACATGCAGGGGCCACATTTCTTTTCGTCAAGAGCCCTTTTGCCTTTTATTGGATGGTGTGAGTTGTACCGAAATGGGGTCCACGGTGGTTGACTATAGGCTTTGATGTGACACGTTTAGTGTCACATTAGCAAACGGATGTTCGCGTGGAGAGGTCATGCGATAGGGGTTAATAATTTGTTGATTCAAACTCTACGTGACAGGTGGCAGACGATTGTTGGCTTCATACAGGACCCACTAGATTTCGGTGTAACTTGCTATTTCAGCAAGACCTTTTCGAACCATGAGAGAAGGGTGAAGTCTCTCCGAAATTTGATCTTTGACAGATGGTGTGGCTAATGATGTAGGTGTTGAGCTGGATCCTGTATGTGACGTGGTAGCTAAGTGGCATCCGGCTATTTGTTTGCAAGGATGACATTTTGTCTAGGTTGGCAGTATGGGTCCAGTGTCTTGGCGGTGGTGGCATCGCGCTATCCCGTGGCGTGATGGACGAGAGAAATGAGACCATGCGGGGTAAGGAAATCGAAGGAGCTCAAGGCTCCTCGCTATCCCGCACCATGCAAGATGGGTGTGCTATAGTCTTGCAGGATACCAAGAAGGGTGTGAGATATTCCGCTATCCTGTGCTGTGAAGCAGGTTCCCTTGCTATCCCGTGGTCATAGAGATAGGAAAGATGCTTGCATGCAGCGTAAGGAAAACAATGCAGAGCGGAGCATCCTGCTAGCCCGCACGGGTCCAAACCTTGTGCAGAATATGTTGCGGGCTAACAAGAAGATAGAAGACAAAGGCATCCCGCCACCCTGCAAGGGTAAGAAGGCCAAAGAGAAGACTATGCAGAACAGAAAGGTCAATGGGGAACTGATGTCATCTTGCCATCCCGCAGCAAGGATAACCAAAGCAAGATGGCTCTGCGAGGTATGAAAGCAAGGTGTAAGAGGTGTATCCTGCCAGCCCGCATGGGTGAAATGGGCTTGTAAAAGATGATGCAAGGCAGGTTTAAAAGGAAAATGATGCACATTCCGCTATCTCGCAGCGACAAAGTTTGAGGTTGGTATGATCAATTGTGATGACTTTGTAGACACGTTGGCAGCCCGATTGACATAGAGTTCCATGTGGCAGGTTGACTGCGGTTGACCAAAGCTGACTAAGCAATCTAGACATCCAATGAGAAGATTTTGATGCCACGGATGCATGTCAATAGGCAAATCCTCCCACGCGGCGGTCAATTGAGTTTGACCAGATGATCTGGACGACAAATGAGAAGATTTTGACGACACAGTGCATGTCGATTAACACAAAGTTTCACATGGCAGTTGACCAACGTTGACTGAGTGACTTGGATGACCGTTTTGAAGACATATGGCATCCACGCTGGTCGAAGAAGAAATCTGATACATAGAAGTTGGTGATGATGAATTTAAATGAGCCAGTTGTCAATCTTTTCAAGGCAGGTCGAGAGAGGATCAAGAATGCATTAATGGTGACCAAGTTGCAGATTGTTTGTGTGGCTCGAGGAAGGATATCATATCTCATCGGATAGATGAAGATTATTTAAGTTAGTAATCAGAGTTCAGAGAAGACTGTGAAAGAACAAAGCAACATTTAATGATGGCTATGTTGCAGACAGTTGTGAGGCTCAAGGAAATCTACCAAACCAAAGATTACTTAGTAATCTAATATCAGAAGAATATAATCTGAATATAGAAGGATGCCAAGGGGATGTATTTATAAATAACGATTATCTGATGAAAAGAATGTACAAAGAATCCAATCAGTCTGCTGATATGATTTCTCAAAGGTCGAGAAGATCACTTTTTTGAATCCATCCTTGGAAGGAAATCTTGTTGGTACAGAGCTGACCAAATGAAGAGGCAGCTACAGATGAGGTAGCTGAGTTGGCAGATGTACACAAGTGGTTGGTGATCAAAAGAAGAGACGTGCATTTGGACTATAAGGAGTAAGATTAGAGAGTGCAGCTAGGGTGAAGTGAAGCAAGGTGTGAGCAGCAGAAAGAAGTTTTGAGTTGCAGCAGAGTGGGAGCTGAAAGTAAAGAAAGAGTTAGTAGAATGCAGTAGTGTGGACAGATAATAGAAATAGAAGTCAGAGAGACAAGAGCAGAGTTGAGGAAGATAACACAGTGAGTTATACACACTGTGAGAGGCAAAGAAAGAGGTTTGAATCAAACAAAGGACAAAGAGTTGGAGGTAGAGATAAGAAGAGGACAAAGAGTAGAGGACAGAGATTGACAACAAAGATTAGAGAGTAGAACAATAAGGTGTTACAAGATCTCATTTGTAACAAGGTGCATATATTGTATTTTTTTAATTTAACTTCATTGTAATCTCTAAGTGGGTGCTCAGAGCAGGGGTTGGTGCCCATAAACTTCAGAGGTTGGTGCTCCTTGGGTTGGTGCCCTAAACTTTGTAATCAGTGATTTACTTGTGAGGCTAGATTGAAGTAGTAGACTTCAACAACATTTCTCACCGAGGTTTTTCCCCACCATGGGTTTTCCTCGTATAGTCTTGTGTTATGAGTTTGCTCTGTGTGTGTGTGTGTGTGTGTGTTTTAATGTGTTTTATATCTTTTCTCATAGCATTATGATTATTGTGATTAAAGTATAGATCTTTTAGAAGTTAAAGTTTTTGATTACCACTGATTCACCCCCCTCTCAGTGGTCCATTGTATTCCTTTAGTTTGGTGGTAGCATGCAAGGTCAGATTAAGTGTTGTTCCAGAAAATATTCCTACCACCAAGGTTCACTCCGAATTTTATCTTTCACTCTCCAATTTCGGTGGTGGCATTGAAAATCAGATTTGGCCTTATTCCTAAAAAGTCTTCCTTGTGCCGAGTTTGGTCCTTGGCTCTTCCTTGATCACTCTCCCAAGACCAAAGGGGCCCTCCTAGGCCTTAGTTCATAAGACATATGGAATGAGGCTCAATAAGATTAAAATGTTGCAAGGAGCAAGTCTCCAATGAATGTATGGGAGGGGTGAGTGGATGTCTAAATGAAAATGTGATTGATCCTTAAACTTGCTTGTCTATGCAGGATGAGTGACGTCTTGTGGGGGATCAAGTTGCACCAAGAGGCGACATCGTGACGTTGGAGACAAAGGGAGACCACACAACATTACAATCCGGGACACTAGTTGAAGATATGATCATGAGGAGTTAAAGATCACTGCCACGGTGCAGAGGGCCAAAGTGACGCCATTTCTAGAACTTTGAGAGACATTGACAAGACACAGAGTGCTATAGGAGACATGCAGAAATGGAGAATGAACAACTAGAGATGACAAGAATTTGAATTTATTGTAATGACAATTATTTTATTGTAAACTGACAACTTTTGGGCCCAATTTAATGCAATTCAAGAAGGGGCCCAAAAGTTAGTTGTTCACCTAGCTACCAAGTTTGTCTTTTTATGTCTTGAGCCCAAAGGACTTTTGTCTTTTAGTGGTGTAAACTGGTAATTGGGAAGTAGTTGAAATGTGGTTGAGGGTTGTTGAAACCATTTACTAAAAGCTGTTAGGGTTTTTAGAAGTCAAATATGGGCCATTGAATGGATTGAACCCTGGCCGTTGATTCAAAATGTAAAATCTATTAAAGGCTAGTGCCTCTCTCATTGTAAGAGGTTAGATCTTAGAAATGTTGGAGAATAGAGGTAGATAGCAGAATTAGAAGGAGAAGTTAGAATTAAGATTAGAATAGGAATTGCTGGACAGAGATTGTTGTAATGGTAGTTGAAGCAAATGAATAAAACATTGAAGAATGGTGTTTTTCCATTTGCCTTCTCTTAGTTTGCATGGTTTCTTTTCATCAAGTTAGTTAAAGTTAAGTGATTTTAATGGTGAAGTGTGAGGGTATTGGATTGATTTCAAGTTCATACCATTGGAGATTTGTTGATTGTAAATCTGTGTATGGTTAGTCTGAGCCTTTTCTCGCTGTTAGTTCAATTGTTAATGCTCTTTTAAGATGCACTAGAATTGGATACTTAATGTATGTTCATGGTCTACAAATCCTTTTATTTTCCTTTGGAGATTGCACTGTTTCTATGGCATTGTGAGTTTATCTCTGGCTAAGCAGAAGTCAATTTTATATGAAATCTGTCTATCTATAGCATTAGCCATTACTGTCATTGTCCCTAGGTTTTCTGAACCCTATCTTTTTGTTGTTTATTTAACCAGTTTGAGAAGTGAAGCATCGATTAGATAGCCATATCAAATATAGGCCAGCTTGTTAGATGCATAAGTCCCCTTGAGATTACCCGCAAATCACATCAGTCTTGAGTTATTCTAAGCTTAGTTATGACCTGACATAGAAACCTTGAGGTTATCCTGTTTGGACAGTCAAAGGGCATACAAGATTTCCTTATACAAGAGAGAGTAGGATGTACTCAGTGCATTTTATTTTGCATTGATGCAAGTGCTGAATTCCCCCATCAACAAGGCTTAATATGCTCCTCATAGAATTGCAATTCAGGATCCTTGTTATGAATTGCTTGCTTCATTTGATCAAGCGTGCTATCAAAAGTCTCATAGATATGTCCCATGATAGGAGAGTCTGTATCTGCCAAAGAAACAGGACTCGGACATGGCTCGGGCTCGGCAAGGCCGACTCGGACTCGGACTCGAGACTCGGCTGGACTCGGGAAAGTGAAAAACTCAAGAAATTTAGAGATTTTTAAAGATTTAAAACTTGTTTCAGACACCCTTTATTGAATACACCTTAAAGACACAAAAACATCATCAAACTCGGCTCATTTGATTACATACACAAGTATACATCAATCACATAAGCATAAACGCAAATTGTAGTTGAAGAAAATAACAAACATAGATATATAAATATTGTCAAATGTATACAATATTACAAAACTCATGGAATAAAAAATCCATGTCATCATATGATCATCATCAAATGTTTCATACAAATACCAAAGGTAAATAGTAAATACTAAATACAACTACAAGTGTACAAGCCTATGGCTCAGAGGGCCGTGCACCCTCTCGCCCTGGCCCCCTGCGAAGGCGTTTAAAGTAGGTCCTGGATGATTCAGCAGCCATAGTCGCTCCCCGTGACACCATGCCATGCTCACCAACATCAGGAACAACTGTGTCATGCTCACCAACATCAGGAACAGCTGTGTCACTCTGAGTCTTAGTATTTCCTGTCTCTGCTCGTGCCCTTTGCTCCTCCTCTGCCATGGCTACAGCCTCAGCCTCTATATCTACCTGGTCGATCCAATCAATGTCATCATCACTAAATACAGCTGTAGGAGTCCCAGGAGCTGTCTAATTCTCATTGGCCCACTCTGCTTCAAGATCAACCTCATCTAGAATGATAGGAGACATGTCAACTATTGCATTCTTTCTCATTCTCAGGCGGAGGTTGTAGTGAACAAAGACGAGATCATTCATCTTCTCCACAGATAATGTATTGCGCCTCTTGGAGTGTATGTGCTCAAACATACTCCAATTGCGCTCACAACCTGATGCATTGCATGGTTGGCTCAAGATGCGAATGGCCAACTTCTGAATATTTGGTGTCTCTGGGCCAAAAAAGTTCCACCAATGATCTGAGTTTGAAATGAGAAAAATAAATAAAATTAGTCTCACTCATGAACTCATTTAACAAGTTACAATATGGTATTGAATAAAACTAAAATTAAGCCTTACAATTTATTTTTACCTGGCATCATAGTTGTCTTATCGTCTTTGGCGACAGGACGAGAGAAGGTCTCCCCTTGTGCATCTGAGAACACCTGTAGCTCTCGAAAAAGGTCTATTTGAAAAGTACCGGCAGGTCCCATCTTCTCCATGATTGCATATAGCCCATTAAGGACCTCCACATCAGCCTTGAAAGAAGGGATAAAATGGAATGCCGGATTCAGATAATAGGCTGCCGCATGGATGGGCCTATGAAGCTGATGATGCCATCTCCTATCAATGATCTCCCAAATGGGACCATACTTGCTCTCATCTCCTCTATAGACGAATCTGATGGCCTCCTTCGCCCTATCCATGCCCTCATATATATAGTCCATTGCGGGCTTATCTCCATCCGCAACTCGTAACAAAACCACCAAGGGCTTAACAAACTGCAAAATTGAAAATATTGTGTAATTTAGAAAAATGAGCAAATAAGAGAATACATATAATAAATTATAAAACATGAAGTTAAATTGTAGAATTTATAAAAAATTTACCTTCACTATCTCATCACAAGGGACCCAAAAGCCTTGCTCATAAAAAATGCAGTCTGCCATATCTTTCCCTGTAGGGGTGGTAGCATAGGATGAGGAAGACCACTCCTCACCAACAATCATACGTCTCAAGGCAGACTTAGACCTAAGCATGGACTGCAATGTGAGGAAGTTTGTGGCAAATCTTGTGATTCCTGGACGAGCTAACTCCTTCTGCTCTGTGTATTGTCTCTTAAGAGCCAACACCCATGAATGATTATATACAAATTTGCAGACATTTCTTGCCCTTTCTACACATCTCTTGACCCATGGGATTTTTCCAATATCCTCCAACATGAGGTCAATGCAATGAGCAGCACATGGAATCCAAATTATAGATGGGTGTCTCTCCATCAATAGTCTACCTGCAGCAACATAATTTGTTGCATTGTAAATTGTAATTAATGGAGGTACAAGCTACAAGATAGTAATTAATTTGCAAACAAAATTAGTTTGTAATCAAAAGTTTACCCGCAGCAACATAATTTGCTGCATTGTCGGTCACCACCTGTACCACGTTCTCCTCACCGACATCTTCAATCACCTCCTCCATTTGCTCACATAGGTAGGTGGCATTCTTGCAATGGGCGGAGGCATCAATGGACTTGATGAAAACGGTGCCCCCTGAAATAAAAAAATAAAGCTAGGTCAATGATCATTCAATAAACCTTTAGATAAAAAATAAAAAATTAAAGACTATATGAAACTAAAATTAATCAATCACCTACGAAAGAAACAAGAAAATTAAGGAGAGTTCTATTTCTCCTATCCGTCCAACCATCAGTCATGATGGTGCAATATTTAGTGCTCCATATCTGGCGTTGTTCATCTAAATCCTTCTTCACATCATCCACCATTTGAGACAAAATGGGTCCCCTCAAATCACTCTCATTAGGGGCTTTGAACCCCGCCCCGCCTATGGTAATGGCATCAACCATTTGTTGCCAATAAGGAGACCTGTCGCAAAGAAACTCAATGAGATAAGTTAAGTATAAAAATTCAATGAGATAAGTTAAGTATAAAAATTAAAACAATCAAAGTTGTCAAACATAAAAGTTAGTAAAACATTCACCTGGCTACAAAGAATGGAATACAGCTGTAGCTCCAAAACCTGCCAACTGCCATTTTAGCAACATCATGGACCTCCTTGTTCCAACCCATGCCCTCAAGCGATGGTTGGGACCCAGGAGTAGTGCAAGGCACAAAGAAGGAATCCAACCTAGATTTACGAATCCTAGGTCCAATGGTAGCACTCCCACTACAACTACTAGTGGTAGGAGCATGAGAAGTGGCGGTGGCACTGCCACTTATAGAAGCAGAAGCAGAAACGGAAGCACCAGCAGTAGCAAACTGAGTGGGACGATATGGAGGTAAGGAAGAAGGGCCTCCAACACAACCTAATTGTGTCCCTCTTCCTAAAACTGTCTCTCTCCCAATGGTCACTCGATCCTCCTTTTGTTTCTTTTTACTTTCAATCTCCTCAACCATTACATAACATTCACATACGGCCTCAGGGAATGCTTTTAGGCATGGTTCGGCATCATGTCCACGCACACCAGCAATATGGTATTTCAACCTATATATACCTCCATGGAATATTGTTTTGCAAAACATACATTTTGTGTGCCCCTTTCCTTGCCCTGGAAAATCGTCATGATATTTCCAAGCAAGGTCCTTTCTAATGGGGGGTCTAGAAGCTGAAGTAGACATTTTAGGATAGTTTTGTGAAACTTAAAGTTGAGGCAAATAATAAAGTGAAGTTTACTGCAATAAAACATTACAAATACAAAATAAAATTAATACATACATTCAAAAAAACTAAAGTAGGGTTTGTCAAACCCTACTTTAAAAAAAAAAAATTACAAACCATACATAGTACAACACTACAACTACATACTACATGCTACATACAAACATACAAAACATTTTGAAAGAAAATGTAAAACTTTCAAAATAATGAATAGAAAATGGAATTTTTGCATACAAGAAACAAAATAATCTTCATAAAAACAATCTTACCTCTTACAACAAGCTTGAAATGAGCTGCAAACTCTTCCTATCCAACTCTTGATGCACCAAATCCAAACCCAATGCAGCTCCAATGTGACAAATTGAAGAAAACTTGAGTTTCCTCCTTGCTGGTTTTTCTTCTATGCACCCTTGTTTTTCGTCCCAACTCACTTTACTCCTCCTTTTTTTGCAAGTGAATGAAATGAAAGTCACTTTTAGGGATAGAAGATAATTAACATAAAAAAAATGGACTTAAAAAAACATTGCAAACTATTTTTTTTTGTCTTTAAGTTTAGTTGGACGCCGGCCGAGTCTGGGGCTTGGGACTCGCCGAGTTTGGTGAGTTTGGGCCAAATTCGCCAACTCGGCGAGTCTAGACGAGTCCGAGTCCGAGCCCCTGGGACTTGTCGGGCCCGACTCGTACTCGGACTCACCGAGTCTGGGCGAGTCCCGTTTCGCTGGTATCTGCATATTAGATCACCCCCATAATTGGTGATATGACAGGAAAAATATACTCACAAGCAACATTTGAAAATTAAAAGTTAAAACTTTAAAAATACGAAGTAAAATAAATATATACATCTCTCATAACATTATCGATTAGCTTGTTGTTATGTGTAAACATAAACTCTAAATAAGAGTATATCTTGGTGAGGATGACACAAAATTGCAGTTATGAACCATCAACTAAGTAAAGTGCAACAAAGATATTGCATGTTGTGTTTTTCCATCCAGGAACCAAGGGATGATATATAGGACAATTAATCCTCATAGGACAATTATATCCTAAAGAGGAGAACAATTTAATGCCCTAACTACAAGCTACAAATTTGACATCATGTTTGTGACAATTATGTTGTTTATGCAAGTTTTGAAGGTGGGGGGAGTCTATAGCAAAAACTTGAATTGAGTTGGCACTAATGCATAAAAGCAAGTGCAATGGCTTTGCCACAATAATTTTAGCCGACATTATCAAGTGAAGTTAAGTGTTGTAACTTGTAGAGATATGTTAGGTTGGGGTTTGTCCAAGGCAATGACAACATTGAACCAGTGATTATCTCAAGACATCTACAAAGATTGCATAAGCTCTTGTTTAGAAATTAGTCTAAAGAAATCTTGATCGATAAGCTAATTAGATTCTGAGTTAATTTGACATCATGATATACCACATTATGAAGCAATTGTTCTAGAAACTGTGCAGATGTGAATGTATGGACATTATGGACATTATGGACATTTTGGACATTTTGGACATTGTGTTTGAGACATTCAATGTCAACATCAGCACTAAAGTAATTGAGGAAATTTAGAAGTGGTTTGAGTGAAAAGTGGAAACAATTATGCCAAGACAAGTACTAAACGTTAAATCATAAGCAAAAAAGCAAATTAATAAAATAAAGTAAACTCACACCGAAACAAAGGAGAGACAAGATTTTTGAAGTGAACAATCTGTTTTATGGAAGAAAACCCCATGCGTGTTAATGAAGATGACAACTTGAAATTGTACAATAGCTTACAATGCCTACTATCTTTCCACTACATAAATTATGGTAGCTTTCAAGATAATAAGATAACTTAAGTACTACCATAAAGAAAAGGGATGGAGAATCTCTATTTTGTAGAGGTGTAAAGAGGAGTTAGGCATGTAATCCCAAGCCTCTAGATTTGCTATTTAACATTAGTGTGTGCTGATTTGTCCTATTACTTATTACAAGAGGATTACTTAAAACAGGTAGGATGGTGAGTACATCTTGGGGGTTTATTGAAGCATGTTATGCGATGTATATGCCTCTATGCTATCTTCATTGTGTAGATATTAGAGCATGATATAATGAGTGCATTGCACTTTGATAAAGCTTTGTGGTGATTCTCTTCCTATAAAAGATGATAATTAGGTCACAACCTAGCCAGTATGCCAACATGTTGTATGGAAAGGGCACATTTTCAACTTTACCTTATACTCTCTTTGTATTGCTCATTATATTCTTAAAATACTTATTTTGGCTTTGTTAAACTTTGTGTTAGAGAGAGCACTTAAATCTTTGTAAGATGACAAAGATCAACATGATGTGTTTGTTATTGCTCGTCTTTATCAACAACACTGTCTCCAAGATAGTCACTATTTACCATACATAATACTTAGGTGATTTTTAGTTAAATATATATGACTAGCACTTGATAATATTTGTCTTGGTCAGCTCTTGGTCAGCCCAATTCAAATTTATTTTGTTTTTGGTGAGGACATGATAGTCTGCCCTTCCCAAAATTGCTTGTCCTCAAGCAATAGTGGAATGATTATGGAGTCTGGTTCATAACCTTTTGCTGCGCTACTCTGATTATCACAAGTTGCTAATTCGAACAACTTAACCAAGGTGTTGAAATTTAAGGGCAAGTTTTCTCTCATCTTTCTTTTCCCATCACTTGAAAATGTAAAGGATTGATTTGGATTGACCCAACGCATATTGGATACCTCTTTGTGTTAACACAAGAACTTACCATATATTAAGATGAGGATTAGAAGCATGACACAATCTATGACCTCAAATGCAATAAGTTCATAACTTTTTGGTTCACTCTAGTTATTCTTATATTCTAGATCAACCAAAATATAATACATGCTGGAAACACATTAAGTATGAGCCAAACACAGAGCATACACATAAAAACATGAAGCATACACATTAATATATGCAGACATGAAGCATACACGCGAATACATGCATTGTTAGATCCTTCTTATTGACTAGAATGCATTCATTGATTCATCTTTACCTTAAAGATGGCAAGATCAAGGCTTTGATACCATTTATAATGTCCCCTTTTCGGGATTGCCCTAAATCTTTCCCTAAATCACAAATCTCATTCAAATAAGAAATGTAAGATCATTAGAGGTATAACTTCGCCCTTTTAACAAGATAAACCCTAATTTAAGTCCTGCAAACATATTAAGGTTAGCAATCACACAAATGAGTACCAATGCATATAATTATCCATATCCATTAGGCAGATCTAAGTGTAGGAGAGTTTGAATGAAGGAGCATGATAGGATCGGCCCAAAACAATCTTCACACTAAGCCGAAGAGTGGACACTCACCCACTTGGCTCTAAGTGGTAGGCACATTGGACATCCAGCATGGAGTGGTCTACCTAGTGGAATGCTTGTATCTACACCCCCTATCCATGTTTCCTTATTCCATTCTCTTATGACTAGGGTATATGGGATTCATAATACTTTCCCTAACAACCCATCCACATTATGAAGCCCCTTGGGAGATCATACAAAGCACCTTGAGGCTATCCATCAAGCCTAGGAGCACGGAATGACACCCACCATTCAGCCACCCAGCCCCACTCAGGGTTGCTGTACTTGAATGGAACCTTGTGCTACTTGCATCCCTCATATGTACATTCTCCCCTCCATAATGGGATAGTTCGTTGTTTTAAGTATTTAGGCATCTTACATATGTGTACCCTATTATGCATAGACATCATGATGGCAAGAGTAGCAACATATAAATATATATCAGTAGCAATAAGTTATCTGCATAACTTTTGTACTTCCTATCAAGTGAAGACAAATAACAATTCAGCTAGATCAGAGTGCCATGTATTATGCATTATACAAAATGCTAGAACAGCGTATAGGTCTATTGTCTAGTTTAATTAATTCTGAAGCTGTATATCTATTGTTTGATCAAATGTCTCATTTTTTCCTATTCCCCCCAAAGGAAGTGTCTCCTTTCGTAATATCCCCTGCTTATATAGGACTAAGAATGCAAGGAATATCGTCAAACACTTAACTAGCAGCCTGCTGTTTGTAAGTCTCAGTCTGTATAACCTGCGTGTTATGCGGTTTTGGACTGTAGTATAATACTGCGTGTTATGCAGTCCTTGAAGAATTTCGTCAAACACTTGACATATGACTGAAACAAAAACTTCAGATTTGCTGGTATGAATT
The DNA here is from genome assembly GCF_030272615.1 of Cryptomeria japonica. Taxonomy (NCBI): domain Eukaryota; kingdom Viridiplantae; phylum Streptophyta; class Pinopsida; order Cupressales; family Cupressaceae; genus Cryptomeria; species Cryptomeria japonica. The sequence goes on from NC_081409.1 coordinate 203,668,948, forward strand.
ATCAGACTGATATAATTTCGTGTTATTGACCCCAAAGCACAAATAATGTTTGCAAAGGAATTTTTATATTGTCTAATTCTAAAGCTTATTGCATAAATAACTTCCTTTTTCCCTTTCAATGCATATACATGACTTTCAAAGGAGGAATGTGCATCTACAGCCAATAAACATTTTTACAGACATTTTGCATGTGAACTACTAACATACATATAAGATCATAAGAAAGCTGCAACTCAATCTCCTTTCTTATATGCAATCAGTACTTACAAATGAACAAGTAAATACTTGGATTCTTGTCTTGCACACAATGGTAATTTCAGATTAATGGCATTTACATCAGCAACTCAAACCTATGTTTAATGCATTACAAAATTCATAAGAACCTGGTAGGAGGAGTCGCCCAAGGCTTGAGCTGAAGAAACAAGCAATATCCACCAAATTGAACCTTTCTTGATGCCAAGTTGAATGCTTCTCAATGCCGCCCCTGTTCTGAAGTCTTCAGACTGATAATAAATTAATACCCAGCTGAATGCCCTTACTTCAGCATCAAGAAGGATCGTAGACCCCTTGCAAGTTGAGCGCTCCAGACAGCACATGAAATCGCTGCCCCAAAATGCATAATCAAGTGAAATCGTGGGTTTTTCCCAGCTAGGTTTGTGGTCTGAAACTGTCTGAGTCTGATCTTAGAAATAAAGAAATGATATCATCTTCAATCAGCAAATGTTGGAGCAGACTTGATAACCAAGATGTCTTCAATAAATTACCAACTCGAACTGATCTCTAAGTTGCCCTTGCTGCAGATGTAACTGTCTGAAAAACAATTAATTACCAGCACTTAAGTCTCCTTTCAACTATCAATCATAATCGTACACTTCTCCAATAACAGCTCTGTCCTCAAATGAAGATTTTGATGCTCAAACAAGGTGGTTAGAGCAAAATTGTGGGAATGGTAGGTAAAGCTTGATTTGCTTCAGACCTGTTCCATGGCCAGTAAACTCCCAAATTCCACCTTCAATTGGTCTTCTACTGAAATCGCCTTTCTTTCCCAATGAGAATCAATGCAGCAATATGCCAAATATGGAAGGACTGAAAATACCCCAAAGATATCAACCATGAAATTCACACGAACTCAATAAACACAATATGAAGAACTGACTTATCCTCCACTCTTAGCTGCAACCCCTCGGAAGGTCTTTCACTCCCTCAGTTATGCTATCAATGGGAGTTTTTTGTTCCCAAAGACAAATATTCAATACAAATATCAAACAACCGATGCCCAACAATGAGGCTGCCTCCTCTATTTATTCTTTTCCTCACACAGGTCGGCCTCCTTCTAGAAGATCCCTTTATCATAAAATAATATTTAATTGATTCTTTCTAGAAGATTCCCCTTAAATAATAATAATATTATTTAAGTGAATTTATTATTTAATTGCACTTTAGATAATTAAAATTATCATTATGAATATAAAGTGCAACACACATGACATCATATGTGAGAATACATTATCTCACTGAAAATCATATTAAAATGGAATGTGAAGCTACAAGCAACTGCCTAGTCGACCCTCTCATCAACCTTTTGGCCTACAAGGATCAAGTAATAGGCCAAACTTCTCCGCAGACTGATCCTCATGAAAATGGGGACATTACACCTTTTTATATCTTTGTATTTCTAATAGAGATATGCACCTCTTTTGAAGGATGATGTCCTTTCAAATGAATGTGACCTCCTTTCCTTGATCTCACCCCTCTGTTTTTTGTTTATAATTAATACAAACAATTCTTGTTTTAGACTAATCACTACAAATCACATCTCTTAAGGTATATTAATAACAGCAATCTTATAATCGCTGCCATGTAATGTTTTTACACCTTAAATCACTGCATAACTTGTATCGCTGTGTATTTTTTTATCTGTTTTTGTTACTGATTGTCTTTATCAACAATGCTGCCTTCAAGATAATCACTATTTACCATACATAAAACTTGGGTGCCTTTTAGTTAAATATTTATGACTAGTGCTTGATAATATTTGTCTTGGTCAGCCTGATTCAAATCTGTTTTGTTTTTGGCGAGGACACGACATTCCAATCATGTATCAAGTCAGATTAATCTATGAAGTTTAATGTTTAAGGTTATTGATTCACTTTTTTCTTTGTATTTATTATACTCATTTGTTTTGAATTGTTTATCTCTCTCTATTTCTTACACTTGCACACATGCACACACATGCATAGTCAAATCTCTCTCTACTTCCCCAGTTTGAAAAGTTAACGATCAAGCATATCTGTATGTACCTCAATCATCAATCTCTTGATCACACACGTCCAAAACATTACCACAACTTTTACTAAATCCATGTTGATCTTCGTTAATTCATAACAAACTTCAAAATTAACTTCTTACAAGTTTGGGCCTCATGTTTTGCAACAATGGAACAAATGGCCTTGACGACAAGCAATATGTGGCTATATTGTCATATTAATTTTTTCCTTCATTTGTATATGACAATTAGTGTTGAAGTCGTGATGTAGACTGTAATGTTGATATTATATAAGGCTACTTGTCTTTTATGCATCCTATGAAACGAACAACATTCTCAAATATATGTCCTTATTGTTTTAAGGGTTTGGCTCTTTTTATTGCCAGGTTAAAAGTGTGGAACAAGAAATGGACGTAGATGAGGAGGAAGCAGTAACAAGTAGTGCCATAGAGTAGCGAACATTTTGTTCCTTTTATCCATAAGTTAAACTGGAACAAGAAATGGACGTAGAGGAGGAAGCGGTAAGAACCAGCTTGATGGAGTGGTGAGCATCTTGGATGATTGCATAAGTTTTTTTTGTATATCTTGTAATCTTAATGATTGATGAGGTTTTCCTGCCTTAGGTTATTTAAAAAAAAATTCAAATGTAACTATATTTTACTCCATTTTAAAAGAGCAGAATGCCTGCAATTGATGATAGTCTCGGTATTTTTTAATCATGCAAAGTTGATACCACTAAATCAGATATATAAGCTCACATTTTAAATTAATAAACATTTTGATATAATTCTCATATATAAATTTTGGGTCAGAAAGGTTTCAGAAAAATGTTTTAAAAATGTTTATTGTATTAGTTGTATGCATCATTTTTTTCAGTGCCTTTTTAGTTTATAAAACTACACTAAGATGTAATAAATCCAACATTCTCTCTTTATATATCAATCTGAACAAAGGGTGGAACACTGCAAGAGTTAATCACAACCACAACCACCCTTCTGGAGACTTTGATGAAGTGCCTTCGCCAATCCTCTTTATTGACCCAGGAAACACTAGGCTGCCTCTATCAGCAAATCTCTTTGATGTAGAACTGGCAAAACACCGTACAACATTAGAGAACATAAAATGTCTCCATCCTTCTTGCACAATGAGAGGAAATCTTTGCTTCAAAAGTCAACATTCTCTTTTGAGTGTGTAAAAATTCCTTCTCTAATGTTACACATGAGAGAACAACTCTCCTTGAGTGTCCACATCTCATTTGAGTGTGTCAATATCCTTCCTATAGTGCTATGGAAACAGTTCCTCCTTGTTGTATAAAAGAACTTCAACCACTATAGATACATTCACTCACAAGATCTTTCAAGATGCCAAGCCCCCCCTCACTCTATTAAGGGACACAAAGGTGAAATGGTGCTTCTTAAGTGAGAAGTTAGCTTGAGATGATAAAATTCCTCCATCCTCCTTTGCCTCCAACCTCTAATAGGACCCTGCTACACTTTTAACTGTTAGATGTAGCATGCAAAACATCGAAGGTCCTCTTAGGTGTAGCATGGATGGCACCGAGACTACAAGCATAGGATGACATGATAAAACAAATCATTTTAAAATGTCAAACACAAATGAAATTGTACCTTAAATTATAACTTTTTTTACAATGTGACCAAATTATGCTTATAACACCTTATTTTTCATAAATATTAACATTTATCACTCCAAAACATGCAAATTTAACTTAAATTTTTTTTAAGTGTAATAAAAAATATGCTCTATGTTTTCCTTGATGACTGCGCAAACTTTATCTGATATTGCTTCTAACAAATCCATTTGGATACTTATACCATTTTGAAAATATATCTATCACCACCTCATGGAACTAACCTCTTTTCACGTTATCCTTGCAATAGGTGGAATGCTTTAATTAATTTTGTATTCCTTTCTTTTGAAGAGACTCCACTTCAAATTCTTCAGAATGAAATTGCACCTCATAGGGATTTTGATTCTCACTTGTGTAATCCTTGCGTGACTATGAAAAATGGTAGCAATCTATCACATCTGGTGTCGTCGATAACAAAATTTGCCGAGAATGTAAACAATATGAACAAAAGAAAAGACAACAGTTCTTTATGTTTAGTAATTTAGAACTTACTCCCAGTCACTAGCCGCATCAATTATTCTTCTTTACCAAACTTTTGTAGATAAAAACGCCAAGGTATAATCTTTGTTCATAGCATCCTGGACATGTTTCAACACACCAGCATTCACAACTTAAATTTAACGAGTTCTTTTTAACGACGACCAATCAACACAAGTACCTGATAAAAATTGGTTTTCCTCTTATCAATGCTCCAATTCAAAACCAACGCCTTTATATATACTTCAATTTAGCAACAAAATAAAACTCTATATGTAGCCAATATCTATAAGCTTTGTGGGTCCTTTGCCTTCTGTCTTATGGCATGAAATAAGTGGCTTTAAAGTGCGGCTTTCTTCTATAGATTGCTTGCGCCTCCTGTCAATTCAATGCCAAAAATCCAAACCAGGCAGATGCCTATCTCTGTTTATATACCGCATCAACCAATAGTCTTACAAATTGTGAACTCCTTTTTTATCAGCAACGCTTTTCTTTTCTTCTTATACTGGTAGAATCGCCTCACCAAGAGAATCAACTTTAGTTGCGATCAAATTTTTCATTGCAGATCACGGCACATACTCATGGAGATGCTCTGATATCATATTGAAGATGGTAGAGCATATACATAGATTTCTAAAAGATAAAATGATAATGCACGGCAAAATGACAGAGTATATATTTATATTATTTCTTCGGGATTGTTTTTATGTTACATTTCATTGGCTTATAAAGCCTTACTTTTTTCCCATATCAAACTAAGGTGGTTTAGTTATGTAATTTCGGTGTCCAGGTTGTGTCTGCATTATCAGTTGTCCAAATTCTTGTAGGAAAATAACTAATAACAGTCAACACCTATTTATTCTAATTATATAAATTGACATTTGTAATTAATAATTATATTTGATTTATGAAATTAAGGTGTAATAATTCAACGCATTGTGAGTGTGTGCTTTGATGTATTAATTTCACACTTTGTTTTATTAGTAATATAACACTTAGTTTTTAAATAGTATTAATATTTCGATAATAATTTAATTTTTTTTTAAAGTCAAATGAAAGAAGACCAGAGTTATCACTTAAAATTTCATTTTAGATGTTATTTTATGGATTTGAACTGTACTCTCCAAATTAAGAGCTCAATATTACTTGATTTCAACCCCATGAATAATTTGCAAGATATAAATTATATTGAAGGAACAAAAACTATTTATACAAAACCAAAACTATAACAAATACAATGAAAAATTATGATTAAGAAGGTAGTGTATGTTAACAATCGTGTAGGACTATGACCCATTTTCTTTGGAATCAACAAGAGTTGTATAGATTTGATTTGCTAGACAATATTGGTATTGTTTCTTAATTAGTCCTTCAAAAAGAAGATTTGTATAAATATGTACAATTATATATTAAGATTTAGTTATGAAAATGACGACGATAAATCTTGCTTAGGGTTGCATGGATATCCATGTTACATAGATGCATAACAGGAGAGAATTTTAAGAACATTCATGTAATTTGAAGTTAAAAATTTCCAAAAAGAATAAAATTGATACAACTTCAATTGGAATATGAACTTATTTAGAATTTTGTGATGGGATAGATATATAGATATGCACGTATCCATCCCATGGCATGATTTTTGGGTTAAAATATGTTGATTTATATTGAATATATATCAAACCTTAGTAAATTATATTAGTCTATATAATTTCACCTTTTTATTGGGATTTATAAAATAAGATTTGGATGTCATTTGTTGATTATATGATAAAAGTAAAGGAAATGTAAAGACACGTTAATTGTAGTTTTGTTTCTTTATGATATAAGGGCTTATCAATATTAACATGTAACTTTTGCTCATATGATGATTTATTAGTATGTGCTTTTGGGAAGATACTATTGTATTCATATCTTCTTTAGTTTTTTAATTAGATTACATGGGAAACATGGATGCCAATCTTATCACAAAGAAACAAACAAAGGCAAAACATAGACATAACAATTCAATGCAAATACAAGATACTCATAGATGGGAGTAAGACGTAGTTACAACTAAGCTACAAAGTACAAACCAAAAATGAACTTAGCGATCCAACCTAAACAATGCTAGACCTAATGCCAATCTCACCCCCTTTGTTGTAGTATGGGATTGAAAAACAAATTTGAGAAGGCCTTTATTTTTATTATTACACTTGTTCAAAACATGTTATTTTCTAAGTATATAGATTTAGGAGAAGTAAGGGTCAATATAAGTCTCATCCATGAGCAAAATAGAAACTAGGGAAAGAAAAGCTAAAATAGTCAAACATCGAATAATTGTCTCAAGACTAGGTTGAAGCAAAGTTGAAGCCAATGGAGATTGAGCAATTAGAGTAGTAGGTGGTTCAAACTCATCAATAGGAGTCAGAGTAAGAGTGGGACTCGCTAGAGTTGCACCAATCGCATCCATGTCAGAAATAAGAATAGAAGACATAGCTTCTTGAGAAGACTTGTCATTTTGAGAGGAACTATCAACCAAAGAGTCTTAACTATGAATAGTTAAATGATCTTCATATTTATTTCCCTGTGTTGTTGTGCGCCCTTGTGTAATAACCCACTAAATTTTCACCCCTTTTTTTCTTTTTCTTTCATTTGTGTTAGATTCAATCGCATACTCTAGGCATCTATCCATTTGGATTAGGCATTCATCCATCCGGGATGAGCATCTAACCATACAGGTTAGGCATCTGTCCATACGGGACAAGAGGTTTCATCTATCCAATACGGGATAGGCATCTACCCATACGGGGTAGGCATTTATCCAACTTGGGATAGGAGGTGCTCTGGCCAAAGACTTAGACTCATCCGGCCATTTGGGTCTTGAGTCACTCACTAAGTACTACACCTCTAATAGGAGTGCATTGAGGTCGCCGTCCTTAGGAGAAATCAAAATAACACAATGTAAGCTTGAATTTCGCCTCAGAATTTGGCTTAAAGCCTTGGGAAGTCAAGCGAATCCATATGGGATCCCTTCCGAGTATGCATTGAATTAATTTTTCCTTTATTTTCCTTATCTTTCAATTAGGAGGCTTTGAAATCCATCTATTATACCAAATCCTAGACCCCATCCCGAACGCCCGAGTACTAGGGACAACTTCGTCCCTAGACTGCCTACATACCCGTTTCGGCACAGGATCAAGGCGTAAAGTATGTAGTTCTATTTTCTAATCTATGGTTTAATGTAAATTGTTTGGTGGGTACACAACCCTTTCTAGGGTCAATGTCCCAGACAGTTTCTCTGCGGTTGCTACCCACGATGGTAGCACTTAAACAAAGGCTCAAGATGGCCTATTGCTTGTGGCCTAAAACAATTAGATCCTAATACCTATCATAAGCGTCACCCTTGACTCAATTGTCAATCGTCAACAACTCTTCGAGATTAAGTCAAATTTATAAAAGCATTTCACTCAATCAACCCTAAAGGGGTTTACTATGGTTTAACTAGCGGATGTAAAATCATTTAAGGATTATCTTATTAGATTATCGATCCAAGGTGGATTACCTGCCCCTTGGATTTTAACTTCCAAGTGTCCCTTATTACTCCTCGACGATTTATAGGGATGATGCCACCGACGTCGTTGATGCAGCTTTATTAGGCGTTAAGTGCAATAGTTCAACACGACAACATTACTCGTAAGTGTGACCCAGAGGCACCATAAATAACGAACGTTGCTAGGTTTTTGTTTTCCAATTCCCTTTGTTAAGTTTTCTAACTAAGAGGTCTAACTCTTATATTCAAATGAAATTAACCCTATTCTAATGTAGATATGATGAAAAACAATATTGAGAATCAAGCCACAAAATAAACTCTACGTACAAAGAAAAAAAAAGTCTCTTGAACTAGAATAAATGAGAAATCTACCATCTAACATCATGAATTATGCAACTACCATGGATAAGTGAGGTGGTGTAACTTATATAGAGATAACAAGAAAAGAATAAAAGCACCCCCAATGGCATTAACTTCATCTTATTCTAAATTTACCTGTTTTGTTTTTCTTAAAAAAACATTGATACTTAGAAAGGGAAAGAAAGATTTCTTTAGTCAGCTTGATCAAATCAAAACTCGAGAATTAAATGAATCATGTAATTAAAAGGGTCTACTTAGAGGAACTTTACGTTAAAATTATTGTGAATGAATTCCAATTAAATATTCCTACTTAAGTTTTCCAAATCACTTTGACAAACAAAATTTCTCCATTTATCTAATTTTAATGTTGACTCAATTTTAGGGACCAATTCCTTTCTCCCCCTTTTAGAATTTACCATTGATAATAAAACTTGGTTTTTTTTCTCAAATAATTGTAAACATTTTTTATTTTTATTTATTTTTATATGTATATTTTATATTATATAAAACCCTCAAGTCATTAACACCATTATTATTTTATTTATTTATTATATCTCCCTTTTTTTCCATTTATTATGTTTATATAAATGCAAAAATGTAAATTAAGAAAAAAAAGTAATTTGATACGAACATAATTTAAAATATGGCTTTTATTGCCAAGCGGGGAGTGGGGCCACGGGTCCCATCACCACTGTGGACCTGCAGGTGCAGGGCCGCAATGGTGAGGGTATAGCCATGAGCCCCTCCACTCCCTTTGCGGCCACTGCCATAGCAGTGACCGCAAGGGTATTTGAGAGTACCACTCCCCAGCGGATATATTAACTCCAACCCCCCGCCCCCCTCCCAATTCGTTTGCCTAATTAATTTATTTTATATATAATTTTTTTTTGAAAACTACTTTATTTTATTTTTCCTATCGTATAAATTTAATATTGCAATATATATATATATATATATATATATATATATATATATATATATATATATATATATATATATATATATATATATATATATATATATATATATATATATATATATATGGGGTTTTATTCCAGTTTTATTAACAATTTAAGAGGGGTATATAAAAATGTTATGATAAAAATAAAAATAAGAATCTACTCACAAGTATGAAAGATAATAGAGAAAATTGTTTCAGATGTTTTCAAGGGAGCACAAAGAAAGATACATTATGCTTGAAATTGAGGCAAGCAAATACAACAGAGAGGAGATTTTATAAAATTTCTCTCATGACAGCCATGTGCATTTATAGAGAGGAATGAATTAATTAAAGGTTTTAAGAAGATCAAATTAATATTAAGAGGGGGAAAAATGGATTTACTCTCAGGATTTAAATAAGTTTTGGTACACATGAATAGATTTAAAATCGAAGGAGGAGATTTTCATTTGAACGATTTTCACATGAAGAAAACAAGATTCTTATAGTAAGTTTTCATTCACAGGAAAACATGAGAAATTAATTTATTTATGTTTATTCACTGTAAGATTTACTCACAGGAAAGAAAAGAATAAAACAAGAAAACAAGATTTGAAATTAATCTTTATTCCCAATAGGTTTCATTCATAGGAAAACAAGATTTCATACATGAGAAATTTATTTATTTATTCTTATTCACAGCAAGATTTACTCACGGGAAAAAAGATTGAAATTAATCTTTATTCCCAATAAGTTTCATTCACAAGAAAACAAGATTTCATACATGAAAAATTAATTTATTCACAACAAGATTTACTCACACGAAAGAAGAGAATAAACAAGAAAACAAGATTGAAATTAATCTTTATTCTCAATAAGTTTCATTCACAGGAAAACAAGATTTCATACATAAGAAATTAATTTATTCATAGCAAGATTTATTCACAAGAAATAAGAGAATAAAACAAGAAAACTAGATTCAATTAAAAGAGGAGAACCTGGATACTTGAATCTTGATGTAGAATCCCCTCGGAATTCTTCAACTAGCCTCCCTTGATCCTTCCTTGCAACTTTTTTTGAATTTCTTCAAAAACAACTACTTAACAATCCTACAATGAAATGTGACTACCAGAAAAAAAAGCTACTACTTGAGAAAACTTTTCTTCAAAAAAATAATTAACTCCCTCTTTTTGAAAATTGCATACAATATATAAGAAAAACTCCTTAACTCCACTATCTAGAGAAATTAATTGAAAATGAGATTCTTTTTCCAATATTGGATCTATGCAAAATTGATTAATATCCTAGTGGGGGGAGTTACATGCAAGGGAATTAAAGAATGAAGATTCCTCTAGAAGCTTCTAATTTCTCCTATAGCATGTGCCATAATTGGAAATGGGAAAAATAAATAATGCCTATTTAAATTATATTCTCCAAGTGTGTATGTGGGTCCATTATTTAACCTTATATAATATTTATTCACCCATATTCAATAGCTCAACCACAAAAAGATATAATAGTAATTGTATCAATTCAAAAGTGATAAGGGAGGGTTATGACATCCTCCCCCCCTTAAATTGTGTATCATTCCGATGCACTTATTGAATGTATCCAAAAAGAGTCTATAGTTCATAATTAGTTTAAAACAAAAAAGGAAACAACTGTTGCATTTCCCTAGTATCTTCCCATATGACATTCTTTTCATCATACTGATTCCATTGTACTTTGCATTGATCAACCTCTCTGTTGCGCAATTGGCACTGGCGCCTCTCCAAGATTCTGAATGGCTTTATCATTATTCCCCCCATTTCCTAGACCTGTAAAGCATCCCAATTCAAGATATGTTTCTCATCAGGTACATACTTTTTAAGAAGAGATACATGGAAGACATCATGGATTCGGCTCAACTGGGGAGGTAAGGCCAACCGGTATGCAACTGGATTAATCCTTTCCAATATCTCAAAAGGCCCAACATAACGAGGTGCAAGCTTAGTCTTTCTCCCAAACCTTATGGAACTCTTGTGTGGCCTAACCCTTAGGAAGACTTTCTCTCCCACCTCAAACTCCCTTGGTGTCCTGTTCTTGTCTGCATAACTTTTCTGCCTATCTGAGGCTTGCCTAATTTCCTTAGTTTTCCTTTCCATTGCTTTCAACATATCTGGTCCAACAATTACTCTATCTTCAAGACTGTACCAACTCAAAGGTGTTCGACATGGCCTACCATACAATGCTTCAAAAGGTGTCATTCCCAAAGATGTTTGATATGTATTATTGTAAGAAAACTCTACCAGAGGTAGGTAATCTTCCCATTTCTTTTGTTGGTCCATGCAGTACATGTGAAGTAGGTCTTCCAAAATCTGATTTGTCCTCTCTATTTGACCGTCAGTTTCAGGATGGTATGCAGTACTAAAATTTAATTGAGTTCCCAGAGCTGATTGAAGAGTTGTCCAAAACCTTGAAGTAAATCTAGCATCTCTATCTGATATGATTTTCTCTGGCATTCCATGCAACCTAAATATTTCCTTAACAAAGCGCCTTGCTAAGGTAGGTGCATCATTTGTCAGATTCCCTGGTATAAAGTGTGCCACCTTAGTGAGTTTGTCAATTACCACCATTATTGTATCATGCCTAGAAGGTGACATGGGAAACCCTTGCACAAAATCCATGCTAATAACTTGCCACTTGTGTTGAGGTACATCATGTAATTGTAATAATCTAGCTGGATGTCTATGCTCTGCCTTTACCCTTTGACACTCCAAACATTTAGCCACATACTTAACTATGTCATTCTTCATCCCTTGCCAAAAGTATAGCTTCTTTAGATCTGCATAAAGTTTGTTAACCCCCGGGTGCCCTGAGTAAGGGGTATTATGAGCCTTCGATAAGACTACCTTCCTTAAGTCCCCTGAACTAGGAACATAGATTCTATTATTGTATCTGAGCAACCCATCTTCATCTAATGTATACCATTCAACCTTAGGATCTGTTGGATTGTATTCTAAAGTCAATTTGACTTGCTCATACCATGGGTCATGTCCCTGCTCATCTATTATTTGCCTTTTGAAAGTAGTTTTGAATGTTGCTATAGTCATCAAGTGTCTCCTCCTACTTAAAGCATCTGCCACCATATTTTCCTTCCCCTTAATATATTCAATTTCAAAATCATATTCACTTAGAAACTCTAACCACCTTCTTTGTCTAACATTTAAGTGGGGTTGGGTAAAGATGTACTTTAGTCCTTGGTTATCTGACTTTAACTCAAAGGGCTTCCCTAGTAAGAAGTGTCTCCATTTTTGTAGGGCATGCACAATCGCTGCTAACTCTAAGTCATGGGGTGCATAATTAACTTCATGAGTCTTCAACTTCCTGGATTCGTAAGCTACTACCCCTTCATCTTGGATAAGTACTCCTCCTAAACCTTCAATAGAAGTGTCAGTTACGACTGTGAAGTGTCCATTCGGATTTGGTACTTTTTAAATGGGTGCTGAAGTTAGTTTTCCCTTCAAAATTTGAAATGCCTTATCACTTTGATCTGTCCACACAACTTTTTACCCTTCCTCTGCAATGAGGTGATGGGGTTTGTTATCTTAGAGAATCCTTCCACAAACCTTCTATAATACCTTGCTAGCCCCATAAAGCTTCTTACCTCTGAAACGTTTTTAGGGATCGGCCATTCTACTATTGCCTTTATCTTATCTGGATCAACTGCTATTCCTTCCTTTGATATTATCTGCGCAAGGTAGTGAATTTTTCCTCGTAGAAGGCACATTTTGACAGTTTCCCATATAACTTATGTTCCCTCAACCTTTGCAAAACCATTTGTAGGTGTACTAAATGTTCCTTCTCGTTCCTAGAGTAAATCAAGATGTCATCCAGAAATACCAAAACAAATTTGTCCAAGTAGTCATGGAGTACACTATTAATTAGGTTCATAAATGCAGCTGGGGCATTGGTTTCACCAAAAGGTACTACTGTGAATTCATAATGCCCATATCTAGTCTTGAAAGTTGTCTTCAGAATGTCCTCTTTAATTCTGAGTTGATGATATCCTGATCGGAGGTCTATCTTCGAGAAAACTGCAGCTCCTTTCATTTGGTCAAAAAGATCCTCTATTCGAGGTAAGGGATACCTATTCTTTATTGTGACCTTGTTCAACATCCTATAGTCGATGCATAGTCTTAAGGTTCCATCCTTCTTCTTAACGAATAAGACTGGTGCTCCCCATGGTGATACACTTGGCCTTATTAATCCCTTAGCTAAGAGTTCCTCTACTTGCATTTTGAGTTCTTGTAATGCAGTTGTGTTCATTCGGTAAGGTGCCCTTGATACCGGTTCAGCTCCCGATAGTAAGTCGATAGAAAAGTCAAACTTCCTTTTAGGAGGTAAGCCTGGTAATTCTTCTAGAAATACATCCTTGAATTCTCATAAGAAAGGGGTATTTTCAAAGGTTGGGGTATTTTCCTCTTCTCCTTCATCAATCCCAACCATATAGATTAGGCCTCCTCTTCTTCTTTCCTTCTTTAATTGCATTGCTGATATGGTTTCTATGTTAATGGGGTTAAACTTCCATTGGATTTTGACCCTTTTCCCCCCATCATCCAAACATTCAACAACTTTGTTATAGCAATCTACATTAGCTTGATGGTCTGTTAACCAACTCATTCCAATAATTACATCATATAACCCTAAGGGTGCCACATAGAGATCTACCCTTGTTTCAAACTCAGGAAATTGTGCCCTTGCCCTCGGCAAACACTTAGTTACTTCCCTAGTTGCCTTATCCCCATATTGAACCGTCCATGATGACTCGATTTGATTAACTTTTAATGCATATTTTCTTACTAATTCAAGTGAGATGAAACATTCAAATGACCAAGTGTCAATTAGAATTGAAATTGGTTGTTCAAATAGTGTACCTCTAGTTTCCACGAGAACATTTTGGAATCTTGCTCTTCGGTTCCTAACTGCTGCATGAATCCTTTGTTGAGGCCCTTGTTGTGGTTGATTGGCCCTAATATGACCTTGCATCCTAGGACATTCTGTAGCAAAATGGTTTCCCCCACACATAAAACATCCACCTGGAGGACCCCTCCTGCCTTGATTCCTAGGGGGATCATTCCTTGTTTCATTGGCCCTGGGTGGATAAGTTATCTTGTTGTGCTAGTCATTCCTATCATAATTGCCCCTGTTATTATTATTATTTCCATTCCTCTGATATTGATTAGGGGGTGGCCTTCTTTCGGAAGAATTATTCCTTTGACTTTTGTTGAAGTTAGTGTTCCCCTTGAATTCCTGCTTCCTTTTAAATGAGTGGTTCCCATTATAGTTCTACCTTGTTGTTGTTAGGGCTTGAATCTTTCTCTCCTGCCTTAGGGACTTTTCAAGTACTTCGTTCATGTTTTTGGGTCCATGCATGTCAACCTCTGCCCCTATGTTGGTATTTAGTCCCAAAATGAACTTCCTCGTTTGACATTCTTCATCTTTCTGGTACATAGGTACATACTTAAGCAATTTGGCGAACTTATCCCAATATTGTTGGACTAATAGGGGCCCTTGTCGTAGATTATGGAACTTTGTCACCTTCTCATCAAAGAACAATTGTGGTAGCCACCTTTTACGGAAATGGTGAACAAATTGATCCCATGTGATCGTATCCATGCTATACCCATTTTGCTCCTTTGTGTTGGTCCACCAACTAGCTGCCTCCCCTGTGAGTTGATACGAACCCCATAAGGCCTTGGTTGTTTCGCTAAAATCCCTTAGTTCAAAATACTTTTCCATTTCATTTAACCAATTTTCAGCTCCTTCACCAATTTGCTTCCCATCGAACTTAGGGGGGTGATTTTCTTCAAATCCTTAGAGAGTTCCAACATGTTATTTTCTTTTCTATTGTCCATCACATTCCCTTGATTGCTACTAGGGTTCCCATTTTCAATTCCACTTCGATTTTCAATGTCATTTTGCCTTGCCCTAAGGTCCTGCATTGATTGCTCCAAGAAGTTGATCTTATCCCTTTGTTCGGTTAGCAGGTTGATTATAGCCTCAACCCCATCTTCGTTATTCCCTTGGTTTTGTTGATTCCCTTAATGGTTTTCCTCATGGTTTTCTTCATGGTTAGCTTCCCTTTGTCTCCTAGTGGTAGCATGTCTTCCATTTCCCCTTCCTCTTCCTCTTCCTCTTCCCCTTCCTCTAGCCATCTAGGGTTTTTACCTGAAAATTAAATTATGTAGTTAGTTCTTGATTTAAGATTTTATAATTTAATCTCTACCATTGCAAGACACTCCCTTAGTTGTGTAAGTTGAAGTGAGCACGAGGCCTAGATTTGAACTTGGCTCTGATACCACATGTAATAACCCACTATACTTAACTCAACAAAAATTCTGACCCCTTTTTTTTTCTTTCATTTGTGTTAGATTCAATCGCATACTCTGGGCATCTATCCATTTGGATTAGGCATTCATCCATCCGGGATGAGCATCTAACCACACGGGTTAGGCATCTGTCCATACGGGACAAGAGGTTTCATCTATCCAATACAAGATAGGCATCTACCCATACGAGGTAGGCATCTATCCAATTTGGGATAGGAGGTGCTCTGGCTAGAGACTTAGACTCATCGGGGCCATTCGAGTCCTGAGTCACTCACTAATTACTACACTCCTCGAATAGGAGTACACCGAGGTCATCATCCTTAGGAGAAATCAAAATAACATAATGCAAGCTTGAATTTCGCCTCGGAATTTGGCTTAAAGCCTCGGGAAGTCAAGCGAATCCATACAGGATCCCTTCCGAGTATGCATTGAATTAATTTTTCCTTTATTTTCCTTATCTTTCAATTAGGAGGCTTTGAAATCCATCTATTATACCAAATCCTAGACCCCATCCCGAACGCCCGAGTACTAGGGACAACTTCATCCCTAGACTGCCTACATACCCGTTTCGGCACGGGATCAAGGCGTAAAGTATGTAGTTCTATTTTCTAATCTATGGTTTAATGTAAATTGTTTGGTGGGTACACAACCCTTTCTAGGGTCAATGTCCCAGACAGTTTCTCTGCGGTTGCTACCCACGATGGTAGCACTTAAACAAAGGCTCAAGATGGCCTATTGCTTGTGGCCTAAAACAATTAGATCCTAATACCTATCATAAGCGTCACCCTTGACTCAATTGTCAATCGTCAACAACTCTTCGAGATTAAGTCAAATTTATAAAAGCATTTCACTCAATCAACCCTAAAGGGGTTTACTATGGTTTAATTAGCGGATGTAAAATCATTTAAGGATTATCTTATTAGATTATCGATCCAAGGTGGATTACCTGCCCCTTGGATTTTAACTTCCAAGTGTCCCTTATTACTCCTCGATGATTTATAGGGATGATGCCACAAACGTCGTTGATGTAGCTTTATTAGGCGTTAAGTGCAGTAGTTCAACACGACAACATTACCCGTAAGCGTGATCCAGAGGCACTATAAATACCAAACGCTGCTAGGTTCTTGTTTTCCAACTCCCTTTGTTAAGTTTTCTAACTAAGAGGTCTAACTCTTATATTCAAATGAAATTAACCCTATTCTAATGTAGATATGATGAAAACCAATATTGAGAATCAAGCCACAAAATAAACTCTACGTACAAAGAAAAAAAAAGTCTCTTAAACTAGAATAAATGAGAGATCTACCATCTAACATCATGAATTATGCAACTAGCATGGATAAGTGAGAAGGTGTAACTTGTATAGAGATAACAAGAAAAGAAAGAAAAAAATAAAAGCGCCCCCAATGGCATTAACTTCATCTTATTCTAAATTTACCTGTTTTGTGTTTCTTAAAAAAAACATTGATACTTAGAAAGGGAAAGAAAGATTTCTATAGTCAGCTTGATCAAATCAAAATTCGAGAATTAAATGAATTATCTAATTAAAAGGGTCTACTTAGAGGAACTTTACGTTAAAATTATTGCGAATGAATTCCAATTAAATATTCCTACTTAAGTTTTCCAAATCACTTTGACAAACAAAATTTCTCCATTTATCTAATTTTAATGTTGACTCAATTTTAGGGACCAATTCCGTTCTCCCCCTTTTAGAATTTACCATTGATAATAAAACTTGGTTTTTTTTCTCAAATAATTGTAAACATTCCTTTTTTTTATATATATATATGTATATTTTATATTATATAAAACCCTCAAGTCATTAACACCATTATTATTTTATTTATTTATTATATCTCCCTTTTTTTCCATTTGTTATGTTTATATAAATGCAAAAATATAAATTAAGAAAAAAAGTAATTTGATACGAACATAATTTAAAATATGACTTTTATTACCAAGCGGGGAGTGGGGCCATGGGTCCCATCACCACTGCGGACCTACAGGTGCAAGCCCACAGTGATGAGGGGACAGCCATGGGCCCCTCCACTCTCTCTGCGGCCACTACCGTAGCAATGACCACAGGGGTAGTGGAGAGTACCACTCCCTAGCGGATAGATTAACTCCGCACCCCCCTTCGTTTGCCTATTTAATTTATTTTATATATAATTTTTTTTTTTAAACTACTTTATTTTATTTTTCCTATCTTATAAATTATATATATATATATATATATATATATATATATATATATATATATATATATATATATATATATATATATATATATATATATATATATGGGTTTATTCCATTTTTATTAACAATTTAAGAGGGGTATATAAAAATGTTATGATAAAAATAAAAATAAGAATCTACTCACATGTATGAAAGATAATAGAGAAAATTGTTTCAGATGTTTTCACGGGAGCACAAAGAAAGATACATTATGCTTGAAATTGAGGCAAGCAAATACAACAGAGAGGAGATTTTATAAAATTTCTCTCATGACAGCCATGTTCATTTATAGAGAGGAATGAATTAATTAAAGGTTTTAAGAAGACCAAATCAAATATTAAGAGAGGATGGCGATCGTGCGAGGGCTTGCAAGCAGTCGAGCTAGGGTTTCGCGGCCCTAGCTCGCAGGTGGTTCTAGTGCGGTATCATGCGGGGGTGGGAAGTGTAGGTGTCGGGGGAAGACTGTGGCGGAAGGTGCTAGTAGGGCTCGGCTATTGGTGTGGTGGTGGTGGTCGGGAGGTGTGGAGACTATGTGGGGGTGCGGTTTTAGCCCTCTGTGGCCGTGGCTATCCCATGTGACAAGGATTTTCGGCGGGGCTCTCTTTGATGGTGCTGGTGAGGGGAGGTGCCTTGGGTGTCGAGCCTCCATGGGGAGCCCTTTGGGGTGTGGGCCCTTGGCCCTTTTGACTTTGTTATTTTTTAACTTTTTTATGCCTCGATTGCGAGTTTGGGTGGGGAGGCCTCGCAGGTTGCTCCAGCCATGGATTTTCGTGTTGTGGTGGGCTCAAAACCCCCACTTCAGAGTGTGAAGACGTTTAACAATAATCTCTTCTCTTCTGATTCGAGATCTGGGAGTGTTGGTAGCTCTCGAATGGTGAAGATTAATGGTTGTTTGGAGAGATGCAGTGAGAGGCCGAAGCTGATCATTCCTCCTGAGATAATAGCTGAAGACATTGAATATTTTTCAAATCACTAGCTATACTGCAAGTTTTTGGGAATGAGGGTTTCCTTGCAGTTTTTGGAAAACTGGGCACAGTGGACTTGGGCACCGGAAGGGGAAATGGAGATTATGCTTCTGGCAAATAACTACTTCATGGTTACTTTCAACTCCATGGAGGGTCGCAATAGGGTCTTTGAAGGAGGCCCGTATTTTTACAACCAGGTGGGATTATTCATCAAACCTTGGCATGCGGGGTTTAATCCTTCAGAGGAGCTCCCAAATAGGGTACTAGTGTGGGTTCGGTTACCACATCTTCCAGTGGAATGCTGTCAGGAGGATGTGCTACGGATGCTTGCCGCTCTGCTTGGGAGGCCAGTGGGATCTTCTTCGCAAGCTTTGGGGAGAAAGGTAATGACCTTTGCATGTATCTGTGTTGAAATAGATCTTAGTAAACCCTTGCCAGATGCTATAGATATGTGTATAGGCTCTTATTCTTGGGTTCAACAGTTAGATTATGAGACTTTACCATTTCGCTGCCGTCCGTGTCATGAGTATGGTCATTTACAACGTAAGTGTCCTGGATACAAACTGATGGTACGACAACCTCAACAGTTAGAACCGAGCCTTGATAGGGCTGAGAAAGGGAAAGCTGCCATGTCGATTGTGGTAGAGGGTGTTGATGGTTTTGTCTCAGTTAAGACAAAGAACAGGAACAGAGGACAAAAGAGGCCCTTATAGGAGAGATGTGAGGAGGATACCTTTAACAGATTTGAGGCCTTGGATGACATGAGCCATCAGGAAGTAAATCCAAGGTTAACCCCTCTAGATCAAGGGGCATCAGGAGGAGTCCCGTAAAGTGTAATGGAGGAGTCTACCCAGGCCCTGCTGGTGGTTGGAAGCCAGCAGATGGAGATGGACCAAATAGTAGGGGTACAGTGGGGCCTGGCTCCTGGTATTGAAGTGAATTTGGCTTAGGGGGAGGGTTCTTCGATAGCTTTGAAATTGGAACCGGCTGGGGTTAAAAATAATAAGTCCTTCGTTCTCCTAGGTCTACATCAGAAAGATATTAAGAAAAGTGCTTCAGAGAAGAGCTCAAAGGTTGGCAGAAAGAAGGATTTGCATAAGATCAAATTGATGGGAGAGAATTTGGTTGAGTGAGGGACAGTAAAGACTCTAGATTCGCACTTTTCCAACCCTCCTAAATGATTGTGTTGTCATGGAATGTAAGGGGCTTGAACAACGGCCCTAGACAAAAGGTTGTTCGGGATTTGATTAGGAATCATTCACCTGATGTCCTATTCTTGCAAGAAACTAAACTTTCGGTGGAGAGTATGATGGGTCTCGTGCCAAAGCTGTGGAGGCGAGGCGAGTGTCAGTGTGTTGGGGCATCTAGTTCCTCCAGAGGGGTGGCCTGTCTTTGGAACCCTTTAAGGTTCCGCCCTGTCTGGTGGGCTACCTCCAGATCCTCGTTATCTGGGGTGCTATCTAGTCTTGAGACTGGGGAATTCATCTTGTTTTCGAACATCTATGCTCCCACTGATCTTCAGGGTAAGCAAAAATTAAGGTCTCATGTTTCTGGTATGCGAAGGTTGGCCCCTTTTCATCCTTGGATTATGGCAAGAGACTTCAATGCCATCCTGGAGTTGAGTGAAAAGAAGGGGGCTGTAATGCAGTTGGAACCTTCTTCTTTCCTTTTTCAAGATAGTATCTCCTTGCTGCAGCTAATTGACATCAAGCCTGGCAATGGTTTGTTCACCTGGAACAATAGGAGGGTGGGAGAGTATTGGATTGCAGAACGGTTGGATCGTTTTCTAGTTTCTAGATTTTGGATTGGCGGGGGGTGGTCCACAAGCTATGAGATTCTTGACTGGAGAGGGCCGGATCATTGGCCCATCAAGCTAGTTTCTTCTTCGGCTCGGGTAGCTCGTTCGCCTTCATTCAAATTCCAACTTATGTGGCTTCGGGACCCTTCTTTGCACATTGTTGTTGCGGAATGGTAGAGGAAAGGGAGGTCAGCCTTTGGCACTGCCATGTACTCTTTTTCCAAGCAACTGCAATTTGTTTAGCTTTAGCTTAAACAATGGAACCGACAAAGTTTTGGGAACATTTTTCATGAGAAGAACGGTGCTCAAATTGTGCTAAATGAGATCACCAATGAAATCAGAGATCATGGTTTGTCTGAGGACTTGCTTAGAGAGGAAGACAGGGTTGTCAAGGTGGTAGAGGAATGGGAGCTTAGGGAAGAAATATATTGGAAGCAAAGAGCTCGTATTAATTAGCTGAAGGAGGGGGACAAGAACATTGCTTTCTTCTTCAACTCAGTGAAAGCAAGGAGACATGAAAATTCCATTCATGTTCTGGTTAATGATAGAGGTGAGCAGTGCTTATCCTTGCAGGAGATGTCTAGGGAGTCACTGCAGTTTTTCCAGTCCCTCTTTAGGGAGGACTCTCAGGGGGAAACAGTGGAGGAGAATCTGGTTCTGGCTTGCATTCCTTCTCTTGTCTCGAGGGAGATGAATGAGCAGCTTTTATGTCCTATTTTGCTGGAAGAACTTGAGAGGATTGTCTTCCACATGAGGAAAGGAAAGGCTCATGGACCAGATGGGTTCCCGGTTGAATTCTTTCAAGAGTTCTGGGATATTATCAAGCTGGATTTATTGGAAGTAGTCCAGGAGTCCCAGAGGAATAAGCAGATGCTTTGGGCATTCAATGCGACCTTCATTGCTCTAATCCCCAAGTGTGAAGGGGTTGACCGGTTAGGCCAGTTCCGCCCTATCTCTCCCTACAATGTGATTTATAAGATCATCTCGAAGCTGATAGCGGATAGATTGAAGAAGTGCCTGGGGAATGTTATTTCTGAGGAGCGGAGTGGGTTTGTGGAAGGGCCCCAAATTCAGGATGGGGTGGTCATTGCTACAGAGACCATTCATTCTATGGCAACCTCTAAGGAAAAAGCTATGTTTATCAAGCTGGATATGGCTAAGGCGTACGATAGAGTTTGGTGGTCCTTCCTTCAGAAGATCCTCAGGGCTTTTGGTTTTGCTGACGAGTGGATCCAGTGGGTTATGAGTTGTGTTAAGTCCACCTCTTTCTCTGTGCTTATCAGTGGGGACCATACTGAGATGTTTGGTGCTTCTAGGGGTCTCCACCAGGGGGATCCCCTCTCCCCTTATTTATTCATTCTTCTTGCTAAGGGTCTGGGGAGGCTGATTAAGCATAATGTGGGCCTGGGTATTATTCAAGGTCGGATATGGGGTAATGACTTGCAGCCGCAATCTTATTTGTAGTTTGTGGATGACACAACCCTTATGGGGCTAGCTCAAATCAACGAAGCTACTAATCTACGTAAGGTTCTGGATGTTTATCTTGCGGCTTCTGGCCCGTTGATCAATGAGGATAAATCTTCTATACTCTTTTTCAACACTCTTGAATCTATTCAAAGGAGGATTGCTCTTATCTTGAGATTCCAAGTTGGCTCCCTGCCCTTGACTTATTTGGGTATTCCTATTTCTCCTGGCAACCCTCCTAGGGAGTCGTGGTAGGGGATCTTGGATAAATTCCGCTCGAAGGTTGATCACTGGACTCATAGATGATTATCCTTTGTTGGGAGGATTCAACTGATTCAGTCGGTGGTTCAGGCTCTTTTGATATATCGATGTATGCTTCAGGTGGCTCCTAAGTGGTTCTTGAAGGGTTTGGATTCTCTGGCTAGGCAATTCTTATGGGCAGGTAATCTCTCCTCTTCCAAATGGAGTCTGGTCAATTGGGACCTAGTGTGTAGCCCGAAGGAGTCGGGGGGAGGCTTAGGTTAAGGCAATCTATTCTTTTTGCGGAAGCACTTGCAGCTAAATTGTACTGGAGGTGGTGTGTTGAGCAAGATCGAGGCTGGGCTAGGATTTTGGCCAACAAATATATGCAAAGGATCCCGATGGAGAAAATCCCTAGATATCCGATTGAAGGAAAGGGCTCATCGATCTGGTATACTCTCAAGAGGGGGGATTCTCTCATTAAGGCAGGACTTTTTTGGATCTGCAGAAGGGGGGAAGAGGTCCTTTTCTAGAATGATTCTTGGGATGGATACCCTCCCATCCTTGATCAGTTTCCTAACCTTGGGAACCTGTGTCAGAGGTTTTTGGAAGCAGGATGGTCAATGGTGAGTGACTTTAAGGTTGTTTATAGGTGCGGTCGACTGGATTTGGAGTAGTGGAAGACTCCCAATGAATGGCCGGTTGTTGGGATGGAGGAAGATTGTGCTGAGTTGCAAGGCATTTTGGCGAATAGACATTGTAGCTCCCTTAAGGGTAGGAATGGGCTTGCTTTGTCTCCAAATCCTAAGGGCGTTTTTTCAGTGGCTAGTGGATACCGGGAATTGTTGAGCCCAAGACTTGAGGGAAGAGAAGTGAACTGGTGAAAACAGGGGTGGAATAATGTTTCTTGGCTGAAGTGTAACTGCTTTTCTTGGACTTTGGCTTGGAATAGATGTCTAACTTGGGACAATATCCGCCAGCAAGGATTCTTTGGGCTTTCTATCTGTGTTTTGTGTGGTAACGGAGAGGAAGATTCCTCACACCTGTTCTTCAGATGCCCCTTCTCTATGCTTATCTGACACTATTGGTGGGGGGTGTGGAAGCATCCTTGTGTCCATGTGGATTCTCTGGTGGAGTTTTGGAGCAGTTTGGGCAGACCTCCTACCCCATCCTCCTTCCTCCAGACTATCTGGTATATTGGGCCCATCTTCATTCTATGGCACATCTAGCTCGAAAGGAATAGGAGGATCTTTCGTGAGGCCAAACTGTTTGTTCAACAAGTTTGGAATAGGATCACTGCTATGATTCGAGAGACAGTGGAAGCTAAATGTGAGGTGAATTTCCCGCTGGGTAGAGATGAGGCAGATATTGTGAGTAGGCTTGGCTTGCAGAAGTTGTCTCCTGCCTCTGCTTGTGTCAGGAGAGGTAGACAGGCTATGAAGAAGGTGCAAAGGGTGGGAAGGTGGATACCCCCTCAGGATGAGTTTATCAAGATTAAAACTGATGGCTCATCTAGTGGTAACCCAGGCCCTGCTGGAGTAGGTGGTGTTGGCAGGAATAGTAGGGGGGAGGTAGTTTTCTTCTTTTCGGTGCATAAAAGGTGGCAGTCTAATAATTTTATGGAGGGTTTTGCGATTCTTTATGCACTTGAGCGGGCTATGGCATTGGGTTGTAAGAAGGTTATTTGTGAATCGGATTCACAAATTGTTGTTAACTTGTTGTCTGAGCAGAAGGTGAGTGGGATTCAGTGGCACTTGGCAGGGACTGTTCATCAGATTCTCCAAATTAGCTCTTTAATGGAGCAGGTGTCCTTCATCCATATTCCTTGAGAATGGAATGGAGCGGCTGATTGTTTGGCCAAGTAGGCCTCGGAACATGATAGTGATTGGAAAGTTGAAGGTTGGGAGCTTCTCTCTGGAGATTACTGTCAGGAACTGTAGAAGTTTTTCACTGAGGACATGGATGGTTTTGAAGCTGGATGATCTGTGGCTGGGTTGGTGGTTCTTCTTTGGGCCTAGGGGCTTTGGTTCTCTTTGTAATTCTTGTGATTGGTTTTCAATAAATTTTTTACCCTTTTAGTAAAAAAAATCAATATTAAGACAAGGAAAAAATGGATTTACTCTCAAGATTTAAATAAGTTTTGGTACACGTGAACAGATTTAAAATCAAAGGAAGAGATTTTCATTTGAATGATTTTCACATGAAGAAAACAAGATTCTTACAGTAAGTTTTATTCACAGGAAAGAAAAGAGTAAAACAAGAAAACAAGATTTGAAATTAATCTTTAAACCCATTAAGTTTTCATTCACAAGAAAATATGAGAAATTAATTAATTTATTTTTATTCACAGTAAGATTTACTCACAGGAAAGAAAAGAATAAAACAAGAAAACAAGATTTGAAATTAATCTTTATTCCCAATAAGTTTCATTCACAGGAAAACAAGATTTCATACATGAGAAATTTATTTATTTATTTATTCTTATTCACAGCAAGATTTACTTACAGGAAAGAAGAGAATAAACAAGAAAACATGATTGAAATTAATCTTTATTTCCAATAAATTTCATTCACAAGAAAACAAGATTTCATACATGAGAAATTAATTTATTCACAACAAGATTTACTCACACGAAAGAAGAGAATAAACAAGAAAACAAGATTGAAATTAATCTTTATCCCCAATAAGTTTCATTCACAGGAAAACAAGATTTCATACATGAGAAATTAATTTATTCACAACAAGATTTACTCATAGGAAAGAAGAGAATAAAACAAGAAAACAACATTCAATTAAAAGAGGAGAACCTGGATACTTGAAGCTTGATGTGGAATCCCCTCCGAATTCTTCAACTAGCCTCCCTTGATCCTTCCTTGCAACTTTTTTTGAATTTCTTCAAAAACAACTACTTAACAATCCTACAATGAAATGTGACTACCCAAAAAAAAAACAAAAAAAAAACTACTACTTGAGAAAAATTTTCTTCAAAAAAATAATCTAACTCCCTCTTTTTGAAAATTGCATACAATATATAGGAAAAACCCCTTAACTCCATTATCTAGAGAAATTAATCGAAAATGAGATTCTTTTTCCAATATTGGATCCATGCAAAATTGATTAATATCCTAGTGGGGGGAGTTACATGCAAGGGAATTAAAGAATGAAGATTCCTCTAGAAGCTTCTAATTTCTCCTACAACATGTGCCAAATTGGAAATGGGAAAAATAAATAATGCCTATTTAAATTATATTCTCCAAGTGTGTATGTGGGTCCATTATTTAACCTTATATAATATTTATTCACCCATATTCAATAGCTCAACCACAAAAAGATATAATAGTAATTGTATCAATTCAAAAGTGATAAGGGAGGGTTATGACACCTTGCGTCGATAAAGGACAATCATGAGCCAAGATGTCAATGGAAAGTGTCATTTACATTTAAAAGGGAGACTCTCATGGTCAAGCAACTAAGTCCAAGGTCTATGGACTTACAATCAAAAGTATATAACTGTGAGTATATCAATATCTATAAAAATACAATAAAATATATTATGTCCCATGTAAGTAGTAGAGTCAACCTTCAAGAAGTGGCCAATAGCATTACCAATGGTCGTATAACAAGAATCTTCTCAAAAATAGAGGTGAAGATTCAAAAGCGAAATCCATACATGTATAAGTTTGAGAGGCTCAAAGAGAGGGTTGAAGAAGATATACCAAGGCTTAAATGAGAAAGAGTGCTCTCGCCACACAAATAACCTATCATTAGGAACCAAATCCTTATCCTTTGAAGCAACAAAAGACGCATTGATGAAGCCCCCAACACGAATAGTTTGTCTGATGCTCAATGAGAGGTTTCCATGAATCCAAGACCTAAGTTGTTGAATTTGTAAATCAAGCCACTACATAAATATAAGGTCTTCATTCTCAAGCACATATTTCCCTCAAACCACCTACACTGAAAGATAGTGCTTTTGGGAGTGGCCATAATTTACTTGACGTTGGGAACAAACAACCCCAGAACCCGTAATGGTTAGATAGAATCATTGACAACTTGAACTTGAAGCTACAAACTTTGCGAGATGAACAACATTGTTACTATAAGAACACTTAGTCACCAAAAAATGGACTTATGGGTTCATGGTGTCATTACCAATTTCAAATACAGGGGCACAAAGGTCAAACCCACTTAAAATTGACGTGAGAAGAGGGCATGCAAGTATTTCTATTAGCATCTAGGAGTAGGTCATTTGTCCTAGCACCTAACAAAACACAAATGTCATTATCATAGCCATTATAACCAAGGCCAACAATATTCACTTGAGAAGGATTATGTCTTAGTGCAACCTTCAAAACTTGCACTTGCAACAAGGATGCATGGAGAAGAAATGCACGTCTTCTTGAGCCAAGTTGACGTTAGAGGCCAATTTGGTGATAGTGGAAGGAACATGGGTTAGAGTTGAAACCATAGTGGGACCATAAGCCATTCAAAACTTGTCAAGGTTCAATAATAGTTGATTGATTTCTTAATAGTTATGATAAGTTGTACTTATCAATTAACTATATATTTTTTGTAAAGTTAAGATAAAATTTTCTAAATTAAATATGATTGGAAAATGATTTTTTAGTAATTCAACTGGTTAAGGAATTTATCCTCTTATTCCAACCTTAATGTAATTTAAAGCATATAATAATTCTCTTTGTATAATTTTATCCTTTAAATATATTTGATTTGTATATTTAATTGTGAAGCATGGAGGAATCTAAATATCGTTAATGTAAAAAAAAGGTACTTGAAATAATATTTGTTCCTTTTTCTAAATTTGATGATGTGAGGGTTTTCCTAGACATGAGGCTTATTGGGATTCAATCTGAAAATGCAAAAAGATGTTTGATTCTTAGCCCCCTTTGCATTTGGTCTTATTTTCTTCATCACCTATAACCCATTTAAAAAATATTTTAATGGGTTTCTCTTGGTCAAATTTGCATGTGTTATTCCTCATCATTCCTGATGTTCTTATCATATGTTGGAAGTTACAAATATCTATAAAAGTATTGTCTAGGAGGGATTTTTTCCTTTTCTATAGTTTCTATAGAGTTGTAGAACTTTTAATTGGACTATCAAATTTGTTTATTTCATCTTACCTCTTGTCCTAATTGTTTGTTGGGCTTATATACTCAATCTCTCAGACTTTTCATCCTTCCATTTTTTCTGTGTTTCTTTCTTGCTAGTTTTTAATGGACGCCCAAAATTCTATAATTTTCATTTCATTTCTCAACCCTCTTCTTTTGCATCCCCAAATTCTCCCATTCCAAACTTTTGATCAATTTTCATGTGCTTTGTGGACTTGTAGGGTTTATTTGGATATCTTTCCATTCCCTTCTTCCTCCCATCCTTTGGTCCTTCAGCCTTCTAATTTTTTCTCCCCGCCCATCCCTATTTCTCTTTGTGGAATTGTGGAGGTCATCTAGACTTCTTTAGTCCTTGTCCATTTGTCAACCTCTAAACCTGCCTTCCATGCATCCCTACAATCTTCTATTTTCTATGCTTTGTGAACTTTCAAAGTTTGTCTAGATTTACTTTGTTCTCTCTTTCTCTCGACCTTTGATCCTTCTTTGTTGTTGATTCCCACATTCTTACCATCTTCTCTCTTGCAAAATTCTTGTTCACCTTTAAACTTTATCTAATTTTGTCCTCATTTCCCTTTGTTAGTTTCACATGTTTTTTCTACGTTTATTCGAATTCGTTCTTTGGACTTTTAACAAACTTCTTTCATTTTTCCTTCACCTCTTAACCTACCATTGTTGCATATATTCCAACATTCCCTTTCTTGTGGACTTCTAGACTTCCATTCTAATGTCTTAATTTGGCTTTCACTTCCTACATCTAGTTTTGCATCAAATTCTTACAAATTGTTTGAATGCTTTTATTGCTTGTTTCTCCTTGCACAAAGTTCAAGTTGACTTTTAGATTTCCAATCTTCCATCTAAATATCTCGTCTTGACCTTTGCATCTACTTATTTTCCTACATTTCTTTCAAAACACTTCATTTGCTTTTTTCTCACTGTAGACACTCAAAATTGTCATGTCTAATTAAATAAATATTTTATTTATTTAATTATCTAAGCCTAATTCTTCTATTAATTAAATAAATTTTTATTTATTTAATTAATTCATTTATCCTCTTCTAGCCTTATTTCTCATTTAAATAAATACATTTATTTATTTAAATTATCCCTTTCCTAAATTAAATAAATATTTTATTTATTTAATTGTCCTACTTCTTCTATTAATTAAATAAATTTTTATTTATTTAATTAATTCATTATCTTTTTCTACACATGACACATGTCATTCATCTCTTAATTCATACACTACCTACCTCTTTCATTATTTTATTATTTCTTTTACCTACCCTCTAATCCTAGCCGACCTCTCTTTTTACACCTCTCAATCTTAACCCTCCATTTCATATTGTGTCTTCTATTTAAGGAGATGCCTCCTTCATTGTCAAACCCTAATGACTAATCTTGGAGTACTTGGCTACACTACGATCCTACTTGCAACCACATTCCATTCTTTGTTGAGCTCTTGTGCATACAAAAATCTGAGAGCAAATATATCAAGCAAGATCAATGGAGATAGGAAGAATGGAGATCAAAACCCTATTGGACATGTGATGATATAATCTTTGTGATTTTGAGTTATTTGCATTGTCTTAGGTAATCTTCATATGTTATGGTGGATCTTTGTTCATTGTTAGGCTAGGGTTTAGTGGTTGGATTCATTTTAGCCTTTCAATATTGTTGTTATTGTTATCCATTTTCACCATGAACACTCACATTTCTTTCAAATAACTTCATTTTCTCACTTTATCTTTCTGTAGAGTTTTGATTGACTTTCATATTTACATCCCCATGTCTAGTCTAGACCTCTAGTCTTGCATTGAAAGGAAACATGTTAAATCTTGACTTTCAGTCTCACATCAAAATTTTGTATTTCTTCTAGATGGCCTCTATCCTACATAAGATCTTCCAAGGGCATTATTAATGACCCAATTTGACTCTTGAAACTAATCCAAGAGGATTTTCCCACTCTAGAAAAATTATTCATCCCAAGGTTGCATATTTTCCTTGTAAGTTTAGTAGTGGATGATGAAAATGTCTAGTTTGCCATGAATGTGATGGTTGAGTTCCAAATGTTGGGAATATTCACACTAGATCCATGTCACCTGTTATATAAATTCCATAAGATTTTATTTTGCATGCCACATTTATTGACCCCTATTCTTAGTCAAACTCTTGCAAGCAATTGAGCTTCTAGACAAAAATCATTCATTTTTGTATTTTTTTGTGACTACAAGTTGATGAGCCTATTAATTGTCTTGTTTTTTCATGATTTATAACAATTTACTTCATGTTTATAATACCACTCCAATACATTTCTCAACTTTACCCTGATTTCGTGAAGTATTAACTATGATTAATAATTATTGATAAGCATTTGCATGTTTAGCTAGTTAATGTTAAATTATGGGAATATTTTATGATGAATGGTGATTATTATATGTCAATTATTTTGTAAGGATTAACATGTCCATAGAAGTATTATCTCTTTCATACAACTGAAAGGAAGAAGAAATCGTTAACATTTGTCACAAGTTGTTGGCATTGGAAAGTATAAAAAAGCTCAAAAAGAACTTTCAATAAATGAGGATATCTCCCTTGTTTCTTAAAAAAAAATTGATTTTCAAAATTATCCCAAAAGCTAAAAAGGAGGAGTACAAAACCCAAAAAGCATTTGAAGAAATTCGCAATAATAAAGGAGCAGTACATGACAAAAGTTGACCGAATAAACAGTGGTGATTGAGAAGGTAACATATTTAGTCCAACCTGACCCTTTTTTATATTTTGAAGTATTAACTATGATTAATGAAATTGATAAGCATTTGTATGTTTAGCTAGATAATGTTCAATTATGGTAATATATTAAGATGCATGGTGATTATTATATGTCAATTATTTTGTAAGGATTAACATGTCCATAGAATTATTAGCTCTTTCATACAACTGAAAGGAAAAAGAAATTGTTAACAGTTGTCACAAGTTGTTGCTGGAAAGTATAGAAAAGGTCAAAAAGGACTTTCAATAAATGAGGATATCTCCCTTGTTTCTTAATATTTTTTTTATTTTCAAAGTTATCCCAAAAGCTAAAAAGGAGGAGCACAATTTAACCCAAAAAGCATTCAAATAAATTCACAATAATAAAGGAGTAGTTTCTTACAAAAGTTGACTAAGTAAAAAGAAGTGATTGAGAAGGTAACACATTTAGTTCAACCTCCACCTTTTTTATATTTTGAGTTTTAATTTGAAAAGATGTTGGATATGAATCACCATTTATTTATGCATACCAACAAATCTCCAACAAATCAATTTTATCATAAAGAGTTCAAATAAACTCTTCTCTAATCAATCATATGAAAAGTTGTAATAGGACTCTATCCAATCATTGTATTTGTGTCACTTGGAAGAATAATCCTCTTCCTAGTTTGGATGAATGAGATGAACCTATTAGATGCTTGTTAGAGAATCAACTAGCTTATAGATATGAGTTTGTAATCAAGCAAGTAGATAGTAAATATTTGGATTGTCATTTTGTAACAACAATAATTTTATTTTTAATAGAAAGTAGCAAATTTATTTTATCAATGAATCAAGTTACTTGTTTATGAAATTCTAAGCACTTAGTCAAGAGTGTAAATTGCAAGGGCCACTTAAGGTATTTTCTATATTTGAAGGTTATAGTTAGCAGAACCCGCAACAATTGATATGTCATTACACCGTTTCCTATAGCAATCATTGTGCAACTAGATTTACTTTCAAAAATATTACATCTTCAATTCATTTCATAACTTTTAATTAATTTTCTATATACAACTGATAGAAATATTTTCAATTTCGTTCATTACTTTCAATTAATTTACTATATACGACTAAAAAATAGCTTATAGTCTCCCATAGTGCACATATAATGCAAAAGCACCTCAATTTTATGCTTCCTTGGTTGATAATTAAATGATCCATTTGAGTTAGTAGGTTTCTTGATAAGGGATCCATTGGTTTGTTGAGTTTTATGCAATAAGTTGTCTGCATCAATCTATTACAGTTAGGAGTCCAATCATTTTTAAACATGCATGTCTTGTATTGTTGTCCTGGACCATAGAAGGATGTCCTTGCTTGCATATTTTCATACCTACCTCCATTTATGTTTATGTTTGATTCATTTGGCATGTTGTTCTATTCATTTTCCTTTTCCATTATTGTCTTAAAGTGACAAAAGATAAAAGTATTTAGGGACGGTTTTACCAGAACAAAAGTGACAAAGTGAAGGGTAGGTTTGTGGAAAGTGTTGAATGTTTTTCTTAATAGTAAAGTTGGAATGTCCTTGGAAAGTGTTTTACACCATTATGATAGTGATTCATTGTGTTGGAAGGTAGTTATATGATTCGTAAGAGATCATTGTGCTTAGAAAGATAGTAATAATGTCCAAAACATACCTTTCAAGAAGAATCATGACAGTCACAATTCTAAGAAGTTGTAATAGTCTCTGTCTCAAAGGATATGCCAAATGGATGTTCTTATTTGCATGATATTAGAGAGAAACCTTTAAGTGAGCAGCATGAATTAAGAGGATAATTTGTTGCTCAAAATGCATAATGGTAATTTCAGAATAGATAGTATTCATGAGAAATGAATAAAACAATGTTGAAGATAAAGGTGAATAAGTATGATTCACTATGAAATCTCATTGCACATGAGTACTTTATCAAGCCTTGTTGTTGGGATTCATATTTTATTGTTTAGGTTTTTCCCAAGCATGACTTAAGGGAGGTGTTATGGTGAAAATATTTACTATCAAACTAGTTTATATTTACCTAGTACTTGGTCCTATTCATACTACTCTTAAGCTAACTTATATAGCCATGTCACTATTTTCCTCACCTCATGTGGAATCAACACGTGTCTTAATACTTGTCCATAAAGTCATATATGTGTTCCACATTTTTAAGGGTAGTCATAATGTCACTCCTATCTTCCCCTTCATCATCCTTCCATTTATATTCAAGGCTTTTCTTTGTAAAATTTACAACATGCATATGATAATTTATTCCAAACATTGAAATTCTTATTTTGTGAAATATTTTTAATATTCCAATCAAATATTGGCTACTCCAAAAAATGTGTCATTACATGAAGAAGGATAATCAAATCCATTGTGTGACACCCCTTAACAAAACTATCCTCCTAAAAAGAAGGGTGCATTTGAATCTATAAACAATGAATTTATAAATGATATCATATATGATGTTACAAACATATATAGGCCTTAAAAAATTATAATTTAAAATCATTCTTCTCATATGGAATAATTGCAAGAAAAATAGAGTTCATCGAGTTTTGTAATGTCCCTTCCTTAGGCATCTCAGACTTTGGAGGAGGTTGACCTACTATTAGGGTCTCGTAAGTCAACAATGTAATAACCCACCAAAATTGATCCAACAAAAATTGAGTATATTTTTTTTTTCCTTTATTATGTTTTATTCAATTGCATACTCTGGGCATCCATCCAATTAGGATTAGGCATTCATCCATTCGGGATGAGCTTCTAACCATATGGGTTAGGCAATTGTCCATACGGGACATAAATTCCATCTATCCAATACGGGATAGGCATCTACCCATACGGGGTAGGCATCCATCCAAACGGGATAGGAGATGCTCTGGCCAGAGACTTAGACTCATCGGGACCATTCGGGTCCTGAGCCACTCACTAAGTACTACATTCTTCTAACAAGAATGCACCGAGGTTGCCGTCCTTAGGAGTAATTTAAAAATAACACAAGCTTGAATTCCGCCTTGGAATTTGGCTTAAAGCCTCGGGAACTCAAGCGAATCCATACGGGATTCCTTCCGAGTATGCATTGAATTAAATTGATTATCTTATTTTTCATTTAGGATTCTTACTCAACCAAGCCTAGACCCCACCCACGAACGCCTGAGTACGAGGGACAACTCCGTCCCAAGACTGCCTACATACCCGCTTCGGCACGGGATCAAGGCGTAAAGTATGTAGTTCTATTTTCTAATCTATGGTTTGATGTAAACTGATTTGTGGGTACACAACCCTTTCTAGGGTCAGTGTCCCAGACAGTTTCTCTGCGGTTGCTACCCACGATGGTAGCACTTAAGCGAAGGCTCAAGATGGCCTATTGCTTGTGGCCTAAACAAAATAACTAGATCCTAATACTTATCATGAGCGTCACCCAATTGCAAATCACCAATATCCCTTCGAGATGAATAAATAAATAAAGAAAGTAAATTTTCTGAGAGCTTTTAACTTGACCATCCCTAAGAGGGGTTTACTATGGTTTATCTCAACGGATGTGAAATTCATTTAAAAGTTATCTTATTAAATTATCGATCCAAGAGGGATTACCCGCCCCTTGGATTTTTTTTTTTTTTAACTTCCAAATGTCCCTTATTACTCCCCGACGATTTATAGGGACGATGCCACATACATCGTTAATGCAGCTTTATTAGGCGTTAAGTGCAGTAGTTCAACACGACGACATTACCCGTAAGCGTGACCCAGAGGCACCATATATACCGAACGTTGCTGGTTTTGGTTTTCCAACTTCCTTTGTTTAGTTTTCTAACTACGAATAACAAAATGAAAGCGTAATTAATTGAAGTAACTACTTGAAGTGTAATTTGCATAACAAATGAAACTTGCATAATAGTAACTGCATGAAAGATATAACTAATCTATAAATAATTTCGCGTGCTATGAACCATTAATGAAAGCAATTAATCTATGATGTAAGAAGACTTAACGAGTTCAAAATAACGATTAATTTTTGAGTATTTGTATTGTAAGTTAAACTCTAAGGACCAATCAAGTGTCCCAACGATTCTTAATGGGCCGAGTAACCTAATTTTAAAAGAATATAGTCTACAATTTAAAACTTACTAAGGCAATTTAATTATGAACTTGCTACATATTAGCCCAATTATTTTTTTCTAAGTCGAAATACGATATCTTAAGGCTTACACACAAAAAAAGACTTCATTATTACCTAAATGCCATTTCTATAAAAAAAAATAAAGAAAATTTTAATTAAATAACAAGGAGTATTAATTTACATATATAAAAAAAATTCCAATTTAAAATGTCAATTTACAAATTTGAAAAGGGAAGCGAAAACTTTTAAATTAAATAGATATTTTACTTGGTAGTGATAGGGTGCGAGGTGGGGACCACGGGTCCCATCACCCCTGCGGCCCTGCATGCACAGGTCCGCAGAGGTGAGGGGACCCGCGGGCCCCTCCGTACTCTGCGACGGTTACAACGTAACCGTCCATGCACATTTGCCGACGTCCAATTAGTGCGAAAACGCCATGCATTACGAGGGTTTTGGGAGATTTTTCTAACGTTCGATATGATTTCTTTCTTTTTGGTTATTTATTTATTTATATATATATATATGTATATATATATATATATACATATATATACATATATATACATATATATATATATATGTATATATATGTATATATATATATATCTAAATATATATATGTTATAATATTATTATTATCATTTTTCTTATACAGGAGTATTATAAATTTTTTTAAATTATTGAAGATTACTCAGAGCAGGGTAAATAATAGGTAAATGACAATGTTGCAGATTAATTTCAGGGATAAAATGAAGCAATAACCAGAGGGGTTCTTCTTCTCTTTTTTTTTTCCCATTTCTTTTGTTTTCTACACAGGGAGAGATTCATTCACAGATAAAGAGATAGTTTATTTCTTTTTCATTCCTTTTGTTTTTCACACAGGGAGATTCTTTCACAGAGAAAGGAATAGTTTATATCTTTTTCTTTCATTTCTTTTGTTTCCTACACAGGGAGAGATTCATTCATAGATAAAGAGATAGTTTATTTCTTTTTCATTCCTTTTGTTTTTCACACAGGGAGATTCTTTCATAGAGAAAGGAATAGTTTATATCTTTTTCTTTCATTTCTTTTGTTTCCTACACAGGGAGATCTATTCACAGGGAAAGAAGTAAATTTGTTTGTACACACAGGGAGATCTGTTCACAGAGAAGGGAGATGATTTATTTATACACACAAGGAGATTTGTTCATAGAGAAAAGAGAAAATTGTTTGTACACATAGGGAGATCTAATTTTTATCAAAAATAAACTGAAGACAATGAATCTAATTTTCATCAAGTGACTCTATTCTCCTAAACCATTTGATCTACTTCTTCAAAACTGAAACTGATTTCTTATTAAGATTTTAAACAATGAATCTCATTCTCTACAAAATCTGAAACTAATTTCCTATCAAGAATTTAAATAATGAATCCCATTCTCTACAAAATCTGAAACTAATTTCTTATCAAGAATTTAAACAATGAATCTCATTCTCTACAAAATCTGAAACTAATTTCTTATCAACAATGAATTTCATTCTCTACAAAATCTGAAACTAATTTCCTATCAAGAATTTAAATAATGAATCTCATTCTCTACAAAATCTGAAACTAATTTCTTATCAACAATGAATTTCATTCTCTACAAAATCTGAAACTAATTTCCTATCAAGAATTTAAATAATGAATCAAACAATTTAATCTACTTTTTATCAAACATTTTAATCTATTTCTTATCAAAGTCTGAAAACTAATTTCTTATCAAAACACAAATGAATTTCATTTTCATAAAATAATTTAATCTAATCTAATCTACAACAAGAATAAGATGCACAAAACTAAGCTTGAAGGAACCTGGGTGCTTGCAAAATGGTGTAGAGTCTTCCTTGATCCTCCAAATTGAAGAGAAATCCTCCCAACAAAATCTTGGCTGCAAATGAAAATGGACTACAAAGGAGAATTTAACTTGCAGAATTTCTTATGGAATAGCCAACACTCATTTTGAAACTTGTACCTATTTTATAAAAGAAATTTCAAATTCCCACTACCTAATTTTTAATTGAAAAAAAGAGATTTTCTCCCAATTTGGCCTCCATGCAAATTGATTAGGCTTAGTGGGAGGAGTTACATGCAAGGAGGTGGAGAAGCCTCTAGAAGCTTCTTATTCCTCCTACAACATGTGCCTTAATTTGGGTGAGGGAAATTAAATAACAAATTAAAAATATATATGTATTTTCCATGTGTGTGTGGTTCATTATTTTTATTCCCTTACAATATTCATTCAATAACTTATCCAAGGAATATAATAGAGTTTTGTATTTAAATCAAAAAGGTGATAAAGGAGGGTTGTGACAAACAAGGTGGTTTGGGGACCCAATCGGAGGCTGTGGAGCCTAGCTTGGAGCTTTACGGGGCTTCCAGATTGGAGTTCTGGAGTTGCATTCATGATTAAAATTTAAATACTGAGGTTGGCCTTATGTGAATATAGTAAAAGGTGAATAGTAACAAAGAAACATAAGATGAATAATAAAAGTGGATCCCATCCTAGTAACTTGAGTTATTTTTAAAAGGGGGCCAAGTTCACAATGAGGAATTAGACCCTCAAGGATATTTTATACATTTTAAGGCTAAATAGTAACCCAAAAATAGATTAAAAAAAAGCATTTTGTCTATCATTTGGATTCATTCTTATGCTTCCAATTTTCAGATCAACAACAAGCTTGAGGGTTTTAGTATCTTTTAGCTTCCAAGAATGCAAACTTCTAGAATAATTTGGAGATTTGGAGGAAAACCCATCTCTCCTAGTGACAGGTTACATCAGTATTTAGCTTCAGTGTGCATTTGGCAGCCTTCATTGGGGATTTTAGTGCAGATTTATCAGTTTGAGGGCAGGTTTCTATCAATTAATTACAAGGCGGTCTCTTCTAGAGGTCATCGCCACTCATTTCCAGCTTATTCTCAACCAGCCGCTCTATTTTGAAAAATAAGGGTATGAAACCCTAGGGTGTATTTGGAGTTGTAGCTAATATTAGAGATAATTTCTTATATTCTATCTGCTGGAAATTTGTATCAGGATTTAATGTTCAATTAAAGGTATGTACATCGGTCTTCTTAAGTGAAAGAAAGTTATCTTAATTTCCCTCTTAATGTGTTATGCATTATTCTATATTGTATCGGCTATTTCTTTCACTTAGCATTCAAAACATTGTTCAAAAAATCTCAAAAAACCAAACAAAATAAAGAAATTAGTCAAACCCCCACTTAAAATATGTTGGCCAAAGACTTTATCAACGAAACAAACAATTGGTTTGGATCAGATTTGGTTAGAATTAGGTTGGGGATCTTTTAGTGGTATCAGAGCCATGATCTTGCTAGCCTGTTGGGTAAAGATCAATTGTTTTCACTTCAATTTGGTTTGAGTTGTGATTGTGGACAACGAAATGGAAACTAGGGGAAATGTGCTTAGTAGGGAACAAATTTTGAGGGACCTTTACCATTCACAACAGAAGATACTTAAAAAATTGGAGCATGTTGAAGATTCTCTTTCAAGGAAAATTAGGCACACTAATGGTTCATATCCATATACAAGGTCAATTTAAGAGACCTCATGCCATGGTATCAAATGATGCAATTATGAACAACTATCATAAGTATTGCTCCCTTCCTAAGAAGATACGTGACCTCCTTTCCTTCACACAATTTATGGATATACCCGAAGAGGATGATGATGAGTTGGTATCTATAAGTTCAAATCAACACTGTAAGAAGAAAGATTATTCAAATGAAGTGTGCAAAAATCTACATAAATAATTTGATAAGCATGCAAATCCAGTTCATGAAGACAAAATGATAGCATAGGGGAATGACTCACATGAGGCTTCATCATCTTTATGTGAAGATCCACAAGAAGACTCTATAGGAGAGATAAGCATGGATTCCCTTGGTGTATGACATGAGATTAGTATGGATAATAATCTGGTACGGATTCTTTAGGTGATCACAATGCACTTCTAGTGTGATAGTTCATTCCCATGATAATTCCTACATATGAAGAAAAATTAGAACATGGCACTCTAGATTTGAGAGTCAAACATGAGGAATATGTTGTGGATTCAAGCCACAAATACTTTGATTTTGTATATCACAACTTGGAAGATGTAAAGAAGACACAAAGAATGTGTGATGGATGGTTACAAAGAGATAAGAAGGCAAAGATGCTTGCGGCCAAAGAAAGACAATGCCTACAAGAGGTCAAGGAATAATGCAACTAGCTATATATTGCAAGGAAACAAAGGGAATCATGCATTAGATCATTATTTCTTTCAAGAGAAGAATGCATACAAGTTGAGCATGCAAACGAAGATCTTCCCGAGGTAAGAAAACAAGCAGAACATGTTGTTGTGTATGGACAAGAGAAGATGTATGATTCAGAAACTTTAGTATGTGTATCTAGTTTGCATCGCAAGGTTCTTGAGTTTCATGTTTTAGAGAGTCCTTTGATGATTTAAAACTATTATGATAAGGGACACACACTTGGTGGACCAACCACTAGTATTATACCAATTTGTGTAGCAGGAAACATTATTGATTCCATTTTTATGGAACATGCATCACCCACAATGAAAGAACATTTGCTAAGATCGTATGAGGTATTTTGTTTTAGAGAGATGACTATAGAGATTAAGAGATTCCCTAATGGGAAGATCTTACAATTTTGATAATGTTTGGTTTGTTTTACATACTAGACCATGGAGATGGTTAGTAATGAAAGATGACTTTAGCAGCTAGGAATTTATGTTACTCACAGCAAGTCACACCTCATAGGCCTGCCCTCATGGATGAACCATCTTCCCTCAAATAAGATACAAGAAACAACAATAAAGACACCTTGGAAAGGTATGAGAATAATTTTGGTTCCTTGAGTTGGGACAACAATATTGTGGTCCATCACATGGGCACAAATCCAAGAGGAATAATGGTGACGAGAAATGTAGCTTGGTAGACATTCGTGAGTGGATTGACAAGTATGAGGTAATGATTGAAACTTCAAATTGCTAAGAATCTGATTTTATATCGGCAGTTGAAGAAGGACATGAATCAATTTATGATACATCGATGGAGCGTGATAATGACTTGGCTTCAATACATGAAATGCTACAAGATAGGGATGCCAAGTGTATGTAAGTGTACTACAGTATTGAAGACTTACAAGGCACCCAAA
This sequence comes from Cryptomeria japonica, assembly GCF_030272615.1. Taxonomy (NCBI): domain Eukaryota; kingdom Viridiplantae; phylum Streptophyta; class Pinopsida; order Cupressales; family Cupressaceae; genus Cryptomeria; species Cryptomeria japonica. The sequence continues at coordinate 203,708,470 of NC_081409.1, forward strand.
GAAAGGGTACAATTAGTCTTAAATCCCTAATTAAGGATCGTAGCAATATACCTCTATATACCCATGAGTTCGCTGCCTATTTTCATGAAAAAGTAAGTGCTAGGGGCTCTCCTATTAATGGTGTACAAGATGCAAAGGTTAGACATAATATTTGTGATAATGCATCCTATGAGAGGATTGGATTTGTAAACTTTGGGATAGTAACATTAAATTAGTCCCAAAGAATGAAAGAGAGTTGACAGGTGAAGGCAAGGAACACCTAGTTGATGGCTCATCAAGCAAAGCTTCATCTTCAACAGGATTTTGATTCACATGGCTCCACGTATGATGAGAAGCAAGAGTTATCTAACATTCAAAATTTTGAGTTTTTGAGTTGATGTTGACAATTTTATTGAGGTGTATCATGATTTTATGGGTGAGATGTTTAGTAGATCAACCACTCATGGTTTGACTCTGGGTATTAAGGGAGACAACTACAATACAACTATGAATTTATTGCGTCTTTCATATGCTTATGGAGTTGTTTATTGGTTGGGTTGTGACATATTTTTCATGGATTCATGTTTGTCACATGGTTTTCCTACGTGGTTATATTTCCAAATATATCTTGGTGTACATCAATTTATGGGTTGGATTGGAGTTTGTGGAGCCACATTTACTCGATAGGTAAGGTGTATGAGATAGGTTTCTTTCTTATGCATGGGTATATAGACATCATTGACTTCACTTTAGTTGTTGGTCTAATTTATAACAGTAGCCTTGAGGTGATCAATTTGACAGCTCATGAGGGGAGTTTTCAGTATGTCACACACCTTTGGACAACGGGCTATGAAAGAATCTATGAAGGTAAACTTGGAAGGTACAAAATAAAGGTGGGTCTCATGTTGATGATTAAACATCTCCCATTTTTACATGGTTTCATTCATCCTGTTATGCAAGAGAATATGATAAGAATTAAAGAACCCCATTGCATGCAAGGTTGGACATTGTGCCTTTGTTTCATAACAATATCATTCCTTGATCATACTTGGAAGTCATATTTGGTTAGGGAGGAAGACAACATGGAGGTAAACAAATTGTGTTGAAGGATACCAATAATGATAACCCAAAAAAAGTGGCAGCCAAGTGTATGCAAGCATACTTTGATAATGATAATACCAATTGGAGGTATTGGGATAAATCAGAATATTCCCTTTATGACAACAAAAACATATCTCCTTATACTCATGACATGGCAACCTTGGTACATGGTGCTAGTGGCGGTATAATATCTTCATGTGTTGATACTTCATGCTTGGCAATGGGACTTAATAAAGTATTCATTAAAAAATTCATTGGTAGAAAAGGAATGGTATCATCATTTGGTAACTTTAGTGGGTGCATCTTTAAAACCAACTCTTTATGTAGCCAATATGTTTGATGACTTCAAAGGTATGAATACAAGGGAACAATCCAGTCCTCATTTTCTAACTTATAACAGTAGTGACTCATCCTCCCATGTTCATGATGTTGGCACTCCTAATCATTGGGAAATGAGTCATAATAATTCTATTATGGTGGGTACTCATGAAGAATTCTTTGGTCATGATAAGTCACATGGTATATCTCATTTTAGGATTGGGTTTAGACACTTTAGAGCAGCTGATAATGAATGATGATTGGCTAGAAAGGGCAAGGCAAGCCAATTTATTGACTCAACAAGCCAATATCAATATTCAACATGTTTGTGATGTTCACCATTCATTTGATGATGAGAGACATGAGTTACTGACTTCAAAATTTCTAGTTGAGGTATTTGCTCAATCTCTCAGTGGTAGTGATTTGGTTGATGACTTTCTTAATGGGCTAACCGCTCGAGAGTTGTCTATGTTGAGTAGTGTTGGCATACATACTTCATTTTTGAGTTTGTCACCTATTTCACTTTATATGGAAGCGATATTTTTGTTGATTGGTGACTTCATATTCTTCTATTCCTTATGGACTAGTGGTTGTCCTAGTTGGAATCATATGGCATATCCAAACTTTTCATTGTCTCCATCAGTTTCTGTCATGTCCCCTTCTTGATCATTATATATATAAAACCTAAATGAAATGATTATTATTAATATAATATTTATTAATGAAAGATTAATGGAAATCATTAAATACTTGTTTATTTATTAAAAATTATTATTTAATTAATATTCATTAATAATAATATTTTGAAAATATTCAAATAAGAATAAATCAATATTATTATAAGCATTACAAATTGAGATAATGAATCGGATTGTCATACATAAGAAAGTTGAATATTTTAGATAATCGGTACCATCAGCAAAGATTTGAATGAATGGTGGATTGGTCATACAAGAAGCCAATCCAATCGATGAAAGGTATAAAGATAGCAACTGCATATCGTGGTTGCAAATCAGTGGAATTAAGGCATTAGAGAAGGTAAGAACCTCCATGAAATCTTCTTGTTAAGAATCTATTAATGATAAAGTGATTAACCAATCCAAAGATTAGTCATGATATCGATAAAGGTTAAGAAAATGATTATAAAAACAGGGATTTAGAGCATGTGCTACCAGGGAATAATTAGAAAATAAATAAACAAATCACAGTTTGCATACAAACCAATTCACATATATTCTAGGAGGTGTGATTAAGATGCACCGTGTCTCTTAGGCCTTCAAGAGATGTGACCCTTTAGTGTTGCAAGATATATATTGAGGATCCATCTCATTTTAGGAGGACACGGAATTCATCTCTGAAGAATAATGCATTTTGGAATAAGTATGTTTAATATATAAAGCCCGATAATGATTTTATGCAGAATTTGAATCATAATACTAACATAATCTGAAATATGTATTATGGTAATATATAATTTCATGACAGTGGCAGACCAGATTTGACATGCGTCAGTTCTGTCTGCCATTACCAGCTACTAAATATATTAATAACAAATATTTTTAAGCAGTGGTAATATTAATAATTTATAGAATAGGTAATTAGCAAGTACATAAATTATTGGTAATATTATTTAATTCATATATATATATATATATATATATATATATATATATATATATATATATATATATATATATATATATATATATATATATATATATATATATATATATATATATATATATATATATATATCAATTAGAATAAGAAATAATATAAGGGTTATGAATATTAGTTATGAACAACCATGATTGAAAAGTCACGATGATAGATATTAGTTGAAAAGCCACAGTGATAATTATTGGATCTGTTTCCAAATGCCATGAGTTAATAAAGGTGACTCTTTGACAAAAGACATGTTGTTCCATAAACATACAGCAGATCAAAGGAATAGGGAAGAACTTATTTTATTTCATACCCAATTTGGATTGCTGATTATATCCTTGTTCTTGGTGGTAAGCACAGGATGTGCTTAATATACATACTTCATATATGGAAGCCCGATAGTATTAATAGTTTGTAGTTTGTATGATGGTAATTAGATAATTTAATTAAAGTGGCAGACCAGATCTGACATGTGTCAGATCTGTCTATCTTGACCAGCCACAATAGATATATTAATGATTAATGTTTTTTAAAAGCAGTAGTAGTATTAAGGATTTATAAAAAGGTAATAATAAAATTCATAATAATTGGTTATATATATATATAGAGGATGTTTTGATAAAAGTAATAATAATATTGGGTCAATAAAAAAATTAGAAAGAACTCTTAGGAAATAGTCAATGGGAGGAATAACGAGATTAATCGTCTAACGAGGAAAAAAACACAAGTGCTTGTTAATAACTAATTGAAGAATATCAACGACTGGCTCCATGTTTAGTCTTTCAATCAATTTTAGTATATTGAAATTAATTAATTATGTTAATCAGATAGGGGACATTAAAGTTTCCCAGCAATATGGGAGTGCTTGGAGGTATACCTTTGGGATAGAGACGGAGTGTGGAGTGATTTTTGTTGATTAGCATTGGTTTGTTGGCATGTTTGATATCACATGTATTTTTTATCAGAGTTATAACATCGAAGTTGGGTGGCCATTTATGTTGGTTCATTGGCATGTGGGGGTTCCCTTTCACATTGTTTTGATATTCTACATGCTTGTATGATTACTTCACGGTGATCATTTGACATTCCCCTACTTCATCTCCTAAAGAAGATTCTTCATTTTGACATGGGACCCAAATATTGATTTTCCTGGTACATTATTCCACATGGATTCCAATATGTTGCTTCATGGTTTGTGGTACTTGAGCATTTCAATCAGAGTGGAGCGACGAGTTGTTTGGTGTTTTCTTGAGGACAAGCAATCCCGGGAAGGGAGGACTGTAATGTCCCTTCCTTGGGAATCTCAAACTTTAGAGGAGGTTGACCTACTATTAGGGTCTCGTAGGTCAACATGGTGTTTGGGAACCCAATCACGGGTTGTGGAGCCTAGCTTGGAGCATTATGGGCCTTCCAAATTGGAGTTTTGAAGTTGCATTCATGATTAAAATTGAAATACTCAGGTCGGCCTTATGTGAATAGTAAAAGGTTAATAGTAACAGAGAAACATAAGATAAATAGTAAAACTGCCCCCCATTGAAGTAACTTAAATTGCTTTTAAAAGGGGCCCAAGTTCACAATGAGGAATTAGACCCTCAAGCATATTTTATACATTTTAAGGTCAAATAGTAACCCAAAAATAGATAAAAAGGTATTTTGTCTATAATTTGGATTCATTCTTATGTGTCTAATTTTTAGATCAACAAGCTTGTGGGTTTCATCAGCTTGGAGCTTCCAAGAACACAAAATTCTGGAAGAAAATGGAGATTTGGACGAAAACCCATGTCTCCTAGTGACAGGTTACTTCAGTATTTAGCTTCAGTGTGCATTTGGCAGCCTTAATTGAGGATTTTAGTTCAGATTTATCAATTTGAGGGTAGGTTTCTATAAATTAATTGCAAGGCAGACCTTCTAGAGGTCATCACCACTCATTTCTAGCTTATTCTCAGCCAGTCGCTCCATTTTGGAAATAAGGGTATCAAACCCTAGGGTGTATTTGGAGTTGTAGCTAATATTAGAGCTAATTTCTTATATTTTATCTGTTGGAAATTTGTATCGGAATTTAATGGTCAGTTAAAGATATGTGCATCGGTGTTTTAAAGTGAAAGAAAGTTATCTTAATTGCTTTCTTAATGTGTTATGCATTATTCTATATTGTATCAGCTATTTCTTTCACTTAGCATTCAAAACAATGTTCAAAAACTCTTAAAAAACCCAAACAAAACAAATAAATCAGTCAAACCCCCACTTAACATACACCCAACCAAAGACTTTATCAGCAAAACAAATATTTGGTTTGGATCAAATTTAGTTAGATTTGGGCTGGGGATCTTTCAATTTTTCATAACCCTTCTATATTCCATGGATTCTTGCACCACATATTACATTTCTTCATCAATAATATCCCATAATTATTTAAGTAAAAAGGTTGTTAAACCATCAAGATTAAGAGGATGGTCAAGCCAAACATCTCAAAAAGAGCATTTCTAACTTTTCCAAGAAAATATTCCTATATTTTCATTCTATTTTAATTTTATTTCTAAACAAAATTAAGAAAGAGAGATTACTTTTATTCCCAACCAACAACTTCTTCAATAAATTTATTGTATAAAAGACCTAAAGAACCCTTGATTAGATTAGGGTAATGACTTATTTTGCTTCCTTTAATTTCCAACTTAGAGATGTTCTTTTAACTTTCTCATATTTTAATAGTTGTAAGAAAAAAACTTAGTGTTCCTTAAACCAAATGATTCTATATTTTTCTTTCTAAAATATTTTTTCACAAGTTCTATATATTTTCTTGAGTTGAGAAGCCACTTTTTTTTCCACTTCTTTCAAAGAATAAAAAAGTTGGGCACCATGATTTTTAGCTTGAGTCTCACTTGTTATACTTTTCAAATTGTTTTTCTTGAGGAGAAAATTATGAATGTCACTTTATTCAAATATTTCACAAAAAGCTTAAGGAAATTAACTTCTTACATTTTCATACAATGTAGAGATTGTTGACTTTCCTGTTAATCTAAGATATCTCATCGAATTTCTTATGTTTCAACCTTTTTTTTTCAAATCTAAAAGATATGTTTCTTGAAAAGTTATTTTTATTGAAAGTTAAAAAGATGGGCCAGTGATCAAACCCTATTTTCATCAAAACATCGGACTTAAAACTCATGACATGTTTAAGCCAAAAAACTATCTAATCTTACTATAATTTTCTCATGACCTTTTCTTCTATTGGACCAAGTAAACCAACTCCTATAAAGTAATATATCCCACAATAGAATCTCATAATAAAGAAAAAAAATGTGAATTTGTTTCCAAAATCTTGGCATCCCCTTGTTTTCAATAGAATCCAATCTAGCATGAAAATTTCTAATCATGATCTATCTCTCTCCTAAAATCACTATCAAAATAGAAGTGATTGAGCCCAACAATATTATTTGCCTTCGAAGATTGAGAACCATGAACCATAAATATCAACAAGGGAAATAATTTTTTCCTTGTAATCTAAATAACTTGCTTAAATAACCATCCATGATTCAGATGATGAGATGTTTAAAATGGAAACCACTTGTCAATTCCATATTATGGCCATCCTCCTAATTAAACCTTTCACATCCTTTATTAAGACTCACCTTTTTCATATGGCCTTGAGAAGGATCTGGGGTTACCCATATTTATGGATTTAGTTTCTTATAAGAAAATGATCTCCAAATTATATTTCTCCACAACTCTCTAAAGAAAAATATTTTTGGAGGAGAATTTAATCCCTTCCTATTATAGGAAAGCACCTTTATTGGCCAACCTTAGTTTTCTTGGTGCTAACTTGGACAACCTCTAGTTCAGCTTTATTGCCATTTGCAACCTCTAAAATTATTTCATTTTATAGAACAAAATAATGATTAGATCACCTCCTTAATATTTTCCAAAATCTTCATTGTTCTTTTAGTGAAAGTTGATATACAATACTCTTTAACACAAGATCTGATTTCATGTCCCCCTTAAGTAATCTAATTCTTTCATGTTTAGAAAATTAATTCTTCCAAACACATCTTCAAACTTATGAATCTACGTATCAAACTATGCCCTTGGAATTCAAAGACATTCTTCTTGAACCCATCTAAATTGAGATTAATAATTATATAACCTTCCAAAGTGTGCATGCATGCATATTACAAGTTTTTTCCTAGAGGATTCGTCTTCTTATTACTAGTTGTAGCGACATCGATTTCAATTACTTTTTCATAGATCAATTATCCAAAACCAAATCCTACAGGAGTATCTCAATCGAAATATGTAAACAATTCCCAAGGTCAAGAATTCCTTTTGATTTTATATCTTCCCATGTCTAGAACTTTATTTTAATTTACATCATTTTCTTTGAGTTCATTCCATATGTTCTCATTGATGCATCCAATGTATCCATAATCAATAGTACTTGCCTGAATGGTAAGCTTGTCATGACTTCTTCATCAAAATACTCAAATAAATAAACATTCCTCAACTTTCTATTCGAATAAATAAATTAATGTATAGTTCAATTTGATTTAACACATTAAATGTTTAACTATGAAATATTATTTTAAAATTATAATCAATTTCTTCCTCTTTATAATTGTAGAGAAGAAATAATAATACTTTATTTATGAAACTTCTAGTAAAACAAAGTATACCATTCCTGTTAACAACTGTACACCCACTATCATATATAAAGTTACATAAATTATGCCCAGTCAAACTGGGACGGCGATCCACAGAGCGTCAAATTCTCGGCCCGCGTGGGACCCGAGGTTAGAAAGTTTATCAAAAAGTACCTAGCGTAGCACATTAATGTCATGAGGAATACTCACAATCCTTTCAGCTCTGGCGAAAAAAATCCATTGTGCAGACACATGCCCAACAAAAACTTTCAAGCTTGGATTGATGAAGCTTCAAAAAATGAGGTATTTTTGCACACATTTTTCTTTCCTTCTCACTCTGTTATTCATTCTGTCGTGTCTGACTGTTGCACTCAGTCTCAATTCCACACAAGTTGAAGTAATGAAAAGCTCTCTGCTTGTTCATCTATTTGGATGGATGCTGCTTTAAATTCTGACCCGTGTCAATGGGATCGTGTAAAGTGCAGTGAAAATAAGGATAATGTTGTAAAACTCAACTTGTCTGGTCTTGAGTTTTATGAAAGTACTTGGCAGTTTGTGTGTAAGCTGCCAACCCTTGAATTTCTTGACCTGTCAAAAAATAACTTGTCTACCCCATCTGAAGAGGAAATTGGATCTTGCATTAACTTGGTTTCCCTGAATCTGAGTTACATTTTCATGTCAGGCACCCTTCCCTCACTTAATCGTCTTCAGAAATTACAATCCCTGGACATATCTCACAGCAATTTCGAAGGAGGTTTAACGGCCCAAATCCAAAATTTGAGAGAGCTCAAGACAGTCATTGCGGCACATAATAATTTTAATGGGTCGGTGGCATTTGGGAGTCTAAAGTTGGAAAAAGTAGATGTCTCCTATAACCATCTTAGTGGTGGATTTCCCCATGGGCTTACTAAATGTACCAATTTGACTTATCTTGCCCTCAAAGACAACAGTTTTAGTGGCCCAATTCCTGATGATATTAGCGGTCTTGCCAAGTTGGAAACTCTGGTCCTCTCTTTTAATAGCTTCTCTGGCAGTATACCTGATGGGCTGTCATCCATTGCAGGTTTAGAATATCTTGATCTCAGCTACAATAAATTATCAGGATCTATTCCTCTAGAAGTGTTTTGTTTGAGCAATCTGAAGACCCTGTACCTTACCTCCAATTTGCTCTCTGGAAACATAGCTCAGAATTTCTCAAGAAATCTGATTTGGTTAAGCATAGATAATAACAACTTGACTGGAAACATCCCTTCAACTATTTCGAATGCCCCAAATTTGACAGGGCTAGAAATGAATAACAACTTTCTGAATGGCCCAATTCCAGAGCAGCTAGCAAGTTGTACTAAACTCCGGCTGCTTAATCTTGGACACAATCGGTTGGGAGGCTTACTTGCTCATGTTCTGCCTAAACTTCTCCAGTTGCAGTATTTAAAGCTGCCAAATAATGAATTTAGGGGAAGCATTCTAGATAAGCTATCAAATTTGTCACGACTGACATATTTGGATCTGAGTAACAATTACCTTGATGGAACAATTACACGAGGAACTGACTATAGTAATATGAAGTTGAGTTTTTTGAATCTCAGCCACATCTCTCTGGAAGGCCGAATTCCGACCCCTCTATTGAACCTGATAAATTTAGAAACATTAGATCTTTCCAATAATAGGTTGACAGGAGAAATTCCAGAGTCTTTATCATATATGTTTAATCTTCAAGCATTGAACCTGTCGAACAATGAATTAACAGGCAGAATTCCACAAGCTTTCAAGAACAACATATACATAGGCTTCACTTTGAATGTTACAGGAAACCCTGGTCTTTTTCAAGAGCAATCTAATCGGCTTTCCACTAGGAAGAAAAAGCCTTCAGTAGGGTTGCTAGCTGGTGTTGCTGTTGCTGGATCCCTGTTTACCCTTGGGGTAGTTGTATTGACAATTTTGGCATGTAAATACTTTCGATACAGCCGAGAGCATGAAATATCTGAAGCCCAACAAGAGCGTACAATAAAAGGCCTTTTTATTCTACTTTTGGGATTTCTGGGGCTGAACTTTCACAGACATAGATTCGATCTATCAGAAGCAATTGATAAAATCCTTCAGAAGGTGGAGCATCCACGGATCTCGTATGAGGAGCTTCTCGAAGCAACTAATAGATTCCACAAATCCAATCTGCTGGCAACAAATAGCTTTGGATCAGTCTACAAAGGAATTTTGGCTGATGGAACCCCTGTTGCTGTAAAAGTTCTCAATTTAATGCATGAGGAGTCAGACAAAATTTTTAAAGCAGAATGTAAGGTTTTGCAAAAGGCTCGACATAGAAATCTTGCAAGAATCATAACCACATGTTCCAACCATGACTTCAAAGCTCTGATCTTTGAATTCTTTCCAAAAGGAAGCTTAGAAAAGCATTTGTATCAGCACAGTTGCAGATTGGGACTGAGGGAACTGCTGAGCATAGCCATAGATATAGCCTTTGCAGTGGAATACCTTCACCATGATTGTTATGTGCAGATAGTGCATTGTGACATAAAACCAAGCAATGTTCTTTTAGATGAAAGCCTGACAGCCCATCTATCAGATTTTGGGATATCCAGATTGCTGAGCAGAACGGCAGTCAATTCAGCAACTTCAACTATAGATTTAAGAGGTTCAGTGGGCTATATAGCACCAGGTATGATATCTCAATGTCTTTCTTTTTAAAAAATTTGTGGGTTTCGATGGTACAGTCGAGAAAGCAATTATAACCATCGACTTGACTGCAGAATATGGATTAGGTTGCATGATGTCCCCTCGAGGAGATGTTTATAGCTATGGAATTTTGTTATTGGAAATGCTGACAAGGAAGAGGCCAACTGATAGTTTGTTTGATGGAGCTCTGAATCTGCATAAATGGGTGAAGCGAGCATTTCCAGACAGGAGTGTTGAGGTGGCTGATAAAAACCTGCTAGTGGAAGGGGCTGGCCAAAAGAATGCAGCGTGTGTCATTTCATTGATGCGCGTTGGTTTGTTGTGTTCAGCGGATTCACCTGAAGCTCGGCCCACTATGAGAGACGTGTCGAATCTGTTACAGGAGATTCAACAGGACTTGACCACCGACACAACTACCCCCATGAAATTAATGCCCACAATATCCAATCTAGTTTCTGACACGTGTGCGATACTTAATTATGAGGACGCATCAGAAACCCCGAGTTCTTCTTTTTAGTATAGGTTGTTAGGATTAGGGACTAGAAGACGGCGCTGGCTATGCAGGGGAAAATTTGCACCGCACGGTCAGCGCCTTCCTCTATGCATTGCACGATCTGTCAGCAGTCTGCAGCGCCTTTAAACGGAAAACGCCCACTTGCACCCGCCGGAACTTCCAACCGTTCTCGCCGTTGAATTTTGTTTATAATGTTTGATTTTATATTTTAATTTATTTTTAATAATAAGTTATGTTTAAATTTTTTTTATTTTTTTATTTTTAATATAAATAAGAAGTTTTTAATAAGCATATTTTTTTTTGAATTTATGTATTTAAATTTTTAAATGATAAATTATATTTTTTATTTTCTTTAAATAGCTTTATTTATTTTACTAATTATTATTTTATTAATATTGAAATTAATATAATAGTATTACATAAATATAATTTAAATAATATATTAATTGACATCATTCTTTAAATCAATGAAAATTTCAAATTAATAGTGTTTATAGATAAGATTTAAATGTATCTTTAATAATGCAAACACATATTTTTTAATCCAAAAATATCCATAAAAATAATTTCCTATGATTTTCTTGGTACCTTAGAGAGAATCATCTAACTTGTATGTGTATTATGATGGAGAGGTTGCAACATATTTGAAAGCATTGGTTGAAAAGTAAAATATTTTCATACTTAACATAATAACAAGCTCATTAGTTTATTTGATTATGTGGTAAAATGATAATAATTGAAAAAGTTATTTTTGTTTTACACTAAAAAGAATATTGTTATTCATATAATTTGACGTCATTTTTTGAGATGTTAATTTTTACATTTCTTGTTATTTTAAATATGATGTATCCATATGAAACACAATAGATCAAATGTTGGATGGGAAGTGAGAGACAACATAAACATACCACATGACGATGAAGAGATATAATATACAAATGAAAACTTAAAGCATCATAGAGCTACCACCATGATTGGAAATCAAATCCATTGCAAATGCACATATCATTCATATTAGTTACAATCACAATATATGAAAGCTCACACCACCGAATTTATTGTCAAATGTAAGCATAGGAGATATCATTGCAATGTCATATTATGTACATAATAAGAAATGTGACCATCGTGGTCTTAAGAAAGTCAGCCAATTTTTAAAATATACAATAGTAGTCTAACTCAAAAGTACAATATAAAAATGATGTTTTCATCTTAATTCCACAATCCACTCCCTCGAAGATCTACTTTTAAAATATAGTTAAAGTACTACAAAATTAATACATTTTTTTATAATACACTACATGATAACCAAAAAAATGTTGATCATGATTATCTATATAAATATCATCAAAAAATGCAAAATACATCGAATTAATTTTCAAATTAAAGACTCCTAATTGATTGAAGTTCATTTCATACTTACCATTTCCACTTTGTTTTGTGTCCATTATTGTTATTGTTTGATTAAGATCAACAAAAAATTGTTGCATTTTTTTCGAATGCTTTGTTGACCATCTAAAGCTGCAATTGTTGGGTCATTGACAAAACCGGTCAATCCAGAGAACCGGTATATGTGCTAAGATTTGTCATTGATGTCTAACACTTATCAGTGAAGTGGTATCGGTAGAGTGGTGTTATTCAGTAAGCAAAGGTGATGACTTACAAACACATGGAAACAACATTGGTAACAAATGACCAAAGGTTCAATCAGCTCAAGGAAAGATAGACTAAGCCAACTGGTCTGTCATTCAAGAAGATCGGTCACTCTGATGATGATGAAGTCACAAAAGGTGACTCAAGCAAGAAAACTTGAGGTGGTATGCAAATCGAATCCTCATTGGCAAACAGGGGAAGAAACTTGATGCTAGCATAACAAACTGGCAATCAAAGAATAAACTGGTAATATAGAAGTGCAGTGGCATACCGGTACATCGGTATGACAGAAGGAAGATAGGTGTTCACCATAAATCTCAGAGCGGTGATCGGTTATTCAGTTGCGGTGGCAAAAGATGAGTTGGTGAGTTTGTGTCTATGCCAAATCACATGTTGGTAAGGTCAACTTCAGTTATCATGCAGTCAAGCATGATTACTTGCGAATTTTCTGGTTCACACTTAATTGACTGAATACGACCCAAAAGTTACTATCTTTGGAGGATGCAGTGGCAGATTTTGTTGAACACTTGGTGGAAATGTTGTAAGGCGTGCAAAGAAAGAGTGGGAGATTTTGAATTTGAAATCTTCCTAAATCTATGATTGCTTTGATTGAGGGATCACCTGAAAGTGTTGGCAGAAAATGTATAAAGTGTTTTTGTATTCATTCAGAAAGACTAGATCGTGAAATTTGCAACAAGTAGACCTTGTTGAAGGCAATCCAAAGTGAAGAAAAGAGAGAGAGGAAGTGCTAAAAGGTTTTAGCAGAGCTGAGGGTGTTTGAGGTAGATTGACTAAGAGCAGAGCCTAGAGACAGAGAACCGACAGAGTGCAGAGCCGAAGGTGAGAGGATCGACAGAGTGCAGAGCTGAGGGACAGAGGACCGACTGAGTGAAGAGCCCAAGGTGTAAGAAGAAAACCGGTGCAGTGTAGAGAAGACACAACCGGTGTGAATAAAGTGTGATTCATATTGAAATCTGATCAAGCTATCAGTAGCTAATTCAACAGATCATTCATTTATTGCCTTCTAACCATTGTAACATAAATCCCTTAACCAGACGAACTTTAACAGGTCCCTTTTGTAAAATCCCTTAACTGGGTGGCACCTAATAATGTCTTTGTAATCTCCTAACATGGATGGCTCCTCACCAGGGATACTCCAGAAGAGTACAAGTTTTGTGATTTACTACTCACACCATGGTTTTCTCCCATTTGGGTGAGCTTTCATATATTGTGATTGTAACTAATATGAATGATATGTGCATTTGCAATGGATTTGATTTCCAATCATGGTGGTAGCTCTATGATGCTTTAAGTTTTCATTTGTATATTATATCTCTTCATCGTCATGTGGTATGTTTATGTTGTCTCTCACTTCCCATCCAACATTTGATCTATTGTGTTTCATATGGATACATCATATTTAAAATAACAAGAAATGTAAAAATTAACATCTCAAAAAATGACGTCAAATTATATGAATAACAATATTCTTTTTAGTGTAAAACAAAAATAACTTTTTCAATTATTATCATTTTACCACATAATCAAATAAACTAATGAGCTTGTTATTATGTTAAGTATGAAAATATTTTACTTTTCAACCAATGCTTTCAAATATGTTGCAACCTCTCCATCATAATACACATACAAGTTAGATGATTCTCTCTAAGGTACCAAGAAAATCATAGGAAATTATTTTTATGGATACTTTTGGATTAAAAAATACGTGTTTACATTATTAAAGATACATTTAAATCTTATCTATAAACACTATTAATTTGAAATTTTCATTGATTTAAAGAATGATGTCAATTAATATATTATTTAAATTATATTTATGTAATATTATTATATTAATTTCAATATTAATAAAATAATAATTAGTAAAATAAATAAAGCTATTTAAAGAAAATAAAAAATATAATTTATCATTTAAAAATTTAAATACATAAATTCAAAAAAAATTATGCTTATTAAAAACTTCCTATTTATATTAAAAATAAAAAAATAAAAAAAATTTAAACACAACTTATTATTAAAAATAAATTAAAATATAAAATCAAACATTATAAACAAAATTCAACGGTGGAAGTTCCGGCGGGTGCAAGTGGGCGTTTTCCGTTTAAAGGCGCTGCAGACTGCTGACAGGTCGTGCAATGCATAGAGGAAGGCGCTGGTCGTGCGGTGCAAATTTTCCCCTGCATAGCCAGCGCCCTAGAAGACTTGGTCGTAGTTGATATGTTGAGGATAATTGGTGCAGGTTTTTGTTAGTGGTCTATTGAATATTTTTTTATTTTTACTTTTTAAGTAGTTATTTTAAATTTATATTAGTAGTATTAATAATCATTTGTGGAGTTAAAATTTTGGTTCTAAAAATGGGTAAATATTAAATAAGAAATAAATTTGTGACGCTGTGACATTGTTGATAATATAAGCTGTTTATTTTCAGTCTTTCCTTTTTTATAGCTTATTTTCCACTCTTAAAAAGTAGTTACTCCATTAAAATATGGAAAGATTCCAAATCATCTTTTTTATGAGTAAAAATTACATGAGAACATTCTTAATTGTTCAAATTTAAACAAAAAGTTACACTTACACACTTGATGAGGACATGAGAATAATATAGAAATTTTGATATAGAATATATTAATATTATTGTTTAAATATAAAATCAATATAAAGACAATTATCTATCATAATATAACATATGTTATTAATACATAATATAGAAGATTTCAAAATAATGTGATTAGTTGATAGATTATAATATAGAAGAAAATAAAATAAGATAGTTTTAAAATAAAATTCATATAAATATATTAAATATCTATATTTATCTTAAAAAATTCAAAAGGGTGTTAATTTGGAATTATTTTATTCATTTAAAAGTTATTTTATTTTACTTTGAAATTATTATATATTTCTTAGCTCTCTTATATCTTGATGATGGATCACAGAATGTGATGCAAAAACTATTACTTAGTCTAAACCAGAAATCTAGTAACAGATCAAATATACTACTTCTCAATATGTTACTATGTCAAGACATTTCCATCAAAATGACAAAAAAATTAATTGAAAATAGAATAAATATGATAATTTCAATAGTGGACTTTAAACACGAGCAAATATTTTATGATTGAAAGTAGACCCAACTTACTGAAAAGATGGAACTTGGAAACAACTTGCTACATTGAGAAGAAATGGAGTAGTAAGACTAGCCCTACCCCACCATAGCTAGAATGGATCGAAAGTACACAAAGTCAACTCAATTTTTGAATGGTTAAATCCATTAAAAGGACGAACAATTGAAGAAGTTACAAAGTTAGGTTGAACATGAGTAGATGCACCAAAGCTAGAGCAAATCTAAAATACACAAACTAAACTCAATTTTTAAATGGATAAATCTATTAGAAAGATGGGTAATTGCAGAAGTTACAAAATCAGGTTAAACATGGGTAGGTGCATCTACCATGTTCAACCTGACTTTGTAACTTCTCCAATTGCTAGTCCCTCTAATAGATTTATTGAATATGCTATTTTCACTATTAGACTTACAAGACAAGAACGAACCTTATTTAATGATTGAAAGCAAAATGAAAAGATATAGCTAGTGTTGGTGGTTCATCGGTTTTGCTCAATGGCTCCCCCTCCGAACAAACAACCTCAAAAATTCATTCCGAAAGTGTTTCACAAGGTATGCATTCTGACTCCCCTGCTGATGTGGTTTTACCTTTACCTGAATTTGATTATGCTTGTCAATGGCTTGAAAGTCACACCCTTGTTAGGTATTTTGTTGGGAGAACCCCCCTTGAAAGTGTGCTCAAAGATTGGGTCAACAAGGCCTGGGTCCCTCATGGGGTCCGCCTTGAGATGGTCCAAAACCTGACCAGGGGTTTTTTTCTGTTTCGCTTTTCGGAAGTTAGCCATGTGCAGGCCATTTTGGGTCACGGTCCTTGGTATGTCTGGTCCTCTTTGTTGGTTTTCCAAGCATGGACCCGTGACTTCACTGTCTCGGATGAGACCAAGCTCCGGGTCCCAGTTTGGATTGAATTCCCTGGTCTCCCTTTGCCTTGTGTGCCTTTTTTGAACCCTATTGCTTCCTCCCTAGGCAGAGTTGTCTATGTGGAGCCGGATAGGTTCTTCCAAGCCCGTCCCCAAAAAAGGGTTTGTGTGGAAGTTGACCTTTCCCATGATCTGAAAGACTCCATTGATATTCAAATAGGATCTCTCCGGCATACCCAGAAAGTCACTTATTGCAACTTACCCAACACGTGCTATCGCTGTCAGTCCGCAAACCACAAGATCAAGGACTGCCCTTTAGCAGTGCCTCGTACACCCTCTCCACCACGGGAAAATGCTCATTCTCGTCAAGCAGATTCTTCTGCTCCTAAACAGGACTCTGCCTGGACTACGGTCACAGGGCGCAGGAATAAATCCTCTGGGTCGGCGCCAACTTCCAATGCCACCAAACAGATGAAGAATGTTTCAAACCCTTCTTAGAAGGGGACAGCGGCTCCAAGCAAGGTCAACAACGTACCTCCTCAGCCTCGACCTGAGTCCACGCCTCAACCCGCTGCCATTATGATGGCCCAGCCACACAACTCTGCTCCTGTTTCAGGAGCCCAAAGGCGCTCTCATAGCCCGTCTCTGCCTAGGGAGGAAGGGGAATATGTTTAGGAGAAGCGGAGGATCTCTTCTCCTTCTATCTAGATTAGCTCAGTTCCGTCGGAATTTTTGCGAAATCGTTTCTCTTCCCTGGATGGAGAGGAGCCGGAGTCTGATGATATGGACGCACTTCATCCATGAATTTCCTCTCATGGAATGTTCGAGGTCTTACTGACCTCTCCAGAAAGTATATTGTTAGAGATACTTTGAAAAAGTTGAATGGTATTGATATTTTGTGCCTTCAGGAAGTTAAGGTTTATGGTTTTTTGCTCGCTTCGGCTTGTCGGTCCATCTGGTCAACCAGTTATATGTTTAGTACTACCCATGAGCTTGGGCATGGCAGAGTTGTCACTCTTTTGTCCCCACGGTGGCACTCCTGCGTGGTCGACCATGGGTCTGATCCCACGCAATGGCTTGCCTGGATTTTGTTCAATATTGATAATCATTCTTTCGGGGTAATTAATGTCTATGCCCCGAATGATGTTGTGGAGCGCTTATTACTCTAGCGATGGATTGCTAACTCACTACCAGTTGCCACTTGGATTTTATGTGGGGACTTCAATATGGTTGAGATGGCTTGTGATAAAGATGGCATCCTGCCCTTCAGATGGGCAACTGGCAAGCGTGAGGCGTGGTTCTACATGTGCAATAAATTGGGGCTTTTTGATCGCAATATGGGTCGTCGCCATTCTCATTCTCCCTGGCACACCTGGTGCAATTTCAGGGCTGGTTCTGACAGAATTTTTAAGCGCCTTGATTGTGCCATGATCTCGGCACAATCTTTTTTCTCCTTCGCCAGCTCCTCCCTTCCAGTTAAGTCGTTAATGGATGTGACATTATCTGATCACTTCCCCATCAGTTTTTGTATTGAATGGGAGACACGTCAGTCTTGCGCGTGCCAGACGCAATTCTTCCTCAACACTTCTCTGCTTGGTCATAAAGCCACTCTGGCCCACATTCGCAGAGTTTGGAACTTGGAGTGCAGGCCAGCTCATAGTACGGGCTGGATTAGGTGGTGGAACGATGCCATCACCCGTACCGTGCGCTTCTTGCACATTTATGGCCGCCAGCTGGCCATCTTTCGTCGACTGTCTTACGAGGCAACCACTACTGATCTGCTTTCTGCTAACAAGGCCTTAGCGGCTAGCCCTTTTTCTCCAACTTTGCAAGTTAAAGTTGTAGAATTACGGCACAAAAAGCAAGTTGCGAACAATTATACCGCTAGAGCCGCGCAAATCAAGGCCCGTTTGCACTAGCTCAAAATTGGTGATCGTGCCTCTAAGGAGTTTTTCTTGGCTTTGTGTGCCAAGCACTCCTCTCCAGGCATTAAAAAGATCAAAGATGGCGTACAAGTCCTTTCGAAGCTGCCAGACATTTTGCAGGCTTTTGTGCGTCATTACGAGCAAGTCTTCACTACCCAAGACCCCATGCCTGAGCACCAGCAGGCCCTGCAGGATTGCCTTGCTGTCGTGCCACATAGGCTGTCTGCAGCCCAGAAAATTTTTTGTGACAGGTTGCTTACACTGGAGGATCTGAAAGAGGCATTACATTCCATGGCCGATGATAAAGCCCCGGGCCTTGATGGCTTTCCCTATGAATTTTACAAAGCTTCTGGGACTGTGTGGGTCCCGACTTATTTCAGGTTTATTTAGAGGCTTTTCATTCTAATTCTCTAGGAGAGCTGATAAATAAAGGAAATATTAAGTTCATACCTAAAGCCGGTGATCCTAAGGATATTTGCAATTGGCGGCCTATCATGCTCCTCAATGTTTCTTACAAAATTATTGCTAAAGCTCTTGCTTTAAAAATCCGCCATCTTTTGCCTCTCATTGTGCGCCCAAAACAGACTGGATTTATTAAATCCAGGTATATTCTGGATAACATCATCGTCGTCTGCGAAGGCATGGAGTGGGCCCGACGCTCCAACCAGAAGGTTGTTTTCATCAAAATTGATTTTGCTAAAGCCTATGATCATATTGAATGGCCTTTCATTCTTGCCATGCTGCAAGCTTTGGGTTTTGGGCCCAATTTTATCCAATTTGTTCGCATGCTCTTTGCGGATGCCTCGGCCTATATCACCATCAATGGTCGACAGTCTTCAGCCTTTGGCCTCTTCCGCTCTATTCGGCAGGGTTGCCCTTTAGCTCCCTCGCTGTATGTGCTTGCCGCTGAAGGGTTTAGTTATCTGTTGGCTAATGCTGCATCTTTGCAGTGTGTTAAAGGCATTTCATTACCTAATTCTCAGTTGTAGTTACTCAATGGGCACTTTGCGGATGACTCTTTTCTCACTCTCTTGGAGGAAGAGGAGACTATTCGCGAGGCGCTCTAGTGCCTCAATATATTTTGTCTTGCTTCGGGCTCCACCATTCAGTGGCATAAGACACTTTGTTACCGACAATCTGTTCTGCCTTGTCCTGCTTGGCTGCAACCCTTTGGCTGGAAGTGGATTGGGCCAGGCGAAACTTTCTGCTTTTTGGGCATTTTTTTTGCTTTTCAAGCCTCCCCAGCGGAGCTTTAGCAGGTTGTGCTTGCTCGAGTGGAGAAAAAGCTGGCTTATTAGATCACCAAGCCTCTGTCTTTGGCGGGAAAGTTCCAGATTTGTTCTAAAGTTCTTGTCGCTACTCATGTTTATTATTCTTCTTGCTGGGCGCCTTCTAAAGCTGCTTATAGCAAGCTTGAAAAATTACTTTAGGATTTTCTTTGGGCCTCCTCTGATACTCATCATGGCTTCCATCGTGTCGCCTGGGATATTTGATGTCTCCTCAGGGACTCTGGAGGCTTGGGTCTGTTGTCCACCCAGAGGCAAGGAATTGCTTTATGTGTCAAATGGGTTATTCGCGCCCTTACGGGTGACGAGGCTTGGAAAATTCTCCTTCACCACTGCATTCAGTCCGGTTTCCCTGTCAACAAACCGGCCTGGAAAGGAATTGGCCTCCAGACCCTTCTGGTTATGAAAGAGTCGGTTCAGATAGTTGGTACGTTTGTTGCCAAAAGCATTTGGCGTGCCTAGGAGTCTGTCAAACCCTGGCTCCGGTGGTCTGGCTCCGGCTTTCGGGACGGGCTCTCATTGAACCAGCACAATGTGTGGTGGTCGCCCTTGTTTGCTAGAAACGGCCAGCCCTTGGCCAAAGTGCCCTAGCTCAAAGCTCTCAGATTTCATAAGAAGGGTATTCATACTCTTCATCAGCTTTTTCTCAGACCTACCATGCGTATCATGAAGTGGGACGAGTTCCGTGCTTTGTATAGTTTTCAAAACTAGGACCGGGCTACTTTTGAAGGTCTGGTGAGTGCTATCCCAGATGAGATGCTACATAAAATTGGTATTCGTGGGCCCAAGCCTTGGTGGCAAGATTGGAAATGGTACCCAGATACTCTTTTGAGAAACTACAAGCCTCGGCTTGGTTACAGGTGGCTGTCGCCTCACTTTCCCATGATCCAGAGTCTGAATCAGAGGTGGTTACTTCAATCTTCTGAGCCTGTTTGGCGTAAAAACACTTGGTCTGCAAGTGTTGAGCCGAAGCTCGCCCATTTTGCCTAGTGTATTCTTTTCCAAGGCTTTCCTGTGGGCTCTCGACTTGTTCATTTGGGGGTTCCGGACCCTCGGTGCCCGTTTTGTGGGCAGTCTGAGACTTTTAAGCATCTCTTTTGGTTTTGCCCTAGGGCCCAGCAGTATTGGAACTAGATACATGATTTTTTTCGGCCATTTCGACCGGAGCCGTTCTCTTGGCACATGATTCTACTGGGGGATTCGTCCAGATTCCCAGCTAAATATACCCAGCTTTGGCACACTTTTAGGGTGGAAATCCTCTTTACTATTTGGAAAGATAGAAATGGCTGCATATTTGCTCATTCTCAAATGGATTGTCAGATTTCTATGTATTCTAAAGCTACTATTTTCTCTAATGTATTATTTCAGATACAGGTGCAAGCCAATAAAGTGGCGCTTGAAGTGGCTCACCTTCAGGTCCTCCTGGACCATTGGGACAATGCCCCGTACACTATGGCTCGGGTCCCCAACTCACCCTCCTCCTCTCGCCAACGGTCGCCCTCTCGGGGCCAACGACGGAGTGGCTCCGCGTGTCCCCGTTCTCAGTCTCCGCCTCGGTGCGACTCTCGCCCCCCTCAGCACGCTCGCTCTCCTCCGTCGTGGGCTAGCCAGGGGTGGTTTTCTGGTGGGCCATCGGGGAGTGGGGGTGGTTGGCCCTCTGATGATGCTCCTGCTCCTGGTACTGCTTCTGGTTCAGGTTGGCTAGATTCGGATAAAGTCTTTCCGCTGCTGGCCCTTGCAATCTCGCCCCAGTGCGAGGAAGAAATCAAAGAAAAAGAAGATAATGATGGTTGGGCTCCTCCTGACGTCAATCCTGACCCCGCTGATGTATGGGGAAAGAGGGAGGACAGAGACCCTCCTGGCTCTACTGGCACTGCCTTGGCCGCTTGATGGCCTTTTTTTAATGTTTGTTATCTTAGATTTCTAGGCTTGGCCCATGACTTTCTAATTTTCTGGGCTCTGCCCATGTGACTTTCAGGGTGTGCTTTCTTACCACCCAACCTTTTTTTTGTGAATATGTATTTAATCTCTTTATTAATATAGATTAGAGGCTTATTCATAAAAAAAAAAAAGATATAACTTGAAAAGAACTTGCTTTATTGAAAAGAAATGGAATAACAAGAACTACCCTACCCCACCATAACTAGTATGGATCAAAAGTACACAAATCCAACTCAATTTTTGAATGGATAAATCCATTAGAAAGACTAACAATTGAAAAAGTTACAAAGTCGGGTTATACATGGTTAGATGCACCTATCAATCACACCTAGCACAGCTTGAGTGGGAGTATCTTACTATTTCAGAGTGCGAGTATACTTTTCTTTCCTATATGCAGATGTGGATGGTACCCCAATCCCTTATTCATCTGATTTAGGTAGAGTATCATTTCATTAGTCTCGTCGCTCAGAAGGTGCAAAGGGAACATCGTAATCACTTGGAACAGCTTTATAGAGGAATCTACCAATTCCAAGAACCAAACAATCACCAAATAAATTAACTAGTCTACTTATAGTAAGCCCACTTGATTCACTACTGCACTTTTGAGATTTTGTATCTTCTTTTGTCTTTCCGGGAGCTCAATAAACTGAATACTTGTTCAAAGAGGCACGATTATCAATTGATAGACTAGGCAGGGAGGTAGGAAGATCATAACCATTCGAGGTGTCTAAGCGTGGATGGGAAATGCGGTTAAAAGTATTATGAGTCAAGAACAGGCAAATTATGAGCTTCTGTCTATCCTCTTTTTCATGAGAATAATTTATGTTATTTCTGAGCGCCATCAAGTACGTCCCAGATTTGGATAGGAGTGAATACTGCTTATTGGATTGGACCACAAAACAATTATTTTTTTCTCCAACTCTCCCAGATGTCAATGTTTGGCACTAATCCTCGTGATTTTTCCTTCATTCACAAATAAAACTAGGAATAATTTTCTTGCTCTTCTTGTCCATTTTGTCAACGACGATAATGATGAAGTCGTGTTCATCCCCTATCCTTCGACAAATACTGTTACCACCTTTACCTTACCACCTTTACCTGAGTGCCAAGTGTGCAACGTCTACCAAGGTCGAGAAAATGTCTTTCACATTGTAACAAGCCCTGTTTATATCACGACTGATATTTTCTAGGTTTGGTATGTTTCTTAATGTATGTTGTCACATTAAGAATACACTTATAGGCTTAAAAGTGTTAAACACTCAGAGTTGACTAACATTCTCTAGGCTTGATATGTTGCTTAGTGTGTGTGGTTTAAGGCTGGTCATATCACAACTTGATCGAAATATCGGAGAAATGATATTTTTTTATTAGCATGATAATGAATTAAGAAGAGTCAATTTACCAAATTTATTAACATTAGACCTGCCAACTCTTACTGCTCTAAACAATTGTAGTCCTAGAAGATAAGCTCAATAAAACTATATGCCATTAATACATAATATAAAACAAAAAAGAAAATAGTTTACTGAGTTTGGTAGGTAGTGACATACAATAATTTTTAATACAGATAAAACATATATTAAAATAAGGGGTGCAATGCATCAAGTTCTTATCAATAGTGTTGATAGAAGAGATGAGAGATAAATATCTAGAGAGGGAAAGATGTTGAGAAGAGAGACTAAGAGGGATGTGGAGAAATACATAGAAGTTGCTATCATTTGTTTAGATTAGTTATAAAGTAAAATAAACTAAATTTATGTCATTAGGTCTAGAGGCATTCTATAATGACAACAAGTAGTGAAATGTAAAGTGTGACTATGTTAATAAAAACTCTTATCTTTTATTTTAAATTTGAAATCCTTTAAATACTAAAATATTAAAAGTTTAAACATAGTATTCAATAACAAATAAAGATATGAAAATTTAAATAAATTAGTTTTTTTTTGTTTTTGTTGTTCACATGGGCTTTCTTTCCTAAACACATTTTTTTCATGTTTTGTTTTATTTTAATAATGCATTGATCTGTTAGAATACAATAAGAAGATAAATAAATAAACTGGCTTTGTGTGATTTATTTAGTTTAAGTTAGTAAAAAAAATTAAAATTATTTATTTATTTATTTATTTCTTTCTTGTTTAAAGTTTAAAAAATATCTAAAACTATCAAATAATTTGTTTTCATAAGAAAAATAAAAAATTTATTAAAATTTGAATAATAGATTTTATATGTATAATAAGATAGTATTATAACTAGCAATTGCACCTTAATGTGCAATGGATATGTTGAAGAGGTGTTGGAGGTCAATTAGAATTTGGTCCATTTGTTGCATACACTTGTGTAGCATATGAGGAAAATTAGACAATATAAGATTTAAAAATAATTTTATCAATTTATAGATTATAAGATAGAAGAAAATAAAATAATATAGATAAGATCGGATTCATATTAATATCTTAAATACATATATCTATCTAAAAAAATTTAAAAGGGTATTAATTTGGAGTTATTTTATTCATCAAGGTAAAAGATAAGAGTTTTTGTTAACACGACCATGTAATTATGCTCCATCCCTTACTACTATTGTAGAATGCCTCTTGACATTAATAAAAATTTACATGTTCATTTATGTAATAAATAAAATAAAACATAATTCTTAAAGTAGATAAAATGGTTTCAAAGTCATATCTCCAAACATTTTTTAGATAGATGTATTTAAGATATATATACTAGTTACTAGTTGTAGACACCTAAAAATGGTCAACGCTTGCGGGAGTCATACTTTAACATTTGCGCATTGCCTCATTTTAGGTTTTTGCGTCGCATTAACATTTCTCCCATGATTCGCACTTGATCTTTATCATTTGCGAGCATCGAGTCATTCTTCTGCATTCTTCATTCGTCTCGCTCTCAAATTTGGTCTTGTCGACAACATTATCCAGTCATGATTTTGATCGATTTTATCATGTTGCATCAATGTGCGTATTCATTTGTCATCATTTTGGACATCGTCAATCCTAATTAGGGTTTTGTCCTCTTATCAATCTTATCAATCTTATCATTTTGGACATCGTCAATCCTAATTAGGGTTTTGTCCTCTTTTCAATCTTATCATCTGGCGATCGGTTTATCAATCTTGTCATTTTACGATCGATTTGTCATCGATCGTCGTCATGTTCGATTTTGTCATTTTGCGATCGATTTGTCATCGATCGTGGTCATTTTCAATCTTGTCGTCTTGCAATCTATTTTGTCATCGATTCTTGTCCTCTTGTCAATCTTGTCATTTTGCGACCGATTTGTCATCGATCGTTGTTTGTCTCAATTATGTCAATTTGGATCAATTTGTCATTATTCCTCGTCAATTGGTGCATCAATCAATAAAATCATTTATCACATTGGTCATTTATCAATTCAAAATCATGATCGATATCAATTATCTTCAATCACGACCTAATTGTCATTCTCGCAATTGCTAACTCATCTTTTAGGGTTTTATGATTTAATCATTTAACCTTGTGTGTCATTTCTTCCTCTAGGATTAATAATTTATTTATTTATCCTAATTCTTCCCATTGCAATTAAATGTTCATTTAATTGGCTAATTATTCCTCTTTTTGTGAATTAATTAATAAATGACAAATTATTAATTAATTTACCTATTTTTCTAATTTCCCATCATTTCTAATTCCTAATTTCCACCTATTTTCTAATTTCCTAATTCTAATTTCCACCTAATTAATTCTCTCTAGTTCTCCCTATTTTTATGCTTCAGTGGAAGCATGAATTTCTCATGCGTCATACTCTTAGCATAGCAAGATGTCATAAGGTTCTAGTTCTCTAGCCTTTGCATTAGCAATATGTCATAATTCTTGACATAGAAGGTGTCATAACCTTCTTCTTTTCACTCAATTGTGCCATTTTTGAAATCAATTGCTTCTAATATCCTTTTCATGCTAATTTGATCTTTTCTCCAATTTGTCTATAAATTGGATGATTTTTCTTCAATCAGGACTAATCACATTCTCGAATGAATTATTTTGTCAAACTAATCAGATTATTGAATCAATCACTCTTCGAGTACTCTTGTGCCACAATCTTGTCTACTTGCTTTCATCTCATGTGTATGCACTTGAAGGTGAAGATCTACAAACAAAGGCTATTTGGAGAAGAAAGAAGGACAATGGAGCCGCATGAAGGAGCATTCAAATCTGCATTTGGTTTGCATATGTCTTTAATTTTGAATGTTTTGATTTCATGTCTCTATTGAGTGTGTGTTTAGGATAGATCATTGCATTTAAGCTTTCGTGATTGAGCTAGATTAGTTTTGATATTGCTTGTGATGATTTCCGAATTCCTAGCGTACACTAGCATTTGTGCTATTAGAAGATGCGAAGGATTTGGTGATATGGGGATTCTAAGAATGTTTGGATAAAAGAAATTTGAAAAAGATTGTGTTTATTAAGACAATAAATGTATTTTGTTAAGTGAACATTTGAGATGGTTGTGGATAAAAAACTAAATAGATAACATGAAATCAAAGATTATGTTTATTAAGACAACAAATGTATTTTGTTAAGTGGACATTTGAGATGGTTGTGGATAAAAAACTAAATAGATAACATGAAATCAAATGAGAGGAGCAGAGTATAGTGAGTGATAAAATAATTCCAAGGTAGGGATTGAATTTTTGGAAGTGTAAATAAAGACCTAATAATGATAAATGTATGAAAAGTGGCACATAAATGTGTCAATAAGAATTATAAATTGCAAACGAAACTTACTACAAAACTATACTACGTGTTAATATGTTATAGTATTAAAAAAAATTCATCAAAATGAAAACAAAATTAATTGAGAATAAAATAAATATGCTAATTTTACTATTGGACTATAAACACAAGAGTAGATATGTAATGATTGAAAGTAGACCCAACTTAATGAAAAGATAAGGCTTGGAAACATCTTGCTTCATTAAGAAGAAATGGAATAACAAGACTAGCCCTACCCCACCATAGAGAGAATGGATTGAAAGTACACAAACTCAACTCAATTTTTGAATGGATAAATTCATTAGAGGTACGAGCAATTGGAGAAGTTACAAAGTCAAGTTAACATGGGTCAGTGCACCTACACCTATGTCATGCCCAAACTTTTGGGCAAAAAAAACACAACAATTTTTTTTTTTAAACCCTTAATTACTTGCGACCTATGCTTAATTAGATGTGACAACTTAACAAGTTGTTCCAAATGAAATCTTAATTTATATTAAAATCGGATTCTAAAGTGAGTGATGGATTAAAATTTAACTAGAAGTCTTAGGTTTCAATTTTAACTCCTAAGCGACAGGATTAGATTTTACTTTATGTAACCATTATGATAACTCCTATTATCAAACCAAATTAAATTAATTTTATAAGGACAATATCCTTTCTGAAATTAAATAAATTAGCTCAAATGTCCCTTCAATTTTAGTTACATTTTATAATATTTAAATGGCCCAATTTCTACTAAGTTGACATTAATACAATTTCTTGAATCGATATCAATTATTTATCTAATATCAAGTTTTCCCCAAACATTGATATTATAATTTCTTCATTTATAACTTAATTAATTCTGAAATCTATTAATCCAATATTAACATGATTTCATTGTATCAATATTAAATAACTGAGCAAATAAAATTAAAGCGCCAAACGTTATTATAATAATTAAACTATTTAATTAAAGGTTCCACTTGGGTTAAATAAGTACACAAGATCAGGCCCATAACTTATTTTAGAAAAGTATATTATTCCACTATCACACCTTCACACTAAATCAATAATAATCATTCGAAAACCTTCATTAAATTATTTCAACTAATGTATCCCATTACAATTCCCAGAATGTGTTTATATAACTTAAATAAACCTACGATCCATATAAAACATTACCATATACTTGCACAAATTTAAATAACCCCTTTTTTTTTGAAAATATTAAATGTTACAAAGATATCTATTCAAATTTAATTAATCTATCATTTTAGTCAAAGTAATGTAAAATCCTGATTTAAATGTAAATGAAATCTTCTTTTTTTTGTTGACTACATGCAACACATATCTATTAAATTTCCCTTTAACAGCAGATTAGATTGGCATATATAAATACTAAAATTTGCAATATTTGTTTCCTTTACACTATCTTAGAATAGGTATGATAAATGAGCATCATGTCTTTCTTTTATTATTTTTATTTTTCTACTTAAATAAGGATGCATAAATTTAAAATGTCCCTCTAATTGAGTATTATCAGAAAATAGAGTTTAACATAAATAATTTATTTACAGCTGCAACTAATTCTTCCTTATTTCTTATTGTTCAATAAAGCAGCAAAATGAAAATCTAAAAAAAGATTTAAACTAACACCTTAAAGTGTTTTTCCTACATTTCTTTTTAAAAACTATAGACAGAAATAACCTTTCCTCTTTCATTTAAAATTGCATTTCTAGTACTTATTTTTGCATAATGATAAATATAACAGAATGAACCCACTTAAATATACAACTACTTTTCTCTTCCATATTCAATATGTTTGTCCTTTACTAATTAAATAAAACAGAAACAGATTTTTCTTTCAACTTTTTCAAGCAATAAACAAATATAAAAGAATAACTCAAATACTTTTCTTTATTTTTTATTTTATTTTTATTTCTTTGAATGAACTAGTCAAATTAAATACATTTGCTTCTTTATCATTTCATTTACACAAATAGGAAAGTTACAAAAAAATCAAGCCTCTTCATTTCTACCAATTGAGGACTTATCAATTACATTTATTTTTGCAACTGAATACATTAGGACATAGGATCATCTCAAAGCTTTCCCTTCCAAATATTTTCCCCAAGCCAAATCTTTTTCCAAGAAACATGCAATAAAAACTTTAGGGTTGTGACCATGGAGGCTCACCTCCCAACCTAGGCTTACAAGAATCCACCCCCGAACTAGAAGAACCAAGGCTAGACGGGAAACATACATTCAAACACATACAAGCAAGAAAACTTCACAACATTCACACTCCCAACCCAAGGCTAAACAACATCACATATGTGACTTTTCAAGTGGGGTGAAGGTGGACTAAGTACCTCGAGGATAATTCTGCAAGTAGAGAACATCATGCCATATTAAGGCTACAAATAAACACATCTACAAGTTCCAAACTTGTCCCTACAATCCCTTATGTCCCCCAAGGCATACAAGCCAACAAACTCCCCTTATGACCCACATTTCATAAATAAAATCACTATGCAGCAAGGGTCACAAAATCCCTTGTGAATCACTATCTTCCAAAGAGAGCCTCTTGCTCATAGACTGTCAAACAACCCTTCACCCCAAGGCCACTCTACCCTCCCAAGGGTGAGTTTGGCCTTGAAAACTCCCAAAACAATAACATAAAAAAAAACCTCAACCAAAAACACATAAGGAAGAGCTCAACATCTTCCTACACATATTAAAAAAAAAACAATGAAAAAAGAAATACAACAACAATCTTTTCAAAAACAACAACATACATGAGATAAGAGTTCAACCAACCTTAAATCTGCCAAAAGGGTGAAAAGAAGTTGTAGGAGAGCTGCCCAAATCCACAA
Source organism: Cryptomeria japonica (assembly GCF_030272615.1). Taxonomy (NCBI): domain Eukaryota; kingdom Viridiplantae; phylum Streptophyta; class Pinopsida; order Cupressales; family Cupressaceae; genus Cryptomeria; species Cryptomeria japonica. The sequence continues at coordinate 203,737,809 of NC_081409.1, forward strand.
CCTTTTTCCTTCTCAAGACTTAGCCAAATTTTCTATATCAAAATATCAAACTTCTCAAGATTCTAAGTCTCCAAAAATGGAGAGTGGGTGATTAAACTCTCCCTCCCAAACTATTCCCTACGAAGACACTCCTCACTCTTTCCAACCCACTTGGGAAGGGTAAAGGATGCTCATTGGTTGGTCTTCCCAATACCTTACAAACTCTCTAGCCAAGACACCTCAAAAAGGTAAAAGGAATGGGGAAGAGCAATGTCACTCATGAGGAGGGTAATCTAACCTAGGAAGGCTCCTCTAAAGTTGAAATTCGGCCAACTTGGGAAACTCAATTTTTTGGGAGGTTAAACAGGCCCTAGGGAGTGGACACATAGCTAAATTTGGCCTTCATCCATAGGTACATCATATGGCCCACTAAAAATTCCTCTAACTTGACCCTAGGAGTTAGTTTAACCCCCTAGAAAGTCACCCAAAGTTTACCTACGGGTCAACCCTGAGTTGACCTTTCTAATGGCTCCCTATCCAAGGCTTTCTTGGGACCATTCTAGGATAATTGAAAAATATGCATTGGTAAAATAAATTTCCTCAAAAGAGACATGTCATTGCCAACTCATCTTACAACACGTGTCAAGTGACACCACAAAAAGAATTACACATCACTAAAATACACATGGCAAATGTCCCTTTTTTTTGGAATTTATAAATTAAACAATTTCCACATTAAACACACATCCAAGCATAACATTTACAAATTAAAACACATTTACAAACGAGGTGTTGTCTCTCCAAATAGACAACCCTTGGCTTCACAAACGCACATAGGCCTAGGCTTGATTCTCTGAATAGTTTCCATGGTCACATGGAATAATTTTCCTGCACATCTCATTTTGCACATTATTAATTCCAAAAATCACATTTAATATCAACATATGAAAAGAATACAATTCAGACACTTTGCATACAATTTCAATCATAACGATCAATTTATTATTTATCCAATAAAATCCACATAAAGCAGTTTACTCAAAAGGCATCCTCATAATCCTCATGAAACTCAATCATTAATAGATCATGCGTCCATATTTTCAAATAAAAAGAAGTACTGCAAATTCTGAGATAGCTGACATACGTCATATCAAGATTATCAAATCAGTGGATCATATAGGATCTAAATCCATAACACATCAAAATGTGCACCGCAAGGTAAAATGATTCTATAACCTGGTTCAATTATTTTTCCCACTAATCTATCCGTCTAACATAGCCCATCCTATTGAATTATAACATTTATTAATACGATCAACCATGGTCAACTAAGTTAACCAGAGTTTGATCGGGGAGGGGCTCTACAACCTACCCATGTTTAACCTAACTTTGTAACTTCTCCAATTGTTACTCACTCTAGGGGAAGTGTACCAATAGTCATTATAGCTAACTTCACACACCCATATATTCTAAACGGTACATCATATTTTGACAAAAAAAAATGTTGTCTCTGCATGTGACTTAACTAGCTATTTTTTTTGGCTTTTGGGTAGTAATTGTAGATGTATAAAAATGACCACTTTCCTAAATGAATATTTAATATTCATTTTGACCTCATTCCTCTATTTAATATTCATTTTAACCCCATTCCTCTATTTAATTAAATTCTCCCCATTCATCTATTTAATTAAACGAATTACTCAATTTATTCAATTAAGTTCACCTAAGCCTTTTCTAGTCTTTAATTAAATAAATCACTTTATTTAATTAATTAATTCCTCTTTCTCCCCTTTTAATTAAATTTACATTTAATTAAATTGATCCTTGCAAGTAAATAAATCTAATTTATTTATTTAGATCCCCCACTTGTATTTATGCAAGTTGCTTCTATTTTAGTTGAAATAAAGTAATTTATTTTAATTAAAATTCCCCTCCATCCACTTGCATTTTCCTTCATCTCCCACTTGCCTCCTAAACCCCTTTTTAATTCTTCTAGAACCCATCTAATCTCAATCAATTAGCCTAATCCCTCCAATCATATCATTTTCCTAAATTTGAGGAGGTCACTTCTCAAAATTGGAGGAAAGTCTTCTAAAAAGCATTAAAGCCTTTATGTATTCAACAAGCTAACTTGTTGAGTTCCCCCAACTTTGGAAGGACTCTTACAAATTTGTCCCCAAAGTCTTCCTAACCATTAATGGTTAACTCACCCTTCTTGCATGGTTAGAGACTTTTTCCCTAACTCAACCTTCATCTAACCCAAGGGTCTTAATCAAGCATTCATGGCTTTACCCTTGGTTATCCCTTTAACCTTTGCACAAGAGTTTACCCCTTGGATAAAAGCTTTATCCAATGGATGACCTTAGGCTAACCTTAACCTTACCTCTTAAGGTAACCTTCATGTCCTCTAAAGCATTTAATGCTTCTTACATTCCCTCTCAAGCAACCTCTTGTTGACAATTGTCACCATTTCATTAGTGAGAATTGTGAACATGGATTGATTAACTTTCAATCCTGACCCTTGTTAAGATTGCTCAATCTTGACCCTCCATTACCCTATTTTCCCTATAAATAGAGCTCTCATTCTCTCATTTTAGGATCCAAGTCTTTGTGTATCCAAGTTATAGTCATTTTTACTAAGTATTTAGCCTCTCTTTGTTTAAAAACATACTAAGCATTTAGAAGCATTCTCAATATTATAACATATCCATGTTAGATTAGTATATCATGTTAGGATAGGATTACTAATCTTTTATCATAACATCAACTTCATACTAGTTTAATCATCCTAGTTTCAATATCATACATGTTGTAGGAATGCATTCATGTTTATTAATCAATCATCACTCATTCTTGAAGTTGTCATTCCTAAGCTACCTTTCTCAATGATCTAAGAGCAAGAGTGAGACCCTGGGAATCCTGTGAGATAGAGAACAATGGGACACACCTTGGGAAGTTGAGCTATTCAATATAGTTCCTATAACTTTCACCAAGAGTCTCATTGGTGTGTGGATCTCTTGAAACCGACTTTTGTGTTTCTATTGCCCTCATTTCCTGCATAGTAACAATGTATGGTGTGGGATTCATTATGCACACAATGGTAAAAAAGTACACATTTCAAAGTGTCATATGATACCTACTGAAAGATGCCCCAATAATCATGCACTTAAAATTGCCAATACTTATGCACAAATGTCCTAGTAGTTGTGTGCTATGGGTACCAATAAAGGTTCACAAATGGGCCAATTATGGTCTAAAAATGCCAAAACAAATAAAGGGGAGCTAATAATACATGTGAAATTTGTTAATGGGCTTTTAAATATTTTTGTTCTGGGTTTCTTTAAAGTTAGTAATTAAAGGATTGGGTGTGCAAAGAGTAAAAGGTTATTGGAACATGGACAGTAATTGATGATCTTCCCCTCATAGATTTGTTGAATATGTTAGTTTCACTATTAGACTTCAAAGATAAGAACGGCCTTTTAATAATTGAAAGAAAAAAGAAAAAATAAAACTTTGAAACAACTTGCTTCATCAAAAAAGAAATGGAATAACAAGACTAGCCCTACCACTCCATAACTAGAATGGATCAGGATCAAAAGTACACGAATCCACTCAATTTTTGAATGGATAAATCTATTAGGAGTAGCAATTGGAAAAGTTACAAAGTTGGATTAAACATGGATAGATGCACCTATCAATCACACCTATCACAGCTTGGGTGGGAGTATCTTATAATGAGCCTGCAAATAATGAGCCTATGTCTATCATCTTTTATAGTGAGAATCATTTCAATTATTTCTGTCCTCCGTCAACTATGTCCCAGATTTGGATAGGAGTGAATACTGTTTATTGGATTGTGCCACAAAACAATTTTTATTTTCTTCAACTCACCCGGATGTCAATGTTTAGCACTAATTCTCGTGAATTTTCCTTCATTCATTAAATAGAAATAGGAATAATTTCTAACTCTCCTTGTCCATTTTGTCATCGACGATAATGATGACGTCTTTTTCATCCTCTACCCTTCGACAATTACTCTTACCACCTTTACGTCAACGCTAAGTGTGTAACGTCTACCAAGGTCGAGAAAATGTCTTTCACATTGTAACGAGCCCTTCTGATATAATGACTTGACCGAAGAATCGGAGAAAATATATTTTTCGATTATCGCAATAATGAATTAAGAAGAGTCAATTTACCAGATTTATTAACATTGGGGCCGGCAACTATTGCTACTTTAAACAAAATTATGTCATAGTGTAGTCATATGATTTCTACAATTCATGATATTAATATCAGAAGTTAAACTTCATAAAATTATATGTCATTAATACATAATATATATAAAAAAATAGTTTATGAGATCGGTAGGTAGTGACATACAATAATTTTTTATTTATTTTTTATCGATAAGAGGTCGAGGCCAAGAATTTTATTAATCAATTTTGAAATTATACAATACTTCACTCGTGCAGGCGCCGGTAGGAAAGAGTGGAGGCAAGAAAACCTCCGGCCTTGTCCGGGACCATAGTCCAGCAAATCATTTAAAATAGTTTCAAATTTAATACATCATCACCCCGGGCCAGGGTGATCAGGTGGGAGGGTGTTTTTATTTTTCCCTTCCCTTACAAGCCCAAAAGTATTGTTTTCAATAATCATTTAATCATTTGCCTCAACTTCCGGTGGTTTGGCTCTGCAGTTGTTCTTTGGTTATTTCTAGTTTCTCCTTAATTGCCCGAGATAACCTGTTTGGCCTGCATTGTTAGTTTCTCAAACACTTGGCAGATTTGTTAGTGTCATCCAAACATTTATATCATTTGAAAATTCATCTGTAAAGTTGGACACTTACCATCATGGAATTTCCTATGAAAACCTATCCTTTCAGATCATAAAGTAAAGAAATTTAAGAAACAGAATTGAGATTCCGATTACGATTAGGTTGGAACAAGATTGACCAGTGACCCAACCAACCAAATAATCTTCAGTTTACCAACTCTTGTTTATGCTCCTAGATGTTGTCCTTAATAAAGGATAAGATCCAGGCTACAACAACAAGAGTAGGTAAAGGAGATTCAGTCATACCGACCTTCCCCACTCAGTAGATTTATAGCAAAGAAGATGACGGAATAAATGGATATTCAAAATTTGCATGTTAGCCACATATAGTCCACCATCTTAAGCTATGACAGGGGGATGTCAAAATATAGAGAACTTCAGCAGGTGGCATTTGAGTGCTACAGTCATTATTTACTATTCAAAATAAATCAAAATTACCCATTCTGATATGATCACTACTAATGTGAATAAATACCAATAGATGCATGCATCCAGATGCTTGTAAATATCTATAGTATCTATTCAAATTGCTAGGTATTCAAAACAAAATGCTAATAAATGTCTATATAATAGATATTCCTTCAATCCTATTAAGTCTCAGTAATTTTTAGGATAATATCATACTAATTTAGTGTTCTATATGTCACTTTAGTTTGTTTTTTAAGAATCGATACTAATTGCTATCTATGCCCTGGTCTCTGTTAACTGCAAAATAAACCCTGTTTTACTTAGAAATAGTAATCTACTGTGATCACCCTTAAAATCCAAGTCTTTAGTTACAATATTATCCCATGCAAAATAACTCTGTATTGTTTTCAAAAATGGTCCCAAGCACTTCCCAGAAAGCCGAGCCAATTCACTCCGACCCAGAAGACGAGGTAGAAGCATTCTCATCCTCCAGAACCAGACCCTTAGCTTTGAGGAAGTCATCAAATCAAGTGGGTTTTGGAGGGTGTCTCACATGAAATAAGAAGAGCAAAAAGTTGACATTTCTGTTGATTACCTCAAGCCTTTCCTTGGAGACAGGCACGCCATCCGTGGAGATGATAGGGAGTTGAGGAACTAGCCTGTTATTTCGAATGAGAATATCATAATTCCGCGGCCGAGGGATAGTCCACTCATTGTCAATATTGACTAAAACCCGCTCAAGATCACCCAAGATAGAGGCGGTGAAGACCTCTCTACACAGAGCACTTGTTTCCTCATGATTTTTGGTGGAGCTTACAGTCACAGCAAGAAACATGGCGGCCACATCCGTGTTGGCCCTGGTTCTATCTGAATTTGTGAGAAAGTCTGGGCCCAAGATGTTCTCAACCGCATCAATCACTAAGGTATGGGGAAGACGCATGATGCGCTTGAGGCGGTCTCTAGTGATGGCCCCTTCAAAAGCCATTTGCCTCTTTGAACTGCAAAGTTTAATCGGGGTATCCATCACCTGATTTTCCTCAATTCTGGGTCTTTGTAATATTACAAAGCATCTCCTATTAAATCTGAAGCTTTGGTTAGTAGCTGAATGAGTTCATGATGTAAAAGAGCTAAGTTTGCTCATTCTTTCTAAAAACATGCACGCGAAAACCCACTTTGGATGGATCTCATTGGATACAAAATAGTACATATCCTTGAATGATGCGCCGTATGTGGTAAAATCATGTTGAGGAGCCCAAATTAATTTTGGCAGAAGAACAAGCGAGTACGCCTCACACCGAAGCCCTAACATATCATTATTATCAGGATTTTGTGGTGATCCTGCCAGCTATGATGTTCAAGTGCTCCTATTTGTGGGTTTATTAATCCATAATATGAGTACCACCGTCCGCTAGATTAATGATCGGCCTCTGTTCTATGAGTTAAAGGACGTTTGGGCCTCTAGGCGTGGTACTCATGATTAAATGCTAATCCTTAATCTTGATGAGAATTTAATTAAATCAAGTTAAAACTGAAAAGTTCTATAGTTGTTTTTGGCTGAGATAGAGTAAACTTTAAACATGAAAAAAGTATACTGATTAATGATATTGATTCCGGGTTAAAAAATGAATAAATGAGATTATATATATATATATATATATATATATATATATATATATATATATATATATATATATATATATATATATATATATATATCTGGTGTTGTGTGTGTGTGTGTGTATATATATATGAGTTTTTTTAAATATATATGTATATAAAATATCTATTTATATTTATATAAGTATCTGAAGATTATAAGAATAAGTATATGAGTGTCTAAAGTCTTAATATGAGTAAGTTTTGATTTGTTTTTATTTAAGTGTGAGTTTTGGCTAATTGCCATGAGGGATATCTCTGAAATGGTCTCAATCTTGAAATCTATATATATTTGGATATCCAGATTAATATTTATGTAAAATATACTTATTTATAAATAGATTATATATATATATATATATCCCTCCCCATATATATATATATTGTCTGTATTGTATGAATAATTTAAAATATATGTTTATATATAAATTTGTATAATTAAAATATATGATTATATATATATGCGTGAATTAGATGATGATTATATATAATTATGAGTATATATGATTTTAAGTATATGTCTATATATCTTTGTGTTTATATATATAAATGGATCTCTCTATATATATATATACATAGATTAATACATGTGTATGTTGACTTGTCTGATAATTTAACTGGAGGCTTCAGAGTTTGAGAAGGTTTTGATAAAGTTGTTAAGAAAGTTAGACGGTTCCTATGGAGCCATAGATGCTTATAATCAGAGGAATTAGGACAAGGCTCCTGCTAATTTTTGAGTAAGAGCCTCTTATATGACAGCCAACATGTAGAATGGAGACTATTTATGATTAGTTGTAATAATTTTTTAAGGGTTAATGCTAGGAGCTACATGAATTATTGTCTTGCCATCAGCTCCCATGTTAGCGAGGGAGTCAGCTCTTTTGTTGTCTTCCCTGTAAATATGATTAAAGATGACCCTGTCAAATGTTTTTATGTTTGTCATTATTTTTGGCAAGGAGGCATTTAGTTTCCAGTCAAGCATAGCCCTTTTTCTAAGGGCATTGATGATAATGGTCGAATCTCCTTCAATGATAATCCTCTTAATATTAAGTATAATGCCTAAATTTATTCCTATAGCAAGTGCTTGCATTTCTGCTACATTATTTGTACATATACCACAGGGTAGAGCCATAAAGGCCACCTCGTCCCCATTTGAATTGTGGAGGTTGTAGCCCAGACTCGCTCTCCCAAGGTTACCCCTCGAGGCTCCATCAAAGTTTAATTTAAACCATCCACTATTAGGAGGGGTCCACTTACATTCCTTACGTGACAACTAGTTTGATGGAGGGCCTTTACCAATGAAGGGGGGAATCTTTAGACCTTTCCATCTTAGTTTCATTTTTTCATCCCAGTAGGTCATGTTGACCTCTTTGATAATTCAGGGTTTGGTTATTTATTATTTCAACTATGGTGGTTTCAATTTTATTGGTCAATTGATACCATTGCATTTTGTTGTCTTTAAAAATCCTCCTATTTCTTTCCTTCCAGATTTCCCAGATCATGATGGATGGGGCAATGATCCATAAATTTTCAAACATGCATCCTATATTCCGGATTGGCCAGGCATGGAATAGATCAAAAATATTATTAGGAATAGGGGAATACTAGATCAGCTGATTTCTTAACCAGCCCCAGCAATTATGAGCATAATCACAAGTTACCAGGAGGTGATTGGAGTTTTCTTCTTCCTTTTCACATAAAGGGCACCTGCTCGGTCCTTCATATCCAAGTTTCCTAAAGGTGTCAGTGGTGAGAATTCGGTTTTGAATAGCCAACCATGCAAACAGACCTGCTTTCGGAAGGCACCTTTTATCCCAACACAGAGTTAAGGGTAGATTGGAGCGGGGATTATGATTTTTATTTAGCATATGTTTGTAACCCTCCTTTGTTTCATATCTTCCCTTTTTGGATCCATCCCATATCAATTTATCTGTATCAGGAGATAGGGCAACATTTCTTGAGGCTAGGATCTTAGACAAGAGGGATCACTCCTGGGCCGGAATGTTAAGATGATCCATTGATTTCCATATCCATTTTTTCAGACGCCCAATGCTAAATTCTTCCATATAATCTTTTACATGAATACCCCAAAGTCCTTCAAGGGTGGGTATGATTGTATTGAAATTATGAAGAGTGTTGAGGGGGGGATAGGCTCCCCAGGAGTCTCTCCAAAAAAGGGTATCCTGTCCATTGCCAATGCACCAAGTTAGCTTGTCTAATATGATGCTTCTACAATCTTGCATAAAGTTCCAGATTCTAAAGCCCTTAGGGGGGTGAGAAATCCTGAAGATGCATATAGGATCTAGGTTATGTAGATATTTGTTAAATAGGGTGCGTGCCCATTTAGCATTGGGGTTAGAATACATACGCCAAACTAACTTAGCCCCCAATGCTTTGCTCTGGATGAAAAGGCCTTTGATGCCCAGGCCTCCCATCTCCTTAGGTAAGCATATCCTATCCCAGGAAATCAATGGAAGTCTAAATTTGTCTTCAGAGCCTTGCCAAAAAAAAGTTCTTATGTGTTTTGTAATCTCCTTCCTCTTGGATGTAGGGAGATCCATACATGAGAGTTGGTAAATAGGCATAGCCAAGAGGACCGCCTTGATCATAGTGGCCTTCCCCGCAGAGGATAGCCATTTCCCTTTCCATGAGGATATTCTATTTGTAATTTTGGAGACAACCTGATTCCAGAGATTGGAAGATCTAGTACCTTTGTCTATGGGGAGTCCCAGGTATTTACATGGCAATTCTCCTACTTTATATTGAAGGATTTTAAGAATTCTCATTTGTAGTTCTTTATTTGTGTTAAAGAAGGTTATATTAGACTTCATAGTGTTAATTTCTTGACTAGAGATGCTGGTGTAGCTATTCAATATTTTTTTAATTGTTTTTGCCTCAAGAGGGCTGCTTGACCTAAACAACATGGTGTCATCAACAAACTGTTCAAGGGTAATAGGCTCCATGTTAGAGGTGATTTTAATACCAGTTAGCTGAGCCTTTTCTCTGGCCCAATTTATTACTCTCCCTAGTGATTCTGCCATTATAATGAAGAGAAAGGGGGAGAGGGGATCCCCTTGTCTGAGGCCTCTAGAAATTTCAAAGAAGCCTTATGAGGCCCCATTGACTAGAATTGAAACCCTAGGTGTAGCAATACATTCAAAGACCAAATTAATCCATTGCTTATTAAACCCAAAAGATTCCAGACATTTGCAAAGAAAGTGCCAATCTACTTTATCATATGCTTTTTTAATATCCAATTTAATCAGCATACTTGGTGCTTTATTGTTTTGTATTGTATGGATAGCTTCCTGAGCAATGATTATACCATCATAAATGGATCTATTAGGCACAAAACCTGTTTGTTCCTCACTAATTATTATGGGAAGGAGGGTAAGTAATCTATTTGCCATTGTTTTTGTGAGTAATTTATAGAGAGTGTTACATAAGGCTATTGGGCGATAGTCCTCAAAACTATCCACAATCTCCTTCTTTGGGATTAAGGCTATGAAGGTATTGTTAAGTTCTTTGAGAATTTTCCCTAAATTTCTCATCCCTTCTAAGGCCTCAGTAATTTCCATGCCCATGAAGCTCAACATTTTTGAAAAAAGTGAGCAGGGAACCCGTCAGGACCAGGAGCCTTATCTGGATCCATTTGGAATAAAGTTGATTCTACTTCTTCCATAGTTAGTTTTTTGTTAAGCATTAGGTTATGTTCTTTTGAAATTATTTTTGGGATGTTTTTTAAAAAGTCACTCTCCTTAGTCCATTTGGAGCCCTCCCTATTGTTAAGGATAGTCTCAAAATACTCCACTGTAGCTCTAGCAATTAGCTCAGGATTTTTAGTAAAGTCCCCTAATACCAATTTGATCTTGTTGATTCTATTTATAGTTCTATGATGTTTTGTTCTATTATGAAAGAAACTTGTATTTCTATCACCAGCCTCAAGCCAGTGATCCCTAGATTTCTGTTTCCAATAAATTTCTTCACGAGCTAAGATTTCTTCATACCGAGCCAAATTGATTTTTTCCTTTTGATATAAGATGTTATTCATCCCATACTTGATCACCTCTTCATTGATAATCTCCATCTCCTTCTCAATCTCTGTTTTTTGTGAAAAGATATTGCCAAAGTGTTCTTTATTCCAAATTGTTAATTGTTGCTTAATCTTTTTAAGTTTGGTTACTACTTTGAAAGTCTTGGAACCTATTACTTTAGTTTCATTCCACCAATTTTCAATAAGTTGTAATAGATTTTCATCTCTGAGCCACATCTTTTCAAAGCGAAAGGGAGTTTTTGTTGGTTTTAGTGCTTCTATTATTATTAATTGGACCGGGAAATGATCCGATCCAGAGAGTGGGAGGTCAGAGGTTTCAGATTACTGTGTCAGATTTCCACACAGGAAGAATCTATCAAGTTTTTCTGCAATGTTGCAGAAGCCTTATCTTCTATTATTCCAGGTGAAGGCTTCGTTCCTGGCTTTTAATTCCAGCAAGTTACATTTATGCGTCCAGTTCCTGAAATCTAAGCATGACTGAGTCATTTTGTTATTGCCACCCCACTTTTCTTTGGGGTCCAAAATTGCATTGAAATCCCCACCAATTAGGTAAGTTTGTTCATTATCGCTTAGAAGGAAATTCTCAATTTCATCCCAGACTTGTTTTTTTGCCTATGTTTGGGTGGGGCCATAAACATTAATTATAATGAAGTTTAAGTTACTTTTGATGCTTAAAACCTTTCCACACATCCAATTCGGGTTCTTCCTTATAAGTTTAAAGGAAACTTGCCTAGGGTCCCATATGATGGCCAGTCCACCAGATGCTCCATAGGTAGTTTGACCCTCAAGTTCTCTGATACCTATTTTTCTCTTTAAGTTTGTTAATTCACTATTATTTAGTTTGGTCTCCTGTATTAAGAATAATTTTGGGTTGTATTTGGCAATGCATCATTTTAAGATACACTGCTTGTTAGGAGCATTCATGCCCCTAACATTCCACGTGAGGAGTTTCATAGTTCATTGGGAAGGATCTTCCCCTTCCCTGCCTCAAAAAGGTTAGTAATTTTAGTCTAACCCACCGCACTTCCAGCCCTGGTGAGCAATTCAGAAATGGATTTCCTCCCCCGCTTTTTTAGGTCAGTGGCAAAGTCTGGGGGGGAGCATTACTCCATGGTGTTAGCAATCCTCAAGCATTCCATTTTTTCATTTGCCACAACACCAAAGGGGGGATTGGCCATATCCTCAGTGTCAAGTTTGCGTAACTCTCTGGCTAACAATGTTTTCTGTAATGCAAGTTCTTCCTCATCAACTATCTCATCAATAAATAACTCAATGAGGTCATCTGTGACAGAGTTGCCAACATACTCAAGTATACACTTATCTTCTAGTTCTCTTCTTGCATCCGCACCCATATCCTCAATGCTGTTGTCTGTGATGTGATTTTTTCCCTTTTTGTTCTTTCATTTTTTTCTTTTTCCTTTGCCTTTTTTGTTCTTATTCTTTTTCTTTTGTTTTAGACCTATAACCCTATCTTCTGTGATTGAAGCAAGGTTGCTTAGTGTTTTATCTTCCTCCAATGTGATCTTATTTTGAGCTGGTAAAGCCTCCTGGTCAATGGGGTTGGTCTCAAAAATTAGGGAGCCATTAGTTGATCCTTCGTCGCTTAAATTTGTGGGAGCCATGTCGGCTACTGGTATAGAATTCTATGATAAACTCTGTTTATTCGCAGTAGCTATCCTCCTATGTTCCTCTACTGGTTCAATAAGTGTGATTTCATTTCTTTTACTTTCTGTTTTTCTATGTGTGTTTTTTGATTCCTTAGCCCCAAGATATTGTTTGTTAAACAAAAAACTGCCCATAGGGTTGAATTTTATGTTCAACTCCACCTCCTTCATTGCCTTTTGGCATATTTTCTTTGACTCCTGAAAAGGGGGAATTACAGTCCTTGGAATGAAGTCTTCCACGAGGATCTCTGGTTTGATTTCATATATTGAATGGTTTGTGATAATTTTGATGGGATCAAATGTTGATTTTCCTATCTCAGCATTGGCTAGAATTTTAATATCGGAGGATTCCAGATAATTAACCTCCAAACCCTCAAAACCTCCTAGAAAATCTCCTAATTTTTTAAGGACATGACTATGGATTAATTCTACCGGCATATTAGGAAATCGAAACCACTTTGGAACCCTAAGTTTCTCAACGTCTTTAAAGGAGAAATTAGGTTTCCAATTAAAAAATTTGAAGCAATAGCCCTTAAAATATCTATGATTATTTTTAAGTAAATTGTTTTTAAGATCCGCAGTATTGCAATTGATAAATAAAAAATTGTTCTCTAAGCTCGTGATACTTATCTGATTTCCCATGAAGGATTTCAGCCATTGCTGGATCTTAGAGGTCGAAGCGCCATAACTGAACCATTTGCCAAAGAGCCCACGAGCATTGTAACATTCCCACAATTCATCGGTATGTTTGTCACTTATAATCATAATATTATCTATATTGACGTCGGACAACTTTTGAATGATTAAAGGACATTGCTTAAGGTAAAAATTGTCCCTTCTTCTGGTGGAGAAATTTGAGATAAATGAGGAGGGTTTTCTAACCCCTAGTTTGGTTATGTTTGCTCCAGAAGCCACATTATCATGGTTCCAAGAGAGAGACTTTGTCCGCAAGAGAGGAGATCTTTTTTTATTAGGGCACCCAGATGACAATATAACCCTTGAGTTATTGAGGAGAGCCTCCTTCTTCTTAGATAAAGTAATTCCCTGAATTTTACAAGGAGACCCTACCGTTCTCAGAGTTTGCTTCTAGACATTCATTGTCGGAGAAGCGAAGGGGCCTTCTGATTGTTTTATTGCAGGGAGTCGGTCAGTCGATGCCCCCAGGGCCCTTCTGCTAATTTCATTGAGCTTTAGAGTTGTTAAATTAGCCCCTGTAGCTTCTGGGATTAGGGCATTGAAATAATTCTCCAAGCGGGTAGCACTTTCTTGGGCCTCCAGAGGAGAAAAACTGTTCTGCCATTGTCCAAGATACCTCCCCTACCCGTAGAGATGTCGTGGGGGTTTCACAGAAAAGTTTTTGCTTTTCGCAGTTGTTTTCACATTCTTCATTCTTCTTTTTTTCGTATCATTTACAATTATCTTTATTATTTACATACAATAATTTTTTAATACAGATAAAAACACATATTAAAAGGACACAATACATAAAAGTTGTTATTATTTGTTTAGATTAGTTCTAAAGTAAAATAAACTAAATTTGTGTCATTAGGTCTAGAGGCATTCTACAATGATAACAAGTGGTGAAGTATAAAAGTGTGACTATGTTAATAAAAACTCTTACCTTTTATTTTAAATTTGAAATCATTTAAATACTTAAATATTAAAATTTTAAATATAATATTTTGACAAGTGTCACGTAGTGGCGAGTACTTGTTGTATATTGTAGTAGAAGTAGCAAGTATAGTAGTAAAAATCATAAGTATAATATAATAAGTATATTATAGTAGAAGTAACAAGTATATTGTAGTAGAAGTAATAAATATACTAAAATAAGTATTGAGTAGTATAGTTGGTTAATTCCATAATTTATTAAATTAGTCTAATTAGAGTTGCAAACTTCAATTTCAGATGCGTATCAAATTTGTAATAATGAAAATTAGTTATATTATAAAAAATATTTTTTAATTCAAAAGTATTTGGTTCATAGATAATTTTTAATATATATCAAATCTAAAACTAAACGCTTTTTGTAAATCTTAATTCATTATTCTAAATTAAATTGATAATAGTTATAATTTAATTGATTTATCTATAATTTATGTCAAAGTTTTTTTATTTCTATAAAAAATTTAAATACGAAAAAATAAAATAAAAATCATTAAATTTTAAATCCATTAATTCAATTTAAATTATATTATAAATTTCACATTATAATAATTTAATTTATAAGTCTTAAATTAAATAGAAAATAAAATTGCTTTAAAAATTAATTTATGATTTTTAAAAATAATATAAAAAATTATAATAATAAAATAATTCTCATTGATTTTAAAATTTATAAATATATTACAATTAATTTTTAACATAAAAGTAAAAATCATCGTGAGTATCTAAAAAGGCAATAATTTAATGATTCCTTTGTATAATAGGCAAAATGATTTTGGCCAATCAAATAATAATAATAATAGTAATAATAATAATAATAATAATAATAATAGTTAATTAGAAAAGTGAAATTCATTGCAATACTAGCATGCTAACGAGAAGTGTTAATAATAAATAAAAATTAAAAAAATTAAATGAAATGGTTTTTTTTTTGTTTGTGTTGTTCAAGTGGGAATCCCAACGGATTTGTCTCACGCCGAAGTTTTTTATCGGCCGGGAAATTTCTCCGTTCTCTGGTTTCCGTTCGGCAGAGGCAGCAGGATGGTAGAAAAGGTTGCAAAGTACGGCTTTAAACTCGTCGTTTGCATTTGCTGCAACGTCTCCAAAGCTTTTCGAACAAGGTCATTTTGTGCGTACCCTACAATCGAGGTATTCCACGAAATCACACTTCTTTGGAGAATTTCATCCAACGGTATAGTTCCCCTGAATGGTGAATGCTTCCGCATTTTGCGTACATGTCTATCAGGGCATTCGCAACTACATCATCTGATAAAATCCCCCTTACCACTATGCTTTGATGGATGTCTATACCCTACTCCAAAGCTCTTATTTTGGCACGGGCTGGGAGTCTGCTGGAGAAGGTGAATGGATCAGGTTGGACACTTGTTGATTGCATTTCCTGAAATGGCAATGCGGTCGAGAACAGTGGTGAGACAATTGAGCTTTTTGTTTAGTAGATACACAACCATTCACAAATTCTTCCATGGCTACATGAAAAGACAACTGCACAGAATTTTCATTGTTATAAAAGGAAAATAATACTTTGCACAGGTTATGGACATCCATCAAAGCTTAAAGGATAGAAGAATTGTGTCAAAATGTTGTCGTTACCGCTGCCCTGGTTGACATGTATGCCAAAAGTGGAAGCGTAGACACAGCACATGATCTGTTTGAGAAAATGCCTCAAACAAATGTGGTCACTTGGAATGCTATGATTGAAGGATATGTACTCCATAGATTTGTTGAAATGGCTTTAGAAACTTTCATGGAAATGCAATTGGCAGATGTAGAGCGAAATTCCACAATCTTTCCAAGCATCCTCCATGCTTTTGCCAAAAAGGGAGCCTTGAAACAAGGCATGAACATCTATCAAAGCACAAAGGATTGTAGAATTTCGTCAGATGATGTAGTTGCAACTGCCCTGGTTGACATGTATGCCAAAATGGGAGTTCGACAATAGAGCTTTGATATCCATCAAAGCATAATGGTTGGGGGAATGTTTTCGTAGACATATATGTTAAATGTGGATGTGTTTGCTTGGTGGCTTTAGAGCACATAATATTAAAAATAGATAATAAATATTTTAAAAGTTTTAGATCATGAACAATACAAGTCTTTGTAATATTGGAAAACATTATACCATTACAAATCATGTAAATTACATACTTCGATTTAGAAGAATGATCATTTTAAAAGAATGACAAACAATAGTCATTAAAAAATTGCTCAAATAAAGTGAAAAACTTGTAATCGTTGAATTATTTAAAAAATGAATATTTATTTTCATTCATACTAGATAATCACTATAATCTATTTGTAAGTATTTTGGTGGATTGTTTAATTTATATTTAGTTTAACTTTAATAAATTAAATAATAGTATATTTAATTTTAACAAATTTGATAAATTCATGTAAGTACCTTATAATTTTCATTAATTTTATTTACCAACTTAGATTTTATAGGAATATTTTTAAGTTTAATTGGAATTGGATATGTAAGTTTGATTAAAAAATTGATATGATTTATATATAATATTATAATGTCTTAAAAATAATAATAGAAATGTTATTCTAATGTCTAAAAAATATAATTAGTGATTGTTAAATTATTTTATAGTCATATTTAATTAATCAAATTCGTCTTGGAATTGGAGGTTCCCTATGAGAATGTGATATTGCAATAGTTGTTATTTTTTAGGGTTGCATGAAATTTTGGCATTTTAAATTTTTTTGAGATTTGTTGATTTGTATGGGAATGGGCTCTAATTAAAAAAATCCTAATGGTGAAATAGCATATTCTTTTTGTGTTTGTTTTAATTAAAGTATTTTAATTAATTATTATATACATATATCATATCACTCGTTTTCAAATATTGGTTTCAATTTTCAAATCTACTTTTCATCATCCTTGGGGACTTGATTCAAATCTTTTACAAGTTTTACACTTCATATTCAAAATGTATCTCATCAATTTTCTTATATTGATCATTATAAGGCAACTTAGTGCATATTTTTGTTAATTTGTGTATTATTGTTGCACTTAAAGACATTGATTGTTTATTCATTTTGAAATGAATGCTGGAATGTGGAAGAACATATAGGTCAAATGTCTATAAAGTCAATTTTGCATTGTTTTCTTTTAACATCATCTTAAGTATCATTGCATTCTTGTTTCTTGTCTTTGATATTGCACTTAGAGCTATAAAGTTGCCCCGCTAGAGATTTGACTAGAGAGAAAATGGTCCTCATAACTAAACATATTCCCTAAAGGTGTAATGCCCCATTTTCTATTGGAGACATTAATGAACAAAAGACAATTTAACATTTTTTTTTTCAATACAAAGGTGGCATTAAACAAGCCACATAACACTAATACATACACAAAGTGTCATAACATGTGACAAAATTCTTGGCATGGACATGTATGCATGATACATGGTAATGCAAGTAGGAGAATTCACCCTACCTTTGGAAAAGATACTAAGGTTGAACTAGAAACTCTTTCAACTTGTCACGAATCGTTTTATTTAATATTGTACAATTTAAAGATGTAATGTGATTTTGAAATTTAAAATAGATTAGATCATTCATAATCTAGTATGAGGAAATATAGTATGCTTTTTACTCCTGCAATTGATGTGAAATTCGACATTTAATATTCTTGTGGGTTTGTCAATACTGATAAAATTTTGAGTGCAAGTAATGCAAGATGAGGTGAAGGAGGTCGAAGGCAAGAACACGAATCAGGTAGAATTTCTTTTAACTGAACGACTTCGATGGAAAAGGGAATCTTTCGCACACCACATTAGGATTTATATTTGCATCTTGAAAGATGGATGATTTAAATGATCTTATTGAGTGTTTGTTCAAATTGAAATGATGAATTTGGAATGAGTAGTAGATTGATTTAAATAATTATACATGTGCATTGATTGCATGAAGTGAGTGGCGATTGAATTGAATTTAAGTTGCATGAGTAATGGTGAAATATTAAGCTTTATGGTTAAAAGAGATAAAATGTGTAGATGATTCGAAAACGAATATCGACCCTAGGTTTTTATGTCCTTCTTATTCAGATATGTATAATGTATGGAAAAGCGTACTAATAAGTACTTTTGTAAATTGGTCAATAATATAAAATGTATATGTATATAAGAATTCAATCATATACATTTATCAATATCCAATTATAGTGAAATTTGATTTCATCAAGACTTTTGTTTATACATGTACATAATCATTTGAGATCAAAAATATATACGCATTATATACATGTGTATATGAATTCTAATGATAATTCAATCACAGACTTATAGATAAGAGTGTAATTATCAAATATGTAAATAGGTTTGAGGAATTAAACTATTTTATAAAACTCCATAATATATATATATATATATATATATATATATATTGAATATTTAATTATGCTTAAGTGATTATTTTCTTATTTTATGATCATGACCATTCGAAATAATGTATTTATGAAATTAAATTAGGTAATGGAAATCCGATATATATATTTAATCAAAGAAAAGATTTATCAAAGAATTTATTCAAAAAAAAAGTTTAATGTTTAATATTAATGAAAAGTCATTTATAAATTATAAAACAAACCATATTACAAATATAATATTATATATCACTTTATTAAACAAGTTAATAAAGGTGGCAAGTTGAAATGGTAGTCGACCATTTGAAGCCAGAGGAAGAGCCACTTTGGTCGGTTTGTTAGCAGCCTTCCTCCACCCACGGTAGTCGCTGTCAAAGCCTTTAAACGCAGGTCAAAATGGTGGGAGGCAAAGTTGTTTAAGGTAGGCGTAGCTTAAGGGAGATACCACCGACTACCACTACTCTTATTAAAACGTAAATAATTGTAAAACACATAAGCCACGATATCTATCTTAATCGACATATATAAACAGAACTTAAATTGATTTAGACTTGGTATGCAACGTGTCTCTGCGGTGGATAAGCTGAAGTCGATAGATTCCATGCAGCAATCAAGCTCCCACTGAAACGGTTGGAAGTTTTAACAATAAGACTCGAACTTGCCACAAAACTAGGATGGTATTTAATTCATAAGACTGCGTGGAGATTATAGTTACAATCACATGACAATAGAAATAGTGGAACAGTAAATAAGACCCAGAGGATAGTAGCAAACATAGCCAAAGATTAGAATAAATAGACGTATACACACACTCATTTTTTTCATTCTTTCTCACAAAAGATTAGAAGAGCGATAACTTCTTGAAGGGAGGGTTAGAATAGTTTGATAGAGAGAAAGAATAGTTTGAGATAGAGGAAGAATAGTTGGATGTAGAGGAAGAATAGTTGGATAATATCGTGGAGATTGAGCGATAGAGAGATAATTGGATAGAGATAAGAATAGTTGGAGAGAAAGAGAGACTTGCGATCAAGGCGTGGAATCATTTGATGAAGAATGACAAGGTCAAAAGCTTACAATCCACTCTAAGTTTCCAAGAGGTTAGAATCCTTTGTTTATGTTTTATTTTATTTGTTAAATTTGGTATAAAATGTGTAGAAATGGAAGTTTAGATAATAGATATGTACGTCCAAATGGGTATCAATTATTAATATCGTATTTGAAATGCTTTGTAAACCATTGTGGAATAGAAGAAAAGAATTTAGAGAAAAGATGTTAATATCGTATTTTGCACAAAAATAATTAGTTTTAATTCTATTTTTAGAATGTGTTTGCGTACTTTTGGTTACATATGAGATTAATTTCATACATGTTTAACACCTTCTTTGTATGTACTTTATTTTAGACGAAAGATTGATTTTAAGATTACTGCTTATAAAAGTTTATCGTTTTCCAAAATATGAAAGATTGTCTTCGATAGATATATTAGACAAGTAATAATTAGTAAACAAAAATGATATCTCTATTTTTGATTAAAAGAAAAATTGTATTCTCAAATAGAATTTGTGTTTGAGGGAATCAAGCTAGGGTTAAGCTTGAGTTGGAAAAAATTACCTTTCGGGACGGGTGTCAAATGTGGATGTTTTAGGGAGAATAGTTGTTTTTTCCAACTATTATTTTGTTGTGCATGGCATATACTCAGTCGAGTTATTGTTTGAATTATCCATAGAAAAAGATGGAAATTCCTTATTTATACTCTCTACCACATCCTAGTATGATAGCAAATGCTTGTTTCTTAGAATGAACTAGGAAAAATGAAAATGCATATATTATCTATGCATGCACCAGATTCCCTCTTGCTTTCGAATTCTTTGGTTAAACCAATTCGTGCAGGATCGAATATTCTTGATTGACCAAGAATTCCGGGGAAGCGTAAGCTTCAAGGTTGGGCGGAAAAAGCGCCTGATTCTTGTTCTCGTCTGCATTCAAAAGACAGAAGGAAGCGACTCAAACTAAAGATCGACGGATGCATCTTCTTGTATATTCTTAAGGCAAATTGGAAGCCTAAGTAGGAAATAAGAACTTCTTAGTATTGGATATTGTATTATTCATGTGCATTATTATGATATATTTGAAGTTTGCTTATATCTTGTATAAAATATGCTTAGAGATTGAAATTTTAAGTTTATTTATGAATAAAGAGTAGTTTAGGGTTAGATCTTAGATTGACGTCTTTACACAACTGTCAAGAGATCTTTCATAATAGACCCATGCAGGAATATTTTTCACCTCCCAATTATATTACCATCATCAAGAGCAATAGATGATTATGTTACTCTAGGCAATCCTCAAGCTACAAGAAGATTATGGATACAATGCTATCAAGATCAAAATTCACACACATACAAAATATACATGACAATACTCTCACCCAAATTAAACACATATTATTCAAAGTATATTTTACTATCGACGTAACCATTGCACTTCCTTTTGATACAAGTACTAATTTTAAGATGACTAAATTCACTCCATCCATCCAAACACCACATTGCACATTTCTCTAGCTCCCCTTTTCCAATGGCAATAAAAACCTTTTCAATACCCTTCTCAAGAGTTCCCCCATGTTGGCGCACACAACAAACTCGTTTCGAGCTCCTCTCACACAAATTTATACAAAGAATAAGTTCTGCAACTCTGAATTTGGTTAACAGTTTGAAATGCCCTGCTTCTAGGTTCTGGTGAATCAAAGGGACCTCGACATTGAGCTCTTGTTCAAACAGAGATATCATTTTAACTACACGGAAAACCCTCATTTCGTCTGGTGATTTTAGGGCCTGCTCAACGAGCACCTGACGAAGCTGCTGCATTAATGGAGAAGACAACCCTGCAGGATCTTCTATGTAAGTGAAAACAGGGAGCTTATCAATGACATGTAGGAGCTCCTTTTCACAAAACCGAGTGGGCCAATAGCAGACTCTCTATTATTGAATATAGGGTTTTCCTGGCTGCCTAGCAAACCCCCTATTTTATGTCGCCATGGAAATTTTCTTCCAGATGGCGAAGATCAATAGCCTGCCACAGGGCAATCCAGTATGTGGACAACATGAGCTTGAGAATTTTGATGGCTTTTGTGGTCTTTTTGGCAAAGACGAGGTCCACAGAGTTTACATCCTAGTTGTGATACTCTGCACTCTGGACATGGTTTGTTACAGGGTTTGAAAGATACTATATTTCGAAAGTATAGGAGGCCATGGCGATCTCTGCGCCTTTGAGATTGTAGTCCAGGCTAGGGTTTTTACCACCAAAAAGATTGGACAGTAGGTCGTTGCAGTAATCGTTTACCAGCTCTAAGAATTGGGCTAACATGAGCTTGGCAATGGCAGCCACCGCCAAGAGAAGATTGTCCATGGAGACACCGATTGATGTCCCTTGAAAGTAGTCATTGTGTAGGGCTTTGTCTCATATTTCTATAGCAATAAACTCTACACATAATAAAGTGGTTTTTTTTTCTTCCAAAATTGAATTTTACAGTCGCACAAATCAATAGAAAAAAATGGTATGTTATAATTATTTAAAATAAAAGTCAGTCAATGGGCCTTTGGTCTATTGATGAAGTTGAATGGCTTGAAATGAGTCCTAGAGATCAAGCCTTATTGAATGCAAGGCTCCAACATCATAAGAGATGAGGTCGGGATCGTCCTCACTGGCCCTGGCAACTCATAGAATTAGGTTAGGCAATTTTCTCTATTCATTGTTAGCGGAAAATATACGGAGTTCTGCATTTGTCAAAAGGGAAATAAGACAAATGCTATTAATCCTGATGGGGACAAAACTGGTCGCAGGATTGTATCGAATGTCAATAAATCTGGCATAGCAGAACACAAAACAGATGATTCAACAGACAATTGCAATTCTTCGCAAGACCAGTGCACTCTTCAAAAATAGCACACCTTTGTAAAATTTGAATGACATTAATTAATCTGTTTTTATTTATCATGTTAAGTAGTGATATTTAAACTAAAAAATCAGTGGATAATACCAACAATATGAACGCAACAGATTCCAAGTTTAATGTTTTCAAGCATGTGGATTCACACTCACGTTATACAATTGATTTATCCTTCTTTTTTCAACTGCATTGATGAGGTCTATAATAGTTTTGCAACATCTGGGTGATCCCAATATTTGTTGGGTAGAGATCCAGAGATGAAATTACCACGGTGAAGGATCGTTTTGAGGAAGTGGATCCCTCATTGGAAAAAGTTATAACTCTCAAAATTGTAAGGAAGCTTCTAAAATCGTATTTTTGCGATGGGATTAAACAAATGTGAAATTCCTTAATGATTCAAAGAGCATGGTTTAATCATGAGATCGACTTCAATAGAATAGTAACTTGCATAAACAATGGAAATTGTAGAACTAAAAGTCGATATCATTTACCTATGATAAAATCTTATGAGGATTCATATATGGTAGAAAAAGAGACTTTTGAACTAAAAGTCGACATCATTTACCTATGATAAAACCTTGTGACGATCTAGATATGATAGAAAAGAGACTTTTGAACTAAAAGTCGACATCATTTACCTATGATAAAACCTTATGAGGATCCAGATATGGTAGAAAAGAGACTTTTGAATTTTGTTATATGTAATGTAGGCTCCTCCTTACTCAAGTCTCCTCCAAAAGTACTCTTACTAATATGCTCATTTAGAAATCTTCATTGACCTCAGAATCTAGTTAGTATAGCTTCTTATAGTGTTGTAGTTGTTAAAATGATAAAGTAAAGGTAGCTTTTAGGTTCCGACCAAGTGAGCATACTAATTTGGTGTATGAAACCATTCATATTATGAGCATTTGACATGGGATTGTCCTTTTATCTATCTTGCATACTGACATTTTGGTGTGGAATTTGAAGACTTTCTTAACCCACTTGAATTTGCATTCACAATTTCACGGTCTTTCGGACTATAAGGTCTCAAGGAAATATATGAATGTTCAAAACATACCTCTTTTATTACTTAGTGTTTCTTCTCTATGAAATTTATTTCTTTTGTGGCTAGAATTTTCAAAGGAAAATGGTTCAAATATATTTGTGTGTAGTTCAAATATGTTTTGTCTAGCTTTGGCTTAGATTATGCTAATTCTTTTTTTCTTATAAGAATTAATGATATCAATAGCAAATTCAGAATCTTAGAATTGAGTGTAGGATAGATCGTATTCATATGAACTATAGAGTCAATTTGGTAGATAGAGTCATCCAAAGATACCTTGAGAAAATATGAACTATAGAGTCAATTTGGTAGATAGAGTCATCCAAAGATACCTTGGGAAAATAAGATGTGTAGAACTGAGTGTATATTAAGATCTAACTCACATGAACTAATAGTGAATTTGGCAGATGGGGTCATCCAAAGATGTCGTGGGAAAATAGAATTTGAATGGTGTTTAATTTAAATAAAGCAGGAGAATAAATGTGCTTTCTATTAAGTTACATGTATTGGGATCAATTAGACAAGCATTAGAAAGAATAAATTAGTACATGAAACTTTAGTTCAAGACAATCAAGCAAAGGCTAGAGAATTTATCATAAAGCTCATCTATAAAAGAAAATAGTTAAATTTGAGAGATTCTGCTGACAAATTGACCTAAAGAACATAAGGAACTTAAAAGTCATCATCACATTCATATGTCATTATGATTTCAACATATATGTAAATAAATCATTCCTTGGATATTGAAGTTTTGTGTACATGTGTTTATGCTCTTACATACAACTAGTTGTGTAATTCCTTATTGTAGATCTTGATAATAAGTTTGTGTTCTTGTTTGGTAATGATAAAATTAGGAAAATCATGTCAAGGAAAGAATGTAGTATCCCCTAGTAATGGCACAAATAATAGACATAAAATATTTATGCAACAATTGTACTTTTTTAATATTTTTTTGCTAACGACATACATTCAAAGAGAACTCTACCATTCCATTACAACTTAATGGCCACTTCTAGCTTACAAACTCTATATTAACTAAAATGTACTACGGTTGAGGCAAAAATTAGGAAAAGATTGTCAAGGAAAGAATGTAGTATCCCCTACTAAAGTCACAAATAATGGACACAAAATAGTTACACAAAAATTCTACTTCTATATAATTTTACGCTAATGACATACTTGGGATGAGTCCTCTAAACTCCCACACTTAGCATAAATATGGAAAGCCTTGTGTATTGATGAAAGAAGTGCCAATATACAAATTCCCAAAAGAAAAACTCGCCAAAACCATGACAAGCGACTCAATTTGAGGTTTCGAAAAAAATAATAACAAGGGTTTCCATGGGGCAAAACACCATTCTTTTTTATCCATGACTTCACCTTCTACAACCATTTGGATTTTCAATGTGTAGATATGATACTAAAGCAATATAATTGATGTAGTAGTTGTAAAGGATATAAAGATAAGAAATACTTAAAAGTTGAAAAATGTTTCAAAAACTGTGCTTTCTTTTTGAAAGCGTATGTGAGAAGACATCACGATTCATTGAGGAACTGGAATTTTTGTGATGTTTCAAGAAGTGTCATTGCTTTTTGAAATTTGTGTGTAGCTAAAATGGACGCTAAATTGTATGATTTGAGAAGAAGTAATGATTCAAGTAGGAGGTGGACTACTTTTTGTAGTGGTTCATGCTGGACTTTTTGTGAAGTTTCAAAAAGTGTCATTTCTTTTTGAAATTTGTTTCTAGCCAAACTGGACTCTAAGTTGTATGATGTGAGAAGACCTGTGATTCAAGGAGGAGGTGGACTATTTTTTGCAGTACTTCATTAAGCAACATCAACATGATTAAGTCTATATATTATTGAGGTTGATAGTACAAGATTTGGTATGATTTTTGAGCTGTGATAGTTGTCAAGAGGATATCTAAGCATTCCACAACAAATGTATTCAATGTTTAACCCTAATGCTATTTAAACTTTATTTGTAATATAGCCCTAACCCTACTCTCAACCCTAAGTCAAATGTTTCTTCTTTAATCATCCTAATTGATACCCAATCCCATTTAACCCTAGCCTAACCTAACCTTAACCCTAATACTAACCCTAATTATAATGAAAATCCTTATTCTAGTTTTAATCTTAATTAAACCTGAACTTAAACCCTAGTGCAACCTTAATGCTAATTGTAACCTTGATACCAAAGTTTATTCTATAAGTTTAACACTAACCCTAACCCACAATCAATTTCTAAAATTAATCATTTTCATAAATTGTAAAAAAAAAAGAATTATATTTGTGCAACTTGGGGTTTTAAATTAATTTGCATCCATTCATGTTTAGTTTTTCACATTTCAAAATCAATT
This sequence comes from Cryptomeria japonica, assembly GCF_030272615.1. NCBI lineage: Eukaryota > Viridiplantae > Streptophyta > Pinopsida > Cupressales > Cupressaceae > Cryptomeria > Cryptomeria japonica. Next base: position 203,763,821 of record NC_081409.1, read on the forward strand.
TGTTTATATTACAAATATTCATTTTTAATAGAGGCAATATTTATTCTCTATGATTTTTCTACCTTCCAATATATTATTCAAAGTATATTTTCTATCAGTGCTACAACCATTGCACTTATTTTTGGTGCAAGTGCTAGTTTTAAAGAATAAAGGAAATTCAAATGGATTGAAAATAGAAAAACAACAAGAGATAAGAAAACTTCCAAATTCCATCGGCAAGGTATAAGCATTCTTTTCCCTCTTGAGAATGTACATGCTCTAAGTATCAAAAGTAATGTTTGTCCTTATGTGAAAAAATAGACCAATAGGAAAACCATTTTAAAATAGTGATAATAAAGCTAACTATAGTGGACTAAATAGGAAGAATAGTAGAAGAACCTGCACACTACTAAGAAACATAACAGTAAGAATCATGAATCTAAAGAGGCATTATTGTCAACATTTAGAAAATCACAAGTGTGCTAATATCTCGAATAGGACAATCCTAGTCATTTTCAATATTGAAACCTTAATGTAATTTCAATTACAATTTGTGTAGAAAAAAATCAACCTAATTTCCTTCCTTTCTAGTATAGTTCCACATAACAACATTGAAACCATGAATGGGGATGTATGTCTTTCTTACACTCATTAAGTTGTCATCACTTGAAGTTAGACCTAGAAGGACTTTCTTTTGAAATGATCAACCAAGGTTTTAGAATCAAATCTCAAAGTAATATATTATAATTCATTTTCTTAGCATGCAAAAGAGCTTGGGAAATAGAAATAGAATTTAAAAAATTATTAAAACTAACACCAAGACTACCTACAAACTATAAATTGACAATACCATTATGATCACAAAAAACATATCCCATGCCATTGTTTCTAAGGTTGTCTTTTTAAGCTCCATCAACATTAATTTTAGCCAATTCTAGAGGAGGGTGTTCCCATTAAGTAAGTTTATAATATTGAGGGTTATTATTAGAAGAGGTATCTACAAGGGTGATGCTATAGGAATATCAAGTCTAAATAGAACTCTAAATTTCAACCAAGAACTCCAATGATAATCTTGTACCCAAAATTGACAAGTTTCTTTTAGATTGGTCATTATTCTACCTCAAACCTAATTGATATGCCTTGTTGTACCATTAAAAATCCTTTGATTTTGCTCCCACCAAATATTCTAGTAGATCAAACTAAGACCAATATCATGTAAAATAAATTAAGGGCCTCGAGCTTGAAACAAGGTCACAACTAAAAGAGTCTTGGATAATCTCAAATTTTTTCCATGAAATTCCCAACAAATCACACTATAAATAGTGAAGAAAAGTGACCAAGGGGAAAACTAAAATGAGATGTTCTAAGTGCTTGCACTATTGAATAGAACTCTTGATGACATACATAGTACTTCCTTTTTGCTTCATTCAATTTCTTATTGACATACATAGTACTTCCTTTTTGCTTCATTCAATTTCTTATTAAGTAAGCTACAAGTCTCTCTTCTTGATTGAGCACTCTACTAATTACATGTCCACTTGTGTCATAATAAACTTGGAACACTTTACTAAAATTAGGAAAAGTCAAAACCAAGTGTTTCATCACCTTCCTCTTCAACAACTAATTTTTTTTCTCTATTGCATTCATCCACTTAAATTATTTTCTATTACCTTTCATCATCTTTGTGATTGCAACATAAATTCCACTATTTTTTTTAATGAAATTCCTATAAAAGGTTGCCAAGCCATTGAAACCTTTGGCTTCAAACATACTTCAATAGGAAGGACAATCCATAATTTCCTTGATTTTCTTTGGGTCCATATTCAACCCCTCTTCAGATAAAACAAAACCTAAATACACTTACTCTCTCTTCATGAAACTATATTTCTTCAAATTAACCATTAATTTTTCTTCTTTCAATCTTTGTAATACTACCCTAATGTGTAACAAATGATCTTTTTTTGTCTTACTAGAAATTACTATATCATCTAAATTTACAATTATAAATCCTTCATTTTGAATGTGTACACTTATATTCACCCCATTCTCGTATTCTTATTAAATGATACTCACTCTTTTAATATATCTTTGTGAAATACTTATCTCCACTCAAGTAGCCCATCATATCATCCATTAAAGAAAACTGGAATTTGCACTTGATTGTTTTTTGTATATGACCCTAGAACCAATACACATTTGCCATTCTCCATCTTTCTTTAGTGTAACTACTATTAGTATAACACACAAGCTCAAACTTTATCTTATCAAACCCTTATCCAACAACTCCTATGCTTATCTATTTATCTCATAATTTTCCATTAAAATCATTTAATAGAGCACTTTGTTTGATAAACTAGCCCATGGTATCAAGTCCATACAAGGGTTGGTACTCCTCATTGACGGCAAGCCATCAAGAAACTCCATCAAAAACTATGTGAATTAATATAAAATATCTTATACCTCCATGGGCAATTCTTTCTTCTCTTCTTGTCTAGCCTCTATGGGCTTAGGAATGAAATTATAGCAAGCTTTCTCCTTCTTCAAATCCTTAAAAAATTATTTCTTGGTCACCAAAATACTCAGGGATTCTTCTTTAGTTCCTAACCCTTAACTTTCATGGAATTCAAAGTATATTCCTTTCCATTCTTCTCTATCTCGAAACAAGTATTTTTGTCATCATGAATGATCCTTGTTTATCATATTGTAAAGGTCTACTTGATAGAATATATGACATGCATCCATTGGCATAATATCACATAGTATCTCATCCTTATAGCTACCAATATGAAAAGTCACTAAATAATGCACACTTACCAATAGTTAGTACCCCTTTTGCAACCAAGAAAGATTTTAAGGACTAAAATGTTGTTTTTTTTCAATTTCAACTTCTCAACCATCTCCTTTAACACAAGATTTATAGTACTCTTGACATCTATGGTGACTCCACAATATTTACCTCTAGACTCGCATCTAGTTTGAAACAAGTTCCTACTTGTGTTAGTTCGTCCTTCTCTTTTTTTGGTTTTGGTAAAATTCTCCTGAACATTAAAGATTCTCAACTTGGGCCACATGAATTCTATCCTCTTCTACTTTATTATTGTTTTGTTGTATTTGAGGATACTCAAATATCATATGCCCTATTTCTCTACATTAGTAATTGTAGACACCTAAAAGTTGCACAATGAATTAAGTGAATTTTATTCATTTAATTATCCCTAATTCTTCCAATTAATTAATATCCCCATTCTTCTAATTTTGACCATTAATCAAATTAAAGATTTGATTAATATTTTCCTTCTTCTATCTAAGCCATTTTAATTAAATTCACATTTAATTAAATACCCCCCTAGGCATTTTAATTAAATTTACATTTAATTAAAAATATCAATTCCCATTTTAATTAAATCTACATTTAATTAAAATCCCCTTTGCATTTAAATAAATCAAAATTTATTTGAAAATCCCCTCACTTGCAAAATCCTACAAACGCAAGTTGCATCCTCTATTTTGGCTAAATTAAATCATTTTAGTTTACCAAAATTACCTATTTTCCCTCACCCACTTGCAAAATCTTACATCTCCCACTTGCATTCTCCTAAATTCATGACTAAACCTCTTCTAGAGCCTTCTAGATTCATCTAACCATCCTAATTAGCCTAACCCATCCCTTAATCATTTGCACATTCATTAAGAGAAGTCACTTCTCAAAAATCCCTCAAAGTATTTGAAATGCATTAAAGGCTTGGTGTCTCCAACAAGTTAACCCTCAAAGTCTCCTAAACCATTAATGGTTAATTCAACCTCCCCTCATGGTTAGAGACTTTCTCTCTAACTTAACCCTCATCTAACTCAAGGGTCTTATCAAGCACTCATGGCTTTGACCCTAGTTATCCTATTAACCCTTGCACAAGAGTTTACCCTTTGGGTAAAGGATTTATCCATTGGTTATCCACTAACCCAACCATAACCTTACCTCCTAAGGTAATCACCATGTCTCCTCAGGCATTTAATGCCTCTTACATCTCCTCTCAAGCCCTCTCAAGGTGACATTTGTCAACTTGGGATTGGATTGAATCTCTCACATGGATTGATAACTTTCAATCCCAGCCCTTGTTGAGATTACTCAATCTCAACCATCCATCTAATCTATAGTCTCATTTCATCAAGCATTTTATCCTCTCTTTTATAATAGTAATTAGATCATTTAGTAGCATCATAGCTTAGATTTATCATGTTTTGCATATCATGTTAGTAATATCATGTTAGCTTCACTTCCATGGTAGCTTAAAATCATCTTAATATCATTTTCATGTTAGTTTAGCTTCATATCAATATCTTGCATCATATCATTATCTAGTTTCATATCTAAATCATTCATTAGGATCATATTTGCATCCATTTTGATCCTAAAATCCTCTAAATCTCGTTCTCTAGGTTGTCATCCAAGAGATCAAGTGCTCTTCCAAGTGAGGGCCACCTTGAATCTTGAGGATCTTTAGAGATAGAGGAGCATGGAATGATTTTAAGGAGTTTAGATTCATTAACTTGTTTTCTTGATTTCTAACCTCTAATGCAATGTTTCATGTGTGTGTTTGAGTTGTTTTCCTTGCTATGTAGGTTGATACCACATTTCTGGCACACATCTTTGGCATCCACCGTGGGGCTAGACCTCCGAAATTTTACCATTTCTAATTTTTTCCATAGGATTCACACCTACAGTTTCAAACGTAGATTAGTGCATACACCCTCGGTTATTGAGCATTTGACAGATCTTATAGCGCATACGACAGATATTTTCGTGCATTTGACAGAATTTCTTGTGCAGATAACTCTTCTTTTAGTGCATACAACATCTTTTCTTGCGCATTTACCTTTTCTTATAGCGCATTTGACTGTTTCTATTGTGCATACAACTGCTCTTTTAGCGCATATGATCTTTGTTTTTGTGCATATAAAACAGAGACAGAAATTTGTAACTGAGGTTTAAAAATTAGGCTTGTAGAAGCCCACCTGAGGTTTTTTATTTTCACTAACTTTCTTTCTTTGCAGGTTTCTAACAGTTTTCTTGCAGATTTGGAGGAGTTTAGTTAGGATTTAAGGATTTCTTTTCTAGCTTTTTTAAGTTGTTTAAAAAGAACTCCTATTTTCTTTTTGGTTAAAAAGAACTTCATTTTCTCTCAATTTGGTGTTCTAAAAAGTACCTCATTTGTTTTTTGGCTCTAAAAAGAATCACATTTGTAAAGTAAAAAGAACAAATCAAACATTTACTTTCTTGCAAAGTTAGGATTCACACCTCAAAATTAGGGCTCTAAAAATAACAACAATCTTTTATTTCTTGCAAAGTTAAAAAGAATAACCAATCTTATTTTTTGCAAGTTAAAAAGAACAATCAATTTGTGTGTTTCTTACAAAACAAGTTACTTTCAAGCAAAGCATGTTTTTATTTTGTTGACCAGGATTTCCATTTCCTAGTTAAAAAATCAATTGCTATGACGGATTAAAAAGAACACCATGCTTGAATAGAGGATAGAAAATCATTGCTTTAAAAGGATAAAAAAGAATGCTTGAATTTCATGTCTCGCAAGTGGTAGGTATATGCTCTCCCCTTAATTGAGTGATCAAAAAGCCAAACCCACTCTTTATGCTTTCTTTTACTTCAAGCAAATAAATCCTTTAGAGGGTCTGCCTTCCTGAATCGTTGATGGGGCTAGTGAGAAGGGTACAACCCAAGTGAGTACGGCTAAAACCAAGTAATCTAACTCACTATAATCAAATCTCGGGGGATGGAGCATATTTGAGTTCTCTCTTTTGAGTTATCTCATATCGAGCACTTTGTAGGGCCTTGAGGTCTCAATCACGCTTGCATGACTACATCTTGTTAGATACTTTGTTGGGCTATAGGCCTCAATCATGCTTGTGCAACTTGAAAGGGTATCTTCGAATGGAATCTTTACTACGAACCTTAGCATTAGAAACTTTGAGCCGAGTTAGCTACCAAACATTGACAATATCATAGTGCAAGGGTGGGGAAGAATCTGCCCCCAAGATTACTCACCATATATCTTCCAAGATAACTACCCAATTGTGATGCAATTCACTTTTGGTTAATTTCTGAAAAAGGGCAAAAAAACGGGCGCCCTCTAGGGGGTGACAAGGTTGTTTGAGCTGATGGAGTATCGAGACTAGTGGGCTATGATATTGTTGATGACCTTTGAATAAAGTATCTATCTGATGTGTCTTTTATTGTAAATCAAACCAGTTATAATATTGGAGATTTGAAAACATTCTCACAAGAAAATACACTCAATGTTTAACATAGGGATGACCATTGTTTTCATGTGTGCTATGTCTTCTTGTCATGAACATTGAAACATCTTGCAAGTTACAAATCAACCAATACAACAATCAGTTTCAAAAACAAAGAGCAAAGAGCAACCTTAGAGATAAGAGAATTTCCAAATCCAACTAGCACCTTTGGAAGGGGTATCAAATCTTCAACTATATTAAAAGATAAGATTTCATCCAACAAGATTAAGGAGTATCAAATAAAGTGATAAAAGGTTCCATCATCCAACAAATCTTATAAAAAAAATACTAAGTTAGGTTCTCAAGTTGCCAAATTAAGTTTCTACATCATGAAAGTTGACTCATATCATTTGACAAACTTTGTCGTGGGGGTGAGTCAAACTAAACCTTTACTTGACAAGTAAGCTTGAGTATCCAAAACAAAATATCCATACCAACCATCAACATCAACATTGATCATTTTGTATGACCACTCCCCATATTTTGAGAAGAAGAAGTCTTCATCAAAAGACTAAGTTGAAGAAGAGACAACCTAGTCCTAAGGTCCTTGTGAAAAGGAGTAAATTTCTCTATATCAACCATCAACTCTTTAAATCACATTGTGTTTTCTTGCATCATATGCAGTTGTATATCAAAAGAAAAACCAACTAATTTGACAAAGAACCTTTGAGAAGTAGGGCTTACATTCATAAAGAAGAATTTGGGGTAAGTGCACCAAGATGGTGAACAAAAAGGGGGGTATAAGTGGCCACTTTTTTCTTTCTAAAAAATAGGTAAACTTGAACTTCAAAGAAATATTTGAAGGTCATGCACTCAAAAATACGAGTTGAGAAAAGAATAAGAATTGTAGTACTCTGAATATAGCTTCTAAACTACTAATTTTTTTTTTAAATTGGATAAGATTAAGAGGGTCAAACCTTTCACGTACGAAAAATTGTTCCTTATTTTTTCAGAAAAATATAACATAGTTGTTTTTGTGCGTTGCACAAAATATATAGTTAGATTTAGTATTTTGCAAAACCCTTTGGTAGGATGATAGGTAAGAGTCAGATCTAGAAGTTTTGTATTTTTTTGTAATTTTCCGTTGAGTATTTTTTTTTAAATGATTTTTTGAAGTGACCGCATCCTGAAAATTTGGTACTTGTTCGTGCGTTGGGCATAACTTGCATCAAAATAATAAAAAATGAAAACTTTTTTTTTTTTAAGTGTATAGGAATCTAGTGTAGAATAATAATATGTAATTTATTTTGAATTTGGTCAAGTATATCAAAAGTTATTAAAAAAATGGTAGACATATGTCTGTGAGGACTGTCAAGGCACTGGTAAAGAAAATTAAAGTTTACTATGCTAAGTTGTCCAAAAATAGAAAAATTTATATGGTCAGAAAACTAAGAAGATGTGTGAGATTATGGTGGTAATTTTAGAGATACCCACTTGATCATTTGTAAACCTGATGATGATGAAGTCGATAAATCATGTTGGAGGATGAAAAAATGTGTAAAGGGACAAAAAAGGGGGGGAAATGGGCTTGCAAGCCTTTAGGGTAGTTTTCCAACCCTCTTACCAAGCCAAAACCCGCACGGGTTTTGAAAAACAAAAAGTACTATCCGCAGTTCTAAATAACCCGTACGGGTTATGTAGATCTAAAATCATTATTTTGTGTTTCACAGAACCCATACGAGTTATGTAAAACTAAAACATTTATTTTGTTTCACAAAACCCATACGGGTTATGAAGACATAATAATGGTATGCTTGTAAACTTAGCATTTACTACACATATTTTAGACATACCTATATAATATGTGTTTATGTATGTATATATGCATATCTATAGTTATATATAGATATATTTATATATGTTTCTATACATGCATGTATCTCTTCTTTTCCTCTCTCTCTCGTCTTCCTTCCCCATCATTGTCTTTGTCTATTCTGAGCCCTAATAATCTTCCTTGAGTTCTATCTCATCTCTCTCCCACTGACACTTCTCTCTTTTTTGATTCTCTCACCCTTTTCTCCTTCTCATTCTCTCTCTACCTCATGTCTCTCACCCTCTCCTCCTCCTACTTTCTCTCCCTATCTCTCTCTCTCTCTCTCTCTCTCTCTCTCTCTCTCTCTCTCTCTCTCTCTCTCTCTCTCTCTCTCTCCTATCCTATTCTCACTCGAGCTCCCCCCTTCTCTCTCTTTCTCTCTCCCTCCCTCTCCCTCTCCCCTCTCCCCCCCTCTCCACCACCCTCTCGTTATCTTATCTCTCTTTCTCTCTCTCTCTCTCTCCTATAATCTCTATCTCCCTCTCCCTCTCTTTATCCTATTCTCCACATCTCAGACCTCCCTCTCCCTCTCCCTCTCTCCCAATTCTCTCTATCTCTCCCCTCCTTATCCTATTCTCTCCCTCTCTTCCTATCTCCCATTCTCTCCTCTCTCTCCCTCTCCTTTTTCCAATCTTCCCTCTTGCCCTCTCCTTTTCCCAATCTTCCTCCCTCCCCTTCTCCTTAACCCCTTCTCTCTTTGTCTCTAACTCTCTCTCCATCCCCATCTCCTTATCCTATTATATTTCTCTCTTTCTATCTCCTTTCTCTCTCTTACTCCCTCTCCCCCTACTCTCTCTCCCTCTCTCCCTATTCTCTCTCTCTCTCTCTCTCTCATCTCTCTCTCTCTCTCTCTCTCTCTACTTTTTCCAATCTCCCTCTCCCAATCTCCCTCCCTCCCCCTCTCCTTAACCCCTTCTCTCTTTGTATCTAACTCTCTCTCCATCCCCCTCTCTCTCTCTCCCTCTCCCCCTCTCCTTTTCTTAATCTCCCTCTCTTCTCCCTCTCCATCCATCCCCCTCCCACTCTCTCTCTCTCTCTCTCTCTCCTCTCTCTCTCTCTCTCTCTCTCTCTCCTCTCTCTCTCTCTCTCTCCTTTTTCCAATATCCCTCTCCCAATCTCCCTCCCTCCCCCTCTCCTTAACCCCTTCTCTCTTTGTCTCTAACTCTCTCTCCATCCCCCTCTCTCCCCTCTCCCCCTCTCCTTTTCTTAATCTCCCTCTCTCTCCCTCTCCATCCATCCCCCTCCCCACTCTCCTACTCTCTCTCTCTCTCTCTCTCTCTCTCCTCTCTCTCTCTTCCATCTCCATCTCTCTCTCTCTCTCTCTCTCTCTCTCTCTCTCTCTCTCTCTCTCTCTCTCTCTCTCTCTCTCTCTCTCTCTCTCTCTCTCTCTCTCTCTCTCTCTCTCTATCTCTCTCTCTCTCCATCCCTCCCTCTCTCTCATCCCCCTCTCCTTTTCCCTCTCTCTCTCCCCCTCTCCTTTTCCCAATCTCCCTCTCTACCTCTCCATCCATCCCCCTCTCCTTATCCTTCTCTCTCTCTCTCTCTCTCTCTCTCTCTCTCTCTCTCTCTCTCTCTCTCTCTCTCTCTCTCTCTCTCTCTCTCTCTCTCTCTCCTTTTCCTCTCTCTCTTTCTCCCCCTCTCCTTTTCTCAATCTCCCTCTCTCTCCCTCTCCTCTTCCCCCCTCTCCTTTTCCTAATCTCCCTCTCTCCCTCTTCATCCATCCCCCACCTCTCTCTCTCTCTCTCTCTCTCTCTCTCTCTCTCTCTCTCTCTCTCTCTTCTCTCTCTCTCTCTCTCCTTTTCCCAATCTCCCTCTCTCTCCCTCTCCCTCTCCCCCTCTCCTTTTCCTAGTTCTACATAACTTGTACGGGTTATGTAGAAACAATGCCAAAACTTCTAGTTCTACATAACCCGTATGGGTTATGGGAAAATCTTAATATATTTTAGTCCCAACGGCCTAAAAACCAGCATTGCAAGTTGTTTGAAGGCCCCACTGCTTTTGCTCATGATTTTTTTGGGACAATAACAATCAAGTTGTCCTAAACTGAGAGAGGTTTTTTTAGGCAGTGACAACATGACCCCATAGGTTCAAACAGATCATCCATTAGTGCCACGGTCTCTGAGTTACGCGACGTCAAAGTTTGATGGTTTTTTCCACTTTGAGCGCTCAAGGGAAAATGTCGCTACGAGGTGGCTCAGAATGATCAGACATCTTGGGGAGTGAGACAAGGGCACACCTAGCGTAAACTCAGACACCTGGACATTCTCATGCTGACGGTTTCATTCCCACGACAAGCATAACGAAAGATGCACTATTTTGCCAGCTATCACTAATAGTTTTTGATGCGACAGAAAAAATCTCACCACAAGAAAACAAAATCGAGTTGTCATAAACTGAGAGAGGCTTCTTTAGGAAGTGACAACATGACCCCATAAGTTCAAACAGATCATCCATAAGTGCCACGTTGTCCGAGTTACGTGACGTCAAAGTTTGACCATTTTTTCCACTTTGAGCGCTCAAGGGAAAACGTCGCTACGAGGTGGCTCAGAATGATCAGACATCTTGGGGAGTGAGACAAGGGCACGCCTAGCATAAACCCGGCCAACCGAACATGCTCACGCTGACGGTTCATTCCCATGGCAAGCAGAACAAAAGATGCACTATTTTGCCACAAGAAAACATAATCGAGTTGTCTGAAACCGAGAGAGGCTTTTTTAGGCAGCAACAACATGACCCCCTAGGTTGAAACAGATCGTCCATAAGTTCCACGGTCTCTGAGTTACACGATGTCAAAGTTTGACCATTTTCTTCCACTTTGAGCGCTCAAGGGAAAAAGTCACTACGAGGTGGCTCAGAATGATCGAACGTCTTGGGGAGCGAGAGAAGGGAACACCTAGCGTAAACCCAGCCACCCAAATGTTCTCACACGGATGATTCATTCCCATGACCTTCAAAACAAAAGATGCACTATTTTGCCACCTCTCACTGACAGTTTTGATGGTTTTTGATGCAATAGAAAAAATCTCACCACAAGAAAATGGAATCGACTTGTCCGAAATCGAGAGAGGCTTTTTTAGGAAGAAACAAAATGAACCCATAGGTTGAAATGGATCGTCCATAAGTGCCACGGTATCTGAGTTACATGACGTCAAAGTTTGACCATTTTTTCCACTTTGAGTGCTCAAGGGAAAACATCGCTACGAGGTGGCTCGAAATGATCGGATGTCTTGGGGAGTGAGACAAAGGAACACCTAGTGTAAACTCAGTCACCCGAATGTGCTTGCACTGACGGTTCATTTCCACAAAAAGCAGAATGAAAGATGCACTATTTTGCCACCTCTCACTAATGGTTTTTTACGATTTTTTATGCGACGGAAAAAATCTCACCACAAGAAAATGGAGTCGAGTTGTTTGAAACCGAGAGAGGAGTTTTTAGGCAGTGACAAAAAAACCCATAGGTTTAAATGGATCGTCCATAAGTGCCATGTTCTCCGAGTTACGTGATGTCAAAGTTTGACCGTTTTTCCACTTTGAGCACTCAAGGGAAAACATCGCTACAAGGTGGCTCAGAACAATCAGATGTCTTGGGGAGCGAGACAATGGCACACCTAGCATAAACCCAGCCACCTAAATGTGCTTGCACTGACGGTTCATTCCCATAAAGAGCATAATAAAAGATGCACTATTTTGCCACCTCTCACTAGCGGTTTTTTATGGTTTTTGATGCGACAGAAAAAATCTCACCACAAGAAAATGGAATCGAGTTGTTTGAAATCGAGAGAGGCTGTTTTAGGCAGAAACAACACAACCCCATAGGTTCACATGGATTGTCCATAAGTGCTTCAACTCTTCTTTTATAGGTGATTTGGATGAATAGGTGTGTCTCTTACCCTAAGACCGACTTGTTATGGTTCTTGTCTTAATTGGTTCTTGAAATGATGAACTTCGCTCCATAAGCATGAGTTTATGAAATAATTACTTCACTCCAATCTCTTCATGCACAAAGGACTCAAAGAAAATTCACTCAATCAAAATACATAATATCAGCATTACCGGTGTCGGTACTTGGGTATACACAATATGAGCAATAGATAGTTTAAAAGTATACGCCATATGAGTTACAAGTAATGAACAAATTGGATCACATTTCAAGACATATACACAATGAACAAGTTTGATCATATTTCAATAGAAAATAAGTAAGTTTCAAGAATATCAAATTTCATATATATCAATGAACAAATTGGATCGAATATCAAGTTTCATATATATCAAAATGAACAATAATCATGTACATATCAAAAAATGGCATAGATGCCAAATCAATAATAGTTACAAAAATGTGGCATGTGCCATGTCTATCAAAGTCGATATATACATATACAAATGTTGAATATATAAAAAAATTGGTCCTTCAATGACCACAACTATAACTATATGTCTCTATTGGTATCTATGACTGTGGCGGATCATCAAAATTGAGCCTCTTCGAAGTAGTGTGTGGCTCTGCAGGTGGTTGCACAAGGACAATTCAAATGTCGAATCAGATATATTTTCTCAATATAACATCAAAATAACTAAATATTGAACTCTAAATTGTTTGAAGTTGAAATGTTGATTACCTCATCTCTGTCTTCTATAATTGGGTGAGGCTATAACTGGTAAAACAACATTAATACATGTTAATAACATATATGTCAAATAACACATAATAACTAAAAATGAATAGCCTAAAAAACTAAAGCATATCAGAGCCTCAGATGGATGTGTTGTGGTCGTAGGAGGAAAAGTCACAGATGAATCAGTTACGACCATTTCCTATATCCATTGTAAGTAATCTAAAAGGAGTTAACTACACGATTTCAACTTCGTTGTGCACTTAGTGAAAAGGAGTTGATCTAAGATAGACATACCTTTTTCCTTGGTTGTGTTGGATCCCATAATATACGTGTAGGACTTCTACTGAAATGGAATGGTAGAATAATAGTAGGAAGTTTGGAAGGGGCATGTAATAGGTTAAAGACAATCATACAAGTTAATAACCCAAATTTGTTGACAAACTAGATAAAACAAATATTTTTAACATATGTAGAACAAATGCACACTGAAGCCTCGTATAATTCTCCTGTAACCTTAGGAGGCCTAGTCGAATCTGATGCAGCTATTACCATTTCCTATATGAAAAATGATATCATATGATATAGACATAAAAGGATTTAGTTATTTCGAACAAGCAAGAATGCAATCCAAAGTGAATATGAAGATGTCACCTCTTCCCTCTGTTGAACCTCATTCATTAATTTATGTATATAGAACAAATAAATTAAGTGCATTTATCAATATCTACATATACATGTTTAATCATAATACATTTCAACAAATGAATTAAAATTGTACTAAATTACCTTTTGTCATTTGGGTGTCTGAGAGGATATCTTTTTTTGCCTCGGAGTGCTAGAGTATGCCTTTCTCACACGAGATGTCCTTGAGGCAGGTGAGGTAAACTAACAAAATAAAATTAACATAAGGGAAAAGAGCATGTATTTAATATATCACTTAAGTCAAAAATATATAAATCTAAATGGTACCGCATAGCTATCTTGGCCAAAGTCAATGGCTGAAAGTGTGATATCATCAAGTTGGGACATCTCAGCGACTGATAAGCCTTATAAAATACCAAGTAATGATACATATTATTAACAAAAGATATTTTGAAACCAATGTATTATTATATTTTTAACAAATTTACAAATCTTTACCTCTGGTGGCGAAACTACTCGTTACCATGGAGTCGACTGAAAAGTATGTGGTGTAACCCCACCACCTGCTGCACCCTGCAATGCATTTTATTTATATGTCACTTTAAATTGTTCTAAAAATAAAAATTCATTTCTTTTTATAAGATTTAGTCACTTAATTGATAACATGTCATAAACAGAATTAAATGCACCTGTGTCTAATAGAGAGGGTACAACATATTGATAAGTTCATCGGTGAGGGCCACATCCTCTGCAGTGGAAGCATAGCATCTACTCCCACAACATGTACATGAATGAGACGTCAAACCATCCTCGTTTGCGTAAGTGTCTACACCAGAACATACACCTTGGCAGGTGGGGCACATATGTTGAATGGGTTGGCTCGTGCCAAATGATGTATGAGGTGCTGGTGATGAAGGAGGTGTCGCTGAGGAAGGAGGTGTTGCTGATGAACGAGGTGCCATTAATGAAGGAGGTGTCACAGGTACTGGTGCATCCTCTGCTCTGACCAACTGTGTGCCATGTTGAACAATGACATTAGTCAATGATGCAGCTGCCTGAAGAGTCTATAATTCCATAGACTCCTTCAAGGATATAGGGATAGTGACATGAACCATGGGTTTTGGAGTTGTACGCCTCCTATGTTGTGGCTCTACCATCCTATGGGCCCTAGGTCTATCTTGCGCAAAGCCTCTCCCTCTACCTTGAAATTGTCGGATGTCAAATTAATTCGGCTTCTCGCCAAGCATAAACTCACAATACAACTTTCTCAAAAAATATAGAGGCACCTCCCAATTATTATAAGGTGGTTGGTCAAAGACCATATACCACCTATCCCAAAAAGCTTCTTTTATCCTAGCATGAACACACCAATGTATAGGAAGTCGAGTCGTATTTAGTTCTAGGTTGTTACTGGTAACAGGATCGGTGAAAAGAGCACATATGTCAGCTTTACCTATGCCCTTTTTTTCACTTGATCATATGACAACCCATCTGCATAAAATGTTCGACATTTATCCCTCCATGAACCCCATTTTGTAACATTTGTAGATACCTCATTTTCATTATTAGCCATTTTTTCTAGTGTTTTGGCAAGGGTTGAGTGGTGCTCAAGCCTAGAAGACCTCAACCTATTCACCAATATAGAAATTTGGGCACTATTTTGTGTAAGGCGATTGATGAGATCCTCTTGTGTGGCGTCTACATGATCTAATGGAGGACGTGGAGGGTTTTGGGGTGGTGGTGGTTGTTGAGGAGCAACATTTTGAGGATTTTGAGGGTTTTCTTGTTGCTCTTGTGCAATATTTACAGGGTTTTCTTATGTTGCTTGTGCAGGAGGAGGTCTTTGTTGTCTATTTTGTTTTTGGGGATTGCTTGAAGAATCTGACATCAAATTAATAAAAACAAAACTGAAATCAATTAATAAACCCTGCTTCAATTAAAATGCAAACAAAAATAATCAAACCAATCAAATATTACCTGTTCGACGAGGTGCCATTGTCGAAAATTACTCTCAATGTTGGCAAAATCCAAAATAGTTGCAAACCCATGCGGGTTCTATGTTTTTTTGGCTTTTCCTTGCCGTTTTTCCACGGGTTTTGGTGTTGAAAATGGCCAAAACCCGTGGCCTACACCAAAAAATAATGTTTCTCAAAACCTGTACGGGTTTTGAGAAACTTTTAATTTTTTATTAAAAAATAAAATGTTCCTCAAAACCCGTACGGGTTTTGAGGAACTTTTGGTTTTTTTAATTGTTTTTCTAGGCCTAGCACATTTTTGAATTTTTAGAACCCACACGGGTTATGAAAATTTTGGTTTTTTTTGGGATGTAGCCACTTTTTTGTTCACCATCTCGGTGCACTTACCCTTCAATCAACGCCTTAATAGTGGAGGAAGGATTAATCCCACCTTATTTCCAAATTTTTGCGTCACTTACCACAAATATTGACCTAAGCCACCAACTCCACCAAGAACCTTGTTAGAGGAGGAAGAATTCACTACCATAGAAATCTATTGATGCCCATCGGCACTCAATCTCGAAAAGGAAAAGAATTGGATACTCAACCAGAATCTAGCATGAGTCATATGGAATCCAACCCTTTTGATGAATACGCAAATGTAGAAGAAGAAGATATCACAGAGGAACTCATCCAACAATGCCAAGAAAGCGTTGCCTTCCAAAAGCTCATGGAAAGGCTTATAGATGCAGACAAACAAAAGTACATCCTCATGCTAAATAGCAAAGGAATCCCGATGCCTGAGGATTTTGACATAGAAAATTCAAGGAATGAAATAATCCCAAGAACTAGGTCAAGGGCCTACACATTCATTCAGAATCAAGAAAATCTTAGAGGAGAGGACACACATGATCAAGACAACACAAGCAATCGAGATGATACCCGCAATCATGACGACATTAGTGAACAAGGGGATGCCCGTCATCAAAGGTCCAGAGAAAGAAATGTATCTCTAGCTCTTATTACACAATAACTCCAAGCACTCCAATGACAAATGCGAGATATGCAACAAGGGTCTACAACGAGGTATTCTTTGGAGGACATTTGTCCTTACCTTTTTGATAGGAGGCTAAACATGATACCTTTCCTACCAAATTCAAATATACCAAAGTATGATAAATACGATGGTAAGAGTGATCCCCGTGATCACATCAGGGAATTTTGTACTATGAGCTTGGATTTTTCTCATAACCATACATATATGATGAGGCTATTCCCAAGACGTTTGGGAGGAAAAAGAATGGAGTGGCTGTCAAAACTCACACCTCCCATCAGATCATTATACTCCTAAAACATCCAACATGAGATCACTATGCTTGACATATGCAACACGAAGCAAAAAAATGATGAAACATTCATGGTGTTCTTACAACGACGAAGACATATTGTCTCAAGTTACCCACATGATGTACCTAAAAAGTAAAAGATGGAGATCTTCATAGACAATTTAAATAGTGAAATGAGTTATCAACTCAAACTATAATGTCTACCTACTTTTACAAAGTTGATCTAAAATGGCATCCAAGTAGAGGAAGCCTCCATCAAGAAAGGGACCCTAAGGTTCTCCAAGGATGGTGTTAGTTCACCAAGCAATAACACCTATGGCAATCAATATAATAACAACAACTCAGACAAGTCCAACTATTGGACTAGAAACAAAAATGTTGTTAATGATCGGGTAGTTGATGCCAACAATGTAAAGTCTAAACAACCAGTGTTGACTTTATCAGGTAACACACCATCCAACAATGATCAAAGAAGTGCCAATCAGGACACTAACAATTATCAACACACTACCAACCAAGGAGCTCGAATGTCAAACAATAACAACAACAACAACCAAGGAAAAAATAACTACCGAGGGAAGAACAATAATTACTGAGGAAACAACAACAAAAACAACCAAGGGGGTAAGGCTAACACTCCACCTCCCCCATATCGAAGAACATATACACCATTAGGACAAAACTCAGAATCTACATTGCAAGAACTATTGGCAAACAAGATCATCACATTACCAATCATAAGAAATTTTGAACCCCAAGTCAAACCACCATGGTGGAATGACTCATATTGTTGTGATTATCATCGAAACAAGGGGCATAGAAAAAACAATTGCATGAGGTTGAAAAACATATTTCAAGATATGATAGAAAGGGGAGACATAACAGTTGATGGACATAAAACCAATGGTGATCATGAAGCTTTCAAAAATTCTCTTCCTAATTATGACAAGGGAGGAGCATCAACGTCAAACAATAACAAAGGAGTCTGCATCAATCACATATACGAAAACACCATAAATCACATATCGGCATGTGACAATTAAATAAATGTCATCAAGATCAAAGATAAACAAGAACATGCATTGGTAAATGTGACAATGAGGGCTCAAAAATATGTCTTGAAGGGGAACACATCAACAATAACAACTATCCCCAAGACTTAATATAACTTGGTCGACAAACTACGAAGGACACCCACTCAAATATCAATACTTGAGTTGCTTAAACTCTCACCAAAGCATAAGGATATCTTAGAACAAGCTCTTGTCGAAACAACAGTTCCAAACGATTTGGATGTCAATCTGTTCCAAGCCATGGTGGCCCATATGGCAGTGCCACATAACTTATCCTTCTCAAAACATGATGACACCTCTTTGAGTCATCTGCATAACACCCCACTCCATATTGAAGTCCTAGTCTACAAACATTTGGTGAAAAGATTACTCATATATGAAGGAGTTGGTCTCGATATATGTACCTTAAAGCTTATCCATCCATTGGGATTCTTCGAGAAAGCTATTGACCCTAAAAAGAAGATCTCTATCAAAGCCTATGATTATGAAGAAAGGTCATCCGAAGGAACAGTGGTACTACCCATTCAAGTAGGACCTGTGCAAAGAGACACATTGTGTCAAGTCTTGGACATAGACTTGACACACAACATACTCTTGGGTCATCCTTAGATCCATGAAATGCAAGCGATACCTTCCACGTACCATCAATGTCTCAAGCTCCCCTACAATGGACAATAAATTTCAATATTTGCAGATACTAACCCTTTTCAGTACTACAATACTATGGGAGCAACTCAAGATATCTTAGTTCCACACAATAGGGAGGCCCAAGCTTCCTCATCATCCAAAAATCAATAAAAACAAATCATTGTCCATAAACTTTGAGCAAAAGATTAAAATAAAGGACCAAGGCATGGAGGAGTACTTTTTTGAACCCCTGTGTCTATCTAAGTTGCCAACTTCACCAAGGTCTCATGGACAATCTTCCACATCAAGACATCAGGCAACACAACCCATCAATAAGTTTGATGGTAAATATATCCAAATGGGCACACTAACTAAAGAATCAGACGACAAAGACATCCTTAGTTGGCTATACAAGGACGAGGAAGAAATAATAGTTGTTGCCCTAGAAGTGGTCGTTCCAACATAACAGTGTGGTAATGGGTTTAGAACCACACAACGCATGGGATACAAAGGAAAAGGTCCTATTGGCAAGTGCCAAGAAGGAATCATAGAACCTATACAACCCCATTCACAATTTACAAAGGACAAATCGAGACTTGGATATAGCCAACAAATTCAACCTGTGCAAAAGACAGATCACCATAAAAAATCCCAATGGAAAGAAAAGGTGACACGTAACGAAGACTCATGGCAAGAGGTTCTACACCATGCAATAGAAAATACAAGAAAAGAAAAAGAGCATGAAGAAACTGAGAGGCAACAAGAAGAGCTCGCTATCCAAAGAGAGGAGGAATCTTATAAAAAAGTGCATCATGTGCAAGCACCTTATCAAACCAAATGCAAGCCATGACCCGAGGAGATTACTACTCAAAGAGGGGAAACTATGTATGAGCAAATTCAAAGAGTACAAGAAAACACCAAACTTGAATCTGAACAAGCTACCAAAATGGTGTCAATTATTAGTGACCTTTTCTCACCATATAACATACATGTCAGATTCAATGAAGTAACCTGGGATAGCGATTTTGAAACAGATTCCAATGAGTATGAGTGGGACACTTGATCTAATATTACTGAGGATAATGAGGTGGATACAATCCACGCATACACACCCTTTCCTTATGAGGGACAAGGCTCGATCTCTAGATCATTTGAATTCGGACCACAACATATCTATGAGGCTAGTGAAAATGAGCAATGCCAATACGAAAGAGGTAATATCGACGAGAGTACCATCAAAAACTTGAGACTGTTATAGACCTTACCCATATTATGGACAACTATGACAATATCTCTATCATGACTCTCATAGTAGCTAACCTTGACCCACCAAATGAGTCCCTACCTCTCATCTATCCTAAACTTATAGACTGGGATGAATCTAAACACAATGACATACCCATATTCCAAAGTGATGAGCCATTTGTTCAATACCTCTGCTCTATTAACCCAAAAACATGCTCCACCAGTGAATCACATAACAATATCTGCAATCAGGGGATTGCCAAGTCTCTAAGTCACAAAAAGAACAAAATTGAAAATCAATCTAATGGTGAAAACCATCTAATGGCAGTATTAGATCACAAAAAAAGTTTTTTAAAAAAGGACACATCTAATAGTGAAAAACTCTTTGAGGCACCTGAAGATGGGAGACTTAAAACTCCTCCTGAATATTACTAGGAGAGATCACCCATTTTGATTGAGTTGGCTAAATCAATAAACATTAGCATTGAAGTAGCAGCCAGAACTATACATTTGGCAGAATCACTCACAGAAAAGGAAAGACTAGACTTTGTCAAATTTTTTAGGGAGAAGCAAATCAATTTTGCTGGGTCTTATGCAGACATGTCGGGGATAGATCCAAATCTCATCATACATCACTTGTCCATTGCTCCTGGAGCTAAACCTGTCAAACAATAATTAAGGAAGATGAACCCACATGTGGCCATCTTGGTAAAAGTATAGCTAAAGAAATTACTTGATGTAGGATTCATCCGACCAATTGATTATGCAAACTAGATCTCAAACATTGTACCAGTTTCTAAACCGGATAAAAGCATTAGGATTTGTACAGACTTTAGAGATCTCAACAAATCTTGTCTGAAGGATTACTTTCCTTTGCCAAGCATTGACACCATTTGATGAGCCAAAATAATGGCTCCATTTTGTCAAATCTTGTCATAAAAGTCTTGTTTTGATAATATGTTTGGGTCATAGGAATTTCCTTGTTGATGTCTTTTTATAGTATTTTTGGACCTGATTTATCCTATACCAAAGGTTGTTGACTAATGATCTTTATATAGTTAATCTATCCAAATTATCTAAATTAATATGATTTAATTTATGCTATGTTAACATTAATAGATACACATGTTTGTGTGCACATTAACACCATGTTGCAGGGTCAAATAAGATGAAAAGGTGATTAAGCTCATGATTTAAAGACATGTCAATATGTTGTTGGATGCAAACCCAGTCAAAGTGGAGAAGCATTGAAGAAGGTCATAACCAATTAACTGCTGCCTCAACAAAGCGATCTATGGAGCATTCATGATTGTTCCTGATGGAACATAAATCCAGGAAGGAGATTACGCTATATTTTCTCAGCAGCAAAACAATTGTTGTTGTTATGCATTTATGTGTTGACTTCTTCTTGTGGTGTAATTAATCATATTCACCTATTCCTCTAGGATGTGGGTTGATCAGTTAGGAGTTTATTATTAGTTTTCCTATAAATAAAAGGTCTCTATCTTCTCACGCAAGTAAGAAGGGAGAATGACCATAGAGTTAGTAATATTCAGTTTTCAAACTTATGTATGTGCAGTTAATTTGAAGTAAATAAAAAATAATGGTATTATGAGTTTATCAGTTGTTATCTTAGTTCTGGATATACTCATTCAAGGGGGCCCACTTGGTGAGTAGTTCATGTGTGTTCTTTAGTTAATTTTTTTTTAGTTATAGTTGTTGTTTTGGTATTCGACTATTCCTGCAGCCACTGAAAACAGTTCATGTGTTTGTTCCTGCAGCCAAAGCAAGCAGAGTAGTTCCTATCTGTCATCCAAACGTTGTTATTAGCAGTATTTGCTTAAGTTATTTTCAATTGTGAGTTTTAATATAGTATTAAGTTATCATGTTTCTGCATATTTGTTTCAGAGAATTTCCTTTTCCAGTAATAGAGTAAAATGGTTGCAATTTGAGTTTTAGTGCACACACAGTGCCGACCCATTTCAAGTTTAAGTCCCTGGTTGATAAAGTAAATGAATCTTTTCTAAAGGAAAGGTAGTTGTTCAGTAAGTATTTTTTATCTCTGAGCTGAGTCTTTAGAACCTAGTTGCTATTCCAATTGCAAGGACCAACATTTTTGGCGTTGTTGTCGAGGATGGTGCCAAACTAAGAACCTGTTGTAGCCATTAGTTTTAAAATCTTTTTGTTTGTTTTAGATTTAGTTCTTAGCATTTATTTATAAATTTTGTATGCATGGGTGAAGAAGATATGCATTAAGAAGAGTTATTCCCTCGCATCCTTCACTTGAAATAAACTCAAATCAAGACCTAGATATAAATCCTTTTGTTGAAGCCTTTGTGCGAGCTAGAAATCAGGGTATTTTTTATTTATCAGAAGGAGACCTTGATTTCTTGAATGAACCCCCTGAACAAAATATTTTACCTTTGGTTCTTTATCAAGGACCAATGGCAAGAAATCCTCCAGGAGGTGGAGGAGGGCCTCCACCTCTGCCTGTGAACCCAACATTTGAATTCCCTATTCCAGACCTGCATGATAATGCAAATTTGAAGAATATACCAGCATCCTCCCTTCCAAAGTTCTATGGCTTGGTCACTGAAGACCCATATACCTTTCTATTTGAATTTGATATTCTTTGTTGAAGTTATGATTATACCACTGATGTCAATAAACTCAAACTATTTCCTGCTACTCTGAAAGAAGTTGGTCTTAGGTGGTTTCTGAGTTTAGGTAGAGATGTAATAACTACCTAGGATGAAATGAATGAAAAGTTTTGGAAAAAAGTATAAAGATTATTGCAGAGGAATTGATCAACATGGTGATGATATATTCTAGGTGACACAAAAAAAAGATGAAAGTCTGGAAGATTATCTTGAGAGATTTATGTTCAATGTCAAGAAATCTAAACACAATACCTTGAGTGAAGAATCCTTGAAATTGATTTTTCTAAGGGGAATAAATGAGGATTTTGTTGAATCATTAGACCTCATGGGAGGAGGAGATATTACTCAAACTCAATGGGATGACATCAGTAAGATCTATCAAAAATACTCCAGGGCCTCTGCCAAGAAAGGTAGATATTATAGGTCTGGATCTTCAATAGCAAAAACATCTACAACTATTTCAAGGATGGAGATAACTCATCTGCTAATGGATTTTAAGGAGGATATTATTAATAACATGGCCACTCAATTGGATAAACTTCAGGCAAAGAAGAAACATGAGGAAGTAGAGGCAATGCTTTCTTAATTGTATCATCATTGTAGGCAAAAGAAGGACTGCATATGTAAGCTCCTTGCTAAAATTGACAGTTAGCTGACTCCATATTTCAAGCTAGTTTATGGAGATAACAATCAACTCTTCTATATTACACAATGAAGGCCATGGCCCCCAAGACAAGGTATGCCACAAGATCCATTGTCTTTTTCTGGTTCTTATGGGAATGCACAGAACAATCAGTGGCAACCTCCATATTCCCAGAATTTTGGGAATTATACTCCTCAATCTTGGAATAACTCCCAAAATTCTTGGCCCAATTATCAAAACCCCTCCTTTCAGTGGCGACAACCACAAGGAAATTGGTCACAACCTCAAGGTAACTAGTAGCAGTCACCTCAATGGAGGGGAGGTCAGCAATGGTCAAACTAATCCTCTAGTTTCCTGCAGACACCACAACAGTCCCAACAACCAACTTTAATGCTACCAGCTGCTAATGATACTCCACCCAATTAAACTCAACTTCCAACACTGCCTATGCCAAATCCTAATAATAAACTTCAGTAACAACAAAAAGTTTATTCAACAGATCCTAATCAATATCTTGCATATTCTCTCAGTATAAGTGATATTCACTTACGGTCAAGAACAACCTTACCTGTCCCATATCCTCCATTTATAACCGAATTACCATCTAAGGAGATTGCACATGATACTATACCTGACCAGCCTATAGATCCTAAACAAATACCTCAATCTGAAACTTCAGACACTGTCAGAACACCACCATTTCCACAAAGATTGCAGGTAGAAGTGACTACGCAGCAGGATGACATAGATTTTGATCTTATTGATCAATTAAAACATATATATGTAAATATTCCACTATTCCAAGCTATTAAGGATATTCCCATATATGTTAAATCTATTAAAGGGGCATGTTTAAAGAAACTTGGACGTAAGAAAAAGGACCCACAAATAGTCCATGTAATGAGACAACTGGCATATATTATGTTAGGAAAAGTTACAGTCATACCCAAAGAGTCCTATTGTGAAAGTAGTTATCAATGGAACTCAAATTAGGAATGCCCTGATAGATTTAGGAGTAGCTATAAATGTTATGACCAAGGATGTCATGCAGAAACTCAATATTACTAGTCTTCAATCTACTCCAACAGTCCTATAGGTTTGGCCTGATGGGATAGTTGAGGATGTTGTTGTTACATTAGATTCTTGGGAATATCCAGCTGATTTTATGGTACTCTCTCCTAAGGAAACATTGGGGGGATATCCAATCATTTTGGGAAGACCTTGGCTTGCTACAATTGATGCATACATAGGGTGTAGATTAGAGGATATGACCATTTCATATGGTACCACAACTAAAATACTTGCACTTTATTCTCTTGCACAACCGCAACTTGATCAAGAGCAAGTAGTATGGTCAGATGTAGGAGAAGAAGCAAAGGAACTCAATTTTGTTCATAGTTTATGATGTTGGCTAGGGAACCATTCATGGAACTCCAAGAAGATGATAAGGTAGTCTCTAATATCATAAAAAATTATTATGGTACAAGTCAGTAGTTACATGGTTTGTCAACATGTCCTTTGCATACTCTCCTTCCATCTACCAGTTCTTTGGATTCTCCTGCAACCACAAAAATATTTCATACCTTGCTACCACAGGAAATCCAAACCCCTTGTTTACCTGTAGTATCTCAAAATGAATCAACTACTCAAGTAGAGGTTGCTTCAAGAAAATATTCGAATATCAATGGTCAGCTTACAACAGACCAAAGATTGTCCTTGACGAAACTACTCAAGACCCATAAACAGGCCTTTGCATGGGATTATCATGATATGAAGGGATTGGATCCTAAATTGTGTACTCATAGGGTTTATATCAGAGAAGATTGTAATCCAGTTAGACAACCTCAGCGAAGGATTAATCCTGCATTAAGGGAAATAGTCAAGGAAGAATTACAAAAAATTTAATGCAGGGTTCATTTACCCTATATCAGACAGTTTATGGGTATCTCCTCTAGTTATAGTCCCTAAAAAAGGAGGTAAATGGAGAGTTTGTGTGGACTATAGGGAGATCAACACTGCTACTAAGAAAGATCATTTCCCACTTCCTTTCATTGATCAGGTATTGGATTATTTAGCAGGAAAACAATACTTTTCTTTTTTTGATGGGTTTAGTGGTTACAATCAAATTAGGATTACTCCAAAAGACCAGGAGAAGACAACCTTCACTTGCCCTTGGGGAATGTATGCCTATTTAGTTCTTCCATTTGGTCTATGCAATGCTCTTGCAACCTTTCAGAGAGTTGTCCTCAGTATGTTGTCAAATATTTCTCATGATTGCATGGAAATCTATATGGATGATTCCACTACTTACGGGGTTACTTTTGAGGAAGCATTGCAAAATCTTGGCAAAGTGTTACAATGGTGTGAGGATCATAATTTGTCCCTAAATAGTGAAAAGTACTTCATGATGATGCAAGAAGGGATAGTATTGGGACATCATATTTCTTAGGAGGGTATTCAAGTTGACCCTTCCAAAATTGAGGTAATAATCAACCTCCCTGGCCCTGCAAAACAAAAAGATGTAAGAAGTTTCTTAGGCCATGCAGGGTACTATAGAAGATTTATAAAGGACTTTAGTAAGATGGAAAGACCACTATATTCTCTCTTGACAAAAGAAGTTGAGTTTGAATGGAGCTCTAACCCAAGCTCTTGTGCTCAAAGGACCTTATTGGTCTTTCCCTTTTCAGATTCACACAAATGCATTAGATCTTGCAATTGGAGCAGTTTTGGGACAAAAACAAGGAGTTTTAGAGAATGCAATTTATTATATCAACAAAAATCTGTAGGGACCTAAATTAAATTATATTGTCATAGAAAAGGAAATGTTAGCTATTAGCTATGCCCTCAACAAGTTAAGACACTACATCACTGGCTATCAGATATTTTTGCATACTGATCATGCAACCATCAAATACCTTACGAATAAAAGTTCTATAACTGGCAGATTGGCACGGTGGTTATTGTTGATGAAGGAATTTGACATCACTATCATTGATAAGCCAGGTAAGGCAAATGTTGTAGCAAACTTTTTGTCCAGAATTCAAACAAAGGATGATCCTACAGCCATTAATGATTCCTTCCCAGATGATCTTTTGTTTTCAATTAATGTGCACACTCCATGGTATGCAGACATAGCTAATTACCTAGTAGCTAACAAAATTCCTCCTCATTTCTCGCCCAAATACTTGTAGAAAAGAGTTTCAATTTTTCATGGATAGCAGATTGCTTATTCTATACAGGGCCAGATCAAGTTACGAGGCAGTTTGTTTGAGAAGATGAAACTTATGATATCCTTCATGCTTGTCATGATGAGCCTTGTGGAGGACACTTTGTTGCCAAGAGAACAGTTATAAAGATCATGAATACAGGTTATTATTGGCCAAATTTGCATAGAGATGTAGTCAAGTATACCAGAAAGTGTGATCAATGTCATAGGATGGGTAGACCTACTTGGTCTAATGAGATGCCTTTGCATCCACATGTAGTTGTTACACTATTTGACAAATGGGGATTAGACTTTGTTGGGCCAATTGGTCCACCCTCAAATGGTAGATCATACATTCTGGTGTGTACTGACTATGTTACAAAATGGGTTGAGGTAAGAGCATTCAAGCATGCCAGAGATAACAAGGTAGCAAAATTTATGTATGAGGAAATCTTTACAAGATATGGAGTTCTGAGGGAGATAGTGACTAATCAAGGAGCACAATTTACTTCCACTTTGATTACAGCCTTGGTCAATGAATGTAATATAAGGCATAGAAAGTCAACCCCCTACCATCCTCAAACCAATGGACAAGCTGAAATCACCAATAGGTAGATTGAATCTATACTGACCAAAACAGTAGCCCTTCATCAAAAGGATTGGTCTAGTAGGTTGCTTGAAGCAGTTTGGGCATATAGGACCACATGGAAAACAACAACAGGTTTTACATCCTTTGAGATGGTGTATGAAAAATTAGCTATGATGCCTATGGAATTTGAGCATAAAACACTTAAAACAACCATAGCCTTGGATATGACTCTCTCTGTAGCTCAATAGGATAGGAACCTACGGCTTAATGCCTTAGATGAAATCAGGAAGTCTGCCCTGCAACACACAAAAATAGTTCAGAATCAGCGCATGAAATGGCATAATAGATATATCAAAGATAAAGCATTCAACCCAGGAGATTGCACCCTTCTGTGTGACTCGAAGTATAAGGACAATTTGGGCAAACTACAGATGCGTTGGTTAGGGCCTTATGAGGTGATTGAAACATTTCCAAATGGTGTAGTAAGATTGGCCACTATTAATTTCATAAAATTCAAATTGTTGGTAACTGGTCATCATTTGCGCCTCTATCATAAGTCGCTTTCCAAAGAGGAGTTCCTGCAATAATTCACTATTCCGGAAGGTTCCAGGATTCTTGCAGCAAAAGAAGGCGACCTTGTCGTCCCACCTTCTTCCTAATTTTCTTGCCTTGCAAGATCATAATAAATACTTCTGTATCTTATGGAAGTACCCTTCTTCACAATAAATATTCCATCTTCGTACTCGCCAATCACTCTTCCCTATCATTCCATGCCATTCATTTTGCCTCTTCTCTTGTCGTATATAGAGGATCTACTTCATGCCAAATATATTTTTCCCAACTTCTATCATTATGGCATGATAACAGGTACACTCGTGTGTATTTATTTTTTGTTGTATATATTTATTAAACCATATTTTGTACAATAATAAAATTTGCATAGTATTATTTTTAGTCATTTTCCACATGTGTGGACACATGTTACACCATAGGTTGGGGGGGAGTATGATAATTCTTATGTCATTTCAAATAAAGTTTAAATTTCAAATTATTTTCCTTTGATGTGACATTATGTACTTTGTTTTATTGATATACCTTCCGCCCCCACCGTTTCTCTTCGCTTGCCTTTCGTTATTTTGAATTTGTGGCTGAGTTATTTGCAAGCAGAGCATATTTTCTTGTGATAATTTGTAGAGTTTATTTACAAAGTTTAGACTTGGGTATATTTCTGCAAGTGGTGAGTTTTGAGTATTAAAGTTGCAATGGGTGGTCTGCTAGTTCACCATGAGCCTACGGTGCATGATGTCCTCATGTGAGATCAGGTTTGTGAACCTGAATTCCGAAATAGCAGCTAGATAGATTATTTTCTGAAGCTAACAGAGTTCAATGAAGATATTGCAATTGAATTCACCCGTAAATTTTCTGATGGGGAAGCTCAGGTGAAAAGGTTGAGAGTTGTTGCTACATATGACATGATTGCAAAAGTAGCTAGGTTGCCAGTAGATGGGGAAAAATACCCTGAAACAAAGGACACACAAAGTGTGAGGGCAGAGTTTACGCAGCCAGTTGACCCACCTTTGGTAACAAACAAGCAAGGGACCAGATGAGAATCCCTCCCCCCAGATGGAGAGCAATAGCACTATATATTATGAAATAATTGACTTGAGAAGGGAGATTATCATGCCTACATTCTCACCATTTTAATCTCCTGAGTCATCTGCGCCATGGGAGGAGAATGAATGTTCCTAATGTATTGTATAATCTTTTGTCCATCAGTACAACAAAGACACAAAAAGGTAGGCCTCACTTTGTCACTCATCATTGTTTAATTAAATTATTGGTTGAAAGGTCTCTGAGAGATGTTTCCTAGATGACCTAGGATGAATTTGTGCAAGTTAGAAGGTTTAGGGTAAATAATATGGGTCCAGCAGAACATCCCCTGGCTCAAGAAGGGGAAAATTTAGCCGAACCTGGTCTTGCCCTTGAACCCTCATCCTCCAGGATGTCACCAGTTGAGGATGTTCCTATAGCAGAGGAACCCTTGCCAGAAGAAACCTTGTCAGAAGCTACAGAAATCTTGGCAGGGGTTCCATCACAAACCCCAATAAGAACTAGGGTTGCTGTATGAAAGGAGAAAGGTAAAGAGAAATAGGTTGACACAGAGAAGAAGAAGGAAAAAGGAACAAGTGTAGATTCCACCCCTCCTATCACAAGGAAAAGGAGGATCTGGACAGGTTACCTCCGACAATTTCAAAATTAATACAAGGATTATAAACTTTCAAGAAGCTAGGTTGGGGGGTAATGATGAGCAAAATAATGACTCCATTTTGTTGAATCTTGTCATAAAACTCTTGTTTTCATAATATTCTTGGGTCATAGAACTTTCCTTGTTGATGTATTTTTCTAGTATTTCTGGACCTGATTTATCCTCTACCAAAGGTTGTTAACTAATGATCTTTATACAATTAATCTATGTAAATTATCTAAATTAATATGGTTTAATTTATGCTATGTTAACATCAATAGGTACGCATGTTTTTGTGCACATTAACACCATGATGCAGGGTCAGATAAGATGAAAACGTGATTAAGCTTGCGGTTTAAAGACACGTCAATATGTCGATGGATGCAGACCCAGTCAAAGTAGAGCAGTGTTGAAGAAGGTCATAACCAATTTACCACTTCCTTAGCGGAGTGATCTGTGGACCATTCATGATTGTTCCTAATGGAACATAAATCTAGGAAGGCGGTTATGCTATATTTTCTCAGTAGCAGAACAATTGTTGTTCTACATTTACGTGTTGATTTCTTCTTCTAGTGTAGTTAATCTTGTTCATCTGTTCCTCTGGGACGTGGGTTGATCAGTTAGGAGTTTATTATTAGTTTTCCTATAAATAAAAGGTCTATATCTTCTCACGCGAGTAAGAAGGGAGAACGACCATAGAGAAAATAATATTCAGTTTTCAAACTTATGTATGTGCAGTCAATTTGAAGTAAATAAAAATAATGGTATTCTGAGTTTATCAGTTGTTATATGAGTTCTGGATATACTCATTCAAGGGGGCCCACTTGGTGAGTAGTTGCTCTGTGCTCTTTAGTTAATTTTCATTTTGTTATAGTTGTTGTTTTTGTATTCGACTGTTTCTGTAGCCACTCGAAACAATTCCTGTGTATGTTCCTACAACCAAAGTAGCAGAGTAGTTCCTATCTATTGTCCAGAATGTTGTCATTAGCAGTATTTTCTTAAGTTATTTTCAATTGTGAGTTTTAATATAGTATTAAGTTATCATGTTTCTGCATATTTGTTTTAGAGAATTTCCTTTTCCAGAAATAGAGTAAAATGGTTGTAATTTGAGTTTTAGTCCACATATAGTGCCGACCCATTTCAAGTTTGCGTCCCTGGTCGATAAAGTAAATGAATCTTTTCTAAAGGAAAGGTAGTTGTTTAGTAAGGATGTTTTGTCTATGAGTTGAGTCTTTAGAACCTAGTTGCTATTCCAATTGCAAGGACCAACACCATTATCGATCTAACGACAGTACATGCTATGTTATCCCTCATGGATGGCCTTTCTGGATATAACCAAACCAATATAGCTCCTGAAGACCAAGATAAAATTGTATTCACATTTTTGTGGGGTACAACTGCTAGAACATCATGCCTTTTGGCTTGAAAAATGTTGGTGCAACTTATCAGAGGGTCATGACAACAATCTTCCATGACATGATACATATTTATATGGAAGATTATGTGGATGTCTGCTAGCTAAATAATTCACAAGAGCAAAACACCTAGACATCCTGGATAAAATCTTTCAAAGACTAGGACAGTTCAATGTCAGATTGAATCCTAAAAATTGTGTTTTCAGAGTCACATCCGATTTTTTTGGGGATACATTGTATCAAAAAAAGGAATTGAGGTGGATCTAGCAAAGGTTCAAGCTATTATGGAGATGCAACCTCCTAAAAACATTAGCCAATCGAGATCTCTACAGGGACAGCTACAATCTATTAGATGATTCATTGCTCAGTTAGTAGATAAATGTCTCCCATTTAACCATTTGCTTCATAATAATGTACCTTTTAGATGGGAAGACAAATGTACAGAATCATTCCATTGGCTGAAACAATATCTTATGAATTCACCAGTTTTGGTACCACCAATAGCAACAATACCACTCATCCTCTATATATCAACAACATAAGTGTCACTGGGGGAACGACTAGCACAAGAAGATCCAATAGGCAAAGAAAGGGCTATTTACTACATCAGCAGGACTTTGAACGGATATGAACTCAATTATACATTCATTGAAAAGCTTGTTTAGCAATGGTGTTCACGTCTCAAAAGTTTCGCCACTACATGCTAGCCCATACAATCAAGCTAGTAGGAAAGATCGAGCCACTAAAATATCTACTTAGCAAAGCCGCTCTCATGGGGAGGTTAGCTAAATGGGTTATGATCCTAAGTGAGTTTGACATTCAATACACATAATGACTTGCCATCAATTAACAAGCAATTGCAGATCAACTGGCAGAAGCAACACTACTAGACCAACACCCACTACAGGTGGAATTTCTAGATATGGATGTGCTCACTATCACACCCAAGAAATGGACCCTATACTTTGATGGATCCTATATCCAACATGGATCAGGTGTCGACATCTTGTTTGTCACTCCAAAGGGACACACAATTCCAAGATCCTATACATTGATGTTCCCCTGCACCAATAACATTGCTAAGTAGGAATCTCTAGTCACTAGTATCAAAATAGTCATGGAATGGAGAATCACGAAATTGAAAATCTATGGAGACTCTCAATTAGTCATCAATCAGGTCAACGATTATTATCAAACAAAGGATGACAAGTTGATGCCCTACAAGCGCATGGTGGATGACTTCAAGAAGTATTTTATGGACATCACCTTCGAACAAAATCCAAGGTTGGACAACAAAGTTGTTGATACAATGGCCGCTATCGCCTCACTCCTGCAAATTCCAAGTAAATGGAATCGCTACAAATTCCTGGTGGAGTAATTGTTTTCCTCGACCTATAACAATTCAGAATCCCAAGTTACTTGTGCCCTAACCCGTTCTAATTCCCCTCTATAGGAGAAAATCTATGCCTATCTCAAAGACAATACCCTCCCACTCGACCTATCTCACAACAAAAAATGAAGCTTTATCTGACAAGAAGCCCACTACACCTTAACCGTTGACACACTTTATCATCGAGGTCTTGATGGTACTCTTCTTAGATGCCTCATTGTAATGAATCTGACTCTGCCTTACATGAGCTTCATGAAGGTATTTGTGGTATGAATTCAAGTGGTCCTACTCTTGCTAAAAAACTCCTGAGGATGGGATATTACTGGTCAAAAATGGAGAGAGAATCCTATCAGTTTGCCAGGAAATATCCTAAATGCCAAATTCATGGTAACCTCATACATGTACCGGCACAAGAGTTGCAACCATTCACTATATCTTGGCCTTTTTGTCAATGGGGACTTGATCTAGTGCGAAAAATCCATCCTTCCTCGTCAAATGGGCACAAGTTCATCATCATGGCCACTGAGTACTTCAACAAACGGATTGAGGCAGTTCCATTAACTACAGTCATCAACAAACAAATCGCTTCCTTCATTCTAAATTACTTCATCTGTCGATATGACATCCCTCATTCTATTATCACAGATAATGGAAGACCTTTCAAAAATCAAGATGTCCAAGAGATTTGTGAGCAATTCCATATCCAACATTGCTTTTCGACACCTTATTATCCATAAGGGAATGGCCAAGTAGAGGCCTCAAACAAGACAATCTTCAAAATCCTCAAAAAGACAGTGAATGATGCCAAAAAAGACTGGCATGTCCAGCTCAAACCTGCACTTTGGGCTTATAAAACAAGTATCTACACACCTATAGGAGCTACACCATACTCATTGGTGTATGGATCAAAATTTGTTTTACCTATTGAGGTAGAGATTTCGTCACTCTGGGTATCCTTGAAATGCCTCATTCCAGATGAGGAATATCAAGTCAATAGGTTGCAAGAGCTAGAGTTGTTTGATGAATGTCACCAATGTGCCTTTGATCATCTCAAGTCATATCAACAAAGAATTTTCAGAAGCTATAATCACAAGGTCATCCCAAGGGATTTCAAAATTGGTGATTTGGTCCAAAAGGAAAATTCCAAAAATCAGCAAGATCGAGAAAAGAAAGGGAAATTTGAATCCAACTGGCTGGGGCCCTTTGTTACCATATCAACTTACAGATCAGGAGAATATTAGTTGTCAACTTTAGAAGGGGATGTTCTCGACGAACCAACCAACAACATCCATCTGAAGAAGTTCTGTGCTTGAGTCATCCAATGCATGGATCAAGCAAAAATGCAAAAATAAAATAAAAATCAGAAGAAAAAAAATACAAAAAAGTGAAAAACAATAAAAAAGTGCAATAAAAACAAGTGGTGAAAACTTGGCAACATGCGCCACTTGTGAGAGAGAAGCTCCTCTATCTATTAATACTCATCTGATCTAAGCCCATAGCCACCACAGAACACTTATACATATAGTGTTATCCTGGATATACTTAGCATAGTCACTATCCCTGATTATCTGAATCAGTTATCTTAATCATATCCCACCATGGCTTGGTGATCAGTGTAAATATCCATATCGAAGTAGTATCAAAAGCAAGGGGCAAAATCCTAACCTCGCTAGAGGCATTTCACCTTGAGGGTTTTAGACATTAGGCCAAACACGTAGCAAGACAACAAGTATCAGAAAAACCAACAGTAACCACAACAAAGAAAGAGGCTAGACATCAAGGAATTGAACTGATTTGAACTGAACAAAAGATCTATTTGCAAGATGTAAACTTGACAAGAATACATTTCAGATAACATGCATGCTTACTTATGGTTGTTGATTTTTTCCTATCATATCTCCTAAGAGACTCAAGGATGTATCAACAACTAGAGAATCGAGGAAGTAATATGATGTTTTATTTGTCTATTGTTTGGGAGTGAAGTCTTCTACTATGAAAATTTGTCTTGCGACATGATCGGGTAACATATCACTAAAGACATTTCGGATTTGTATAGGACAAAGGTTAACTATTGTCTGTTTTATGCAAGCAACACTCAGGTCATCTTGGTTCAATTATACCTTGATGCTTGTGTCATCTTGAAATATCAAAATCCATGTAAGTTATACTCAAGTCATTATGGTTTAATTATACCATGATGTTTGTATCAATTTTCAACAAATCAAGGCTCGATGATGAAAACAAGGGAAGCATTGGCACTTTCATCAAAATAGATGGAAACATTTGGGAACGAGAATGCATTAGCATCATTAGTATCATTTCATTATCATTATCATTTTAATCTTGCATTAGGTTGCATATCATTTTTAATCTGGCATTAGTATCATTTCATTATAATTATCATATTAATCTGGCATTAGGTTGCACATCATTATCATGTTAATATTGCATATAGGTACATTCGCGTTATCATTTTAAAATAGCATTCGATTGCATTATCATCTCATGTCATACATCATACACATCATTTCCAAGATACATATCACATCATACCTCTCATTTTCAAGATACATCTCATATCATACATCATACATCTCATTTTCAAGATACATCTCACATCATACATCTCATTTTCAAGATAAATCTCATTTTAAAGATACATCTCATCATCATCATCTAGTCACATTCATCATTGCATCCCTCGCATGCATATGTATCGCATCATCATGGAATATTTCTTCACTTTCATATCTTCATCATTCATCCAAATCTCATCTATCATGTCTCATACAGGATGTATCTTTCCTGAAACCAGACATTTTGATCAAGTCTTATACAAGATATATCGTTCCTGAAACCAGACCTTTTAATCATCTTTTTCTTATACATGAGGTGTCATTCCTGAAACTAGACTTGATCTCAATCTTATCAATTCTATCATGTCTTATACAGTATGTATCTTTCCTAAAACTAGATGTTTTGATCATGTCTTATACAGGATATATCGTTCCTAAAACTAGACGTTTTGATCATCTTTGTCTTATACAGGAGATGTCATTCCTGAAACCATACTTAATCTCAATTTGATCAATCTTATCAATCCAATCAATCTAATCAATCTTGTCAAACCCATGCATGTCATCAACTATCCACTCTTCTATCTTTCAAATAGCTTTCTTCTTCTTTTGAGAGATCATTCATGCCTTTAGTGCATGAACGATCTCCCAAGGGGGCATTATCATATCAAATCTCCATATCAATTTCATATCGACACCAACTTCGTATCAACTTTTCATATCAAATCAATTCTTCATATCTAGGGCATCATATCGAATCTCGACATCAATTTTATATCAATCTCGTATTGAAACCAGCTTCATATCAACTTTTAATATCAAATCAGTTCTTCATATCTAGGGCATCATATCAGTCTCATATCGACACCAGCTTCATATCAACTTTTCATATCAAATCAATTCTTCATATCTGGGGCATCATATCGAATCTCAACATCAATTTCATATCAGTCTCATATCGACACCAGCTTCATATCGACTCTTCATATCAAATCAATTCTTCGTATCTAGGGCATCAAATTGAATCTCGACATCAATTCCATATTAGTCTCATATCAACTTTTTATATCGAATCAATTCTTCATATCTGGGGCATCATATCGACAAATTTGACGACAACATTATCATATTGAATCTCCATATCAATCTCATATCATCTTTGTAGTCACATAAATTTGTCCAGTTTAATTAAATGAATATTTCTTATTTATTTGATTAAAAATCCACTAGCCATCAGTTAATTAAATTAATATTTAAATTAATTCATCTTCAAACATTCTCCTATTAATTAAATAAATTATTCAATTTATTTTAATTAATTCATTAAACCAAATTCACAATCAATTAAACAAATAAATTCTATTTATTTAATTTAATCCCCTTTCCTCTTTTAAAT
This sequence comes from Cryptomeria japonica, assembly GCF_030272615.1. Lineage (NCBI taxonomy): Eukaryota > Viridiplantae > Streptophyta > Pinopsida > Cupressales > Cupressaceae > Cryptomeria > Cryptomeria japonica. The sequence goes on from NC_081409.1 coordinate 203,799,545, forward strand.
AAATTAAATAAAACATTTATTTAAATCATTAAAATCCCCCCACTTGCATTTTCCCAAAAATGCAACTTGCACCTATTTGTTGAAATAAATGGATTTTATTTTAATAAAAATCCTATTTTCCCTCACCCACCAAACCCACTTGCAATCCTAACCCCCTTCCTAAATTCTTCTAGAACCTATCTAATCCTAATCAATTAACCTAATCTATCCCCTAATTATTGTCACATTCCTAAGCAACTTGGAGTCACTTCTCAAAGGCTTCAAAGTCTTTGAAAAGCATTTAATGCTTTGTGTGTTCAACAATCTAACCTCCAAAGTCTTCCAAAACCACTAATGGCTCTTACATAACCATTTATGGTTAGTTCAACTTGCACTCATGTGTCTCCTCAAGTATTTATTGCTTTGACCATGGTTATCCCTTTTGCCTTTGCATAAGAATTTATCCATTGGATAAAAGCTTTATTCTTTGAATAAAGAATTTATCCATTCAACCTAACCTTGACCTTAACTCCCAAGTTAACTCTCAGGTCATGTCAAGTATTTAATGCTTATTCCCTCTCCTCTCAACCTATCTCAAATTGACACTTGTCATCTTGAGATTGGGTTGAAAGCCTTTACAAGGATTGAATATCATTCAATCTTGACCTTTGTTGAGATTATTCAATCTCAACCATCCATTGCTCCATTTTACCTATAAATAGAGCTCACATTCCTCATTTTCAAATCCTCGAGCATTTAGCATTCATAGTCATAATCCGGAAAACTTGTATGCATTTAATCTATAGAGAATTTTAGAGAGCATTTAGTATAAATCAACTAATATATATTGTTATTTTGACCTAAAATAAATCATTTTAGCATTATAGCATCTAATATTAGCTTGTTCACATTTGCATAATATTTTAGACTAATCATCTACAATCTTGAACCTCCATAAACATCCATAGTGCAAAAAGATGTTGAGAGCTACACTAATTTGGAACTTGGAGAGGAGAGGAACAAGGGAGAAGGAGCTAAGAGCATGTTAGGAGGTATTTGGAGATGCCTCGTTATATTTACTTTCCTAGTTAAATATTCTTTCATGTTTTTGGTGTCTCTTTTGATATGCCTGCTTAGGTTAATCTTTGGTTGAATAACACTAACTTTAACAGTTGTTTTTTGTTGTTTGTGTGTGTTATACCACCACAGGTTTTAATCTAGCATTGTTAGTTTTTGCAGAGCATCATTTGGTGAACCCGACGTGAATCAAACATACAACCTTCTTTCTTTTTAAAAAAAAATTAGCTTTCTTTCTTTTCTTTTCTTTTCTTTTTTAGCTTTCTTTCTTTTTTTAAAAAATAAACCTTTTTAGTTAGTTGCTTAGAATGTTTTTTTTTATTATTATTAAATGGTTTCTTTTTTAGAATAGACTTTTAAATTAGTTGTTTAAATTTTATTTTTTTAAATTAGTCTTTTAGAATTTTTATTTTTTTTAAGTTTCTTAAAATAGTTTTTATTTAAAATTAGATTTATTTTTTTAAGTAGTCTTTAAATTAAGATTTTTCTAAATTAGTCTTTCATTTAGTTCTAATTTAGATTTCAAAATAGTTTTTAATTTAGTTTTTGATTAGATTTAAATTAGTTTTATTAATTTAGATCTAATTTGTTTATTAGTGTGATTTGTGTTAATATGATTAATTTAATTTTGGGTTTACATCTTGTGCAGGACATAAGGAGCATCTTTCTAACATATTGTTGCAGGTGTTGAAAGTGTCAAATTTGCAAATTTTTCCTTAACATGATCTAATTGGAAAAATTGATCAATCCTAGGATAGTCATTCACATTGTCTTCATTTTGCTATCTGGTTCTAAAAATGAACATACACATTGCTATCTTGGATTAAAACGAACTATCATTTTTGCAATCTTGGCTAAAACAAATATTCACATCTTGCAATATGGGCTAAAAAGAACAATCAACTTGTTTTGTTTTGTATAGAGATTTACTTCAAGCAAACGTGCTTTTTATTAAGTTGACCAGAATTTCATTTTTCCTAGTTTACTCTACATATTGCCTTTGAAGTTAAAAAGAACATCATGGTTGTTGGAGCAACATCTCCAAATAGATAAAACATCATTGCAATGACAAGTTAAAAAGAACAAGTGTATTTTGTGTTTGGCACACTTGTGCAAAAGAGTTTGTTGAGTGGTCCTACTTCTAACACACACTATCCTGTCCCTTGGCTTTCATAGTCCTAGGTGCAAGAGAAAAGTGTTAGTAACACTCGAGTTTTATCTTTTTAAGAGAGGTCTGCCAAGAGATCGATCACTCTTGGGAATGACCTTGCGCGGTAAATCCTTTGAGCCACTATAGAAATCAGGTGAGAGTGAAAGCTGTAGCCTTGGGTATAGTTGTTCCTATAGTGTAACTTGTCGAAATGACAAATGGGCCCCACCACAAGTTATAAGGCTCTTAAGTGAGTCACTGCAGAATGAATTTATGTCCAAAAACATCAAAAATTACTAAACACCTTTAAGTAGTAGCCCACTCGTTCTATTGATTGAGGATATTTGTGATAAATTCAGTGCAAGAGCATAGATGGTTTTGCTCCCAAGATACTCACCATACATATTTCCTTGAGTAGAAACATAGCTTTTTGAAAAGTCACTTGTGGCTTCATGAAAGTGATGACTCCCCCATCATAGGGATCATCTATTTGTTATGCTCATGCAAGACTTAGTATATCACATCCTTACCTGCCATAGCGGGATTCATAATGTATGTAGTACCAAAGTCGAAGAAATATCAAGATGTGGGCTGAAATTATCGCAACTGGCCATTTGACCTTAGGGATAAAGAGTGTTTGAAGTGTTTTCATTTTAGTCAAAACCAAGTGCAAATTGAGCCGACTTCAGGCTTTGAAAAAAAATACCTAAAATACACTTAAAGGAAAGGGTCATAAAAAGTCCAAGGATTGGGTTGATCTAGACCCATACTCATTTGTGCCTTTGAGGCAACATTCTTGTGTTTGTGTGCTTGCTTTGTTTTCTTGTCAAAGAAACATCATAAAATCCAAAATTCAGAACAAGTATTCATGCAACCAAACATTTTCAAAAGCAACCAAAAGATCAAAAACAAAGAGAAGAGTATTAAACTATATGACCATTCTTCACATCTTGAGAAAGAAGAATCTTCATCAACACATAAACTTGAAAAGAAGACAGTTAAGCTCAAAGGCTTTGATCAAAAGGAGGAAATTCTTCTATCTAAATAGACAAATCTTTGTCTCTCATCGAGCTTTTCTACGTCACATGCGTCTATACCTTCAAGGGAAATCAAACAAATTTGATCTAGAGTCATTAAACCGCAGAGCTTTTATGCAATATAGAGCTTTGAGTTATCACAAAAACCAAGGAGGCAAGATCAATCCCAACTTCTTTCCATACATTTGTATCACATACAACGTAGCTCGAGAAATGCCATCAACGCCTGAAAGAGAAGAGGTAGAATTTGTTCCATATGTGACACAAAGCTTTTATTGAAGTTAAACATTTCATCCATTTCTCACCTTCACATCATCACTTCATTTCAACTCTTAAAACATTAAGAGGTTCTTGTCCTAAGTTCTCTTTTGGATATTGCTTGAATCAAACACAACAAATCACTTTTTAGATTGTTTCTACATCTAGGATAAACTGATCCTAAGAAACATATTTGCGCAGATTAAAACTAGTATATGAGTGAATCCTCTCATTACTAGGTAGTTAAGTCTGTAACACATCTTAGGATTTCTCTAAACCTTATCACATCAAACTTTATCAAACATAACAAGCAATTCAAGAAAGAATTTTGGTCATATCTACCTTTAAGTGTTAGAGATCCATATGCAAAAAACTTCACCAAACATCAATCTTTCATTTCATCAACAACTCGTCATCATTTTCACCCAACTTCAACAAAAACTTATAAACAAAATGGCTCATACCCGATCATGGTCAAGACAACGAGAAATAGAAATTGAAGAAGAAGAGGAGGACAATATCAATGAATTTCAAGAAGCACTTGGAGGAAATGCAAATGACGAAAACCCAAGTACTCCTACTCCTGCAATAATAGAAAGGGCACAACACAACCCTCTCTTTAACAAACTTTTTGACGAAATACTCAGGAGCAATGCAAATGCTCACTTTTTAAAGCTTGCTCAAGAAGGAGCTAAACTCCCCTTTGACTTTGATCTTGCACAACTAAGACAAGCATCAAAATGACAGAGTCGCAATGAGGATGAAAGAGGTAGAGATCGCATCAGATATAACATTCCTCAAGGTAATTCACCACCTCCTCCTCCTCCAAATGACATAGAGATGTTGCGGCAACAAGTTGAAAATCTCGCCCAACAACTTCGCAGTGGCGTAAAGACTAATCAATTTTCACTCAATGACATTTGTCCCTATCCCTTTGATAGGAATCTTTATATGCCACCTTTTCCATGAGGGTTTGAAACACCCAAGTTTGAAAAGTATAGAGGGAAAGGAGATCCTCGCGATCATGTCAAAGAATTCCATTCAGCTTGCCTCGAAGTGGCATACGAGGATACATACCTAATGTGCCTTTTTCCCCAAAGCTTGGGAGGAACAACCACATCATGGTTTTCCCGATTACCAGGTGGCATTAGGACATTTGAGGAACTCATCCAGAAGTTCCTAGCACATTACTCACATAACATTAAACATGATATCACCATGGCTGATCTGTGTAACACTAAACAAAAACCAGGTGAACTTTTCTTAGTCTTCCTGCAACGATGGTGTTAGATATCTAGCAGACGTTCTCTTCAGTTACCAGAACAAGAACTAGTCAAAATATTTATTTCCAACTTAAATGAAGAAATGGAATTTCACCTGGATGTAAAAGACATAGATTCTTTCAATGACATGATCACCAAAGGCTTGAAATGTGAGCAGGCTCTCATCAAGAAAGGACTTATCAAAATCTACAATGAACCAAAGGATGGCCCTCATCCACGCTTCAATAGTGACAAACCAAACTTCTGGAACAAAAACAAAAATGTTGTCAACGACGGGGTTGTGGATGCCAGAACTATCAAAAGTGCGCAACCTGTAGTCCGATTTGCAGGATAGAATCCCCCACCCAAGACTAACACAGTTTCTCCTCCAAATCAAGGCCGCATCACATCTCAAGATGAACCCAGACAACGTCAACAAAAACCAAAGCGAATGTACACTCCCTTAGGGGAACCCATCGAAATAGTAATACAACAGTTGGTTTCTCAAAACTTGGTAACCATACCCAAAACATCAAACTATGAACCTCAAGTAAAACCTTCATGGTGGAGGGATATTGAACATTGAGATTTCCATCAAGGGAGAGGACATAAGACAAGTAATTGTCACAGATTGAAAGATCTTATTCAGGATCTTATTGATTGAGGTGAAATCGAAATCGAAGGACATGACCCAAAGACAATAAACAATGATCCTCTCATGTTTAAAAATCCACTTCCATCACATGATCAAAGGGGTCCTTCCACTTCAGGGAGAAACATAGATACTACCGATTATAGGCAAGCAACATATAATTATACTGTGAATCACCTATATGATGCCAGTGAACAAATTGCAACTATTACCATCAAAAATCCCAGCTCCACTTGCAATGTTGTTACATGTCGCGACAAGATTACCATAAAAGCAGCTCCACAAGGCACCATGTCTATCCCAAAGTAGTATAACCTTGTGGACTAGTTAGACAAAACGCCCACACTAATATCTATCTTAGAACTATTACGCCTATCTCCATCCCATAAAACAATTTTGGATCAAGCTCTCCAAGAGGCATCAGTCCCTGCAAATTTGAACACAGATCAGTTCCAAGCCATGGTTGGAAATATAAGGTCATCACCTTGTCTCACTTTCTCTGAAAGTGACAACTCATCCTTCCAGCAACCTCATAACGCCTCACTATGCATTGAAGGGTTTATTAACCAGCATAGGATCAAGCGAGCATTGATCGATAATGGAGCAGGCCTGAATATTTGTACACTGCAATTGGTCACAACTTTGGGATATGCCATTGAATCCGTGGATCCTCGCAAGATGATCACAATCAAAGGTTATGATGATGCAGAGCGTTCATCCAAAGGAGTTGTTTTATTACCAATCTGAGTGGGCCCTATGGTGAAGCACATCATATGTCAGGTTCTGGACCTTCCTCTTCCATATAATTTGTTGTTGGGGAGACCTTGGATACACGCCATGCAAGTTGTTCCATCCACTTACCATCAGTGTATCAAGTTCCCACATAATGGTGTAGAAATCACAATCCTGGGCGATGCAAACCCCTTTGCATATTGTCATAACATAAGTCATCAACCAGAGATTACCATTCCCAACAATAGAGAAGCCATCTCCTCCATGTCATACATAAGTCTAGCTTCCTTCTCTAGTTCAAACACTATTATACCCAAGCAAGAAAAGCTCAAGATGAAAATTGCAGAGGAAGGTCTGGGAGAATACAATCTAAGCCAACTCTTTTGTGTTGGACAAATGCCTGCTTCTCCTAAAACACATGGCAAACCTCAACAAGTACTTCAAACGGCAGTGGTTAAACCAGCATGTGCATTGACACCTTTCATCCTTGGAAAGAGTCAAGAAGAGGAAACCAAAGATGAAGATGTAGCAAAATGGATCTATAAGGATCCTATCACCACCGACATTTCGCAAGCTCGGCTTCCCACAGATCAATATGGCAAAGGTCTTCTCATTATGCAAAGAATGGGATATGATGGTCAAAGTGCTTTGGGGTATTGTAAACAAGGGTGACATGAGCCACTACTGCCGGAATTGCAACCCAAAGACAATGCAGGCTTAGGTTTTCAAAACGAGATCTTTCCTAAGCTCAGATTCAAAGGGAAACCCAGCAAACCACTATATCAACCTACTACAAAGAGACCGCCCTTGATTATAAAAGCAGCACCCCAGAACATCACAACTGTCCCATTGAAACTAAAGATCCCAGCAAAATTGTCGGCAACGCCAGTCGTCCCATCAATCAACCAACAACACCATTAGTAGCAGCATCAAAGACACCCCTAGCAGCAGCAACTGTACCCGAACCCATCGCAGTATTTTTGACATCAGCAGTTCTAGTAGAAGCAGCAGAGTCAATGCTACCAATGTTACCCGTATCAGATTCATTGATCCCCATAATCCTTCCTGCAGCACCGATCATACCTGTAGTATTTGACTCAAAGGATATCCCAATACGGTACAGTGACCGGTTACTAGAAAGTGACTCATAAATTGACTCACATGAGTGGGAATTTGATTTAGTACAGCTTAACACTTCAAATGAGGAAGACACATCACTACCTCCACCCCACAAAGACATCCCTGTTTACGGAGAAGCACATATAAAGACTTCTTGGGTTCCTAAGCTGGAAACATCTTCCACAGACTCTATGTCTCATCCTACGCTTGATTCTGACAGGGAGAGTACCATCGATGACCTTCACTATAACGTCTTAACCCTCACTGATACATCTAATGAACTTAACCTAATCGATGAAGTAATGCCCATTATCCATCCTGAACTCATCCAATGGAACCAACCTAATCCCCCATGTCTTGACCACTTCCAAAACAATGAGTCGATTATTGACTTCTTGGACTTATGGGATAACATACCAAGCGGGGATCACAAAGTTGGATTCGCCATAGAACTTAATAGCGCAACACACTTTGGGGCGGATGCCAAACCTTTTAGCTGCAAAATATAACAATAAAGCATGGATCTTCCAGTGAAAACCACACCATGGCACTATTTGATCCAAAAAAAGTAAAAAGAAAGAGTCTATCCAATGGTGAAAACCTCTCTGAGGCGCCAGAGGATGAAAGGTTTGACATTCTCCCTGCTAGTACACAACGGGAACGATCAATGATTCTCATCAAGGAAACAAAAGAATACAATGTGGGGACTCCTGAAACTCCTCACCACATACATCTGGCATCTCTTCTAACTCCAGAGGAATAGCCTAAGTTTGTAGAGTTCTTCCAGAAGCGTCAGATCAACTTTGCATGGTCATATGCAGACATGCCTAGGCTTGATCCTGATTTAGTCATGCATCACCTCACCATAGTAGAAGGAACCAAGCTTGTCAAGCAGAAGCTTCGCAAGATGCATCCTCAGATTGTAGTACTAGTCAAAGCAGAACTCAAGAAACTCCTAGATGTTGGTTTCATTAGACCAATTGATTATGCAGATTGGATATCCAATATTGTGCTTGTCGGCAAACCAAATGGGGGCATCTGTATTTGTACTGACTTTAGAGATCTGAATAAGGCATGTCCTAGGGATGACTTCCCCCTACCAAACATCGACATCATAGTGGACCTAACCGTAGGACATGCCATGCTTTCACTCATGGATGGCTTTTCAGCATACAATCAGATAAAGATCACACTAGAGGATCAACATAAGACAACCTTCACATGTCCATGGGGCACATACTACTGGAATGTAATGCGTTTCAGTCTCAAGAATGCAGGAGCGACCTATCAACGAACAATGACCACCATATTTCATGATATGATGCATACTATAATGGAAGATTATGTTGATGACTTATTGGCAAAATCACTCACAAAAGAAGGTCATCTGGAAATATTAGAGAAAATCTTTGATAGACTAGAACAATATCATGTTCGACTCAACCCAAAGAAATGTGTCTTTGGAGTAACCTCAGGGAAACTTCTAGGATACATTATCTCAAGCAAAGGTATTGAGGTCGATCCAGCAAAGGTCAAAGCAATCATGGACATGCCACCACCAAAGAATACCAGTTAGCTAAGGACACTACAAGGGCGACTTCAATCTATCTGAAGATTCATTGCACAACTGGTGGATAAGTGTCATCCTTTTACACACCTGTTACACAAGAACATACGCTTTCAGTTGGATGCCAGATGCCAGCAAGCATTCCAGATGCTTAAAGACTATCTCACGAATACACCATTGTTGATCCCACTAGATCCGAGCAGACCTCTATTACTCTATATATCCGCAACAAGTACCGCATTGGGTGTATTACTGGCACAACATAATGCAGAAGGGAAAGAGTGTGTTTTTTACTACATCTCTCGCACACTGGTTGGCTATGAACTCAATTACACCCCTATTGAGAGAGCTTGCCTAGCAATAATCTTGGCAGCCACTAAACTGAGGCACTATCTGTTAACACACAAGGTACAACTCATTGCAAAGATTGATCCACTCAAATACTTACTCAGTAAAGCAGCATTGACAGGCCGCTTGGCCAAATGGGTGATGATTCTAAGTGAATTTGACATCGAGTATGTGGACCGTAAAGCTATTAAAGGACAAGTCATTGCAGATCAGTTGGCCGATGCACCACTCATAGGTGATCATCCTCTCATTTCCAATTTTCCAGATGAAGAGATATTCATGATCACATAAGCACAACCATGGAAACTATACTTTGATGGTTCATACACTAGACATGGCTCGGGGGCAGGCATTCTGTTTATCACACCTCAAGGTGACAGCATCCTGAAGTCCTATAGGCTCGCATTTCCATGCACAAACAACATAGCAGAATATGAGGCCTTGATCACAAGACTCAGGTTAGCCATACAATGAAAGTTACAAGAACTACAAGTGTATGGCGACTCCCAACTAGTCATTCGACAAGCAACAGATGAATATCAGACCAAGGATGATAAAATCATGCCATACAAGCAAATGGTGGACAGTCTAAAGGCATTATTTACTACTATAACCTTTGAGAAAATACCCAAAGATCAAAATCGAGCTGTTGACGCTATGGCTACTATCGCATCTCTTCTAGATCTTCCATAGAATTCAACACGCTACAAGTTCTTGGTTGAACAACTTTGGATTCCCGCTTATGATATCCCTGAATCCGAGATGATATGTCACCTTGTCGGTTCCAAATCCCCATGGTACAATGAGTTTTACACCTATCTCCATGATCACACCCTTCCTCCTAACCAATCGAATAACCAATGTAAAACCTTCATTTGCCAAACCGCTCGATATACCATTATTGTTGAAACCTTATACCAACGCAGTCTTGATAGTACTCTCCTTTGATGTCTGGAACAAGATGAGATAACAAAGGCCTTGGAAGAGGTACATGAAGGAATTTGTGGGACTCACTCAAGTGGCCCGTCACTAGCCAAGAAGATCATACGAGCTGGATACTATTGGCCATCTATGGAAAAGGACTCCTACTACTTTGTCAAAAAGTGCAAGAAATGCCAAGTTCATAGAGACCTGATACATGCACCAGCACAGGAACTGCAACCAATCACAACACCATGTCCTTTTTGTCAATGGGGACTTGACCTTGTGGGTAAAATCCATCCATCTTCATCCAACGACCACAAATTCATCATTACCGCCACCGAATACTTCACAAAGTGGATCAAAGTTGTTCCACTTACCCAAGTCACCGTCAAGCAAATTGCCTCATTTATCCTCAATTACATCATCTATCGGTATGGTGTACCCATGTCCATCATCACAGATAATAGCCTTCCTTTCAAGAATCAAGATGTCTATGAACTCTGTGAGAAGTTTCGCATCCAACACCGGTTTTCCACCCCTATTACCCACAAGGCAATGGTTAGGTTGAAGCATCAAATAAAAACATATTGAGAATCCTCAAGAAGACAGTCAATGATGTCGGCTATGATTGGCATGTTCAATTGAATCCAGCACTATGGGCATATCGAATTAGCATTCGAACCCCTACAGGCGCAACTCCCTACTCATTGGTCTATGGTGCCAAAGTTATCTTACCTATTGAGGTTGAGATACCATCACTATGGGTTTCCTTGCATAATATGATAGATGATGAAGCATACAGAGTATCACGTCTTCAGGACTTAGAACTACTTGATGATAAACGACAACCTGCATACAACCACCTCAAAGCCTATCAGCAGCGCATGAGCAGAAGCTACAATCACCGAGTTAGACCTCGCACATTTGAGGTAGGTGATCTTGTTCTTTGAGAGAATCCTCATAACCAACCCAACCGAGAACATCAGGGAAAGTTTGAATCAAATTGGCTAGGTCCATATGTTATCACTGTTGTATTTGGGTCCGGGGCATACCAGTTGGCTACTTCAGAAGGAGAACCGCTAGCAGATCCGATCAACAACATGCACCTCAAATGGTTTTATACATGAGCTGCACAAGGCATCAAGCTCCCCTACATACCGGCAAAAAAAAAGAAACAACACCAAAAACATTCAGATAAATGTCCTGAAGAAAGTATCAAAAACATAAAAAAAAGTAGAAAAATCATACATCCAAACAGTGAACAACCACTCTGGTGGCACCTTGGGTAAGTACGATGGTGAAAACCTGGCAAACAGGCACCACTCGTAAAGGCTATGGCTCCATTGTCTTTCAGACTTGTTGCGATCACATTCATTTCATCCACTCATCCACCCGTCCAAACCATGGCTTGTTATTTATTTGCAATCAAGAAAGTACTTCATGTGTCTTATATCCCGTTTTTCCATAGTCATGTCCTAAAACTAGGGGCAATGCCCTTAACCTATTTTGATGGAAGTGGATTCTACATTATCTTATGTTTCATTGGGGTTCTTCATTCAAAACTATCTCGCAAAAATATCAAAAATATTCGAAAATGTCTCACCAAAAACCAAAACATTCAAAACAATCAAAAATATCAAAAACACTAGAAAAATATCTCACAAAATCCAAAAAAAACATCAAAAAACATCAAAAATCAATCAAAAACATGGCAACACCCTGTACATACGTTTTCAAAGCAGATACCAAACAAACATTATGACATACTCCACAAAATGACCACTTATCAATCAAACCAAACAATCAACATCAACACTCAAAACTGTCTTCAACAAGGATGCATCCTTCCTTACCAAAACAAAGACAAGATGACATTTTCTTTGACAAGAAAATTTTGTTTAATCTATCAAATACTTGGTTGATTTGTGGGTTATTTATTCATATCAGGTTCCTACAGCATTGTTTGTGTATCTTCTGCGAATTATTCCAATGAAGTTATGGGGCATGTACTAATGGTGTCTACATGGGAAGTTCACTAAGCTACGTGATCATAGGCAAAATACAGTCCTAGATCACTCAAGCTTTCCGACTACAACATATACCTCGACCATATGAATATGAACCATTATCGAGGATCCATATTCTTTATTCTTTATTCTTTATTCTTTATTCTTTATATATGCTATTGATTGCAAGTACAATGCTCCATCCTTGGTTCCTACTGCCTCATCCAAACTCGATAATGGTTTATCTCTTACTAGGGTATGAACTTGTCTCACGATATGATCAGCCTAAGATCAAGGAGGATGATCCAAGTCATGCATGAAAGGAGATAATCCTTGTCTGTTCCACAAGCAATACTCTGGTCAACTTGACCCATTATATCAAGTTGTTTGTATTAACTTGCTATATCAAATCCATGTAAGAAATACTCTGGTCATCTTGAATCATTATGTCAAGTTGCTTGTATTTTCTTACAACATTTTAAAGCTCAATGATGAAAATAGAGCACTATGGATCATCATTTCATCTCATATGTTTATATATTGCATTCTGTTGCATATCACCCATCCATTTACTCATTCATATATGTGATTTTGTATGCAAATATGAACAAAGTTAATATGAGCAGTTATGTGAAAAATAGGCTGGTCTTGGATACAATCATGACCAAGTACTCTGATACATCATCAGTGCATCATGCAAATTCTAAACAACCTTGCATTCATCTATCATGATCATATCCTCATCATTACATTTAGTTGCATTTGCATTAAGTACATTTCATATCATTTTGTTGTTTAAAATGCATATAGTTCATTATCATTTATTAAACATTAGTCTTCTTATTTCATTTCATCATTTCATAATCATGATGTTTAGATTCATTCATATGATCGAACTGTCCTTGATTGAATTAGTCATTTACTATGCATTCATTTAGGGTCAGTTACCAATCATCATTCATCATCCTTTATTATCCTTTATAATTTATCATTGTATACATTCATTTATCTATCCATTAGTTAAAAAGTGCATTCATTCATCCACTTTAGTGTCTTATTATACTCATTTTAGGATTCATTTAAATTGCATTCATTATCCCTTTTTAATTGCATTAAGGTGCAGTTATTAACCATAAGTTGCATTATCATCACATTATCATTTTACTTCATCATATTTGGGCATTTAGAATCATAAAACCATTTGTCTCAAACATTGGTTCATACATTATAACATATGCATTCATTTAGAAATCATCATTTAAACATTTGTACTTTACATTTGTTTATCCATGTTACATTCATTTTTCAACCATATAGATGCATATCCATAAAAGAATCATTCATTCCAAGCATTGCATTAACATCATTGCATATCATTATCTCATCCTTGTATTAATATAAAGTACAAGATACTATCTATATCATTATATCATTATGCATACATCATCATCATGTCTTTACATACATAAAGCAATACATCAAACAAATCATACACATATAAACCTGCATTCATATGTTAGTATCCAACATCATAAATCATCATAAAGCATGCATATAAACAACATATAGGAATCATCTCATAAATGCATACATATACACGTATCCATCTAAGCATAAACTCATAAATCATCATCTTGCATAGCATCCATACATATCAACCTACATATCATAACCAAAAATGGGATCTCCTCATATATATATCATCTCATGTATCAGAGTACAATGAAGTCCAAAAAATTGGCTACCAAGAGCCATCCAAGACACAGTCCAAAATGACAAAATCAAAATACATACAAAATGCTCTCTCAGATGCCACTCTGACCAGATGTTGCACCACCATCACCACCTGCTCCCCCGCTAGTCCCTGCATCATCTGATCTATCTCTCCGTGGAGGACCCATCAAAACCCCACTAGCTCTTGCATCACCTGACCTATCTCTCCGTACAGGACCCATCACACCCCCAGTGCTCTGTATCCTCTGGGACCGCTCTGATCTGGCCTGCCACATCCATGAATAGCTCAGTGCTCGCTGAGTAGCTGGTACCACTTGCTCATATAAACCCCGCTAATACTCTATCTCAGCCTGTGCTCACCGAATCTCCCTCATCACCTCCCCAGTAGGACCCTGTGCTCCTACTCCAACCTGAACTCTCTCCTGCAGCTCTGCTAATCTCTCCACCGCATCATCCCTCTCATGTAGCACTACAGTCAGCTCTGACTCCCATGCAAATAGTTGCACATCTCTCACTGCAACCTCTGCCTCCAGATCCTCCACCCATGTCTCGGCTGCTATCAATCAAGTCTGCAAATGAGCTAGCATATGATCTTGAAGATCTCCACCTCCAAGTTGACTCCCAGGTCATGTCAAGCATTTAATGCTTATTCCCTCTCCTCTCAACCTATCTCATATTGACACTTGTCATCCTGGGATTGGGTTGAAAGCCATCACATGGATTGAATATCATTCAATCCTGACCCTTGTTGAGATTACTCAATCTCAACCATCCATTGCTCCATTTTTCCTATAAATAGAGCCCATTTCTTCATAATCCAGATCCAGAAAACTTGTATGCATTTAATCTACAGGGAATTTTAGAGAGCATTTAGCATAAATCAACTAATATATATTGTTATTTTGGCCTAAAATAAATCATTTTGGCATTATAGCATCTAATATTAGCTTGTTCACATTTGCATAATATTTTAGAGTAATCATCTACAATCTTGAACCTCCATAAGCATCCATAGTGCAAAAAGATGCTGAGAGCTACACTAATTTGGAACTTGGAGAGGAGAGGAACAAGGGAGAAGGAGCTAAGAGCATGTTAGGAGGTATTTGGAGATGCCTCGTTATATTTACTTTCCTAGTTAAATATTCTTTCATGTTTTTGGTGTCTCTTTTGATATGCCTGCTTAGGTTAATCTTTGGTTGAATAACACTAACTTTAACACTTGTTTCTTGTTGTTTGTGTGTGTTATACCACCATAGGTTTTAATCTAATATTGTCAGTTTTGCAGAGCATCAAGCTTCATATCAACAAAATCACATCAGCGCTTCATATCGAAATCAACTTTTCATATCCATAGAATCATATCAACAACTTTGCCGAAAACATCATATCGAAAAAAAATTCAAAAAATTTTGGTGACAAATTGAGCATTTTCTTTAAATCAACACGTGGTCACACATCGACTCAAAGAGGGGCAAAATGTAGACACCTAAAAGTTGCACAATGAATTAACTGAGTTTTATTCATTTAATTATCCCTAATTCTTCCAATTAATTAAATTTTAGATTTAATTAATATCTCCATTCTTCTAATTTTGATCATTAATCAAATTAAAGATTTGATTAATATTTCCCTTCTTCTATCTAAGCCATTTTAATTAAATTCACTTTTAATTAAATACCCCCCCTAGCCATTTTAATTAAATTTATATTTAATTAAAAATATCAATTCCCATTTTAATTAAATCTACATTTAATTAAAATCCCCTTTGCATTTACATAAATCAAAATTTATTTGAAAATTACCCCCACTTGTAAAATCCTACAAAAGCAAGTTGCATCCCCTATTTTGGCTAAATTAAATCATTTTAATTTACCAAAATTACCTATTTTCCATCACCCACTTGCAAAATCCTACATCTCCCACTTGCATTCTCCTAAATTCATGACTAAACCTCTTCTAGAGCCTTCTAGATTCTTCTAACCATCCTAATTAGCCTAATCCACCCCTTAATCATTTGCACATTCATTAAGAGAAATCACTTCTCAAAAATCCCTCAAAGTCTTCAAAATGCATTAAAGGCTTGGTGTCTCCAACAAGTTAACCCTCAAAGTCTCCTAAACCATTAATGGTTAATTCAACCTCCCCTCATGGTTACAAACTTTCTCTCTAACTTACCCCTCATCTAACCCAAAGGTCTTATCAATCACTCATGGCTTTGACCCTAGTTATCCTATTAACCCTTGCACAAGAGTTTACCCTTTGGGTAAAGGCTTTATCCATTGGTTATCCACTAACCCAACCGTAACCTTACCTCCTTAGGTAACCACCATGTCTCCTTGGGCATTTAATGCCTCTTACATCTCATCTCAAGCCCTCTCGAGGTGACATTTATCAACTTGGGATTGGATTGAATCCCTCACATGGATTGATAACTTTCAATCCTAGCGCTTGTTGAGATTACTCAATCTCAACCATCCATTCCTCTATTTTCCCTATAATAGAGCCCTTTCCTTCTTCAAAATGATCCAAGTCTTCATGCATCTAATCTATAGTCTCATTTCATCAAGCATTTTAGCCTCTCTTTGATAATAGTAATTAGATTATTTAGTAGCATCATAGCTTAGATTTATCATATTTTGCATATTATGTTAGTAATATCATGTTAGCTTCACTTCCATGGTAGCTTAAAATCATCTTAGTATTATTTTCATGTTAGTTTAGCTTCATATCAATATCTTGTGCCATATCATTATCTAGTTTCATATCTAAATCATTCATTAGGATCATAGTTGCATCCATTTTGATCCTAAAATCCTCTAAATCTTATTCTCTAGGTTGTCATCCAAGAGATCAAGTGCTCTTCCAAGTGAGGGCCACCTTGAATCTTGAGGATCTTTAGAGATAGAGGAGCATGGAATGATTTTAAAGAGTTTAGATTCATTAACTTGTTTTCTTGATTTCTAACCTCTAATGCAATGTTCCATGTGTATGTTTGAGTTGTTTCCCTTGCTATGCAGGCTGATCCACATTTCCGACATACAGTAACATGCACCAAGGAAACCTCTTTTGGAATAATTGTCAACATCCCCTTCAGATTCTAAACATGGACTAACCGCCTCTCAGAGATCCATTTATATCTGGTGCTTGTATCGAGCATTAACAAGTCAATCTTTTGGTGCAATGGAAAATGTGTTCCAACAAATGATATTGATTAGAGACAAGTTGCACATTCAAATCCCCCTGGGTGACACTGGGGGGGATTGTTCGACTAACTACCTCCCATGGATCTGTTTATCTCTAGTGTTTGTATTGAGCATTAACAAGTTGATCTTTTAGTGCAACAAAAAATGTGTTCCAACATCCTCTACCCTTTCCTCTTCCAAAATTTCCTCTTTGTCATGAATAATCTTCTCTATTTTTAGAATAACTTCCCTTTCCTCTAGTTTCTCGAGTGTAAGAAATTGTTTTAGAGGTGCTAGCCTCTTCTTATTTCATGAAATAACCTCTCCCACTACTAGGTTGTCCTCTACCATATAAATTTCTTCCCTACCCTCTTGAATTATTTTATTGATTCATATTCAAGATGTCTTCTACCTCCAAGGAACACTAGTAAGCTTATTCTATAATTTGTAATCTAGCCAAATTTATTTGATCTTTTATGGACAAACACAAACCATTACATACTTTGACACTTTCTCATAAATCTTCTACATGTCTTGCTCTTATACTCAATCAAAAAAAATATTTTGAATAATCATTTAAACTAGATTTTGTTTGTTTCGAATTCTACAATTTTCAAAATAGAGTGATGTGATAATCTACTAGTGATAATTTAACTTTCATTCCCATGACTTGATCTTTTTCTTTCCCCTTATTTATTAATCTGTCTATAAGTGATCTCACCATAGGGATGCATGTCCTTGTAGATTTGTACAAGAATATTTCACCTTTATGTCATCTTCAATTCTTTCAAAATCAAAACATTTACTCATTTCAAATATCCAATCTATAAGCTCTTTGGGATTCAAACCTCCATTATAACTAGGAGGATCAATCATTGGTCTACTATTGATTCTAAATTTTACCTTAAAAAATATTTCATTTATTTGGCCCACCCCACCTTCATTTGCTTCATTTCCTCCCAACAGTTCCTCTTCATCATCCTTGCTAACATCCTCAACACATGCCCCTCTTCTTTGTGTTGCTTCTATTGCTTTTAACCTCACTGTTATTTTTCTCAATATTTTTACAATCAATCTATCACCACCTCATGACACTCTCCTCTTCAAACATGCCTCTTATGTGTCATGTATTTTCAAGTCTTCTACAATTGTAGGTTTCCTCTCTCTTCTCTTCCTACAACACATTTCACTAGGACTTCTTCTCCTAACACAATCACAAAAATTGGTTCTCACTACTACCTAACTTTGATATTTCTTAGTGCATATGAGACAAGGTCCCTTTCCAAGAAGCTCAATCATGTAACCACTATAATAGTACCTTTCTACTTACAAGAAAAAATAAAGAATTTCATTCATCTTACTGGAAATAGAAACTAACTAAATTGCATATGAATTTTTTCATATTTTACTTCATGAATACTATCAACAATATTTTGCACTGACTGGAAAGATAACAGGAAAGTAAACTAATATATTTAACACTTTCATCATTCAATTTATACTTGAAAACATAACTTAACAAAGATAAGATAGGGTTTGGGTTTATAATGGTGAAAAATTTAGGGTTTCCACTATTAGATTTATGAAAATCGCTAATTTTCACTTGGGGACCATTACATTATGGAAATATAGGAATTAGATATATCTAAACCTAAGAGGTCTGAATGTTGATCTAATTCCAGGGGTGTTGAATGTACCTCTTATTTCCCTTGAGCTGAATTGAATTGTTTAATTTGTTGAAATTAGGGTAAATGTGCTGGAAATTGATGTAAAAATGCATAAATAGTAAGCTATAGTCATTGAATCAAGCCACAAACCTGAATCTGAGGATTGTAAGAGGGTTTAGATATGTTCCCAAAAGGAGCTCCTAATTCGTCGGGACTGGTGTGATGGTCACTCTAGTCCTCCACACTTTTCGCACTCCAATGGGTGATCGATTCGTCTCTGCAAATAAAGCTTATCCCAAAGATCACAACTCTGTACCTATTCTTGCACACATTAGAGAAGAGAAATATGTTGGGAATAGGGGTACCTCAATTTTGGAATTAACCATGAAATAGAAATGAAATTTTATTGAATTGCAGTAATGGAAATGTTATCCTTTAGAGGGAGATGCTGAATAATGACTGAAAACACAAATGATATACCTCCTTGTGATGTTTTGTTTGTCTCCACATGGAATTAGGGTTTCATGAAGTCTTCAATAACATAGACATGAATGTCAACTCCAATGCTTGAATCTTGACTTTATCTATGCTCTAATGCTTGAAGGAAGATTGATTTCTTCCTTGCTTGAACTTGAATGCATGATTGCTTAAATTTATTGATCAATATGATTGTCGGATGATCAAATGAGAGGGATATACCTCTTTTTATACTTGCCCATCGAAAAACAACTTAATTTTCTGACATGAGTCGACAAAAAGCTGGAATTCCTGATCAGACTATGACCATTAAGGGGCCCAAATTTGGGTCATAATTGGGAGGACTTAGGTGTTGGGCGCTCTGGTCTTGAGGGGACCAGGGTACTACACCTTGGTCCTGCCCAATCATGCACCAAAATAAAGGGGCAAGATGATGTGAAAAGTGAAAATGATGACAAATTTGCATAGCAAGAGCATAATCATGTCCTATTCATGCCTCAGAGCACAAACTCCAAGGTGAGGGCTCAAATGTAGACAAGATTGTAAGGGAGTACAATTTAGGAAACTACAAGGGTCTAGTATAATTATGTACTACTAGTTCTACACTTTCAAGTGTCACCATATTTTGCATGGGGGAGAGCATCATTAGAACACTTCACCTCCAACCTCAAATGTGGCAGTGTCTTGTACACCTTCCTTTTGGAAGTGGCCCTACCCTTCACAAGGGAGCACACACAAGACTAGGTCTAGTTGCCATCTAAGTTTGATGTTTAGGTACCTACACAACTCTAGTCAGACACACACTAAAGACCCTTGCTAACTTGTATGACCCTCTAACTAGGTTATGTAACTGGTCTTGGTGTACTAACTGGCACAAGAAAAACTTTGTGCCACCTTGTCCAAAGGTTTTTATTATACTTGATAAGAACATCATACATGCAGTAACCTGTCCACCCACCCCTACTCGACTTGTGACTTACAACTCTCATTGGTCTCAAATTGACCCATTAGCTTAAAGTTGGCAAACGATTTAAGGATATACATTCACTACAGTTTGTTCTTGACAACTGGGAGAATTCAAACAATGTAATAGTTAAGAAATGTTTTCATATTTAGATGAAATTCACAACTCAATTTTTTCTAATCTTCTCATTACATAGGTGTGTGAATAGCCATGGAGTTTTGAGTTGTTTTCATCACTTATGGTTTGAACATTATTATCTTTAACATCCTTGGCCGATTTTGAGTTTAGAATTAAAAATTTATAGTACCTACAAAGTAACTCAAATTTTGGTTAGGCTTACTAGCCTAATGACATTTCCTTGGATGGTAAGTAACCTTGGGTTGCTTAGGGTTAAGTAGACATTTTCTTTCTTTTCATGCTCTAAAAAATGTGTTGTCTCTAAACTTCTTTTGCAAGCATGTATGAGCTGTCTTCACACTTTTGTGAATATAATCTATTTAATTCTTATCCACTTAACCCTCAACTCATCTGTGTTGAATTACAATATATCCTTAAATAAGTAAGTTGATGTGCAACCAAGAAGGATGGTTCTTCTTAAACACGATTCTCTTACCCTTGGTAATAAACAACTGTAGTTTTTCATATTTGTAAATAATTGTTTTTATGTGATAGTCCACCAATTAATTGATCCTATAACCATTTAAGTGATGGACTTCAATTGCACAAATATTTTCCTTTCACTAGTCTTAAGTCAACTCCATAAATGAGTCAAAATTAAGTAACTAGTTAATGCAAGGTCTCGAGTTTCTTTACATTTAAATGATTGTAAAAAGTTTACCAAAGTATTTTAAGAATCAAAGATAATTCCCCAACTTGCAAACCAAAGTTTTCTAGTTTTTATCAATCAAACTTAAGAGTAGCTTGACTTTTTCTTTGCAAAAGATTACTCGAACGCCAAAAGATTACCATTTCTTTTTAATCAAGAATCAATTAGGCAAGGGTCCCGTGGAGGGGGCTTAAGCTCTATTTTTAAGGAAGAGGAGGTCCCATGAAGAAATTTTTTTTTCTAAGGGATTATTTAGAATCTTTTCCCAAAAAATAAGAGCCCCTACTTTTTAGGCTTGTAATTTTAAGCAGGTGAAAATGGAGTGGGGCTAGAAATTTCTCCACCAACTTAGGAATATTTTATGTCATTTGTCAATCATCTGAATTTTAGAGAAAAATTAAATTTATTTACAACCCACTTGCTTAAATTTAGGAGTTAGACTTAGCATATCTACACTACAAAGTTCATGGAACATCCTTAAATTTAGGAGCTTAAATTTTTAAGCTGAAGTGCAAAGCAAAATACATGGGACCAACAACTTTAAAACATTCCTAAAAAATCTCAGCACCTCCAGCTCTATTTTTTAGGAAGCCCCTCTCCATGGGACCCTAGCCATATTTGCTAAATTTGATAAGGATGCATTGGCATCACCATTTGAAGTTTCCACATAGTGGGATTTTAATAAAAAAATTCCATTGATACAAAGATCTTCGAGCTATATTGAGCTCTTATGAGCTTATAAAAGTTGTACTTAAATATTACATGTTCATATTTTAAAACTACAACTCGACTATAGTTGGCTTAATCTTAAGAAGAGCATGGAGATTATGGTATGATGTGGCTCCCATCAATATGGTTAAACTAACATTTATTGCCATGTCCATTGATTACCCAATAGGCCAAGTGTTGAATAATTATAAATAGCGAAGGATTATATTATTATCTAGTTTAAATAATAATTATGTCTTACCTTATATTATCAATATGAAAGTGCTTATATGATGATATACATATATGTAGGTATATGTATACCCACATCTATATTCTATATGTGTGTGAGTATATTTGCATATTACGTAGTTCATCATATACTCATATTTGTATCGATGATCTAAGATAAGAATAATACCATATTAAATAAAATAAAATAATGATAGAAGGTATTAAAAGTTGGCGACAACCTTAATGATTCTATTTGAACAACACAAGGTCTCGAAATTAGAGACATTAAAAAAATACCAATACTACCTTGTAAGATACTAGATCAACAATGATGAACCCTAAAGGGACAACTTATCTTAAAATGGGCTGAACTTGGCTTCAATGACAAATCAACCTCTTTTCATGTTTGCAACCCTCTTCACAATGATACTCTCCCTCTTTTTACGAAGGTAGTGAAGTCTCCTACAATGACTTAGATTCACATATGTAGCTAGACAAATATTAAACCATCTCAGTCATATCATGTACTGAAATATCAATTATACTTTTAATTATTTGAATCATATATACGTTACAATGCATACTCAATTAAACATCAATTGATAAAACACACAACTAATCATATCAACATTATTGTGCAAGGAAGTAAATTGCAATGGTTTTATGAGAGAGGGTGTAACAACCATAATCAACAATAGTTACAAAAATATTATGCAACAAGGAAATTTTCAAGTTTTATTGATATGCAACTTCAAGATTACAAATGGTTTCAAGTTTAACACACACATAGGTGTTTGACTCTCTGTAACTATTCTACTCTTTGATCTCTATTTTTTTAGGAGTTCACTCTCTTGGTCTCAACTGTTTGTATAATATTTGAGGGAGTTCAACTGTTTGTAGGAAGTTTAATATTCTTCCTTGATCAACCCAATCACCACCTAATCTCAATGTTGTCACATAAATGCTCTTCCAATTTGTTTGTGTGGTCCATGACTTCATTTTTTTTCATTTGTCAAGAAATTACTTGCCATCAAAATTCACAATTTGGGCCTTTTGTCTATCAATTACCTTCTTTTGAGAATTTTTGTTTTTTTTGTTTTAGGCCTTGTTGGGGTTTGGGCATCACCCATGACCTAAATATTCAATCTTTTTAACATTGTGGTAGTGATTCTATGAAGAGCTTGATCTTGTTGTATCACTCATCAAGGTTAGAACTGCCATCACCTGAATGCTTATTGTCGTGTGTGTGAAGTAGGGTACCTACAACTGCAACACAAACACTCAATAGATCATTACAAGAATGGTTAGCAAATTTAAATCAAATGAAAGATAAACCACAGAAATTGCCTCCTAAGAGATGCGAGTGTGGATTTTCTCTCGGATCTAGATGACCAATTCCAGTGACTTGACTACACCAAGACGGAGGATTTAAAATGATATGATGTGCAAACTAGATAAATCCATGATTAAACTAGTTCGGTCCAAGAAGATGATTATGCTAATGATATGCATGATTATGCTAAATGATGATTCAATTAAGCTATATGAGAGATTGATTAGACTATATGATAAAATAATTATACTAGAAGATGATCAAATTAAGCTAGATCTAAGATGCAATTGCCTATAATAACAATGCTTAAATGATATGCAAGAATGGATATGCCTATAATAGAAATGCTTGAAATGAGATGAGATGGGATGTGCCTATAATAATAATGCATGAATGATATGAGATGGCATCCCTTGTGCTCCAAAATGGGGGATATTTATAGGATTTACAAGGCCAGGGGTGAGGTGGCAGGAATCAACGGTCAAGATTGAGTCTGAAGATATCAAGGGTCAAATTGGAAGAGGTTGGAGAAGAGGTTGGAAGGAGGTACACTTGTCATTTATGTGGTGAAAAGTGTCAAGGAATCTTGCTCACAAGAGGGCAAGTGTCCAAGGGAGGAGACATGTGGTCAAAGTGCCATGTGTCTCAAGGAGATAATATCCAACCCATAGGAGGTTAGGATAAGGAAGTTAGGATGTGCAAGATAGGATAGGGTTAGTTAAACCCAAGATTAGGTGGAATGGGTTAGGTTATGGGGTGGTTAGGTTAGGTGGTTAGAAGTTAGGAGGCATGTGGGGAATTTGAATTTAAAAATTCAAATAATAGGAAAAGGCTAATTAACTTTCAACATTTCATAAATTGATTTGTTTTAATTAATTAGGGGATTAGAAGAAATGAATTAAATGGGGGGGAGTAATTAATTCAAATTAATTAATCAAAGGAGACTATTGAAAGTAACTTATTAAATAAATCCTTAGATTTATTAATAAGCAGGTGAATGGGGGAATTTAGTCAAATTGACAGTGAATTCAATTAAATTGGGAAGGGGGATTAATTAAATAATTTTGTATTTAATTAATTATCTTCAGACCATTTTTAGGTGTATACACTTATCAATCATTAGGGTTAAGAGAACATGAACAACATGAAGAATTCCTCTATGTGGTCAGGATTTAATCCCTTTGTGATTTCAGTATTTCACCTAACCTCCTACTCATTGTCGACAATAAGAATTTTGTCAATGTCCAACTTGTGTTTCATTTACTTATTGGGGTTTGAGCCCTTTGGTGGTTTAGTGAAATTTTAAAATTTAGAACCTATTGGTGAATCACACGGTTTGCTAACCCAAACTTTCTCCACAACCTTCTCCCATCTTTGGATAATTGGTGATTCAATTAAACTAGAAACTTTAGAACCTTTCAATGATTTATACTTTTGACGAATCGATCAGTTTGGAAACCTAGAAAAACCTAAAAAAATCTTTACTTGGTCAATTTATCCTTGAAACCTAATTAGATCCCCTTTTTGATGAAGTAGTGTTTGGGAAAACTTGCAAATTGCATTGGCAATTTGGATTTTCAATAAAACTCGTTGATACACAAACCTAAGAAACCTCTGAAATTACATATCTTGACCAATTTTTGTCAAAATATTTCTAAATTTGAATGGTAGGCACCCATTTAGCTCATTAATAATATTGACTCCTCACTTGCCCAAAATTTATCAATATTTCATCTTGCAACAACTCACCAAAGTTACTAATGAAACCTTTGCAACCAAGAACATAAAAAACAAATGTTTTTAAGTGACATAAGATTGCTTGTGAGCCCAAATGCTCCTACATTAGTCCCCCAGTACAAGAATTAAGGAAAAACTGCATTGATCAACAATGAACAAATATCCATTCTTGTCAACAAAAAACCTCAATGTAAGGAATATGGACAAGTGTGTCCATTAGATAAACTAGTTTGAATTGGTGGATGGTTACTGTTGACTATTTTCATGTTAATCTTAGCCCTGAAGATTATCGATCTGAGACATTTTAGACTGGATAGAACCCTGTTAAAACCCTCTTTGATCCCCTTAAACCCTAAACCCTAAAGTCTTTTGGCTTTTTAATCCTTCCAGGGTCTAATTTTCTATTTTGATGTTGAACACTCCAACCAATCAAAACACTTAATTTTTGACTGGTTGGAGGGTATCACATCGTGGCGGGGTCGGCTTCTTCTTTTCCTTGTCTACTGGCTTGCGGGGTCTTCGGTCTTTTTGGAAAAGCTTCCAAGGCCAACAAAGTGATCTTTTGATCTTGTCGATAGGCCATGTCCTAGCGAACTCCCCCTTTTTGGAAAAGCTTTTAAGGCGATCTCGCAAGGTAACAAACAACACAAAACACATGCTTCCTTGCCACCGTGCGATGAATTTTAAGTGCTTAAGGGACCTTGCAGGGTAATAACAATAAAGCCTTCCCCGCTATCTTGCAAGCAATTTTAATAAGGCCAAAGCAACCTCACGAGACAACAAAAAGAAGGTGTTCCTCACCTACCCGTAGATAATTTTGAAGGTGCACCACAACAACATAATAGCGATAAGGCAAAGGCTTCCCCGCCATCCCATGAGGGATTCTGAGGAAGCAAAGTGACATTGCAGACTAATGAAAATACTTGTTCCTTGCCATCCCGTGTTAATATTTTGATAAAGCAAGTAACCTTGTGGGGTAACAAATAACAAAGAATATAGGTGTTCCTGCCATCTTGTGAGGGATTTCCAATAAACCAAAGGGGCTTGCAGGGTAACATAAGCATAGAAAGATGACAATCTCACGCCATCCCGCATCAGAGGATCAAGACCTAGGCATGATAATGCAAACATGACGTGATCTCAACCGTCCAATTTCACTAATGAGGCAGATCGAAAGACCATGTTTTAAAATTTTGTTAAACCCTTTAGAGGGTCTCATGGCACAATCTGATGCGTCCATCTGTGTGTGATAGGTAGCATCAAACAACCCAAATTCAAATATCTTGCAGAGAGGCAGTTGTCAACTTAAGGGTCGGTGATCAGACGATTGCCTTGTCGACGACTGAATTAGGTCAAATTTGATATGATTTCAATCCACCCACTCTAAGACATCTGCCATAACTCTAGACTTGAAGTGTGGGTTGATTTCATATGCTACCTACAACTCTTCAATGTATTTTGAAGACCTTTTTTTACTCTGCAAGTGCCTTCCAGATGCCACCAATTCTCATTTATTGCAGAATGAAGACTTTCGCCCTGCAAGTGTTTTTTAGATGCCTCAAACACAGGGATTTTGCTTCTTCCCAATAAGGGAAGATATTTTCAAAGGCTTGTGTGCATGCAACCATCATATTAGTTGCCCTAATTTGATCCTTTCTCAAACCCTAACAAGGTTAGGGCTTCTAACTGTAGTTGAATTTGAGTTATGCTTGAACTACATAGGCAATTTTGTAACCTGTTCTTAGGATCTTCTTTCTTTCTTTTATAGAGAACTTATGTTTCTCTGTATTTGTAAATTTGTCTTTCCTTTTCATGAATAGAATTACTTGTCTTGCCTTATTTCAATTCTTGCAAATTGTGTAATGTCTTTACCTTCTTGTCTGAATAAATCTTCATTTGTTTACTTAACATAGGTGAATGTGTTGATCCCTCTTTGGATGTAATATGTGACCTAGTTTTAGTTCCTCTTGCCATCTTACAAGAATTCCGACCTTCACTCATGCCATAGGGAGCTGATTTAGGTAGAAGTTTGTGCATCCGTTGGGTAGTTCTTATTGGTGTTTTGTGCGGTTATAGGCAGGGAAGATCACATATTCAATCTAGGTGAAAACCTTTTCCCTTTCAAGCATTCCTTCTTCCCATTTTCCCCCTCATATCAATAGATTAGGATTTATATGTGTTGGGTTAGACCAACACCTATATCAGATTGATAAGGAAGTCGACCTTCTCTGGAGACAACCTCACATTTAGCAGTGTCCCACACTTGGAGATTGTTTCAATGTGTCATAGGGTTGATGAGCTTGAGAGTTCATTAAGGGTGCAGACTTTAGTGAGAATATTTTCTGGCACTCTCGGTGGGACTAATTGAACTAGTTCTATTTCAGGCTTTCTTATTTATTGCTGATAGTTGGTGGGCCTATGAAGAAAAACAAACTTTGGAGGCAACATTCACATACCTAGCAACTCTATAAAGAAAATCTACTGGTAAAGCAAACTAGAGCTCAAACAACAAAAGATTTGGTGCGTTCTTCAGTCTCGAGCCTTTGGAGGCATTATTCTTCAAGCACCTGACTGAAACAAATTTTGGCGAATCATGGTATGTCGTCTTCCTCTTATTGGGCAGATCTTTTTGCCCTTTACAAGCATTTTTTATAGCATAATCTATCTTTTGAATGCTTCTACAATGAGTACATACCAAGGTAATTTATATTCACCCCCTTTTTTGAAAATTCAAATCTTTCGCTCTCCCCCTACCAACAAGAGAAAACTAGGACTGCTCCTAGTTTCAAACCAAATAGCTTTTCTCTAGCAGCAGGTGGGTATTTTCCTAATGCTTACCACCCACCCATCCCTACTCAACCTTCTTGGCAACTCAATCAGCCCCAAAACAGTTTTGGGAGCCTTAATTCAGAGTTGGATAGTATGATGACATACTTTAAAAAGCAATTTGAAGATATCATTGACAAAGAGCAAGAGCTCGAGGCATACCATGATCAATGGGATTATCAAGCTTATCTTTAGGATCAACAACTTGAAATACAAAAGAAACATTTTGAGGAGGGTCTCAAACAAAGGATTTCTACAGCTGAGGTTGAGATTTAAATATCACTTGCAAGTTGTGAGAGCCCCAAGTTCAAATTTCCCAGTTTTAGACTAGATAGGCCTTGTGTGTCTCCCAAGCCTAAGATTCCAAGTTTTAGGAGTCCTCGCTCTTTTCATGAGCTTGTTCTTGAACAAATACATCCTTATGAGGAGCCTATTCAAAAGAGCCCCAAATTCAAAATCCCAAGTTTCAATAGAGCTCCAACTGTTGTTATACAAGAACCCCCTATTTAGACCCCTCAGTGCTCTTTGTAAATTTCCCCACCACCTAGGGCCCTTTCCAGATACTATCTGCCTTTTTGAGGGTGGGTCGGTTGTTTGGAGGGAATATGATAATCATTGTCATCTTAAGCATAATATGTATCCCACTTCTAGTGAGGATAACATGGTAAAATTAGAGATGTTGCAGGAGGACATTGGGAATAATCATTTGCAATAGGCCAATATTAAAGAAGCCACGAGGGTGGGGGGGGAGGGGGGGTGATGTTTTTGCAGCAGATGGCATGGTGGATGGATCAAGACATGAACCTAAGGTTATTGTAGTAGGTTGCCAAGAGAAAGAAAAACAAACAAAGAGATGATTTGAAGATTTTAGATCTTCCTCTAAAGTGTCTCATGAACCTAAGATTTGTGCTAATGAGCTAGGGGTTAGTACATGTGATTATGATGTATGTTGGTTCTCTCCTGTCCCTAAATGTGATGACACGGAATATGATATCTTCATTCAATATGAATATATCTTTTGGCATTAGGGATAATGTGCTCGAGCTTGAATGTTTCACATGAGACCAACATACCAGGTTTGATGATGTTGAGCAACAATGTGTTGATCATGTGGACAACCTTTTGATTGCTCAACTCGACAGTATACCTGAGCTCCAAAGCTTTCAATTTGAAGTGCCTGAGGTGCCTGAGGTGCTCCCCTATGCAGATCAAGAAAGAGGTATGGTATAATTTTCATCCCCATATGAGTTTGAGGCCTTTTCCTTTGGTTTTAACTTATACTAGGAGTAGGACAACTGTGGTAGTAGGGATAAATCTAATACTGGCCTACCCCTAGTGTATCTTCCCTCTACTATTGAACCTGCGTTTAATGTGACTCCATGTGTTTTAGAGGCTACTTTATGTGGACTCCCTATAGCAACAAAGTGAATGGTGACTTTTCTTTTCACCACATCAGCAACATGTATTCTCTGATGTATGCATGTACGATATTTTAATTATTGTAGTTGGTTGGTGACTGCAACTATGACCTAAGGGAGATCAACTCTTTCAAAAGGACCATATTTGATAGAGGCAGGCACTTTTGTTGTCTCTAAGTTATAATAATGTAAATATTTGTAAATATTTTCCCTGTTTTCTAATAAGTGTGCGTGCACAGGTTGTTCTTTCCAGAATGACAAAATTTTGACCTTTTACAGGTTGCAAAGGTGGAATTCCTCTTTGTTTCATTTTTTTGACTCTATGACCAATGGATATACTTCAAGACATATAGTCTTTCCCTAAGCAGGCTTGGGCCCGCCTCTAAGTCGTCAAAATGTTGACTATTTTCATGTCAACCTTAGCCTTGAAGATTATCGATCTGAGACTTTTTACCCTAAAGTCTTTTGGCTTTTTAATCCTTTCGGGGTCTAATTTTCTATTTTGATGTTGACCGCTCCAGCTAGTCAAATCACTTAAGTTCTTGCCAGTTGGAGGGTTTCACATCGTGGCGGGGCCGATTTCTTTTTTTTCTTGTCTACTAGCTTGCAGGGTCTTCGACCTTTTTGACAAAGCTTCCAAGGCCAACAGAGTGAGGTTTTGGTATTTGTCGATAAGCCATGTCCTGGTGAACTCCCCCTTTCCAGCAAAGCTTCTAAGGTGATCTTGCGGGGTAACAAACAACACAGAACACATGCTTCCCCACCACCACACGGTGAATTTTAAGCACTTAAGGGACCTTGCAGGGTAATAATGATAAAACCTCCCCCACTATCTCGCAAGCAGTTTCATCAAGCCAAAGCAACCTCATGGGACAACAAAAAGAAGGTTTTCATTGCCATCCTACAAACAATTTTGAAGGTGCACTGCGACAACGTAATAACGATAAGACAAAGGTTTCCCCACCATCCCACAAGGGATTCTAAGGAATCCTTGTGGGGTAACAAAAATACTTATTCCCTGCCATCCTGAACAATATTTTGATAAAGCAAGTGACCTCACAGGGTAACAAATAACAAAGAATATAGGTGTTCTCGCCATCCTGTGAGGGATTTTCAATAAACCAAAGGGGCCTATGGGGTAACACAAGCATAAAAATATGATTGCCTCCCACCATTTTGTATCGGAGGATCAGGACCTAGGTGTGATAACATAGATGTGACGCGATCTCGGTCGTTCAATTTCATTAATGAGGTAGATCGAATGACCACGTTTTAAACTTCCATTGAACCCTTTGGAGGGTTTCGTGGCATGATCTGACATGTCCATCTATGTGTGATAGGAAGGATCAAACAACCCAAATTCAAATCTCTTGCAGAGAGGCATTTGTTGACTTAAGGGTCAGTAATTGAACGAAAGCCTTGTCAATAGCTGAATTTGGTCAAATTTGATCTGATTTTGATCCACCCATTCTCAAAAATTCACCATAACTCCAGACTTGATGTGTGGGCTGATTCTAGATGCTACCTGTAGCTCTTCAATGCATTTTGAAGACATTTTTTACTCTGCAAGTGCCTTCTAGATGCCACCCATGCTCATTTATTGCAGAATGAAGACTTTTGCCCTACAAGTGTTTTCTAGATGCCTTGAACATAGGGAATTTGCTTCTTCCTAGTAGAGGAAGATATTTTCAGAGGCTTGTGTGCATGCAACCATCAGATCAGTTGGTCTGATCTATTCCTTTCTCAAATTTTGTACCCTAGTAGGGTTAGGGCTTCTAACTATAGTTCAATCTGAGTTATTCCTGAACTACAAAGGCAATTTTGTAACCTGTTCTTAGGATCTTCTTTCTTTCTTTTGCAGATAACTTATGTTTCTCTGTATTTGTAAATTTATCTTGCCTTTGCATGAATAGAATTACTTGTCTTGCCTTTGCATGAAGAGAATTACTTGTCTTGCCTTATTTTAGTTCTTCCAAATTGTGTAATGTCTTTACCTTCTTGTCTGAATACATCTTCATTTGTTTCCTTAGCATAGGTGACTGTGTTGATCCATCTTTGAATGTCATTTGCGAACTAGTTTCAGTTCCTCTTACCATCTTACAAGAATTCCAACTTTCACTAATGCCATAGGGAGCTGATTTAGGTAGAAGTTTGTGAATCCATTGGGTAGTTCTTATTGGTGTTTTGTCCAGTTATAGGCAAGGAAGATCACATATTCAATCCAAGTGCAAACCTTTTCCCTTTCAAGAATTTATTCTTCCCCTTTCCCCCCTTAGATCAATAGATTGGGATTTATATGTGTTAGGTTAGACCAACACTTGCATTAGATTGATAAGGAAGTCGATCTTCTCCAAAGACTCAACCTCACATTTAGCAAGGTCCCACACTTGGAAGTTGTTTCAATGTGTCAGAGGGTTGATGAGCTTGAGAATTCATCAAGGGTGGAGACTTTTGTGACAATAGTTACAAATAAATAAGAAAACAAATAGAGACAACTATTTAATATATAAATCCAAACTCCAAACCCTTCTTCATTGTTAACTAATATCCAAGAAAAATAACTCTTTTTATCAAAAATAAATCCTAAATACTATATTATTTATCTATATAAAAGAGATTTTAATATCCTTTACATTTTGGTGAGCTTAAATTTATCCCCTCTCAACTACATGCAACTTTAAAATAAAATATTATTGTTTTTTAGAAAACAAAATAAAATCAATACAAGCATAGACATAACTACCATAAATTGCTCTCATTATATAGCCATACCTTTTATAGGCCAAGAAATCACATCTTCATAAGTATTGCATTTAAAAACATATAGTTGTGTGTGTGGGGATGCAAATGTGACTCCACAAAAACAACCTCTTTTAAAATTAGTCTATTCTCAATTTAACACAATTATGAAATTCTAGAGAATAAAGTTATAAATTTGCTACAGGAGACGTGTTTCCAACTAGAATTGCATATCATTTCCTACAAAAAAATATTTAAGTTTTTGAGTTGAAAAATATTTATAGCTAAGTTTTGAAAGATTAGATGATTACTATTAAGAAATGGAAGCGAATCCATGTTTGTGATCTCTATTAGATGTAACTTCAAAGTTTAAAGGAGTGACCAAATCTTGTCATCTTCATGAAGGTAGATGTTTAACTACCTACACATTAAACAAGTGTGGTAAATCAAGGGATTGAATGTATTTATGTCTTCGACATGAGGCTCAAAAATGTTAAAATATAACGATAAATGTCCAACATAAATATATGAATATGCACCTTTACATTTAAAAAAAATTAAAACAAAATAAGTATTCAACAAGTGTACAGATCTTCAAGGCATCTCTCTCTCACATAAAAGAAAAAAAATAAAAATTGTTATTCAATTTTTCAAGAAAAAAAAATAACAAACAAAAGTCCATTAATGTTTGGGCATGCCTATAATAGTGTAATGCTATTGTAAAAGTACATCTTAGAATGGTCAAGAGAAATGTTTTATGGTATTCAATGAAAGAATATTATTAGAAATCATGAGTAGAGAAATAACAAATGAAAGTCCATCAATGTTAGGTCATGAAGTTATAATAGTGTAATGGTATTGTAAAAATACACCTTCGAATAGCCTAGAGAAATATTTTATAGATTTCTTTAATTTTAGATTACATTTAATAATTTTAAAATTTATTAGATTATATAATTTGATTGGTTGTATTTTGATACGTTTTTATATCTAAATAATAATATTTATTATAAAAATATAATATATTATTATAATTATGTTATTTTATTAAAAAATTAAAGAATGTCTTTAAATTATAATATCTCTTCTAAAGTGCATAACACAATTTTTTTGCAAAGATTTATATTTTTAACTTTATAGGATATAAGAATGGATTCCTTGAGATGTTGGTGGCAAAAATCCACCAAGTTCATCAAAACTTTCCGTGTAAAGAATTGATGAGATATTAGTGGAAGAAAAATCTAGTTGTTAAAAGAATCCTCTCCTATAGTCATAAACAAGGTTTCAAAAAGCATTTATCACTAGACTTAGATGGTTATCCCTCCCATTAGAATAGAAGAATCATATCTTCGTTCCTCTAACAAATTTTGTCATTATAGTTGAAGGACCTTCAACACATTCAGTGAATATTGTTGCTTAGACCTTTCTTATACTTTCCCTTAAGCTCAATTCACTCCCATCACTAAGTCTTAATTAGATGGAAATATTAGACTTGAATTGGAGGGTTAATGGATTGCAAATACTCTGTTTGAATCTTCTCATTATTAAAAGAAACCTCTTACCTATTTTGAAAGATCAAAAGCCTTACCCATCTCACACTCTCGACAAGGAATTTCATGATCTAAAGGATCATCACTAGACTCCCATTTTTATATTGAATAATGCATTAATAAATAAATAAAAATACAAAGCTAAAGGGTAGTCAAAAGGCTACCAGTAAGACACTGAGAAACTAAACCAGTTACATAGCAACTAGTCAAAAGACTATGATAAGAACCAAACTACATCATCAAGATAAAAGAAGGCTGGAAGTAGCATCTATATGCAACTCAAGCTAGGAAGCTAAACCAATTACATAACAACTTGTCAAAAGACAAGATTAAGAACCAAACTATAACTTAATTACACCATTACATAAAGTCCATGAGAAGACCAAACCAACAATATAAAAGAAAGCAAAAAGTAGTAGCTATAGTTGGAACTTGAACTGAGTATGGAGTTGCCTGAAGCACGTGAAATCATTGTTGTTATGTTGAAGGACTTGAAGTTTGATAATATCCAAATATTTTTTGTACTTAATATGATCCTTGGTGTCCCTTGCAATTGCCAACAAAGAGCAACAATTTGATGCAAAATATCAAAGTAAAACCTTTGATATTAGACTCTTGATCAAATAAGATAGAAAGAATAGGTATCCTTCCAATCTACTTCAACATTAGAAATATTTGAGTTGGATTTTGATTTGAAAAATGGAAAGTGATTAAAAAGTGACGAGATTCTGCCCATCCCATTAGATAGGTTTCTAAGCATCTTTAACATTTCTCTTCTTACATTAGAAAGTTGAACAACTAGAAGAAAAACAAATTTGACATCTAAAATTTACTTTTGCATAGTCTATTAATCATTTCTATATTCTATCACCAACCTTGATAGCAACTTCATAATGGGAATCTTTCGATTAATTTATTTTCATATATAAATGGACAAAGATGGTGGTGCATGGTTTTTTTTTAAAGAGTGTCTTTGACCAAACAAATAAATTTTGATGATGGATGTCTTCTAACTCTTTCTTATATTGATGATAGATCACAATAAGAAATGTGATTAAAAATGTTAGTTTAAAAACTAACACACAATCTAACCTAAAAATTTAATACTAATTAAAACAAATATTAAACAAAAATAAAATGTGGGCCAGTTGCCATGGTATGGTGCCCCGACGGCATGGACAATAAAAAGGCATGAATTTTTAAATTAAAAATAAATAAAACGACCCAATTGCCATAGAATAATGCCCCGACGGCATGTACAATAAATAAAATTATGGTCAATGGCCTTAGGGCATAATAAGACGTGGCTATCGTTTTGATTCAGGCAAATAATCTTTCTGATGTTCCGCGTTAGCAGAAAGGGACCAGAAAGGGACCGAGAGTCTCGCGGGCTTCTTGAATATGCCAGGACGGACTACTGAAGAACATTGTTTACAGTGTATCAAAGGAGTTTTGATTTAGGCTAAGTTACTGGTCCTCTTCATCTCTCCATTCTACGGTATTTTTACGCTTGAATTACAGTGAATTCTAATGGGGAAGAACGATTTCTTGACCCCCAAAGCAATAGCCAATCGGATTAAAGCAAAGGGTCTACAAAAACTGCGATGGTATTGCCAGATGTGCCAGAAGCAATGCCGAGATGAGAATGGCTTTAAATGTCACTGTATTTCGGAGGGTCATCAACGGCAAATGCAGGTCTTCGGCCAAAACCCCGACAGATTCGTTGACGGCTATTCTGAAGAATTCGAGGCTTCTTTCCTCGAGCACATAAAGAGAAGCCATCGATTCAGCCGCGTGGCTGCTACCGTTGTTTACAATGAATACATTGCTGACCGCCACCATGTTCACATGAATTCCACGCAGTGGGCCACTTTGACAGATTTTGTGAAGTATATAGGCCGTACTGGCAAGTGCAAGGTTGATGAAACCCCAAAAGGGTGGTTTATTACCTACATTGACAGGGAGTCGGAGACGTTGTTGAAGGAGAACCTGAAGAATAAGAGGGCCCGGGCGGATTTGGCAGAGGAAGAGCGCCATGAGAAGGAAATTCAGGAGCAAATCGAGCGAGCGGAGAAAAAAACTGCTAATTCAACATCAGATCATACGCCGGCGCCGGATTTAGCGAGGTCGGAAATGGTACCAAATGGTAAAGTTGCGTTTTCTCTGTCTAAGTCGGCACTGGCTCCTGAAGCTGCTGAAAAGAGAAAATTTGAGTCTGTCTTTGAAAAAGATGGGGAGAACCCCGAAAATTCTAATTTTGGAGCTGGTAAACCTGAAAATTCTAACCTTCATGGTCGAAACTCCGACGACCCTAATTTTGGAGAACGAAATCCTAGAAAATCTCGGTTTGGGGATTCAAATCCTAGGGATAAGAAAGAAATCAATGGGGGCAAGGCTGGCGAGGGGGCTGCTGCTCTGGCAGAGCTTATGAAGGAGCAGGAGCGCGCTAAGGATAAAATGAACAGGAAAGATTATTGGCTCACTGAAGGAATTGTAGTGAAGGTCATGAGCAAGGGTTTGGCTGAGAAAGGATATTATAAACAGAAGGGAGTTGTGATAAAGGTAATTGAGAAATACGTTGGGGAGATTAAGATGATTGAGACTGGCCATGTTCTGAGGGTTGATCAGGAGGAACTTGAGACGGTCATACCACAGATTGGGGGCACGGTTAAAATTGTTAATGGTGCATACCGGGGATGCAATGCTAGGTTGCTTGGTATTGATACTGACAAGTTTTGTGCGAAGGTTCAGATTGAGAAAAGTATCTATAACGGGAGATTGCTGACGGCAATTGATTATGAGGATATATGTAAAATTGCATGAATTCAGAGGTCAGTTTTCTAGAAACGCTTCAAATCATTATTTTTTTTGTTTATCAAATGGATTTTTGATTCCTATACTAGATTTTAATTTTGTGAAGCTCAGTTGTGAAATAGTAATTCGCAATTATAGGATAATTTTGTCTCGAGGATGCTTGTTTTCTGGACTAACTGCTATTGAAAGAGTCTTTCTTCTTGTCGTTTAGTGTTGGTATATCAATCGAATCGGTTCTATAAAACAGATTTACTTTTAAGAATTATAACTGTCTTTCTTGCTGTTGTTTAGTGTTGCTATATCGATTGAGTCATTTTTATAGAACAGATTTATTATAATAACTTTTTGTTGCAGTCTTTGTACCATGCATATTTGGTACCCAATCAATTACTTGTGTGGGCATTCAGCTTGTTGGGATTGCGGCATAATTACTTTAGGAAGTTAGCCCCTGATTTGAAACTCTTTTTTTGATGGACTGTTTTTTCTATCGTGATGGATTCTTCAGAACCCCTTTGCTGCCTCCCTGTTCATCATATATGAACCATTATGAATCTGATCCTGATCCCAGAATATACTTGAAAATCTACCGGATTCTTTGGAATCTCTAGACCCTTCCCAGAACATACGGATATCATTTAACATTGTTTCTGAACAAACTCCAAAGAAACTTTTAAATAGATGCACGCAACTCTTATTCCAGGCAGATTCAAGTGATATTTCTGATCCCAAGCTTACAAATAAACAACAATTCCTGTTCCTGAAACTGTCTCCAGAATACTTGGTTATTTTTACAATAGCTTTATGGGCTCTTTTTTGTTTGTTTGTGTACAATTTGATATAGAAACCATAGCTTAAGTGAGATCCGTTTTGACTTACAAAACAAACCTTGATAAACCTGTACAATAGAAGTAGTGCATATACAATTTGAAACAAAAAGTAGAACAATGGAAAGAGAAGACAATATGCACTATTTTCCCTGGGAAACCCTTTTTGGTAAAAACCCTAACACAGTAAAATATTTCACTATTGCAAAAACTAAACTGTTCTTCAATACAATAATGAATCTCTATCTTCACTCTTAAACATGTGTGGAGATAAGTAGGCACATTGAAAGCGGTTTTACACATTGCATGAAATCATACAAAGAAAGAAACATGAGTACTTCAAAACAAATGGGTGAAAATAGAAAAAACCCATAATAACAACCAAATTTTATCCAAAAATGCTAAGGCATCGTTTCCAAATCTAGAAGATTTTTTGATCAACTTGTGAGGATGATCTGACCTTGACCATTAAACATGGAAAATAGGTAAAAGTAAAACTCATCCAATACTTAGTATAGCCATGTAAGGCCCAAATTTCTATATTGTATACTCAATAAATCTTATGCTATATACAATATCCTGTCTCGTAGCACTCAATGTTCCAAGGATCTTGTTTGTATTTTGTTTCAGACTTTAAAAAAACATTTGGGTATGGTTACTGGACTTCCCGCTGTAATGTCCCTTTTTGTAAATGCCCTAAGTTTTGCCCTAAAATCACAATTCCAAGGAACGTTCCTACTAGGGTTAGGAAACATAAACTTAATCATAAGATATCTCTAATTTATTGGAGAAATTCAACCATACATAAGCTAGGATAAGGTGACTTGACAGGGTGCCCTAGTGATCCTCTACCCTAGGCCCAAGAGTGGATATGCCATCTCTCTTGGCCCCATGTGGCCTGTGCCATCCATATGGGGTGGTGTACCTAGTGAGGTGTCCTATTACCATTCCCCTCAGTCTTGCCACTTCTATCCTATTTCCCATGATTGAACATTCTTAATGCATTCATTCACTATGATAGAGAGCATGAAGAGCATTCACAATAGGGTGCCCTGGAAGTCCATCCTTTCTAAGCCCAAAGGTAGTACCTTTCGTACCCCTTTGGCCCCATGGGACTCCCTGGTCTTATACCATGAGGTGGCATACCTAGAAGATGACCCCAACACTGTTCTCGTACTTGTAATTCCCCATAATTCCCCAATTTCTCTACCATTGCTGGTTACAGTAGTGAGACAGAATAAATATGCATAACATCTTAGATCATAATCACATATTTCCTATATCCATATATTAAACCAGTCATAGATAGTAACACACCATGAATCAGCAATATATCTATTATGCTATGTCACATTATCATAAACAGCAATGCATATTAATTCAGAAGTATGCAGATATACACAGAATTATTACATTATGTATGGGAACCTATACCCCAACCAATATATAAATGGCACTGCTGTATATTTACTTTCCTATAAATGCCAAATCTGATTTCATTCTTTTATACTTTATTGGTGGAAGAGTCACCACCTTTCATAGGAATTGAGGCACCACCTTCCATAACCATTAAGTCATCACTCTTCATAGGGATTGAGGCACCACCTTTCATAACAATTAAATCACTACTTTTCATTGCTACTTTTGAGAATAACATATTATTTTCCAAATTGATCTCCCTTCCTTCTCTTCCTCAAATGAACCTTCTTCCCTTTATATCTTGCCATGTGAGGGAGAGGTCACATCTCTTCATACTGCCTGCCCTTTGGCAAGAGACACAACCTTTCACAATCAGCACCCTTTGAAATAGTATAACCCTTCATAATTCTTGCCCTTTGAAAGAGACACAACCTTATCTACGTCCCATTCCTTTCTTCCTCCATTAATCCTTCCTTGATTCCCATGCTTCATTCATTTCTTCCCTCCTCCTTATCCCTTTTCAAATGAACACTTCTTCCTCTCATATATGTTTGAGAGAGTAACAACTCTTCATTCCATGCCTTTTGACCATTCATTAACTTAATTATATTATATTATATTTTTATTTTTTTGTCTATTATAATTTATATATTATCAAATCCTGTTTCAAAATGGGGATGTTACACCCGCTCTAAGATTTGCCATCCTGGATTGTAAATTGAGAATTCTATATCCTGCCAAGATACAAACTCTTATCTTAATCATTACAAGTTGATAACATCCCCAATGATACACATTTTGACTGAAATCAAATGAAATACCTATGGTTCCATTTTGATTTGTGCAAACATATAAACTCAGAGAATAGAATAAAAATCATTGGGTGCATTTCGAAAGTGAATTCCTAGAGACTAGAACACTAGATACTAGATAACAAGAATCTCAGATACATGATATTCATCATTAAATAAAAGATGGTCTGCTTATAAAAGAATTGATTGGATTCTGTAATGGATTTGTGGAATCATTCAAAACATTCAAGCCTCCATCATGGACATTCTTTTCAAATTAATAACCTTTTTAAACATTGTTGGGATATTGTTGGTCATTGCTGCTGCTAGGATATGTTGTTGTCATTGATGTCAACATATTCTTGTGATTTGCTCCGGTGATTGCAGATTGGGAAGATTTTCTTATCCGGTTTGTAGTGTTGGTTTGTTGATCACTGTTTTGTAGATTTCAGAATATCCTCCGGTATATTCCGGTGTGATCAGATCTTGTGCTAAGATTTAGGGATATTGTTTTGGATGATCTTGTGTATCTTCATTTCAGATGGTTCGTGATTTGGTGCTCCGCAAGTTATCTTTCTTCATGACAGTTGTTGATTGGTTGTGTTCTCGAGCTTTCAAATGTTGACTGATGAAGATTTGAAAAGTTGTGTTGGTGCAATTGTGTCGGATGATTCTAACGTGCTCGCTTGTGTTTCTTAGTCATGTCCTATTTGTTTTGGCAATCCGCATTGATTGTTGTGTGAGTTTTTGGTCTTTTCTATCAATCGGTGATGATTTGTGTGTTATACGGTATTTTTGGTGGTGTAGCGTGTTGCGGTTGATCTTGGCGTGATTTCCGGTGGAGTTGTGTGTTTGGGATTTTTGAATTAGGACCATGTTATGCTATGTAAACCATTATATTGGTTTGGTGGTCGATCTTTGTATGGTGTGATGTAATTTTGTAGTTGAGGGTTTAGCCGACCTTGTTGTCAAGGTTGATGAATTGTATATATAGGTGATATAGTTATGTAATTTTGATATTGATGTTGTGTCTGCAATATGAGAGAGAGGTTTGTGTGTGAACAAGTGAATTATCTTTTGGTGTTGAGATTGAGGTGAAATTGGTGTTGCAAGGCAGACAACTTGTTGATGTATCTTTTGTACACATACGAACACAGAATAAAATACCTAAAGGTACCTTATCCTCTCTTGAACAAAGTTTCCTGATTGCTGAAGATCTCGCCAAAGGATCAATCGAGGCAACTCCAAGGTTCTTGTATGTAGGGTCTCTATGTGTGGATAAGCTTCTCGTGGTATGATGTGATTTTGCTGGAATCACAAGGGGACTTACATTCGACGACCTGAACGTCTGATTTGCTTTGGATATTGCTGGAACGTAAGATTTTACTAGTCGTTGATTTTGAAAAAAAAAGGAAAAAGGAGAAAGATTGAAACGAGATCTATTTCTAATACTAAGAATGTAAGAGCAATGAATGACCTTTGATGAAATTCTAACTAAGTCTTGCTTTGACATCCTAGGACCATCTCCACAAGGTTAGTGCGATCTTCTGAGGAAAGCTTTATGATGTTCAGATCATCGCTACAAGCATGGACACCATCGGGCTGATGCATATCAATGAAGAGGCGTCAATTGAAGTTAAGCTTAAGCTGAATGATTCCAGTTGACTAGACAAGGCAAGTCTGCAATCAACAAATTGCTAGTAGTATGGATATACATATTTCACCATTGATCATACACATTTCTTCCACTCATCTAATAACATGAAATCAAATTTGAGAAGTATAGAGACCATGCAAATTGTTGAATTGACCCATAGAATTCACCATTTCTTCAATGAAGTTTACAAGTCCTTTACAACAACATCTTGGCAACAATCTTTGCCTTCTCTTTCTATTCTACTCTAACTATTTCCTACTCTCTGACTATTCACTACTATCTATTCTCTATTAACCAACCATTAACTATTAACCAACTATTAACCTTACAAATGAGGAGCCCAGGCTTTATATAGGGAAACCCTTTACAAATAGACGACTCTGATTGATTTAGAATCAATGGCAAGGATTACAAGATAGAAACCCTAATTAGGGTTTGTTACAACAAACTTCCTCTAGCCAATGAAAAAATTACATTCCAAGAGTGAGGACCAATAGGAAGCAAGGGTAGGTGCCTCGAAGTTTGTGCCACCTCTGGTAAATTAGGTACATTGAATCTGGTCATGCTGAGGTGGACCAATCGGACTGGAGGAGTGATGATTGGGATGCCACCTTGTCCTTATTTGATTCTCCTTTGTCTTTGACATGATGGATGGGTGGTGTACCTTTCCTTGAAATGCTGGCAACGCCTTTCATTGTCATCTTGTGGTTCCTTAGTGTGGCGAAGTGAAGGTTCTGGAGGTAGCTGGTAATTCCTTGAACACCTTGAGTCTTCCCTTTTGCCTATGGAACGTCCTTGATGATGATGGACTGGAATTGGTCGTTCTTGATGATGCTGGACTGGAAGAGATCCATCTGCAAAATAAACCAAAGGTGATTAAGCACATATGACATACTCATCTCAACAAAGCATTTTCCACCTTAAATTATTAGTGAGAAGACATCAAAATGGAATTTCGCTAGGCCCTATAAGAATTTTGCCTTGGACCCTTTGGAAGGGTCAGGAGCGAAATTTGCTATTTTGCCCAATTTAGACCTCATTTCATCATTATCTCACAACTAGCCCTTTTGCCTAGCTCAAATAGGGTGAAAAATAGGAGTTTCAAAGGATCTCGCTCTGGACCCTCTGGAAGGGTCAGGAGCGAAATTTGCATTTCAAGACAAAATCTTCACAACTTGTGACCACAACTCGCTCAAATGCATGTCTAAGGATCCCTTTAATCTCAACCAACATCAAGCTTGGTGCAAAATTGGAGAAAAATGGAGTTTTTGAGGATTTCGCTCTGGACCCTCTAGAAGGGTTAGGAGCGAAAATCTAGTTTAGGCTCAAGTTCTATCACTCCACTTCGAAATGTCTTCCAAGGCAAGAATACACTAGTCTTCTCTCCACCAAGGCTTGGGAATCCATCTCTTGATCTTCATCATGAGCAATTCAGGTGAAATGGATTTCGCTCTGGACCCTTTGGAAGGGTCAGGAGTGAAATTCATTCTTTAGCCCAAAATTCATACTTCTTGAACTCAAAACTTACTCAAATGCATGCTTGTGGCAATCTCCAAGTCCAATCCTCCTTGACCACTATCCTGGCTCAACTCAAACTTGAAGGAAAAAGGACATTTTGTGAATTTCGCCCTGGACCCTTTGGAAGGGTCAGGAGTGAAATTCAAGTTTTAGGCTTGATCTTACACTTTACCTCAATTCACCTTACAAGGCAAGAATACCTCACTCCACCTTCAACCATGCCATAAGTATCAAAGTTTTAGCTTCACTCAAGGAGGAAATGGTTGATTTGGAGAATTTCGCTCTGGACCCTTTGGAAGGGTCAAGAGCGAATTTCTCTCTTTGCTTGTTTTCCCTTAACTCCATTTCTCTCCACCTTGCTTCTCACCTCAACACTTGCTTGACCTCAGAATGGCTTGAAAAGGAAAATTCGCTCAAAATCATGGCCAGGGACAGGACCTATAAGGAATTTCGCCCTGGACCCTTTGGAAGGGTCAGGAGCGAAATTCTAGTCTAAGCTCAAAAATCTTCATCATTGGCGACCACAAGCCATTCAAAGGCATGCCGAGGGGTATCTCCAAGCCCATTTCACCTTGATCAGGGTTTGTCTTGACACAAATCTGGAGGATAGGATGAGTTTTAGGATTTTTGCTCCGGACCCTTTGGAAGGGTCGGGAGCGAAATTCATACTTTGGGCAAAATCTTCATCTTTCAAAGCGTCCAACTCCCTCTCAAGGAAAGAACATACCAATCCACCTTCCAATATGCCTTAGAGACCAACACTTAGCCAAAATTAGGAAGGAAATGAGGGTTATGAGGATTTTCACTCTAGACCCTTTGGAAGGGTTAGGAGCGAAAATCTTGATTTATCCTATTTTCTCTCAAACTTGATCAATTTCAAGGTCCTTTCAAACTCTATTCATCATTTTAAGCAGGATAGAAGGTCAAATGGAAGATTTCGCTCTGGACCCTTTGGAAGGGTCAGGAGCGAAATTCCTCCTCTAGGCTAATTTCCATCACTTTGTAGTCTTAAACCTCCTCTCCAAGGCAAACATGCATCCAAGTCTCCTCAACTATGGCCCAAAAATCCAAAATCCAAAATTTGGCCATATGAAAGAGCAAGAATAGAGGAAAAGGTGAATTTCGCTCTGGACCCTTTGGAAGGGTTAGGAGTGAAATTCATGCTTTAGACAAAATCCACACTTTCAAACATCTCAAATCACTTCCTAAGGCAAGAATATGTGAATTTGCCCTTACCATGCCCAAGGAATCAAGGTTTCCAGTGCAAACAAGGAGAAAAAAGGTGTCTAGGGAGAATTTCGCTCTGGACCCTTTGGAAGGGTTAGGAGTGAAATTCACATTTAGGCTCAAATCTTGATTTCATTTCACATTTCTTCATCCAAACAAGTGTTTTGCCCTCAATAATGCCTGGGAATGAGTTAGTTCTAAGTTTGGGTCAAACTAGAATGTCTTATGGAGAATTTCGCTCTGGACCCTTTGGAAGGGTCAGGAGCGAAATTTGACATTTTGGTCTCTCCATCAAGATTCACGTATGGAATATAACATTTAAGTATAAGAAAGACTTATACTTTAAGTTATATTCCATATATACTTTCAGGATGTTTGAGAGTGGTTTCGGACCTCTAGGAGTTATAATGCAAAATCTAGTTTTTGAAGGATTCTTCAGTTTTCCAGACTCAGTCAAATTTCAGGATCAGGATGACATTCTAGACTTAGCCAAATTTCAGGACATTTGAAGATCAGGATGACATTCTAGACTTCATCACTCACCAACTTGACCTAACTCGGACCTTCAAAGAGGATATTCACTCACCAAGCTTCATTGACCTCCTCAAACTCAAACAAGACACAATTAGCAACGAGAGCAAAACCAGGCCCTAAGGAAGACTCTCAAAGAAACCCTAATTCTGGGGCCCCGTGGACTCACCCTGGCTCAAGCAGAGCCTGCCATCCTAGTGATCCCTTTGACAAC
The DNA here is from genome assembly GCF_030272615.1 of Cryptomeria japonica. Taxonomy (NCBI): domain Eukaryota; kingdom Viridiplantae; phylum Streptophyta; class Pinopsida; order Cupressales; family Cupressaceae; genus Cryptomeria; species Cryptomeria japonica. The sequence continues at coordinate 203,844,046 of NC_081409.1, forward strand.
ACTCAAAATGCAAAGGCTAACAGACAAACCCTAAAAACCTAGAAAGCAAAAAAGTAGGGGTCCCTATTTGCAATGGGGTGATGTGTGAATACGTCACAACACAACTGTGCTTAATCGAAACTGTAATCAGACATTTGGAGATGCTATTCTTTCAATTCACTTCTTCCGGATTGTAGTCCAAATTTTATTGTAAGTCAGTGAGACTTCCTTGAGGGTTGTAGCCTTCAAGGCCATTTATATTTGAGCAGTGAGCTCTAAGCAGTGTGCCTAAATGCATGTGCATTCCCCATTGTAATATTTTCACATACTACAACAGAGTATCGTCTTACTGAGACTTCCTTGAGGGTTGTAGCCTTCTGAGCCATTTATATTTGAGCAGTGAGCTCTAAGTAGTGTGCATAAATGCATGTGCATTCCCCATTGTAATATTTTCACATACTACAATAGAGTATCCTCTTACTGTGGGTAGGTTCCCACTGTGGTTTTTCCCTTAACCGGGTTTTCCACGTCAAAATCTTGGTGTTGTGCTGTTAATTTGTTTATCTGTTTTACTACAGCAGTTTATCAGATTTGTGCTTTGTGATTAAGTTTGGTATTCTTGTGCCCCTCCCTTCCCCCCCCCCCCCCCAATCCTCCCCTCCTCTCAGTCTTCCTTCTTGGCTGTTGCTAACAATTGGTATCTGAGCCTTATCTTTTTATCTGGATTGGTGAGTTGGTGCTGCTCCTCTAGTGGAGTAGTTTGTTGATCTGGTTATGTATTTCTCGGGGAGAGAGATTCATGTTTCTATTTTTGGAGAGAGTTTGGTTATCTGTTTTAGAGATTTGACATTGCTGTCAAAGGGGGAGAGATTATGTGAAAAACTTCTTTTTAAGTCTTTGATCTTAGGGGGAGTTTGCTGAAGATATCTTCTTTTCTTTGCATTGATTGTTTTTCACATTCATATGTTGCCATCAATGCCAAAAGGGGAGATTGTTGGGATATTGTTGGTCATTGTTGTTGCTAGGATATGTTGTTGTCATTGATGTCAACATATTCCTATGATTTGCTCCGGTGATTATAGATTGGGAAGATTTTTTGATCCAATTTGTAGTGTTGGTTTGCTAATCACTGTTTTGCAGAGTTCGGTATATCCTCCAGTATATTCCGATGTGATTAGATCTTTTGTTGAGATTTTGGGATATTGTTTTGGATGATCTTATGTATGTTCATTTCAGATGGTTCGTGATTTGGTGCTCCGCAAGTTATCTTTCTTCGTGACAATTGTTGATTGGTTGTGTTCTTGAGCTTTCAGACGTTGATTGATGAAGATTTGAAAAGTTGTTTTGGTACAATTGTTTCGGATGATTTTATGCGCTTGCTGGTGTTTCTTAGTCATGTCCTATTTGTTTTGGTGATCCGCATTGATTGTTGTGCGATTTTTTGGTGCTTGTTATCAACCAGTGATGATTTGCATGTTATACAGTATTTTTGGTGGTGTAGCGTGTTGCGGTTGATCTTGATGTGATTTCCAGTGGAGTTGTGCGTTTGAGATTTTTGAATTAGGACAATGTTATGCTATGTAAACCATTATATTGGTCCAGTGGTCGATCTTTGTATCATGTGATGTAATTTTGTAAGTAAGGGTTGAGGGTTTAGCTGACCTTGTTGTTAAGGTTGATGAATTGTATATATAGGTGATATAGTCATGTAATTTTGATGTTGATGTTGTGTTTGCATTATCAGAGAGAGGTTTGTGTGTGAACAAGTGATTTATCTTTCGGTGTTGAGATTGAGGTGAAATTGGTGTCACAGGGCAGACAATTGTCCTTAACCGAAACTGTAATCAGATATTTGGATATGCTATTCTTTCAGTTCACTTCTTTCGGATTGTAGTCCGAATCTTATTGTAAGTCAGCGAGACTTCCTTGAGGGTTGTAGCCTTCCAGGCCATTTCTATTTGAGCAGTGAGCTCTAGGCAGTGTTTGAATTCATGTGCATTCCCCATTGTAATATTTTCACATACTACAACAAAGTATCCTATTATTGTGGGTAGGTTCCCACCGTGGTTTTTTTCCTTAACCGGATTTTCCACGTCAAAATCTTGGTGTTGTGCTGTTAATTTGCATATCTATTTTATTACAACAATTTATCAGATCTGTGCTTTGTGATTAAGTTTGGTATTCCGGTGCCCCCCCTCTCAGTCTTCCTTCTTGGCTGCTGCTAACAATTGGTATCAGAACCTTATCTTTTTATCCGGATTAGTGAGTTGGTGTTGCTCCTCTGGTGGAGTAGTTTGTTGATCTTGTTATGTGTTTCTGGGGGAGAGAGACTCATGTGTCTATTTTCGGAGAGAGAGTTTGGTTATCTGTTTTAGAGCTTTGGCATTGATGTCAAAGGAGGAGAGATCACGTGAAAAACTTCTTTCCAAGTCTTTGATCTTAGGGAGAGTTTGTTGGAGATATCTTCTTTTCTTTGCATTGATTGTTTTTCACATTCATATGTTGCCATCAATGCCAAAGGAGGAGATTGTTGGGATATTGTTGGTCATTGTTGTTGCTAGGATATGTTGTTGTCATTGATGTCAACATATTCCTGTGATTTGCTCCGGTGATTGTAAATTGGGAAGATTTTCTGATCCGGTTTGTAGTGTTGGTTTGCTGATCATTGTTTTGCAGAGTTCCATCCGGGGTGATTAGATCTTGTGCTGAGATTTTGGGATATTGTTTTGGATGATCTTGTGTATCTTCATTTCAGATGGTTCGTGATTTGGTGCTCCACAATTTATCTTTCTTTATGACAGTTGTTGATTGTTTGTGTTCTTGAGCTTTCAGACATTGATCGATGAAGATTTGAAAAGTGGTGTTGGTGCAATTGTTCTGGATGATTCTAACGTGCTTGCTGGTGTTTCTTAGTCATGTCCTATTTGTTTTGGTGATCTGCATTGATCGTTGTGCGAGTTTTTGGTGGTTTCTATCAACCGGTGATGATTTGTGTGTTATACTGTATTTTTGGTGTAGTGTGTTGCGGTTGATCTTGGTGTGATTTCCGGTAGAGTTGTGCGTTTGGGGTTTTTGAATTAGGACCATGTTATGCTATGTAAACCATTATATTGGTTCGGTGGTCGATCTTTGTATTGTGTGATGTAATTTTGTAATTGAGGGTTGAGGGTTTAACCGACCTTGATGTCAAGGTTGATGAATTGTATATATAGGTGATATAGTCATGTAATTTTGGTGTTGATGTTGTGTTTGCATTATCAGAAAGAGGTTTGTGTGCGAACAAGTGATTTATCTTTCGGTGTTGAGATTGAGGTGAAATTGGTGTTGCAGGGCAGACAACTGTGCTTAACCGGAATTGTAATTAGACATTTGGAGATGCTATTCTTTCAGTTCACTTCTTTCGGATTGTAGTTTGAATCTTATTGTAAGTCAGTGAGACTTCCTTGAGGGTTGTAGCCTTCTGGGCCATTTATATTTGAGCAGTGAGCTCTAGGTAGTGTGCCTGAATGCATGTCCATTCTCCATTGTAATATTTTCACATACTACTGCAGAGTATCATCTTACTGTGGGTTGGTTCCCACCGTAGTTTTTCCCTTAACCGGGTTTTCCACGTCAAAATCTTGGTGTTGTGTTGTGCTGTTAATTTGCTTATCTATTTTATTACTCTAGTTTATCAGATCTGTGTTTTGTGATTAAGTTTGTTATTCCGTTGTAGTAGTTTTCATCTGTGGTCGTGTCAAAAGACCAAGGAAAATTGACACCTTTATTTGAACTATAGTCTTTCACTCACGCATGACACTGATATTTTAGAGAACGTCCAATATTATTATAATTTAACCTATGGAGGAGGCAACATTGTTAAATTTTTGTTGCTTAGATGGTGTATCAGTGCTGCAACTTGATCCGTAGTTTTGGTTGCTTATTCTAGAGATTAAAACTGTTATTTTTCTGAGTGCTTTAGAGTTCCAGCTGCTGGGTGGGTGGCTGTATGTGTATTGTTAGTCGATTTTCTTTAGGCACTTTGGTCATATTTGTAGGGCTACTGTGCCTTTTAAAAGTTTTTTGAAAAAACATTTTTTTATGGTATGACTGGATTTTTTTTGGTCAGATTTTGGTTATAAAGGAATCTAAAAATAAGCAGATTTTGTGCACCTAGTTCATGGATTATTTATTAATCCTTGGTATCACTGTTTTCTGTAATAAAAACTGTAGAGAAGTGCTATTGAGATTTTTGAGAATAATAGATATCTTTTTTCCCAGATTGCAGATTTATTCTGATTTAAGCTAATACTTAAGTTTTTTGCACTTTCAGTTTTCTGTGTATGTAGGATAGGGCATTTCAGCTGTGGGTTTGATTGAGACAAGATTTACCAATAACCCTAGAGTGTACAATCAGCATATTATTGCTGAATTTAATATGGTATCAAATCACTGTTGTTGAGATCCTCCAAATTCATGAAAGGATTTGCTGCTGCTTGTGATAGGGAGTTTGAGGAAGACTTTAGCACCTTAAGCGATTGAATCATCTGAGACCTGTGATAGGGAGTCGCAGGAAGATTTTAAGCGCTATACTCCAGTGATTGAAGTATTTGAGACTTGGGAAAGGTTGTAGGGTGTGATGCCCTAGTTGCACTAATGAGTGTAGATCTGCAACCCAGTCAAGTTGTTGGGCTGACATTTTTTAGCTGATATGTTTTGTTTCAGCACATTGACATGCTTGGTTGGCTGATCATAACAAGAAAATGGTTGAGGCAAAGCATATAATCTTGGTTATGTGAAGGATCATTTGATTCCTCACATTGTTGAAAATAAATCAACAAAGGAGATCTTTGATACTTTTTCTGCTCTTTATCAGTGTGAATGTCTTTCATAAGATGTTGCTATAGAACAAATTCAGTGTCATATGGATGAGTGACATAGACGCAGTAGCCACCTCTCTAATGAAGATCACTAAACATCATGTTAGCTTGTGGCGATCGAGGTTAATAAGATTGAGGCTGAAGTGTTCTTACCCACAGCCTTAAATGGCTCTTCCTCATCTTGGGATCTGTTTGTTTGGGTTGAGAAGCTTTGGGATGATTTTATTTAGAATGAAACCAACCTTGAAGTTGCATTTAGTTAGATTGGAAGATAGTCGGAACCAAGCTCTTGTTAGCGGCAAGGGAGGACTTGGGAAGGGTTAGCAAAGAAACGAGGATACAAATTACTCTCATCAAGGGAAGAAATATTTGAGCCACATCAAATGTTTCAAACTTTCAGGTGCCAAAAGCTTGGCCACTATGTTTCAAACATTCAGTTGCCAAGGAGTAAGGTTAAGTAGCAACAACAGAAACATAAGTAGTTTGCAGGGACTGTAGAGGCTTGAATATGGTTGAGCTTTTATTTAGGCTTGCAACTACTTTTTCCTGGTTTCATTTTTATCAATTAACACCATTGCTAATGTAGAGTGGTATATGGACTGTGGAGTGTATAGACATATGACCTTTAATAAGAAGGCTTTACCAAACTTCTTCATGAACAAAAAAGTTTACAGGTTGAGCTTGTTGATGATACCACTCATCTTGCTATGGGGATTGGAACTATCTTATTTGGCATGTCGTTTGGTGTTATTCTTGATGTTCTTTATGTTCCAGGACTGACAAAGAATTTACTTTCTGTTTCAGCCATATAATATTCACGGTGTGTGGCTGAATTTGATGATCAACAAGTTATCATTAGAAACCGCAGCCAAGATCTAGGTCAAATATTGGCCAAAGGTGTTATCATTAGAAACCGCAGTTAATTGTTGATCAAATTAAGTAGACAACCTTGAAACATGACTGACAAATTGTGTCATTTTCGGCACAAGAGATTTGTCCAGTTGCATTGTGGAGCTCTACATCTTTTGAAGAATATGGTGTCATGTATTTTAAGGTAGAAAAGACTAGTGCATGCAAGGGACGTGCACTTGGCAAGCACATCAAGACTACTTTTCCTAGCAGAGAACTTAGATCTAGAGGAATTCTAGATTTAATCCATTCAGTGTTTTATGGTTGCTCCAAGAGCATTGGTATGTGTTATCATTTTTGTAGAGAGTCGAGACAATCATAAGAGAGCTTACATTCATCAATATATTCCTATAGATGAGCAGGTTGTACACCTGATTAAAAAAAGTGCACAAATATAAAAGAATCATTTGAATGTGGAAATTTGAATACGTGGTACATACACCTGAAGGAAGTGAAGCATGTTAATAATGGAATGAATGGTGTGTTCAAACTGATAAGATGTCAAATTTACAGAAAAAATGGGCTTTGGAATTCCAAAATACAAAGTTTAGAAGTCAGCTGATTTGCTATTTGGTTTATGATAATAATCAAGACCACCTTTTACATCATGGAGTGGTACATCCTCTTCTGTGTCCAACTTCAATTCATTCAGAAGTACCAATAACATATCCAGTACCTGATGCAGTAGCATCAGCAGTCAAAGCACATTCCATGCCTATCCCTTGTGAAATACTTACATGTGGTAGATGATGAAACCTTGTGACAAAGTGTTTTTATGAGATTGATCGAGCTCAAGCGGGGCTTGGAAATAGGGATTTCAATTTAGGATTTTCAGAGTATCTAGTACCCCAGGCAATCAATAATTTGAAATGTGAGGTACACTGATAAGGTGCAATAGCTTTTGAATTTTACTTCTAGTTGTTGTATTGCTGTTTTGCACTGCACTATGGATTCAATTTAAATACCATTCTAAATTGATAGTGATCTGTAAACATGTGTTCATGAGCATTGTCAGATTTGTTTTGCCATGAATTTGCTACACAATTAGGTGGGGTAATTTGGATTTATCGTCCTTGGATTTATAGCTTTATGCTCTTTTTTTGGTTCACGCTTGTTGAATCTTCTGTAGAATCGGATTTTTTAATGAATGCCTGGATTCCTGAAGTTCTCTCGCAGTCTATTCAAATCATGGTTGCATGTTGTCTATATAGTAGAGTTGTTTTGTTAAAGATAACTTTTTGAATTACTAAATGTTTTCTTTTAGAGAAGAATTCAGTTGCACTTAAAATTTGTGATTGGGATATGCAGTATGATCAAATTTAGCGTCATATAGCTATTACTTTTTGAATTACTAAATGTATTCTTTTAGAGAAGAATTCGGTTGTACTTGAATTTTGCAATTGGGATATGCAGTATGATAAAATTTAGCTTTATAGGGTTAACTCTGTGTTTGTGTATTGATTATGTGGAATCTTTCTTTGATTAACAGGTCAATGGGAGTACTATGAAAGCACTGATTGATTACTGCTCCGACAAGGACAGGTGCTTAATACAAAAGTTGTCTAGGTTCTCGTTGCTTATTACTTATTACCATGGGGCTGGATAAACAAGGTCAATTTAAATCCTCTTGGCAGTCTCTTGTTAAAATTAGTACCATCTTATGTTTTGCATTTAATGTTGGAGAAAGTTCTTGATCCGTTTCTGAGGTTGGTTTGACATGAGAAGAAGAAGAAGCAGCAGCAAGGTATATTGTTGGAGATGGAATAAGTGCATATAAGTGGAGCTATTTAAACATCATAGCATTTGCTGTTTTTAAATTTTAAGAAAATGCAGTGGTGCTGGAATTGTATCTGATGTCCACAAATGCCTTCATTAGTTGGTTAACTCAAACATATCTTCAATTTCAGGTTTGAGAATGTCTGTTATATGCCGTAATCCACTTCCAGCCTGGCATAATTGCAGTTCAGGACATGGTTGCAATGCCAGTGGATAGTGGGGCACTTAAGGCTCTGTTTATTCTTTATAGTAGATTTTGTCACTCTGAACTGTGTTTTGTGCCATTTCCTACTAAGAAAGATGCACAACACCAAAAAATGTTAATGTATGTCATATTTAAATGAGTTCCTCTACGCTGTAGACGTACTGGTTGCATGGTCTAGTTCTAAATTGCAGGACTGTGGGGTGTAAGTTGCTGGATATGTAAAATAAGATCCAAATAAATACTCAGATACAAAATATGAAGTGCTACTTGTTCCATAGACACAGTGAAGGGAAAACTCTTACCAATTTTTGGAATCCATTTTTTAGCATTTATATTTTTACCTTTCTATTTTACATTACCCAATAAACATATGCCACATTTATGTTCACTATAAAAGTTTTTGTATGATCTCACGTGGAATTTACACGTACTCAAACTTGTCCCAATTGTTCCACGTGTGTGACACCTATTGTAGGGTGAGTCAATCATCTGCTTCTACCTTCTTTCCTTGTAGTACATATTCAAGGAGATCATTGCACATTATATTTCATTCATTTTTATGATAGCTTTTTAGGCATTCATTTTATTAGTTCTCTAACAATTTTGAACGAGCATGGTAATGCGAATAATGATACACTTAGAAATTGCCACCTATGCAAGCATATACACAATTTATTTTAACTATAGAATATCACTTTAATCAAATTAAATTCCATATAATAACTGAAGTACCAAAAAAAAAATGTTAGTGTACTGAAAATGCAGAAGGAGGAAAAAGCTGTCATTGAAAACCAAATAGTCTACGCTTATTTCCAATTCAAATCTAACAAGAGTGTGTTGGTATTTATTTCACGTTGTGTATTTATATGGAGTCCTATTAAAACCTCAGCGTCATCTTACACTTCTAGTTTGATTTTCTTAAGCACTTGTGCTAGCAAAGGTGGGTTAGAAGATGATCTAGCACACTTATATGTGGAAGGGAGAACTTGTGAAAAGGTGTTGGGATGATGTGAAGAGCATGCAAGAGGTCAAGAGTCAAGGTGACCAATAATTCTACTGACCCTATCTCAGAGTCAAGGTGACCCATAATTCTATTGACTTGATCTTACACTTTTAGTTTGATTTTCTTAAGCACTTGTGCTAGCAAAGGTGGGTTAGAAGATGATCTACCACACTTAGATTTAGAAGGGACAACTTGTGAAAAGGTGGTGGGATGACGTGAAGGGCGTGCAAGAGGTCAAGATTCAAGGTGACCAATAATTCTATTGACTTGAGTCAAGTAGAAAGGTTGATCAAATTTCAAATGATGATGATGAGAATGATTTGACTATCGAGAATGAGAGGCTAAGTGAGAAAGCTAGTTTATAACATTTTTTTCAATATTATTTTCAAATTGGTTGGATTTAGGGGGTTAAGATTAGGATTAGGGGAAAATGAGAGTTTCAATGTTCACTCTTTGTGTGTAGTAAGGTCAAAATATTCCATAATTGAGGGTTTTTGATCACCACATGAATGGATATTTGAGTGATTTTGCCATGACCTTTGTTACATAAACAATGAAAATCCCTACCACCCTAACAAATTTTAGTGCTTCTTCAAACTCCAGAGTCACTTTTGATAAATTCATTATTTGTAGAGTTGTAATAGCTATTCTAGCATCCTCGAGACCCACCTCTATAGGAGTTATTTACCTTACTCTAACCCAACATCATCAAAATAAAGCCTATCCTATTAGAAATAAACATATGAACCAATAAGCCTAACTATCTTCTCAAAAAGGCAACTATGTTCAACTATGTTCTTTGATAAGCATTCAACAACAAAAAAACTCAATATTGATTGACATTGTAAACCTCATTAATGGCAACTAATGTTCCTTCAACTAATATTCTCACTTAGACATTTAGTATGGACACTTCTATTGAGATACAATTTGATCCCCTCAATCTTGGTATCATTTCATCACCAAAGGTTCTGGAGATATGTGTTATATTTCATCTCTTTGATTTCTCGCTTCTTTAGAATTTAATGTTGCTTCAAATGGAGTTTTTTGTGATTGTTATAGTAGGATCATATTCATCATCTTCCAAATACAACTTCTTGGGATAAGCGTCTCTATTATTCAAAGAAAAACTTACAATATTTTAAAGAAAAATTATATGGGGTTATTTTCCAGTTTTATTTTAAAGAAAAATTATATGGGGTTATTTTCCAGTTTTTGTTGTGTTGAATATTGAGATTTATGACCGTCTCTAGATTTTCGTTGATTGCTAAAAAGATTTGTCCTTTTGGCTGATTCTAAGGAGATTATTTGCTTCCCTAATTCTAGATGGAATTTGAACAGGTCTATTGATTAGTGATCTTACATATTAAATAATACTTGGTCTTTTGTTGTTGAGCCTAAAAAAGTGTGCTTTAGATGGTTTTAATCCTAAAGAAACTTTTTGTTAATTTGATAAAAACATTTCCTAGCATATCTGCTAGATCTATTCTTTCTGCAACAAGTTTGTTACTATTGAACATCTTTTTTTATTGTATCTAAGGTGCTTAATAAGTTTCCTTTGGTCCTTACTAATTATATTTTGTGGCATGTTTGTTAAGTGGGGAAAGATAAGGTTTTTCAAGACAAAAGAAGGCACTTTACTAATTTAAACTACAAGTTCTCAACAACAAAAAATATGTGAAAAGGGTCTACTTTTGGCCTCATGATAGGAGCAACATAAACAAGGAATTGAAGATCAAAAGAAAGTATTCTAAGAAGTAGAACATCAACATTCCTAATAAAATTAAACAGTTTAACTATGTAACCAATATTAAGTATCAACTTGTTAAAGATCCAAATATGAAAGCTCGATTGATCCTCCTATCAGGCTTTTTTTATGCAATGATTATCAATACAAACTAAAATATGGTTGGGATCAATCTTACATTATCTCTTTATCTTTTAAACTAGGATTTTGTATTATTTTTGATACTTTGAAAGCTCTTGTTGCCCAAGTGGATTAGGCTTTACTATTGGTTGTTATTAGTACAAACTAATATTATATGGTGACTTTCACCTCATATTGCACCTATTTTACAATGATACTCAATATATATAAAAACTTTGTAGGACAAGTACTTGACAAATATATTAGGTTTGCTTCACGAGTTCCTTTATATAGATTTAGAGGACATCGTTAAGGATATTCATATCCTCTTTGATGACACCCTTTTCACAACTATCTTCACTACTTCATTGTCTTTGGATTCTATATTTGACTCCACTAGGCTTTTTATTTTCACATTCTTCAATTTGGTCTATGACTCCTCATTCGATGTTGGCACCTCTTGAACCAACATGTTTATATTTGAGCACTTTCCAAAGAGACCTCACATTACTATCTTTCTCCCCTCATATTCCTTTTTAGAATTTGAAGGTATCTTACATACAACTGTGTCATTTCTTACAACAAGGTGAAATGTTGTTCATCAATTGTAGGTTATCGAGTTTTCTTAAATATTTATAGTTAAACATCTACCATAAGAGCATTATACTTTTTTCCTTTGTAGTGGGGGGTAGGGAGGTCGGAGAGGGGGGCAAGGCATGCACATAAGGGAAATTGCATAGTATCTCTTCTTCTTTTTCATCCCTTTGGAGGAGTTTTGCCCAACAACTTTTTTCTCATATTTAGAGGGAAACCATTTTGTACATGCACACCTTACATGACCACACATTTTCTCAAATCCATCCATCTAATTTTTCCTACTCACTCATGTTATTCTTATTGAGAGGTGTGACGTGTAAGTGAATTTTTTAATTGCACATTTATATAATTATATCCTATATATGCACACCTCACATACTCTTTTAAGTAATCTCTTGTAATCTCTCATTTGCAACATATTTACATCCTTTGATATAATAAAATTATTCTCATTTTGGGTTGTTCTTGTGCTTCATTGAAGCTCCTTGATCTTGGGTTGCCATCTTCCTAGTCAAATCTTATAAGCACAAGTAGTGCCTGCTTTACCTAGACTTTAACTTTCACATCTTGATACCATTGGATGCAAATACCAAAAACCTAAGGATTGAAGAATCAAGAAAAGCAAATTTAAATACCATAATCTTACCATTGAAATTAATTTTTAAAATTGCAAAATTGTGGCGTTTGATTATCCATGTCCATCCACTAGTTCCTAGGTGATTTGTGGTACTAAGATTCAACTTGATTTCAATAGAAATCTAAAAAGTAGTTAAATAGTGATTCTTAACCCACATCAATCTGTTCGATACTCATGTCTAATTACCTGGTTTACACAAATCTAGGTGATTTTGATTGCATCTACTATATGTTGGGTTGGTATAAAATGTGTTACTCTAGTGAGTTTGTTTATCACAACCAAGATCAAATTATGTCATTGCTAGGTTTTGGGTAATCCCATAATAAAATCTAGGAAAAATACATCTTATTCCATTCTAGATTATCATGTGGATTGTTTCTTAGGGTTAAAATTAGTCATAAAAGATATTCAGATATAAAAGAGTGAGTCACAACTCTAAATCCAATTAAAATTAACTCCTAAATGACAATGAAATAATGTTTAAATCAATTGAATAATAAAAATCTAATTAAATTCCCTCAATTGATTCAACAAAGCTTCCATTGCTCTTCTCTGAATTGTGTATGTAGGTGGCTCTCAGGGGTTGCACTGATATTTCCTACATAAGATAGACCATTGTTTTGAAGATAGTGATTCTAGATTGAAATTGGGAAATAAGCCTTGCTTTTATAAATTTTCAGGTGAGATGGGGTGAGAAATTAAACTGAAGTGGTGATTGATAGATAACAAATTTTGATTGATCAGTTAAGTGAATTGATTGATCTGTTAACAGGATAGATTGATTTGTTAACTCATTTGATTGATTAGTGGATTGAATTGATTAAGGAGATAACTTAATTGATTATCTAGTTGACTAGATTGATTGAGGAGAAGATTGAATTGATTGATTAGTCAGAAAGGTGATTTGGAGTGAAAATGGGAGATTGGAGAGTTAATTGAGTTAACAGATTTGATGAACCAGTTAAGATTTTCAACATGTGTTGTAGGAGATTGAATTGAACTTCATTTTCATTTTAATTTTCGAGTGCTGAAATGCACATGAGATTTATTGAAATTCATTGAAACTCAAATTTGGTGAAATGTGAATTTGGGAGAAATGAAATTAGATGAGATTAGGTGAAATTCAAATTTGGGGATTTGGAGGAAAAAGCTAATTAATTAAATAATTTAAATGAAATTATTTAATCATTAGAAATACGATTAATTAAATAATAAAGATTATTTAATTAAGGGAATTAATTGTAATTAATTAAATAATTAATATTTGAGAATGGGTTAATGATGATTTAACTAATAGATAGAAATTAGATAATTAGTAAGATTGAAACTGATGATTAAATTAGTTTATAAGAACAAATTAGCTTAATTAAATAATTAAAGAATTACTTAATTAATAAGACAAATAAATTAGTACATGATTCACAAGACATATTTAGGTATCTTTATTTGCCCCTCTTTGATACAATGTCAAAACGACATTGTTTCAAAGAAAATGAAATTTTTTTTTTTTGCCCCAGTATGCCCCAGTGACGCTTTAGGTGTAAATATGCCCCCTCGGGAAAGGTGGTCGAAAAATTATGGAATTGAGACCGTTTTCCCGATATAGTGGTAATGAGAAATCGTTTCAAGTTTTGCGCAATTTCAATTTTGTTTGATCTGTCTACAAGTGTGTTGAAGTTCAAGGGGATGACGATCGTTGGAGTGGTAAAAACCCTCATTTTGAGCTATAAATAGTGACTTTGACCTTTCATTTGCTCATTTGCATTCTTTTGAGTTCTTGGAGTTCCTTCAGATTTTCAAGCTTTCTTGCGACTTTGCGAGCATCATGGTCGGCTTCTGAGTGCGATTGCACTTATCTGATCGAGTCTGATCATACCAGAGACCACCTGGGACGGGAGGCATGGTACGTATTCCAAAAAAATTACTCGTTTTTGCCTGTTTGTGCTAAATTTTCCAAAATTTGTTCATAGCATAAAATTTAAGTGATGCGCAATTGTATATTGTTTTATGCGCATTTGTCTTTAATAATTCGCAATTGATTTAACTAATGCACAATTGTTTAAATGGTTCACAATTGTTCTTATCAATTCGCATATGTGATAAGTAATTCACATTTGTTGTTAATAATGCACATTTGTCATTATTGTTGCGCATTTGTTGATTCGATTGATTTTTCAATATGTATGATTTTAATTTGTCATGCGAATACTCTATTTGACTTTTTCATGTTTTTATTTGCTGGAGAATATGATGGTCTCGGTCTTTGATCCGAGTTGAGTGCTGAGGAGGTTGCCACCGACATGTTGGTTTGTATCACGTATTGCACTTGCCCAAGGTTACGACCAACAACGCCATGATCATAACATTAGTTGAGTGTTGGAATTTAGAGACATGTTCTTTACATTTACCTAATGGAGAGGCGCCCATCACTTTCGAGGATGTATGACACATCTTGCACATTCTCATTCATGGTGCGAGGGTGATATATGATCATTGAGTTGGTATAGCCAACATGTGCAAGTTGCGTGAGTGTATAGAGGAGGAACTCCAAATCAGAGGTCGGCATGAGATCCCTTGGGAGATGATGAATTATGACGAGCTTACCATTTCACTGGTTGACTGATGTGGTATTGCTAGTGGCATGTTCACAATTACTGGAGTAGCTGATTTTTTTGACTTTTTTGTTGTGTGGCTATATCCCAACCCTTGGTGTTTTAGGTTGTCTATAGGTAAGATGGGTTCTATGATGCCTTGAGCATTTAGTCCCAATTATGTTGTTCCATCATAGCCATATCTTTGTAATATTGTGAATCCATTCCCATATAGATCTAAGGGATGTTTAATAACATGGTAGTCTTCTTCAACATTCATGTCTTTTTCTAGGGCTTCATCTTGTATGTCTCCCCATCTAACAAATGAGAAATAGTCTAAATATTTGACAATATCTTTTCCTTTATCTTGCTTGGTGACAGTAGACGAGGGTCTCCCAAAAGTTCTAGGAGATAGAGATACGAGTCTTGTTGATCATGATCTAGCAATAGAGCATTCCCCACACCCTTCATCCTTGATTTGCAGTGGAGGTGCAATAGGAATGTATGGTGTAGAATTTTGTGCATCTGATGGTGCCATAGATCCCGATCGTGGAATGATTATAGATTCTTGATTGATAGGGACTTGGTTGTCTGTACTTGCTCTCAAGTAGTTACAGTGCCGAAAAGGATTTGGGTCTCTGTACTATTATTTCAATTCCATTGAATGGAATCTTGATGCATTGATGAAATACGGAAGGTACACCCTACATGGCATGTATCCATGAACGACCCAATAACTTATTGTATCCCAGTTCTTTGTCTAATACTTGGAACAAAACATTGGTAGTAATATGTCCAACTTGTACTGGCAGCGTGACCACCGCTTTTGAAAGACGCTCTTCATCATCATATGCCTTTATGTTGATCTCTTTGTAGGGTCCTATGAATATAGCCTAGTGCTTGAAGAAATTTGAGGGTGCGTATATTCAACCCTACTCCTCCATCAACCAACACTCTTTTGATCATTTTCCTATGAATGTATGCTACCAGATGTAAAGGATCATTGTGCATGATTCTATTTGTGGGGATATCTTGTTCTATGAAAGCAACTCGGGATGAAGTAGCTATGTTTCCCACCATTGCTTGAAATGTAGTCTCATCTATATGTATTGAGAAAAACTAAATCTTCAAGTGCCTTGTCTAAGATTTTTCTAAGACTTGACGATATGCGAAGCAACTCAAAGAGTGAGATTTGTGTTGGAGTCTTCTTTAATTGATCTACAACATTGAAGTTACTCGTTTGAGGAGGTGTATGGGAAGGTACTCCTTGTAGTGTAATCTTTGTCACAACAACATAATCTCTGTTTCTAGGATTAACACTGATAGTGGCCACTATTGCATCTCCTTCATTGAGTGTATTGATGGTGTAGTCATAATCAACCTTTGTGTAGTTGGCCATGTTATCTTGCGTTCTTGAACCAAAAGCTTGGCCTTGATTGTGCTTAACAAACGGATCTTTGTAGACAATGTGTGCTTGATTTGTAGATCCTTTATTGGCATCCACTATGACATCCTCTTGGTCTATTAAATCTTGAATGAGGTTCTTTAGCTTATAACAACTAGATGTCTTGTGGCCTTTTTCTCGATGGTATTCACAAAAGTCATTGCCATTCCACCATGTTGGTTTGAACGATTTTGGTTTATATTGCCGCAATTTAGACAATGTTATTACTTTGGTTTGCACAAGTTTCTTCAATGCAGAGTCTATCAAATCTCCCAAGGGTGTACAATTTCTTTTTGGTCATTATACCTTGGAGGTTTGAAGGTGTTGGATTGCATTGCATTTGTACGGGTAGTTGTTGTATTGTTCACTTGTGACTAATTCACACTTAGCGAAGAAGAGGTAATTGGCCCTTGCAATGATACTACTAGTTGAACTCTATTTACCACATGAGCATCTATCACTCCATCATTTGTCACATTTTTATTTTTGGACCAGAATTTAGGCTTATCTGCACCCATTGTGTTGGATGTACCACCATCTTTGATACTTTTAAGGATGCCTTGTTCTAGCAATCATTTCTCACATTTTAATCCCTTTTCAGTGATCTCTTTAAAAGTACTCAAACATTGCATTTGTAAAGGATACTTCATTGGAGGTACGAGGTTTTCACTGAAAATATTCACTTGTTTTGTTTTTGGTATGTGGTTTGGATACCAACAGTATATAGATCCCCATCTTTGCAAAAATGTAGAAAGGGTCTCACTTTCCTTTTGCTTTGTAGAACACAAATCTATGAGAGTTACTGGATTGCCGATATTGTGAGAGAAGTTTGTAATAAACAACTCAGTCAACTCTCCCCATGAGGTAATCCTTGGTGGTAGATGTGAAAACCACTCTATGCATACCTAGTAAACTAATTTGATGAACCAATTAAGATTCTCAACATGTGCTTAGGAGATTGAACTGAAATTCATTTTCATTTTAATTTTAATTTTAATTTTGATTTTCTAATGCTGAAATGCACATGAGATTTAGTGAAATTCATTGAAATTCAGATTTGGTGAAATGTGAATTTGTGAGAAATGAAATTAGATGAGATTAGGTGAAATTCCAATTTGGGGCTTTGGAGGAATAAGTTAATTAATTAAATAATTTAATCATTAGAAATAGGATTAATTAAATACTAAAGATTATTTAATTAAGGGAATTAATCGTAATTAATTAAATAATTAATATTTGAGAATGGGGTTAATGATGAATTAATTAATAGATAGAAATTGGATAATTAGTAAGATTGAAAGTGATGATTAAATTAGTTTAGAAGAACAAATTAGCTTAATTAAATAATTAAAGAATTACTTAATTAATAAAACAAATAAATTAGTACATGATTCACAAGACATTTTTAGGTGTCTACATAGATATAACTAACTAGTTGGATATTTATGTTCTACTTTGGTAGTAACTCTAACAATAAACTACAAATTCAAAGACTTCTTCATTTTCGACCAAAATATACCTTATTCAAATAAGAATGCATCTTGTTGGCTATAAAGAATCCTGGTATTATGATTCCATTGATATAATTTGCTATCCTAACTATATTGTCCCTTCCAATGGATATTTGTTATTTAGGACATTTTGTATGGGCTCTACTTCTCTAGTTTAAATTTCTCACCTCACTCCTATGCAAGCTAGATAATTTTGGTATACTTATTATATGTATTGATCATAGTGGCCACTTGTATCCTTACATTTATTTCTTAAAATTAGTCAATGATGGAGACATCTAGATCACATAGAGGAATCTGCTAGACAGCAATTATCATTTAGGTATTTTCACTTGCAAAGTGAAGGGAGATGGGGATTCATATCGGCTAGTCATGATTAGGTTCGGATTTAAATGTCGTAAATTTGCAATCTTGTTCGAAGAAACAAGAAAAACAAATTTAAAGACAATAAATCATAGCATTGAATTTTTTTATTCTTTTAAGAAATTAGTGATTTGTTTCAAACAATCAATGTGTAAAATTGTATTTAATTGAAAGGCGATTTGGACTGCAGAACATAGCAAAAAGAGGAGGCACACTGTTTGCTGAAAATGGATGGCGTTGGGGGTTGGGTGATTTGTCGATTCTTTGCAATTGTTTCATCAAGTTTTGTTCTCTAATTGACAACTATCAGTTATATAATATCTTGCCGTTCGTAATGGATTACTATTATAAGTTTCCGGAGTGATTTAGCCTTGTTGGTGTGTATACGACTGCACACTAGTATGTATTTTCGCTGCGATCTTGATCAAGGTTGCTGTGGCATATTCGTAAATTTCAGTTATTTTAATGGTATACTTCGCAAGTTTGATAAGGAAGCATTTTTGAATTGCAGAGATAACATAAAATATTTCATTTTGGTGAGAAGAAAAATGTGTAGAAATTTGTAAATTTTATTTAAAATTTGTCTTGCCCCTCGATTTTGGTTGGGGAATTATGGTTTGAATAAACCCAGGGGCTGCTAGTGATTAACGGTTGTCCCTGCTGTGTTGGTGATACATGGTTCGAGTACAACATAATTTGTTCGAGAGTTAGGAGGTACGTGCTAAGGAGGTCATTTAATATGAAGTTTCTTAAAATTAAGAAAGGTGGAGAGCGTTTAAGCAGAGCTAAATTTCAATTGTGGAGGGAATAGTTTTAAATGCTTAAGTATTGCGTTGGTAGCATTTTGACTATGTATTATGTATAGAGAATGGAGTGACAAGGTTAATGTCTGTTGTAAAAGAAGTAACCAAGTTTTTTTTGGAAGGAATCAAAACGATTTTTTTAAAACATATAATTTGGTCATGTTGTAATCGCGTGCAATACCAATGAAATCAGACACCCTACTTTTTAGTTTTTTGCTATTAATTATGATCAAGTATGTATCATATAATCCTTGTACTTTCATAACGACCCATGCTATGTTTAAAGAGATTTCAGAGACTCACATACTTGTGCTATTGGAGAGTTTGCTGCGACACCAAATAGGTAAGTATAAAAAATCAAAGAGGAGGTTGGAGGATTTCCACATCTCGAGCTAGCTTCTCACTCCAAGATGAGAGATTATTTGAGAAGCAACCCCACATTTATGTCCATTTTTTGAGCAAGGGGATTGGCTTGACAGTATTCATAAATAGTGTAATATCTAAAATAGGGTGGGGTTGGTGTATCTGCACTTTGCTTGCTTTTTAGAGAGTGTAACATCTAAAATAAGATGAGGTTAGTGTGTCAACTGTGGCTTTGTTCTTCTTGTATATGAATGGAGGAATTTGTGTCCCACAACAGTGGAGGGCTATTGACATTTTCAAAGGAAATTGGACTCACAAAGTAGAGTTGTTCTCTCATGTGAAGGCACTAAAGGAGGGATTTTGACATTCTCAGAGGATGGACTCTTACAAGAGAGTTGATCCCCTACTGTATATGGAGGTTGGAATTGGCTCTCTCATGTGGTACAAAGGATTTGCAAGGTTCTACAGTCAAGAAATCCACTAATGCAATCAATTTGATGTGTTATATGAGAGGGGAATTTGGTGGAGATAGTCCATCAAATTTCCAAATGGGTAATTATGTTTAGTACATGTAGTGTTTTGTCCTTTGTTCAGATTGACGTAATAAGGGGTGAATGATGGAATTTATATTACATCAACAGTATAGGTTAGATAATAAATAATAAATGAACATGTTAATGTTCATTTATAAATAGATAATAGCTTTTAATAGGTTGTTTAGTACAGGGAAAACAAGGCTTTATAAGCCAATGTAATGCAATAAAAAAATAAACGAGGTGGTCATGACAAATTCAATACTTTTACATTTGTGTCATTCTCTGCAATTACTGTTTAGTTTTTTAAGCATTTTATATGCTCTACCATTAAAAACTTTCTATATGTAAAATTTGTTAGCTTGTCCATAAATTATTCTTTCAAGGTTTAAGCTAAATTTTTATTTTAGAAGGAAACCTCCCCTACTACATTCTAATTCGAACAATTTTTTTTGCCTTAATCATTAATGCTGCTCTGTTTTCTGTTGTCTCAAAAATGACAAATTAAGCCACTAATAATTTAAAAGAAACTTTTGTTAAGATCACAAAAGGGAAAGGGAAATGAACGCAGAGCTGCTGCAAAATCACAAAAGAATATGAGAAGATCTCATTAAGTGTGCAAGAAGCGTGATATCTAAAATATGCAAGTGCAATTGAAAACCAAGTGGAAGCCAATGTACAAGCGAAACCAAGAAGTGGGTGAATAAAATACGGAAGTAAATTGAATTAGATGCAAAGTCGCCTAAGGATGAGCATATAAAGTTTCTATGCGTAGATGCACACGAATGACAAACCTATGAAGGTTGTAATGGTAGTGTACCAATTTTGGAATTGAATTGTCTGTCATAGATGATACAGGAGGTAGTGTGGGCTAACTGTACAAGTGTTGTACAAACCTATGGAGTCAACCACATGCTATAGGATATGCCATTGCCGATAACAAGCATTCCACCTTGACCTTGGTTGATAGCACAAAGTGCCAATTCCTTCGCCATGCTTGCCCCCATGTCCTCTCTTCTTACAAGATGGCAATTCCCATTACGTCCCTACTAAGAACAAGCATCCCATCGTGGTCTTGGTTGATGATAGCACAATGAATCACTGTCCTTGACAATGCATGTTCCCTTGTCCTCTCCTTACAAGATGGTAGCCCGCATTAAGTCCCCTGCGGTAAGTCTAAAACCAACCATTCCTATTCGATGCCACATCATCAATGGCTAGAGATGACAACTCAATTATGTAAGCCCAACTATTACATCATCCACAATAGTTCCTTAACCTTCTTTACCTTCAATACAAATACATGCATGTGTTCAAGTTGGGATGGTTATTTCTTCTCTTCGAGAGAATGCCATGTACAGACCATTTGGACAAATAAAAATTGTCCCTGTTCTGATATTCTTCTGGTGTGTGGAAGAATGTCCTTTTTTTTATTATTTTGATTGCCTTATGACATCTGAATTCCAGCTATTTAGAGTGCTATCCCCAAGGTAATTCCCAGGATCCAGATCAACAGAGACACAATAAGAGATCACTGTAGGCATTAACAACAAAATACCATTTGAAAACGATGTGACAGAAGATCCTTGGCATGTCATTGTAACCAAACACTAGACGCCAATTGATAACTATGCAATAGATTTGTATCTTCCAATAAATTAGGTGGATCTAATAAGTTCACTTATGAAAATGCATCAGCCTGGCAATAGATACTTTTCATAATGCAAAAGATCACAACTAAAGATTAAGGAATACCACCAAGATATGAAAGTGGCAAAGGATTCCATGAGAGAAATGGACAACTAACATTGCTGATGCATATTCAACAATTAAGTGAGGATGGATCAGGAATGGCAACAGGTAAGAAACTGTCTACAAGGGATCTTTGAAATCTGATTATATAAAGCAAGACTATGACAAATTGACATGCTTCCTGAACAAGGGTCTCCAGATGCGCTACAGGCACAAACTCCTTTGAATGGATTGGTACCAAATTCAGAATTAATCTCATCTGGGATACGTAGAATCAGGGGATGTAGAATAGTTTTTTTAAATACAAGAATTAACAATAGGTCTCACTAGACACAAGCACAGAACTGGAAGTGAAGAAGTTGTGCAAAGGAAAAGATTTAAGTGTCCCCTGAACAGAAATATTTTGCTGGGAGAAACATAAACAAGGACTGAATTGTGGTTCTACTTTGGACCAATTGGTGGAGTTTTCATTTGCACGCATCAATTTGAGAGCATAAAGGAACTAAAGTAATGAATTTTTCCAATACTAGATCCTCAAAAAATCTGATTATAGGTGACCCTATGATGAATCTAACTCCTTATCCAATTGCCAGGAGAAAAGTCCAAAGACCTCATGATAATATCTTGAGTTGTGAGTCTACACCCAATCCAGAGGATGATAAGGCCTGCCTTGGCTTTGGATTATGTAGAGATCATTCCCCCACAATAAGATTCTCTAAGATGAGTTGTGTCATTATGTATAACAAAATAATGGAGCTTAAATTACACCAAAATATTTCACAATTTAGGGCTGTGCTGTAATTTCTGAATTAATGATCTTCACAAGGTACTGATCTGAGTAGTTCATCCTTTTGTGTGAAATGTTATTTTATCTTGTCTCTCAAACTGTGCAGAGCAAGATATTGATACCATAAGTGACAAATTTATTTTCAACTCATTCTCCTTGGAAGATCCAAGTAAAAGGCATGAGAATGATGCAAGGACAGGAGTGTCTGCGCGTTCAGGATACTAAGTAGATTATTTGAGAGTAACAGATTATAGTTACAAAGAATCAATCAATATGAATATACTTATTGGAAACTTTGGTTTGTAATCTACTATTTTGCTTTATAAAATTCATCAACAAAACAAAGATGTTGAGTTAACCAGATGAGGAACCATCCTTCAGACATCATTAGCTTTGATGAGATGCTCTTTTGTAGTTGTTGCATTTTGAAGCAAGTAAGGAATAAAATCTGTTCCCCCAGTTCCCTTTTCCTCTTTTTGAGATTTTTTACCTGGTTGTGTGATATATGCCGAGGCATACTTCATGTGAAGAGCCCTAAACCTGAAAAGCTCAGTCAAGCATGTATCATAGCACTCGCCCAGCTCTGACAGATGAGCACTGACAAATAGTCGTATTGAAGGGCCATTCTCAATCTGTTGAATGTAAGAACGATGGGACAGGGGCATGTGCAAGCGCATGACCTGATGAAATGACCAGATTTAGAACATACTGATTGAAGTAATCCATGCAACAAGATGGATCAATTGAATAATTGACATTTTAGACACAAATCAATCTGATATTGATTTTGGTCAAGATAAATTGCCCAATCAAAAAGGGCAGCTAAGATTTGATCAGTAAGACAATAATTACCTTTAAGATCAAGATCAAGATACCTGCAAATAATCGGAAAGAGGACCAGTAGCATGAGTTACCCCTAAAGCAGCATCAAAGGCTGGAATGATAGATGATTGAGCACCTGTTTCTCCATAGAAAAATTTGGAATCACTCCACACGCCCTCATAAAACATTCCATTTGGAAGTGCTGGATTACCTCGCCAGCCTGACATGAACTTCCTAATCCGATGGTAGTATATGTGAGGATCACATTTCTCTCCCATTTGGCTCAACGTCTTTTGCATCATTTTCAAGGTATGGGCCATTTTTGTCAAGCTTGAATGAACCTGTGGTGAGCATCAAATTCAACACACTTAGTAAAACAATTTGAACTATAAATTATCATAGGACTGTACAGAGGACTTATGAATTTTCCCTTCATAATAAATTTAGCAATATTAAAGATGGTCATTTATTCGATTTGAGAAGAAAATGTGATGAATATATTACATAAAATAACAACCAACCATCCTTTTATAACTATTTCAATTTGTAATGCATCGTTTTACAATCCATGCATTTCATACTTGCATGCATGAGAATGGTTTTGTGTAAGCATTGTTCAGTCAACAAAAAATGTACCATTTCAGGTAACTTTGTTTATAATTTAAATCAAGCTGGCAAATTAAAATTCTCCCCCAAAATTAAACTTATAGGCCGTCTATAACCAAATGTATCTCTGAGTAATTTATTGAAACAAATTTGGGGAAGTCTGGATTTTGTAACATGTTATTATTTGTTGTAACTAAATTTTTTTCAAAGACTACTGTTGATAAATTAATTAATTAGGATAATGTAAGAGCCCTGAGTAAAATCTGAGTTTTACCTTCAGTTGATAAGAATTCACCAATACATATTTGCATTCAAATTCAACAACAAACTTTATTTTTAATGCAGCTGAATTATACAAGTTTTTTATCTAACTGAATGACCACCTCCAAAACAAAATATAGATATATTTCAATCAAAGTTCAGCCTGATTTATTACAGAATCAAATACCGGGTACAGATACAGAGTCTAATCAGCAGTGACTCTGGCCAATTTTCCTCACTCTTGGTTGCTGGGTCAAACTGTAGTTGGAAATGGGTTTGTTGTAGGTCTTGTTCAATCCTGATATCCCATGGATCTGGTAATCCACTATTGCTGTGTGGTTTGAAGAGGGACTTCCTAAACGGGATCACCCAATCCTATCAACCTTATTCCTCCTGAGGTCCAGTAGCATGGGTCTGCTGCAAGCCTGGGCATGGGTCACTTCAGTTGCCCTTGAAATTATGACCTTCAAACCCTAGAGTCGCCAATATTCTGTTCATTCAACAAAACCTTCAACCTGATTTCTCCTGAGGACCACTTGTATGGGTCTGTTACAAAAGCCTGGGCATAGGATCACTGCAGTCGCCCTTGAAATTATGACATTCAAACCCTGGTGTTGCTAATGTTGCTGTTTATTCAACAAAACCTGGTTGTTAAAACTTAATGCAATTCACCTCTCCTCTAAGCTCACATGATTTTGGAAACTTACTGTTTGCTTGACTCAGTTTGGTTGCTCCTGCAGATTGCTTCTCTCCTGAGCTCACACAGCCTTAGAAATCATGTCCTGCAACCCTCTTCAAGGTCTGTCAGCAATGAAACTCTGAATGGTCACTAATGATAGTGCCTAGATGGCAAAGTTAGTGGTCTGTAGCCTAGGTGATGTGTAAATTCTCTCCACTCTCAGTGAATGGCAATTAGACCTGGAAAAATGAAAAATCTCTTTGCTGGATTAGACAATAAAGTTTCTGATCAGAGGAATTTGCACGAATATAAGGAAATCACTAGGTCAAGGTTAGGGTTTTCATCCCAGCTATGACCAGTTTAGGAGTGTCTCCAAAATGCATACCAATTTCCATGTCTGGCACCCAAACAGACACAGCATCTAATATACCTGTAAAAAATAGGGCTCCGGAGCTAAAAAACTGGCACCACATTTTCAATTTATATTTTTAAATTTATCTATTTTATTTTTTATGTTTTTATTAATAATAAATATATAAATATCAAGTTAGTATTGAAAAACACTTTTGTGGGGCTGAGGTCGGCCTCAAGGAAGAGGTAACTTGACATAAAATAATGCAGTGGCATTCGGTAAATATATTTAGAAAAGAACAATATGTTTTGTACTTTCCTTGTGCCTGAATGAATTGTACACCAACTTTGATAAACAAAAAATATGTCAAATAATAACTGCTGTTGACATTAGCAGAATATTAATTTAGGACATGGATTAGAAACTTAAGGAGTTGATCAGTTTCAACACTAAATCATTTGAGCCTCGAGAAGGTGGTAAACAATCAAGTATCATAGGTAGTTATATCCCAAGGAGAGGATCATAGATCTTTGGCCCTTTCAACACAGGTCATAACATCAAATACAAGATTTTAGTAGACATGCTAACATTTTGAATTGCATAACTCGTGGAGAGGACCTTTAAGGATATGTGGGCAATCTCTTTAGTGACTTGAACCCACATCATCATGAACCTTCATTCAATTTAGCCCCATAGGTCTTAATGCCATGCCTAATGTTTGTAATTCATGCTTGGTCACTTAAATGCTGGTTCAATTTCCTAAAGAGATTAATTGAGTCGTTTCTTCTTTAGGTGAGAATTTATGCCCCATCTTGTTGTTGTTGCTGCATCTTCTTGGGCTTGGGCTGCTGATAATGTATTGCCCTTCACCATCCAAGAAGACAAGCTTAGGATCCAATGCCTTGAGAAGCTTGCCATACTTAGTCTAGCGTATGATGAGGCTTTCTCAAGGGTTGGTCAAGTCATCAAAGATTACTCACACATCCTCAAAGCTTCTCTCCATGAGTTATTTTGTTTCCTTAACGAAAAACTCAAATGTTCAACCATGGATTCCTATTTATTAAACATTTCTTATAGCATTATATGTTCTTGAGTGAGTTCTGGCATTTGGACTCAAATTGGATAAGGTGTTACTGTTCAATTGAGATCGCTGTCATTCTCAATTATTGTGTCTCTCTTGGTCCATGCTCCTTTCGGAGCCCTCATTTCCTCCTAGCTCACTTGATCAGACGCTGCAACCCACTCACAAGATCTTCAAGATCAATTTTGGATAACACTCAATGACTAAGTCCAAAATAGTTGGCCTTGATGTCAACGATACTTATTACTTTTAGTTCAGCTGTTTAAAGGTACATACAACTAATTGAAAGATCAAATTTAGCATTTTCTTGTGGCTTGAGTTCAGCTGTGTAAAGGTACATACAACTAATTGAAAGATCAAATTTAGCATTTTATTGTGGCTTGATTGCTTTGGGGTTTCTTCTCTTTCCTAAATATCTTTTCCAAATAAAATACTTTTGGGTGTCTTTCTTTTTATTTGAAGAGCAATTTTGAAACATTCATGGTAGGGTCTCTAGAGGAGATTATGTGTCCCTTTTCACCCTTGTTTTCTCATTCAGATCTTTTTTGAGGGTTTTCCCTAATTGCTTTTTACCTAGTGGATTTTTTCATCATTGCTAGTACCCCAAGCTCTTTCATTTCTCAATTATTTTTATTAGAGTTCAACCAATATCTTTTAGTCTGACTTCCTTGATTGCTTGGTGATCCTTTTGTGTTAAGTAAACTTGCTAATGGATCTCTTTCCTAATTTCACTTTCATGCTTCTGCTGATCTACACAACTTCAGAAATTTCCACTTCTTATATGTATATGTATGTTTGGTACTTGGAGGAGAGCTGAATCTCTTTTTTTCCTTCTCTTCATCATCTTCACCATCAAAGCTAACCCCTTGACCTCTCTTACCATCTCACCAAGTCACCTTCATCAACTCTTAGATCCCTACAACTAACTTTCCATTGTAGGACCAACTTTTCTTCAAGTTGAATTGGATGTGGGTTCTCTAGAAAATGACTAGGCACATATGGGATCATTGATTGTTCTGCAGAAAGGAAGGTCTCATCGCTGACATCACCATGGTTAGATTATGAAAGGATAGGCTTTGATGTCAATCAATCTAGTAATACTCAGGGTGTTAGAAGCTTCATCCTCCACCTCAAGTCTCCAAACTCATCTTGCTTAAAGTTAATGTCTATATTTGAACTATTCGTACTTATGGACTGATGAGAGCTAGCATTATCATCTTCCCTATCTTTATCTTTTCCACAAGAACAAAATTTCCAAGCCAATATTGACTGCATCTTGCTTGCGTCTACCCCTTATAGTCATAGAAAGGTTGTTGTGCAAGACCTTCATTTGGGGCATACACTTCAATGTGTTCTGCTGGCTTGGTGGCACAAGACCTCCCTTTACATAGATAACATCCTAACATGACTCTGTAGATGGGAGAGCTATTTTTTTATGGAAACATTATGAACTGAGAGAGTTTTACTTAGTGAATTCAATCGAAGGCTCTAATTTATAAATACAATTTTGGCTTAGATAAAATGATCAACCTAATTTCTTATTGCTCTTTGGCCTAGAGTAAGAAATGAGCATGGAATCCTCCCTCAACTCAGCAATTGCCCTCTGTACCAAACAATCAATACATGTGACATGTGCAATATTACTTCAAGAATTGTTGATGATAAAGAATTAGGTAGCACTTATGGACCATTTCAAACTTGTGCAAATGTATGTCATGTATTTGAGATTTGTCATTACTGAAATGAAACCTTAGTTGAGCAACCATTAGCTGCATATGTAAGCAATCATTGATGACACCTGACATTTGAAATAAGCTTTATTTTGCAAGGTTCCATGGATAAAGATAACCATCCAATAGTGCATGATACAGGCATTGTGTTCATCCCACCTGACTTGACAAAATCATATTTAGGAAATATCCTTTTGGAAATTGTTCTTCTTTGCATACTTGACCTTTCTAAGAGACCTCTTGAACTCTTACAGGAATGACTTGTTCATGAGTTTGCAAAGGTTTGAATTACATTTATCAAACATCCACATTGACCACTGCCAACTCCACATTGTGAATATCGAAAATCTTATCAAAAGACTCTTCAAGTGCACTATGAACTCACCTACACTGCGTTAGTTTCACATTCCATGAACTAGTATTGGCGTGCACATTCAATAACCAACTCTAAACATGGAATGGTGCTGGGAAAATTGGCAACCATTACCAAGCCTGAAACTCTTTAATGGTTTTCTAACTTATAAGAACATCACTGCTGAAAGGTGAATGTTAATAAATCCTATGTCAATATCAGTCATCTTAGCCAACTATTTCTGAAATCTAAAGGTCTTAATTGTTTGTATCTACTTCATTGCGGCCACACCAATCATAAAATCCTTGAAAAAACTCAGGTCAACCCTTAAACAGGATTAAAAATAAAATAAAAATTGATCTTAAAAGAGAGAAGAAAAATTAGTTGTGTGATGGATAAAGTTAATGAAGGTTTGTGGGTTGGGCCCTGGGGTTTGGCTTGCCGCTCAATACATCAGCAGAGAACAAATGCACAAGAGGTGAGATTGTGACTTTGGAAAAGAGGTAATTCCAAGAGTCGAGATTGAAATCACAACCTAGAGGCTATGAAATTAAACAAAACCAAAGGACTAGAGACAGTGTTTCATGTAAATGGTAGACAACAAGAAAAATCCAAAACCACTGCTATGCTCACTACTTCTCACGAACAATTGAAAAAAGTTTGCACAAAGATGTAAGTGTGAAATAACCTTAAGCACAAGCTCACACCATTGCTTGAGAAGATTTTAACAGAATTTGCATCACACCCTCAAGTTCAAGCACCCCTATAAAACTCTCCTTGATATAATTGAGTATTATTAATGAGAACTGCCCATACCCTACTAGGTAAATATTGAATTGTTTTTTTCTTGAATCTGTGTGTAAATGGATCCAATCAATGAACATGCAAAGAGAGCTACAAAGAGACCCAAAAAAAGAGTGTTTTTCAACAGGAAAGAGAAAAAGGCAGAAAACCAATGGCAAATTAAGGTTGTATACTTATCAGACCTCCATCAACATAATTGATTGACTAAAAAGTGTAGGGTAAATCCATTTACCGCATTCACTAACCTCCCAAAATTCCTTCAGAAAAATTCATATACTTATTTTTTTCGAGTACAATGCTTCTACTTTACATTTTACCTTTTCTTTTTATTCCTCTCTTTATGATGTGCCAAACCAACCTGCCATCATGGTCCCTACTTCACCACCGAATTCTATCGTTTTCTCCACACATTATGTTTAGAGGGCCATTCTGAAGTTATGTACTAACATAGCAACAAATTGTGAAGGCCTCCATGCTGAATTTATCAAATTCGTGCTGATTCCCTCACCTCCCCTTTGGCAAAGCTTGTCAATGTAGTCCTTTGTTCAAGCTTTCCTCAATCTTGGTCCTGGTATATAATTCATACTATTCATAGGTCTAGGGATCTCTCCAATCTCAATAATTACAGGGTTATCAGATTGGGCATACATTTGCAAAAATTTATGCCACAATGTTAGACATGTAGTTTTCTAAGTACCCAGAGAAAGGTGATCTTTGAGTTAAGGGTGAGTCAGCTTCAAGTGAGATTATCAAACCTTTAACCACATATTTACACTCTGAGATATTATTGAGGAGGTTGCCACTACTCTTTCAAGTATTTTGTTATTTTTACACTTCAAGAAGGCCTTGAATCAACTTTGAGACATCTGCTTTTCCTACAGATTATGAGACAATTATCGAGAAACATCATACCTCTCATGGTCTCTCCAATTTTGTGAGTGTGATTGGGGTCAAACAAGGGTTTCCTCTCTCCAACCATCTTTAGCATCTGCATTGATCAGTTGGAGGAGTTTCTTTGACTACATACTAATATGAATGATGGTTATAGTTTAAATGAGGTTGTTATTGCCATTCTACTTTTTGCTAATGATGTTGTTCTCTCTCACTTTGTCAAATGGTTACAGTTGCAACTTGATGCACTTGCTCATTTTTGTGAATTTCGCCAACTTGTGGTTAACCTTAGTAAAAACAAGGTCATAGTTTTCAACATCTCCAAATGTCTTCTTTCCAAATTCTAGTTCTTTTACAAGGGGAAGCTATGTAGATCAGATCCACTCACACATACTTAGGGGTTGAATTTTTTGTTCCCTCCTTCAATATGAAGTCTACCTCCCATTTACATCATTGCAAGGGATATGCCTCTCTCTATCTTGGAATGTTAGTGTTTCTAGATCCAATTCAAAGACACACTTTTTGGATACCATTGTCAAGCCTACAACTTTGTATGGTTTCGAGATTTGAGGGCCTCACTTAAGATTTGTTGATTGGACTTGTGTTTAGAGGGTCCAAACTCTCATGTTGCAATGCATTATCAGGTGCAAGTGATTTGTTCCTCAAAACATCATCTAGGTTGAGTTTGTTGCCCACCACCACATCTCAAGACTACCTTCCAACTGGATTTCTATGTACACAACTCAAATCCATGGGTGATTCTACTTTTGGTTGTGATAGATATCCGTACTTAGTCCATTCTGTTGAGAGGATTACTTCATTGGACCTAATTCAGCACTATCATTGTTGGTACTCTAAAACTAGGTCACTCCTTTCCACTGACATTTCTATGGATAGAGTACCTCCTTTGATATATTTCTTGGATCCTCTTACTTGGCTAAAAGATGTTTTTAATGATGTAATTGGATCCAAGATCAACTGGACCAATGCCTACTCCATTGAGAAGCGTAATTTACAACATGCAAGAAAGAAGAATACTTGAAAGGGACTGCAAATGTGATATAAGAGAGCTTATATCATAAGTCCTAAGAAATCATCACCAAACATGGAGACATCTGATCATGCAACTACCTAGCTCGACAACATCTTTTCCTAACACCCATACACAAGATAAGTCTTCACTTACAATGCTGCATCTAACATTCATGGAGTCCCTAGAGTACATTTTTGTCCACAAAGGCAAGATATTGGCTCACAAACCCAACCTGCTTACATCCTTTTCTCACGTATATATAGCAATGCATTTACATACAGCCACTTCGGCATGAAGAATAGGTGACATGTCAAGCCACATTAGCATAGCCCTTGTCCACATCAGCATTTTCTTGTAGTCAAAGGGAAGATACCTACAAATGGGAGAAAATCTTTCTTGGGTCATGATTTGGTACTTGGCCACGTGGGAAAATAATTGTCTAGTATACGGAAGTAAATACGTTCAATTTGTAGCCCTACAACAGCACGGAGCACCTTTATACTTCATGAAAATACCACCTCGATCTATTCCCATCATTAAATGTATCGACCATCAAGAGAAAACCACAAACATAAAAGAATTTCTTGATTATACACTAAACATGGCTCCAAGAGTAGTAATATTAAACCATATGACCAAGACAAGAGGGAAGCTACTACAGCCATTAAATATTCAATTGCTGCCATGACAAGGAAGTTGAGCTATTAAATAAGCCGTCTAGGGCACAAGCTTTGCTGGATATACAGGCTTCAACAACTACCATTAAGCATCCAATTGCCCGAGAAGATCACGTAGAATGCAAATGTGTCAAAAATGGCCCCAACAACCTGCATTATCATATCAAAGACATAATGTTTAGTAGAAAAAATTAAATAATGAACATAATAGCCTTGGGTGCAAACCCTAACTAGTTTGAACATTGAGAGGGCCTCAATAACAATGATGATGCACTTCAAACCTAACAATTTGGCATATAGCACACAAACAAAAGTGTCCACTCAGAGTTTGGACACGAGGCCATCTTTAGCTACTACCAATAAGGATACTCCACATGCACACACAAATGACAAAAGGCCCTTGCATTAGAGAAGTGCTTGAGCCTACCACCAAACTACAATAGAATGCCAAATGATTAGCCTCCATATGTCAATTAGATGCTATGTTGATAAATGCTTGGCCAAACACTACCAAAGAGAACGTGTGGTAGGCAAAAGATGACCAAGACAAATCAAGCAAAAAAATGATATCATTAATGCAATGAACAAATTGATTTACCAACATTACGACATGCAAGCTGAAGGTGTATGCAAATAACTTGGAAGTCCCCATTCAAGACAACATGAACCATTGCGACCAATGTCAAATAAAACCCGAACCCCCTCCCCCCCCCCAACACACACACACACACATATATGAACCATGACGTAAATTCTCTTTGATCAATACTCAACATAGGGTTATAAGGGCACGATGAACATGTGAAATGGACAAACAAAAAATTGTGATACACACGTGTCCACTAAAACTCATCTTTATAATATTTTTTTTGGATCCATTAAAATCACACCTCCCTTCTAAAGGAGCTTTTAATATCACAAGAGCTTACATTTGAGATGAAAATATTGTTGGAGTAAATAGGTTAATCACTGTAGTAATTAATTAATCATCAAATTTTCAAAAATACAACAAATTAGTCCAAGGGGTTGTGTTCTATTGGTTAAAGCATTGAGTTCTCATTGTGGAGATCAAAGTTCAAATCCCAAAGGGACATCTAATATGGAATTCAAAGTTGTCACTCTTAGTCTTCCACAATTGGCTTCTAGGTGGTTTCTAATAAGTGGATTTTGGTGCAAGGGCACTAGGACATGTGTCTACATCATTTTGATTCATGGTTATGCTTAGGAATAGAATGTGCAATGTGTGTGTTTGAAGGCCTATTGTTTAGGTCTAGGCAGTGTAATAAGCCTTAAGGCAACAAGGTGTGTCAACTTGGTCAAAGGCCTTGTATGGGCATTTTATATGTATTTTTGATGTTTAGGGATCTGCAATGTGTGGTATGTTCATTCTTGACCTTTGGTGTGAAGGCAAGACCGAATTGTAGAAAGTTATCAAAAGTTGCAAAGTTGCATTGTTGTCTTAAGCAAATTTTCTTGCAAGATTTTGAAATATGGTTATCCCAACGGTTAGTTGGTTGATTGTATGCGTTGGAGGTAGTTGGAGGAGTTCCTTGGCGTGATATAAGCCTAGAGGAACGATGCCTACTGGTTAGAGATGATATTGAATGAATTTCTTGTCTTCAAAGCAAACGGTTATTGTGGTTTCCTGCATTTTTCTTGAGTTTTCTATTCTTGCATAATTCCCTGTGAATGGTGGGCATGCATTAAACATTTGGCAAGTTGTAACAGAGGTTCACCGTCCATTTGGAGTTGATCTGAGGTCTTGAAGCCTTCGGGTTTGGAAGGAACTGAATTTTCTATCCCGTTGGCCTAACAAAACCCTCAAAACCAGGGTTGGATGCAAACAATGACACAAATCATCATCTCTCTATGGGATCAATCTGAAACCTGGGAGGATGTTGATTTGACATGTATACTAGATGTTCCTGGTGGTTTTGGAGATAGGAGTGTCATTTGTCTTTCCTAAGATGATACCCTAGGCTTGACATCGCTCATGTGGCAAGCCTGTGCAGTAGGAAAAGAGGGTGGAAACCTTGAACAACAGATTGAAGGATGGTCAAACTTGGCATGAGAAGGACCCTTGGAGAAGTGCAAACCCTTGGCAAGTGTTATCCTTTCATTCCTTTGTGACTGATGAAGCTTTTGAGCTTAAACCCCAATACCGGCTAGAAGAGGCTAAATAGGGTCCGGCTAGAAGAGGCTAAATAGGGTCAGTAGGGTTTGACCATCCGTACTCAAAACCCAGATGCGGAAGTTTGGAATCTTGTGGAATGTCCAAAAGGGTATTCGAATATAAAATTTATTCAGGGGGTTGTTCAAGTAGGTTGTGAGACAAATCAAGAAAAGTCCGAATGGAGGGCTAATCACTTGTAGCCCTATTTCCTAGGTCCAAAAGGGGAAAAGATACAAAGGGCTAGTAAACTCCCATCTAAGGGGTCAAGATCAGTGCACAAGCCATATAACACGTGTAAACACTCACCTAGGTTAGTTTCCACTTTTGTGTAAAGATCCTGTTGCTTGGGGTTTGGGGTTGTTAGGTGTCCTTGGTTGAAGGGTTGCAACCTTAGGGGTAGGAGACTCCTTGTCAATTGTGAGTTGTCCTAAGTGAAGAGATCCTTGGGAAGGATCTAGGGCAAGCTCTAGAAACCTTGAGAAGGTTAAAGACATTGGTCCATTGGGTGATACCAAGTGGAGACCCTTTTTGAGTAAAAACTAAGAAAGTGATATAACATCCCAAACCCTCTGCATCAGATTCTAATTTGTGACTCTTGGTCTTCCATAGGTTGATTCTAGTGTGGTTGCTCAAAATGAGCTAATGGTGGTTTCTAATAAGTGGATTCTAATTTGTGACTCTTGGTCTTCCATAGGTTGATTCTAGTGTGGTTGCTTGAAATGAGCTAGTATTAGTGTCATGGTTGTGGTTGCTCAATATAAGCAAATATTAGTGTCATGTAATGGTCTCAAGTTGATGCTCGTATGAGCAAAATATTTGTAAACGATCTGGAATATAAAAAACAAATATGACAAATTAGAAAAGGTTTTGTGTAAGGTACTGTACCCTCCGTAGACCTACCATTGCCATAGGCCCCACTGATGACCCTCACTCCTCTGTTGGCATTAGCCGTTTTTCCATTGCTAGCCAACAACAATCTCCCCAACAGCCCTAAAATCCCTAATGGCGTCATAAAACTAGCGCATCTATCGATGCCCATTAAATGAATGGCAACTCCCATTCTTCGGCAATGGAAAACTACATCAAAGCAAATCTTTTTTACATAGTTTGGGTCATTTCAGAATATACCAACAGGATAGGGTTGTCGGCAAAATTTTTCCACAAAGCAACAAAAATTTTAACAAGAAAATTGGCATATTCCAATGGCAGCTCTTTCCAATTGCCATTTTTCTAGCAAGGGGGAATATTCCATGCTAACGTCAACATGACGTCAACCTCTACAACTAGACCTTGCCCCCTCCTAGCCCTCATTTGGCCTAAGGTAGCTTTTTTTTTCTTCTTTTGGCCATAACTTGGACTTACAATGTCAAACTTGGGCAAATGAGATATCATGGAAAAGTTGGTTCCAAGCACTTTATAGTGGTATAGGTCTCATCATTTGATATTGTTGTTGATACATTTTATTCTCAGTCAAAGTCACATAATACCTTTTTGCTTCTTAGCTCACAACTTTTCACTTGTATCTCCAATTTTCATGATTCTTGTGGCATTGGAAAGGTATTTCAAATCTTTTTTATTCCATCCATACAATTTTTCCAAAATTTACCCTAGGCATTTTATTTAGTTTTTTGTGATTTCACATTCTACCCAATCACTTGGACATTTTGGCACCTAGAAAGGATTTGTTTGCATGAGATGACTTCATTTGGTCTACTTTACATGCATTGAGGATACTAGTCTATGATTTTTTTCATTTGAGGAGGTATCATGGGTTTTCATATTCATCCTTTTGTGGTCATCCTAGGAAAGGATAATTTTGAGTCCCAACAAAACAGTATCCTGACACATCTCAAGTGGCTTAATATTTTGCCTTATTTGCATGGGCTCATACCTATACCACACACACCAATGAATATATCAACTTGGGGTATTATTAGTGATCATATTGTTAGAGTGATTCATTCTAGTGTTGATCCTGACATTGTGTATTGTATTGGACATTGATTGTCCCCACACACTTTGGACTAGAGTTTGGGAGACGCATGGAGATCCTCATATCTCTCCATTCCCAGAGGTTCTTGTTGTAGATTGTCCCATTCCCCTTGTAGGTGCAAATTGCACACCCTTTAAAGATGATACTTTAGAGGAGCTTGAGTATATCATAGGTCTTACATGTTTTGGTGGTTTAGAGGCTTGTCTCCTTGTTCCTACTCCTCACATTGAGACCCAATCTCCATCTTCTTTTGTTCATGATCAACTCGGTATCGCCACATCCATGGCCCCTATTGATTCAATGTAGTAGGACATTCATCTTGTTCTGGACATGGCTACTTGGGATTCCTATCTATCATCTTTGTTTGTGGAGTCTCAAATTGCAAATTTGGAGATTTATTTTGAGGATATTCATCTCCTCTCTTATGACAGCCCAATCGGTCAGCCCAACATCATCATCTTTGGAGCTTGTTGTACATTAGTTTTACAAGTTTCTAGACTGGCATTATCTCATTCTGACATGTGGACATTTGAGCAATTTTCAAAGGCACACATCATTTGAAACTGGATTCCCTATTCATCTAGCTTATGGGAATGGCTTCTCCAATCACTAATGGATTTGTTTTTTAGTAATAGGAGAAACGTTGTTTACAGACAGTGGATTATGTTTTGTCTTCAAGATTTCACCATTGGCATGGGAGCTACTTCTTTATGAGGGGAATTCATATCCTTATTTTCTCTCTCCTATTGGGGAGTATTAACTGTACTTATGTGCTGTAAACAATCCTTGTGGGGGCATATTAAGTCCTTCTATCCTTCTTCAATTGGTCCATTTATTTCCTTTTCTCTCTTTTGAAGGGGAGTTTTTTCCTATGTGGTTTTCTCCTTTTCTCCGATTATGAGAGATTTAATTTGTTTGTACATGGGTATCTCATCAAGCCTTGTAGCTGAAACCCATCCATGCATCCATCATTGCATTCACCATTAGGTTTTTAGCTTCCCCCTAAGTTAATCTTTAAGTGCAGTGTTGGAGTAAATAGGTTAATCACCTTTGTAATTAATAAATCATCAATTAATTACTTAGGTCCCCTTTTACTTTATTACACTTAAGCTAAACTTAAGAGTGTTTTTACTATATTTAGATTGAGCTATATATAGGTCATGTTGTCTCAAATCATAAGATGAGGACACTTTTTATGATCTAATTTAATTCTCACTTAGGGTTTCATCTAGGGTTTGATTTTATAAGCATACATTTGTACATTGTAATCTATCTAGTTGAATCCAATTATCAAATCAATACAAAAAGGCATATCAAATGCTTCTTTGGATCAATTCATCTCTCAAGGTTGCATAGCTTAATCATGGCTTTTTCTCTTCAAATGTGATAAGTGTTTTGGTTGGAAGCTGTGGGGTTCACTATCAACTCACCCCATTTGTGAAATCTCTATGTGAATCAACTTGTGCTAAAACATTGGTAGCTATTGTGATGATCAAAAGCATGATACATTGGATGCTATGGGTTAGAAATTTGCAGATTCCTTCCTACTTGTTACACACAACAAGTGGTACAAATTTTTACATGCTTTCTTGAGGTGGAAATCAAACCTCACAATTTTTCTTCCTTTTTGCAAATCCAAGAGCAACCTTTGTGTAGCTTCACTAATACCAAATAAATCTATAAACACTTTGATTTAAAATCAATAATATCAAGAATTAGTATATTGTTCTACTTAATTAAAAAAATAAACGTTAGTTGTGAATAATTTAGAGAGAGGGGAAGAGACTACAATTTAAAACACTATGTTTATCCTAGCAACTCTCCAAAGAGTGAAAAACAAAACTAGTGCAGTGGTAATTGCCTACTACCTATATTATGTCATAAAATGGCATATACAATGAGTTACACAAAATAACATGGATACAATTTTCTCCTTGTTCCATTTGACTAAGACCTTGGCTACGGATGCAGTCCACCTCTTGCTCCATTAGTTGAATGTCTCCCTTATTTGCCTTATGATTCTATGCCCCTTTTCCTTTTACATGTCAATTCAAAAATATAACATGATTGTTCTCCTAAATTATGAAGAAGAAGCAAAACATGATTACATTCCCTCCTAAATTTCATGGGGAAGTAAGAAGCAAACACAATTGATCAATCTTCCACCAAGGCAGAATGCACACCTATTGGAGTTGTCTACAAAGTGATATTATTACATTGTATGCTAGCAAGAATGGGAGTGCCACAAACACAGTCAATGATCCTATACTACAATAATCAGAGCATTCTAAAAAATTTTTGTAATCCACTTCCATGAGTGCACAAAACACATTGAGGTCTATTGCTGTTTCATGAGTAAGCAAATTCAGCAACATAATATTCAGCTCCAATTTTGTCCTAAGATTGGTGGGAAGATATCTTCACCAAGTCAATTGCATGTGTGAAGTTTGATTCATTTCAAAATTTTCTCTTGCATTCTTAAGACCATGACGTAGTAGGGGGGGATGTTAGAGAAATTAATTACTACATCATTGAGCTAGGATAGATAAACTATATAGAAGTTAGCATAATTACTATTTAAAAAGCTGTTTATGTTGTTTGTTATGCATGCCCATAGAATATATTTTATTAGTCTCAACTTAGGGAGTATATAGTTGTTTTCACACATATTGTATTATTTTAATATGTAATCATCCTTGTTGATTATTTGAATTGGATCACTACTCTATTGATTCCTACATCGTCCTTTTATGTTATTGTATGCTTTTCACTACCCCTTACCTTTTCTGTTTTTATATTTGTTTTATTTGCCCCTTGTATTTTCCTAACTACATAGACTACATTGGCTTTTATTTTCTCAAAGTCACTTGTCTAGCATTGCCTTCTCCCTCCGTTGCATCTTTACCTTACACCTTCACCATCTTTTTCACTTTCTCATTTTTGGATGCCTAATACAAAGAAATCTTTATGTTCTCCATGGCACTTGACTTATTTCTTTCAAATTGCTTCAGCATACCCTTCATGCAACATGTGCAACAGCTAGACACCATTACCCACAGTGCTCTTGTTTTGCAATGGCACCCACAATGAATTGCAACAGCAACAACATTACGTACCCGTCTCTTGCAAAAGTACAACATTCCTCATCTATTTCATCAAAGGAAAAATAAATTGATCACATTATTGCATCACGTTAATTGCTACTACCAAGAGATATAAACAGAAGATCACATGCTTTTATGTTAGTTTCTAGATAGCAAACTCCATACACAAAAAAAGCCTACTGGGGTTGACAATTGTGCTCCTGCTGATCTTTGTACCAGTGAACTCCTCATTTAATAGGTTTACACCAAATCAAACTGTCATAAGAGTGTTTATGAACCTCTTGTTGTGCAAATCAGATTTTATAACAAGACATGTCACATCACCTTAGTGATATTAATTTCCATGAACTCTTTATAGCTTTGTTGGGGAGGAGATCTCAATGATTTATCTACAATATATGCAATGATTTTCTTATGTATTTTCACCCAGTCTCCTTGCTTTTAGAATAACCATAGTGATGGCTATGCACAAATGCTAGAACCCTGGACTGCTAGCTCAAGCCCAGTGCAAATGTAAGTGTTCCAAAATCCTCATTGCCCCTTGAAATCTTATTAAGAGCTGAAAAACCAAAATAAGGTTAGGAAACGACAAAAGGCTATGACCAATTGTGTTGGTCAGAAGAGATGGATCAGAGATAGCTAAGCCACAAAAAAAGAGATCCACCCATTAGAATCGATGACAAGAAGCCACAAATAAGCTGCCCCTCTTGCTCAACATCAAGGTATCCAAAACTTAAGATCTATGCAACTCTCCTCAGTTCAAGCAAACCTAGTTTCAGTCTGCACTCCTTTTCCCAAAACTCAATATACCTAGATTAAAGCTGGTGCTGCTCAACCTCCTCCTCCGAGATGATGCTATGCCTCTCCCATGAGAGGCAGCTGAAATACGACTCCTTTATTTTGTTAGCATACATTTTTGTTGCAAACAACAAAAGGCTATGAACAAGTGTGTTGGTCAGAAGAGATGGATCAGAGATAGCTTGCCCCCTAAAAAAAGAGATCAGCTGATTAGAATTGATGATGAGAAGCCCATAAACACTAGGTTTGCCCTATGCTGCCCCTCTTGCCATCAAGGTATCCACAACATAATCTTTTGCTCAATCATATAATTTCCTTCCCTCCACTACTTTTAATATCCCTGGGCCTGGTCACCCTCCCTTGCCCCCAAGGCTTTTTTAGTCTATCCAAGTGTTCTCTACCATAGATCTATGTAACTCTTCTCAGTCCAAGCACCCTAGTTTCAATATACACTCTTGTTTCCAAAACTCAATATACCGAGATTAATCCTGGTGCTGCTCAACTTCCTTCTCTGAGATGATGTCATGCCTCCCCCTTGAGAGGCAGCTGAAATACCACTCCTTTGTTTTGTTACATATATTTTTGTTGCTAATTTGTTTTGCTGATTGAGTTGACTGGGACCCAATTAACAATAAAATTGCAAGCAACAAATAGGATAAATCACACCACCAAACAAGTGATGCCTCTCCACGTTTGAAAGGATAGCTTTCCTCATGTGACAGTATTGTTGGGCTTTTTGTACTTCTGGCAAAATGAATGCAAATAAACACAGGAAGGTGGTCAGTAGTGAAAACATTCTGCTCTCTTGTAAAACACACAACAAATGTAGGTGGAAGATACTTGCATACACCAGTGACCAGATAATTGAAAAAA
This sequence comes from Cryptomeria japonica, assembly GCF_030272615.1. Taxonomy (NCBI): domain Eukaryota; kingdom Viridiplantae; phylum Streptophyta; class Pinopsida; order Cupressales; family Cupressaceae; genus Cryptomeria; species Cryptomeria japonica. Next base: position 203,884,254 of record NC_081409.1, read on the forward strand.
AAGAGGCCCCAAAGTCCCTTGCTTAACACCAATAGCACAAACAATTTTCAAATCAGACCTTAATTACTTCTGGCACAAAGTCCTCTAGATCTCAAGGCATGTCTCTACACCTATTAATAAAAAATCCCAAGAGCATACCCATAATTGAGACTAATCTAATGACACATTCAGTCTACCTCATTGAATTACAATGCAGATTTTAACCTACAACGACTGACTTGTCATGAATATGAAAAACATCTTCTTATCAACACAAGTTACGACACATAGCACATTGACCAAGAAAACCCCACAATGCATATAATGAGATACTCATTTCTAAATTTGCAGTAATGAGACACATATTAAATTGCTTCAAAAAGACAATTTTTCATAGACTAATAGACCTTCAAGAAGAGAAGAATGCTTTTCCATTCCTTTTCATGTCTTTTGTGCAATTCCCCATCTTGCACAAAGTTTTATAGCTATTTTTCAATTCTAGGCTGAACATTTTCAACCACTTATGACCACGACTTCACAACCTGACCTCTTCATTAAAAATAACACTTTATGATCGACGTTTATATGGCTTCTATTCATGGTTAACAGGTTTAAAAAGTTCAATTCATTCAGGAGGCTTTCACCCGTGTTATAAAAGGGACTTTCACCTTGTAACAACGTGTTATAAAAGGGACTTTCCCCTTGTAACATTGGACATTAAAAATATTCTCATAGCATAAACATGCGTAAAATCCACATTTGGTAAGCATTAATTCACAAATGAATTAAATGCAAATTGCAAAGTACAAATGTTACAATTTTGACATAATTTGGGATCACTAAGCCTTATCCATTGGGCAATAGAATCTCCTACAAACATTGTGACCTGGCATCAGAACTACTATCCAGCTCATAACAAAGAAAAAGCAAGGAAAATTGATTCCAGCACAAAAATTTGACATGGAATAATCGCTGATTATTATCTCAATCACATTTATTATATATTTGTGTCCAATTCTGTAACCTTGATCCATATGATGAATGAATCACTCTTTGCTCATGGAGGGTCTTAGAAACCATGCATACTTGTGCAATTCATGAAAATGTGACAGTATTAATGATGTGATGAGAAACCTTTGTGCCTTAAAACATCCTTGGTGAGGCAGCCGAGCTTGAAAAATGATGACCAAGGAAAGAGGGATCCATGATTGTTTTGAAAGGGTACAGTCAGCCATATTAATTACATAGACAAATATAAGGGCTAATACAAATAACCGTCCCACTCCTCCTAGTAGACTGCTTTCTAACCTGGACAAACCTATCAGCAACCTCATAAAGGGTCCATTAACGATGGCAAGCACATTCCTACCTTATTAACATGAGGTTTTCATGGTTCACCTTTCATGAGAATGAGTGAAAAAAGTTTCTGAAAAAAATTGTATCCTATATGCATGAATGTTTTGGACTACACTCCATGATCCACCATCAAGGTGAGGAAATAAAGCTGGATCATAGAGTGTGATCCAAAACATTGATGCAAATAAATTGCAAACCCTTTTTTGGCTAATCCTACCTTATTCAAAATTCTTGATAACATAATTGGCTTCTGCTAAGTGTGATCCGTGTGTTGGATGAAAAAATCATGATATCCTATTCATGGAAAATACCTGTGTTATAATGGTCAAATGCATTCAGCAGCAGCAAGAATACATTGAAGCCCTTCAGGTATAAATGCTGAATCAAGAAAAGTGTTTTTCTGTATTTGAACCATAGTTTCAAATTTCTCTAAGCACTACTGAGGCCATTGAGAAAATACTCATTGTGGAGAAAAAAAGGAAATGGCTCACTAAAGTAATCCAATAAAATATCAAGGCCAATAGAAGGCATGCTGTCCAACCTAAAATTTTGTGGATGCCGCTATTACAGGTGGCTCTGTGGAGACCTATATAGCCCTGCTACTGCTATTTCAAAAACAGCAACTTCAATGGAGCTGGTTGTTATCATGGAAGAAAAAAATCTGAAAACACTGTTACTCTTTTTCAGAGCTCCACTGGAAGGACGGGTGATCGAATCTCTGCAGTGTTTTCTGCTGCTTTCCTTCCCTGTTCCGAAAAGTTATTTACTAATGAAGGGCATTTTTGCTTCTAGTAGATAATTCCCTATTGTAACTCTTTTGGTGCTTCCACTGTTTTAATGTCCCAATGATGTATATTCTACACTACCATCCCTTGCCTCCTTAGTTTTTTCTACATAGAGCTTTCGCCACTGTTAAAAAGTTCTTTTGTAAAAATAGCTTTCTCTTTTTTCCCAAAAAAATAGTTGTCACCCATCCTACATTATGCTGCCTTACTTAACGTTTCAATTCATTCTAAAATAATAATTCTCGCTTACCCCTCTCGAATACCATTTAATACTTTCAGCCCTTAAGTAGAGGGAAAGGAGAAGGGCATAAACAGTGTTGTAAGCATAGATTTTCTGAAAAAATATTACTCTATTACTTGCCAATTAATCATCGAATTGAGGAGACCGCGTGCATATGCATATATGTAAACAATTCTGAACGAAATTCCATCTTCCTGGTAAATCCCGTGTATCTTTAATTTAAATTACATAAATGAGTTGTAGGAACACTTGGCCTTAAGTCGGCCTCGCTATATCTGCGATTTAAGTCAGCCTCGCTATATCTGCGATGCAGATCGGAATGGCAAGATTTTTCAAAAGCAAGGGTACCATACAAGCTAATTACTAGAAGAACACATAAACACAAATTTCAATTAAACATGGGAAGCTTCTAATCTTACTAGACATTATTTATGGTTTATTATTTTATATATTTTCTCAAGAAGCACAAGGACAGATTTTGTGCAAAAACACTCTTAAATTCTATAAGTAACACCTTGTGAGCAAAGTCCGGTAGTCCATTCGATGGGACTCTGTAGCCCAAACTTATAAGGTCATTTGAAGTAGGGAGCTATTAATGGATCCAACTGCCATCTTAAAGAATCTTAGAGATACGCTTGATGGCTCAAATATCGGTCAACTGCCAGCATGCTAGTAAAGGCAAGATTGATTAGCACTCTAAAGGCAAGGGGAGAAAGAGCCCAGGTCCTCCAACCGATAAAAAAATTCCAGTAGTCTCACCTCTGCATCGATCAGTTGACATCACATCGATATTTGATACAACATTTAGTTGAATGCATTTACCCAAGTTTCACTGACAATAATATGATCTTGTCCTACAAAAACAAAAAAGTTTAACCCGCTTCTACTTTCCCGGTACACTTATTCTCTAAAACTATGTTAGAACCCTTATATAGAATATAACTGAACGATAACCTGGGACCTCCAACTAGCATGCGGAGGTGCTCTATCACTAAACTTTAGGTCTATTTGCAATCAAACGTGTGATTCTCTTCCCCCCCTCCAAAAAAAAAAAAATCAGGTGTAATGGTAAGCAGGTATTTTGTTGACAAAGGCCTCATGAACAAAAAGCCCACAACAAGAAAAATAAAGTATTTAAACAATGCATGTAGTTAGTTATAAACAAAAGAGTAAGGAGTTTCCTCACCTGAGCCACATCTTGTTGAGCAATAGCATCATGGGCATCCACCAGAGCCTTCAATCCTATGCCTGCCTTGGCCTCAATATCAACATGAACAAGACGAAACCATTCTTCGTCCAAACCACCATAGAAATTATGAAGACAAACTATGTTTCCCAGTTCGATTGCAGAATTTTCGTCCAAAACCCGCCAGTTCAAGAGATTATAAGTGGCATATGTGAGAACAGGAGGCATGTCCAGGCATGAAGAAACTTTGCAGAATGGAACTGCCAACTTACTGGGAAGCACACTTACTGGAGACGGAGCGCCCCATACATAAGCGTGTGCGATGAACGACAAAACCAACATTCCTCTCCAAATCTCTGAATCACCTCCTTCTAACAATTGTTGGTAAGAAAATGGTGGTAATTTCTCTATGGTTTGGCGGAGCTTTTGGCCATGGTCGAAGGCAACAAGCAACTTGGGGAGGTCGTGCAGAGTTTCTTCCCATGGACTGAATTGTGGGTGCGAGAGATGAAGCGGAGGATTCACGGCTGGCAGAAAACCTCTATGGCCAGAGACCTCAAATAACTGAGTACCAGAAGAAGATGAGTTATTCACAATGCCTTTTGAATATGCACAGGCACTAATCCTCTTCAGAATTTGAATGCCTTTCTTATTGATGATCGCTGCAAATTGTCTTGAGGTGCTTGTTGCCCGGTATGCTGCCACGGCCATAGCCATTGTTTAGTAACTATTTACTCCTCATGCTTGTCTGCCAGGAATATTTGAAAATATCATCTGGTGTCCAAAATATCAAACATGTGTTAACGAAAAAATAACATCAATAAATAGGTAATGACAAATTATGCGACAACAAATAGGCCTTTTGAAGCCAAAGTGGGAGAGTTTTATTAGCCACTTAAAATAGGAGCCAAAAAAATTAATTTATTTTTCAATGAATAAGTGATTTTTATAATATTTATTACTAAAAAAAAAGGAAAGTGATTACACTTCAAAATGTTTAGGTACGGTGAAGCTTAAAACAAAATAAAAAGAGTACTAACGGTCAATAGAAATAGTAAGAGGAAGAGACAAGCTATAATTAAAGAGTTGTCTTTAGTCATTTAGGGATTTATGGTAGTTAAGAACTGTCTCTCATTTCATAATGGAGTCTTTTTATTTAATCTCATTAAATTATGGTGCATTTCTTACAGAGAGATAGTTAAATTCAATTAAGAGACCTTGTTATTAGTTGAGATTGTCATGTTGTTAAAAAATAACATAAAACACAAATGTTTGCTATGACCACCTGTCTCCTCAATGTTGAGGAGAATTGTGTAAATCATGATAATTATTTTTGATACAATTAGTATGATTATGGTCATGCATATGCCCTCGAGGAGAAGATGTGCCTTTGTTGGAAGGGGAAGTTAGCACACATGCAATACTATAATGTGCATGAGATCAATGCTCAATAAGAATTTATAAATAGATAACTTTAAGAGCAACCTTGTCAAATTGCACTTCAACCTATATTCAAGAACATTGGGACAAATCATTGGTAAAGTATACAAGGGAATATATGAGTCAATAAAAGCTTATGAAAACAGACTTGATCTTCTATCTTTCCAAATATTGAACAAAAATTGCATTCTAAAAGCATGTCAAGTTTGGGTGAACTTAGCCAACACTTGCAACCACACTTGAAGAATCATGTGCCAAGAAAGGAGCTTATCTCTAAAATGCCTAAAGAAATCACTTGTCTAAGTCCAAGAATCTTGAGCCCATAAGCAAAATCATAAGAGGTGCTTAAATGCTTCTAGATGAACACATAAGGACAACGAGATTAAAACACTTAGATGGATTGATCAAGATCCAATAGGTAGAGCCTATTAAAGAATATATGAAGCAAGATAAACAATTCTTGCATGAAGCCTTTATTGTCATATAGTGGTTGTGGATTGAAGACATGGTCTATTATTGAGATTTTGAACCATAGGTAGACGTGGAGATAAGTTGTGAATAGCATTTACAAGGCTTGTATTTGTAAAAATGAGTATCTAGATACCATTTACAATCTTTCCTCTAGGACCTAGTGCATCTAACCCCAATCTTGTGGAGCATTTATAAAGGAACCGACTCAATAATGGTCTAACTCAAAATCTTAGTTGGAAAGCTAATAATTGACCTTGGCTTCAAGCCAAGCTAGCTTAATTTTTGGTGGATTTGGAAAATATATTTGAAGTGAATCAAATCCCTTTATGAACCCATATTTCTTTGACTAAAGGTCAATCATAGCAAGTGATCACAAGATGCCATCAAAGAGAATGTTGGTTCATAGAAATAGATAAACTTTAAAAGCATTCTCATCTAAATTAACCGAGGTTTGAAATCTTGCCAAGTTGGCAACAAAAGTACCTAAATTCAATTATGAAATAAAAAATTAAGAAAAGATATTTAAATTTAAAATAAAAATTAACTAAATATTATATATTAAATACTAAGTCAAAATGCTGACAAAAAAAGAAAATATATTTTACATCATAAAATTTCAAGGAAACAAAAAGGATAGATACAAATGGTTACATAATTGTATGCGTTCACTTAAAACTCTTTTTTTGAGTCACTTTGATTTGTTCCCTAATATAACGGCTAGCATAGAAAACGCCATATTCTTGTGTGAAAGTAATGACTTGATCCTAATTTGTTTCCATCATTACACATCCCCCAAGGAATGGTCTTGATAGTTATTTTACCCATTCATCTTGGGTCATTTTTGCACTCAAGGAACTAACCCCGGTCATATTTGTGTACATCAAAGACCCTACACTTCCAAAGTCAAAATTTAAAAATGGGCTTGTGTTTTCCCTTTTAGTCTAGTTGTTAGAGTTAACTATATTTCAAATTACACATTAGGATGTTATATAAAATGATCATTCCTAAGTCATTATGAATGTTTATAATTAAGAAAGCATCTAAGCAAGAATATGGTATGCATTTATGGATAGAAAAGATATTTGAATGCAACATCAACATTGCATCAACACTATAAGCATATTGTATGGTTGTCTATTGTCTTTAATATTTATGTTGTATTAGTGACTTGGTAATAATTGTTTGACTTGGAAGAATAACTTCTAAATGATGTTTGTTAGTGTCTCTTTTCAAACATAGCTTGTAAGCATTAAGGTGAATAGCTTTTGAGAGTTTTATTCCTCTTACTATTAACATTTTTTAAATTAATTATAATATAATAAGTGTATATATATATGTATATTTGAATAAATCAAGTGATGGGTAGGATCATTTTTTTCTATTAAAAACTATAAATTTTTTTATAAAACAATAAAGCTAGTCAAGCTCAAATATATGCATAAGGTTTGGATCCATAGTTATAGTTCAAATTTACATGTAGAGTTTAGATCTACAATTGCAAAGGTCAGTTTCACATTTATGAAAGTGGATTAAAATGATAGATAAAAAAATATCAATCCTAAGGCATAAGTCCTAATTTCTAACATATTGATGAATAAATTGACAACATTTAGCTTAACGAGATCTTTGTTGAATTCAAATTTAAGTATTTTATTTATTTGAAGTCCAGGTTTTTATTCATGGTAGATTAATTAATCTACCCATGCATATTTATCTAACGTGGTTAGCTTCTCTTACATAAATTAGTGAACTGATCATTCATACACCCTTTGGGACTTTCCTTAAGTTTATTTTTCCCATTAGGTTTTAAGTTATGATTATTTTTTTAGTTTGGGGTAAAGATAAAATTTTATTCAAAGAGATCAAAATATATATACACCAAATAGATTTATAAATGATAATAGTCATCAAGTGAACCCAATGTAGGAATACCCACAAAGAATTTGCGCAGTACTAGTCAAATGCACACCCACCAAAACTGCTAGTCATACTAATCTTTCTTTTAACCAACTCACAACAATCAATCCACCTAGTCATTTTGTATGAGTTGATGAAATTGGATAGTTTTGTCTTATGATTGAACTTCCCATCTAAAAACATTACAACTCTTCATTTCCTCTAAAGCCCATTTGGATAGATAATCAACCACCTTGCTTCACTTCCTTAGGGTATGAACAAATAAAATAGAATCAAATTTTGTTGCAACAATAAGAATTTTCTTAAAAATTTGAGTCAATCTCCATGAGGAAACTTGCAATTCTATTTTGTTCAATAACGAACCAAAATCATACTAGCCCGCACGAGTAGGTGAGTTGGCTTGGGCCGTGGGTTTGATCTCCATTGGTCCTGAGTTCGACTCCCTCCTGGGTTTTAGAGGGGGGACTACTTGCGGGTTGTGGATCCTCCCTACAAGGGACTAGCCTCACCTCAACTCACCCCCTTCCTCGACCCCAACTTGGCAATAAAATAAGTCCAAGGTAAGGCAGGTTGGGCATTGGGCTGGGTCACGGGGATACCCCTGTCATAACGAAAAAGAAAAAGAAAACAAACCAAAATCATAGATTTTGATTCGCTCTAACCTTTTTCAACCCTAGTTCATTAGTCATCTCTAAATCCTGAAGAATTGCCTAGAATTCCATTAAAGTATTGTATGCAAACCAACATAAGTAGAAAAGAATAAGTTGGAGAAACCTTCAATGTTAAGATGAATCTCATCAACCCCTATTGCACTTGGATTGCCATGAGTAGGGCCATCTATGGCAATATTAAAAAACCCACTAGGTGAGGGTACCACTTTGTTGATTTGTCCACCTTTTTGGAGGAGTGTTGTCTAAGATTCATCTTAGTCTCGAAATAACTAGATAGATCCAATTCTAAGAGCTTAGCAATATGATCATATGAAGAAGTCAAGGTCTCATACATACTAAACTCAACCTCAATCATTTCTTTGAGCACACCCTTAATCCTAATCAAAACTTGCATGGCTATACTCTAAAAACCTGTTAAAAAATGTGTCTATTTCATTCAAGCTAGATTTGCTAGAGGATAAACGAGGGGCCAACTCGGCAAGCTACCATAGGAAAGGGGCGTAAACTAGGGCTTGGCCCAAATAATTAGCCAATAGGCTATATTATGTGAGAAACTTTGACCGAAAAGATGTCTCACGCCTGAAAACTATTTTTTACTACCCAGTAAACCATTTTCAATTCGTTAGAAGTTTTCATTTTGTCTGCAGGCTCACTTTCTTGAAAAAAAAGTTGAGCTAGCTGAACTGGCAATCAACTTTCCAAGTATTCGATATTGTTGTGGAGTGCACACTATAGCAGTCATTTTCCAATCACTGATAAACCCAGTTGACCAATAAATTATAGCATTGAATTACAACATGTACAGGAAAAAAACAAAAATATTGTGCACCATCTCCAAAGTAAGTAAATGTCAATCCTAGTTGGAAAAATTGGCATACATGCTCATAAATTTTCTTATCACCGCCCTCCAATGCACCACCTCCATTTCTTTAAATGGACAAAGCCAAGCATATGGACTCATCATAGATAGAAATCGCAGAGAAGGGGTTAGATCCTCTTGACATATTGTCTGCAGCTTCTAAAGCAGCTTGTTCCTGCTATTCTCACAATCTCCAGGAATCTTCTCTTTTGCAAAGAAGAGTAGATATAACCTGTGTAGCTTCATTATATTATGAAGAAATAAGGAAAATCTCTACAAAATCTGCTAGTTAGAAGGACTTGGAACTGCGGTTAGCATTGTTTGGTGAATAATCATAAGGATGGGTATGTCTGTTGATAATGGTTGTTGAAACCCAGCTATCTATTTGGTAGATAGACAGTAGATTTTCACTGTTAGAATGTTCTAGATGTACTGGTAATTTTTACCAAATTAGAAAATTTATATTTCTATTGGATTAGGAAATTTCTATAATGTTTAGGAAATTTCTACCACAGTCTATAGTTAGTTAAATTTTTAGTTATTTCGTTCTTTCAATCATGTAAATCTATTTGTCATATAGTATTTTCTGTAATTTTTGTAAGTAGGTTCATTCTGGGATTTTCTGTACTGACTCTATAAAAGAGGCAGATGTAAAACAATTTTGTACAAGCAATAGAATTAGAAATTTTGTGCAGAAATTTGTAATTATTTTTGTGTTTTGTTTTGCCTCTGCCCACTAACAATTGGTATCAAAGCAAGTGGATCGTGGGAGAAAGGAAGGTTGTTGGTTGTGTTTATAACGTGCAAGATAGAGAAGATCAAAGAGATTAAAAGTGTGGCATCTAACATCAATTTTGTACAACCTAAAATTTCGTTTTTCATGGGTAAGAATTATGATAATTGAGCCATAAAAATGATGACTTTATTTTGGTCTCAAGGGTTGTTAGATATTGTTGTAAAAGGATTTTCAAAACCAAATGATGAGTATGTATTAAATGATAATCAAAGAAGAGAACTCCAAAAAAATAGAGAAAGAGATGGAAAAGCTTTGCAGTTTATATAAATAGGTATGGAAAAGTTGATTTTTGAAAGAATTAAAAATTCATTTTCAGCTGAAAATGCTTGGGAGATATTAGAAACTAAATATAAAGGTACATCTAAGGTTAAAATAGCTCAGTTGGAAGCACTTAGAAGAGACTTGGAAAATCTTCAAATGAAAGATTCAGATTCAGTAGATCAATTTTTAGCTCATGTCATGAATGTTGTTAACCAAATTAGGCTAAATGGTGATGAGTTATTAGATCAGAGGGTTGTAGAAAAGATTCTCAGAAGCTTTCCAAGCAATTTTGATAGTGTTGTGATAACCATTGAGGAGACTAAAGATCTATCAAAATTATCTATAGATGAATTGTTTGGATCTTTGTTACTTCATGAATGCAGGGTAAACATAAATAACAATACTGTTGGTATATGAACACTCAATGAGACATTGAAGGTGATTGAAGGTTTTGTCATTGATGGCAACCTTACAATCCTATGGCACTGGCAAGGCACTTCACTGGCATCAGCAGAACACACTCTACATCGGCACTCAGAACACCGGCACCGGCACAAAGAAAACAAGTATACCGGCACAGAGGCCGACAGGATTTTTGACATAATATATTTCGTTTATTATTGAAAAACTTTGTAAGCCGACTTGATATCATTGTAAAATGACTTGTATTTATAAGAAGTCATTGTAGGACATTTTGTAAGATGATGAATGGGATGAAATATTATTAGGCAGACCTATTATGCAAAATATAGGTTAAGGGGTATATGTAAAGAACAGAGCAGCAACCGGTACTGAATCTGGCATTGAAGATGCTATTGTAAAGCAGTACAAGTTATTGGATTTGTATAATCCACATTGTAAGTCAGTGAGACTTCCAATGAGCAGTGAGCTCTAGGCACTTGGCCTTCCTGCATGTGCAGGCCCCCCTATTGTAAGTAATATTCTCTTATTGGCCAGTAAGAAAATATTGTGGGTCACAAATCCCACCGAGGTTTTCCCCACACCGGGTTTCCTCGTTAAATCATTGTGTTATGGTGTGATTTTCATGTGGTTGTTTTCATTTCTGTTTATTGCATTATTTCTTGCATACCGGTACACAATTATATTATGCTCTACATGTTTTAAGTTGAGAAATTCTAAATACCGGTTAGATACTGATTCACCCCCCCCCCTCTCAGTATCTGTGGGAATCCTAACAATTGGTATTAGAGCTTGGTCCTCTATTTTCAGAAGCCTAACAGCTTGAGGAAGATCTTGACACCGGTAAAGATGGAAAATCTGATGAAGCAACTTGAAGCAGCTCTCTCAAACTATGATTCGGAAAAATTGAAAAACATAAAACTTGAAGATGATCTAAAGGCAGCTCGGGATATAATCCAAGCACTTCAAGAGAATCTCACCATTGCAAGAAACAAGAGAAGAGAACTTTGTGAAAATTGCAATTTGAAAATGATGAAAAAGAATCTCTTAATGATATGATTGGCAAACTAAAACAAGAAAAAATGGCATCAAAGAATGAAATGTAGGATATGACTATGAGATTTTGTAAGGAAATTGAAGATAGAAAGAAGAATGAGGAAGAATTGACTAGAAGACTGAATGATGCTGAAAATACAAACACAAGACTTAGCTATGAAAATGACTTATTGAAGACATATCTGATGCATACACAGAATGACTCAAATGAACTCATGAGACAGAAAAAAATCTTGGAAAGAGAATTGGCAACTGCAAATCAACATAAAGACAAATTCAAGAAAAGCTCAGAAGAACTTGGTGACTTATTGAAAAATCAGAAACCTAATGGTGACAGAAATGGACTTGGCTTTGAAGTTGGTGAAAGCTCCGGCACTGGAAACACTCAAGATCACAGCAAACCGGTAAGACAACCTAATGCTTATATGTTCAATGACAAATGCTTTAATTGTAACAAGTATGGTCATAGAGCAAATCAATGTAGATCTAGGAATTATCAGAATATCAACACACCCACCGGTCAATGTTCAAAATGCAACAAAGTTGGTCATGACTCTGAAAATTGCAGAATGAATGTAAGATGTTATATTTGTGGAAGATTTGGACACCTATCTAATCAATGCAGAACTCAAACCGGCATAGGCTATGGCAAAGCTATTCAAAAGAATAATGTAACTTGTTATGCATGTAACAAGATTGGGCATATTGCAAAATTCTGTAGAAGCAAAGGATCACCGACAAACAATAAAAGTGCTAGCTTGAAAGGGAAAGAAAAGGTTGATGAAGTCAAGCAAGAATTCTCAAAACAATGGATTAGGAAAGCAGATCTAAATGTTGGGAATACTCCTCCACCGGTAGAACCAATCAACACCCCTCCGATGGGACAGAGTGATGCTTCACCGACAGGACAAAGTAGTACTCCATCAGCAAGAAGCTCTTCATCAAATTGAAGAAAGTTTCTCAGAGGGTTTAGCAATCTAATGACACATGTGCTATTTTTCCCTCGGTTAAAGTGAGAAGTTAAAATTACTTCTATACCGGCAGACAATGTTAAGTGACTACTTAACCGACATTCATTAAATGTGGTAGATGGCAAAATAGACATTATAAATATGAGGTTTTAGCTCCATTTCACTTCACTGTGAATTCAAACACCTGAAGAGTGCGAAATCCCCAGAGCAAAGGCATTTCACAACGAATAAGCAAAGGATTTCAAGCACTCATCCACCCTAAGGCAGAAAGAGGTATTTATCATCATGGCATCCACTTCTGCACTTGAATACATAGCAAACCCTACTGTGGTCGAGGTTATAAAACACCCTAGGCCCGTTTTTCAACTAGTTCCCGAAATAGCAAAGAAGGATGATACTGCAGGTGCTTTTTCCCAAATCCCTAAAGGAGTTGTTTATGCTGAAGACCCCAGAATTTACATCCATTGCAACATAGAGGAATTAGGTGATGAAGAGATTAAAACCATGTTTAAAACTGTCATATGTGATGCTTCCGGTAATGTAAAAGATGAACACAAAATTGTTGAAACCCTAGGATTTACAAAGATCCTTAGCATTCCTGAATTCCCCAAGGATGTGATTAGGATAGTCTTAAGCAGGGTTCATGGAGAATTTTTTTGGCTAGATGCAATCCACAAAATCACCAAAGAAGTTGTCAAGGTAGTGACAGGGTTACCCTCAACCGGTAAAAGGCCAGACAAAACCAAGAAGGTCTCAAATGACCTAGTTATTAGTTTAACTGGTGCTACATCTAATAAAAGGTCCTTAAGAGTAAATGATGTAACCGACACCAATATAAGGTTTGTCAGCATGATATTAGGTTATAAGGCAACTCATGCAAACCAACTCAACTCAGTTTCAAGTTTGTGCATTAAAAGTGCTTATGACATGATCACTGATAATGCAAAGATTGATATATGTGAGTGGTTGAAGGACGAATTAATTGACAACTTAGGCAAGATTAAGAAGGACAAGAAAGGAACTTTTAGGTTTGGAAATCTGCTAGTATGTCTGATGCTACATATAACCAAATAGGTTCCTGGCATAGGCTAAAAGGAACTTGGATATGATATACCGGTAGGTAAACAGTTAACTGAACTATTCAACAATATGGGAGAAGATAAGGATCAGAATATCCAAGACTATTTCCAAGCACTTAAGGCCAAAATGAAGAAAAGAATCAGATTGTCACAAAAGATTGTTGACAAATACAAGAAAGAAATCTATTTTGTGATTAAAAAGGATGAGATCTGGATGGAAGCAGTCATCCCTAGGACAGTTTGGGTAACAGAAATGGGTTATGAGATAGATGACCTAATCATTGAAACATATGCTAAAGCACTTCTAGAAGCACCCAGAGAACCTGAAGAAAAAGTCTATGGTAATGCTGAGACCATAGAGAGTCAAATTCAATCAAAGAAGAATTTCAAAAAGGTTGAAGCTGTTGTGAGAAGAGGTTGTAGAAAAGCAAAGGCAATAAAAGAAGATGTACTTAAGAAAACTGGCATCAGTGAGGCTGAGTTAGAAACACTTGAACCTGAAACTCACCTATCACCGGTAGGCACATCTTCAGAGAATGACATGCCTACAACCTTCAAGAGAGTTGTAAGGAAAAGAGACCCCTCACTGGCAACCACACCCTCACCTAGGAGGACAAGACAAAAGCAACAAGTAGCAAGATCTCCGGTAAAGAAAACTACACCAAAGAAAAAGTTAACACCTAAGAAGAAGAAGAAAACAAATCAAGACATGGCCCCTCTAGACAAACTACTAAATGAAATCACAGAGGAAGGCAAACTAAAGAATGTAAAGAAAATGAATGAACTTTTACTGTAGGTGAAAAAGAACAAATGGAAAACAGTGTTATTTTGCATATGGATATATACAAGAAATTTTTGTTGGAAGTGGTAGAGGAATTACTTGAAGAATTGTTTAAAAGGTTAGAAGCAAGGAGACAAGCAGTAGTAGAACTTGACAAGAAAATCAAGGTAGAAAAAATACTTGTTGTATACCCAGTGAACTCACCCAAGGAAATTGATGATTTAATTGCTGAAGCCAACCAGTCAGTATTTTCTACTGCACACCGGCACATTGCACTAATGGTTGGAAGAGTCAATGAGGTGACTGAGGAAATAGAGAATGGACGGGATATCTTCCTAGTGGAAAAGGAAAAATAGGAAGAATACATGAGCTCCAAACCTATAAAGGTATATCAGAAGGAAAGAGACAAGGGTAAAGGTAAAGTTGGTGGACCACCTAGTATCAAAGTCAAAGACAACTTACCCCCACCTCCTTTTATTACTCCATCGGTAACAATAAGAACAACAACAACTACAGATGATCAACCGGTAGTTGAACGTATGGATGTAGAGGATGTCAATCCTAATCTTGAATTTTTATATACAGTAAATGTTGATAAACAAAAGATCAACATTGTGGTAGACCAAGATTCAATTGATAAGACTAAAATGACTAGTGAGCCACCGATAGCCGAGCAGACTGATAACACTCAAAAGAAACCGGCAGATGATAACACAGGGGAATAGGTAGAAACTCAGACAGAGATAGAGCAACCAACAAAGCAACAAACTGGAACACCATCAGAGACACAAAATGAGTAATAGGCTCTGAAATAGAAACAGGAACACAATCATGTGGAAACAAGGAAACCGACAATTGGAGAAGTAGATAGACCATTGCTTAAGGAAATGCAAACACAAACAGACCTACCAGAGGTCAATACAAGCTTGGTTACTTCCACCACCAGTGGTATTCAGAATGTTGGATCCTCATCAGCAGGTTTTAAAGCAACTAATGTGACTGAAGTACTCTTAGATTCAATCAAGAGGATAACATATTGCAGCTCTCAAGCCTATAAGGCTATAGATGATACTATTCCAATTTTGAAGAGATTAGCTCCTAACTGTAACATAGACAATAAGGATTCACTAAGTCAAATTGAAATTTTGTCAAAATATATCAATGAAAACATAGTAACAATTGAGGAAGAGGCATTAAAGGATAAAATGGAAATTAAAAGACAAAAATTCTTTGAAAATCAAATAAAGAAGTGTACAAGTAAATTTGACACACTTCTACCGGAATTATGTAATCTACTAAAAGAGTTCAAAACCTTGTATAGTGAAGTATGTAAGACAAATCTACTAACAGCTGATATAGATAAACATATGAGCAAGGCACAAGATCAAATAAATAGACTTGCAGACAGTTTTGTGAACTCACCTGATACACTATCAGTTTTTGAAAAATAGATAACAAATTTTGAGGATGAGATACTAAAGTTGGGAAGAGAAAAAGAGAGAATAGTGGATAAAGCAAAAAGTTTAAGGCTAAGATTAAGTCCAAGATTGGTCTATCTAATATTTATGCGGAAGGAGATATCTGAGGCACTTGTACAGGGTCAAAGGACACCGACATAACACTTGCAACAACTCACTGGTACAGTCCAGAGGACAGAGACAACTATCAGAGATAGTAAAAAGTTTATGGAGAGCATAAACTTAATTTTGGCAGATCTATTTCAAATTGTAACTTCCCAGTTACAAGGTTGAAACTACAAACTCTACTGACATCTTGACAACCTTTGTCATTGATGCCAAAGGGGGAGTAGAGGTATGAGAAAATTCAAATATCACAGAGATCACATGCTTAGGGGGAGCACACATTTTTGGTAACATTTTTGGACTCCACATTTTTTGAATAACACTTTTGAAATTTCTCATGAGTGTTGCCATCAATGCCAAAGGGGGAGATTGTTGGCATATAAACACTCAATGAGACATTGAAGGTGATTGAAGGTTTTGTCATTGATGGCAACCTTAGAATTGTATGGCACCGACAAGGCACTTCACCGGCATCAACAGAACACACTCTACACCGACACTCAGAACACCAACACCGACATAGAGGCTGACAGGATTTTTGACATAATATATTTTGTTTATTATTGAAAAACTTTATAAGCCGACTTGATATCATTGTAAAATGACTTGTATATATAAGAAGTCATTGTAGGACATTTTGGAAGATGATGAATGGGATGAAATATTATTAGGCAGACCTATTATGCGAAATATAGGTTAAGGGGTATATGTAAAGAACGAAGCAGCAACCGGTACTGAATCTGGCATTGAAGATGTTATTGTAAAGCAGTACAAGTTATTGGATTTGTATAATGCACATTGTAAGTCAGTGAGACTTCCATTGAGCAGTGAGCTCTAGGCACTTGGCCTTCCTGCATGTGCAGGCCCCCCTATTGTAAGTAGTATTCTCTTATTGGCTAGTAAGAAAATATTGTGGGTCACAAATCCCACCGAGGTTTTTCCCACACCGGGTTTCCTCGTTAAATCATTGTGTTATGGTGTGATTTTCATGTGGTTGTTTTCATTTCTATTTATTGCATTATTTCTTGCATACCGGTACACAGTTATATTATGCTCTGCATGTTTTAAGTTGAGAAATTCTAAATACTAGTTAGATACTGATTCACCCCCCCCTCTCAGTATCTGTGGGAATCCTAACAAATACTTCATTGGAGAATGCATTCAAGATATAGATGACATTTGGTAGAGGCAGGGCAAGAGGAAATCCAATATTTAGAGGAAGAGGAAGAGGAAGAACCAATTATGAAAGAGAAGGCACAAGTAGTCTAGATCCAAGAGAAAGGATAAATCAAAGCTTCAATTCTAGAGGACGCAATAATAATCAGTCATCACAAAGGTATGACAAATCTAATGTTCAGTGTTATTACTGCAAGAAGTATAGACACTTTGCAAATGAATGTCGAAAGAAACAAGCAGATATGGGAAAGCAAAATGCAATTTTTTTCTAAGAGTAGTTCAGGGTCTTTGTTCATTGCATGCCATCATCAATATTGATTGAGCTGACACAATCAATGAATATCAGCACTGAAGAGGCAACTAAGACCATATACCTGGCTGAATCATTGACAAATCAAGAGAGACCAAATTTCACCAATTTCTTCAAAGAAAAGAAAAACAATTTTGCTTGGTCATATGTCGATATGTTAGTGATAGATCCATATTTAATCATGCACCATCTCTCCATAGACCCCATAATTAAGCCAGGAAAGCATAAGCTAAGAAAGATGCATCCACATGTGGCACTTCTAGTCAAAGCATAACTAAAAAAAAATACTAGATGTAGGATTCATCCGGTCGATTGACTATGCAGAATGGATTTCCAACATTGTACCCATATCAAAACTAGACAATAGCATTCACATATGCACAAATTTCAGAGATCTCAATAAGGCTTGTCGGAACGATGAGTTTCCTTTACCCAGTATAGACACAATTGTGGACTTAACAGAAAAGATCAAAATATTGATTATCATGAAGATCATCAATATTGATTGAGCCAACACAATCAATGAATATCAGCACTGAAGAAGCAACTAAGACCATATACCTAGCTAAATCATTGACAGATCAAGAGAGACCAAATTGCACCAATTTCTTCAAAGAAAAGAAAATCAATATTGCATGGTCATATGCTGATATGTCAGGGATAGATCCATATTTAATCATGCATCATCTCTCCATAGATCCTAGAGTTAAGCCGGTAAAAAAAAAGTTGAGAAAGATGCATCCACATGTGGCACTTCTAGTCAAAGAATAATTAAAAAAACTACTACATGTAGGATTCATCTAGTCGATTGGCTATGCAGAATGGATTTCCAACATTATATCAGTATCAAAACCAAACAATAGTATTCACATATGCACAAATTTTAGAGATCTCAATAAGGTTTGTCTGAAGGATGACTTTCCTTTACCCAATATAGACACAATTGTGGACATAAAAACACGACATGCCATGTTATCACTCATGGATGGTTTCTCAGGCTACAATCAGATCAAAATAGAACCCTAAGACCAAGACAAAATAACTTTTACGTTCCTGTGGGGTACCTATTATTGGAATGTCATGCCTTTTAGATTGAAGAATGCAGGGTGACCTATCAACTTTCCATGACCACAATCTTCCACGAAATGATGCACATATTCATGGAAGACTATGTAGATGACTTACTGGCAAAATAATTCACAAGGAAAGGACATTTAGAAATCCTAGATAAAATCTTTCAGCTATTGGATAAATTCAATGTAAGGCTAAATCCGAAGAAGTGTGTATTTGAAGTAACATTAGGCAAACTACTAGGATACATAGCATCGGAAAAAAGCATCGAGGTAGATCCAGCAAAGTTACAAGAAATCATGGAGATGTCACTGCCTAGAAACATCAGCTAATTAAGATTGCTACAAGGAAGGTTTCAATCCATCAGAAGAATCATCTCGCAACTAGTCAACATATGTCTACCTTTAACTCATTTACTACACAACGATGTTCCTTTCAAATGGGAGGTAAAAATGTGAAGAAGTCTTTGATTAGTTAAAGTAATATCTGATGAATCCACTTATATTGGTACTGCCACTAACATAAAAAACACTTCTTTTATACATGTCAGCAACCGAGGTATGATTGGGAGCTTTGCTAGCACATGAAGATTCAACAGGCAAAGAAAGGGTTGTTTACTGCATCAACAAAACATTGAGTGGTTATGAACTTAACTACACATTCATTGAAAATATTTGTTTAGCTGTAGTGTTTGCATCTCAAAAATTGTGGAACTATATGTTATCCCACACAATCAAACTCATAGCAAAGTAGATCCATTGAAATATCTACTCAGCAAGGTTGCCCTAAAATGTAGACTAGCAAAGTGGGTAACATGATATTAAGTGAGTTTGACATTCAATACATGGATAGAAGAGACATCAAGGGCCAAGTAATAGCAGATCAACTAATTAAAGCACCATTACAAGATAATCATCTGATGCATATTGAATTCCTGAATATGGATATCCAAGCAGTTATGATGCAGTTAAGTTAGGGAGATCCAATGAAGGACATCCCCATCTTGCAACCTATAACACAAAAACACCATGCAAGATACCGGTAACCGATTCACACAACACAAGATATAACCGGGAAATAGAAAGAGCAATTCTTATATTAGTTTATGAATTACATATGCCCTCAGGCGTTACACATGCTGGACCATAACCCAGGATTACAAAACATTTCTCACAACTCAAATCTATGATCTAGATATCATCTGCTCAACAATTCAACCTCTGGTAACAGTCTGCATTGTTCTGCACTAATTTGGACCTCAGTCCCTCTGGACTTCAGTCTCCTTAGACCATAAATCTCTCTGGAAACTAAATCTACTCTAGTTCTCTTCTTCCTCGAACTTGTGTCCAAACTTCCTATTTATACCATTTGCAAGCCTCAACAACTAAATCAAGTCAGCCAAAGATCATCTAGTTCATGATGAAACATGCAAACAATAATATGTTAGCCCAAATCACCAAGAACATCTTCAAAGTGCATATAACTTCGTGTGGGCCTCCAGAAACATCGGTCAAACCCAAAACAACATCTCCCAATGATCAGCAAGTTATGGAAACCATATGCAACCCAATTCCGCTTCGCTCCACACACTACAAGACCAACCGGTAAGAATACACCAACACCAGACGAATACCGGAATCGATATCTCACCGGGATCAAATCCAATGCCATGAATCTCGAATATGATTAAGACAATGACCTCAAGGTGATAAACCCAAATCCACAATGCTAAATTCTCAAACATGAAGAAATGCAATGATCTCCAAGCAACTCCACTACTAACTACTTGAACCGATTGAACTACTCTGGTGCTCCTGCATCAGACTCTTGGGGTTAATTGAAAAGTGAGTCCCATCACTTGATCTAGTTCGGCGATCTGTTAGTAGGTACTTACAACTGCCTTAGGGGTTCAGTGGTCTGAACAAGTCTTCAAGCTGCCAGTTCACAATCATCTCTTCCTCCGACAATAGGTTCATAACCAACTCTGATACTAATTTGATGCAGTCAAGGTAGGGAGATCCAATGCAGGACATCCCCGCCTTCCAACCTATAACACAAAAACACCATGCAAGATACCAGTAACCGGTTCACACAACACAAGATATAACCAGGAAACAAAATGAGCAATGCTTATATTTGTTTATGAATTACAATGCCCTCATGCATTACACATGCTCCAAACCGCAACCTAGGATTACAAAACTTTTCTCACAACTCAAATCTATGATCCACAGATCATCTGCTCAACAATTGGGCCTCCGGTAATAGTCTACATTGTTCTACACTGATCTGAACCTCAGTCCCTTTAGACTTCAGTCCCTCCGGACCAGAAATCTCTCTGAAAACTACATCTACTCTAGATCTCTTCTTCCTTGGACCTATGTCCTACAAAATGAATCTCCAAGGTTCCTATTTATACCATCCACAAGCCTCAACAACTAAAACAAGTCAGCCAAAGATCAACCAGTTCATGATGAAATGTGCAAACAATAATATGTAAGCCCAAATCACCAAGAACATCTCCAAAATGCATAGAACTTCACGTGGACCTCTAAGAACATCGTTTAAGCCCAAAACATCTACCAATGATCCGCAATTTACGGAAACCTTCTGCAACACAATTTTTCTTCGCTCCACACACTGCAAGACCAACTGGTAAGAACACACCAACACCGGACCAATACTGGAATCGATATCTCACCAGGATCAAATCCAAATGCCATGAATCTTGAATATGATTAAGACAATGACCTTAAGGTGATAAACCCAAATCCATAATGCTAAATTCTCAAACATGAAGAAATGCAATGATCTCCAAGCAATTCCACTGCTAACTGCTTCAACCGGTTGAACTACTCTGGTACTCCTGCATCAAGTTACAACACAACCATGGGTATTATACTTTGATGGATCTTACACCCAACATGGATCAAGTGTTGAAATCCTATTTGTCACTCCTTAGGGACACACAATCCCAAGATCATACAAGTTGATGTTCCCCTGTACAAACAATACAATTGAATATGAAGCCCTGATCACTAGCATCAAAGTAGGAGTTGAATGGAAGATCACAGAGTTACAAGTTTATGGGGACTCCCATCTGGTCATTAATCAGGTTAATGATGACTATCAAACAAAGGACGACAAGATGTTTCCATACAAAAGAATGGTGGATGATTTTAAGAAATACTTTATCGATATCAAATTTGAACAAATTATAAGACTGGACAACAAAGTTACAGATGCCATGGAGACCATCACCTCTCTTCTACAAATACCAGAAAAACAGACTCGTTATGAGTACCTGGTGGAACAATTGTTTTCTCCCACCTGATAATCTTGATTCCCAAGTCATATGCCACCTGGTTGGTTCTAATTCTTTAACCTATGGGAAGATCTATACCTATCTGAAAGACAATACCCTTCCACCTAATTTATCTTGGAACCAAAAACAAAACTTCATCCATCAAGCAACCTGTTACACCCTAAAAGTCGATACAATTTATCGACGAGGTCTTGATGGTACTCTCCTCAAATGTCTGGAAAGTGACAAATCTGAAATCGCCTTGCGAAAAGTTCACGAAGGTATTTGTGGTACACATTCAAGTGGTCCTACTCTAGCAAATAATCTTCTAACATTGGGATACTATTGGCCAAACATGGAAAAACAATCCTATCAATTTGCTAAGAAATGTTAGAAATGCCAAATCCATGAAAATCTTATACACGCATCGGCACAGGAGCTGCAGTCGTTCACGATATCATGATTGTTCTGTCAGTGGGGACTCAACCTCGTGGGTAAGATCCATCCTTCATCCTCAATTGACATAAATTCATAATCGCATCCACTGAGTATTTCACAAAATAGATCAAATTTATTCCATTAACTACCATACCATCACTGACAAGCAAATATCATCCTTCATCTTGAACTACATTATCTGTCAGTATGACATTCCTAGTTCCATTATCACTGACAATGGTAGACCCTTCAAGAACCAAGATGTGCAAGAACTTTGCGAAAGATTCCACATCCAACATTGCTTTTCCACACCTTATTATCGTCAAGGGAATGGCCAAGCAAAAGCTTCAAACACAGCCATTTAGAAAATTCTAAAGAAAATTGTGAATGATGTTGGCCATGATTGGCATGTCAAACTAAACCCTACCTTGTGGGCATACCGAACTAGCATATGCAACCCTACTGGAGCCACTCCATATGCTCTTGTGTATGGATCAAAATCCATTTTACCCATTGAGGTCAAGTTACCTTCACTTAGAATATCATTGAAAGGACTTATCTAGATGAGGAATACCGGGTAAACAGACTGCAAGAGCTGGAATTACTAGATGAACACCATCAACATGTTTTTGAACACTTGAAATCATATCAACAATGAATGTGCAAAAGCTATAACCACAAGGTGAAACCAAGAATGTTTCAGGTTGGTGACTTGGTACTAAAAGATAATCCTCACAATCAATAGGATCAGGAAAAGAAAGGAAAATTTGAACCCAACTGGCTAGGTCCATTTGTCATCATGTCAACATATGGTTCTGGGGCATATTGGCTATCCACACTAGAAGAGGACCTATTTGACGAGCCTATCAACAACATCCCTCAAAAATTTCTAAACCTGAGTCATCCAATGCATGGAAAAAGCAAGAAAAAGCAAAAAAATTATAAAAATAAAAAAAGTGCAATAAAAGCAAGTAGTGAAACCCTGACAACATGCGCTTCTTGTGATAGATCGGCTCTTCCATCTATTGCTACATGTCATGCATCCACTCTTCGCTGTCATTATCCATATTTGTAATAAAGCCTTGTATAAACCTTGGCCATTGCAGTAACATCTCACCATGGCTTGTTGATCATTGTTTATTGTCCATTGTAAACACCTAAAATTGTTCTGTCTAATTAAATAAATATTATTTATTTAATTATTTAATTCTAAGTCTTGTATTAATTAAATAAATTCTTATTTATTTAATTAATTCATTAATCCTCTTCTAAGCCTTTCCTCATTTAAATAAATACTTTTATTTATTTGAATTGTCCTTTTCCTAAATTAAATAAATATTTTATTTATTTAATTGATCTCACTTCCTCTATTAATTAAATAAATGTTCATTTATTTAATTAATTCATTAGCCTTTTCTACCCATGACACGTGTCACTCATCTCTTAATTCTCTCTTACCTACACCCTTTATCATTTAACTATTTCCTCTACCTACCCTTTAATCCTAGCCGACCATTTATCTTTACACCTCTTAATCTTATCCCTCCATTTCTTGCAGTGTCTTCAATATAAGAGGATACTCTCATTCATTATTAACCCTAATAACTGTGTCAATCAAGCCTTCTTAAGATCAAGCTATCAACCACATTTTCATTCTTTGTTGAGCTCTTGTGCACACACAAAATCTGAGAGCAAATATATCAAACAAGATCAATGGAGATCAGAGACAATGAAGATTGAAACCCTACTAGACATGTGAATGGTATATCTTGTTTTGTTATTATTTATTTGCATGAGCTTAGGTATCTCTATTGGTAATGGTGAATGTTTCATTGTAGGACCTAGATTGTTTGTGGTTGAATCTTTATGGTTTTACAATAGTTTATCATCATCACTTTTCACCGTATACATTTTGGCACACCCGGTGGGACATGGATTTTTGTTAGATCTATGCTCTTTTTCTATAGGTTTTTGTAACCTTATATTGTTGTTTTGTAAAACAATTTGGAGAATAACCTTGTGCAGCTAGGGTTTTGGACGCAAGATTACGATTTTGGAGAGATTTGATCAGATCTCACAAACAATTTTGAATTTTTGCACAAAATTTGTTTTGTAGGCTGGGGACAATATTAAGAGTGTTCAATCCAAAATTTACATTTTTTTGAGCACATTTGAATTTTCTATGAATTTTTTATTATTTTTCATAAGAAATTTTTTTTGGGAGCAAATTAGCAAATATTTCAAATTTTATTATATTTATAGAAAGTTCTCAGAATTATACAGGGGGTATATTTTTTGTGATTTTAATTTGGGTGCAAAATAATTTGTGGAAAATCAGATCTTTAAAATTATGGTTTTGCAATATTTGGTCATTCATGCGACCAAGAGGATTCTGGGAAATGAGATTATGAATACAAAGCATAGGAAACACGTCAATAGTGACATCCCTGCGGGGTTTGCATCCATATTACTCACAATGGGAGAGGACAAGGTAGATACAACCTCATTGTGCAGGTTAATATTCAATAATGAATACCTGGTAAATCTAGAGCTAGCTATTAAATGTGTTGATGATAATCTCTGTATCCCCTATCTGGAAGATTATGTCAAAGATTCAGAGGCCATTGACAAAGGTGAATCACTCACAAAAGATTTCAAGAGGCCCATTCTTATCATCAAGGATCATAAATCCTTTCTGCAATGGTAACCAGATATAACAAGGATTATTACATTCCTCAAATAATGGCTTGGTGTTGTAAAAGAACCAAAAGGAGATTGGTGGGTAAACTATATGATCGATGAGGGCTAGACCCCGTTACAAGCCAAAAACCCCATTGACATGGGGACTGAGGAGGCACATGCTTCTAGCACAGAAGCCACAGATGATAATATTGAATAAGAATATCTCCATAACATAGTTTTCTCTGTATTCGAATATAGCTACTCTAATACTTAGGGATGAAGGATCTATAGATAGTAAACTTCACACATAGGACTGATTATGAATGCATTTTGACAAAAGGGTTGATTGGGACATGACATATACTCAGAAATGTATGGCTTTGTTATAATATAGATAAATAAGGGCAAGGACACTGATATTGTTTCATTTACAGACATATATATACTGAAGTAGTGTAGATTATAATCAGGATATATCTTTCAGTAAGGCATATACTCTAATGTTAGTTTTCTTATATTAGCATCTCAGACATGATTAAATAGGTATGATCTATGGCCACTCAGATATATCTATCTTCAGGGTGTAGAGGCAGGAAGTATCTTCGTAACTTTTGCATATTTGGCTTAATTTTCACTATATCATTTACATTAAGAGACTTTTGTGATTAGAATATTAAGGTACTAACATGGATAACATGACAGATGGGAATTTTAGTTATATGCAGGGATACCTTTCATAAATGTTATTGCAACCTGAGTAATCTTTCATATTATAGTCAATAGTATGATCCTTGTGCTGACTTAATATAAGAGAAGCCTAGGTTGCATTAACAGTAGTGGAAAGTATAACATAAGCTTGCTGAGATAATAGTAATTCTCTCTTTTTTGCACTCACTTCATGAAGTGGTTTGCAGCAGGGTTGTGTTGTGAATCTATCTTGCAGGTGACAGAGTGAGTCAGAAGGCAGTGAACTATGATAAAGGAGGCAAGTTTTTACAAGGAAGATTATAGAAATTACCTTTGATGGGCCTTTTTCGCTCTAAGTGAAGGGATTGTGAAGGAAAATATGTAATGCAATAAAGATGTACAATTTTAGTATCAATTATTGACTGGACTTAAGGTCTCAGACAAGGTTGGAGGTTTTCTCCTCTTTGTTCTTTCCTACCGGCACCTACACTGAGTGGAGATTGTAATTCTATTTTATTTAATAAAGTATGGCTTCGACCTTTTACAGAGCAAAAAAAAAATTATGTTTTTGCAATGATTTGATTAGATCTCACAAACTGTTTGAAATTTTTGCATAAAATTTGTTTTTTAGGTTGATAATAGTATCATGAGTGCTCAATCTAAACTTTATTTTTTAGGTTGATAATAGTATCATGAGTGCTCAGTCTAAAATTTAGAGTTTTTGGAGCATATTTGTATTTTTTACTATTTTTTTATGCTTTTTCATAAAAAAATAATTTTTGGAGCAAATTACCGAATTTTTAAGATTTTCTTACATTTATAGAAATTTTTCATAATTTTATAGGTGATCTATTCTTTATGAATTTATTTTTGCTGAAAAATAATTCGTGAAAATCATATCTTGAAAAATTAGGTTTTTACAATATTTTGATAATTTCTCACAAACAGCTTAGAATTTTTGTAGGGAGTTTTTTTTGTAGGTTGGGAATGGTATTAGGAGTTTCTAATACAAAAATCAGATTTTTTGGATCAAGTTTGAATTTTTTATGATTTTTCATTAAAAAATTAATTGTTGGAGCAAATTAGCAAAGTTTTTGGATTTTCTTACATTTCTGGAAATGTCTTGAAATTCTACTGGTGGTCTATTCTTTATGAATTTAATATTGATACAAAAGAACTCGTGGAAAATCGGATCTTTGGATTTATCAAAAAACGTATTGTCGGAGGCCCCTATTTCACAAAGTCATTTGGGATTTCTAAAAATTTACCTAACTTGTGTGCTTGCAAGAGGGGTATTATTTCACAACTACTAACAAGTTTGGTGCAGGACCTTTGGCAAAGATTTGATTTTGAAATTGCTTGCTTTTTCTTCTTTAGTCTAGCAAAACACTTTGATTGGTGCTCTAAAGTTAACAAGTGTCTTTTGTGTCTTGAGCAATAGGCTCTTTTTGTTTTACCTTTTAGAGGGTCTTCCCCCTGAGTAGCCCATAAGGCCAAGTGAGAGGGAAGGACCCAAGTGGTAATGGGCTAAAGACAAGCTCTTCCAAGCCACTATAAATAAAAGTGTTTGTGACAAAAGTTGCGAGCAACGTGTGTTACATGCTGCTAACAACATTATGACTCCCCATAAACCCTATAGAGCACAATATCTGTAGGCTAGGAGGCCTTCCATTTAATGGAGCGTAACACGCTACTAATTATAGTCACCCGAACGGATGCCCTTACTAGACACCTTTTTGTGTTTGAAGCCAAAAACCTTCTAGTTGTTGGTACAGGAGGTCGAACCTTTGATGTCATCTCACATTCTTACGGTTCTTAGTAGAAATACAAAGTTCGCCATGGGGAGTTTTTCATGGGGATTGGTGCTTGGCTTCCCTAGAGAAGTGAGTATCATGGAGTGGAGCCAGTAGGATCAAGCATCTAAGTATCTGCTTTGAATAAGCATAGTTGGGAAACCAAGTGAGATCCAACAACTATTGTCCTAGCCAGCCTTAGGATTTGTGCTTGCATATGTTTATTTCAAATCAGACAAACACCTTTAGACATTGTGTCTTCATTGTTTGCTGTGTTTTCTTATCACTAAAAGTCAAAACATTGAGATTTGGTCACATTCAACAACTTCACAATTGGACAAAATTGCAAAACATTTTCAAAATCATGTCTGGGTTTACTTAAACTACGTTTATGTTCAGAACTAAGAAATTACAAAAGATTTGTCAAGAGTAAAAGGACTTATGTTTTCAGATTCAAAGAGCTTCTAAGGTTGCTTCCTATAGGGCTTCATTCTTCAGTCAACCTATCTTGGTCACACATAGTCAATCATTTTCCTTCACTTGCATTGCCCTCATACATATTTTTCAAATTTGAGCCAAAAGGTTACTTTGCTTGTCCTCATCAAACTTTGCAAACATACTACAACACAACACTAGGTGATTCTCGTATCAAGATCTATCATCTTAGGGTCTCATTTGATCATCTTGATTCAAGGTCAACTTACCTCATTAAGAGATCCATCATCTCTTTGGAAGCCATACCTTACTCTAAAAACATACATAATTTGGCATTACACTCTTGGACATTGCAAGTTTTTCCTAGATTCATCTTCACTTTATACACCTCTTGGTCTTCCATAGGCTTTACATTTTCATGCTACCTTTCATTTTGGTCAAGATTTTAGTCCATGGTTGAAACCCGTTCACAAAGGTCTAGAAGGGAAGTCGAATAAGAGTTAAGGTCTTTAAAAATGAGTACTTATGATTCTAATGGAGATAAATTTTACAATCCATTTGACAATTGCAATAATATACCAGACCATGACAATGACAACAATGAGAACAACAATGGAAATGATAATGACAATGACAATGATTCTATGGATTCTACAGAATTTGAGGAAACTATTATGGATCCCCATTTTAATACATTGGTTCAAGAAATCATCAAGAGGGATAGACGATATTTCCTACAAGTTATGGCATAAAGTGGAATAAGATTACCCCATGATTTTGATATGTCACAAATTTTGGAGGATGATCCAAATCAAATCTAGCTAATACAAGGCTTAGGAGGCCCAATAATGGTGGTAATAGGAGATAGTGTCTCGTGCTTGAGTCACCTTCCTCCCTCAAAAACCTGAAATTCTAAACACTTACATTCTCATGCCAGCTATGATAGAACCTCTCATGAACAACCCCACAATTGTCCTTTCCCATGGAGAAGAACTACCATCACACATGCTCATGATGATACCCAAGATCATACCAATTCATACAATTACACTCAAGCAAATATTTAAAATCATGACATGAGGAGACCCTGTGTCATATTTGGGGGAATACCTATGATCACTCTTATGATATCTCCCATCTTCATGGTCATGACATGTATCAACCTAGACCCAATGCTCCTCATTACAATACCATACCAAGTGGTTTGTATCAAAGCTATAAATGTGTCCCTCCTCCATATGAACACATCTATGATCAATACCATCAATATATGCATTATATCCCTCCTCCTCCGCCCAATGGCTCAAGCATGGGACTAGCTCAAAGAGAAAAGAAACCAACCAAGAATGACTTGCAATAACAAATCAAAGATTTGCAAAAGCAAATGGTAGACATGAATACACCAAAGCAACAATACACAATGAAAGATATGCCCTTACCCATTTTATAGAAACATTACAATGCCCCCATTTTTACCACAGTTTGTGACACCAAAGTTTGATAAGTACAAAGGCAAAGGGGATCCTAAGGCACATATAAGACAATTTTTCACAACTTTCATTGAGGTAGAAGGAGAAGAAACATACTTGATGAGATTGTTCCCACAAATTTTAGGTGAACAAGATATGGAATGGTTCTCCCAACTTCCACCTGGAATCAAATCATAGAGTGATCTAGCAGAGGCTTTTATACAACGCTTCTCATACAACATTGAAACGAATGTCTCAGTGGTTACCTTATGCAATACTAAATAGAAAAATGGGGAATCTTTTGTTTCATTCTTACAGTGATGGAGAGGTCTTGCTAGTAGATGCTCTTGTGATATCCCACAAAAACAAATGTTAAAAATGTTCACACAAAACATCAACAAGGATATTGGATATGAGCTAAGAAAATATTGTTTGTCTACCTTCAAGGAGGTAATTGAGAAAGGAATGGAAATATAGAATGTCCTTATTTAACAAGGTGTCATTAAGATATGCAAAGAAAACAAAGAGGAATAAAATGGGAAAGACAAACCCCGCTTTTGGAACAAGAATAAGAACACAATCAATGATGAGGTAGTAGATGCAAATGTTGTGAAACCTAAGATAACTTTCACCGGTGCAAGTTCTTCTAATACGAACAATCAAGTGGATAATCAAAGGCAATCAAAACCTCTAAGAAGATACACTCTGTTGGGAGAACCGATTGAAACAACATTCAAGAAGCTAGTGGAAAAAAAGCTTAAAACATTACCGGATAATCCATCATATGAGCCAAAAGTAAAACCAAATTTGTGGAATGATGATGAATATTGCGAGCATCACAAGAGTAAAGGGAATTTAACTAGCAATTGTCATAGATTAAAGAATATCATACATGATGTCATTGAAAAAGGTGATTTAAAAGTTGATGGTCATACCTCCAATGAAGAACATGCGATGTTCAAGGAGCCATTTCCTAAACATGACAAGGGAAAAGCCAAAACTACAGATAATCGAGCTAATTATACCAAGACGTCCTATGATTATGATTCTACCATTAATCACATTTCAATGGACAATCATGTTTCGACCATTATCATAAAAGATAAAACTCCTGAAGGTTCTACCCAAAGGAGTAAAGTTGTTTTGAAAGTCATTGGAACATCTTCCTCATCCTCCAAAAATGAAACCTATGAATGTAATGGCATAACCCATCGAGGTAAAGTCACCTTGCAAGGTGTTTCATCTAAGATCACAACCTCATCATCCACAAAGGATGATTATGACCTTGTAGATCAGCTAGGGAAGATACCCACCCTCATTTATATCCTTGAGATTTTGCATATATCCCCTTCATATAGGGCCATTCTTGACAAAGCATTGAAAGAGAACTTTGTACCCATTGATCTGAATGTAGACTAGTTTCAACCCATGGTGGGATACCTTTCCACTCCACATTGCCTTACATTCACAGAAGTCAATGATGTCTCCATATTACAACCACACAATACACCCCTATACATTGAGGCCTTTCTCCACAAAAACCGTATCAAACAAGTCTTGATAGATGGGGGAGCAGGCTTGAACATTTGTACATTGAACACTATTAAACAATTGGGATATTGTCATGTCCCCTCCTTGATCGTTATTTATAATCTAAATGAAACAATTATTATTATAAATTAATATAATCAACAAATGATTATTTGAAATTATTAATATTTAATTATTAAATATTATTATTAATATTTATTAATAAATAATATTTTTGAAATATCCAAATAAAATAAATAATTATTCTATCATAAACATTTAGAAATATTACAAACAAATATAATAATAAATAAATTCAGAAATATATGTAACAAAACTAATATTAAAATTGCCTTCATCCTAGTCAATAACCACCAGAATAAATAAAGACTAAGGGGACTGCAGGTGTCAGAGTTGTCCCCTAAGCTGTAGACAATGATAACTAGTCAATAAATTGGTTAAATGTTAATCGTCAGCAATAACAAACAAATCCTTGCCTCAAAAAATTTCTCTTCTCTATATAAACCTTCTACTTTTGAAACTAACTTTCCTTTAAACTATCATATGTATTAATCTCTTTCTTAATAAATAATAAAATAATAAAATAATAAATATAAAGATAAATATAAGAATCGGTTATAGAGTTGATTAGACATTGGTTCTATTAATAGGTTGATGGAGCCAACGATAGTAGTGATAACAAGCCATTAAAGCCAACGATTCACATAACCAAAAGATACGAATATTAAGCGATACAAATATATTAGCTTTCGCCAAGGGATGACTACCGTCAGGAATAAAATTCATAGATTACCACGTAAAATATTATTGATATCACCACCCATGAAGGGATTTGTTACATATATTAGCTAACAACTGATTAGTTATTCAAAAGATGATTACTCTTTAGACAATGGTTATAATAGTGATTCAAGGCAGCAATTAAGAGGAAAAGTCATTTTGTATAAATAACAAATACTCATGAATAATGAAAAGGTACGATCTTAAGAAAGATTAATTAGCCCTTGACAAAGATATGTCTACTCCCAAAGAATGCAACCATTTGATACCAATATATTTAATGAGGATCAACTCCATTTCAAAAGGGGGGGGGAATCGACATCTTTTATTCTTATTTCATTGGTGGATTTGCTCTTATTGAGGAAACGACCCCTTGGTTTTAGATGCATATTTACCAGCGATACATATCAGATATGGTGCCTTTGGAATTGCTATAATTCACAAGATAAATCAAGCAAGCATCCATATCTGGAGACCATATAGAATCGCTACTTAAGCACATATATCAGGCAAGCATTCATATATAGATCGAAGATCTTATTTGACCAATGCAAAGTTTAGTGCACATCGATAGAGCCAAATTGGGCATAGCAATTACCTGATCGCTATAAGCGATAATCGAGGAGATCATTGCATACTTTAAGAGTCTAATTAGAAATAGCAAATGTACATCATCGCTATAAGAGATTAAGAAGAGAACATATAGCATATTAACATCGATATATCAGAAAAGGCTACAAGCAGTTGAGAGGTAACTTGCAGCATAATCTGCAGCCATATCAGAGATACTCTCTCCATACTTAGCATTGTTTACATTGCATTAAGTGCAGATAAGATATATAGATCAAGATGATCTTTGCATACAATTAAGTGATTAAATCAAAGATAGCAGTGAGATTGGTCCTTATATCATTGTATTATAAGTGATAGCAATTGTGTATCAAATATATCATTCTTACATTGAGTAGTATCAATTATCATTATTTTAAGTTTTATTATAGACAATGTGGGAAGAAGTCCCTTACAATTGCTTTGGAAATCAGTTGTTCTCTAATTTCCTAAACAATAACTCTAAGGGAGCAGGCCTGAACATTTGTACATTGAACACTATTAAACAATTGGGATATTTTGAACAAAACTGTGAATTAAAAGAACAAGATCACCATTAAAGTGTATGATGATGAATAACGCTCATCCAAGGGAACAATCGCCTTACCTTTAAGATTTAGGCAAATCATGATGGATGTGGTTTGTCAAGTCCTTGATTTAGATCTCACATGCAACATACTTTTGGGATGACCATGGATTCATGATATGAGAGCAGTACCATCAATGTATCAAATTCCCTTATAATGGAGTTGAAGTAACAATAAGAGGAGATCCAAATCCATTCATGTATTGTAATAACCTGCGACCAGGATCAGAAATAATAATTCCAATCAACAGAGAAACAACTCCATCATCAACATATGTTGATCTAGAATCATTGAAAGCTTCTACATCAAAACAAGTAGAGCTCAAAGAAATATTCAAGGTTAAATACATGGGATGTGGTAAGTATATCTTTCATATTGATCAACTCCCACTATCTCCCAATACATTTAGTTGATGAGAATAACCTACAAACAATTTACAATATCAAAGAATTGGGTGTGAACCACCTAGTGTTGTGGCTACTAAGTCCGAATGCAAATCTCCTCTAGTGGTGAAAGCAACTCTTGATATTAATAGTCTTAAGTGTGGTTCCAACAAAAAATCTGTTGAATATATCGCCAACCCTCTTGATAACTCCTATAGCCTTACCATTTCATCCACTCATTCCATTTCCACTCCTCTCCTAGATTTGGATCAACAAGAATCACAAAAGACATTACTGATTTGGGATTAAAAATCAAGCTTTGGAAAGAAAAATCTAAAAGTCAAAAATAAAGAAAAATCCTTTAGTCCAAATCAAAATCAAAAGCTATTGGACTCTGCAAAAATCAAAGTCAAGGATAAAAATCATATGAAGAAAAAAGAACAAGAGTTGATCTCCCCTAATATCAAAATAACTGGGGGCAAAAGTTCTAAAATTTCAAGTAAAAAAGAATCCCATGTTTCCATCATGCCATGCTACTTTCACTTCTTTTCACAATCATAAGCCTTCATTCCTCATCCACTTGTTCCACACATCCATTTCCTTTTGGAGATACATCACATCAGTGGACCTTTAATGGAACTTTCTTGAAGGAATTTTTTGTTAGGGATGCCCAAACTTCTTTAGGTGACACACATATAGGTGAACGTAGTCCACACATTAGTAATTCTATCTTAGTTCCTTCATCAAGGAAGACAATCAATGGAGCTAAACATCATTTAGTTAAGGAGCAACACAACTATAATCACAAGGTGAAGCCTCACACATATGAGGTGGGTGACTTAGTTCTCAGAGAAAATCCTAAAATCAGCAAGACAAATAAAATAAGGGCAAGTTTGAACCAAATTGGCTTGGTCCTTATTTCATCACAATAGTCTATGGATCAGGTGCATATGAACTCTCAACACCAGATGGAGAACCTTTGGAGGACCCTATCAATTGCATGCACCTTCGTAGGTTTTACACATAGCTCTTCAAAATATCCTAATTCAAAAATAATATATATATATATATATAATACAAAAATAAAAAAAATCGTTACTTGGTTAAAAACCTAGCAAACAAGCACCTTGTGACACAAAAAAATTAAAAAATAAAAAAAAGTTAAGAGAAATAAATTTGTCCAACGGTGAAAACCACTTCGATGGCGCCCTGAGCAAGTACCATGGTGAAAACTACGTTATCGATGCCATGTGTATAGACATTGCTCCTCCCTCCTTTATGATTCAATCCCTTTTTCACTTCACTTTGCACACACTCACAACCTATACATCCATAATAAATTTATGTATTCCCATCATGGCTTGTTATTGATGTACCTAAGATTGGTTAGACATTCATAATAAACCTCTCTTTAAGCCCTTTCCTTCCATAATAAACCAGGTCCAATCTATAACTGGAGGAAAATCCTAAATATAGTGATGGAAGTGGTACCCTGATCATCACATGTTTTGAGGAGCATCGTCTTTTCATTCCTCCTCCCTTTCACGCACAATCTGCAATTAAATGTCATCTTGCATCACCAATTTGCAATAAAGTTTCGTTCTTCTTCGTAATAAAGTATCAGTTTCATGGATTCAATCAGTTTCAGATGGGACACAATCAGCAGTGGGCTTTGAACAAATCAAAATTTTCAGCAGACTTTGGTAACAACATGGTTTTCAGCATTATCTGTCCTTTATCACGATGACAACATTGTGACCAAATCAAACATGTTAATATATGTGGCAAGAAACACAAATAAATTGAGGATTTCAATGTATGTTGGTGTCAAGTCTTGGTTTTCTTTTGATTTTATCTTTTTGGTGACATGTCTTTTAGCCTTTCCAAGATGTCTTTGACTAGAGATTTCATCTCTAGGATGTCTTTGACTAGAAAGGCAAGGATGGGGTATGTTCACCTATTATTTTGCTATTTATGGATTGTCTCTTAGTAATTCTATGGCTTGTCCAAGGACATGAGGACGATGTGAGTCTAGTATGAATTGGGGCATTCCTTGTTTGTGACTGTATGATCTCCATGCAAATGGGTACAATGAATTTCTAAGGTCAAACACATACCTAGATGGTCATAACCTATTTACCATAATAAATATCAATGATGATAAAGCACAAGAATCTCTTTCACTTCCATATCTTCTATCTTACATCCCCCTTTCGTGATTGACCTCCATCATCCTTTCCTAAGTCTGTGTAGCTTGCTATCACATGACTGAGTATAATGACAAACCAAAAATATCTGAATTTCATCTAGTTTGTACCTGCATCATCATATGTTAGCATATCTCATTCCATACATACATATATATATATCACAATAGCGTCACATCTTGCATATATTATTGGTTAGTATGTGCATTCTCATATAAAACATAAAATGCCAACATAATAACACATCGTGCATCTCATCCTATAAATAATCATATCATATCATTACCATACATCCATTTGTATTTTGTACATTCACATATGCATCATGAAAAACATAAAAGAACAAAAATATATTGCATTTCATCATGTACATATTTTCATCCATTTCATAAGCATCATAAAATCATCACAAAACATATTAAAGCATCACATAGGAAAAAATGCATATAGCTACCACAAGGGATGGATCATCTCATATATATATATATATATATATATATATAATAAGTGTCATGATACAATGATGTCAAAATCTCATATGGCTGCAAAATCAATCAAAGGTGTCTACATCATCATATAAAAATTGATGCAAAATGGGTGTAATAGAGCTATGATGAAGACCCTCTCTCGGAGCCAACTGGCCTTGAAGGAATCTAAGCTCTCGAAGGACCAGCCCTGAATCATCTCGTTTGTCCCCTCCTGCAGACCTTGCGGGACCATCTTTTCACCAAAGCAGTTAACAGTCTTGTGTTTGCCTGAATCTCAGACATATACATAATGTGTCTCAATCCCATCACCTTGATCGCAGCATGGTCCTCAACAGTCAAATTTGTTCCTAACCATTATGTCATAGGGAATCACTTTCTAGACTCAATCTGGGGTAAGTACTCTTGCATCCAATCAAATCAATCGTGTCAATCCTAGTGGTACTCATGTTCATCACATAGTGTTGCTTATCTTATCCTAGCCTAGCCTAGTGGTACCTATGTCCATCACATGGTGTTTCTCATCAGGATCTATCCTAGTGCTTATGTATATCACATGGCATTGCATCCTAGTGTATATGTTTGTTACATTGCACTATATCCTATCTTGCTAGAGAACTCACCGAATTTTATCAATTCACCGGCTTATCCTATTCTCAGCTTACCAAACCTGTCTATTTTAGGGCACCTGTTGAGTGAATCCTCTCAACAGCTTATCCAATTGGCAACACATGTTTATCACAAAATTATCAATTCTAGCCTTGTTTTTAGTTTTTCTTTTCTAGGGCACCTGTTTGAGTGAATCCTCTCAGCAGCTTATCCAATTGATAGTGTATTCTCATCACAAAACTATCAATTTTGGCCATTTAAGACAAACACGATTTTGTTGATTCCTCTTGAGTCAATCTTTTTCCTACGTGACCTTGTCACCCTATTGTTGGATATTGCGGGTCATTGCTTCTGCTAGGATATGTTGTTTTGATGTCAACGTATTCCTATGATTTTCTCTGGTGTGTTTAGGAAGATCTTATGATTTGGTTTTGCAGTATTATTTTGATGATCACTATTTTGTAGAGTTTGGCATTTCCTTTGATATATTTTGGTGTGATCAAATATTGTGCTAAGATTTTGGGATATTTCTTAGGATGGTCTTGTGTATCTTAATTTTAGATGGATCATGATTTGGTGCTCTTCAAGTTATATTTCTTTGTGATAGTTGCCGATTGGTTGTGTTCTTAAGCTCTCAGACGTTGACTGAAGAAGATTTGAAAAGTGGTATTGGTGCAGTTGTTCCTGATGTTTCTAACATGCTTGTTGGTGTTTCCTAGTCATTTCCTATTTGTTTTGGTCATCTGCATTGATCGTTGTGCAAATTTTTGATGGTTTTCATCAACAGATGTTGATTTTCTTATTATGCGGTTTTCTTGGTAGTGTAGGGTGTTGCAGTTGATCTTGGCGTGATTTCTGGTGGAGTTGAGCATTTGGGAATTTTAATTAGGTCCATTTTATGTCATGTAAATAATTGTATTGGTCTGGTAGTCGATCTTTATATCATATGATGTAATTTTGTATTTATGAGTTGAGGGTTAGGGTTTAGCCAACCTTGTTATCAAGGTTGATGATTTGTATGTATAGGTGAGATATTAATGTAATTTAGGTGTCGATGTTGTGTCTGCATTATTAGAGAGAGTTTTATGTGAGAACAAGATATTTATCCTTTGGTGATGAGATTGAGGAGAGATTGGTGTTGTAGAGAAGACAACTATGCTTAACCAGAACTGTAATTAGGCATTTGTAGATGTTATTCTTTCAGTTAATTTCTTTCGGATTGTACTCTGAATTTTATTGTAAGTCAGTGAGACTTCTCTGAGGGTTGTAGCCTTCCAGGCCATTATATTTGAGAGTGATCTCTAGGCGTGTGCCTAAATGCATGTGCATTCCCCATCGTAATATTTTTACATACTACTGCAGAGTATCATCTTACTATGGGTAGGTTCCTATCGTGGTGTAAAGCGGAAAATCGATCGAACCCTAGTTGCTCTCCCCTCTTCCAACTCCGAGGAGAGAGAAGGGAGGTCGCTAGGGTTGATGGTTTTCACTTGGGAGACTTTACATTCAAAAGAGGGGTTGAAACCCACAAGATCCAATCCCACACAATGCAAGATTGGATTCTAAATGTGTTTCAAGGGTTAAGACAGCAAGGCTACCCTCTTTTGTAAAGAATGTAGATAGAAGAATTAAGCTAGGAATGCATAGAAAGTAAGAAATATTCGCTTATAAACTGAGATAGGGATATAGGATGAAGTTGCGGACCTGGAATTAGTAGTAAAATGTCGATACGGCGCTGTCCTACAAATTTGAGCAAAAGTTGACGGGACGATGGCGCCCGGCGCCACGGTCCTCCGAAAAATCCGCGAAACGAAGGGGGATCTGTTCGTCTCTGCACAAGGATTCCAGATCTTCAATTTTAGCTGCGTACCTGCAACCTACACACAGAAAAGCAAAGACGATTGGGGGGTTAGGGATTAGGGGTTTGCCTTTAGGTCAAACCCCAGTTTTGGAACTAACCAAGAAATGAGAAATTGCTGTAAATGTAAATGTCTGTAATGTAAAACAAGTACTAATACCTTGTTGTAAGGATGTTTGTATCCTTATGTACGAAGGTATAGATGTTGTTGTTTGTTGTATGTTGTAGTAGTATGTAGTAAGTGATCTCCTCTTCAATGGTTGAATCCTTGTCTTGAATGCAACACTTAGCCTTGAATGGAGACTTAGAAGGAATGCTTGAAGGAATGCTTGAATGCTTGAATGCTTGAATGCTTGAGTATCATTTCCACATATATTCATCTTCTTCCCAAAATGAGAGAAAAAATGTAGTTTATATACTTGTCAATTAGGGCTGATAGACTGATTTTCCCGACCTTAGGCCGACCAGGGAAGATAATTTTCCAATTTGCAAACAAAAAGACCCGAAGTCCCATAGGAGACCGGGCCCAAAATAGGGCCAGGGACCAGGGCGCTGGGCGCCATGGTCCTGGGGGACCAGGGCACTGGGTGCCCTGGTCCTGAAGGACCAGGGCGCTAGGCGCTCTGGTCCCACCTCCCGGGATAGCAGGGTGCAAAGGAGGTTCAGGCCAGAGTGCTAGAAAAATGTAGTTTTTGGTGTCATAATCAGGTTTCGGGGTCTCCATTCAGGTTCCGTGTTGCGTCGCCATCGTGAAGACCGAAATGCAGTCGAAATTGCAAGTGTCGCAATTTTAGGACGCTACACGTGGTTTTTCTCTTAATCGGGTTTTCCACGTCAAAATCTTGGTGTTGTGCTTTCAATTTGCATATCTTTGTTGTTACTGAAGTTTATTAGATCTATTTTGGTGATTGAGTTTGTAGATCTGGTGAAGACTGATTCACCCCCCCTCTCAATATTCCTTCTTGGTTGTTGCTAGCAATTGGTATCAGAGCTAGATCCTTTGGTAGAAGCTTAATCGCTTGAGGAGATCCAAGATGGCAGCTCAAGCTATTATCTTTAAGAAGGACAGTCTGAGATTTGATGGAAGTAAATATACTACTATGGAAGAACTAGATGGAAGTGCACTTGAAATGTCTTGGAGAAGATTACTGGAAGATTACAAATACTGCCTATATTGTTCCTCAAAATGGACCGACAACCTCTAATGAGATCAAGGAAGCTGAACATAAGATTAGAGTGAAGGAAACATTGCTTAGTTCCCAGACTGATTTTGAGATGGCAAATGTAATGGGACTTCAGACCACACATGAGATCTGGGAGAAGCTTGAGATCCTATATGAGGTGATAAACAAGTGAAAGTTGCTAAGTTGCAGAGTTTGAAAGGAAAATATGAGACATTGATGATGGGAGATGATGCAAACATACACTCTTACATGGCTAAGGTGAATGATCTTGTCCTAGGTATTAGATGTGTCGATGGAACCATTGAGGAAGGTAAAATTGTTGATAAGGTGCTAAGATCTTCGCCTCCTGCTTATAAACATAAGGTTGCTGCTATTGATGAGTTTTGAAGTGTGACAACAATGACAAGAGACATGTTGGTTGGAAAGCTTGTTGCATTTGAGATGAGTGAATTTGGAGAATCACATCGAAAGTCTAAGACAACATTTAGAGCATCTACATCTACATCTGGTAAGCAGAAGTATGATCTTGATGAGTGCAAAATATCTAGATATGAAAGAGAGAGAAGAGAGATGGAAGAGAAAGAAAGAGAGCTATATGAGCTTGAAGCACTGATTGCCCGGAGATTGCCTAAAGGAGTCAGTAAGTATGATGAAAATTTGCCTTTGAAATATTTCTCTTGTAATAAGATAGGACATTTTTCTTCTAGATGCCCGAAGAGAATGGCTAAGTATGATAGGCATGATAAGCATGATAGGAATGATAGACATGAAAAGCATGAGAAGTATGATAAGCCTTACAAGTCTAACCAGAAGTTTAGAAGTCAGAAGAACTATTATTATGTTTTTGATGAAGGTGTTACAGATGAAAAATCAAAAGGAGATGAAGTTGTCTTTATTGCCATTAAGGAAGATAGACCTTTACCTATTGATTCCACTTGCTGCACTATTAAGGAGAAGGCTTTAGCTGCTAAATTTGAAGAGAAAGATGAATGGGTAATTGATAGCGGTTGTTCACATCATATGATCAATGATAAGAGAAAATTTGTGGGCATGGAAAATATGATGGTGGAATAGTTAGAGGTTCTATTTCTTTTGATGGTAACTATAACACTGATGATGTATTGTATGTTGAAGGTTTGAAGCATAATCTTTTGAGTGTTGGACAAATGGTTGATAAAGGTTATGATCTGCAATTCAAGGATGGTAAATACAAGATCTTAAATGCCTTTGGTATAGAGATTACATCTGGGAATATGATATAAGATAACATTTTTTATTTGAATGCTGGTGAGAAAAGTTGCTTGATTGCTCAGATTGATGAGAGTTGGTTGTGGCATAGGAGAATGTGTCACGTGAATTTTGATTCAATGATT
Source organism: Cryptomeria japonica (assembly GCF_030272615.1). NCBI lineage: Eukaryota > Viridiplantae > Streptophyta > Pinopsida > Cupressales > Cupressaceae > Cryptomeria > Cryptomeria japonica. The sequence continues at coordinate 203,925,097 of NC_081409.1, forward strand.
AAATATTTGTTCTATACATCTTGTTAGAGATCTACCTAAGATTGTCAAGCTTGTTAATCCGGTATGTAAGGAATGTTAGTTGGGTAGGCAAACAAGGATTTATTTCAATAAAAAAAAGTATACATTTGATGGACTACTAGATCTTGTACATATTGACCCATGTGGACCTACAAGTGTTAGAAGTGTGCAAGGTGATAGATATTTTATGTTGCTAATTGATGATTATTTCAGGATGATGTAGGTTGTCTTTTTTAAGGAGAAATCTGAAGCATTGGAAAAATTCAAGATATCCAAACCTAGAGTTGAGACTAAGTGTGGATTAAAGGTGAAGTGTTTGAGATCTGATAGAGGTGGAGAATTATGTTCCGGTGAGTTCAATTCATTCTGTGAGATACATAGAATTATTAGACAATTATCTGATCCCAAAACCCCTCGACATAATGGATTTGTTGAAAGGAAGAACACAACCACTTTGAATGCTGCAAGGACTATGTTGATTGAAGGAAATATTTCGAAGATCTACTAGAGAGAAGCCATTAGCACTATTGTTTACACATTCAACAGAGTTAACATCAAAGGTGATACCGGTAAGACCCCTTGTGAGCTATGGTTTGGTCATGTTCCTACGATGAGATATTTCAGAGTATTTGGTAGCAAATGCTATATCAAGAGAGATGAGGATATAGAAAAGTTTGATGCTAGAAGTGATGAAGGAATTTTCTTGGGATATTTAACAAAGAGAAAGGCCTACCGATGCTACAATAAGAGACTAAGAAAGATAGTGGAGAGTGCAAATGTGAAGGTGGATGAGAACATTGGGAAAGATATCAAAACATGTGGTTATGATGATGGTCAACATGTTGTTTTAACTCCTATTCAAATTGAAGAGCCTAAGCAGAATGATCTAGTGGAAATAGTTAATCTAGATGTTGTTGTTGCCGGTGAAGGAGTGTAGGAATCTAAGAATTGGAACAATCAGAAGACTCTCGAGGTATGTAAGATTGAGTCATTCTAAAAATCAAATTATTGGTGATAAGAATAAAGGTGTAATGACTAGAAGAAGGTTAGTTGCTGAAGAAGTATGTTTAATTTCTAAAGTTGAACCTAAAAATGTTGTCGAAGCTTGTAAAGATGAAAGTTGGATGAGAGCTATGGAAGAAGAATTAGATTAGATTGAAAAGAATAATGCATGGGAACTTGTTCCTAGAACTAAGGATAATAATGTTATTGGTACTTGTGTATGGTGAAAATGGATAACAATAAACAACAATATTGAAAGGCTAAAATGAATCCAACCACTAAACCCTAGCCTAACAATGAACAAAGATCCACCATAACATATGAAGATAACCTAAGACAATGCAAAATAACTCAAAATCACAAAGATTATACCATCACATGTCCAATAGGGTTTTGATCTCCATTCTTCCTATCTCCATTGATCTTGTTTGATATGCTTGCTCTCAGATTTTTGTATGCACAAGAGCTCAACAAAGAACGGAATGTGGTTGCAAGTGAAATTGTAGTGTAGCCAAGTTGCATGAAAGATCATTAGGGTTTGACAATGAAGAAAGCATCTCCTTAAATAGAAGACACAATAAGAAATGGAGGGTTAAGATTGAGAGGTGTAAAAAGAGAGGTCGGCTAGGATTAGAGGGTAGGTAAAAGAAATACCAAAATAATGAAAGAGGTAGGTAGTGTATGAATTAAGAGATGAATGACATGTGTCATGTGTAGAAAAAGATAATGAATTAATTAAATAAATAAAGATTTATTTAATTAATAGAAGAAGTAGGACAATTAAATAAATAAAATATTTATTTAATTTAGGAAAGGGATAATTTAAATAAATAAATGTATTTATTTAAATGAGAAATAAGGCTAGAAGAGGATAAATGAATTAATTAAATAAATAAAAATTTATTTAATTAATAGAAGAATTAGGCTTAGATAATTAAATAAATAAAATATTTATTTAATTAGACATGACAATTTTGAGTGTCTACATTTTGCCCCTCTTTGAGACAATGCGGCTTGTCGCGTTGTTTCAAAGAAGATAAGATGAACTGATACAGAGTTGCCCCAGGATGGGAATTATATGCCCCCTCGAGAGATTGGATGAAAAAGTCTGGAAAGATTGCAGACAATCTCTCGATAAGAAAAACGGGATAGAATGGACTGATCGGATAAAGTGACAGAGTCACGGGATGAAGAATACTGACCCGGGGAATGAAGACGAGGGCTAGGGTAGGCTATAAGATAGACCACGGGCAAAAGACATCCTCATTGTCATCCACACCCTTAGAAGATCATAGTGCAGAGCGAGAAAAGAGCAGCAGCAGTCAGCAGCGATGGCATTCATTCATAGATTCGACCGTGTTCGCCGATTCCAGCGACCAGCCGATGCAGGAGAGCCGGTAAGTACCCGAAAACCTCCTCGTACTTTCACGCATTTTGAGTTTTGTCATAAATGCATGTTTAGTAGCAATAAATGCGCTAGGAATAGGATAGTTGAAAAATGCAAAAACGCGCAACTGCGTCTGTGTCAATGCCAGGCGCGTCTGTGTCCAACAGGCGCGTCTGTGTCGGGTCCAGGCGCGTCTGTGCCTGGAACCGCGTCTGTGCTGAATATGGACGCGTTTGTGAAATGTAGAAGCGTCTATGCTTTGTAGGAGCGTTTATGTCATGTAGGGACGTCTGTGTTCCCTGGTCGCGTTTGTGCATGGCATAGGCACGTTTGTGTTCAGAAAACGCGTCTGTGTTGCAGAGGCGCGTTTATGCAGTCTATAAGCGCGTTTAGGAGTTAAAAGCGCATTTGTGTGTTAAAAGTGCGTTGATGTGTCTAAATGCATGGTTTTAGTCTTTTAGGTCAAATCGACAGTTCTATGATGACCATACGCTGTCGATTGGATAAGCTGCTGAGAGGAGACACTCAAGCAGGTCCTCTAGGAAGACTAGGATAGATCAAGGCACTTTGTGATGAACAGGGAGCACCAAGATAGGCAGCACTTTGTGATGAACAGGGAGTGCGAATGTGAGTGACACTTTGTGATGAACAGAGAATGTCACACACGTAGTACTTTGTGATGAACAGGGAGCACTACTAGGGTAGATAGCAACACTTTGTGATGAACAGTGAGTGTCACTAGGATAGATAATCAGATGCATTTAGGTAGCAAGTAGCATTTTGTGATAAACAGTGAATGCCACGATAACTGACAAGATTGATTGTGTGACTGCAGGAGTATTTGCCGATGTTGGAGTCACGGGAGAGATTTCCATCGACTCAGAGGTTGCGACCAGAGTTGTCGATTCAGGACAGGATTTCCATTGAGGAGATGGGTCTCACACATGTGCTCTATGTGCCTGAGTTTCGGGCAAACATGGGGTTGCTGACTGCGTTGGCTGAGAGATGGCACTCTGAGACGTACATGTTTCACCTGCCGATGGGTGAGATGACAGTGACATTGGAGGATGTGTACAGGATACTGCATATCCCGATTGATGGAGAGTTGATTCCATACGATCGTGACGGTGACAGGGAGGCATTGAGACGGGTGTTCCAGGACCCCGGGTTGGAGATGCGAGCAGGTCACGTAGCCTGGGATACCATGACCGCCATAGGTTTAGCATTGCCGGCTGTTATTGGGGGAGCTATCAGTGGGTATTTATGTCCGGACAGAGCCACACGAGGATTGGCAGTTGGCTGGGGAGGGGCATTGGAGACACTGATGATAGAGCACACCAGGTATGCATGGGGGCCATGTGTCCTGGCACATTTGTACTATGAGCTGCATCAGTTTGTGTACCATGGATCAGTGGGCTTGGGCTGCGGCGTTACTCTGCTTCAGGTGTGGGCATATGAGCACCTTCCCATCACACGGCCGATTCATTTCAGAGGCAGAGGGTAGGGACGGAGCTTCGTGCATTTGTACAACATGATCACATCCCAGCCTCGGATTGGCAGATTGGAGCATTGGAGGCGCGTCATAGATGACATAGACATGGTTATTTGGAGGCCGTACCTGGGGTGCGAGGAGTGGGAGGACGACGCATTGGAGCTACCCTATGTATTCAGGAGCAGGTATCTGATGGGGCGGACGCCCTATATTCTGGAGAGGCAGCTTGTTGACAGGGTATGCAGGCAGTTTGGGCGGATTCAGCGGATGCCACGAGGCTCGGGCATGTATGCCCGCACAGTCAGAGATCAGGTGCAGTTCGGGCCGCTTCTATCATATGATCAGGCCGTGACACAGCTGGCGGAGATGATGCCGTTACCATGGGACATGTGGCTAGAGGTAGAGGATGCAGGGATGGACGCAGAGTACTCTGCGTATTGGGCAGAGCATCCATTTCCGAGATTGACAGATCCGGGAGAGCTGTTGGAGGGAGAGGTGGGAGGTGATGATGATGATGATGGTGGAGGAGATGGAGGCAGGGGCAGACGGAGGCAGAGAGGAGTGGTGGGGGAGAGGCGAGTAGCACCTCGGAGGGAGGGAGGACAGGAGAGAGCAGCTCCGGTGGTGAGGGGTCGGGGTGGATTGCCCCTACAGGTACCAGCAGCACAGGGTCCTAGACAGGGACCTAGACAGGTGCAGGGACAGGGACAGATACAGGCACAGGTACCTATTCAGGCACCGAGACAGGTGCAGGCAGAGGCACAGGGACAGGCACCTGTAGAGGAGGAGCCACAAGCAGAGGCTGAGGGCGGAGATCCTGAGGAGGATGAGCTGTTGAGGCTGCAAGAGATCTGCCAGGGCCAGGCAGATGAGATCGAGGATTTGGTACGGGAGAGGGATCACCTCAGGGCGGAGATCCTGAGGCAGAGACACAGAGCGGGAGAGGGATCAGGCTCAGAGACACAGAGCGGGAGAGGGATCAGGCTCAGAGACACAGAGCGGGAGAGGGATCAGGCCATCCAGAGATATACTGAGGCCGAGACAGCTCTGAGGGCAGGGAGGCGGGCAGCAGAGGATGCAGGGGCAGGCTACGCATATGTGCTGCGAGCCGGAGAGGAGATCGCCTACTGGAGGGATCTATACTATGCTGCCGTGCCAGCGGATCAACGGGCTAGGAGCTTCCATAGATCGTCACGCACAGCGACGGCTACGGGAGGGAGTCGCAGGAGGCAGGCGTCCAGCGGTGGGGTCATGGGCCCTCCACCACCACCAAAGAGACAGGGGGATCCTGGAGCGGGTCCATCTACAGCTCAGACTCCGTCGAGGCTAGGCGGCTCCGAGGGAGGGAGTTCATCATAGCCATAGAGGGCTCCCCATTGTATCAGTATATGTACCATTTTTGTATTGTAGACACCTGCGGGTGATTTTGTAGCCATATGATTCTTTTGACATCATTGTATCATGACACATTTTGATTATATATGAGAGATGATCCATTTTTGCGGCAGCTATATGCATGTGTACCTTATGTGATGAAATGTTCTTACGTGATACATGTTTTATGATATTGATGCTTATATGATGCGATGCAATATATTTTTGTTCTTTTATGTTGTATATGTGATGCATGATGCAAATGTGAATGTATGTAATGCAAATGAATATGATAATGCAAATGATTATTTACATAATGAAAATGTGAGATGTGCTAACATGTGTTGTATGCAGGATGTGATGCAATTGTGATATCTATATGTATGTATGAAATGCTTATATGTGGTAATGCAGGTGTAACTATATGAAATGCAAATGTTTTTTTTTTGGTGTGTCAGTATACTCAGTCATGTGATAGTGGGCTACGCAGACTCGAGAAGGACAATGGAAGTCAATCAAGAAAGGGGGATGAAAGACAGAAGATATGAATGTGAAAGAGCTTCTTGTGCGTTATCATCATTGAGCTTTATTATGGCAAAATAGGTTATGACAATCGAGGCATTTGTTCGACCCAGAAAGTCATTGTACCTGTTTGCATGGAGATAAGACAGTCACAAACAAGGAATGCCCCAGTTCATACTAGACTCACAGTGTCCTCATATCCTTGGACAAGTCATAGCATTACTAAAAGACAATCCATAGACAGCAAACAAAATAGGTGACGATACCCCATCCTCGCCTTTCTAGTCAAAGACATCCTGGAGATAGAATCTCTAGTCAGAGACATCCTGGAAAAGCTAAAAGACATGTCACCAAAAGATAAAATCAAAAAGAAAACCAAGACTCGACACCAACATCCACTGTAGTCCTCAAGTTTAGTGTCTCTTGTCACTTGTTTAAGTCTTATTCGATTGTGGTCACAATGTTCACTTTCACAAAAAGGATAGATAGCACTGAACCATATGTTGTCTGAGTCTGTAGGAAAGATTTGATTTTGTTGAAGCTCATTGTTGCTGCTGTGTCTCATCTGAAACTGACCAAATCCATGAAACTGATACCTTATTGTGGAGAAGATGGACCTTTATTGCGGATCTTCGATGCAGATGCTGCTTTATTGTGGATTGTGCGCGGATAGACTTGAAGGAAACTGGAAGAAACTGTACTCCTCGAAACATGTGATGTTCTCAGTTCCACACCCATTACTAGACGTAGGAATTGGCCGTAGTCACAGATAGGATCTGATTTATTATGGATGGAAAGGGAGTGAGAAGGGGGGGGGTTATGGATGGCTAACCAATCTTAGGTAGATCAATAACAAGCCATGATGGGAATGGGTAAGTTTATTGTGGATGAATAGGTTGTGAGTGTGTGCAAAGTGAAAGATGAAAGTGAATCCTGAAGGAGGGAGGGGCAAAGTCTCTACGCATGGCGCTGGTGACCCAGTTTTCACCATGGTACTTGCCCAGGGCGCCACCGAAGTGGTTTTCACCGTTGGACGAAATTATTTCTCTTTACTTTTTTGGATTTTTCAATTTTTTTGTTGTCACAAGGTGCCTGTTTGCCAGGTTTTCACCATGTAACGATTTTTTTTTGTTTTATAATTTTTTTTTTGTATTTTTGAATTTTTTGATTTTTTTGTATTTTTGAATTAGGATGCTCTGAAAAGCTATGTGTAGAACCTGCGAAGGTGCATGCTGTTGATAGGATCCTCCAAGGGTTCACCTTCTGTAGTTGAGAGCTGATATGCCCCAGATCCATATACTGCTGTGATGATGTAAGGACCAAGCCAGTTGGGTTCGAACTTGCCCTTCTTATCTCTGTCTTGCTAATTCTTGGGGTTCTCTCTGAGGACTAAGTCACCTACCTCAAATGTGCGAGGCTTGACCTTATGATTGTAACTGCGACTCATTCTTTGTTGGTAAGCCTTGAGATGATTAAAAGCAGTGTGTCGTCGTTCCTCTAGCAGTTCTAATTCTTGTAAGCGATAGACCCTGTAGTCTTCATCGTTGATTATGTTTCTCAAGGAGACCCGTAAAGAAGGTAGCTTGACCTCAATAGGCAAGATGGCTTCAGCGCCGTAGACAAGTGAGTAGGGTGTAGCTCCTGTAGGTGTGCGGACACTTGTACGATAGGCCCAAAGTGCGGGATTGAGTTGGATATGCCAGTTACGGCCAGTGTCGTCGACTGTCTTTTTAAGGATTTTGAGAATTGTTTTATTAGACGCCTCAGCTTGGCCATTACCTTGGGGGTAATATGGTGTGGAGAAACGATGGGAGATATGGAAGCGCTCACAGAGTTCACGAACATCCTAATTTTTGAAGGGACGCCCGTTATCAGTAATAATGGAAGTAGGAATCCCGTATCGGCAAATGATGTAGTTCAGGATGAAAGTAGTGATTTGTTTCCCAGTAACTTGTGTGAGAGGCATGGCTTCAATCCACTTTGTGAAATACTCTGTGGCTGTGATAATGAATTTATGTCCATTGGAAGAAGGAGGGTGAATCTTGCCTATGAGATCGAGTCCCCATTGACAAAAGGGCCAAGGAGATGCAAGTGGTTGTAGTTCCTGTGCTGGTGCATGTATGAGGTCTCCATGAATTTGACACTGCTTACACTTCTTGACAAACTGATATGCATCTTTTTCCATAGTAGGCCAGTAGTATCCAGTCCTGATGAGTTTCTTGGCCAAGGTAGGACCACTAGTATGCGGACCACATATCCCTTCGTGCACTTCTCGTAATGCAATCTGAGCTTCGTCACTCTCTAAACATCTAAGGAGGGTTCCATCTAGACCTCGTCGGTATAGGATATTAGCTAAAATGACGTATCGAGAGGATTGGCGAATGAAAGTGCGGCGTTGGTTGTTCGATAGATCGGGAGGTAAGATATTATCGCGAAGGTATGTGAATATGGAACCATATAACTGGGATTCAGGACCAACAACACATATCATTTCTGTAGGAGTGATCTCATATGAAGGAATCAGCAGGTTGTCTACCAGGAACTCATAGCAAGTCTCATTTTGCGGTATATCAATGAGCGAAGCAATTGTAGCCATGGCATCAGCAGCGCGATTCTGTTCTCTTGGTATCTGCTCAAACTCAATCTTTGCAAAGTGCTGTTTCAGATCATCTACCAGTTGTTTGTAAGGCATTAGCTTTTCGTCTTTTGTTTGATAATCATCAGTTAATTGACGGATGACAAGTTGAGAATCCCCAAAAACACGAAGCTCTTGGATCTTCCACTGAACTGCAATTCTTAGCCCAGTTGTTAATGCCTCGTATTCCGCTATATTGTTAGTGCAAGGAAATGATAAGCGGTATGACTTTGGTATAGAATCACCTTGGGGAGTTATAAAGAGTATACCTGCTCCTGCCCCGTGCTGTGTGTATGAGCCGTCAAAATATAATTGCCATGGCTTTGCAGGTGATATCGTTAGAATGGACTCATCTGGAAATTCTGACTGTAGAGGAACATCATCTATCATGGGAGCATCTACCAATTGATCTGCGATGGCTTGTCCTTTTATATCTTTTCTGTCCACGTATTCAATGTCGAATTCACTCAAAATCATTACCCACTTAGCCAGCTGCCCAGTAAGTGTAGCTTTGTTGAGAAGATATTTTAGTGGATCAATTCGGGCAATCAACTTAGTCTTGTGAGTGAGCATATAATGTCGTAATTTCTGTGAAGCAAAGACCACAGCGAGACATGCACGCTCAATTGGTGTGTAGTTCAGCTCATATCCCACCAATGTGCGACTGATATAGTAGACTGCTTTTTCCTTGCCGTCAGGTATTTGTTGTGCTAGGAGTGCCCCCAGTGCTGTTGGAGTAGCTGATATGTAAAGTAGCAATGGTTGATCTGGAATTGGTGGCATCAAAACTGGCGGGTTCAAAAGATAGTCTTTGAGCGCTTGAAAAGCCTGTTGACAGTTCTCATCCCATTTGAACTTGATGTTTTTGTGTAGTAGATGCTGGAAAGGATTACACTTATCTGCAAGTTGTGCTATGAATCTTCGTATGGACTGGAGTCTCCCTTGTAAAGACCGAAGTTGACTGATATTCTTGGGTGGCGGCATGTCCAAGATAGCCTTGACCTTTGCTGGATCAGCTTCTATTCCTCTTTTAGACACAATGAATCCTAGGAGCTTCCCAGAGGTTACTCCGAAGACACATTTCTTTGGGTTTAATCTTACCTTGTATTTTTCCAACCGATCAAAAGCAACTGAAAGTATGTCCAAGTGTGTATTTCTGTCTATTGATTTAACCAAAAGATCGTCAACATAATCTTTCACGGTTATGTGCATGAGATCATGGAAGATAGTAGTCATAGCTCGTTGATACGTGGCACATGCATTTTTCAGCCCAAAGGGCATGACATTCCAGCAAAAGGTTCCCCATGGACAAGTAAATGATGTTTTATGTTGATCTTCGGGTGCTATCCTGATTTGATTATATCCAGAAAATCCGTCCATTAAAGATAACATCTCATGGCCTGCTGTGAGATCAACAATCAAGTCAATGTTTGGTAATGGGAAATCGTCCTTTGGACAAGCCTTGTTGATATCTCTGAAGTCTGTACATATTCGGATGCTGCGATCTGGTTTGCTAACAGGTACTAAGTTGGAAATCCATTCAGGATAATCAATTGGGCGTATGAATTCGACATCCAGTAATTTCTCTAGCTCTGCCTTGACTAATAATGCCACTTGTGGGTGCATTTTCCTCAATTTTTGTTTTACTGGTTTTGCCCCCGGTTTGACTGTTAAATGATGCATTACTAAATCGGGGTCTAGTCCAGGCATATCAGCATAAGACCATGCGAAGTTGACTTGTCGTTCCTTAAAGAAGCTTATGAATCTTGCTTTCTCGGCCTCTGTCAATGATTGAGCCAAAAATATGTTATGTGGAATCTCTGTTGTACCAATGTTTGTCTTTATAGTCTCCTCTACCAACATGGATGATTTTTCCTCGTATGATGCTGGGAGAATGTCAAGCCTTCCATCTTCGGGCACCTCAGAGAGGTTTTCACCCTTGGATACGTCCTTTCTTTTTACTTTTTCGGAGTCAGACAACGCCACAATGTGGTTTTTGCCATAAGACCCTTGTTTTGTTTTTATTTTCACATTTTTGCGACTAGAAGGCCCGACACCCTCACCAAAGTATGCCATGTTATTAAGCTCTATGGCGTATCTTGCTTTATGGTCTCCAAGAGGAAGATCATCGCAAATGCCAAGATAATCGACAATAGCTTCGTCATTTTGAAATGTATCAAACTATGCTGGTCCGTCCTGATCCCAGTCAATGAGTTGGGGGTGGACAAGGGGAAGGTCTTTAGTGTTTTCAGAGTTCGCAAGGCTAATAGTGAAGATGTGGTTATATTCAGGTATGTCAAGATAGTCATCGAGGTCATCAATGGCACTCTCCTCATCAGTTTCGATCGTGAGTGAGTCCAAATTATCATCACTAGTAGCACCTTCAGGGACAGGTGTCCTCATCCTATGTGATCTTGACCTAGGGCCTTGAAACGACGACTGTGCGGGATCCTTATGGGTTGGTTCTTGGCCAACTCTGAATTTTTTGTAAAATTCCTCCTCCTCTGTGGGTTCATCTGGCTCTCTGAATGTCTCTTTGAGCTCATAGTCACTAGAGGATTTGTCTGAACCCCATTCCCACTCATTGGAATCTGTAGAATAGTCATCCTCTTGTTGAACTTCAGCGACTTTGACTCGCCATACCTGTTTTGTTCCTTTATTGTGTAGTCTGGGATTTAGAAAACCAAGCCCTTTTGAGCGTTCCCTTCTTGTAGTTAGCTCAGGTTGCAAGGGTTCCATGACACCTTCTTTGCGTAGTCCGAGAGGGCTTTTTCCATCATACCCGAATTTTTGTAGCATTTTGAAGCCCTTGCCATAGTTCTCATAGGGTATTATGATTTGATCTTGTGTATCCTCCTCAATGTCCTTATATAGCATTTTATATAAATTTTCTTCTTCTAGTTCACCCCATTTTTGAAAGACGGTAGGATCCCATTTGAGTATCATGATGGAGATTTGCTTGTTAGGATGTGGTCTCCCATATTCCTTTGGGGAGTTCATGACTTGTCGTAAGAACATTGTTTGATTCAAAGTGTATTCTCCCATGCCTTTATCTTGAAACTTGGCCCTAAGTTCACCTTGCTTGGATGTCGAGGGCTTTAATGACTCAGGATCAATATATGCTGAAGAAGGAGTAGCCTCGTGATTGCTGGGAATGATAGTCTCAGTATGTGATCTCAAGTTATTGCAATATATGAATGGATTTGGATCACCATTGACCGTTACCTCGACTCCATTATGAGGAAACTTAATGCACTGATGGTATGTTGATGGGACTGCCCTCATTTCATGAATCCACGGATGTCCTAGCAATATGTTATACGTGAGATCTAGATCTAGGACCTGACAAACCACATCCTTTGTGACTGGTCCTATTCTTAGTGGTAATATGACCGTGCCCTTGGACGAACGCTCTTCATCATCATAAGCCTTAATAGTGATTTGGTTTGTAGAATTTACAGCTTTGTCAGAATATCCCAATTGTCTGATGGTGCTCAATGTACAAATATTAAGACCTGCTCCTCCATCTATCAGGACTCGTTTTATTCGGTGTTTATGTATGAAGGCTTCAATATGTAGAGGTGCATTATGAGGCTGACTTATGGAGGCGTCATCGGCTTCTGTGAATGTGAGGGAGTGTGGAACGGATAAGTATCCCACCATGGCTTGAAACTGGTCCACGTTCAGATCAGTAGGGACGGCAGTATCTCTCAAGATTTTATCAAGGATAGCTTTATGTGCAAGAGATATACGTAAGAGATCAAGAATAGATATGAGCGCAGGTGTCTTCCCTAGTTGTTCTACAAGGTCGTACTCAGGCTTGGTTGATGAAAGATTGGTATTCTTAGTAGAGGCACCTGGCAATGTGATCCTACCTCGACGGGTTGTAACATGACATTCAGAGGTAGATGCGGACGAAGATCCCACACCTTTTAGGACAATTTTGGGTCTTTGAGAAGGATTCTCAGGATTTTTGTTTTTGATAGTAATGGTAGAAATATGATTGTCCATTGAGATGTGATTGATGGTAGAATCATAATTGTAAGGTGCTCTAGTGTAATTGGCTTGATCATCTGTGACTTTGCCTTTTCCCTTGTCATGTTTTGGGAATGGTTCCTTAAACACCTCATGTTCTTGGTTAGATGAATGTCCCTCAATCTCAATATCTCCTCTGTCAATGAGATCTTGTACAATGTTTTTCAATCGATGGCAATTACTTGTCTTATGACCCTTGCTTTTATGAAATTCGCAAAACTCATCATCATTCCACCAATTCGGTTTGACCTTTGGTTCATATGGAGGAAAGTCTGGGACTGTGATCACTTTGTTTGCTACAAGCTTTTTGAATACTGATTCAAGTGGTTCTCCCAATGGAGTGTACTTCCTTCATGGTTTGGAAGCTGTTTGATTGTTCACTTGATTGTTGGTAGAATGTGATCCAGAAAAGATGAACTTTGGTCTCACTGTGTTGGCATCAACAACACTATCATTAACTATGTTCTTGTTCTTGTTCCAAAATTTTGGTTTGTCCTTTCCTTTGAAGTCTTCTTTGTTTTCTTTGAATAGCTTGATAACTCCTTGTTCAATTAAGACTTTTTCTGTTGCTAGGCCCTTTTCAATGACATCCTTGAATGTAGACAAACAAGCTTTTCTGAGATCATAGCCAATAGCTTTATTAACGTTTTGTGTGAACATCTCCACCATCTGTTTTTGCGGGATTTCACAAGAGCATCTGCTAGCTAGGTTTCTCCATCTCTATAAAAATGTTGCGAAAGATTCTCCTTCTTTTTGTTTCGTATTGCACAAGGTAGTAACTGAGACATCTATTTCAATGTTGTAAGAGAAATGCTGAATGAATGCTTCTGCCAAGTCGCCCCATGACTTAATACCGGGAGGTAATTGAGAAAACCATTCCATAGCCTGATCTCCTAAGCTCTGTGGGAACAACCTCATTAAGTATGTTTCTTCTGCCGCTATCTCAATGCAAGCTGTGAAGAATTGTCTTATGTGTGCCTTGGGGTCTCCTCTCCCTCTATATTTGTCGAATTTTGGTGTCACAAAATGTGGAGGAAATGGCGGCATTGGAATGCTCTTATCGAAGGGATAAGGGCATATATCTCTCATAGTGTATGTAGGTTTTGATGTATTCATGTCCTCCACTTTCTTTTGTAGATCTCTAATTTGTTGCTCCAAATTATTCTTGGGAGGAGATTGATTTCTTGTTGCATACCCCATGTTTGAAACACCCATTTGAGGAGGGATTTGTTGCATATATGGATGATACTGATCGTAGACATGTCCATATGGAGGTCTGTATTGTTGCGACATATATGGAGCACTTGGCATAACTTCTTGTTGAGGGACCCCATATCTGTTTTGTGTGTATAAACCATATTCAATAGGCCTTTCATTTTCCATTGTGTTGCCCCCAATTTTGACATGGGGTCTCCTTGTGTCAAAATTTTGAGGATGTCCTTGAGTATCCATTTGTCTTAATTGACCCATATCTTGAGCATGTGTTTGAGCATAAGGCCTCCATGATGGTCTTTGAGTGTAAGTATCATATGCTTGAGCTTGTGTATGTGGGATTGCTGGTTTTTGAAGCAAAACTGATGGTGACTCCGACATCATATTATTCGGTCCTCTATTTCCTCCACTATTTGGTCTCCTTTGATCCATGTTAGGTTGAGTTTGTTGTGAGGGTCGACTTTCCATAAGTTGAGATAAGTCAAAATCATGCGGTATTTTAGCTCCACTTTGTGCCATCATGTTTAAAAAGTATTGACGATCTCTCCTCATTATCTCTTCAACCAATCTATTGAATTGAGGATCCATTATAGATTCTTGTATGTCTGCTGATAGTATTGAAGAATTGTCCACGGTGTCATTGTGTGTAGCATTGTGTATAGTATTTGCGTTTTCCACATTTGGATTGTGTCTATAAACATTCATGTCTGGTAATGTAGTGTGCTCAGGATTGTAGAATAGATCACTGTCATACTCATAAGAACTCATGTTTACGGATCCTTGAGCTTCTTTAGCTATTCTCCTAGATTTTTGAAGGCGGGTTTCAACCATGAACTAGGTGTTAGACCAATATGTGAGAAACTAGACGAAAATGACAAGAGTATGGAAGACCAAGAGTTGTATGGAGTGTAAATGAATCTTGAGGTGTACTTGCAATGTCCAAAGTGTAAGACCAAGTATGTAAGTAGTAGAGTAGGTGTGACTTCCAAAGAGAGGATAGTTTCTCTTGATGAGGTAAGCTGACCTTGACTCTAAGTAAGACCAAATGAGACCCAAAGGTAAGAAACCTTGATGAGGGACCACTTAGCAAAGTGTAGTTGTATGTAATGTGTTGACAAAGTATGATGAGGACAAGCAAGTGACCTTTTGACTCAAGTTTAGACAAGTGTGAATGTAAAATGAGGTATGAAGCAATGATGGACTGTGTGAAACCTTAGAACAGGCTGAATGCTAGATTAAACCTGAAGAGACAACCTAAGAAGCTCAAGTATGTCGAAACTGATTTTCTTTGTTTGCTTGACTGTTAAAGTTTTCAAATCCTGACACAGACGCCTCTGTATACTTCACAGACGCGGTTTTAAGACACAGACGCTACTCTGTTTGACTCAGACGCTGACAAAAACATAGATGCTATTCTATACTTCACAGACGCGCTTATCCGACACAGACGCGGTTTGAACAGACACAGACGCGTTTCTGTAACCTTAGTGCAATTTTTCCTATTTGTGAAGTTGTTTTGTTGTGACCAAATCTGATTTTTCGACTGTTTTTCGTGACAAGAGTGCCAAAATGTGTATGGTGAAAATGGATAACAATAAACAACAATATTGAAAGGCTAAAATGAATCCAACCACTAAACCCTAGCCTAACAATGAACAAAGATCCACCATAACATATGAAGATAACCTAAGACAATGCAAAATAACTCAAAATCACAAAGATTATACCATCACATGTCCAATAGGGTTTTGATCTCCATTCTTCCTATCTCTATTGATCTTGTTTGATATGCTTGCTCTCAGATTTTTGTATGCACAAGAGGACACAGTGTTGATGACTCAATGTTTGCAAACTGTTTAGACTCCAAAAGTGTGTTGTTTGATGTAAAAAGTTTTTGCATACACTTGAAGACACAAAAGACACAATGTTTTGCTGTTTTGTCTTGAATGTTTGAGTGTTTAGCATAAGACAAGCACAAATCTTAGGGCTGGCCAAGACAATAGTTGTTGATCCCACATAGGGTTTTACCCCCGAGGCTACGCTATTCAGAGCGGATACTTAGATGCTTGACCTCACTGGCTCCACCCTCGGCACTCACTTCTCGGGTCAGCCAAGCATCAGTCCCCATGAAAACTCCCCATGGTGAACTTTGTATCTCTACTAAGAACCGTATGTGTGTGGGCCGCTACCAGAGGTCCGACCTCTTGCCTCAACAACTAGAAGGATTTGGGCATCTAAAACAAAGAGGTGCTAGTAAGGGCATCCGCTCGTGTGGCCATACATGCGGCACTTTCAGCTCTGTAAATACAGAAGGCTCCCAGCCGGTAGGGGTTACGCCCTACAAATGATCAAATAAATTTGATCAAACGGGTTTATGGGGAGACATAGTGTCGATATGAACTAATCAGCACATGTTATCCATAGTTTTCACCATGAATACATTTGATTATAGTGGTTTGGATGAGGTGGGTTTTCCTCGCTACCACTTGGGTCGTTCTCTTCTCACTAGTAGTCCTAATGACCACACGGGAAGACATGCCCTCTAAAGATTAAACAAAAAGAGCCTATTGCTCAAGACACAAAAGACAATGATTCAATTTTAGTGCACGAATGGAAGTGTTTGCTAAGCTATGAAACAAGGCACATAATAAAAATTACAAAACCCTAGCTAAGGCCCTGCAACAAAATTGTTAGTAGTTTGGGTTGTTTCAAATGATAACCCCTTCCTGCAAGCACACAAGTTAGGTAAATTTTAGAAAACCCAAAAAGACTTTGTGAAAAGGGGCCTTCAACAAAAACGTATTTGCCTCCAAAGCAAGCTGCACAAAACTAAGTTAGCTAGACCTGCAAGGGTTAGCCGAAAATAAACCAGATCTGAAACCCTAGGTACAAAATCCGAAAATCCGAATCGAAGAAACTTGAAAAATTTACAAAACAAAATGCACAGACGCCTTTATACCAAACACAGACGCGACTGCGAGACACAGACGCTGTTCTGTGATTCACAGACGCGATCAGAGGTCACAGACGCCTCTCCAGAACGTAGACGCGATAAGATCAGTCACAGACGCGGTTAAAATTCTTAGACGCGATTCCAGAAACCTGCAAAAAATAAAAATTGACAGAAACACAGACGCGATTCCCGATATCGCAGACGCTTCTGAAACACAAAAACGCGATCCGAACACTCGCAGACGCGGAAAAAACCTAAAATGTCATCGAAATTGTCCGATCTGCAACTTCAAAAATGCAAAATCTGCAACAAAAATGTTAAATGCAAAGGGACAAGGGTCCCACCAGGCGTGCCAAAATGTGTATGGTGAAAATGGATAACAATAAACAACAATATTGAAAGGCTAAAATGAATCCAACCACTAAACCCTAGCCTAACAATGAACAAAGATCCACCATAACATATGAAGATAACCTAAGACAATGCAAAATAACTCAAAATCACAAAGATTATACCATCACATGTCCAATAGGGTTTTGATCTCCATTCTTCCTATCTCCATTGATCTTGTTTGATATGCTTGCTCTCAGATTTTTGTATGCACAAGAGCTCAACAAAGAACGGAATGTGGTTGCAAGTGAAATTGTAGTGTAGCCAAGTTGCATGAAAGATCATTAGGGTTTGACAATGAAGAAAGCATCTCCTTAAATAGAAGACACAATAAGAAATGGAGGGTTAAGATTGAGAGGTGTAAAAAGAGAGGTCGGCTAGGATTAGAGGGTAGGTAAAAGAAATACCAAAATAATGAAAGAGGTAGGTAGTGTATGAATTAAGAGATGAATGACATGTGTCATGTGTAGAAAAAGATAATGAATTAATTAAATAAATAAAGATTTATTTAATTAATAGAAGAAGTAGGACAATTAAATAAATAAAATATTTATTTAATTTAGGAAAGGGATAATTTAAATAAATAAATGTATTTATTTAAATGAGAAATAAGGCTAGAAGAGGATAAATGAATTAATTAAATAAATAAAAATTTATTTAATTAATAGAAGAATTAGGCTTAGATAATTAAATAAATAAAATATTTATTTAATTAGACATGACAATTTTGAGTGTCTACAGTACTAAATGGTTATTCAGGAACAAATTGAATGAAGTCAATGAAGTTGTCAAAAATAAAGCAAGACTGGTTTGCAAATAATATTCTCAGAAGGAAGGAATTGATTATGAGGAGACTTTTTCTCTAGTTGCCAGACTTGAAGCTGTTAGACTATTGCTTGCTTGTGATGCTTATAAAGATTTCAAGGTATATCAGATGGATGTCAAATCTACCTTTTAGAATGGTGATCTAGAGGAAGAAGTCTACATTGAGCAACCTGGTGGACTTTTATTGTCAGATGATGGAGACATGGTATGTAAATTGAGGAAAGCTATTTATGGTTTGAAACAAGCCCCTAGAGCCTGGTATGCTAGATTAGATAAATATTTGTTAAAATTGGGATTTACTAAAGATGTTGCTGATAGTAACCTACATTTCAAGATTGAGAACGATAACATCTTGATTGTTGAAGTATTCATTGATGATATTATCTTTGGAGGTGATGATGACTTGAGCATGAAGTTTGTTAGTGATATGGAGGAAGAATTTGAGATGTTTATGATTTGTGAGATGAAAATTTTCTTATGTTTGTTGATTGCACAGACTAAAAAAGGCATATTCATATCTCAAACAAATTATGTGAAGGAATTGTTGAAGAATTTTGTGTTAGATGATTCCAAACCGATTGGAACTCTTATGGTGACTGGTTGTAAATTGCCTAAGGATGATGAATCTCTAAAAGCTAATCAGAGTTTGTACAGATGTATGGTTGGTGGACTATTATATCTTACTCAAACTAGGTTGAACATTATGCATGCTCTATGTATGGCTTCTAGATATCAAGTTGATCCAAAAGAGAGTCATGTCACTGTTGTTAAGAGGATATTCAAATATCTGAAGGGAACTGTGGATTATGGTATGTGGTATCCAAGTAATGATGAATTCATGCTATGTGCTTACACTGATGTTGATTGGGCTGGTGATGTTGATGACTGAAAGAGCACTACCGGTGGAGCGGAGCATTATTTTTTGGTAAGAAATTGGTTTCATGGGCTTACAAGAAACAAGATTTAGTATCCTTATCTACTGCTAGAGTTGAGTACATTGTTGTTGTCAGTAATTACACTTGGGTAGTTTGGATGAAGAAAATGTTGAAAGATATCAGAGTTATTTATGATGAGCCTACTATTATTTACTATGATAATTCCAGTTCTATTAACACATGTCAAATAATTCGGTGCAACATTCAAAGACTAAGCATGTGTCAATCAAATATCATTACTTGAGAGATCAAGTCAGTGAAGAGAAGGTCAAGTTGGAGTATGTATCTACAAAGGAAAAAAATGTTGATATTTTCACTAAACCTTTGCTTGCAGATATATTTTTCTATTTGAGAGACAAGTTAGGGGTATCCACCCCTCCTGATGAGAACTAGATGCATTGAGTTGCATCAATCCCCTGGATTTCAGAGCTTTATCTTTTTATCGAGATTGATGAATTGATAGTGCTCCTCTACTAGAGTAGTCTATTGACTTGGTTGTGTGTCCCAAGAGGAGAGAGATTCATATTTCTGAAAGAGAGTTTGGTTTTCTGTCTTGAGATATTTGGCATTTGTATCAAAGGGGGAGAGAAATTATGTGAAAAACTGCTTTATCTGTTTGACTTTAGGGGGAGTTTGTTGGAGATATCTTCTTTCTTTGCATTGATTGTTTTTCACATTCATATGTTGCCATCAATGACAAAGAGAGATATTGTTGGATATTGCTGGTCATTGTTGCTACTAAGATATGTTGTTGTAATTAATGTCAACATGTTCATGTCATTTTCTTCGGTGTATTTGGGAAGATCTTATGATCTGGTTTTGCAGTATTGTTTTGTTGATCACTGTTTTGCAGAGTTCGGTATCTCCTCCGGTATATTCCGGTGTGATCAAATATTGTGCTAAGATTTTGGGATATTTTTTAGGATGGTCTTGTGTATCTTCATTTCAAATAGATCATGATTTGGTGCTCTGAAATTTATCTTTCTTCATGATAGTTGTTGATTGGTTGTGTTCTTGAGCTTTTAGACGTTGACCGGTGAAGATTTGAAAAGTGGTGTTGGTGTAACTGTTCCTGATGTTTCTAACATACTTGTTGGCATTTCCTATTCATGTCCTATTTGTTTTGGTGATCAACATTGATCGTTGTGTGAGTTGTTGATGGATTTCATTGACTGGTGTTGATTTTTCATGTTATGCAATTTTCCTGGGAGTGTAGTGTGTTGCAATTGATCTTGGCATGATTTCCGGTGGAGTTGAGCATTTGAGAATTTGAATTAGGTCCATGTTATGTCATGTAAATCATTGTATTGGTCTGGAGGTCAATTTTTGTACGGTGTGATGTAATTTTGTATTTATGAGTTAAGGGTTAGGGTTTAGCCAACCTTGTTATCAAGGCTGACGATTTGTATATATAGGTGAGATATTCATGTAATTTAGGTGTCGATTTTGTGTCTAGATTATCAGAGAGAGGTTTATGTGCAGAAAAGAGATTTATCCTTTGGTTTTGAGATTTAGGAGAGATTGGTGTTGGAAAAAAGACAAATGTGCTTAACTAAAACTATAATCAGGTATTTGGAGATGCTATTCTTTCAGTTCATTTCTTCTAGATTGTAGTCCAAATCTTATTGTAAGTTAGTGACACTTGCCTAAGGTTTGTAGCCTTCTGGGCCATTATATTTGAGCAGTGAGCTCTAGGCAGTGTGCCTAAATGCATGTGCATTCCTCATTGTAATATTTTCACTTGCCTAAGGTTTTTACCTTAATCAGGTTTTCCACATCAAAATCTTGGTGTTGTGTGTTGTGCTTTCAATTTTCTTATCTTTGTTGTTACTGTAGTTTATTAGATCTATTTTGGTGATTAAGTTTGTAGATCTAGTGAATACTGATTCACCTCCCCCCCTCTCAGTCTTCCTTCTTGGTTTTTGCTAACAACCTTGTCAGTCCTTTCTAGCATTTCTTTCTTATCGAGAGATTGTCTACAATATTTTCAAACATTTTCATCCAATCTCTCAAGGGGGCATATCATTCCCATCATGGGGCAACTTTTTATCAGTTTATCTTATCTTCTTTGAGCCAATGCGACAAGCTGCATTGTCTCAAAGACGGGGAAAATGTAGATACCTAAAATCGTCCTGTCTACTTACATAAATATTTTATTTATTTAATTATTTTATCCTAAGTCTTCTATTAATTAATTAAATTATTAATTAATTAATCCTCTTCTAAGACTTTCCTCATTTAAATAAATACTTATTTATTCAAATTATCCTTTTCCTTAATTAAATAAATATTTTATTTATTTAATTGATCCCACTTCCTCTATTAATTGAATAATTATTTATTTATTTAATTAATTCATTAGCCTTTCTACCCATGACACATGTCACTTGTCTCTTAATTCTCTCTTACCTACCCCCTTTATCATTTAACTATTTCCTCTACCTACCCTTTAATCCTAGCCGACCATTTATCTTTACACCTCTTAATCTTATGCCTCCATTTCTTATAGTGTCTTCTATATAAGAGGATACTCTCCTTCATTATTAACCCTAATAACTTCGTCAATCAACCCTTCTTGTGATCAAGCTATCAACCACATTTTCATTCTTTGTTGACCTCTTATGTACACATAAAATTTGAGAGCAAAAATATCAAACAAGATCAATGGAGATAGGAGACAATGGAGATTGAAACCCTACTAGACACGTGAATGGTATATCTTGTTTTGTTATTGTTTATTTTTATGATCTTAGGTATCTCTATTGGTATTGGTGAATGTTTCATTGTAGGACCCATATTATTTGTGTTTGGATATTTATGGTTTTACAATAGTTTATCATGATCTATTTTTACCATATGCATCCATAATAAAATGTTGTTTCTAGTTTGGGGGAAAAATCCTGAACTTAGTAGGGGCAATCTGCTTAGAGCTTAAAACAAAAAACACACAATAGTAGGACAACAAATCGAAAATACAGATCACAAAGAGAGAGTCAAAGTTGAGCATAAATTACAACTTTCAAAAACAATTATCAAATACAACATCATGATCGGTGAAATAAAAACTCAATGGATTATCTATTATGAATAATGATTTGATCACTTTGACAGGAGAATTCGATTTTGTATCTTGATTTTTGTTATCATATCTCCTAAGAAACTCAAGGATGTATTGAACTAGAGAAGTGAGGAAGAAGAATGATATTTTTCTTTGTCTATTGTCTGTAAGGAGATCATTAGTACTATGTAAATTTGTCGCAGGACATAATTGGTAACATATCATCAAGGACATTTCAAATTTGCATAATAAAAGGGTCAACTCTTGTTTGTTTTAAGCAAACAACACTTAGGTCATCTTAGGTCATCTTGGTTCAATTATACCTTGATTCTTGTGTCATCTTGCAATATCAAAATCCATGTAAGTTATACTCGGGTCATCATGGTTCAATATTACCATCGATGTTTTTATTAACTTCCAACTTTTAAAAATCTCAATGATGATAAAAAAAAGGCACAACAAATTGACCGGCAAAATGACAACATTGCATAAATAGGGTTGCATGATAAAGATAGATTTCATTCATATTATATTTAGCATAAGCATTCTAATCATGACTTGCAGGAGGGTGACAAATTGAGAAAAAAAATTTATATCTCTTATTCAAATGTTGGAGTACACTTGACATCGACAAACAAAGATCATCATTCACATCATAACAATATGACATTCATTATCATTGCATCTAATTCATAAGCATTTAAAGTTAGTAGCATTCGTATTTATGCTCCTCCATGTCATTTAGTGGCATATACATTTAGATCATTAATAAATAGCAATACATCATCACATAGGCATAAGCAAATAATATCATAAAGCATTATCATACATTGCATCTATCACATCGACATCTCATCATCACATAAATATAAGCAAATAGTATCATAAAATATTATCACACACATAAATTTTATCATTGCACATACATATAAGACATCTAGAATAAACATTATATGCATAATTAGGAAAAGTAAAGCACACAAATATCTTATACATATAGGAATCAAATGCATCCATACATAAACATAATCATATAATATCATTTACATTAAATTCATCATTATATCCATCATATACATAAGCATCGCATACGCATATCAAGCATAAGCATGGATAAACATCATTATGATACATACATTCCAATGAATTATCATCATATGAACATATCACAATAAAATCATATACGTATATATCGTATTATCATAGAATCATTCAACATAATAGGAATCAAATGCACTCATCCATTATATAAACATGTAAACATATAAGCATATAAGAAGTAGAAATCAAATGCATGCACCCATCATATAAAACATAAAAACCATCACATCATGAATCATCTAAGCACCATATAAATAAATAAAACATCGTTGCATCTCATATAATCTCAAAAAGAATCAGTGTTAGGAGTACAAGGATATCATGACAATATGAGATATGCATCCAAAAATGGTCAGAATCACATCATGTCTGAATAAATAAGAGATACATCAAAATGGTAGAAAATATGTGGCACGTGAGAGCTAGGTTGTTCTCTCCTTGAACGTTGATGGTATCGTTGCACCTGTGCCTGCACCACTGGATGGTCCTACACTTAGGTCCCCACTTGGTGGATCTTTGTGCAATGACCTTGTCACTCCTTTTCTCTCGATCTATGACTATCTCTGTCCTGACCTAGCAACATAAACCTTCGTATAACTAAGCGTGCATTGATCAACATGGATATTGGCATAGTACAACTACCTATATAATACTTCATCTCTTAGGCTACATTTTGAATCTCTCTAAAGGCATCTATTGTGGTGGTCCCCTTGGCCACTCTCTATAACATCTCAACATGGGCCTTTGCATGCCTATATCTATCAATGGTCGTATCTCTCTCTATTGTCACTAAAGAAATTTGGGTCTGTACTTGTGTCAACTACCCCTGTAACCATTGTACCATACTCTATAGAGAAGTTATTTGAGACTGCTACTAGTGAGGGACACCTTGATCTGTAACTATTGTTGACATGTCGACTGCTATACCACTTCCTCCCTAGGGGAATTTGTCTTGTCTATAACTTGTGGAGGAGCTCTCCCAGATCTCCTCCTTTTGACCACTCGAGTCTCCCAATCACTAGGCAACAATTTCTGATCCCTCTGCTACCCCAAACTTCTAGCTCCTCCTCTACCTCCACCATCTCCTCCCCCATCTCTACCCTCATCTCTACCTCTCCTTCATCTAGGTAACCTCTGTGGTGGCCTATCCTCCTCATCATCAAAGGCGAGCACGGGCTCATCTGGATATGATAACCTCAAAAATTGATGTGCTAGAAAATACTGAGAATAATCCCCTATCATATCCTCATCCATGGTACCATGAAGATAATCCAAATCATGTACACAAAGTGAAATATACTATATGCATTCTATCTTAGATGAAATCAGCTACCCCCAATCTGTAACATCTTGTCGTCGGTGCGCATATAGCGCAACCCCATGTGGAAATCCTTGTACCTGGTCATACTATCTCAATACTCGAGTATGAATAAATTGATCAATAACAAATGGGGTTTCTCTAAGAAAATATCTTTAAGTAAACACATAGGGCATCTCAAGCGCATCCTCTAACCATGGCTCACAATCTAGGTATGGCCTACAGATCACTGTGTCTAGATCATCCAAGAATCGCCTCCAATACTCAAGTTTTCTCAGCTTCCCTTGGATAATGAAACCTATATATCCATAAACATAAAGCTTTCCAATTGGTCAATCCCTATTTGCTAAGGGGCATGTAATAGCTAGATTCTCCCATGACCAAATCTGTAGTAGTGTCACCCCCGCTGATAATCTTGTCGAACCAAGGTACACTGATCAATGTAGATCATGATAGAGATGAGAAAGAATACAAGAACCCCATGCATATTGCGTACCATGAATAACCATCCTCTCTAGCACTCAATCCCAGCCAATAGATAGTCCCTTCGACCTATGGTCGAGACATAGAAATCCTCCAACAAAACTAGCCAACACAAAAGGTAATGGATTATGTAAATGTAACATCTCCTGCCATGAGATATTGTAGCCACAGATTTTGTCATAATAAAAAATTAGTTTGAGTGCGTCAGTGCCACCCTACTTAGTCACATCATAAGTTACAATATCTCTAATCACGGGGATGCGCAAAATCCTGTAGACATCCTTTGGCATCACTATCATCTCACTCGTGGGTAAATGGAGGGTATTATGTTCACTATGCCACCTCTCAGCCAAGGCAGTCAATAAACCCCAATTAATTGTATAACGAGGCATCAATCAACGACAATAGTCCACATCTAGCAATAATATCAAGATCCGCTTGCGCGATATGGGGTATCATCTACCATGTCCTCGGATATCACTCCTGAGATTGGAAAACACCTAAATCCTCCTACAATCATATCACATCATTGTATCAGCATTCAATTAATCAATGTATCTATCAAACTAATTATCTCATGTGAGATTTCAATCAATCTTGTCAAGCGCTTATCATTGAATCTCATTCATAATGAGGTCAATAATCATCTATGCTATCAGGCAATTAAAATTGATCCAACACACATAAAAAATGAGGAAACAACATCAACTTTTTCAGACATGCACTAAATTGTCCCATCAAAACACTAGAAAATTATACCTAAGCGCTAAAAAATCACATCTATGTGCTACAATCCAGTCTCAAGCCCTAAATTACCCTATGCACTACAACACCACATCTACGTGTTGAAAAACTTA
The DNA here is from genome assembly GCF_030272615.1 of Cryptomeria japonica. NCBI lineage: Eukaryota > Viridiplantae > Streptophyta > Pinopsida > Cupressales > Cupressaceae > Cryptomeria > Cryptomeria japonica. The sequence goes on from NC_081409.1 coordinate 203,950,694, forward strand.
CCCCGTGTGCTAAATTATCCGATGCACTAGAAGACCACATCTATGCATTGAAAAACTTACCCAAGACACTAAATTACCCGATGAGCTACAAGACCACATCTATGTGATAAAAACCTCACCCAATGTGCTACATTACTAGAAGCGCTAAATAATATACTCGATACAATGGAAAATTTACATAATGTGATAATCTAAAATTGTAAACCTAAACCACTAAAACATCTACCATACGTGCTAAAACATGAATGCTATGCGCTAAAACAATTAAAATCAGCACAAAAATTCAAAAAAAAAGTGCAAAAATTAAACATAAATTACATGACAGGAGGATCTACAGAGAAATCAACTTTCTATAGAGAAATCAACTTGTAATTATTCTACCTAGCATTGACTTGGTCTAGCAATGTCGTTCGAATCTTGTAAGGTACTAATGTATAAAATAAAAAATGCACAACAAAAACTCTAACTTCAAACATACAAAATCAAACTGCCATCTTTCGAAGATGAATGGTTCCCAGATAATTACAAGTCCTATAGATCTAAGATCAAAAAATATGCGTAAGCTAAACTATACAATTATAAAGATAAATATTTCACAGAAATTTGTTGATCCTATAGTATTCAATATGTAATTTGTTAAAACATGTTGAATTTAAACTAGCTACTTTTCAAGACGTGGGGTTTACACATAATTATCAATCCTATAGTTATTAAACCATAGATTAGTGAAACACAAAAAAAATGCATGTAGAAGAAAACATAATATAGCTTAAGAGTTTAAAGATCTAGAATTGAATAATTTTGAGCCATATGCAAGCCCAAAATGGAAGGATTAGCCATTCTTCCGTTCATTTGGACCACCTTGTTGTGTATAGTAATAAACTACTACAAATTTTAGTACTAGTTGATTCCAAAAGAGTTAGCTCAAATGAGAATACCCAAATGTGAAGCAATGATTCTCAGGCCATCCTATCCCAGAGTTCAAACTATGAGTGTACAAGAGTAAGGAAACTCTGGACAAAAGTTACTTTATAGAATTAAGCATTAATTCAATACTTGAGTATGAATGAATCGCTCAATAAAAAATGGGGTCGCTCCAAGCAAATATCTTGAAGTAAACACAGGGCATCTTGAGCGCATCCTTTGGCCAAGAATCACAACCTAGGTATGGCTTGCAAATCATTGTGTCTAGATCATCCAAGACTTTCCTCCAATACTCATTTTTTCGAAGCTTCCATTGGACAATGACACCTGTATATCCATAAACATAAGGCCTCCCGACTCGTCAATCCCTATCCGCTAAGGGGTGTGTAACAACTAAATTCTCCCATGACCAAATCTATAGTAGTGTCACCCCCGTTGATAAGCTATTCGAACCAAGGTACACCACTTGACACAGATCATGATACAAATGAGAAAGAATACAAGAACCCCATGCATAATGTTTAGCATGTATATGTTGGCATGATTGGCATAATTGATGCAAATGAAGAATGTTGACTGAACCGGTAAAGGACTGTTTGTGATGACATTGTGATGAAGAGATTGAGATTGCATGATTGGATGTCTTTGATCAGTTATTTGTGTTTCCATTGATGGTAACTAATGTTCAATTATGTTTATTTTGTCATCTAAGTCTTTTTAGTCTACCAGAAATTGCTTACCTACAAAGAAACAAAAAACTAGGAATTAGGATCTTAATCGGTAAACGAGCAATTTTTTTATTGGATATGGCAATTTGTGATGATTGTAGTGTTGTGGTCTGGAATGTGATTTTGTATCATTGTTGACTAAAACCACACCATGTTTTGACAACCAAAAGTCATGTTTATGATTTTTGATATATTTGCTAGGGTTTAAGAAGGGTTTAAGGACCGGTAAATAATTATCTTAACCGAGAATGATTTTTGGTTTGGTGGTGATCTACATCAAGTTAAAATGTTGGAGGTGATGTGGCACAACCTATGTGGAAATTTGAATTGTTGTTTTGGCACGTTTGAAGATGGAATTTCTTGGGAATTAGTGAAGCGCTTAGAAGACTGTTCTAAGGGTTTGACTTTGTATCAGATCGACTTGCTATGATGACTTATGGTCATTCAATGGTTGATATTTCATTGTAAAATATTGTAATGATCTGTATGACGATCTGATATAATCTATGATGATCTATATTGTAAAATATTGATTAATCTAGGGTTTAGTAATTGACAATGATGTAAAGGTTGTTTATATCGGTATAGTTTATGTCTGTTGTGTCGGTGGTCTTTGAGAAGAGTGTGAAGCCGAACCAGAGTGTGAGAGATCTGCCAGAGAGTGTTGCAAATTTGGAGCATAATTGTATTTCATCAAGCAATTAGTGTAGTGCAAAACCCATTTCATTCATTGTTGTTCCCTAATAGTTGTAGCAGATTAAATCCCTTAACTGGGTAGGTCCAAACATGTCTTACATTGTAAATCCCCTAACAGGGTGAATCAATATCTGAGTTATAAATCCTCTTGCGAGGTTGATCCTAACAAGTCAAAGCTCCTAACAGGGCTGAGGTAAATCCCTTAATCGGGTGACTCCTAACAGGGCATCATTGTAAGATTCAGCTAACCGAGCTTGACTCCTAACAGGGCGCATTCCAAAAGAGTGCAATTTTTTTTGTGGGTACCAATTCCCACCATGGTTTTTCCCTATTTGGGTTTCCACGTGAAAATCATGGTGTTCATATGGTGAATGTTTTTGATGTGTTGATTTCATTTAATTTAAGTTTATGCATATGGATGAACATTTAATGAGTGACATTGTTAAATCAGTTTAGCAAATGATTATTAGCAGATACTGGTACTATTAAATGATTCTATTGTTGGTTATTGTTTGATTTGGTAAAAGTTTTATAAGTCTAAGCTTTTGATTTGGAATTCTTGTTAATATTGATTCACCCCCCTCTCAATATTAACCAAATCCTCTAAGATTAACAGTATAAGCATCCTCTCCAGTAGTCAATCCCATCCAATAGATAGTCCTTTTGACCTATGGTCGGGACATATAAATCCTCCAATAAAACCAACCAACACAGGAGGTAAGGGATTATATAGATCTAACATCTCTTGCCATGAGATGTCATAGCCACAGATCTCTCCATCATCAAAAATACATATGAGTGTGTCAGTATCACCCTGCTCAATCACATCATAAGTCACAATATCTCCAATCATGGGGATGCACAAAATCCTGTAGACATCCTCTGGCATCACTATCATCTCACCAGTGGGTAAATGGAAGGTGTTATGCACTATGCCACCTCTTAGCCAAGGCGGTCAGTAAACCTCGGTTAATCATATACTAGGGCATATCAATCAACGATGATAGTCCTCATCTAACAATAACATCAAGGTCTTCTTGCACAAGATGGGGTATCATCTTCCATGTCTTCGAGTATCGCTCCCAATACTGAAAAACACCTAAATCCTCTTACAATCATATCACATCACTGTATCAGTATTCAGTGAATCAATTTATCTATCAAACTAATAAGCTCATGTTAGATTTCAATCAATCTTGTTAAGCGCTTATCATTGACTCTCATTTATCATGAGGTCAATCATCATCTATCCTATTAGGCAATTGAAACTGATCCAACACACATCAAGCAAGAGGAAACACCATCAACTTTTTTAGGCATGCGCTAAACTATCCTATGAAAACACTAGAAAATTACACCTAAGTGCTAAAAATATCTATGTGCTAAAAAACCACATCTATGCGCTACAATCCAATCTCAATGCGCTAAATTACTTGATGCACTACAAGACCACATATATACATGGAAAAGCTTACCTCGTGCACTAAATTACCCAATGCACTACAAGACCACATCTATGCGTTGAAAAACTTACCCCATGCTCTAAATTACCTGGTGCTCTTCAAGACCACATCTATGCGGTAAAAACCTTACCCAATGTGCTACATTACTCAAAGCACTAAAACATGTACCTAATACATTGGAAAACTTACCTAATGTGCTAATTCATAATCATAAACCTAAAGCACTAAAACATCTACCATATGGGCTAAAACATGAATCCTATGTGCTAAAATGACAAAAATCCGCACAAAATTTTAAAAAGAAGTGCCAAAATTAAACAAAAATTACACAACAGGAGGATCTACGGAGAAATCAACTCGCAATCATTCTACCTAGCATTGACCTGCTCTAGCAATGTTGTCTGAATTTTGTAAGATACTAATTTATAAAATTAAAATGGACAACAAAAACTCCAACTTCAAACATACAAACTTAAACTGCCATCTTTCCAAGATGAATGGTTTCCAGATAATTAAAAGTTCTATAGATCTAAGATCAAAAAATATGCATAAGTTAAACTATACACTTTTCAAGATAAATATTTCACAGAAAGTTGTTGATTCTATAGTTTTCAAGTTGTAATTTGTTAAAACATATTGAATTTAAACTAGCCACTTTTCAAGATGTGGGGGTTACACATAATTATTAGTCCTATAGTTCTTAAACCATAGTTTAGTGAAACACAAAAAAGGAGCATGTAAAAGTAAACACAATTTAGCTTAAGAGTTAAAAGATCTTGAATTGAATAATTTTCAGCCATATGCAAGCAAAAAATGGAAGGATTAGCCATTCTTCTGTTCTTTTGGACCGCCTTGTTGTGTACAGTAATAAACTACTGCAAATTTGAGTACTAACTGATTCTAGAATATCTTGTTTAAGAGTTTCCAACTGCCTCTTGAAACTGAAACAACCGGCTTAGATGAGAATACCCAAATGTGAAGTAGTGATTCTCAGGCCATCCTATCCCAGAGTTCAAACTATGATTGTACAACACTAAGGAAACTTTGGACAAAAGTTACTTTATAGAATTGAGTATTAGTTGAATATGGGGTCTCTCCAAGCACATATCTTGAAGTAAACACATAGGGAATATCGAGTGCATCCTCCAACCATAGCTCACAATCTAGGTATGGCCTTGTAGATAATTGTGTCTATATCATCCAAGAATCGCTTCCAATAATCAAGTTTGACTAGCTTCCACTCGACAGTGACACCTATATATTCATAAACACAAGGCCTCTTGACTAGTTGATCCATGTCTGCTAAGGGACATGTAGCAGCTAGATGATCCCATGACCAAATTTGTAGTAGTGTCACCCCTACTGATAAGATCGTTGAACCAAGGTACACCACTTGATGCAAATCATGATATAGATAGGAAAGCATACAAAACTCCATGCATACCATATACCATGTATAACCATCCTCTTCAACACTCGATCCCAGCTAATAGATAGTCCCTTTGACCTATGGTCGGGACATAGAAATCCTCCAACAAAACCAGCCAACACAGAAGGTAATGGATCATATAAATCTAACATCTCCTGCCATGAGATTTTGTAGCTGTAGATCTTGCCATCATAAAAAATTCGTTTGATTGTGTCAGTGCCACCCTACTCAATCACATCATAAGTCACAATATCTCCAATCATAAGGATGCGCAAAATCTTGTAGACAACCTCTGGCATCACTGTCATCTTGCCAGTGGGTAAATGAAAGGTGTTATGCTCACTATACCACCTCTCAACCAATTTGATCAATATACCCCAGTTAATCATATACAAGGGCATATCAATCAATGATGATAGTCTGCATCTAGGAATAATATCAAGATTCACTTGCACGAGATGCGGTATCATTTGTCATGTCTTTGAGTATCACTCCTGAGACTACAAAACACCTAAATCCTCCTACAATCATATCACGTCATTGTATCAACATTCGGTTAATCAATTTATCTATCAAACTGATCAGCTCATGTGAGATTTTAATCAATCTCGTCGAGTGCTTATCATTGACTCTCATTCATCATGAGGTCAATCATCTACTATCCTATTAGGTAATTGAAACTGATCCAACAAACATCAAAAAGGAGGAAACAACATCAAATTTTTTAGGCATGCGTTAAATTGTCCCATCAAAATGCTAGAAAATTACACCTAAGTGCTAAAAACATCTATTTGCTAAAAAACCACATATATGTGCTACAATCTAGTCTTAACGCGCTAAATTACCTGATGTGCTACAAGACCACATCTATCTATTGAAAAACTTACCCCTTGTGCTAAATTACCCAATGCGCTACAAGGCCACATCTATGCACTGAAAAACTTATCCCATGCACTAAATTACTTGGTGCACTACAAGACCACATCTATGCGCTAAAAACCTCACCCAGTGCCCTATATTACCCGTGTGAAGTGCTAAAACATCTACCCAATACGCTAGAAAAATTACCTAATGCGCTGACCTAGAACCCTAAACCTAAAGTGCTAAAACATCTACCATACGCACTAAAACATGAATCCTATGCACTAAAACGAAAAAAAATTGCACAAAAATTCAAAAAAAAAGTTTCATAATTAAACAAAAACTACACAATAGGAAGATCTTGGGGCACAGACCGGAGGGCCATATGTTAAGGGTCGCTGGAATCTTCGTACTTGCTTGAATCGATGCTCATGGTATGGGATCACCATTTTGGCCTCAGAGCTCAAATTTTCAAATCACTATGTACAAATGATATGAAATCGTAAATGTATGCCAAGAAGTGTGGCACCTATAAGAGAGACACAAACCACTCAAACACTCCAATGAAACATTATGTTAGAGGATTCAAATGAGCAAAACACATTAATCAACCAAAAACTCTAAAAGCGTCTCATTGTTCTCTATCTCCAAGGACCCTTCAAATCAAGGTGGCTCCCAGCTTGGAAGAGCACTTGATCTCTAGGATTACTACCTAAAAAATGAGCGATATGTGGTCAAAGACCTAAATGCTTATGGAACTAAGATCTTAGTGATGCTATTAATATGAATCTATGATATGATATGGTGAAAGATAACAAGATTAACATGATATTAAGCTAGCATGAATATTATATGGAAATGATATTGATCTAGAGTAGAAATGGAACTAACATGATAAGCTAAAGTATGATAAAGATCTATGTTATGATACTAAAATAATCTAAAATGCCTATTCTAACAAAGAGAGTTCAAAATGCTTAGTGCCATGTGACTATAGTGTAGATGCATGAAAACTTGGATCTTTTTAATGGAGGAAATGGGCTCTATTTATAGAAAAAATGATCAAATGGATGGTCAAGATTGAGTTGGCTTGAGAAGGGTTAGGATAGAAAGTTATCAATCCATGTGGGGTTTTCAATCCAATCTTAGCTTGACAAGTGTCACCATGAGGAGGCTTGAGAGGATGTTAAGTAAGCATTAGATTCTTATTAAGCTTTGAGGGTTAACCTTAAGAGGATGAGCCATTGGATAAAGCTATTATCCAAGGATGAAGGCTATTATCCAAGAGTTAAAATCTTGTGCAAGGTTGGAGGATGGTCAAAGGGACAACCATCATGGGCTAGGGTGATATCTTGTAAGAGGCATTAAATGGTTTAGAAGACTTTAGAGGCTAATTTGTAAGAGCCTTACAAATTTAGGGAACTCAACAAGTTAACTTGTTGAAAAGATAAAGTCTTTAGAAGACTTTCTTCCAAATTTGGAGAAGTGACTTCCCCAAATTTAGGGATGTGACATGATAGGAGGATCAAGCTAGTTAAGTGGGATTTGAGGACTTCTAGAAGAATGCTTAGGAGGTTAATGGAAAATGTAGGAGAATGCAAGTGGGAGAAAAGGGGAATTTTTAATTAAAATAAAAAAGATTTATTTCAACCAAAATGGATGCAACTTGCATTTGTAAGAAAATGCAAGTGGGGAGGATTTTATAAATATATATTGATTTATTTATTTACAAAAAGAATTTTAATTAAATGTAAATTTAATTAAAATGTTAGAAGGGTATTTAATTAAATAAATAGAATTTATTCAATTAATGGAAGAAAGGGGATTTAATCAAATGTTGTATTTAATTAATGGTTGGTCTAGAAGAAAAGGAATATATTAAATAAACCTTAGTTTATTAATGGATGGATAAATGATAATTAAATAAATAAAATATATTTAATTAAGTGTGCAAGTCTTAGACTCTACATTTTTCCCCTCTTTGAAGTGACGGGTGACCACATGTTGATTCAAAGAAAAATCGCTTGATATGTCACCAATTTTTTTCAATTTTGATGTTGTTGCCAAATTTTTTGATATGATGCCCCAAATATGAAAACTGATACTAATATGAATTTGATATGATGTTGTCGCTAATATTTTTGATATGATGCTCTAGATATGAATATTGTTACTGATATGATGTTGTCACCAATATTTTTGATATGATGCCCCATATATGAATATTGATACTGATATGATGTCGATATGATGATGTCACCAATATTTTCGATATGATGCCTCATATATGAATACTGATACTGATACTAATATGAAGTTGATATGATGATGATGTGAGTATGCCCCCTCAGGAGATGGTTTGTGCATTAAAGGCATGAATGATCTCTCAAAAAAAGAAGAATGTTATATAAAATATAGAAGAGTGGATAGTTGATGACATGCGTGGGTTTGATTGGATTGATAAGAGTGATCAAATTTATTGGATTGATTGGAACGAGATCAAGTCTGGTTTTAGGAATGACATCTCCTGTATGACAAAGATGATCAAAATGTCTGGTTTCAGGAATGATATATCGTGTATAAGACATGATCAAAATGTCTGGTTTCTGGAAAGATACATCCTATATAAGACATGATAGATGATAGAACGTCCAATTTCAGGAAAGATACATCCTATATAAGACATGATAGATGATAGAACATCTAATTTCAGGAAAGATACATCCTGTATAAGACATGATAGATGATAGAATGTCTGATTTCAGGAAAGATACATCTTGTATAAGACATGATAGATGATAGTTGGATGAATGATGAAGATATTAAAGTGAAGAATGATTCCATGCTAAATTGATAGATACACATGTGATGGATGCAATGATGAATGTGACTAAATGATGATGATGATGATGATATGCAATGAAATGCAATGATTAAATGATATGAAACTAAATGCATTATTTAAATGATATGCAACTAAATGCACTTAAATGATATGAAAATGCAACTAAATGTTCTTAAATGATATGAAAATGCACCCTCTGAGATAGTCATCTTTTCGATCAAATTTGTAGTGCTTCCTTTTTATCATCATTGAGCCTTTGATATGTTGAACATTTGTACAAGCATCATGGTATAATTGAACCATAATGACCTAAGTATAACTTACATGGAGTTTGATATTGCAAGATGACACAAGTGTCAAGGTATAATTGAACCAGGATGACTTGAGTGTTGCTTGCGTAAAATAGACAAGAGTTAACCTTTGTCCTATACAAATATGAAATGTCCTCAGTGATATGTTACCGAATCAGGTCGTAAGACAAACTTGCACAGTAAAAGGCTTCGCTCACAAATAATAGACAAATAAAATATCACACTCCTTCCATGCTTCTCTAGTTTCAAGACAACTTTGAGTGGCTTAGGAGATATGATATCAAAAATTAAAAAAACAACCATAGGTGAACATGCATTCTATTGTATGTATTTTGTCAGATAAAACATCTTGCAAGTAGATCTTTGTTTTAGTTTGTTTAGTTCCTGATGTTTTTGAAGTCTACCATTGATAATCATGATCTTTGTTTTTGTTCAAAATGTCTCTATTTTGATTGTTATCTTCTTTGTTAAAAACTCTAAAAGGTGAGATGCCCCCAGTTATATTCAAGATTTTCACCCCTAGCTATGTACACTTCTTTCGATATGGATAAACACATTGACTACCAAGCCATGGTGAGATATGATGCGGATAATTGTGAAGGTTTGATGAAAGAATAAGTATCTAGTCAATTACTAGGGGGGGTGAATTTGTAAATAGAAAAACTGATACAAACTTCACCAATCTCAAAATAAATATCTCAAAGTAAACTATCAATACAATACCATTGTCAAGAAATAAACTCATAAGATAAACCAGTTGACTATTACAACAAATTAACAGTAAACAACTTCAAACTCATAAACATCCAAATGCTTTATCATATGTCAACAAACTTCATTTCTCAATGCTTCTAGCTATCATGAATTATCAAAGTAGTTAAGCAGCTAATCAAATCAACCATAAAATCATAACCACAAAAACATTCACCACTTGACACAAATATTTTTGACGTGGAAACCCAAATGGGAAAAACCACGGTGAGATGAGACTCACAAGATAACTATCTGAACTCTTCTGAAGTTCACCCTATTAGGAGCCAATCTGTTAAAGCTTTACAAAAGTCCCATTAAGAACTGATCTTGTTAGGAACCACCCGGTTAAGGGATTGACTACAAATGCCTTGTTAGAAGCAATACCCTATAAGGAGTAACCTCAATAGAGGATTTGAAAATCCAAGCTAATGGATCACCTTGTTAGAGGATTTGAATAGTCACCAAGCTTGTTAGAGCTTACCTAGTTAAGGGATTTCAATTCTAGTGTAATTGTTAGAAAACAATAGGAGTTTGTTGATCTATCTAAATAGCACTACACTTGCTTGATCAAATCATTTTCATGCTCCTATTTGCCTTTACTCAAAATGCGGATACATCATCCAGTTCAACAACCACACACTCAACTAAAACTAAACAACTCATTGACCTTATAAACAAATCAATTAGGTCAGTAATACAACAAAAATCTAATTCTCATAGAGATTACAAACAAGTCGGTTCAAGTATGACCATTGGATTATGTAGCAATCTTTGCACATCAATCAAGAAAGCCTCAACCTCTCCTTCATTACCGCTTCATTGATCTCAGTATCTCATCACACGCTTTGCATTATATGCAATATACTTGCTCATTCCCTAGACAAAAAACCGTTACATCAATGCACCAAAATCACTTGAAATTGTCTTCATACAACAATCATACATGTCATGATCATTATCACTCATCATCAGATCATAAACCAATATAACCAATTCACCAAACTTAATCAGTTAGGGTTTATCAAATCAGCAGGTAGGGTTTACTGGTTACATCAATAGATAGGGTTTTACCGGTTACCGATTCAACTCACAAACTTACATACTGGTTTATAGTTTCCTTCACTTAGCTCATCCTATCGATTACAAAATAATATTACAACAATATCAACAATATCATTACCAGTTAATTTACAACAATGACAACATAAAATATCACTATTACAATCTTCATGTAAATGCCAACAAATTGTTCAGATAATCAAGGACAATGACTACGCTAAGTGTGTCCAATATCGTGTTGTGTTTTTCAAATCTTTGTGATGGCCATTGGCTTAGTTCAAATGGATGTAAAAAGAGATGATATGGCTACATATAGATGGAAGACCCCATATATCACAAATAACACCTATTGCCAGGTTTTCATTACTTGTTTTTATTGTACTTTTTTATTTGTTTTTTTCTTGATTTTTACTTTCTTTTTTTTTTTTTTTGCCTTAACCGTACATTGGATAACTTAGGTATAGAAATTTTTGAGATGTACACTATTGATAGGTTTGTCAAACAGGTCCCCATCTAATGTAGATAACTAATATGCCCCTGATCCGTAAGTAGATATGATGACAAAAGGACCTAGCCAATTTGGTTCAAACTTGCCTTTCTTTTCCCGATATTGCTAATTGCAGGGATTTACTTTAGTACCAAGTCATCGATTTGAATTGATCTTGGATTACCTTGTGATTGTATCTCTGGCACATGCATTTTTGATATTCTTTGAGGTGATCAAAAGCACATTGTTGGTGCTCATCTAGTGGCTCTAACTCTTTTAGTCTATTTACCTGATATTCCTCATCTGGAATGAGTCCCTTTAGTGATACTCTGAGTGATGGAATCTAAACCTCAATAGGTAGAATTGCCTCTGATCGATACACAAGTGAGTATGGTATAGCTCCTGTAGGTGTGCAAATGTTTGTTTTGTAGGCCCATAATGTTGGATTGAGTTGAACATGCCAATCACGACCAACCTCGTTCACTATTTTCTTGAGGATTTTCAGGATGGTTTTGTTTGAGGCCTCTTCTTGGCCATTACCTTGTGGATAGTATGGTATGGAGAAATGATGTTGGATATGGAATCGTTCGCATAGTTCTTTCACATCATGATTCCTAAAAGGTCTTCCATTATCTATGATAATGGAACTAGAAATTCCATACCGACAAATGAGATAATTTGGGATAAAAGAGAATATTTGTTTGCTGGTAACAATAGTCAATGGGATGACCTCTATCCACTTTGTAAAATACTCAGTGGCCGTGATGATAAATTTATGTCCATTTGATGAGGAAGGATGAATCTTGCCCACTAGGTCGAGTCCCCATTGACAAAATGACCATGATGTGGTGAATGGTTGCAACTCTTGTGCTGGTGCATGATTGCCATGAATTTGACATTTTGGACATTTTCTGGCAAACTGATATGATTCCTTTTCCATGGTCGGCCAATAATAGCCCATCCTTAGAAGTTTCTTGGCAAGAGTAGGACCACTCAAATGTGTGCCACAAATAACTTCGTGAAGTTCATGTAAGGCGGTTTCAGATTCGTTACAATCCAGACATTGAAGAAGAGTACCATCAAGACCTCAGTGGTAAAGTGTGTCAGTGGTTAGGGTATAACAAGTTGCTTGGCGAATAAAACTACGTTTTTGGTTTCAGGATAAATCTAGTGGAAAGATTTTGTCTTTTAGGTAAGTGTAGATTTTTCCATAGAGGGGTGAGTCGGAACCGACTATGTGGCATATGACTTGGGATTCAAAATTGTTATAGGTAGGAGAAAATAGTTGTTCTACCAGGAGCTCATAATGATTTTGTTTGTCTAGTATTTGTAGGAGTGAGGCAATGGTTGCCACAGTGTCTGCAACTTTGTTGTCCAACCTTAGAATATGTTCAAATTTTATCTCCACAAAGTACTTTTCAAATTGTCCACCATGTGTTTATAGAGCATCAGCTTGTCATCCTTTGTTTGATAATAATCATTAACCTAATTAATGACCAATTGTGAGTCTCCAGAGACTTTCAACTCTATGATATTCCACTGAACAACCATTTTGATGCCTGTGACTAGAGCTTTGTACTCAATAATGTTATTTGTGCAAGGAAACATTAATCTATAAGATTTAGGAACAATGTGTCCTTATGGTGTGATGAATAGAACATCAACTCATGATCCATGTTGTGTGTATGATCCATCAAAGTATAGGACCCATGGTTTTGTCGATATTGTGAGAATATTTGTATCTAGAAATTCCACATGGATTGGATGACTGTCTTGTAATGGTTCTTTTGCTAGCTGATCTACAATAGCTTGAGCTTTGATAGCCCTTCTATCTGTGTAGTGAATGCCAAATTCACTTAGAATCATGATCCATTTAGCTAACCTCCCTGTGAGAGTGGGTTTGTTGAGTATATATTTTAATGGGTCAATATTTGCTACCAACTTGATTAAGTGAGCTAGCATATAGTGGCAAAATTTTTGAGAAGTGAACACCACAGTTAAATAGGCCTTTTCAATGAATGTGTAGTTGATCTCGTAGCCATTCAATGTCTTGTTGATGTAGTATATTGCTCTTTCCTTGCCCGCCGAATCTTCTTGTGCTAATAATGCTCCTAGTGATACCTTTGTAACTGATATGTAAAGAATGAGAGGTTCATCTGCTATTGGTGGTACCAAGATAGGTATATTCATTAGATATTTCTTGAGTTGGTGGAATGATTCTACACATCCATTTTCCCATTTGAAAGGGACATTCTTGTGGAGTAAATGAGTGAACATAAGGCACTTGTCGGCTAGTTGAGAAATGAATCTTCTTATGGATTGTATCCATCCTTGTAGAGATCTTAATTGACTAATATTTTTAGGAGGTGGCATCTCCATGATTGCTTGTACCTTTGCGAGGTCTACCTCAATTCCTTTTTATGAGACTATGTATCCCAAGCGTTTGCCGGATGTTACACCAAAGACACTTTTTAGGATTTAGTCGTACATTGAATTTTTCTAGGCTCTGAAAGATTTTGTCTAGAATGTCCAGGTGTCGTTCTCTTGTAAATTATTTGGCCAATAGGTCATCTACATATTCCTCAATGAATTTGTGCATCATGTCATGAAATATTGTGATCATTTCTCATTGATAAGTCGCTCCTGCATTCTTCAAGTCAAAAGGCATGACATTCCAATAATAAGTAACCCGGGGACATGTAAATGTTGTTTTATCTTGGTCTTCTGGTGCTATCTTTATTTTATTATAGCCCGAGAAACCATCCATGAGTGATAACATAGCATGTCCTGCTATTATATCTATAATTGTGTCGATGCTGGGTAAAGGAAAGTCATCCTTCAAACAAACCTTGTTGAGATCCTTGAAGTCTATACAAATTTTGATGCTTTTATCTAGTTTAGATATAGGTAAAATATTAGAGATCCATTCCGCATAATCTATAGGTTGGATGAATCCTACATCAAGTGACTTCTTCAGTTTTTCTCTAACCAATATGGCGACATGTAGGTTCATTTTCCTCAGTTTCTGCTTGACGGGCTTAGCTCCTATAGATAAGTGGTGCATGATCAAGTTTAGATCTACCCTTGACATATCTGCATAAGACCAAGCAAAATTGATTTGCTTTTCCTTGAAGAATTTGGTGAAATCCGACCTTTCTTGTTCTGTTAATGACTTCGCCAAATGTATGGTTCTTGTTACTGCTTCAGTGCCAATGTTGATTGATTGAGTTGGTTCAATTAAAATTGGTGATCTCTCCTGATAATATTAAGGAAGAGTGTCAAGTATCTCATCCTCAGGTGCCTCAAAGACATTTTCACCATTGGGTATGTCCTTTGTTTTTTCTTTTTTAATGATCTAATACTACCATTGAATGGTTTTCACCATTAAATCGATTTTTGATTTTATTCATTTTGCAACTAAGAGACTTGGCACTCTCCTGATTGAGAACTTAATTATGAGATTTGGTGGTGGGATATGTTTTCGGGTATATGGAACAAAGGTATTGGACAATAGTATCATCATCTAGAAAGATAGGGATATTGAGTGGCTCGGTTTGTTCCCAATCAATGAGTTCAAGATATATCAATGGAAAGGGATCATTTGGTGGGTTAAGGTCTATATCAATGAGGGTAATGATGGATATGTTGTCAAAATTGGCATTAGTGAGGCCAAAGTCTATGATGATACCCTCTTTAGAATCTATTTCGCTTGGAACCTGATTGTCCTCACTAGAGTCATCGATATGTTGTGATCCAACTTCAACTGGTCTAGCCCTTGAACCTTGTCTATCATAGGGTATGTGTGTATAGGTATGAATCATATCTATCTCAATATCAAAAGTTTCCTCAAAATAAGAATCCCGTTCTCATTCTTGTGAGTCTATTTCAGAACTGGCTTGTAGCTTATGGATTTGCTCATAGAGATTTTGAGTAGCTTCTTCCTTCTTGATAGCAAATTCTTCATTTTCGCATTCATATTCCTCTTCCTATTGTTTGCGAACTACTTCTTCATCTATTTGTTATTCTATCAATTCCTATTTTCGTGCTGATTTTTTGTTTGGTTGATGATGTTGTTGTTGATCCTATGGGTGATTGTGTATTCCATAGCCTAGGCCTGATTTGTCCTTGGCTTGTTGTGAATGAGGCTAAATCGGTTACGTGATACCTTCTTGGTGCTTTCCAATAGGACCCTTTCCATGGTATCCCACTTGTTGCATGATCCTAAATCCCTTTCCATATTGTTCTGTCGAGATTGTGTTATCAATAGTTGTTGCTTGTATGTCTTTATCATCTTTGTATAACCAATTCAGGACATCCTTGTCCTTTATTTCATTTGCTAGTGTTCCTACTTGAATGAACATACCATCAAACATTTTGAGAGGTTGTGAATTTTTTTGTATTGAATTTGATGGTTTTCCATGAGATCTCGATGAAATTGGCAATTGTGATAGACATAGGGATTCAAAAGAGTATTCTCCCATGCCTTTGTTTTTCAACTTCATATTTTTCTCAAAATCTAGAGAGAGTTTTGAGCTGATCCTTACTATTTAATGATCTGGAAAAAAGGGCTTCTTTGTTATGTGGTGCTAAAACATTTTGAGCTTCTTTTAGATTGTTGCAATATTGAAAGGGATTTGTGTCTGCTGATGAGTATGTGCACCAAGTTGTTGTACCAAAAGAGGGTCTTAAGATGCCACTTTTTTCAGAAATCAGTAAAGTTTTAACTTCAACGACAAATTGAAGATAGTTACACTTCAAATTTGAAGATGCAATAAGAACAAGAGTCAGAGTGCTTCCAGTATAATTTCTAAACTACTAATTTATTTTGAAAATGGTGGAGATTAAAGGCTTCAAAAAGGGGGGCCACAAAAAGTGGTCCTATTTTTTTGCAAAAAAACATAACATAGCGTTTGTTGTGGCCCCCCTAAAATGTTAACTTTTTTTTTGAATTTTTAAAATCACTTTGGTGAGAAATTAGCTAACACCTTGTAGTTTATGCCATATTTTTCAGCTAATTTTTAAATGAGTATATGATTTTTTACTAATTTTTCGAAGTGGACACATCCTAAAAAAATGAAATTTGAGTGTTCTCCCCCCTAAAATGATTGATAACTAATCAAAAATTATTATTTTTTAAAAATTGTGTAGAATGGAGTCTAGTTTATAAAAATATAAGTTTCTTCAAAATCCGATGAACATGTAAAAAACTATACCCAAAATAGTGCATGTTGGTTTTTGACCAAAAATGAACACACTAACAAAAGAAATTATAGATGAAAGCCTTAATGAAATCAAAATGTGAAAAAATTACATGCTTGGATAGCTAAGAGAGAGATTGAGGTTGCTATGGTGCTTTATTTAGTTTCATTGAAACACATGTAAACCTGATGGAGAGCACGACCAAAAATATGTGAAATGTTTTTAATCTTCTGATAAAAACAAGTCTCAGGCCTGAAATGGTCATCCAACCCTTTGGGTTGGATGCCCAAGTACAATCCAACCTAAGGGGTTGGTGGTTTCCAATCCAAACCATTTGGCGAGCGCCAAATATGGGGCTCGCTAAATGCAAAATTTTGAATTTTCACATTTGGCGTGCACAAAATTTGGCTCTCACCAAATATGAAAAGTCATTTTTTGCATTTGGCGAGCACCAAATTTGACGCGCGCTAAATATTCTGCATTATCCAATGTGAAGGGTTTGTGTGTGTGTAGATATATACCACCCTCAAAGGAGAATATATACATGAAATATAACATTTAAGTATAAGTCACCCTCAATATCCACCCTCAATATGTCTTTTTTCCTTCTTATACTTTAAGTTATATTTCATGTATGTATTGGCAGGATGTTTGAGAGTGGTTTCAACTCTATAGGATATATAATGTAGATTCTAGTTTTAAGAGGATCATATAAAATTTCAAACAATCATATTTTAGTAATCAACATGCTCCTATTAGCATTCTTTAGCTATGTATCTCACTCTCTTTATCGTTCCCAAACTCTAGACCTATCTCTATTCCTCTCTTGTTTCTCTCACTTCTCTCTCCCCTCTCTAGGTAAACCCAACTTCTCTACCTTTCATTCCTTCCTTAACCCTATATATATCCTTTACTCCCTCCCTCTCTCTTCTTCTCTCTCATTCTCTTATTATTTCACTCCCCTCCCTCTCCATTCTCTTGGTCACTACCTATCCCTTCTAACTTCTCTCTCCCCATATCTAGGTCTCTTCCTCCCTCCCTATTCAACTCACTATCTCTCCCTCCCTATATTATTACCCACCTCTTTCTCCCCCTCTAGGTATCTCACCTAATTAATTATCCACCCTCTAGTTCTCTACCCCCATCTCCATATTTCTCTCCCTCTCCCTTACCCCTATCCATTTATGAACTCTCTCCCTCTATTCACTCTCTCCAAACCTATCTATCTCATTATTCCTTAGGTCTCTAAATCTTTCCATGTCTACCTCTCCATCAATACCCTCTTAGTA
Source organism: Cryptomeria japonica (assembly GCF_030272615.1). Classification (NCBI taxonomy): domain Eukaryota; kingdom Viridiplantae; phylum Streptophyta; class Pinopsida; order Cupressales; family Cupressaceae; genus Cryptomeria; species Cryptomeria japonica. The sequence goes on from NC_081409.1 coordinate 203,968,738, forward strand.
TATCTTTTCTCTTCTATCTATTCCCTCTCTCCATTGTCTAGGTTGTCACCTCTTCCTCCTACTCTCTCCTCCCTCTCTCAAATTTCTAGGTTTATACCTCATTCCCTCATTCCCTCTCCACCTCTATACTTATCCATTAATGTCTCATTAGGCACCTATCTTTAAGCCCCTCTATCTATCTCTCCTCTATCTCTCCCATCTAGGTGTTTAACCTCTCTCTCATGATCTACATATCTCATCTCTCTATTTATCGCCTCTCTAGTTCTCTCCCTTCCTCTCCACCTCTCTCTCTCCATCACCCCTTACCCATATCCCTTTATGAACTCTCTCCTTCTCTTATCTCTCTCATCACCTCTTTATCTACCAAAAAATATAGACCTATTACTCCCCCTTTATTCTCTCTATTTCTTCTCTCTCCCCTCTCTAGGTCTCTCCTATACTCTCACCCTCTCTCTCTCACCTTCCCTCCTTATCTCCATATCTATCCTTCCCTCCCTCCATCTCTCTTCTCTTCTTATGGTTTCTCTCCACTCTCTCTATGTTCTCTTAATGAATACCTCTCCCTCCTAACCTCTCTTTCCATACCCATTTTTCTCCTTCCCTCCATATTTACATATCTACATATCCCTCTTTGTCTCTTAATCCCCCTGTATCTCCTTCACCTCTATCTTTCCACGCTAGGTCTCTCACCTCTCTCTTCCTAGCTCTAGATCTCTCACCTCTATATCTTTCTCCTCTCTAATTCTTTCCTTTCCACCTCCTTACCCCTCTTTCTCTCTTTGTAAACTTATCTCTCTTATTTAATTCTCTCTCTCCCTCACCTATCTACTCTTCCCTCTCTAGGTCTCTCAGCCACTCCCTACGCACCTCTCCCTTTCTTCGTAGATCTCTCTTTCTCTTTATTCTTCCCTCTCCCCTCTTTTTTCTCTCTCCACTATATAGGATTTAGATAATAGGTTGTAGGATATAAGGTTTATGGTATCGGGTACAAGATTGATGCAACATTGTTTAGGGTAGATAGGGTTGAGGGTAGTGGTCGTATTGATACTCAGGAAACCATCCAACCCATTGAGACACCATATGACCCCTTATGATAGCATATGACCCCTTAGGACACCATATGACCCCTAACAACACCATATGATATCATAAGGGGTCATATGGTGTTGTTAAGGGTCATATGGTGTCCTAAGGGGTTATATGTTGTTGTTAGGGGTCATATGATGTCATATGGTATTCTATGACCCTTTAGGACACCATATGACCCCTAATGACACCATATGGTATCCTAAGGGATCATATGGTGTCCTAAGGGGAAATGTGGTCTTCTATGACCCCTTAGGACACCATATGACCCCTAATGAGACCATATGATGTCTTAAGGGATCATATGGTGTTTTATGACCCCTCAGAACACCATATGACCCCTAAAAACACCATATGGTGACCAAAGGGGTCAAATGGTTTCATAAGGGGTCATATGATGTCCTAAGGGGTCATATGGTGTTCTATGACCCCTTAGGACACCATATGACCCCTAGGGAAAACTTTAAGAACCCCCCCCCCCCCCGGACAAGGTGTAAAAACCTGGCGAACGCTGTATAATTCCTGAGTAAAATTATAATTTTACTGGTGAAATTATGTGGTTTATGGAGAAAAATAATAATCTCCATTGGTGAATTATACGTGATCACTCAAAGTTTGTGAAAAATCCTGGCGAATTTTAATGTTTTTAAAACCCAAAATTTTTTTGTATGGCCGAATTGTAATGTTTTTAAAACTAGAAAAATATTTGCATTGGTGATTTCAACCTGTTTTCTAACCATTAAAAAAATTTGGCAATTTCAACCTATTTTCAAACCATAAAAATAAAATATTGGCGATTTCAAGCTATTTTCAAACCATAAAAAAAAAAATATTGGCGATTTCAAGATATTAACTTTAAGTCATTAAAACACGTGGCACACAGTCGTCAACTCTCTACCTGGAATTGCCCATTAGAAAATCTTGTGACCTAGTGACAAGCCCTTACAACTCTATCTCCAACTCGCAAGCTGAAAATGCTAAGCCTTCGTAACCTCAAGATCTAGCGACTGAGAGAAATTGAACTGCCACTCGCCAATTCTTGACCACAAAATGTTAAGTCCTCATCACCGCAATGACTTGGAGATAGTGGTAAGTTTAACCTTTGTCGCATACTCACCAACATAAAATTGTTTATCTCTTAACCGCTAGCACTTCACTCGCAAGCTCGCGACTTGATGAGGTCTTCAGACATTTAACTTCGTGAGCTGGCGATAACCATTAAACTTAACCACAAACTGTCTAGTCACTAGCTCGTGACCTAAAAATGCTAACTTTAAACAAACATGAGAGCTAGCGACAACTGTATGAAATGAGTTATTCGCTAACTCTCGCGGCTATAATGTATGACATTAGAACAACTCAAGACCTCACGACCAAAGCAAATTCACTAACAATCTACAGCTCGGTAACATAAAACACTAACACCCAAAAAGCTAGAGACCTCGCGATGTAAACCCAAACCAACTTGTCGCCAGCTCGCGACTTGATCACGTCTTCAGAAATTTTACCTCGCGAGCTGGCGATAACCATAAAACTTAACCACAAACTATCTGGTCGCTAGCTCGCAACCTAAATTTTTTAAGGCTTGGATGTTGACTCATTCCTGAGGGACTACTTTGAAGGTTTCTCCTGAGTCGAGGTTGATTAGACAAGCGAGGATGGTGGTTTCAGAGGCATAAAAGGATTGGATAGCTTATGTGTTAGAGATGAGAGATCCGAGATTTCTCTGAGAAATAAGAGCTTAGGTTGCTTTCTGTTAGGGATTCTGAAGCAAAATTTGTCCAATCAAGGAGGAATAAAATCAGAACAAAATCATTCACAATAGATGAGCCTTAGCAGGATGCAGTGGATTTGATAGGCATGACTTCTAGAGTCTACAGTGATGTTGAAAAACACCAAAATGATGATTTTTCACGTGAATGAACATCACCAAATGAAGTGTGAAAATGTTATAAATACAATGGAGTGGTGACTTAATTGGTAGAAAAAAAAAGAAACCTTTTTCATTTTCTGAGAGTGGTTTTTTCCTCAGAAAGGAAGATGATGTTTGAGCAGGATCATGCATGGAGTTGTTGTGTGCTCTTTGATACCGGATGGACATTTTTTTGTTTTCTTCAGTGTGAGTTTGTTTATTATCAGAGGGGTTGTGAAAGTGAGAAGGATTTCCAGAAGATGTGTGAAAGCCTTTTCTTGTCAAGAAAGGCCAAGCATGGCACATCCTCTGCTTCTACTCTGCCATAGGATGGCAAGGGGTTTGAAGAAGGAGCCCACAGAGGAATGAAAGAAGGATTTGTTTGGGTGGGGAGTGATAGCTAGTCATCTTTGTGACAACATGGAATTAGAAGCTGCAAACCCTCCCCAACATATTACATCTACCCTAAAGCTCTTGTTTCCACTTTCCTTGATTGTGGACATGAAGGCTCGAGCTCCTCTTTCCATTTTCTTTGTTCCTAGGCATGAAGGCTTCCTCCTCTATTTGGAAACGATCTGTTGGACAAAATGTAACATCTCACATTCCATCTGAAGGCATCAGGGTGATAATGGCATGGCTCAAGCAGTTTTGCAAGTTGTATAGTCATTGGGGTTCCTTTTTTGGTTCTAGTAGTGATTCTAGACTCTAGGTGAAGGGAGAAAGTTGTATATTGTATAGTCATTTACAGAGCAAATGAAAAGAATTTAGTGTCAAGCTTTGTGTAGTTCTTGAAGGAGTTATATATAAATTTATTTTGTTATAATTCTATCTCTTTAAAATGATTAGAATCATGAGTTTTAACTTTTTTCATTTGTTGCATTGTTATGGTGTATGTAATTTTTCATTTAATGCTTCCTATTATGTCCGGGAATGCAAAATTTATGTTAGTCTGGAATCATATTAAGGATTCACCTCATTGTAATTGGTGGGTGGATTATAGGTATGAGTAAATGCCAACTTTATGGAGGAGGGAAAACATGTACTATGTACATGATAGTCATAGAACACCTCCATATATATTGATAAATCAATGATGAACGAATAGTACCAAACCGGTACTAAGAGGGGGGGGGGTTGAATCAGTACAGGCAAAATTCTATCCAAAACCGGTTTGTCAGCAAATACTCCAAGTGACTGGCAAGCAGTGACTCTGGTTAAAACAGAGTGCAACCGGTAGGACCCAGAACAACTAAAACAATCATAAACCAGTTACTCACTAAGCTTTCCTCTTAGCTCAATACTATAGTACCATTACACCCTCATGCATGAATAGGTAAACTATCATCAGATCTTCACAATAGTTAGTTCAATATTTTTTATAGAAAGGCATAAAACACAGAACCATCATATGCTCAACAGGTAATAACAAAGCATCACAAGATAAAAGCATCACACATGACACACATATTTTTCACGTGGAAACCCAACTGGGAAAAACCATGGTGGGGATGAATACCCACAAGCTGATTTTTGAACTCTTTAGAAGTCCACTCTGTTAGGAGCCTTGTTTGGTTAAAGACATTACAATAGGTTCTGCTAAGAACCGATCCTGTTAGGGATCACCCGGTTAAGGGATGGCTATAATACCTGGTTAAGGGTTAAACCCGGTTAGGGTTACCTTGTTAGAGGATTTCAAGAACTCAATAGCTAAAGGATCTCTAGAGCTATATAGCTTCCCAAAACTCAATAACTTCAAGTTACCCTGTTAAGGGATTTGTATCAAGCCAGTTAAGGCTACCCTGTTAAGGGATTTCACAACTATTGAAGTGGTTAAAGATCAACTAGAATTACAATGATCTGGTAATAGCACTCAATGCTAATGCAAATCCGTTTTGGCTCATCTCCACCTTCTGCACATTCACTTTGCAGGTATCTCTTCTCTCCTTTGGTCTGGCAAGAATTACGTATCACTTTCCTTGGATACATACATACAACTTTTGCCAACAAAACTTAGAAAGAGACACAACATCGACCTTATAGGAAATAGACAGGTCGGTAGCAAAAACCCTAAACCCTAAACCTATTAGGTTAGGCAATTCAAACAGTTCAATCCTGACCATTGAATCATACTGCATTAAATGCAACACTCTTGAATCGATCTCAAGACATTCTCCATCGTCCACTATCCACTGATTTCATGGCGGCTGATAACCCATCACGCATTATCACCGTTTGACAAACTTAGCACATTCCCAAGGTAGATAGGGATAGTCTTCTTCATGCAAGATCCTTCACGCGCACAGGGCTTACGTGGCAACATGATCTGTTCTCTATTATACTGCTAACTCATCACACAAAGATCATCGATTGAGTTACACAGGCTTGAGGTACTCCAATCGGAAATCCTAAAGTGGAAACTACCTACCAACCGGTAGTCATACAATGCTTCCATGTGCTGGTTCACATAACTGCATGTCGGTTCATCATGACATGCCGGTTCATCTTGAAAAAATATACCGCTTCACTTTGGCATATATACCGGTTCATATATATGCCAATTCTCTCTTCTCACATGTCACATGTGCCGGTTCACATCATGTCACATATTGACATCAATGACAACATACAATATCATTATGTCTTCATACCGATTCACATAATGCCAACAATCTCCCCCTTTGGCATTGGTGGCAATATACAAAGATATCTCTCCGCTTCACATCTTCTCCCCCTTTGGCAACAATGCCAAAGTGGAGGCACAAGTATCCCTGTTCCATTATGCTGCTCCCCCTGAGGAGTAGCACCCTTCAACACATCGATCAACAAAAAAATTGACTATGCAATACCTGACTGATGTGGAACAAATACTTTTAGTTCACCTCCTGAAGGGGCAGTACCCCCAATTCACCTCTTAAATGCACAAATGTAGTCTTTGGGAGAGGCTTGGTGAATATGTCTGCTAACTGCTCCTTACTGGAAACTTGTTCTAGTGCAATCTCTTTATTCTGAACCTTTTCCCTTAAGAAATGATACTTAAGCTCAAAATGCTTGGTTCTAGAATGTAAAACCGGATTCTTTGAATTATTGATAGCACTTGTGTTATCACAGAATATACTTACCAGTTCAAATACAGGGATTTTGAAGCCATTTAAAACATGCTTCATCTAGATTGTCTGACTGCAGTTCATGAAGGCTGCAACATACTCTGCTTCCACTGTAGACTGAGAGATACAACTCTGCTTTTTACTCATCCATGAGACCAGTCTACCACCGAGAAAGAATGCACCACCAGTTGTGCTTTTCTGGTCATCCACATTACCTACCCAATCAGCATCTGTGAATACTTTCAGAATGAAATCATTGCTGTATGGGTACCATAATCCATAGTCAACTGTTCCCTTCAGATACCTAAGAATCCGCTTGACTGCAACCAAGTGGGATTCTCTTGGACTTTTCTAGAACCTTGCAGTATTGCCAACTGCATGTGCAATATCTGGTCTGCTATGCACTACATAATGCAACTTACCAATCATTGATCGGTATTCTTTCTCATCAACCAATGTGGAATCATCCTCTTTTGACAATTTGCAACTGGTCACCATCGGTGTACCAACCGGTTTGCTATCTTCCATGCCAAAGGTCTTCAAAACCTCTTTGACATATTTGGACTGAGTGATAAAGATTCCATCTTTCATCTGCTGGATCTGCAATCCAATGAAGAACTTAATCTCCCCTATGAGTGACATCTCAAACTCTTTCTTCATCTCATCAGCAAACTCATGACTCATCTTGTCATCTCCACCAAAGATAATGTCATCAACAAAAACCTCACAGATCAGGATCTGATCTCCTTCAGACTTCAAGTAGATATTACTATCTTCACTTGTTCTCTCAAATCCAATCATCACAAGATGGGAATGTAGACATTCATACCATGCTCTAGGTGCCTGCTTTAGACCATATAAGGCTTTATGTAGCCTGCACACCATATCATTGACTTCAAATAGGGAAAACCCATCTGTTGCTCTATATACACCTCCTCTTCAAGTACACCATTTAGGAATGCAGATTTTACATCCATTTGATATACCTTGAATCCTTTAAAAGCTGCATATGCAAGAAGCATACGAACTCCTTCCAATCTAGCTACAGGAGCAAAGGTTTCTCCATAGTCTTCTCCTTCTTCTTGAGCATATTCTTTTCACACCAATCTGGCTTTAATCCTAATCACTGTGCCATCCTCATTCAGCTTGTTTCTGAACACCCATTTGGTGCCAATGACATTTTTATGCTCCGGTCTGGGTACCAAGGACCATGTACCATTTTTCTCTATCTGGTCAAGTTCCTCTTCCATTGCCTTGATCCAATCTTCATCTTTATGAGCCTCTTTGAATGATTTAGGCTCAAATTCAGAGATCATACATGAGTTTTCTCTGATCTTTCTTCTTGTAAGGATTCCTGCATCCTTATCTCCTACGATCTGCTTAGGATCATGATTCAGCTTGACATACCGAGGAATGGTCTTGACTAGTTCTTCTTTCTTTTCCTCTTCATCCTCATCTTCATCAGTATTGGCATTCACCGGTTCAGGAACACTATTACTGGTACTTGGTTGACTAACAACCGGTTCCCAGAAGGTTGTAACTGGTTCATTTACAGCTTGCTCACTGTTGATTTCCTTAGTTTTCTCAGAGGATTTATCAACTCTTACATTGATACTTTCCATAATTCTCTGAGTCCTATTGTTGTATCACTTGAGAGCTTTACTCTTGGTGGAATATCCTAGGAATATTCCCTCATCACATTTAGCTTCAAATTTGCTCTGATGTTCACTCCTCTTGATGTAACATTTGCTACCAAATACCCTAAAGTAGCTAACCACAGGTGTCTTACCTATCCAATACTCATAAGGAGTTTTGTCCTTACCTTTCTTGATGAGTACCGGGTTCATTGTGTAGATTGCAGTGCTCACCGCTTCTCTCCAAAAGGTGTGAGCTAACTTCCCTTGAATCAACATGATTCTAGCTGCTTCAACCACAGTCTAGTTATTCCTCTCTGCTAGGCCATTATACTATGGAGTCCGGGGGGCAGATAATTGTCTCTTGATGCCAAATTCTTCACAATACTTGTTGAATTCACCAGAAGTGAATTCCCCTCCTTGATTAGTTTTGAGACATTTGATCCTTTTACCACTTTCCTTCTCCACTAGTGCTCTGAAAGCTTTGAATTTCACAAAAGCTTCAGACTTTTCTTTCAAGAATGTGACCCACATCATTCTTGAGCAGTCATCAGTGAGAATCATGAAGTACCTATCACCCTGCACACTTCTAGTTTTCATAGGACCACACAAATCAGTATGCACAAGATCAAGCAAGTTGTCAGTAGTGAAAGATTTACCTTTAAAGGTTGAGGAAGACATTTTCCCCAATTGACACTCTCTACACAAGGTATTATCCGGTTTGCTTAGCACCGACAACCCTCTAACTGTCTTGATCTTACTGGACTTCACAATGTTATCAAAGTTTACATGGCAGAGTCTCCTATGCCATATCCAGCTATCATCAAACTTAGCCATAAGACATGTGCTTATATTTGAGTTCAGATGAAATAGGTTACCTTTTGTCTGCATGCCGGTGGCCACCAATTCACCCTCTTTTCCTTTGATTCTACAAACTCCATTCTTGAATTCCAGAGTGAGGCCACTGTCATTCAGCTGGGCAACACTCAAAAGGTTGTGTCTGAGACCATCAACCCAGTACACATTGTCAACACTACTCTTTCCATTCAGAGAGATGGACCCTCTGCCTTTGACCATGCATGGTGCATCATTGCCAAAGCGAACCACACCACCATCATACTCCTCCAAGGATAGAAACTTGCTCCGGTCACCAGTCATATGGTGAGAACAACCACTGTCAATGATCCACTCATTGGAATTATCAAACTGGGAGACAAGAGCCTTCTTGTCTGCCACATCTTCCTTTACAGCAACAAACACAATGTCTTCATTCTCTTCATCTTCTAATTCCTCATATGTGACACCTTCATCAACTGCTACAAAACAATTTCTCCAGTTTCCTCCTTTGAATTTCCTAAACCTTTCTGGTTTGTCCTTATTATCGCCATTAGGATAGTTTATAGCAATATGTCCTATCCGATTACAAGAAAAGCATTTCAAAGGTAGCTTACCTTTGTATTTACTGGTTCCTTTAGGAAGCTTTCTGGCAAGGAGAGCTTCAAATGCCATCAGAATCTCCTCATCATTCATTTCTCTGCTTTGTCTAGGTTCACCACTAGTGCTAGCTTCTTTTCCTTTTCTGGATGGTATAGCAGAAGCTTTAAATGCTGATTTAGTCTTTTGAACACTGCCATCAGAACTATTTAGCTCATAGGCTATCAACTTGGCTATGATGGAGTCCAAGGATACCTTAGTCTTGTCTATTGATCTCAGCTCCTGAATAATAGCAACCCTTATTTCATAGACCGACAACAAGGATCTCAGGACTTTGCTTACCACAATGGAATCTTCTATTTTACCACCTGCACTCTTGATTTCTCCAACAACCGTTTTGATTCTTATTCCATACTGCTGAATGGTCTCACCTTCAACCATCCGCATATCTTCAAACTTCCCTCTCAAACTTTCTTCCTTAGCCTATTTTACATGTTCATCACCACCATAGATATTTTCAAGAGCATCCCATACCTCTTTGGGATTTACCTTGTCCTAAACATCAATAAACTCAATGTCAGATAGACTACTAATAAGGGCTTCCATGACTTGCCCATTTTCTTGTATCTCTCTCTTTTGGTCATCGGTGAGAGTACCGGTAGGGACAACATAGACATTCTCAACATAACTCTAGTGTTGAGCACCCATGCTTCTGATGAATATCTTTATCCTATCTTTCCATATACCAAAATTTTCCCTATTAAACTTTGGACCTTCCCTCTTCATCATTTGACTGGGATCTTTACCTCAAGTGGTTAAGCTTACAACATAGAGGACCTAGAGCTCTTTGATACCAATTGACAACTCAATGATGAACGAATAGTACCAAACCGGTACTGAGAGGGGGGGGTGAATCAGTATAGGCAAAATTCTATCCAAAACTAGTTTGTCAGCAAATACTCCAAGTGACTGGCAAGCAGTGACTCTGGTTAAAAAAGAGTGCAACCGGTAGGACCCAGAACAACTAAAACAATCATAAACCGGTTACTCACTAAGCTTTTCTCTTAGCTCAATACTATAGTACCATTACACCCTCATGCATGAATAGGTAAACTATCATCAGATCTTCACAATAGTTAGTTCAATATGTTATATAGACAGGCATAAAACACATAACCATCATATGCTCAACAGGTAATAACAAAGCATCACAAGATAAAAGCATCACACATGACACACATATTTTTCATGTGGAAACCCAACTGGGAAAAACCACGGTGGGGATGAATACCCACAAGCTGCTTTTTGAACTCTTTAGAAGTCCGCTATGTTAGGAGCCTTGTCCGGTTAAAGACATTACAATAGGTTCTGCTAAGAACCAATCCTGTTAGGGATCACTCGGTTAAGGGATGGCTATAATACCTGGTTAAGGGTTAAACTCGGTTAGGGTTACCTTGTTAGAGGATTTCAAGAACTCAATAGCTCAAGGATCTCCAGAGCTCTATAGCTTCCCAGAACTCAATAACTTCAAGTTTCCCTGTTAAGGGATTTGTATCAAGCCAGTTAAGGCTACCCTATTAAGGGATTTCACAATTTTTGAAGTGGTTAAAGATCAACAGGAGTTACAATGATCTGGTAACAACACTCAATGCTAATGCAAATCCATGTTGGCTCATCTCCACCTTCTGCACATTCACTTTGTAGGTATCTCTTCTCTCCTTTGGTCTGGCAAGAATTACGTATCACTTTCCTTGGATACATACATACAACTTTTGCCAACAAAACTTAGAAAGAGACACAACATTGACCTTATAGGAAACAGATAGGTCGGTAGCAAAAACCCTAAACCCTAAACCTATTAGGTTAGGCAATTCAAATGTTTCAATCCTGACCATTGAATCATACTACATTAAATGCAACACTCTTGAATTGATCTCAAGACATTCTCCATTGTCCATTATCCACCAATTTCATGGCGGCTGATAACCCATCATGTGTTATCATCATTTGACAAACTTTGCACATTCCCAAGGTAGATAGGGATAGTCTTCTTCATGCAAGATCCTTCACGCGCACAGGGCTTACGTGGCAACATGATTTGTTCTCTATTATACTGCTAACTCATCACACAAAGATCACCGATTGAGTTACACAGGCTTGAGGTACTCCAACCGGAAATCCTGAAGTGGAAACTACCTACCAACGGGTAGTCATACAATGCTTCCATGTGTCGGTTCCCATAATTGCATGCCGGTTCATCATGACATGCCGGTTTATCTTGAACAAATATACCGGTTCATATATATATGCCAGTTCTCTCTTCTCATATGTCACATGTGCCGGTTCACATCATGTCACATATTGACATCAATGATAACATACAATATCATTATGTCTTCATACCGGTTCACATAATGCCAACATATATTACATAAACATCCATAGCATATAAAATCATAAGAGTATTAAGAATGAAAGTATCAAACACCACAATAGATAGGAATACAACATAATTAGTAAAACATGCATGCAACTTAATTAAAGGGAATATCTTTTGAGGATCCAATTCCATGATAGATGTTATAGAAAAATCACAATTTCATAATCAAAGGCAAACAAGAAAATATATTCACCCACAATGAATCAACTATTATAATTGGACGGTCACTTCACTAAGTCAACATCAAGACAACAGACCAGTGCCTTATCCTAGGGCATAGAGTCGCTTACAATTCAAAGACAACCTGATAATAAACTTCAATAAAATTCATTTGCAGATAAATAGGAATGAAATTATGAATAATGCCATTACATACACAACCTAGATTTATATGTAAACTGAAAAACCCTTGACCATTCAATTCACAGTGAAAACATAAATTCAACACAAAGACAATTATGTGAAGATCTCAAACTACAAATGATATTGGTATTATATTCATAATGATATCAAAAAGTAAATTCACAATGCGATTCAGCTATACACTTATCGAATTCTTGAACAGTTGAGCTATTATAACTATATAAGAGTTTTCAACATCAATAAAAGTGGCCAACTGGCCATCCCTCTCTACCAATCAAAAAGAAAAAGTGGCCATCCCTCTCAAATTAACCTTGGAATCCTTTTATAAGATGAGGATTCAACAAGCTTAGAATTACTGTGAGGAATCTTGGGTAGCAACCTCAACCTGACATTTCTTCTTTTGCTTTAGCATGGCTTGCCACCTGTCCACCTCTTTGTCTATTGGTCAACTGAATGCCTTTACCTCTTCCAACTTTGCAACTGAATCTATCCATCTGGCATCTGTAACTACCCTAGACTCAACAATAAACTTTGCATGGTCAACCTCAACCTTGAACAGTGAATCAAGCATAGTGTTAAGGAAATCAGCATCAACTTGTTCATCTATATGCTTGATTAATTCTTTTTGCTCCAGAATCAAATCAAGTTCGCTGGTCCAATCAGAAACTGATTTCAAATCTCTATTACTACCATAATTTGAAGGCACCAATTTACTATAACCTTCCCCAAATGTCTGCAATTTTTTATGTATAAGCACATCCTTCCCTATGAAAAATGCATAAGCTGCATTCATTACCTCCACCATGTCTTTAGTGTCATTGATCTTGGGAGGGAACTTGTCACTATACATCATTGCAGTATCTAGCTTATCCATTAATCTGCTTCTTCTTGACCAAACATTGAACAACAGTCCAAGAAAAGCGATAGCCTCAGAGGATGTTTTACTTGCCTCTTTCAAAGAAATGTGCAAATCATGCACTACCCTCAATTTTCCTTTCAATACATTAATCCTGTGTTTCAAAATTCCTGACACAACAGAGATAGCCTTGACATTTTGTTCCTTTTCAAGCTTTTCAATTTTCCCTGTGTATTCCACCATTTTTGCTGTCACATCAGCTGGTATTTCTTGTACTTGTTCTATAATCTATATTGGAGGGGGCTCATTTGCAATTTTTTCTTTCAACTCCACTAACTCATCCTCCAAAGCACCCTTCTTCATCAGTGTCTCTTCATATTTTTTAGACAATGCAACCAATTGGGTATATATTTTTGTGTATCTTCTTGACAAATCCTCTATTTTTGATAAATTCATGAAAGAAACTTGAGTAAAAAATGAGGCAATCTCCGTGTCAGTTGTGTTCTTCAAGTTCCAAATCATTCTATTAGCTTTCTTTTCTACTTGGATATTTAGAAGGTGGGGCTTTTGAGTGGAAGGGGCCAAAGACCAAGCAACAAGTGTCTTTGATTTAGGATTAAATCTTGATCCTCTTATTACATCTCTAATTTCAAATTCAATTTTAAACATTGGGTCCTCTTGCTTCCTAATCTGATCAATAATAAAAATAGACTGGATATCCCAGTCAGGCATCATAATCATACCAGTACTCTTAATCAATTGTCTTGCCTATTCCACAGATATTTGCTCCCTATCAGGATCATATTCTTGCAATGCCTTGATGATATCCTCTTTCTTTTCTTCATTTTCTTCCTCTATGATCAAATTTTGTCTTAATTGATTTTGTTTCAACCTTGTCAAAAAACTTTTAAATTCATCTGACTTAATAAAGTCATCATCTTTCATGAACTCATTTGACAACATCACACGCTCATCAAAGCCTTGAGCAAGGGCTTTGTTTGTTTCTCCCTATTCTTCATTCTTCCCTACTTCTCTGAGATGTGTCCTTATTTGATGAAAGTAGTGTCCTTGTTCTGTAACAATTTCTCTAGTAGGGTCTCTCCTCACAATTGTACCGACCTCATTGGTTTTTTGTTTCTTTGCAGCTGGCACTCGGGTAGATTAAACTTCATCCCCACTCTCTACATCATCAACAGACACACTAAGTGGCCTCTTGCCATGTGAAGAATGTCCATCTTGAGGGTCTTGCTGCTAAGCAGCTACTTCTGGAATTTGAGGCATTTGTTCCATCAAAGTTTCATATAAACTCAACATTTTGTTAATCCTCTCTAGGTATGGGTTATCAAGGCAAAAACTTGAGAAACTAGGGTCAACAGCCTTCAATTCTGCTTCAACTCTCATCAATTTTTTCCATTTTCTTCTCCTTTCTTGTACTTCATCTTTTCTAAGCAAATTTCTAACCACATCTTCATCATCCAATGCTTCAAGGTCCTTTAATGTGGCCCAAGGTGTCATTTTTGGCAATGTACATTTAATAAAATGTTCAGGATCACATAATCTAGACACAACATTAACCAACCTATATTGTTTAAGGAAATTGTTTACTTCATCAAAGGAACTCCTACCAATGGTAAAATCAGACACAACCCAAAGCCTAGGAAGAAGAGAACCCTTCCTATGTTTGTCAAGGTATTCTTTTTCAACTAGGGTCAATTGCCAGATAAACTCCATAAAAGCAATCCTAATTGGAACAAATTTTGGTAAAATATGGGGAGGTTGAGGACACCCATAGACTCTGATCACAGTAAAGTTATCAAAAAAATAAAAGTCCCCCCAGTTATGTGAAATAGACCAGTTTGGAACATACTGGTAAGGTCTCAAAACTCTCCTAACATTAATTGACAATCATTCCCTATTTATTCCTAGCATTTCCATAATTGGCGAAACAATCCAATTTTTGAAGAAAAGGAAAGAAGAATGGGGAAAACTATTATTCCAAACCTGGGTCCATCTTTGTATTGGCATTAAGACACCCAATTCTTCTTTGAAAAGCTCCAATTCTTTATCCATGAACTCAACATTATAGAACAAGATTAAATGCATCAGCAATAAATAATGCTTGAATGTAGGGCTGGGTGAACCACTATGAATTTCAACTAGAGCATTATGAATGTGTTCAACCACATAACCCACATAATCGTAATCTTTGTTAAAATCTGGGTGTTGAATGTCCATAGCCATTATCAATAATTCAGTTGGCACTGTTGAATCTCCATCAAAACCCAACACTCTGCATAATCCATAGATTGTACAATGCATATAATGGTGGAAAGGCGTTATGTCAAATGGTGGTTCGATACTATCTGGAATTATAACTGATTTCCTATTCACCCTAGGCATGTATATGGGCATTGCATGCTTCTTGATAACACCTTTGTATTTGCCACAATCCTCTGCAATCCACTCCAAATCTATATCTGTACATGCAACACTAGTAATCTGGAAAGATTCAACAAAGCTAGCTCTGTTAATTGAAACTAGGGCAGACTAGTTCTTTCTTCTGATTACCCTAGATACTGGGCAATAGTGTTTGCCAACTCTTTAATCAAATCCACATCAACATACACATCTGGCACAATTAACTTTTCCATATTTAAATCCCAAGGGTTTGACATCGGGACACCCTTAACCCTATTATTCTAGAAATAATGAAACATAGTAGAACCAGTCATATTAAGCGTGGTAGGGTTTCTGCATTGGCTCCATAAATCTTTCCATGCCAAATCATTTGTATTCAAAGCAATGAAAGTCCCTGGCAACAAATCTACAAATTCTTCTTTGTATTTCTTAACCGTCTTTTCCTCAGTGGCACTGGCCTTGGAACCTCCAGGTCCTCCACTTGTCATGGCCTTTGGCTTGGGCTTGGAACCTCTAGTTCCACTCGTCCCCTTGCTCATTTTAGCTGTAGGAGAAAAACTTAACCAATTTTCTAAAATTTTCCCACACCCAACACTCCGAATTCTCCAACATTGTTGCAGAGCTCAATTCATTGGATTACCTTGAAGATAGAATGCATTAATGCAGTTATACAAAATCTCAGCTCGATCATGTAGTTTATGGTATTTGGGCATCGTGACTTCTCTCAAGTCTCATTAATTGCCACACTTGCATGAGCTAGCTACTGTGGCATTAATTCAAAGCTGAAGTACTCGAGCAAAATTTGAATTCATGCCCTTCTATTTGATTGGCGATTGCCATTCAAAACTTTTACAAAACCTGACAAACAAGTCCACGTGTTAGCAAGTTAGCGACAATGCTACCAAATCCTCTTAATTGCAAGCTCGCAACCCCTTTTATGAATCCTCAAAGAATCTCGTGAGAGTGACAGCCGTTGATCTTCATCAAGCCCTTCAGTTGCAACCTCGCAATAACATTTGTAATATTCTTTCTTTACCTGTGAGCTGGCGACCACTGCAAATCTAACATAACAACTTATTTCATCGCAAGCTCACAACTCGAAACTTAACTTGACTTAAACCCTTGTGATCCCATGACAACAAGATATTTAATCGTTGTCGCATGCTCGCAACACTTTTTGACTTAAGACTTACAAACCCGCGAGCATGCGATGACCACAAAATCAGACCAAAACTTACCTATCGCCAGATTGCAACTTAAAATGCTAAACAACTTCAAAACCTGCGAGCAAGCGACGAAACCAACTAAGATGCGATACCAACCACATTGCATGATCACAAATTAAAATGACTTAACCGTGAACATCTCGCGACCTTGTGATAACATAAAATCACGCCTAGTCACAACCTCGCAACATAAAATGGTATTTGGGCATCGTCACTTCTCTCAAGTCTCATTAATTGCCACACTTGCATGAGCTAGCTACTATGACATTAATTCAATTAAACTGATAGAATGCATTAATGCAATTATACAAAATCTGGGCTCTATCATTCAATTTATGGTATTTGGGTGTCGTCACTTCTCTCAAGTCTCATTAATTGCCACACTTGCATGAACTAGCTACTGTGGCATTAATTCAAACCTGAAGTACTCGAGCGAAATTTGAATTCATGCCCTTCTATTTGATTGGCGATTGTCATTCAAAACTTTTACAGAACTCGACAAACAAGTCTGCGTGTCAATCCCCATATTTAGTCGCACACTCGCAACTAGTTATAACAATTTGGAAAGGAACCGACGAGTTAGCGACAATGCTACCAAATCCTCTTAATCGCAAGTTCACAACCCCTTTTACAAATCCTCAAAGAATTTTGTGAGTGAGCGACAACCGTTGATCTTCATCAAGCCCTTTAGTCGCAACCTCGCAACAACATTTATAATATTCTTTCTTTACCTGCGAGTTGGCGACCACTGCAAATCTAACAAAACAACTTATTTCATCGCAAGCTTGCAACTCAAAACTTAACTTGACTTAAACCCTTGCGATTCCACAACAACAAGACACTTAACCACCATCACATGCTCGCAACACTTTTTGACTTAAGACTTACAAACCCGTGAGCATGCGATGACCACAAAATCAGACCAAAACTTACCTATTGCCAGATCACAACTTAAAATACTAAACAACTTCAAAACCTGTGAGCAAGCGATGAAACCAACTAAGCTGCGATACCAACCACATCACATGATCGCAAATTAAAATGACTTAACCACGAACACCTCGTGACCTTGCGATAACATAAAATCACACCCAGTCGCAACCTCGCAACATAAAAAGGTCAAGTGCAAAACATCTTGTGAGGTAGGGACAACTAAAATCTCCCAGTACTCGCAAGCTCGTGACTTAAAATGACTTGATGATAAAGGACCTGCGAGCTAGTGATAACCATAAAATCTCAAAACTTTTTATCTCTTGACCGCAGCGACCCAGCGAGTACGTACAAAAATTGATGTTTTATGTTAATTTACCATCATAAACAGGCACAAGTAGTGGCACACAGAACATTAATGACTTAGTACTTAATCGCTAACTCTCGCAGCGATAATGGATGACATCAAACCAATTTGAGACCTTGTGACCAAAGCAATTTCATTAACAATCTCTAGCTCACTAACATATAATGCTAACACTCAAAAAACTAGAGACCTCACTATTTAAACCCAAACCAACACTCACTAACTCGCCACTTAAATTGTTAAACATGAAATTTATCTGCGAGTTAGAGATGATACATCATTGTCTCAAGTTTGACCAACCTTTGACCACACTTGACGTTGACATGGACAAATAAAGAGAGGACAACTTAGATTTTCAACGCATGACAACTTCGGTTTACTAGCCAACTAAGACAAAAAACAAACATAAAACCCTAATCACCATGAACATCATGTTAAGCATTTAATGTAGAACAGTAGAAAGGTTCTAGCAGTAACAGTTATGCAATATGAATAATTTTATGGATCTTATGACACAAATTGTTGCATTTCATGTTCAACATAATGTGGGACCAAATACCAATTTACTAATAATTCAATTGTTTACTAATAATTCAGAAAATAAATTCTAATTGTTTACTAATAATTCAAATTCATAGGTAAAAATATGAAATAAGTATCCGTTCTGATTGACAAATTAAAGGAATACAATATCAAAAATCATCAATGACAACTATAGTATTGCAATTTTGCAAATTGAAATTGTAATATGACTCAAGAATTGTAGTATAATTTTAAATACCTATAAACTACCTGCTAATTCACTTCAGTGACTCACTTCGAGGCTTCTATATCCCAAATGGACTCAAGATCCGAAAACTGACTAGTAATAACAGGTTCATCTTCATTCTAAGTCGGGTATTCAAAAATTTCTTTGTCTTCATGCTGACTCTGAGTTTGTGATCCATCATTTGTCTCAACACTAGCACTAACAGTAGCACCACCAACTTTTAAAGTGTTGCACAACCCTCGTCTTTCACACATGGAATTCCAAATTGTCAGTGCCCTATCATATGAAAAATCTCTAACATTATACTGGGTTACAAACAACCTCAAGCAAGTTTCCAAATTTTTGTCTAATTTGTTTCTGATCTTTGATTTCAAAAGCCCTAATGCACTGAAAACTCTCTCATCTTCCATCAACCCCAATATCATTGTTTGACATAAATCAACAAGTTTCAAATATTCTAGTATTGCAATACGCAATGCTTCACTTTGATCTATTTTTTTCCAAAGCCTTGTGATTGATCCAGGTCCAAATCGATTCTCCAAGTTAACCAATTGTTGTTTCATAAGAAATGCAAACTGTTTACATTGTTTCTTAAGATGATTTGAATTTAAAATTCCTTCTATTGGTTGTCCATTGCAATATGCATCTTTTGAAAATGTCAATATCAATTCCTCTAGTTTTTTATGAAACATCTTTGCGTCATTTGGATTACCTCCAATTGAATGCCAAAATTGAGGATACACACAACCCATGGCTTCAAGTATTTCTTCTCAAGGGAATCTTTGACGAATCTCAGTTGAAAGTTCATATGCAATAGACTTCAAATTATCACTAACAAATTTAACAATCCTGTCAAAATCTTCCTTTTTAACTGGTAGTGCTCTGCCTCGCTTGCCCGTCTTAGATTGGTGCATTGGTATCTGAAATCCTTTTACAAAGACACATAACTCATTTTTTGTATTGAAATGTAAAAAAAAATCAGCATGATTGAAATCTGTAATTATCTGCCACCTAAAAAAATTTGGGCTTCACCCTGTTAGATATGAATATAGACCATCTAGGCTCAAGCATGTCATTTTACGTAGAGTGATATACTCATTGATATACATAGTTCTATCTTAGGCTTTCTTAACAAGTTTTTTCATTGAATCCAGCATGGGGAGAAGACTAGCTAAAGTTAACAGAGTCTCTATATCACTTAACTTATGTAAGAGATCAAGAGATTTGTCTACTGTGAGGCGTTGCTCATACATTAGTTCGATCAAGGATTGATATTCTGTTAGAAATCATTCCGCTAGTCCATGCAAGGAGATCCATCTGGTCTCAACATCCCTGAGAAGCTTGTTTCCTCCTATTACTCCCTTAGCAAAAATCTGAAATTTTGCAAAACGTTTAGGGGACTTTGGCATAAGTATGAGTGGACCTCGTAGACCAGATCTTCAACTTTTGACACTGTAGGGAAATTTCTTACAATTCTATATGCTAAATTCATTCAATGGGCCATGTAGTGAATGCCAACCATGTATGGTGCAATACTAGTTTGTAATGTTACGCAAAGACTGGTCCTTTGACCTTCCATTACTGCAGCTCCATCAACTCCAACACACACCAACTTCTTGGCAATTGTCAAGTCATCCATACTAGCAATTTCATTCAAAGCTTTTTTAACTTCCAAATATAAATTTTCTATTGTTGAATTGCCCCTCATTTTACGAACACAGAGTAGATGAGCTCGACGGATGTGTTCTTTTACGGTATACACATGCATACAAACCCAAGCAGTGTTATCTACCGTAGTAACTTCATCTATGAATAATGAAATGAAATTTGACTCTTTTACACTCTCTTGTAAATTTTTCTTTTCCACCTCAGCAAGACAGTTTTCCATTTCCCATCCAGCGTTTATTGACCAATGTGACATAGGATAGTGAGGAACATTCAAAAAAGATAATAAATTACTAAATTTTGGGAAATCTTTCATAGGACGCCCTCTCGACAGAAAATGAAAATAACACTCATCTGAACAATCTTTGCTAGGTTTGCATCTTTCCCTGCATGTTCAAGCCCAACCTTGATTGTATTTCCAAATCCACTATTACCAATCAGTGTCATTTTGTGGTTATGCTCTTCATATTCTATGACATACTTAACATGAAGACATTCTTCCTTTGATTTCCATCTTACTACTCATGTTTCCTTTCCGTCTATGATTTGTTTTTCATAAACCTTACCAATATGCTTTTCTATGGTGTCAAGCTTTAGCTGCATCTTCTTCTCTCTTTTAGTTTTCCTGCTACAAATCTTACACCTGCATTTTGTTGGTTGTCCATCATTGTTTGGGACCGGTTAAATGAATGGGTACTTTGCTACCCAATCAATCTTAAAATTCCTTGCCATCTCCCACTCTCGTCCTTGTTTTACTTTCCTTTTTCTTTTCTTCCTACCAACATCATCTTCAGTACTAGCATTTGCATCCGAGTGAATTATCTCATTATGTGTATCCCTTAGAACATCTTCTGTCATGTTGGTATTGTCATCCTCATTTGATGCATTTAACTCAATGACAATCCCACCTTGTGGTGGTGGTGAGCTACTATGAATGGCTTTTGCAACTGCAGAAGTTGATGGACCAGAAACTTTGCCAATTCCAAAGAAAGACTTTATGGTAGTATCTTTAAGTTTAAGTTTTGGGCATTTTGATGGCCTCCCAATCCCTTCAGTTTCACCACCTTGAGGAGTCTTACCCTTGTCTGACATCCCAATCCCTTCACCACCTTGAGGAGTCTTAGTCTTAACCTTGTGTGACATCTCAATCCCTTCACCACCTTGAGGAGTCTCACCCATGTCTGACTATGACATCTTGAGTCTTGACCTCTCACTACGAATTAAAAGTTAAAACTAATACTATCAAGTATGACGAAATGATTACTCACCTTTATGCCTTCTCAATTCTCTGAATCAGGAATCATGAATGCCTGGGCCTGTGTTGCAGGATTGTAACTCTGGCCCTCCGCCCTACAATGAACTTTGACTTTCCAACTCAATTTGCGGAATGCGAATCGAGACTCAAGAGCTCCCAATTTACTAATTAGACACGAACAAATTGTAAGAAAGAGTGTATTTATAGCAATCCATGATTGCATTTTTGGCGAATTGCGCGAGCGTCATAATTGCCAATGAACTTTTAATTTAATTGCATTTTTGGTGAATTGCGCGAGTGTGCAATGAACATTTAATTTAAGCAGGACGAAATGGGTCCTCAAATACTTAAAATGTTTTAATTGATATTGGCGAATTTGGCCGATGCATGCAATGAACATTTAATTTACCATTGGCGAATTAGGTCCTGGGTACATGGTCATTTACTATTGTTGGTGAATAACAAAGGTGATCTAATACCCACGTCTGAGTGATTCTAGGCAAATATTACGGGCATGCATGTCAAACGGTGTGTGGTCAATGGCAAAGTCAGGATATAGTGTACCGTTAACCCCGAAATTCTGGGTGAATTTGACCACGATGTTGCCCTAGACTATTCGCAATTTCCTAAAAAAAAATACGGAAAAAATATGGAATTCACCAATAGGTGAAGATTCACCACTAAAAAACTCTCTGATGACCCCTAATAACACCATATGGTGTCCTAAGAGGTCATATGGTGTCATTAGAGGCTATATGGTGTCCTATGGGGTCATATGGTGTTCTATAACCCCATAGGACACCATATGACCCCTGACGATACCAAATGGTGTCCTAAGGGGTCATATGGTGTTCTATGACCCCTTAGGACACTATATGACCCCTAACATCACCATATGGTGTCCTAAGGGGTCACATGGTGTCGTTAGAGGTTATATGGTGTCCTATGGGGTCATATGGTGTTCTATAACCCCTTAGGACACCATATGATCCCTAACGATACTAAATGGTGTCCTAAGGGGTCATATGGTGTTATATGACCCCTTAGGACACCATATGACCCCTAACATCACCATATGGTGTCCTAAGGGGTCATATGATTTCCTAAGGGGTCATATGGTGTCCTAAGGGGTCATATGGTGTTCTATGACCCCTTAGGACACCATATGACCCCATACAACACCATATAATCCCTAGAAAAACCATATGGTGTCTTAAGGGTCATATGGTGTTCTACAAACCCTTGGGACACCATATGAGCCCTCATCACACCATATGACCCCTAAAAACACCATATGGTGTCTTATGGGGTCATATGGTGTTCGATGTCCCCTTAGGACACCATATGACCCCATACGACACCATAAGAACCCTCATGATGCCATATGGTGTCCTAAGGGGTCATAGAACACCATATGACCCCTTAAAGCACCATATAGTGTCCTTAGCGGTGATATGGTGTCCTAAGGGGTCAGATGGTGTCCTAAGCAGTCATATGGTGTCATTAGGGTTCATATGGTGTCCTAATGGGTCATAGAATAACATATGACACCTTAGGACACCATATGACCCATAATGACACCATATGACATGTCCTAAGGGGTCATATGGTGTCTTAAGGGGTCATAGAACACCATATGACCCCTAAGAACATAATATGACCCCTTAGGACACCATATGGTGTTGTTAGGGGTCATATGGTGTCCTAAGGGGTCATAGAACACCATATGACCCCTTAGGACACAATATGACCCCTTAGGACACAATATGACCCCTAATGACACCATGTGACCCCTAACAACACCATATGACCCCTCAAGGCACCATATGGTGGTATTAAGGGCAATATGGTGTCCTAAGGGGTCAAAGAACATCATATGACCCATTATGACCCCTTAGGACACCATATGACCTTGTGTCATATGGTGTCCTAAGGGGTCATATGGAATCTTAATGGGTCATAGAATACCATATGACCCCTTAGGATAGTGTATGGACTCTAATGATACCATATGACTCCTTAGGACACCATATGATCCCTAAAAACACCATATGGTGTCCTAAGGGGTCATATGGTGTCTTGAGGGGTCATATGGTGTTCTATGACTCCTTGGGACACCATTTGACCCCTTTTAACATCCTAGTACATGACATGACCACTTGTGACACCATATTACCCCTCAAGACACAATATGGTGTTGTTAGGGGCCATATGGTGTCGTAAGGGGTCAAATGGTGTTGTTAGGGATCATATGGTGTCCTAAGGGGTCATATAGTATTCTATGACCCATTAGGACACCATATGACCCCTAACAATACCAGATGACCCCTTAGGATACCATATGACCCCTAATGACACCATATGGTGTCATTAGGGGTCATATGGTGTCCTAATGGGGCATAGAATACCATATGACCCCTTAGGATGCCATATGATCCCTAATGACACCATATGACCCCTAACGACACCATAAGTCTTGAGGGGTCATATGGTGTCACAAGTGGTCATGTCATGTACTAGGATGTTAAAAGGGGTCATAGAACACCATATGACCCCTCTGGACACCATATGTCCCCTTAGGACACCATATAGTGTCGTTAAGGGTCATATGGTGTCCTAAGGGGTCATATGGTGTCATTAGGGGTCATATGGTGTCTTAAGGGGTCATATGGTATTCTATGACCCATTAGGATGCCATATGACCCCTTATGACACCATATGACCCCTAACAACACCACATATAGTGTCCTAAGGGGTCATATGGTTTCATTAGGGGTCATATGGTGTCGTTAGGGGTCATATGGTGTTCTATGACCCCTTGGGACACCATATGGTGTCCTAAGGGGTCATATTGTGTGCTTAGGGGTCATATGGTGTCCTTAGGGTTAATATGGTATTATATGACCCCTTAAGACACCATATGACCCTTGAGGACATGCCATATGGTTTCGTTAGGTGTCATATGGTGTCCTAAGGGGTCATATGGTATTGTATGATCCATTAGAACACCATATGACCCCTAACGACACCATATCCTAAGGGATCATACATAGTCCTAAGGGGTTATATGGCATTTTTTGACCCCTTAGGACACCATATTACCCCTAACAACACCATATGGTGTCCTAAAGGGTCATATGATGTAGTTAGGGGTCATATGGTGTTCATATGGTGTTCTATGACCCCTTAGGACACCATATGGTGTTGTGAGGGGTCATATGGTATCCTAAGAGATCATAGAACACCATATGACCCCTTAAGACACCATATCGTGTTGTTAGGGATTATATGGTGTTGTATGGGATCATATGTTGTCCTAAGGGGTCATAGAGCACCATATGACCCCTTAGGACACAATATGACCCCTTAGGAAATCACATGACCCCTTAGGACACCATATGGTGATGTTAGGGGTCATATGGTGTCCTAAGGGGTCATATAACACCATATGACCCCTTAGGACACCATATGACATGTCCTAAGGGGTTATATGGTGTCTTCAGGGGTGATAGAACACCATATGACCCCTAAGGACACCATATGACCCCTTAGGACACCATATGGTGTCGTTATGGGTCATATGGTTCCCTAAGGGGTCATAGAACACCATATGACCCCTTAGGACACCATATGGTGTCGTTATGGGTCATATGGTTTCCTAAGGGGTCATAGAACACCATATGACCCCTTAGGACATAATATGATCCCTAATGACACCATATGACCCCTCAAGACACCATATGGTGGTCTTGGGGGTCATATGATTTCCTAAGGGGTCATAGAACACCATATGACCCCTTATGACACCATATGACCCCTTAGGACACCATATGACACCTAAAAACACCATATGACCCCTTAGGACACTATATGACCCCTAACAATGCCATATGGTGTTCTAAGGGGTCATATGGTGTTCTATGACCCCCTAGGACACCATATGACCCCTTTTAACATCTTAGTACATGAAATGACCACTTGTGCCACTATATGACCCCTCAAGACACAATATGGTGTCGTTAGGGGTCATATGGTGTCCTAAGGGGTCATATGGTGTCATTAGGGATCATATGGTGTCCTAAAGGGTTATATGGTATTCTATGACCCATTAAGGCACTATATGACCCCTTATGACACCATATGACCCCTAACAACACCATATGACCCCTTAGGACACCATATGAACCCTAATGACACCATATAGTGTCGTTAGACATCATATGGTGTCATAAGGAGTCATAGAACACCATATGACCCCTTTGGACACTATATGGTATCATTAGGGGTCATATGGTGTTATTAGGGGTCATATGGTGTTCTAAGGGTTCACAGGATGTCCTTAGGGATCATAAAACACCAAATAACCCCTTAGGACACCATATGGTGTCGTTAGGGCTCATATGGTGTTTTAAGAGATCATATGGTATCTTAAGGGACCATAGAAAACCATATGACCCCTTAGGGCACCATATGACCCGTAACGACACCATATGATCCCTTAGGACACCATATGTCTTGTAATGACACCACATGTTTTCCTAAGAGGTCATACAATGTCTTAAGATAGATAGTAATGGTTTCATAAGGGGTCATATGGCCCACCATGCTCTTACACATACCCAGATGGGTTATAAAGATATAAGATACCTAGAGGGGGAGAGAGGCATGAGAGACCGAGAGAGAGAGAGAGAGAGAGAGAGAGAGAGAGAGAGAGAGAGAGAGAGAGAGAGAGAGAGAGAGAGAGAGAGAGAGAGAGAGAGAGAGAGAGAGAGAGAGAGAGAGAGAGAGAGAGAGAGAGAGAGAGAGCAGGGGGGTTGAGATAGATGGAGGGGGATAGAGAGAGTTTGGTAATGGGATATGGATGGAGATGTAGAGAGGTGGAGAGGGAATGGGGGAGAAACCTAGAGAGGGGTAGAGAGGGTGTGATGGAAAGCTGATGATGTAGATGGTAAAGAGAGAATAAGAATTAGTAGGGAAGGGAGAGAGAGAGAGAGATGAGGATAAGGAGGGAGATGGAGATAGATAGGGAGAGGGGAAGAAAATAATGGAGATGCCTATAAATGGGAGGGAGGGATAAGAGGAGAGATGAAAGCATAAAGAAAGAGAAGAGTATGAGGGGATTGAGGGAGAGGTATACATGGAGGGACTACAAGACATAGGGAAGGAGAAGATAGAGAGGTGGGGGTAAAGAGAGAAGAGGAGGAGAGAGTTCAAAAATAAATAGGGGTAAAGGGGGAGGGAGATAGAGGGGAAGAGAGAGGGGACAAATAGATAGGTGAGAGAACTATATCAGGAAAGAGAGATGAGAGACATAGATGATAAGAGAGAGGAATGAGATAGATATAGGAGGGAAGAGAGAGGTGACTAATGGGACATGATGCATAGGTAGATAGGTGGAGAAGAAGGAAGTGATAAACCTAGAGAGGTGAGAGAGAGTTGATGACCTATAATGTAGAGAGAGAGAATAAAAGAGGAAGAGAAAATTAAAAAGTGGGGGAGTGAGATATATATGGGGGTATGTATGGATGGGGAGGTAGAGAGGGAGAGGGGAAGAAATGAAGGGATATACCTAGAGAGGGGAGGGAGGGAGAAGAGAAGAGATATAAGAACAAAGAGAGGAGTAAGAGGGGATGGATGGAGAGGTAGACATGGAGGGAGTGAGAGACCTATGGAAGGAGGAGATAAAGAGGTTAGGGGAGGAAGAAAAAATGAGGGAGTTCATAAAGGGATAGGGTTAAGGAGGAGGGAGAGAGAGGTAGAGAGGGAAAAATAGAACTATAGAGGGGGCATACAGATAGGTGAGAGACCTAGATGGCCAGAGAGAAGTGAGATAGATAGAGGGGGATAAAGAGATGTGGATAATGAGACCTATATGAAGAGGTAGATAGGTGGAGATGAAGAAAGGGAGAAACCTAGAGAGGGGAGAGATGGTGGGATGGAGAGGTAACGACCTAGATGATGAAGATAGAGAATAAGAGAGGAAGAGAGAAGATGAGAGAGTGCGAGAGGGAGATAGAGAGGGAGAGAGGAAGAAAGGAAGGTAGAGAATTGGAGAGGGGAGGGAGGGAGAATAGAAGAGATAGAAGAACAAAGAGATGATTAAGAGGAGATGGATAGAGAGGTAGACATGGAGGGAGTGAGAGACCTAGAGAATGAGGAGATAGATAGGCTTGGAGAGAGAGAGAGAGACGAGAGGGAGAGAGTTCATAAGTAGATAGAGGTAAGGAGAAGGGAGAGAAAGGTGGAGATGGAGGGAAAGAACTAGAGGGTGGACAATTAGATAAGTGAGAAACCTAGAGGGGGAGAGAAAGGTGGGTAATAATATAGGGAGGGAGAGGCAGTGAGGTGATTAGGGAGGGAGGGACAACCCTAGATATGGGGAGAGAGAGGATAAAAGGGATACGTAGTGACCAAGAGAAAGGGTTGGGAGGGGAGAGAAACAATAAGAGAGTGAGAGAGAAGATAGAGGGAGAGAGTCAAGGATAGAGAAGTGAGAGAGATAAGAGAGGGAGAGAGATAGGTCTAGAGTTTGGGGAAGATAAAGATAGTGAGATACATAGCTAAAGAATGCTAATAGGAGCATGTTGTTTACTGAAATTTGACAAAGTCTAAAATTTTATATGATCCTCTAAAAACTAGAATCTACATTATAAGTCCTATAGAGCTATACTTAAATGTTATATTTCATGTATATATTCTCCTTCGGGGGTGGATATAACTTGTACCCAGATTGGAAAATCTACACACTCACAAAACCTTCACATTGGACAATGCAGAACATTTGGCGCACACCAAATTTGGCGCTTGCCAAATGCAAAAAATTGACTTTTCATATTTGGTGAGTGCCAGCACTCACCAAATGGTTTTCTTGGGAGAATGCAAAAAATTGACTTTCACATTTGGCGAGTGCCAAATTTGGCGCTCGCCAAATGGTTTTCTTGGGAGAAGACCAACCCTTTGGGTTGGATTTTCCTTGGGCATCCAACCCGTAGGTTTGGACGACCTTTTCATGCCAATAACGCTTTTTTTATGAAAAGATAAAAGGTGGCACCTTTTTGGTACCACAACTTGGTGCACTTACCCTGATACTAATATTTCTTGCCCATTGTAGGGAAACTTGAGACATTAGTGATATGTTGATGGTGTATGCAGGAAAAGTGGGCCGATAGAACTCAATATGTAAAAACCTGAGCTCTATGGAGCCTTGCTCACACACCCACATGACTTCTTGGTGCAAGCTATGGACTCATGAAGTATGGCTCAGCTTCCCAAGGCTGGTTCCATGGTTCTCTATCTTGCATGGTCCCTCAAACCAATGTTTTTGCTCTCAGATCACTGAGCAAAATGGTTTAGGGATGGCAAATGCAAAAATGAGGGATGCTTTTGTGGATTTTAAGATGAGATGCATCCTAAGCTATGCAAGATGCTATAAATGCAATAAACTAGCTATAAGATGACAAGGTTAGTAAACAAGACTATCCTAGCATGCTATATTAGTCTATGATTAAGCTAAATGATAAGGAACATACTCTAAATTAGCATATTTAGATTAATTCCTATTTAAAAGAGAAGCTAAATGATTGAGCATAAAATGAGATATGAAAGCTTGAATGAATTTAAGTATAAGTGTGATGCTAAAGACTTGGATCTGAAAAATGGAGGAATGAGAGCTCTATTTATAGCAAAAACAGGGCAATGGATGGTCAGGATTGAAAGAGGCAATCAAGGGCCAAGTTTGAAAGTTGGGAATCCATGTTTGTAATTGGCACCAATGAAATGGTGACAATTGTCAACATAAGGTTGGTTGAGAGGAGGTGTAAGAAGCATTAAATGCTTGAGAAGACCTCATGGTTACCCTAGGGTTTAAGGGTTAAGGTTAAGTTAAGGTTATCCATTGCATAAAGATTTTACCCAAAGGATAAACTCTTGTGCAAAGGTTTAAGGATAACCATGGTCAAAGCAATAAATGCTTGATGAGACCCTTGGGTTAGATGGAGGTTGAGTTTATGGAAATTCTTTAACCATGTAAGAGGGTTGAGTTAACCATTAATGGTTATGAAGACTTTGGGGATAACTTTGTAAGAGTCCTTCCAAATTTGGGGGCATTCAACAAGTTAGCTTGTTGAATGGATAAAGGCTTTAATGCATTTTGAAGACTTTACTCCAAATTTGAGAAGTGACCTCCTCAAATTTAGGGAAAAGGGATAATGGATGGGTTTGGGTTAATTAATTAGGTTTAGAAGAATCTAGAAGAGGTTAGAAAGAGGGTTAGGATGCAAGTGGGAGGTGTAGGATTTTGCAAGTGGGTGAGGGAAAATAGGTTTTAATTGAATTTAATTCAATTTGGTTGCAATTAAATAAATTAGATTTATTTAATTTAGGATAACCATTTTAATTAAATTTGAATTTAATTAAAAAGTGGATAGGGGATTTAATTGAATAAAATGATTTATTCTATTAAAGAGGTATAGTGAATTTAATTGAGTAATTTACTTAATTAAATAGAGGAATGTGGGAAATGAACATAAAATATTCATTTAGGAATATGGTCATTTTTATACGTCTACAGATGGTACTACTTGCATCTCATGAATCCAAGGATGACCCAAGAGTATGTTATAAGATAAGTCTATATCCAAGACTTGACAAATGGTATCCTTCTGAATTGGTCCCACCTAAATGGGCAATACCACCAATCCTTATGTTGCTCTTTCTTCATCATCATAGGCTTTTATAGTTTTCTTCTTTTGAGGATCAATATCCTTTTCTGAGAAGCTCAATGCATGGATAAGTTTTAAAGTACATATATTTAGACTGGCTCCTCCATTTATTAGCACATGTTTTACCCAATGTTTATGAACCAAAACTTTGATATGGAGTGGGGTATTGTGCGGATGATGTAAAGAGACATCATCATACTCTGAAAAGGATAGGTTATGAGGTGTAGTAAAATGTACCACCATGGCTTGGAATTCATTAATGTCCAATTTGTTTGGTATAGTAGTGTCAACAAGAGCTCTTTCTAAGATATCCTTGTGGGCGGGTGATATTTTGAGAAGCTCTAATAGGATATTGTTAGGCCCAATATGGAAAGCTAATGTATTGAGAGGGGAGGGGTGAATCAGTACCTCAAAACTTTTCTTGAATAATAATTTTACTGTTATGCATAAACAGAATAGTGCAGTAACATAAAATAAAGTTAAAACAAATAGATAACAATCATACATGATTCACTCCATAACACATATATTTTGGTTACGCAGAAACTCTTGGTTAAAGAGAAAAACTGCGATGGGGATGGCACCCACAACTTCACTACTGCAATAATAAAGATGCTCAGTTAGAGCTACATGTTTAGCTATTTCTGATAGCTTACCCTGTTAGGAGTAACAAGATCTATTAGATCTACCTTGCTAAAGGATTTCATAACATTTATTCTGAATGCTGCACCTGGTTAGAGGCTTTACAATTTATAGACTTGGTTAGAGTCTTTTACCTTGTTAAAGGTTTCTTTTTCAACTTCACAATATTACAATAAAATCATTACAAACATCTACAACTTTATATCTAAAATGTTATAGCAGATTCTATGTGCTCAGGATAAGATTACCTTGCTTATAGCATACCTTGGCAACTCATATAGTAACTTGATAAACCCTTCTGTTTACTCTGTTCTTCGACTGTTCTCTGAAAACCTTCTCAATGACCTTTGTGTCTCTGTAACAGTCTTCCTTCATACATATATATGCACACCTTGCTCTTAATTCATGCTGTATAAATAGATCTCTTAAAACGGTGATCCAAGTCATTGCTTCGATCTTACAAACAAGATTCCTCGAATGAATAACTAAACAAAATATTTCATTGGTCGGATTGACCTCGCAATCATACACAATCTTCTAGTGCAATTTCCAATGTAATAACAGTTAGATGTGCCTCGATCTTGTAACACGTTTTCATATGCATGTCTAGGTTCAATGTATCTGGTAACACGTTTCACTTGATGAATATCAACTCGGTGTGTTAACTTTACTGCTCGGTAGTGTCAAAAAGATACTCGGTAGACAGCTTCGGTGTATACTGTGTTCTGTGACTGCTTTCTTCTGTAATTGACTAGACTATGCATACCGACTTCTCTGTTTATACCGACTGCATGATTCGGTAGTGCTAACCGACTAGAATATATAGTATGAATTTGAATATAAAAACTAATGGCAACTTGATAAGTAGTAACAATCTCCCCTTTTGACATTAGTTGAGATGTTTGACAAAAACTACTTTCAAAGTCATAACTCAAAAATCTATATACTTTGCAAAATGACTACACTTGACAATATATACAATAGTCAATGAAATAGTATATGTAGATATACTCCCCTTATCATTATTTTGTATATTACTTAGATTATGCATGCTCAGTTCTATTCTGTGCTTGTGTGCTCTGCTAGCTCTGCTCGGTATACTCCCCTATATACAATACTCAAAACTGTATTACCAAAACTATATCACTCTCCAAATATAGTATATTACTCCCCTTATGTAGTATTATATGTAGTATTACTCCCCTTTTTTGACAAACATAAAAAACTTAATTTCCATCTGGGGGCGGTAACTGATCAAAAATAGATTTATACTTGTTCCGGGCATCGGTGAGTGTGACTGATAGTGCATCCTTTACACTTTCGAGTACAGAATTTTGTGCTTGAATATCAGCCAATAGTGATATTAAGCCATCAAGAGTGCTTCCCTCTTGTGTAGTAGATAGGCATGTAGCTCGGTTAATCTACTCTTGAACTGATGAGAGATGAGGAAGGAATAATGTTTGGAGGGTCATTATATCCATCCTGATCTTATGCTCTTCATTTCTGAGTTCTAACTTTTGAGCCATGAGCTGTTGAGGCTTGGTATAAAAATTCTGAACTGAATTAGGCTCGGTGGTCAACTTAGTTGAGAGATCGGTGATCTCTTTCTCAATTGCATCAGTTTTATTCTTGATATCTTTAATTTATAAGGAAAATGTACAAAGTTTCTAAAATAAATAAAGAATATGCTTGAGTTGAGGGGACAACTCGGCAATGAATTTGACAAACTTTACTTTTCCTATAGCGAGAGCTTTTTGTACCTCTTCTATCATCTTTGCAGTAAGCTCTTTATCTTTTAGCTTGCTCAAGTACTTAGATGCATCAACTCCAGATGTTTCTATTTGAGTAAGGAGTTCATCCAGTTGAATGTGGATGGCTGCGTCGGTTGACACTATTGCTGAAGGTAGCATATCTGTTAGTAGTGTCTTCACCTTTTGTAGTACTTTATTCTTCTTTTGAATGGCCAATTTTTTTTCTTGTTCGACCTTTGCTTTGCATAGTTCACCGAAATCAATAAGTGCTTGCCCTTTTAATTTTGAGATATCCACATTGGGCAACACTATCGGTTTAGTTAAATCAACTTTGAAACTATGCTTTCTCACCTTCTTCTCTTTACCTTTGATTGGTTGTACTAAGACAAGTGCTTGTGAGGCTTGCTGACCCTCGGTAGGTTGCTCGGTAGATGCAACACTTTGGTCGGTTCCTGTAGCCATTGTGGTGTCCTTGGGTGTCTCAGTACTAGGGGTCTCAGCTGTAACATTTTCAGTGCTTGATGGTGCTTGAGACTTCTGATCTTTAGTTGTATCTTCTGCTACTTCAGACTTGTGACCTTCGGTGCCTAGTTCTATATCCTTAGGAGCTTCGGTAGAGATAGGTGGTTTGACTGACGGATAAGGCTGAACTTGTTCCAAGATAGATTCAATAGATACAAGTTTTGCATAGGTAGTGCCTTCTATCATTTCCTGCTCCGGTGCTTCTACATCCATGACATCTTCATCAATTTGAATAGTGCCAGCCGAGTCTTGCTTGGTAGCATCAGGACCTTGCTCGGTGACATCAGGATCGTCCTCGGTGACATCAATAATTTCAACTTGAGATTGTTCACCGACATCCTTTATTTTGAAGATATCTTGCCATTTGGCTTTTGTCTCATTTTCTACATCAATGTATAGCCCATTCATCAATTTTAAGGCTCTCTATTTGACAAGAAATTTAGAATTGTATGTTGTCAAATGTTTTAATTTCTGCTACAAACATATCAGGAAATAGATGGACTAGACTTCTTTCTCTAATTTGTTTCTTTGAGTCCATTGCATATTTCCATCTGTTATCAATATGTAAGTATAATTCACTCGGAAGTGACTTTACTAGTTCTAATGGAGCTAGCCGAAACTTTAGAAGTGTGCAAATGACAGCTTCTTCAATTTGTCACTTCTCATCATTATTCCTAGTCTCATACTTGACATATCTAAATCCTGCAAATCCACCATATTCTTTAAGATTGGCACAAAAGTTTTCAACGCTATGAATATTTACCTTCTTGCTTTTTACAATTTGAAATTTGTTTGCATCATCAGATTCTGTATCACTAGACTCTTTTGCCAAAATAAGTCTCCAAGTAGATTTCTTGTAGGTCTTGGTTACCTTGGGAATAGTAACACTCTTTTGCTTCTTACTCGGTGATGCAACTGATGCTCTAGTGTTGGGTCTCTTTGTTGGTGGAGTCGGTAGGGCCTTTGAAATGTCCTGTTTCTTTCTTTTCAAAACTTTACCCTTAGGCAACTTGGTACTTAATGTTATTGCTACCTCTTGAGCTTCTGATTTCTCTTCGATAATGGCAAGAGTGCCTTTGATAGGTGTAGAGGAGGATTCTTCTCCGAATTTCTCAGATAAAACCTTTATCATCTTTGTAGCCTTTCTTGTAGCTTTAGGTACTACAATACTCATTTTCACCTTTTCTTTAACTTCTTCATAAGTTCCATATCTTAGTTCAGTAGCATGCCTTGGCAATGAAAGATAGGCATCAATTTGCTATTGTGTAATATCATAGTCAATCTCATAACCCATTGGTGGCAAAGATTGAGTCCTTGGTTCAATAGAATTCATATAACAGTAATCGGTGTCTACCTCAAAACATATGTCATCCTTATATTTTTCCACCAGCTGTGGTGGAATCCGGTACATATTGTGCATCTTCTCTTGAAATTTGCTGAAATAGTCATCCATGATATCATTAAAATTATCTCCCAATTTCTTGATAAAATCATTGATTTGATGGGTGATAGGTCAGTGTAGCTCCCAAACTACTTTACCGACTGAGGGAAAGAACTTCTCAAAGTAGAAAAACATGCACACAAGAAGTGAACCAAACTTCAGTGTGTTTGCCGAGTTGTTCTTCTTTGGCTTCCTTATTGTGTTCAGGTTCTCAAACAAGTTCTTCAATAGCACTTCACATAAATCTACTTTTATTCCCTTTTTCACTATTTTATAGGCTAAGTCAACTGTGGCACATGGTACACTGTTTTCCCTTGCTGATTGGAAGAAACAGTAACCAATTACTCTAATTGCAAACTTAAGTTCTGCATCAGTGACATTGTTCAATTTCAATCCTCGGTAATCAGATTTTACTTCAGTTAGACTAATTAACTCCTTCTGTGATATCATTTTCTATGCTCATGCATGATCATAGATAGGATACCCGGTGATCACATGAATGATTTCCTTAGTGATTTTGAATGGTTGCTCCTCTAGCCACATAAAATCATCATGAACTCTACTTAAAACAAACTTAACCCACTGGGGTTTGAACACATGGGGATAGGCTAGGGCTTCAGTTAATCCCTTGATTTTGATATGCTCGTACTTGCTATCCATTTTGCCATCGGTACAAAGTTCATCATATGTGTCACTAATCTCAATATGATCGAGTTCTTCAACACGACATTTGGTGAAGAATCTAACATCTTCGACTAACAAGACTCAATCAGGGATGAGTGAAAATGCAGTTTTGTCATCCAGTTCAGAGGCGACTTTAGGAGTCAAAGAGTACTTCAGCGAGGGCTTCTCCACATTCTTGACAACTACGGGATCTTGGATCTTGGGTGCCATTTTAGATTTCAGGTAAAAACTTAGCAAACTATCCTTAGGGTTAGACGGTTTACAAACGACTGACGCTTCACACTTAGTAGATAATAGTAATTTGACAAGATCCTAAACCAGCTTAACAGTGTGATGAGATTTGATGTAAATACCTTGAAATTCACTGTGAATGAAGTTTGATCGCTTTGATTCGCTTTGCTCTACTCTCTTGAAAACTTGGTGAATGAGAATGACCGCAAAAATACCTTTAAGTACACAAAATACCTTATCGAGCTCCGTGCGGGTTAGGTCAAAACATTAAATGCACTCGGTTCACCTTTAATCGATTTACTCCTTTTTTTGTTTTAACTGAGTAACCAAATTTCCTTCATTTATCGACTTGCCAGGCTTCCTGTATACACTGACTTGACAGGTTTCCTGTAAAGTACTTTTGATAGAATTTCAAACTTACTAATGTATCTTAACTATGCAGATTTTGATTTTTGTACATAATAAAATGGGAACTGTTATGATTTAACCTTTAGAGAATTCATTCCCTTCATACCTTTTCTGATTAATTTGGAATAGGTGCACCTAACTTGGTAGGTAAGGTGCTTTCTTCATCTGACATGATTTCCTTCTTTTTCCAAATCATCTAAAATTTTTCTTTTATCTCTTCAGTATCTCTTCTAGGTTGATCTCTGCAATCTCTAGCTAAATGTCCAGCTTTGTGACAATGAAAACATGCCATACCAGGATTTCTCCATGATCTTCGGTTGTTCATTCCAAACCTTATAAAACAGTTGGCACTAATATGTCCATATCTTCCACAACATTCACACCATATCCTTGTATTGTAATCCCATGGTACTACTGCATATTGTTGATAAGGATTTGTGTGAGTTCGGTAACCACTAGTGTTTGCTCGGTGTGCAGACCTCATGTGATCCTTTTGCTTAAACTAGCATTTCTCGGTACTATGTCCATATCTATTGTAGTTTTTACAAAACCCTTTGAATTTTGCCTTCTGATAGTTGTTAACAAACTTTGTCCTACATTGATTAGATGTGTGACCATATTTATTGCAATTGTAACAATATCCATTGGACTTAGTGATATTTGGTTGCTTACCTTTTCTAATCTGGCATATGTTGGCAGTATGACCTTGATTTCCATAGTAGTAGCAAATAGGCTTCTTCTTTTTGATTTTATTCCTATTTCCAGCTTGCTTTGATGATTCTCCTCTCTCGGTAGTATGAATTCCTTTCTCGGTTGATTCTTTTCCTTTGTAACCTAGTCCTGCATCTTTGTTGGGTCTTCTTGTATTCAGTTGCTCATCCAACATCTTTGATGCATCATAACTCTTCTTCAATGTTTCTTTGGATTTCTTCTCTGTTTCAAGTTCATCAGTCAACCTTGATACTTCAAGTTTTAATGCTTGATTTTCATCATTCTTTAGAATTACTTCATGATGTGCATAACCTAGTTGATCTGTCATATTTTGTTGAATCTCAGTTAACCTTATGATTTCATCATTCTTATCAGATACTAAGACTTCAAGTTGTTGTTTCTCTCTTTGTAGATCTCTTGCTTTATCCTCTGTTGTCCTCAATGCATCTAGATTTTTAGTCATCTGTGTACTGAAATGTTCATGTTCTCTTTTCATTGCTTTTAGTTGATCAGCCAATGCTTTGTTCTTTCCTTTCAATACTCCAATCATTTCTTCAGTCTCTTCAGATATACTATTCTCAGATGATGTCTCAATTTGTTCCACTAACTCTTGAGAATCCTGCAAGTCATTAGATAATCTTCTTCTTACTTTTAGAGATTTTTGAATTTGCCTTTGCATGTCTGCAATCACTTGATTTGCATGATCCATCTCTTCTTGCAGATACAGAATCCTTCGAGATTGTTTATAGCCTTCCATTGATAAGATATTTCTCTTTAGGTAGTTAAACCCTTTTCCAAGATTCAAGCTCTGATACCAATTGTTAGGCCCAATATGGAAAGCTAATGTATTGAGAGGGGAGGGGTGAATCAGTACCTCAAAACTTTTCTTGAATAATAATTTTACTGTTATGCATAAACAGAATAGTGCAGTAACATAAAATAAAGTTAAAACAAACAGATAACAATCATACATGATTCACTCCATAACACATATATTT
This sequence comes from Cryptomeria japonica, assembly GCF_030272615.1. Lineage (NCBI taxonomy): Eukaryota > Viridiplantae > Streptophyta > Pinopsida > Cupressales > Cupressaceae > Cryptomeria > Cryptomeria japonica. The sequence goes on from NC_081409.1 coordinate 204,006,305, forward strand.
TGGTTACGCAGAAACTCTTAGTTAGAGAGAAAAACTGCGGTGGGGATGACACCCACAACTTCACTACTGCAATAATAAAGATGCTTGGTTAGAGCTACATGTTTAGCTATTTCTGATAGCTTACCCTATTAGGAGTAACAAGATCTATTAGATCTACCTTGCTAAAGGATTTCACAACATTTATTCTGAATGCTACACCTGGTTAGAGGCTTTACAATTTATAGACTTGGTTAGAGTCTTTTACCCCGTTAAAGGTTTCTCTTTCAACTTCACAATATTACAATAAAATCATTACAAACATCTGCAACTTTACATCTAAAATGTTATAGCAGATTCTACGTGCTCAGGATAAGATTACCTCACTTATAGCATACCTCGGTAACTCATATAGTAACTCGGTAAACCCTTCTATTTACTCTGTTCTTCGACTGTTCTCTGAAAACCTTCTCGGTGACCTCTGTGTCTCTGTAACAGTCTTCCTTCATACATATATATGCACACCTTGCTCTTAATTCATGCTGTATAAATAGATCTCTTAAAACGATGATCCAATTCATTGCTTTGATCTTACAAACAAGATTCCTCAAATGAATAACTAAACAAAATATTTCATTGGTTGGATTGACCTCGCAATCATACACAATCTTCTAGTGCAATTTTCAATGTAATAACGGTTAGATGTGCCTCGATCTTGTAACACATTTTCATATGCATGTCCAGGTTCAATGTATCTGGTAACACATTTCACTCGGTGAATATCAACTCGGTGTGTTAAATTTACTACTCTGTAGTCTCAAAAAGATACTCGATAGACAGCTTCGGTGTATACTGTGTTCTGTGTCTGCTTTCTTCTGTAACCGACTAGATTGTGCATACCGACTTCTCTGTTTATACCGACTGCATGATTCAGTAGTGCTAACCGACTAGAATATATAGTCTGACTTTGAATATAAAAACTAATGGCAACTTGATAAGTAGTAACAGATATGTAGGCTGGTGTCTTCTTCAATTGATCTACTAAGTTGTATTGAGTGTTTGAAGGCATTGTTGTTTTGGAGGCACTCCCTTTTAATATATATTTAGATTGGACTCATGTAGTCACATTGATCAGAATATGTTATTGTTTGTCTTTTATCTTGATGACATTTACCTAATTATCACATTCTAAAATGTGATTGATAACAATGTCATAGATATGGTTTATGTGGGCCCCTTTGTTATTTGAGGATGATGTTGCGCCTTTGTCATAATTTGGAAGTGGATTCTGAAGGCCTCATGATCATCATTGGTTTTATGACCATCTACCATTATGTCACCGTTGTCTAACAAATCTTGAATCAAGTTTTTCAACCTTAGGCAATCATTTGTGTGATGCCCTTTGTTTCTATGATTATCATAGTAGTGTGCATCATTCCACCATGATGGTTTGAATTGAGGTTCAAAATCCCTTGTGTTTGGCAACGTGATGAGTTTATTTGTCAATAGTTATCAAAATGTTGATTCAAGGGTTTTTCCTAAAGGTGCAAACTTTTGTCGATATGGTATCAGTTTCGTGTTAGTGTTGTTTCCTTGATTGTTGTTCCCTTGATTTTCCATTTTTGGATTGTTGTTTCTTTCATTGGTATTTCCTTGAGTGTTGGTTCTTTGATTGATATTGCTTTGAGTTTTGGTTGGTGGAGTAATACTGGATAAGTTTAACACCAGTTGTTTTGCTTTAACATTGTCTACTACACCATCATTAACAACATTCTTGTTTCTCATCCAAAATTTGGACTTGTTTGAGTTGTTGTAGTTGTTGTTTGATGCACTAGCACCTTCTTTAGATAACTTCAAGGTTCCCCTTTTGATTGAGGCTTCTTCTATTTGGATGCCATTTTTGATCAACTTTTTAAAACTAGGTAGACATTGCAATTTAAGTTGATAATTCATCTCGTCATCAAGATTGCCTATGAAGATTTCTATTTTCTCTTTTTCAGGTATGGTTCGGGGATATATAGATATCAATCATCTCCATCTTTGCAAGAACATCATGAATGTTTCGTTTCTCTTTCTTGCTCCAGTTTGGTCACAATTGGAAAAATGCAAAAAAAATTGTGATTGATGGCTGTGACAACAATCAAGTTTGATCAAAGCAGTCTGCAGGAAATAAAATAAAAAAATGTCTCGCCGACAGAAAAAAATAAATTGTACTTGCAAATAGTTATTAAAAAAAAATGATTTCAAGGGGGCGGCGTTTTGAAAAGCGAAGGAAAAAAATTTAAGTAATGTTTTTTGGGGTCACAGGACCACATCGTCGTGCCCCTACGACAACATGTACTATTGTCGCAGTATTGCCCCACCATGGGTTGTTGGGCCGGTAGGGCCATGCCCTTTGGTGCCCTCACCCTGGTTGGGGAGGGCCCCACCTTCATCGCCCAATGGGTGTTAAATAAAATATAACTGCTAATGAAATAAAAATCTGCCATAAATTTGTTTCGGGCCTGTGTAATAAAGCTTTTGGTTTTTGAAATATTAAACCAGTATATCTATGATTTTGGGTCTGAATTTAAAGTTTTGGAAAAAATGATTTTTTTTTGAAAAAAAATGGCTCTTTTTATAAGGAAAATTTAAAAATCCATAAATTATTGTCATATAAGGAAATTGGACTTTTTCTTCCAATTGGCATAACTTTCACCCGAGGAGTTCGTTTTTTGACTTCTTATACTCGTTGGAGAGGTGATTATGAGCACTACCATTTGGTATAGGTTTGGTTTAGTGATTTATTTGTTTTGACATGTTTTGGGTTCCTGGAAACCTGATATTCTCCTTGATGCAGTTTGGTCATATCTTTTGCATACAAAATCAGTTTTTCGATTTCAAATAGGCGTTGGAGAGGGTGATTGGTGTACTTCAATTTGGTGCTATTATTGTATTAGTTGGATGAGTATGGAGAGATTTACATTTCTGTTCTTAGTTTGAGGATATGATTAGACTTGGTTTGAGACTTGGATTTTTATGTGGGTGACAGTTGGATGCAAGTAATGCTTATGGTGTCATGGGTATGAAGGTACATGTTTTGCTTGACATGACATGGTCATGATTGTGGTGATTTGGTTTGATATTGGGAGGTTGTTCTCATCTCCTTGATGCTTATTTAGTTGCTTTGACTATCGTACTAGTTTGTGAACACGTTTGGTAAACTAGATCGAATAGTGATTTGGTGTTTGAGTCATGGTTGTCTACATGGATTACTCTTTGCTATCTCAGTTTGCAGTTTTTTAATGTGATGATGATTTTGCATGTTCAGTGATTGGATCTACGAGTTATGTGATTGGTAGGTTCGAGCTCACCTATTTATTTGCAGTGGGATGGCATAGATGTGGACTATCTATATCCACCAGGTTTGATTCATTATGGTGCATACTCCTTAGCTGACCTTGTATGTGGTTATTTGTGCATTGGTATGGTTGTTTTGAGATGAGAGGATGGATGATGTTATAGTACTTGGATAGTTGACATGGGAATTGTAGCATGTATTTGATCATGATGTCATGATAGCTTTGTTATTTATTTGGTTACACTTTTAGTGGGAGCTTTTGACAGTGATGTATTGGTGGTGTAGGATTTATTCCTGATTGGTGGTTTGTTGGTGGTGGTTGCATCTTTTTGATATGGAGTTCATGGTTTACTTGTTATTATTGATATTTCGGTTGATGTGTGTAGACCTAGATGTTCTTCATTTAGTAGATGGTTTATCATGATGCTATGGAGAGCTTGGTATCACGGTTCAATGGGAGCTTGTAGTAGTGATGTGTACTCACCATGTTGGTTGGTGGATCATCTTCTTTGTGTGCAGATGTTGGAGGATTCCTTAGATCATGTTGTTGTAGAAGGGTTCTCTTGCATTTATGGGTACACTGTTAGGAGATGGTTATCTTCATGTTATTTGAGGATGTTTTCATCTTGAGGACTCACAAAGTTCTTGGTATAGATGTTCTTTTATGCTTTCATTTGACATGTTTATCCTTGTTGTTTGGATGGATTATATTATGTCATGATACACTCTTGTTGTGCATTTAGTTTTTTGACACAATATGGTTATTTGATATGTTCATATGGAGCATGTTATCTCTTTGAGATGTATTAGATCACATTGTTATGTTTATGTTCTTGATTTGGTCATTGGAGCTTTGACATTGATCTTGGATTATTCTCTTTGTGTTGGGTACATGATCCTTTGCTTGATACTTCATGATATTGTTGGGTTGCATTTGGAGTTTGGCATGGATTGATCGGTTACAGGTACTTATGGATACTTTGAGGATGTTGGCGATGCTAGTAGTCTGTTGTGATTAGAGGCATGTGTTGAGGCAGGTTGTTGTTTCTGCTGGAAGTCCAAGAAGCATTCACCCGGTTTATGGATGGAGGGGAAATTTTTCTTAGTGTGAGTAATGATGACTTGGATATCTTGGTGAGCATTCTCATCCCCCACTCTTGGTCTACTCAATGGTTTACTACTTGCGAGGTATTACCCATTGTTCCTTTCAGGTGCATTATGTTATGCTTCTTTCATTGATATGGATCTTGAGCTACATGAAATTTGTTAGTTTTGGAGGGTCTATTTGAGAGATGTATGACATTGGTTATCTCCTTGTGCATTTGAGTTATTTTTATGATGGAGGCAGTCATTGATATTAGTTTGGGAGATGGTTTATTAGGCGTATTACCTAGTCTTAAGAATGGATGTTAGTTTGATCTTCTTGGTTATGAGAGGCTTACATCCATGTTGATTACATGTTATATATGTTGGTTTAGTCCAAGGGACTAAACAGTTTTTGGGTGTTGTTATGCTTTTTTATTTGGGGTTTTATGGAGGAGATCATACTTGACACAATTAACATTTAGAGGCGTGTGTAGAAGGACATACTACAGGATTTGATTTATAGTGTTTCTCTCTTTGTTTCGGTTATCTTCCTGGATGTTCGTATTCATATTATATTGAATTTGAAGTTGTTTGGAGCTATGTGCTGATTAGTTTGTATTCATGTTTTGTCATGTGGGAGATGAAATGGTGGCTCCTTTATCTCTTTCTTTTATTAGTGTGGGGAACATGGGAGAATGTTTGAGACATGTATGGGAGTGGTACTTGCAAGTTATTGGTTTACATGATGTTCATATTGATGTGGATGTTCTTGATACTACATGGCTACACTTCTATGATATATTTGTTAGGATAATTGGTGAACATCTGAGGGGTGGGGGGGGGGGGGGTGAATCAATTGTTAACAGATTATAACTTTTAATCTACAATAAAACCTTAAACAAATTAGAGTACCGGTAAAACACAAACATATGCCGATGGAAACAGATACCGGTAAACAATACAACTTAACAATTAACTAGATAATCAATGCAAAGCAACCATACCATATAACACCATGATTTGTATGTGGAAAACCCGAAAAGGGAAAAACCATGGTGGGAAGCCTACCCACAGTCAGATGATACTTCTGCAGAAAGTATGTGTTACAATGAGGGGCCTGCACTTGCAGGAAGGCACACTTCCTAGAGCATATTGCTCATTACAAAAAGAGTCTCACTGACTACAAAGAGGCTACAAACTTCTCAAGATAAATGGACAACAACCCAATAGAGTGAATTGTTGGAAATAGCATATACTATGCTTGATTACAGTCCCGATTAAGCTCAATGTCGGAGGACTAAATCCTCTTATAAAACCAATCCGATCACCAATGATCAATCAACTCCTCTGCCTGAATGATATTACAATATTCACACATTAAATTCCTTGACCATGACCTTTCCAATAACCATGATACTTTACAAAGAGTTTCTACCTCTTATTTATACAAATCTTAAGGCCTAAACCAATTAAGTCAGCCACCTAAAGATATTACAGTAATATCATTACATAATTCCTTATTGCAATGATATGCCATGTCGGCTTAAGATCAAAACAATAATAACAAGTTCATAAAACATCTCAAATCATCTAGGTAACATGTAGAGTACATGACCGGTCCATAACCTAGATAGGTATTGGACCTATTCTGGGTCCACCACACCAAAGCAATGTCTTCAAGAAATTGAAGCACGATCAACGAATATCTTCAGTATCTTGAAATCCTTTAAGAAGCTGCACCAACACCAATTGTGCATCCTATTATGATTCCTCAATGAAAGCTCTACCAATAAACCCATAAACCAGTGCTGGTAAGGGTTTACCAGAGTGTATGATAACATCCAATTGCCAAGCCAATACCAACTGACCAAAACATGCTTATGGAGTATATAACACATGAAATCCAATATACTTCACTGATCCAAACATGCCAGAAGTGTCGAACAAATAATCTCTTATGCCGGTAACACTAGATCTTATACCGGTAACCTATTTGTCGGTAACCATCCATATCAGCCAATGTAACTTTGTTTGCCAGTAACAACTGGTGTTGACATCAATGACAAAACATCAATGCCACACATAATCAATTCATCCATAATGCCAACAATATTTTTAGTGGATTCATTTATGATATTGATATTACCTATGCAGTGGGAGTTCTTTGGTGTACAAACATGGCAGGTATTGCACTTGGGGTGTGTGATTGCATGTTACAGGTTGCATATGTTTATGAGATGTTATTCACTTGGTTTGTATGCCTTGGAGGTATGTATAGTTGATGTGTTAGAACTTGTTGTGGGTGTTATTTCAGCTATGTAAATAGCTACCCTTGCATTGGATACCTTTGGATTAGTGTTTGTGCTCAAATATCAGTTGGTGCAGGACTTATCATTTGTTGTGACAGATTGTGCGGCTTTCTCTTTAGATGGCCTTTTTCATGCCCAGTGGCAGTGGCATGATGGAGGGTGGGAACACTCATGTATGAGATGGTGGTCACTTTGTTTCTTGTTGTAGGTATGTTGATGGATCACATGAAGCACTTAGATTCCATGATGGTATATGTGCATGGAGAGATCAATCTCTTGTTTGTGTGATAGATTACTTCTTGGCCCTTATGTAATGTATACAACAAGTGGGAGAATGTTGGAAAAGTGGTTTTGTACACCTTGCATAATAATGTTTCGTGAATCATATTTGTATTATTTTATTATTGTGTGAGGTAGACATAGAATTATATTGTAATATCATATTGTCTTGTTGCACCTAGGAGCACCTAGATGGACATGCAACATGTAGAGATTCCCTTGGAATATTCTTGTAATCACTTGATGAATTGTATTGACACATTGGTATTATTATATTGTATTTATTTAATATTGGGGAATGCAATTGTGATGAAGTACCCAATATTAAATGTGGGTCAAGGGTAGGTAGGAAAATATTATATTTTATTGTCACATGGTTTGATGTAATACCACTTGGTGGTTTTGTGGGAGCTTGTGTTTATAAAAGCAACCACAAGGGTAGTTGTTTGGGTTAGCCAAGTTAGCATTTGTGAAGGAGGGAGCATGGTATGGGATGTGTGGATTCATGCTTGGTCACTTGGAGTGCTTGGTTATGGCTAGGTTATCAAAGGATTTCCATAGTTGTATTGTAATGGACACATTGCTGATAATACATGGTGGATGATGCTTTTGGATGCTGGTTTTTTCCCTCTTGAGAGTTTTTTCAGGATATATCTTGTGTCACATTTTCATGGTTATGTTGTCTATTATTTGAATATGGCTTCTATGTGTTGAATTGACTGAAATCTTAAATGGGTTATGTGGAAATTGTCATAAAGATGGATAAAAGTTTCCTTACAGTTTTTTTATGCTCCAATCTCTTTTTGTAGTTCTAGACCTTTCAATGCCACCTTGAATTCTTCCAAGTTGCTAGTTGCAACTCCTATTGGTTCAACTCTTTATGGAATGACATTTCCAAAATCATCCTGAGCTACACATCTAATGCAACTTGGACCTAGATTCCTATTAGAGGTACCATCAAAATTGATTTTAATCCACCCATGCTCAAGTGGATCCCATTTAATATTTTGTCTAGATTTTGCTAGATTATTTGTGTTGCTTCCAAGAAAAAGAGGGATGATTAGCCCTTTAAATAGTTTAACCATTTTCTCATCCCATGTTTTATAGATTTTTCCTTTTAAGGTTTTGTTTCTATTAGTTGAATTTGCCAATTCCATAATTAGGGCCTCCATCTTCTTTATAACATATCTCTTGACATGGTTTGATCTTTGAATATTCTTCTATTATGTTCCTTCCATAATTCCCATACAAATGATGAGGGGATTACCTACCATGGACACCCAAACACACCCTTTTCTTTCCTATTTGGCCACATACCAAACCAATCCTTCAACTTGAATGGTATAGGGCCTTGCAAACTGGGAATTGCAATGAAATGCTTCCAACAATCCTCCGCATAAGGGCATATAAATAGTATATGGTCAACATCTTCATCCTTGCATTTACAAAATGGATATATTCCAGGACCAGGGATGCTAAGCTTGATCAGTTTGTCTTGGGTCAAAATCCTATTATGTATTGCTAGTCACGAGAAGACCAATGCTGCTTTAGGTGGACAATGCTTTCCTCGCAGCATGTCCTTCAACCATTGCTTGTCCCATATAGTAGCCTCTTTCACTTTGTAGCCAATCTTGATCTTATATTATCTATCCATTGATGCACACCATCTTATAATGTCATCTTGATTTGAAGCATTATTACATCTGTATTCTAAGATTTCTTTTAACTTGTCTTTTTGATCTTTAGGAGGATTCAAGCAATATAGTGACTTCCATCCCATTTTAGAATGTTATTAATCTTTGTGATATACCCAAATTCACTAACTTTCCTCCCTCAAACATTAATTGTTTCCCTCCTTATGTCTTCCAAATCATGCACCATAATTATCAATGACCATCACATAAGTCATCCCAAAACAATGCCTTTTGTCTGTGTTTGACATCTGAGGTGATGTGTTTGATAAATATGTCCCTACTATCAAGTATAAAGTTCCAAATGGCAGAGCCTTTGGGGGAGGGGGCATTTCTTATAGTGAGGATTTAGATAGGATCTTCAGAGTCCTAATATTTTTTCCTTAATAATTAAACCCATTTTGAGTTTCTTTGATACATACTTCAAACAAGTTTATCACCCATTGAAACATTCATGATATTGAGTTGCTTCACACCATCCCCTCTTACTTCTCGAGGTTTGCGAATTTTGTCCCATGAGATCAAAGGGAACTTCTGAGTGTCATTAGTCCCACTCTAGAAGAATTTCCTCAAAATTTTGATTAGATTATCTATTACTACCCTAGGGATCTTTGAACATGACATAGAATAAATTGGTATGGTAGATAAAACTACTCTGATAATTAGAATTCTTCCAGCAAATGTTAGCCACTTGAATTTCCATAGTTCCATCATTTTCTTGCATCCATTGACAATATCTCCCCAATAACAATTTTTATTTAACTTGGTAGAAAGTGGCATCCCCAATAACTTCCCTAGGAAGCCTACTGTTCTCAGTACAAGAATCCAGACTATCTCTCCCTAGGAAGCCTATTGTTCTCAGTACAATAATTTAGACTATCTCTCTTTGAAGATTGGGTTGTGTTGAGAAAGAATACCTCTGATTTCATTCAATTAACACTCTATCCAGAGGTCATGCTATAGTCATCTAATAGTTTCCTTATAGATCTTTCTTCACATCTAGAATCCTTCCCAAATGGGATTGTATCATTAGAAAATTGTTGATGGGTGATTGGGTCCATACTGTTTGTAATGCTTATACCTTGCCACTAACCTTAAAGCCTGCAATGAGTAATAGCTCTACCCAATTATTCCTCCATGATTATAAAAGTAAAAGGTGATAGAGGGTCACCTTTCTTGATCCCTCTAGTTGATTCAAGGAAACCCCAAGACATAACATTAACAAGCACTGATAACTTTGGAGATCTAATACAACTTCCAACCCATTCCACCCATCTATCCTCAAATCCAAATTTTCTTAAGACCATAAGGAGGAATTATCTATCCGAAGATCATATGCTTTTAGGATATCTAATTTTATAATCATACTAGGAGCACTGAGTTTGTAAGCTAAGTGAATTGCTTCATGAGCCACAATGACTCCTTCCATAAGTGACCTTCCTGAAGAAAAGCCACTTTGTTCTTCTTAAATCACCTAATTGATTACAATTTTTAGCCTATTAGCTATGATCTTGGTGATAATTTTGTAAGTCATATTGTTTAGTGCAATTGGCTTGTAATCATTCATGCTCTGAGCTTCTTTATTTTTAGGTACAAATGCAATAAAGGTATGATTCATTTCCTCAAGCATAGTTATTTTTTTCCTAGACTCTTCTACCACCTTCCATAAATCTTCCTTCACAATATCCCAAAAGAATTCAAAGAATCTAGCCAAAAACCCATCTAGTCCTGGTGTTTTATCAAGGTTGAATTGAAAAGTGGTAATTCTAACTTCCTCTAATGAGACCGAATTGTGTAATTATAGATTATTTGCCTCACTGATTAATGAAGGTATTCTATTTAAAATTCTATCCCTTAGCATTATGAATTAGAGAATCTCTATTCAATATTGACTAAAAATATCTCACTGGTTCACGATTTTCCTCCTCCGTGGTTTATGTGACTGTTCCATCTTCCCTTTGTATTTATACAATTCTTTTTATGCTTTGATTAACATTAGAATATTTGTGAAAAAAGAAGAGTTTTTTCATCCCCTTCTTTTAATCACATTTCTCTAGATTTTTGTCTCCAATATATTTCTTCTCTTGCCAATAGTTCAGTTAGTTAGACCTTGAGATCTCTTTCCTTTTCAATTTCTATTAATCTCATTCCATTCAAGATGACAACTTCATTTAGTTGTTGAAGCTACTCCTCTATTTTATCTTTTTCTTCAATTGTATCTTTAAAATGCACCTTATTCCATTCTTTTAGTTTATGCTTAATATGGGAAAGATTTTTTGTGAGAAGGTAAAGTTTGGAGTGATTGCCAATTTTGATCTCATTCCACCAAACTTTCATTATATCCATGATGGTAGGGTCCCTAAGCCACATGTTCTCAAACTTGAATGGAGATCCAACCCTCCCACCATCAGGGCATATAGATAGTGATACCGAGAAATGGTCTAATTCAGTATATGGAAGTATGGCTACCTCATAGTAGTTTGTTGTATCAATCCAGTTCTCACATAACATAAATCGATCCAATTTTTCTTAAATGCTAGTGAATCCCTACCTCCTGTTGGTCCAGGTGAATATTCCATTTTTGGTTGGAATGCCCCTGAGCTAATTCTCATCAACAAATCTTTGGAAGTCCAATTGAACTCTTGATAGATTTTGCAATCCTCCCTGTTTTTCTAAATTATCAAGAATGATATTGAAATCTCCACCTATGATTATTTTTCCATCATTCTACTACTTAATCCAATTTTCAATGTTATTCCACAATTCCCTTTTATCTATGGTGGCTAGTGGACCATATACATTGATAATTGTAAAAATTGTATTCTTACTGAGAAGCTTGCATCTTACAGCCATCCAATTCTGATTCTCCAATATCCAATTGCATTAAATGGTTAGTGGATCCCAAAGAATGCCTAACTCACCAGACACCCTATCAAACTCCACAAAAAATCCCCTCCCAAAGTCTTCATATTTTTAACCTTTTCTGATATTCCTCCATGCTCCATTTTATTTCTTGAAATAGAAATATATTTGCTTTTCTAGTTTAAATTTGGTGCCAAATTAGGCACCATTTTCTAGGGGCATTTAATCCCCTAGCATTCCATGTAATGAGTTTCATGGCTCCTTGGGAAGGAGTATCTACTTCCCATTTTTGAGCTTCCTTTGTCCCCTGGCACTCCCTGCCATTTCTAATCTTGCCTTATTGGACTTTCGCCCTCTTTGTTTTGCTTGGCTTCTTTATGATAGATTGTATGTATAATATGCCCTGCTATGCCATAATGTTTGTAGGGGCATCCTAATAACTCCTTTCATTATTAGATTCTAAATGATCAGTTGTTGGATCTACCTCTTCCTGCTCTGTGCCTTTATTATCGATATTTATTTCAATCCTATCATCCTTCTCACATATATCACCTACTCGAACTTCAACTTCCTCCATAGTGGTGTTCTCAATTATTCTAAAAGGATCCTGGATGAGATCCACTTCTATGTCTAAGACTGTCTCGTCACAGTTTCCCATATTTTGAGTGCTATTGTCATTTCTTGCCTCACTTCCTTTTCTAGCTCAAATTCATGCTCTCTCACAACTTCCTCTTGCTTATTATTAAGATTCATTGCCATCTCCTCCTTATCATAATTTAGCTCTTCAATGACCATGATATGTTGCTCACTTACCTAATTGGATTAGATGCCACACATCTCTTGAAAGGTAAGGTAACTTGGGGAATTCATCTTGTGCTTTTATTGGTTAATGAAATCCACCATCATGTCTAAATCTTCATTCATTCCTCTGTTCTTGTTATTGCTCGAAGTTCTTATATCTTCTGATAGACTCTGGGATAGCTTTTGATTATATTGATTGGCCTTGTTAATTCTGTCCCATGGCAATATAACATATCATGAATCTTCAATTTGGATTTAGGGAATAGGGTTAAAATGTCTTCCCTCTCCACTTTTTGTATCTAGATTCCATCCTTGGAATGTAGGTCTATTTGTGCAGGCAATTTTAGGGGTTATATCTATACATTGTTGGCATTATTGGATGAATTGATTATGTGTTGCATTGATGTTTTGTCATTGATGTCAACACTAGCTGACATGGTTGGTTATCGACAGACAGGTTTTGGTTACAGGTAGAAGATCTAGTGTTACCGACAGAAGAGACTATCTGTTGGACACTTCCGACATGTTTGGATCAATGGAATGTGTCGATTTCATGTGTTATATGCTCCATGAGCATGTTTTGGTCAGTTGGTATTGGTTTGGTAATAGGATTCTATCATACACTCTGGCAAACCCTTACCGACACTGGTTTAAGGCTTTACCGACAGAGCTTTCATTGAGGAATCGTGACAGGATGCATAATTGGTGTTGGTGCAACTTCTTCATGGATTTTAGGATGCTGAAGATGTTCTTTGATTGTGCTTCAACTGCTTGAAGACATTTCTTTGGCGTGGTGGACCCAGAATAGGTTTGATACCTATCTAGGTTATGGACCGGTATCATGCTAACGTGTACTCTACACGTTACCGTGACGTTTCAAGATGATTCATGGATTTGTTATTATTGTTTTGATTTTAAGCCGACATGTCATATCATTGTAATACAAAATTATGTAATGATCTTATTGTAATATCTTTTAGGTGGCCGACCTAATTGGTTTAGGCTTTAGGGTTTATATAAATAAGAGGTAGAAACTCTTTGTAGTGTATCATGGTTATGAAAGGTCATGGTCAAGGAATGTAATGTGCGAATATGGTAACATCATTCAACCAAAGGAGTTGGTTGATCATAAGTGATCGAATTGGGATAAGGAAGAGGATTTAGTTCTCAGGTATTGAGCTTAACCGGGACTGTGATCAGGCATGGTAGATGCTATCTCTGACAGTTCACTTTATTGGATTGTTGTCCATTTATCTTGAGGTGGTTTTAACCTCTGTAGTTAGTGAGAATCTTTTGTAATGAGTAGTATGCTCTAGGCAGTGTGCCTTCCTGCATGTGCAGGCCCCTCATTGTATCACATACTTTCTGTAGAAGTATCATCTAATTGTGGGTAGGGTTCCCACCATGGTTTTTCCCTTTCTGGGTTTTCCATGTACAAATCATGGTGTTATGTTGTTATGGTTGCTTTTCATTGATTATCTGGCTAATTGTTGAGTTATATTGTTTATCAGTATTTGTTCCTACTGGCATATGTATGTGCTTTACCGGTACTTGATTTGTTTAAGGTTGTATTATGGATTTAAAATTATAATATGTTAACAACTGATTCACCCCACCTCCCCCTCTCAGTTGTTCACCGGTTATCCTAACATACACATTCTGGCTTATGAACCCCATACCCTATCTTCGAGTATATGATCCATAGATCTCAAACTTCCTAATTCCTTCCCAATATCTCTGAGTATCTCATTGCTCCAATACTCCACAAGAATGTTATATGGTCTAATCCACACTAGACCTTTCTTAACCTTGTGTTTCCATGGGTTGAAATGCAGATACCATTCAATTAATTGCATTCTAGAGCTTTCTAAATAGTGTGGCCCACTATTTAAAGCTTCCTCCTTTTCAATTAGATTGGCAAATTCTACCAAGAAGAAACCATTGGGAAGTCATTTCAGACCTATCTAGGGACCCCATTTCTGATAACACCAATTTACAATACTTCTTGCATCCTTTAGTCCTCTGCCCCATTTAATAAAAATGCTTATATTTTTAAGTCTCTCCCTATCTTGATTGATTTCAGTTTCATCAATTTGAACGCGAGGAATTGAAGACATACCGTTTTTATTTTGATTGGGATTCGATGTGCCTTCCTCGTTGATCTTATTATTGTTGCCTTTCCATGGTTTATTGGTTCGAATTTCGCCCTCATGTCCTAGCACTGTCTTTCCCTTATTTCACCAATTATTTGAAGAATCTGCATTCAATATGTTAGTTTTCCTAGACCACTCGTTCCTTCCTTTTTTAAACCCTTGTTTGTTAAGAATTTTTGATAATCTATTTTTTTCCCCATAAGATTGTTGCTATCTTTGATTGGTGTAATTCTTTGGAAAATTCTGCCATTGTCTTTGCATCCATAGAAGATTCTATCTGCCTCAATATTGGTTTGGCCTTTGAAATCCTCTGTTACTGAATTTAGACTTATTTTTATTTATATCATTTTGCTTTTGAATTTGCCAATTTGCCTTGTAATCGATCTGAGATCTGCCCTTGTTTGTATATCAATTTTCCATACTAATGGCCGGAGCACATTTGTCAATCCATTGACCTCCTTCATAAACCCATTGTGGATTATAATTTCCTTACCATCCATGCCTTAGGTTTTCCATATTTGTTTTTGGCCCAACTGCGTAAATCTTCCATAGGAATTTCTTTCCCAACTTCATTGCTCCATATGTTGTATTTGGAGTCTCCATTCCATGGATGCTCCTGCCCTTCGCCCTTGTTGAATGCTTGGATCCTACCTTGATCTGCACCCCAATCCTGTTCACCCTTGCTTTTCCGCTTCTGCTCCTCTCTACTCCCACGCTCCATTTTTTTCCAAAAAATAGTCAAATAGGTGAGACTTACTTGCAAGAATTAACTTGTAATGACACCCATATTTTACCATCAATCGTGTGCAAATGTCTCAATTCAATATTAAATACAATCAAATGGACACCCGAAATGGTGGATAGATAATGCAGCAAAAAGTCTATTTATTTCTAAAGT
The DNA here is from genome assembly GCF_030272615.1 of Cryptomeria japonica. Taxonomy (NCBI): domain Eukaryota; kingdom Viridiplantae; phylum Streptophyta; class Pinopsida; order Cupressales; family Cupressaceae; genus Cryptomeria; species Cryptomeria japonica. Next base: position 204,021,700 of record NC_081409.1, read on the forward strand.
GGAAAAGATAGAGAAAGAGAAAGAGATAAAATGAAAGAGTGATTAAATTAATTCTAATAACATTCAATTAAAAAAACATAAATCATTGAAATAAATTTCAAACTTAAATATAAATTCAAAGTCAAAATTTATCAAAATTTATATATAAAAAAATATAAAATTAATATAAAAAATTATTTTATTATGTTAATAGATAATTAATTAAAATATATTTAAAATTTAAATTTGAAAAAATAAAAATAAGAATTAAATTAAAATAAAATATTTAAAAATTTAAATATTAAAAAATAAAACATTAATTATAAATAATAAATAATTAAATTAAAAGAAACTAATTTTAAAAATTAATAATAAATTATAAAAAATTATACAATTTTTTAAAAATCAAATTGTACACGAAAACCAAATAAATATTATAGTTAAAAAATTAACAAGCTTGGATATCACTTTATTTGATGATGCGAATAAACAATTCTTGAAAGAAAAAATAGCCTTTTTACCTTTGCTATGTTGCTTTGTCAGCCACCACATGTAATTTAATAGTGTCTTAATTTGGATTTAATATTTTGAGATTGTATTAATATTTGACATTTTATAAGAAAGAAAAATGATATTTTTTATATTTTCAAAATGATTGTTTTAATTAATACAAAAATGAAATTAAATAAATACAATAATTCTACTTAATAAAACTAATAAATAAACATCTCAAATATATCTTTTAAAAAATGGTGAACAAGAAGTGTGAACAAATATCATATCAGTGATGAGTAATTCAATTTTCAGTCCTAACCAAAAAAATCAATAATTAAATAAATGTTGGGTATATTTATTTCCTTTTTTAATAATAATAATTATATTTGTTTTATTTTTATTTGTTGAGTGAAGAAAGGTTTAGAGAATATACGTGAGGGTTTTGTTCTGCGCTGCTCTGCTCTGTTACGCGCTTGAAGATGTTAATGGAGATGATGATGCACAACTTCAAATGGATACGATGCTCCCTCTTTAAACAGGTACCTTCTCCTCATTCTCCCCATTCTTCCAAACAATACTCTAAAACCTCATCTCAACACACACACGAAAAGGAGAAACCCCCTTCTCACATCATGCACAAATTTAATGTCAAGCACTGTACTCAGTACATTACTGCCCTCTGTAAATCGGGAAACACGAACAAGGCCTGGGACCTTGTACATTCGGCCATTACTCAACGCTGTCCTCTCGATGTCGTATCCTTCACCGCGCTTTTTGGGTGGCCTTGGAAACTCTGGTGATATCCCTCGAATCAACACCCTTCTTGCTGAAATGAAAGAGATGGAAATACATCCAGATGTTGTCACTTATACCACCCTCGTAAAGTCTTTGTGTAAACGGGATCGAATAGAGGAAGCACTTGGGATTTTGCACGGAATGAGGCTCGTTCATTGTTTTCCTGATATTGTTACATACAACACCCTAATTGACGGGATATGTAAAAGAGGTAGAATAGTTGAAGGTCTTATTTTATTTGCTGCGATGATACAAACTGGCATTTCTCCTGATATTGTTTCATGCAGTACCCTAATTAATGGTCTCTGCAAGGTGGGAAGGGAAGATGAAGCTCTAAGGTTGTTAGCTGGAATGAAAAATAGTTACTGCTCCCCAAATATTGTTACATACAACACCCTGATTGATGGTCTTTGCAAAGTAGAAAGAATAGATGAAGCTCTAGGATTAGTAGGTAAAATGTTACAAGACGGCCATTTTCTTAACAACTATACTTATAATAGTCTGATAAATGGCTTTTGCAAGGCTGGACAAACAGACAAAGCCTACAATCTGTTTGTACAAATGATGGAGTTTGGTCCTTTGCCCAATATAGTGACATTTAATACAGTTATTGATGGATTGCGCAAAGATGGCAGGATGGACAAGGCTTGGGATTGTTTTCATAACATGACCAGAAGGGGTTTACAGCCGAACGTGATTACTTATAATTCTTTGATACGCAGCCTATGTGAATTGCATGAGGTGGAAAAGGCTCAAAAGTTGTTTAAAAATATGCTAAGCAAAGGCTGCTCCCCAGATGTTGTTACCTACAACATTCTAATTGGTGATTTATGTCAGAGTAACAGGGCAAAGGAATCATTTTCACTTATTTCTGAGATGGAAAATAGGGGACATCTTCCTGATGTAATTACATATAATACTCTAATATGTGCATTTTGTAGAACGAGAGAAATGAACATGGTAGGAAAGGTTTTAGAGGAGATGGCGACAAGGGATTTGAAGTTTGATGAAGTGACATACAACAAAGTCATTGATGGCCTGTGCAAGGCAGGAGATTTTTCTAGAGCATATTCACTCTTTAATAAGATGCTAGATGAAGGCTTTACTCCTGATGTAGTGACTTATACCTGTCTGATTGACGGCCATTGCAAAATTGGTGAAATGGAGAAGGCCTTTAAGTATTTTTTAAACATGAAAGTGATTGGTGTTATTCCAAATGTTGTAACCTTTAATACATTGATTGGTTTTTTCTGCAAGGAAAACAAACTTGACATTGCTTTCTCAATGCTGTATGAGATGAGATCAAAGAATTTAGTTCCAGATGTTGTAACATACAATGCATTATTATCCACCTTCCGTGAAAGACATGACCTTGAAAAAACGTTTTGGGTGATGGATCAAATGAAGAAAGAAGGTTGTGCTCCAGGTGATTCAACTGTCCGGATACTTGACTGGCTGGTTGAAGTTGGTCAAATGCAAAAATTGAAGGACTTTGTAAATGATGATTCTTTTATTATTTCAAGGCAAGATAGTTTTAATGAAGAAAGAAGGTTGTGCTTCAGGTGATTCAACTGTCGGGATACTTGACTGGCTGGTTGAAGTTGGTCAAATTCAAAAAATTAAAGGACTTTGTAAATGATGATTCTTTTATTATTTCTAGGGCAAAATTAAAAGACTTTGTAAATGATGATTCTTTTATTATTTTTAGGGCAAGATAGTTCTCATGTCTTGGTGAGTGCCAGCCATTCAAAATCACTCTTGGATATATGTTTTCCCAGCTCTACAAATTGATATTTTTGCATTCATTTTAAATTAGTGTTATTTATGCATAGAGAAATCAGAAAGTTACTTTTGTAATGTTTGTTATAATTCTCGATATGATAGTTTGAATTGAAGTACAATTGAATTTTACCTTTTATTATTGAAGATTATTTTTCATCATAAATTATTTTAGAATTATACTTTAAATTTATCAACAATTTAAAACATTTTTTATGATTTTAAAACATTTTTTATGATTTTATAAGTAAAATAAAATATTTTAGAATTTTTACATAATAAATATAAATCTATAAAATAGTTGTAAGGGTGTTTGTCACATACAGATCATTATTTTTCTAGTATTTCAAAAATGAGTTATGATAATCCATACTTTCAGTTATCTATTAAACTTGTAGATTAAGATTTCTTCTGTGGATAATATTCTATGCTGATTTTGTATTCACATGTCCGTTGTGAGGGAACTAATATAATATTTGCAGCTAACTAATCTGACAGTAGCAACCAGATCATGACAGGAAATTTTTTATATTTTCCTGCTAAGCCCAGGCTGGATTGTCTTCAGCTTAAAGTTCTGATTGACAAATCTAAGTGATTTTGGTATTTTTATCTCTCTTCTAAATTTGCAATCGAGTGAGTTCTTTCATATTACTTGTAGTCTAGTTTCCAGGGGACCATAATTTGACAAACAGTATCATCTCTTGTATTTTGAAGATTCTATTTTATTATTGTCTGAAAAATTCACAAGCTAAATGAGTACTGTTTAAGCTATTACAATGTGAACTTTCTGAATATGGCTGCACCTTTGACTTAAAAGAATACTATTTAATGCTTCTCAACTAGATACCGTTCAGCAGCTTTCTTATCAATATTCTGTGTGCCCCAGATTTTTTTTTCATCTTTTCATTGACAAATGAATCAGGGATATAAGATTTTTATTAAATGCCATTCCATTCTTATTCTGAGATGAAAGATTGTGGTAGGTAATAAAAAATGAGTTACCAAAGAGATATCAAAGAGTAAGAGGAAGTGGACAATGCAATCAAGAAATCTAGATCGAAATCTTATCTTTTTGCATTTCAATTTTAGAAATCATTGGTGGTGCAGAAATGTTTTGAGTAAAATTAGTTTTTTTGGTTTGTTTTTATTAGCTTGCCTGGATCATACTGTGGGATTGACAAAGCATTGCCTAATTTTATTTTGCTTATGAATGCCATTGTTGGAAGTGTCGACATCTATTTACTCCACAACTTTCAACGAGAAATTTTGAAGGATTAAGTTCGTTGAGCACAGAAAATAATATTGCCACATTCTTGCCACAAGTTGGACCTTCAACTCATCTATTCTAAACATTAGTCACTCTTCTTAATGATGACTTTTGGAGAGTCAAATCAAGTTCTAGGGTCAAGTCAAATCAAGTTCTAGGGTTTTTATTGCATGTCCAATAGGCCCCTACCTCAAAGGTATAGACCTTAGGGATCTATTTTTGTAGTTTAAACATTTTAATTGACTAAAATATACTCATTAAATACCCACAATAATAAACCTCATAAACACATCTAAGCAAACAATAGTTGAACTTATAGCTTCTCATAGAGGAAACTGGTTTGAAATAAGTATTCTTTCTTGATCCATGTTTTTTTTCTGCACATAGCAAATACATTGAAAAGCATAGCTAGACCACAATAATAATTCATAATATTTTCTATCAATTTTCATCATGTCTACTAAGGAATATCAATAGTATTGACATGTAATTATATCATTTATAATCTTATGTTCTATCTAACCATCTATTGAAAAAAAAAGATGTAATAATTAGAATTGTATTAGCTATATGTAAGATGAGGTGTTAAAAAAGTAATAATTACACCTTAAATAATATCATTCATTTGCCATTAATTTCAAAGTCATATTTTTTATAATATTAAATAAAAACAAAAACAAAATATTAGATTGATTCTATTTTAGAGAATGAATGAATAAGATAACTTCAAAAAAAATTGAAAACAAACATAATCACACTTAAAAGAAAGTGTCAAATTTTTTTTACTCAAACAATCAAATTGAAACTCACATTCCACACGGCCAACTCATCTTTATCACTATCTCCTTTGCCAAGTATTTGCACTCATTTTTTTTTGCCTAGTGAAGACATTTCAAGCCAGAACTTAAATATGTTAAATGAGACAAGTATGCTAATTTTCTTATAGATTGTTTGATTATTGTTATGGATTTTTTTATTATTGTTGTTGATTTCATGTAATTATACCATCATTTTTATGGCAAGCTATCATCAGTTTTTCTTATTTTTTGGATAATATTTATGTCATGTCTAGTGTCCATTAAAAATTATTTATGAGTTGACTTTGCATTCAAAGATTCTTTCAATTTGAACCCTTATTATATTTTTTTCAGTTGCTCTCTAACTTGTGCTTAAAATAAATCTTCATGGGGTAGTTGGTTGGTCCTCATTTCTCTTAAGATATATGTAACTCAATTATTTCAAATTTTCAATCGTAATAGCTTCAAATCTATCTTAAAGAGTCAATTAGAGAATTCACATAAAGTAACATGGTGTTCTCATTTTCTTTATTATTGTCAAATTTTACAAAATCCCTTCTACTACTACACTCGCATGTGCCTACTAGTTAAACATCACTATTAAGAATAGTATTTTAGTATGTAATTTTGAACATTAGAGGTTTTCTTGTCTACAAGATTCACCTTCATGTTGAGGTGATTTCTTTAATAGTTCATTATCATGGGTGTATAGGTGATTAATGTTTTATGGTTTGTTGATCAATGTTTTGCAAAGTTTGGTATTTCATTTGGTATATTTCGATGTGATCAAATCTTGTGCTGAGATTTTGGGATATTGCTTAGGATGGTCTTGTGTATCTTCGTTTTAGATGGATCGTGATTTGGTGCTCTGCGAGTTATATTTCTTCGTGATAGTTGTTGATTGGTTGTTTTCTTGAGCTTTCATACGTTGACTGATGGAGATTTGAAAAGTGGTGTTGGTGCAGATGTTTCTTGATGTTTCTAACGTGATTGTTGGTGTTTCCTAGTCATGTCGTATTTGTTTTAGTGATCGGCATTGATCGTTGTGCGAGCTGTTGATGTTTTTCATCAACCGATGTTGATTTTCTTGTTATGTGGTTTTCTTGGTGGTGTAGTGTGTTGCGGTTGATCTTGGCGTGATTTTCGGTGGACTTGAGCATTTCAAAATTTGAATTAAGTCTATTTTATGTCATTTAAATCATTGCATTGGTCTGGTGGTCGATCTTTATATCATGTGACGTAATTTCGTATTTATGAGTTGAGGGTTAGGGTTTAGCCAACCTTGTTATCAATGTTGATGATTTATAGATATAGGTGAGATATTCATGTAATTTAGGCGTCGATATTATGTTTGCATTATCAGAGAGAGGTTTATTTGCGAACAACTATGCTTAACTAGAACTGTAATTAGGCATTTGGAGATGCTATTCTTTCAATTCATTTCTTTTGGATTGTAGTTTGACTCTTATTGTAAGTCAGTGAGACTTCCTTGAGGGTTGTAGCTTTCCGAGCCATTATATTTGATAGTGATCTTTAGGCAGTATGCTTGAATGCATGTGCATTCCCCATTGTAATATTTTCGCATACTACTGCAGAGTATCATCTTACCATGGGTAGGTTCCCATCGTGGTTTTCCCTTAATTGGGTTTTTCACGTCAAAATCTTGGTGTTGTGTGTTGTGCTTTCAATTTGCTTATCTTTGTTGTTACTACAGTTTTGTTGGTGTAAATAAATATTCATTATGGATATTATTACACTTTACTTAAGTTAACTTAGGATAATGCATCTCTTCGTAGTTTGGATTTGAGACACTTAGGGAAGTGTGCACATAGGGATAGAGCTTGTAGGAGAAATTCCACCTTTTGTGGTCTTATTTTGCTGTTACACTCCACATTCGGTGGGTCATCCACCTCTTGTGGAATATTATATTTCTCCTACCTACCCCTAGTATTTCTTACCTACCCTTGTTTCTCATTGAGCCACATGTCATAATTGTGTGCTCATACATCCATATGGCCTTGCCTATATAAGCAGGCCTATATTCATTGTATTGGTTAATCCAGTTGATCATTTGCATATTGATGAGAATACAGTTTTGTTCTTGTCATTATATTGTCTCTCTTTTTATGCTTTTCATTGTGCCCTTGATCTTGGCAAAATCCTACATGGTATCAGAGCCTATAAGGCTTCATTGATTAGTCTTTTGGAGACATTTTGGAGGCTTCAATTTTCGGATTTGGGGATCTTCATTTTTGGGGGTGTCGTACAATGTTTTGGACATCACCGTTGAATCCGGGAGGCTATTTCCATGAATTTCGACTATAAAGTCGACCTATTTTGGTGAGAAATTTTTTTTCCCCATTTTGGCTATTATTGTACGGATTTCGAAATAATATTATTTTCCAAAAACAAAATTTTCGCAAAAAAAATATCAATTTTTTTTTTTTTTTGTTTTTGGGGGTCCACAGACCCCCCCCCCCCCCGCCCGTGCTCTCTGTACCCTGCGTTGTCTGCAGGTCTGTCGCCGTCGACCATACCCTATACTCCAGCCGCTGCCAACCCTGTACTCCAGCTGCCCTTCATCCTCCGCTGTTCGGTGACCACCTCCCCGAGATCTCCTCTTCCCGGCCCACCGTCCGGGCTCCCTGAGCTCCCTCTGCCGGCGAACCCTCCTCGACCGCCGCTGCCTTTCCGCCAGTGCCGTATTCTGCACGGCCCCCATGCTGTCTGTTGGGCCCCACGCGGTCGACATCTCCTTTGCCCGGGACCACCGTCCGACACTGTCGCGGTGGCTACTGACACTGCCTTGCAGACCCACCGGCACCGGCAGTCCTTTGCCCGGTGGACCCGCGCCCACCATGTGGCAGGCAGCCACTGGCCCGCGGTCGACATCCGTACACTAGCTCATTGCCCGTCACACAGTGCCACATCAACGTGTCCATACAGTACGGATGCCACGCAGGCAGGGGTGAAGTTTTTTTGACGGTCATATGGGCATCAAATTTAAGCCCGTCATTTGCTAACATTAGCGCCACATCAGCAGACTTTTGAAATTTTTTGACCCCCTCTTCATTGAGCTTTTCAGTTTTGCAGTTCAACTTTGAAAGGCCATATCTTGCTAATTTTTGCTCCATTTTTGGTGCATTTTTTTTTTGAAATGGGCTAAAATTTCGTGATCTTCACAGTGGTGTGGTTATTTTCTTATTTTGGTGCACAGGTTTTTCAGAATTTTTGGATTCTCATAGTTGTACCTGTCCAATCCTCAATTCTGCAACTTCAGATTTCAGAGCTTTTGAGTGGAATTTTTACTTTCAGATATTGGTCTTCTTTGGCCTATTAGGTACTTGTAAAGTGCTTGGATCTTAGTTTAGATCTCTTGCATTATTAGTTTGAGTCTCTTTTGGCCTTATTGAGGCAGTTGTAAAATTGAAATTAGAAGCCCACTTTGCCATTTTTTGCAAGTGGCCCATTATATACGCACTAAGTATAAAGTGTCAAATCATATCTTTTGGGGGGGTTCTTTGATTGAGTGAATTTGGGGGGGTGTCTTGTGTGATTGTGCCTCTCTTTGTGCTCTTTCATTTTTGTTGCAATGAGTCATCATAAATTTCCACCTTTAACTCCACAAAATTATGCATCATGGAAAATTAAAGTATGGAGTAAATTAATGGAAAAGGGTCTCACACATTACATAGATAGAACAATAGCAGCACCACCTGATCCTAAGGCTGATCCTAATGCTCAATTAGAATGGCTCACTAAGAATTGCATGGCTCTTGGAATTTGCGCAAGTATGTATCAGATGATCTCATCTTTCATATTGAAAAGTGTACTACAATTAAAGATGCTTGGGATATGTTTCAGAAATAGTATGGTCAAGTTGATGAAATCAGAGGTTATAAGATTGACAATGAGCTCACCAACTTGGATCCCAAAACTTTTGATACAATCCAAGATTATGTCACCAAAGCAAATGAGCTAAGAGCAAAGCTTAAGGATTGTGGAACTGACAAAAAGGATGCTCAATTGATATTCAACTTGTTGGACAAACTTGCATTAGAATATGCAGCATTTGTGTCTAGCTTCCAAACTCATCGTTTGACAGTGGGGAGTTCCTATGTTATGCTTTCATTTGATGCTTTCACAGAAATGTTGATATTGGAACAATCTAAGTTGTTGAACATGGGACTTCTCAAGTCTTCAAAGTCCAAGGCTTTGGTGGCTAATCAAGGGAATCAAGGAAGTCAAGGCAAAGATTCCAAGAAGAAGAAGAAGCAATCCAAGTCTAAGCCACAACAGGAAAAAGGACAATCATCCTCTCCATCACAAGGTGATTTTTCATCCTCTTCCAAGAAGGGGACACCACCTAAGAAGGATAAACCAACTTGTGCATATTGCAAGAAGTATGGTCATGATGAGCATCGATGCCATACAAAACAAGTTGATGAGTTAACTAATCTTCTTAAGGAAAACAACATCAACTTGCCATCCGCCTACACAAAGAAGGATTCATCTCCTTCCTCTTCCTCACATTCTAAGGGAAAAGGGCAAGCATTTGTGGCCACAACAGGTTCTTCACAGCAATGGATACTTGACTCGGGTGCTTCATATCACATGGTTTCTACAAAGGAGCAGTTTTCTTCATTGGAGCCATCTAAAGTACCTCACATTTACATAGGAGATGATACACAAGTAGAGGTTGAAGGGAAAGGTTCAGTTGACATGGATGGAACATTTGAGAATGTTCTCTATGTTCCTAACTTGTCTACTAACCTTCTCTCTATCTACCAAATCACTCACTATGGGAATGGGAAAAAGGTTGAGTTTACACCAGATTTAGTTGTGGTAAAGGAACTTGATGATGATGCCTTGGTAGCAGTGGGACAAGTCAATGACAACTCAAGGCTTTATTCATTCTCCCACTTTGTGCCAAGTTCACCTTCTAGGGCCTTGCTTACTCATTCAAATTTAGAAAGTAAGCTATGGCATGAGCGGTTTGGTCACCTCAACTACCGCTATCTTCAGCAGCTCAGCACTAAAGACATGGTCACAGGTCTACCTCGAATCAGTTTTTCAGAAGGTGTATGTTCAGGTTGTTCCATGGGCAAGCATCCCGAGGAGAAGTTTGATAAGGGGAAAGCTTGGAGAGCTTTGGAAGTTCTTCAACTTGTTCACAGCGATGTAGCAGGTCCATTTCTAGCACCTTCATTTAGTAAGGCCTGCTATGTCCTCACCTTCATTGATGACTACTCCCGCTTCACTTGGGTCTACTTCCTTATTCATAAGAGTGAAGTATTTGACAGATTTCAGGACTTCAAGACTCGTGTGGAGAAGCAATCAGGGAAAGTGGTCAAGATTCTTCGTACAGATAATGGAAGGGAATATGTGAACAAAAGACTTGAGGATTTTTGTACATTTGAGGGGATTGATCTTCAGCATTCTGTTTCATACACTCCACAACAGAATGAAGTTGCAGAACGCAAGAATCGAACTCTCAAAGAAATGGTTAGCTGTATGATACATGCACGTTCTCTTGATCCCGCCTTTTGGGCAGAGGCTATCAGTTGTGCCACACACATCCATAATCAGGTTCCTCACAAAGCTTTGCAAAGTATTACTCCTTTTGAGGCTTGGGCTGGTAGGAAACCGATTGTGAGACATTTCAGAGTCTTTGGGTGTCCAGCATGGGCTCGCATACCTCCGCAGAAATGCAAGGCATTGGAACCTCAGAGTTGGCCTTGCATATTTGTTGGATATCCTGAGGGTGTTAAGGCATATAGATTGATGGATTCTAAGACACATGAGGTGTTCATTGAGAGGAGTGTTCACTTTGAGGAAAGCTCTCCTAGCTTAGCCTCTCTACCTCCTCCACCTTCCTCCATTATGGATAGTGATGTTAGTGATTCAGATGATGAGACTCCTTCAACTCCGACTCGCAGGGTTACACCTCCGCAGGGTCCACTTGCAGTTGAGGAGCCTCGTTCTCCACCTCCACCTAGACCTTGTTGGGCTCGACATACACTTGAGTTCGCGGGTTCTCTTGTTGGGGATCCTTCAGATACATGGAGAACTCAATCACAGCATCAGGATCTACCACATGCATTCATTGCTACCGCTTTTGATCCACAGACATTTAGGGAAGCATTAGGGGTTCCTGAGTGGGACCACGCTATGGAGGAAGAGTATAGTTCCTTGATGAGGAACAACACATGGGATTTAGTCCATCTCCCTAAGGGGAGAAAGATGGTTCGATGTAAGTGGATCTATCAGACCAAGTTTGCAGCAGATGGTAGTGTGGATAAGTATAAGGCTCGACTTGTTATGAAAGGTTTCTCTCAGGTTGCAGGTGTTGACTATACTGAGACCTTTGCACCCGTAGCCAAGATGAACTCCATTCGTTTGACATTTGCTATTGCTGCAGCTCATGGTTGGGTTGTACATCAGATGGATGTGAAGAGTGCTTTTCTTCATGGTGATCTTGATGAGGAGATTTATATGGAGCAGCCACAGGGTTTCATCTAGGATACTTCCTTGGTTTGTAGATTAAGGAAATCTCTCTATGGCCTTAAGCAGGCCCCCAAGGCTTGGTATGCCAAGATGGATTCCTTTCTTCTCTCCGCAGGGTTCACCAAGTGTCATTCCGATCCGAATGTCTACATTTTGTGACAGGATGACTCTCACTTGATACTTGTGCTCTATGTTGATGACTTGATCATTACAGGGAGTACTACATCCATCATTAGCAGGGTCAAATCTGCTTTGCATGACAAATTTTCTATGACTGACTTGGGTCTTTTGCACTACTTTCTTGGGATAGAGATTTCACAGTCACCTTCCAGGATTACACTATCGTAGCCCAGTTATGCTCTTGATCTACTTGCACGCTTTCATATGGCTGATTGTAAGCCTGCCCCGACTTCCTTTCTTTCAGGAGTCAAGCTTGAGGCTCAGTGTTCTTCTCCACCAGTTGATGCCACTTTGTATCGTCAGCTTGTGGGTAGTCTCATCTACTTGACCCATACATGCCTGATATTTCATTTGCAGTTGGCATGGTTTCCCACTTCATGCAGGAACCACATGAGCTTCATTGGAAAGCCGCCAAACACATCCTTCATTACATCTAGGGTACACATCACTATGGGATTCACTATGCAGCAGGCACAGGACTTCGCTTGGTTGGTTACACAAACTCCGATTGGGCTGGCGATCTTGATGATCGTAAGTCTACTTCCGGTTACAGTTTTCACCTTGGTTCGGGCCCCATTTGTTGGCAGAGCAAGAAGCAACATGCTATTGCTCTCTCTTCGATCGAGGCTGAGTATCGAGGTGCTGTTAATGCAGCGACTGAGACCATTTGGCTCTAGCAGATTCTCACAGAGTTTGGATTCACCACTCCACAGCTGACAGTTCTACATTGCGACAATCAGAGTGCTATTGCAATCTCGAAGAACCCAGTCCAGCACTAGCAGACCAAACACATCGAGATTCATATGCACTATATTCGAGAGCTCATTCAGGAGCAGGTCATTGATTTGTAGTATTGTCCTACATCAGAGCAAGTTGCTAACATATTCACCAAACCTTTCACCGAGAGCAAGTTCCAGCAGTTGCGAGCTCTCTTGGGGGTGCGGGATGTGCCATTAGGGGGGGTCAGTTGACTTATCCTTCCTCTCTTATGGGGGGGACTTTTTCCTCTTTGAGGTTTTGTCCTTCTTCTTTGAGAGTCTTTTGTACTTTCATCTCTCTTTTGGGAGGGAGTTTTTTCCCATTGGGTTTTCTCCCTTTCTCCGTTTGTGAGAGATTGCATTGCACAGTTTTTCTTGCATTTGCATATTGTACATGGGTACCTATCATGGCCTAGTAGCCAGGACCCATCTTGCATTGTTGACTTGGGTCTTCATTCCCCTAATTTGCACTTAAGGGGGGGTGTTGGCGTAAATAAATATTCATTATGGATATTATTACACTTTACTTAAGTTAACTTAGGATAATGCATCTCTTCGTAGTTTGGATTTGAGACACTTAGGGAAGTGTGCACATAGGGATAGAGCTTGTAGGAGAAATTCCACCTTTTGTGGTCTTATTTTGCTGTTACACTCCACATTTAGTGGGTCATCCACCTCTTGTGGAATATTATATTTCTCCTACCTACCCCTAGTATTTCTTACCTACCCTTGTTTCTCATTGAGCCACATGTCATAATTGTGTACTCGTACATCCATATGGCCTTTCCTATATAAGCAGGCCCATATTCATTGTATTGGTTAATCTAGTTGATCATTTGCATATTGATGAGAATACAGTTTTGTTCTTGTCATTCTATTGTCTCTCTTTTTATGCTTTTCATTGTGCCCTTGATCTTGGCAAAGTCCTACAAGTTTATTAGATCTGGTGAAGACTGATTCACCTCCCCACTCTCAGTCTTCCTTCTTGGTGGTTGCTAACAATTGGTATTAGAGCTAGATCCTCTGGTAGAAGCTTAATCTCTTGAGGAGATTCGGGATGGCAACACAAGCTGTTATCTTTAAGAAGGACAGTCTAAGGTTTGACGTAAGTAACTATATTACTATGGAAGAATCTGATTGAAGTGCACTTGAAATGTTTTGGAGAAGATTACTGGAAGATTACAAAGAATGCCTATACTGTTCCTCAAAATGGATTGACTAGCCTTGATGAGATCAAGGAAGATGAACATAATATTAGAGTGAAGGAAGCATTGCTTAGTGCCCTGACTGATTTTGAGATGGCAAATCTAATGGGACTTCAAACCACACATGAGATCTAGGAGAAGCTTGAGATCCTGTATGAAGGTGATAAACAAGTGAAAGTTGCTAAGTTGCAGAGTTTGAAAGGAAAATATGAGACATTGAAGATGGGAGATGATGAGAACATACACTCTTACATGGCTAAGGTAAATGATCTTTTCCTAGGTATAAGATGTGTCAATGGAACCATTGAGGAAGATGAAATTTTTGCTAAGGTGCTGAGATCTTTGCCTCCTGCTTATAAACATAAGGTTGCTGCTATTGATGAGTTTCGAAGTATGACAATAGTGACAAGAGATGTGTTGGTTGGAAAGCTTGATGCATTTGAGATGAGTGAATTTGGAGAATCACATGGAAAGTCTAAGACAACATTTAGAGCATCTACATCTACATCTGGTAAGCATAAGTATGATCTTGATTGGTGCAAAATATCCAGATATGAAAGAGAGAGAAGAGAGATGGAAGAGAAAGAAAGAGAGCTAGATGAGCTTGAAGCACTGATTGCTCGGAGATTTCCTAAAGGAGTCGGTAAGTATGATGGAAAGTTGCCTTTGAAATGTTTCTCTTATAATAAGATAGGAAATTTTTCTTCTAGATGCTCGAAGAGAATGACTAAGTATGACAGGCATGATAAGCATGATAGGAATGATAGACATGAAAATCATGAGAAGTATGTGTTGGTATGGTTTTGTCATTGATGTCAACACCTACTAAACACTATCAACTCTGGCACTTTGGAGAATCGGCAACATTCACCGGCAAGCAAATGACTCATACACAGTCACCAATATTTGGTACACCAGCAGGATATAATGTTCACTAGCACTTGGAATGACATGGAAAACACCTAGTTATGTCGAAGACATCGTTTGGACACTTTGTCTTGAAGATTTGTTTATTGGCATATTTGCTATTACCGGCAAATAGGTCCAGGTTATACACCGATAGGCTTATCTTTTCCAGTTCAACATGGCACGCTATGGAGATGATTTAATATTGTTGTAAATACATTAAGCCGACATGTTGAATCGGTTATTGCATTAGGCATTAATTTATTTGTAAATTGATTTTATTGTAATATCTTTTAGAGCCGAGCTACTAAAATTGGTCTTAGGTTATGATATAAATGTAAGGTCTTATTTGTAAGATCGGATGTGGAATGTGGAAAAGAATCGTGTGAAGGTATATGCGACAATAAGCAGAGCTATACATGTAGACATCATTTGAAGATTGAACGAAGGTTTTTGAAGACCATCAGAACTATACCGGTACTGAATCCAGCATAGAAAGATGCTAATTTAAGCAGTACATTCTTATTGGATTTAACCATCCAATTGTAGTCAGTGTGACTCCCATTTGTGATTGAGCAGTGAGCTCTAGGCGCTTGGCCTTTCTGCATGTGCAGACCCCATTTGTATACACATACTATCTACAGTAGTATCATTTGATTGTGGGTAAGGTTTCCCACCGTGGTTTTTCCCCTTACAGGGTTTCCACGTACAAACTTTGGTGTTATGTGTTGTGGATTACTTTGTTCCTTTTGTTTCATGCATTAATCCTTACTGGTATTGCAACTAACTGATATAACTATCTACCGACATAAAAGACTGGTTTACCGGTATCAAGCATTAAAGTTGTTTAAGTTGTTTTTGGTTTAAATTTATTAGACAATTGATTCAGCCCCCCCTCACCCCCCCTCCCACCTCTCAGTTGTCTCTGGGACCTAACAGTATGATAAGCCTTACAAGTCTAACTGGAAGTTTAAAAATCAAAAGAATTATTATTATGTTGTTGATGAAGGTGTGACAAATGAAAAATCAGAAGGAGATGAAGTTGTGTTTATTGCCATTAAGGAAGATAGACCTTTACCTATTGATTCCACTTGCTGCATTATTGAGAAGAAGGATTTAGCTGCTAAAGTTGAAGAGAAAGATGAATGGGTAATTGATAGCGGTTGTTCACATCATATGACCGGTGATAAGTGCAAATTTGTGAGCATGAAAAGATATGATGGTGGAATAGTTAGAGGTTCTATTTCTTTTGATGGTAAGCATAACACTAATGATGTCTTGTATGTTGAAGGTTTGAAGTGTAACCTTTTTAGTGTTGGATAGATGGTTGATAAAGGTTATGATCTGCAATTCAAGGATGGTAAATGCAAGATCTTAAATGCCTCTGGTATAGAGATTGTATCTGAGACTAAGATAGAAGGTAACATTTTTCATTTGAACACTGGTGAGAAAAGTTGTTTGATTATCAGATTGATGAGAGTTGGTTGTGGCATAGGAGAATGTGTCATGTGAATTTTGATTCAATGATTAAAGATTTGTTCTACACATGTTGTTAGAGATCTTCCTAAGATTGTCAAGCCTACTAATCTGGTAAGGAATGTAAGTTGGGTAAGCAAATAAGGATTTCTTTCAAGAGAAAATAGTATACATCTGATGGACTACTAGATCTTGTACATACTAACCTATGTGGACCTACAAGTGTTAGAAGTGTGTAGGGTGATAGATATTTTATGCTGCTAATTGATGATTATTCTAGGATGATGTGGGTTGTCTTTTTTAATGAGAAATATGAAGCATTGGAAAAATTTAAGATATTCAAAGCTAAGGTTGAGACTAAGTTTGGATTAAAGGTGACGTGTCTGAGATCTGATAGAGGTGGACAATTTTGTTCCGGTGAGTTCAATTCATTCTACGAGATACATGGAATTATATGACAATTATATGCTCCTAGAACCCCTCGACAGAATGGAGTTGTTGAAAGGAAGAACAAAACCATTTTGAATGTTGCAAGGACTATGTTGATTGAAAGAAACATTCTGAAGATTTTCTAGAGAGAAGCCATTAGCGTTGTTGTTTACACATTCAACATAGTTCACATCAAAGGTGATACTGGTAAGATGCCTTGTGAGCTATGGTTTGGTCATGTTCCTACTATGAGATATTTCAAAGTATTTGGTAGCAAATGCTATATCAAGAGAGATGAGGATATAGAAAAGTTTGATGCTAGAAGTGATGAAGGAATTTTCTTGGTATATTCAACAATGAACAAGGCCTGCCAGTGCTACAATAAGAGACTAAGAAAGATAGTGGAGAGTGCAAATGTGAAGGTGGATGAGAACCTTGGGAAAGAGATCAGAACATTTGGTTATGATGATGGTCAACATGTTGTTTTAATTCCTATTCAAACTGAAGAGCCTAAGCAGAATGATATGATAGAAATAGTTAATCTGGATGTTGCTACTGTTGGTGAAGGAGTGTAGGAACCTAAGAATCAAAACAATCAGAAGACTCCCGAGGTGTGTAAGATTGAATCATTCTAAAAATCAAATTATTGGTGATAAGAATAAAGGTGTTATGACTAGAATAAGGTTAGTTGTTGAAGAAGTATGTTTGATTTCTAAAGTTGAACCTAAAGATGTTGTTGAAGCTTGTAAACATGAAAGTTGGATGAGAGGTATGAAAGAAGAGTTAGATTAGATTGAAAATAATAATGCATGGGAACTTATTCCTGGAATGAAGGACAATAATGTTATTGGTACTAAATGGGTATTCAGGAACAAATTGAATGAAGTCGGTGAAGTTGTCAAAAATAAAGCAAGACTGGTTTGCAAACAATATTCTCAGAAGGAAGGAATTGATTATGAGGAGACTTTTTCTCTAGTTGCTAGACTTGAAGCTGTTAGACTATTGCTTGCTTGTGATGCTTATAAATATTTCAAGGTATATCAAATGGATATCAAATCTACCTTTTGGAATGGTGATCTAGAGGAAGAAGTCTACATTGAGCAACTTGATGGATTTTCATTGTTAGATGATGGAGACATGGTATGTAAATTGAAGAAATCTCTTTATGGTTTGAAACAAGCCCCTAGAGCTTGTTATGATAGATTAGATAAATATTTGTTAAAATTGGGATTTACTAAAGGTGTTGCTAACAGTAACCTATATTTCAAGATCAAGAATGATAACATCTTGATTGTTGAAGTATTTGTTGATGATATTATCTTTGGAGGTGATGATGACTTGAGCATGAAGTTTGTCGGTGATATGCAGAAAAAATTTGAGATGTCTATGATTGGTGAGATGAAATTTTTCTTAGGTTTGTAGATTGCATAGACTGAAAATGGCATATTCATATCTCAAACTAATTATGTGAAGGAATTGTTGATGAAGTTTGTGTTAGATGATTCCAAACCAGTTGGAACTCTTATGGTGACTGGTTGTAAATTGCCTAAGAATGATGAATCTTTGAAAGCTAATCAGAGTTTGTATAGATGTATGGTTGGTGGACTGTTATATCTTACTTAGACTAGGCTGAACATTATGCATGCTCTATGTATGGCTTCTAGATATCAAGTTGATCGAAAAGATTGTCATGTCACTGTTGTTAAGAGGATATTCAGATATCTGAAGGGAACTGTGGATTATGGTCTGTGGTATCCAAGGAATGATGATTTCATGCTATGTGCTTACACTGATGTTTATTGGGCTGGTAATGTTGATGACCGAAAGAGCACTACCGGTTGAGCATTATTTTTCGGTAAGAAATTAGTTTCATGGGTTAGCAAGAAACAATATTCAGTGTCCTTATCTACTGTTGGAGTTGAGTACATTGTTGCTACCAGTAATTGCACTTGGGGAGTTTGGATGAAGTAAATGCTGATAGATATTAGAGTTATTTATAATGAGCCTATTGTTATAATTCTAGTTCTATTAACACATGTCAAAGAATCCAGTTTAACATTCAAAGACTAAGCATGTGTCAAATAAATATCATTACTTGAGAGATCAAGTCAGTGAAGAGAAGGTGAAGTTGGAGTATGTATCTACAAAGGAACAAATTGCTGATATTTTCATTAAACCTTTGCTTGTAGATACATTTTTCTATTTGAGAGACAAGTTAGGGGTATCCACCCCTCCTAATGAGAACTAGATGCATTGAGTTCTATCAATTCGGTGGATTTTAGTGCTTTATCTTTTTATCCAGATTGATGAATTGATATTTCTCCTCTACTGGAGTAGTCTGTTGACTTGGTTGTGTGTCCCAGGGGGAGAGAGATTCATGTTTCTGAAAGAGAGTTTGGTTTTCCATCTTGAGATATTTGGCATTGGTGTCAAAGGGGGAGAGAAATCATGTGAAAAACTGCTTTATCTGTCTTGATTTTAGGGGGAGTTTGCTGGAGATATCTTCTTTCTTTGCATTGATTATTTTTCACATTCATATGTTACCATTAATGACAAAGGGGGAGATTGTTGGATATTGTTGGTCATTGTTGCCACTAAAATATGTTGTTGTCATTGATGTCAACATATTCATGTGATTTTCTCCCGTGTATTTGCAAAGATCTTATGATCTGGTTTTGTAGTATTGTTTTGTTGATCACTATTTTGCAGAGTTCGGTATTTTTTCCGATATACTCCAGCATGATTAGATATTGTGCTGAGATTTTGGGATATTTCTTAGGATGGTCTTGTGTATCTTCATTTCAGATAGATCGTGATTTAGTACTCTGCAAGTTATCTTTCTTCATGACAGTTGTTGATTGGTTATGTTCTTGAGCTTTCAGACGTTGACCAATGAAGATTTAAAAAGTGGTGTTGGTGTAGTTGTTCCTGATTTTTCTAACATGCTTGTTGGCATTTCCTAGTCATGTCCTATTTTTTTTGGTGATCTGCATTGATCATTGTGTGAGTTGTTGATGGTTTTCATCAACCGGTGTTGATTTTTCGTGTTATGCAATTTTCCTGCTGGTGTAGCGTGTTGCGATTGATCTTGGCATGATTTCTAGTGGAGTTGAGCATTTGGGAATTTGAATTAGGTGCATGTTATGTCATGTAAATCATTGTACTGGTCCAATGGTCGATTTTTGTATCTTGTGACGTAATTTTGTATTTATGAGTTGAGGGTTAGGGTTTAGCCGAATTTGTTATCAAGGTTGATGATTTGTATATATAGGTGAGATATTCATGTAATTTAGGTGTTGATGTTGTGTCTACATTATCAAAGAGAGGTTTATGTGCGAACAAGAGATTTATCCTTCAGTTTTGAGTTTTAGGAGAGATTGGTGTTGGAAACAAGACAACTGTGCTTAACCGAAACTATAATCAAGCATTTGGAGATGCTATTCTTTCAGTTCATTTCTTCCGGATTGTAGTTCAAATCTTATTGTAAGTCAGTGACACTTCCCTGAGGGTTGTAGTCTTCTGGGCCATTATATTTGAGCAGTGAGCTCTAGGCAGTGTGCTTGAATGCATGTGCATTCCTCATTGTAATATTTTCACATACTACTGCAGAGTATCATCTTACTGTGGGTAGGTTCCCACTGTGGTTTTTCCCTTAATCAAGTTTTCCACATCAAAATCTTGGTGTTGTGTGTTGTACTTTCAATTTTCTTATCTTTGTTGTTACTACAGTTTATTAGATCTATTTTGGTGATTAAGTTTGTAGATCCGGTGAAGACTGATTCACCTCCCCCCCTCTCAGTCTTCCTTCTTTGTTGCTGCTAGCAATCTTGTCAGTCCTTTCTAGCCTTTCTTTCTTATCGAGAGATTGTCTGCAATCTTTTCAAACATTTTCATCTAATCTCTCGAGGGGGCATATCATTCCCGTCATGGGGAAACTTTGCGTTTATCTTATCTTCTTTGAGCCAATGTGACAAGCTGCATTTTCTCAAAGAGGTGCAAAATGTAAACACCTAAAATTGTCCTGTCTAATTAAATAAATATTTTTTTTATTTAATTATTTTATCCTAAGTCTTCTATTAATTAAATAAATTATTATTTATTTAATGAATCCATTAATCCTCTTCCAAGCCATTCCTCATTTAAATAAATACTTATTTATTTAAATTATCCTTTTCCTAAATTAAATAAATATTTTATTTGTTTAATTGATCCCACTTCCTCTATTAATTAAATAAATTTTTATTTATTTAATTAATTCATTAGCCTTTTCTACCCATGGCACATGTCACTTGTCTCTTAATTCTCTCTTACCTACCCCCTTTATCATTTAACTATTTTCTCTACCTACCCTTTAATCCTAGCTGACCATTTATCTTTACACCTCTTAATCTTATGCCTCCATTTCTTACAGTGTCTTCTATAAAAGAGGATACTCTCCATCATTATTAACCCTAATAATTGTGTCAATCAAGCCTTTTTGCGATCAAGCTATCAACCACATTTTCATTCTTTGTTGAGCTCTTATGCACACATAAAATTTGAGAGCAAATATATCAAACAAGATCAATGGAGATAAGAGACAATGGAGATTGAAACCCTACTAGACATGTGAATGGTATATCTTGTTTTGTTATTGTTTATTTTTATGATCTTATTTATCTCTATTGGTATTGGTGAATGTTTCATTGTAGGACCTAGATTATTTGTGGTTGGATCTTTATGGTTTTACAATAGTTTATCACCATCCATTTTCACCATATGAATCCATAATAAAAGGTTATTTCTAGTTTGGGGGCAAAATCCTGAACTCAGTAGGGGCAATCCGCTTAGAGCTTAAAACAACAAACAAACAGCAGTAGGAAACACATTGAAAATAAAGATCACAAAGAGACTGAAAGTTGAGCATAAATCGCAACTTTCGAAAACAATTATCAAACACAACATCAGGATCAGTGAAACAAAAACTCAATGGATTATCTATTCTGAATAATGATTTGATCACTTTGACAGGAGAATTCAATTTTGTATCTTGATTTTTGTTATGATATCTCCTAAGAAACTCAAGGATGTATTGAACTAGAGAAGTGAGGAAGAAGCATGATATTTTTCTTTGTATATTGTCTGTAAGGAGATCATTAGTACTATGTAAATTTGTCACAAGACATAATTGGTAACATATCATCAAGGACATTTCAAATTTGCATAAGAAAAGGGTCAACTGTTGTTTGTTTTATGCAAACAACACTTAGGTCATCTTGGTTCAATTATACCTTGATGCTTGCATCATCTTGCAATATCAAAATCCATGTAAGTTATACTCAGGTCATCATGGTTCAATATTACCATCGATGTTTTTATTAACTTCCAACATTTTAAAAATCTCAGTGATGATAAAAAAAGGCACAACAAATTGACCGACAAAATGACAACATTGCATAAATAGGCTTGCATGATAAAGATAGATTGCATTCATATTAGATTTAGCATAAGCATTCTAAGCATGAATTGCACGAGGGTGACAAATTGACAAAAAGATTTTATATCTCTTATTCAAATGATGGAGTACACTTGACATAGACAAACAAATATCATCATTCACATTGTCACATTACGACATTCATTATCATTGCATCTAATTCATAAGCATTTAAAATTAGTAGCATTTGTATTTACGCTCCTCCATGTCATTTAGTGGTATATACATTTAGATCATTAATCAATAACAATACATCATGACATAGGCATAAGCAAATAATATCATAAAGCATTATCATACATTTCATCCATCACATCAGCATCACATCATATAAGCATTTATTCATCATCATCACATAAATATAATCAAATAGTATCATAAAATATTATCACAAACATAAATTTCATCATTGCACATACATATAACACATCTAGAATAAAAATTATATGCATAATCAGGAAAAGTAAAGCACGTAAATATCTTATACATATAGGAATCAAATGCATCCATACATAAACATAATCATATAGTATCATTTACATAAAATTCATCATTACATCCATCATATAAATAAACATCGCATACGTATATTAAGCATAAGCATGAATAAACATCATCATGATACATACATTCCAATGCATTATCGTCATATGAACATATCACAATAAAATCATATACGTATATATCGTATCATCATAGAATCATTCAACATAATAGGAATCAAATGCATTCATCCATCATCTAAACATGTAAATATATAAGCATATAAGAAGTAGAAATCAAATGCATCCATCCATCATATAAAAAATAAAAAACATCAAATCATGAATCATGTAAGCACCATATAAATAAAAACAATGTTGTTGCATCTCATATAGTTTGAAAAAGAATCAGTGTTAGGAGTACAAGGATATAATGACAATATGAGAGATGCATCCAAAAATGGTCAGAATCATATCATGTCCGAATAAATAAGAGATACATCAAAATGGTAGAAAATCTATGGCACATGGGAGCTAGGTTGTTCTCTCCTTGAACGTTGATGGTCTCGTTGTGCATGTACTTGCACCACCAGATGGTCCTACACTTGGGTCCCCACCTAGCGGATCTCTATGCAATGGTCCTATCACTCCTTTTCTCTCGGTCTATGACTAACTCCGTCTTGACCTAGCAACATAAAACTTTGCATAACTAAGTGTGTGGTGATCAACATGGATACTAACATAGTACAACCGCCTATATAATACTTCATCTCTTGGGCTGCATGTCGAATCTCTCTAAAGGCATTTGTTGTGTTGGTCCCCTCAGCCACTCTCTATAGCATCTTAGCATGGGCCTTTTCATGCTTGTATCTATCAATGGTTGCATCTCTCTCTGCTGTCACAGAAGCAAGTTGGGCCTGTACTTGTGTCAACTACTCCTGTAACCTTTGTACCATACTCTATATAGAAGCTATTTGAGACTGCTACTAGTGAGGGAGCACCTTGATCTATATCTGTTGTTGCCCTATCGGCTATTGTACTACTTTCTCCCTAGGGTCATATGTCTTGTATATACCCTACGGAGGATCTCTCCCAGATCTCCTCCTCCTGACCACCCAAGTCTCCCAATCACTAGGCAATAATTTTTGATCCCTCCGCTACCCCAAACTGCTAGCTCCTCCTCCACCTCTGCCATCTCCTCCATCCCCACCACCATCTCCACCTTCACCATCTCCTCCCCCATCTCCACCCTCATCTCTACCTCTCCTTCGTCTAGGTAACCTCTGTGGCGGCCTATCATCCTCATCATCAAAGGCGAGAACGGGCCGATCTGGACATGATAACCTCAAAAATTGATGTGCAAGAAAATACTGAGAATAATCCCCTATCATACCCTCATCCATGGTACCATGAAGATAATCCCAATCATGTACACCAAGTGAAATATACTATGTGCATGCTGTCTCATGAAATCAATGACCCCCAATCTACAACATCTTTTCGTCAGTGTGCATATAGTGTGCATATAGCGCAACCCCATATGTAAATCCTTGTACCTAGTCATACTATCTCAATATTCGAGTATGAATGAATCGCTCATTAACAAATGGGGTTGCTCCAAGCAAATATCTCAAAGTAAAAAACATAGGGCATCTCGAGTGCATCCTCTGACCATGGCTCACAATCTAGATATGGCCTACAGATCACTGTGTCTAGATCATCCAAGACTCGCCTCCAATACTCAAGTTTGCTCAGCTTCCTTGGACAATGAAACCTATATATCCATAAAAATAAAGCCTCCCAACTGGTCGATCCCTATTCGCTAAGGGGCATGTAATAGCTAGATGCTCCCATGACCAAATCTGTAGTAGTGTTACCCTCGCTGATAATCTCATCAAACCAAGGTACACGCCTTGATGCAGATCATGATAGAGATGAGAAAGCATACAAGAACCCCATGCATACCATGTACCATGAATAACCATCCTCTCCAACACTCTATCCCAGCCAATAGATAGTCCCTTCAACCTATGGTGAGGACATAGAAATCCTCCAACAAAACCAGCCAACATAAAAGGTAATGGATCATATAAATCTAACATCTCCTTCCATGAGATGTGGTAGCCACATATTTTGTCATCATCAAAAATTATTTTGAGTGCATCAGTGCCACCCTGCTCAATCACATCATAAGTTACAATATATCTAATCATGAGGATGCGTAAAATCCCGTAAACATCCTCTGGCATCACTATCATCTCACCAGTGGATAAATGGAGGGTGTTATGCTTACTATGCCACCTCTTAGCTAAGGCGGTTAATAAACCCCAATTAATCGTATAACGGGGAATCAATCAACAATGATAGTCCACATCTAGCAATAATATCAAGATCCGCCTGCATGAGATGGGGTCTCATCTACCATGTCCTCGGGTATCACTCCCGAGACTGCAAAACACCTAAATCCTCCTACAATCATATCACATCATAGTATCAGCATTCGGTTAATCAATGTATCTATCAAACAAATTAGCTCATGTGAGATTTCAATCAATCTTGTGAAGCACTTATCATTGACTCTCATTCACAATGAGGTCAATCATCATCTATGCTATTAGGCAATCAAAACTGATCCAACTCACATCAAAAAGAGTAAACAATATCAACTTTTGTAGACATGCACTAAACTATCCCATCAAAAGACTAGAAAATTACACCTAAGCGCTAAAAACATCTATGCTCTAAAAAACCACATCTATGTGCTACAATCCAGTCTCAATGCGCTAAATTACCTTATGTGCTACAACACCACATCTATGTGTTGAAAAACTTACCCTGTGCGCTAAATTATCCAATGCGCTACAAGACCACATCTATGTGTTGAAATACTTACCCCATGTACTAAATTACCTAATGCACTACAAGACCACATCTATGTGATAAATACCTCACCCAATGTGCTATATTACTAGAAGTGCTAAATAATCTACTCATTACAATGGGAAACTGACATAATGTTGTAATATGGAACCGTAAACCTAAAGCACTAAAACATCTACCATAAGTGCAAAAACATGAATCCTATGCGCTAAAACGATAAAAATCGGCACAAAAATTCAAAAAAAAATGTGCCAAAATTAAACAAAAATTACATGACAAGATGATCTACAGAGAAATCAACTTTCTATAGAGAAATGAACTCATAATTATTCTACCTAGCATTGACTTGCTCTAGCAATGTCGTTCGAATCTTGTAAGAGACTAATTTATAAAATTAAAATGCATAACAAAAACTCTAACTTTAAACATACAAAATTAAACTGCCATCAAGTTCCAAGATGCATGGTTTCCAGATAATTAAAAGTCCTATAGATCTAAGATAAAAAAAATATGCATAAGTTACACTATACACTTATCAAGATAAATATTTCACAAGAATTTCTTGATCCTATAGTTTTCAAGATGTAATTTGTTAAAACATGTTGAATTTAAAATAGCTACTTTTAAAGATGTGGGGTTTACACATAATTACCAATCCTATAGTTCTTAAACCATAGTTTAGTGAAACACACAAAAAAAGCATGTAGAAGCAAACACAATATAGCTTAAGAGTTTAAAGATCTGGAATTGAATAATTTTGAGCCATATGCAAGCCCAAAATGGAAGGATTAGCCATTCTTCCGTTCATTTGGACCACCTTGTTGTGTACAGTAATAAACTACTACAAATTTTAGTACTAATTGATTCTAGAATATCTCGTTTAAGAGTTTCAAACTACCTCTTGAATCTGAAAGAGCTAGCTCAGATGAGAATACCCAAATGTGAAGCAGTGATTCTCAGGCCATCCTATCCCAGAGTTCAAACTATAACTGTACAACAGTAAGGAAACTCTAGAAAAAAGTTACTTTATAGAATTGAACATTAATTCACTACTTGAGTATGAATGAATCACTCAATAAAAAATGGGGTTGCTCCAAATAAATATCTTGAAGTAAACACATAGGGCATCTCGAGTGCATCCTCTGGCCATGACTCACAACCTAGGTATGGCTTGCAGATAATTGTGTCTAGATCATCCAAGACTTGCCTCCAATACTCAATTTTTTGAAGCTTCCATTGGACAATGACACCCATATATCCATAAAAATAAGGCCTCCTGACTGGTCGATCCTTGTCCGCTAAGGGGCGTGTAACAACTAGATTCACCCATGACTAAATTTGCAGTAGTGTCACGCCCGTTGATAAGACAGTCAAACCAAGGTACACCACTCAATGCAGATCATGATACAAATGAGAAAGCATACAAGAACCCCATGCATACCGTGTCACATGTATATGTTGGCATGATTGGCATAACTGATGCAGATGAAGAATGTTGACTGAACCGGTAAAGGACTGTTTGTGATGACATTGTGATGAAGAGATTGAGATTGCATGATTGGATGATTTTGATCAGTTATTTGTGTTGTCATTGATATCAACTGATGTTCACTTATGTTTATTTTGTCATCTAAGTCTTTTTGGTCTACCAGAAATTGCCTACCTACAAAGAAATAAAAAATTGGGAATTAGGACCTTAACCGATAAACGAGGAAATGTTTTGATTGGATCTAGTGATGATTGGTGATGATTGTAGAGTTGCAGTTTGGAATGTGAGTTTGTATCATTGCAAAATGTATCTGACCAGAACTGCACCATGTTTTGACCACCAGAAGTCATGTTTATGATTTCTGATATATTTGCTAGGGTTTAAGAAGGATTTAAGGATCGGTAAAGAATTCTCTAAACCAGTAATGATTTTTGGTTTGGTGGTGATCTACATCAAGTTCAAATGTTGGAGGTGATGTGACACAACCCACGTGGAAATTTGAATTGCTATTTTGGCCCATTTGAAGATGGAATTTATTGGGAATCAACGAAGCACTTAGAAGAGTGTTCTAAGGGTTTGACTTTGTATCAAATCGAATTGCTGTGTTGACTTATGGTCATTCAACGGTTGATATTGCATTGTAAAATGTTGTAATAATCTGTATGATGATATGATATGATCTATGATGATCTGTATTGTAAAATCTTGATGTATCTAAGGTTTAGTAACCGACAATGTTGTAAAGGTTATTTATGTCAGTATAGTTGATGTTTGTTGTGTCGGTGGTCTTGGAGAAGTGTGTGAAGCCGAACCATAGTGTGAGAGATCTTCTAGAGAGTGTTGCAAATTTGGAGCATAATTGGATCTAATCAAGCAAGCAGTGTAGTGCAAAACCTAGATCATTCACTGTTGTTCCCTAATAGTTGCAATAGATTAAATCATTTAATCGGGTAGGTCCTAACATGTCTTACATTGTAAATCCCCTAATTGGGTGACTCAACATATGAGTTCTAAATCCTCTTGCGAGGTTGATTCTAACAGGTCAAAGTTCCTAACAGGGCTGAGGTAAATCCCTTCACCGGGTGACTCCTAATAGGGTCTGGTCCTAACAGGGCATCATTGTAAGCTTCTAACTGGGCTTGGCTCCTAACAGGTTGCATTCCAAAGGAGTGCAAAATGTTTTGTGGGTACCAATTCCCACCGTGGTTTTTCCTTATTTGGGTTTCCGCTTGAAAATCATGGTGTTCATATGGTGAATGTTTTTTATGTGTTGATTTCATTTACTTTTAGTTTATGCATATGTATGAACATTTAATGAGCAACATTGTTAAATAAGTTTAGCAGATGATTATTAGTAGATACCGGTATTGGTAAATGATTCTATTGTTGGTTATTGTTTGATTTGGTAAAAGTTTAATAAGTCTAAGCTTCTGATTTGAAATTCTTGTTAATATTGATTCACCCCCCTTTAGTATTAACCAGATCCTTGGTCCTCTGTGTGTAGAAAGCTTAACAACTTGAGGGAAAGATCCTGAAAAAAGATGATGAACAAAGAGGGTCCCAAATTTGCAAAGGACAACTACCAGATATGGAAAGACTCGATGAAGATATACATTAAAGGATTGGGTGCTTATTATTAGAATCATGTGGTGAACAAGTATGTTGCTCTTACTA
The DNA here is from genome assembly GCF_030272615.1 of Cryptomeria japonica. NCBI lineage: Eukaryota > Viridiplantae > Streptophyta > Pinopsida > Cupressales > Cupressaceae > Cryptomeria > Cryptomeria japonica. The sequence goes on from NC_081409.1 coordinate 204,050,274, forward strand.
CCAATCCCTTGACACCGAATGAGCTTAAAGAAAAACAAGAAAACATTCAGGCCTTGAAAGCAATTGGAAGTACTTCATCTTATTCTAAGTATATAGATGTTCATAGATTAGAAACTGCATATGAGGTATGGGAGAAACTAGATTTAATTTATGGAGGAGATGAACATGTACAAAGAGCGAAAGAAGAAAGTTTAAGAGGCAAATTTGATGATATGAAAATGATTGATGGTGAGAACATTGCCCAATATGGTCAAAGGGTTAAGGAAGTTGTAGGAGGTATAAAGAGTGTTGGAGGTAAGATTGATGATGATGTTGTTGTTAGTAAAATGCTTAGAACTCTCATACCATAATATTCTATTAGAGTTTCTGCAATTCAAGAACTGAGATCTATTTCTAAGGATAAAGTCACTATTGATTCTCTTATTGGAAAGTTGACTACATTTGAGTTAAACAACTTTGATAATAGTTTTTGAAAACCGTCCGAATCTTCTTTTAAAGATTCTATAATAGGTACATCTGTGAGAAAAGGAAAGGATATTTGTCATAATCATGACTCTAGGTCTAGTCATGGCGGTAGTAGAGGAGATGGTGATGATGAAGATCACTTGATGGAACCTGAGGCATTATTGGCTAAAATATTTCCTAGAGGCACCGGTAAGTATAAGGGTAAGTTACCTTTGAAGTGTTTCTCCTGCAATAAGATTGGACACATTGCTACAAATTGTCCTAATGGTGATAAAAAGGAAAAGTTTAAGAAATTCAAAGGAAAAGGCAAGAAGCAGCATTATGTTGGAGTTGATGAAGGAGTAACTGATGAAGAATCAGAAGAATATGACAATGAGGAGATAGTATTTGTTGTTGTGAAGGAAGATCTGACAGCTGACAAGGCACTAGTATGTCACATGGATAGCAATGATGAATGGATAATAGATAGTGGTTGCTCACACCACATGAAGAGTGACAGAAGTAATTTCTTATCCGTTTAAGAGTTTGATGGAGGTGTTGTAAGGTTTGGTAATAACTCTCCCTGCATGGTAAAAGGTAAAGGATCAATTTCATTAAATGGAAAGAGTAATGCAGATGATGTCTTTTGGGTTGATGGACTAAGACATAACCTTTTGAGTGTTAGACAACTTAATGATTATGGAGAAACCTATGCACTGTTGGTGAGATTTGAAGGTGTAAGAATGTTACTTGCTTATGCTACATTTAAAGGATTTAAGGTCTACCAAATGGATGTTGAATCAAATTTTCTTAATGGCATCCTTGAGGAAGAAGTTTACATAGAACAACTAGATGGATTTGGTTTGTCTGAAGATAAAGATATGGCTTGCAAGTTGCATAAGGCACTGTATGATTGAAGCAGGCACTGAGAGCATGGTATAAAATATTGCATGCACAACTTACCAAGAGAGGATTCCAACATACCAGTGAGGACAATAACATATATCTTAAAATTGATGGAGACAAAATGTTGATAGTTGAAGTCTTTGTGGATGATATAATTTTTGGTGGTGATGATGATTTATGTATCGTGTTTGCTGAGGAGATGAAGAAAGAATTTGAGATGTCTCTTATTGGTGAGATTAAATTTTTCATTGGGTTGCAAGTCCAGCAATTGGATGGTGGAATATTTATCTGTCATAGTAAGTATGTTAAAGAGGTGTCAAAATATTTTGGCATGGAGGATTGTAAATTGGTTGGTACTTTGATGGTAACAAGTTGTAAATTGTTAAAACAAGATGATTCACCTTCTGTTGATGACAAGGAATACAGGTCAATGATTGGTAAGTTGCATTATGTTTTTCATAGTAGGCCTAATATTGCACATGTTGTTGGATTGGTTGCGAGATTTCAAAAGGATCCCAAGGAGACTCACTTGGTAGAGGTGAAAAGGATATTTTTGTACCTGAAAGGCACAATAGATTATGGTTTATAGTATCTTTATAAAGGAGGTTTTTCTTTGAATGTGTTTACTAATGCAAATTGGGAAGGCAATGTTGATGACCAAAAAAGAACTACCAGTGGAGGTTTTCTTCTTGGAGGTAGATTGGTTGCTTGGACAAGTAGGAAGAAAACTTGTGTGTCACACTCAACAGCAGAGGTAGAGTATGTTGTAGCATTAATAAATTGCACACAGGCAATCTGGATGAGATAAGTGTTAGAAGGATTTAAACTTGATGTGTTTGAACCAATGACTATCTATTGTGACAATACAAGTGCAATTAATATTTCTAAAAATCTTGTATTACATGGAAGAACAAAGCACATAGAATTGAAATATCATTTTCTGAGGGAAAGAGTACATGAGAAGCAGGTTAGAATGGAGTATGTGACAAGCAAAGAACAACTAGCAGACATTTTCACTAAACCATTGTCGAAGACTACCTTTAAGTAACTCAGAGGTAAATTAGGGGTTCGAACCCTACTCAAGAAGAACTAGGATGGAGGAGATGCATCAATTTAGTGGACTTAATGATTATTCTTCATTGTGGATTGACGAAATGGTAGCTACTTCATAGGGGGAGCTACTTAGCTGAGTTTTGCAGACATGTTGAAGACAACAACAACAAATTTCAAGACCGGTGATGCATATGCACCTTTAGCATTGTTGTCAAAGGGGGAGAAGAATTATAATAGCTAAGGGGGAGAAGAAAAATATCATGGGAGAATAATTGTAAGAGGAGTGTAATAGAAAGGGGGAGAAGAAATGAAGATGAATTAAAACCGGTAGAAGAAGTGTAACCGACAGATGAGGTGCAACAAAGAAGAGTTGCAAAGAAGTCCCATAATAGAGAAGAGTAGTATTGGTTGAGTTGGTGTTACCATCAATTTCAAAGGGGGAGAATGTTGTCATGATTGGCATAATTGATGCAGATGAAGAATGTTGACTGAACTGGTAAAGTACTGTTTGTGATGATATTGTGATGAAGAGATTGAGATTGCATGATTGGATGACTTTGATCAGTTATTTGTGTTGTCATTGATGGCAACTAATGTTCACTTATGTTTATTTTATCATCTAAGTCTTTTTGGTCTACCAGAAATTGTTTACCGACAAAGAAACAAAAAACTGGGAATTGGGACCTTAACTAGTAAACGAGGAAATGTTTTGATTGGGTCTGGCGATTGGTGATGATTATAGTGTTGTGGCTTGGAATGTGAGTTTGTATCATTGTAAAATGTATCTGACTGGGAGCGCACCATGTTTTGACAACCGAAAGTCATGTTTATGATTTCTGAAATATTTGCTAGGGTTTAAGGACTGGTAAAGAATTCTCTTAACTGGTAATGATTTTTGGTTTGGTGGTGATCTACATCAAGTTCAAATTTTGGAGGTGACATGGCACAACCTGCATGGAAAGTTGAATTATTGTTTTGGCACGTTTGAATATGGAATTTCTTGGGAATTGACAAAGTGCTTAGAAGAGTGTTCTAAGGGTTTGACTTTGTATCAGATCGACTTGCTGTGATGACTTATGGTCATTCAACGGTTGATATTGCATTGTAAAATATTGTAATGATTTTTATGATGATCTGATATGATCTATGATGATCTGTATTGTAAAATATTGATGTATATAGGGTAAAGTAATCGATAATGATGTAAAGGTTATTTATGTCGGTATAGTTGATGTTTGTTGTGTCGGTGGTATTTGAGAAGAGTGTGAAGCCGAACCAAAGTGTGAGAGATTTGCTAGAGACTATTACAGATTTGGAGCATAATTGTATTTGATCAAGCAAGTCATGTAGTGTAAAACCCAAATCATTCACTATTGTTCCCTAACAGTTGCAGCAGATTAAATCCCTTAACTGGGTAGGTCCTAATAGGTCTTACATTGCAAATCCCCTAATAGGGTGAATCAACATCTGAGTTCTAAATCCTCCTACGAGGTTGATCCTAATAGATCAAAGTTCCTAACAGAGTTGAGGTAAATCCCTTAACTAGGTGACTCCTAACAGGGCATCATTATAAGCTTCTAGCAGGGCTTGGCTCCTAACAGGGTGCATTCCAAAAGAGTGCAATTTTTTTTGTGGGTACCAATTCGCACCATGGTTTTTACCTATTTGGGTTTCCACGTAAAAATCATGGTGTTCATATGGTGAATGTTTTTGATGTGTTGATTTTATTTACTTTCAGTTTATGCATATGAATGGTCATTTAATGAGCAACATTGTTAAATTAGTTTAGTAGATGATTATCACCAAATACTGGTACTGGTAAATGATTCTATTGTTTGTTATTATCTGATTTGGTAAATTTTTTATGTTTAAGTTTCTGATTTGAAATTCTTGCTAATACTAATTCACCCCATGTCTCAGTATTAATCAGATCCTCTAAGATTAACAGTATAGCCATCATCTCTAGTAGTCAATCCCAACTAATAGATAGTCCTTTCGACCTATGGTCAAGACATAGAAATCCTCCAACAAAACCAACCAACACAGGAGGCAATGGATCATATAAATCTAACATCTCCTGCCACGAGATGTCATAGCCATAGATCTCCCTATCATAAAAATATGTTTGAGTTCATTAGTGCCACCCTGCTCAATCACATCATAAGTCACAATATCTCCAATCATGGGGATGCACAAAATATTGTAGACATCCTCTGGCATCACTATCATCTCACCAGTGGGTTAATGGAAGGTGTTATTCACTATGCCACCTCTTAGCCAAGGTGGTTAATAAACCTCGGTTAATCGTATACTGGGGCATATCAATCAACGACGATAGTCCTCATCTAGAAAAAATATCAAGATCCACTTGCACGAGATGGGGTATCATCTTCCATATCTTTGAGTATCACTCCCAATACTGAAAAATACCTAAATCCTCCTACAATCATATCACATCATTGTATCAGTATTTAGTGAATCAATTTATCTATCAAACTAATCAGCTCATGTGAGATTTTAATCAATCTCGTTGAGCGCTTATCATTGACTCTCATTCATCATGAGGTCAATCATCATCTGTCCTTTTATGCAATTGAAATTGATCCAACACACATCAAAAAGGAGGAAACACCATCAACTTTTTTAGGCATGCACTAAACTGTCATATGAAAACTCTAGAAAATTACACCTAAGCGCTAAAAACATCTATGCGCTAAAAAACCACATCTATGTGCTACAATCCAGTCTCAACACGCTAAATTACCTGGTTCACTTCAAGACCATATCTATGCACTAAAAACCTCACCCAATGCACTGCATTACTCGAAGCACTAAAACATCTACCTGATACATTGGAAAACTTACCTAATGTGCTAGTTCATAATCATAAACCTAAAGTGCTAAAACATCTACAATATGGGCTAAAAATGAATCCTATGCACTAAAATGATAAAAATCAACACAATTTTTTTTTTTAAAAGTGCCAAAATTAAACAAAAATTACACAACAGGAGGATCTACAGAGAAATCAACTCACAATCATTCTACCTAGCATTGACCTACTCTAGCAATGTCATCTGAATCTTGTAAGATACTAATTTATAAAATTAAAATGGACAATAAAAACTCCAACTTCAAACATACAAACTTAAACTACCATGTTTTCAAGATGAATGGTTCCCAGATAATTAAAAGTTATATAGATCTAAGATCAAAAAATATGCATAAGTTAAACTATACACTTTTCAAGATAAATATTTCAGAGAAAGTTGTTGATCCTATAGTTTTCAAGCTGTAATTTGTTAAAACATGTTGAATTTAAACTAGCCACTTTTCAAGATGTGGGGTTTACACATAATAATTAGTCTTGTAGTTCTTAAACCATAGTTTAGTGAAACACAAAAAAGGAGCATGTAAAAGTAAATAAAATTTAGCCTAAGAGTTAAATGATCTGGAATTGAATAATTTTCAGACATATGCAAGCCAAAAATGGAAGGATTAGACATTCTTCTATTCATTTGGACCGCCTTATTGTGTACAGTAATAAACTACTACAAATTTGAGTACTAATTGCTTCCAGAATATCCCATTTAAGAGTTTTAAACTACCTCCTGAAATAGAAACAACCGGATTAGATGAGAATACCCTTGAATGTGAAGCAGTGATTCTCAAGCCATCCTATCCTAGAGTTCATGTTTGCTTGATGATGATTGTAATGAATTCATCATATGTTGTCATTGAGGAAACACATACACACACACATGTTTAATTGGTATATGCATAGAAGACAACAAGTGGATACACATTAATCGACATCAACATGAAGATCAAGCAAAGATTATATTAGGAGATTCAAGGATAACGGTTCATATATTTAACTCCAATCGATATTGATTGTTCCAACCGATATTTGTTGATTGTGTGATAATTTATCCCACCGAAAAATTTTGGCGGTATTTTTGTGATGAGTTACAATCACTTGACTAGATACACTACACTAAGGTAATTGTGTTATGATTTCTTGAGGCCGACATGAAATCTAAATGTCTATATATTGACATCACAATGAATTATTTCATAAGAGTGAAAGTGATATGTTGTGTGCGAAAGACAAAAGAGTTAAGTTGTAGAGTATGCAGAAGAGTAGTGTTGAATATGTTTAGAAGGATTTGATCAAGTAACTATTGTGCTACTCAGATAGATCAAACCAATCCTGTTGTTTTCTAACAATCACAACAGAATTCAAATCCCCTAACCGGGTAAGCTCTAACAAGCTTCAATGTTCAAATCCTCTAACAGGGTGATCCATTAGTTTGGATTCAGAAATCCTCCACCAAGGTTACTCCTAATAGGGTACTACCTTTCAAAGGGTACAAGCTTCTAAGAAAGCTTTGGGATCTCTAACTAGATTTGCTCCTAGCAGAGCACTTTGTAGATCCTAACCGGTCAGTTATCTATTACTGCAGATAGTTAACTTGTGAGTTCCATCTCACCATGGTTTTTCCCTATTTGGGTTTTCCACGTATAAATATTTGTGTTATGGTGGATGTTTTACTTATTGTGGATATTGTTATATCATTTTGGATTGCATGCATTGTGTTTAAAAGTTTTGTTAAGTTCATCTATCGATTAGTGTTTGAAGTAGTTTTATTTTTGGTGTCACTGATTCACCCCCCCCTCTTAGTGCTTTTCAAGTCCATCAATTGGTATCAGAGCCCAACTTTTTTGAAGCCTAATTTCTTAGAAGGGAGCCTTGAAACCACCATGGGGGACATGAGCTACTTTGAGATGGCTAGACAGCTAGAAGCTAGCAGAAATGAGCTTGAAACCCTTAGGGTCAAATTGAAAGCTTCACAAGTCCAAAGGAGAGAGCTTACTGGACAACTATTGGAGATATCTAATAATAGTTCTTCAGATGGGCCAATATTGATGCTTTAGCCGAGGAAGTTGAAAAGTTAAATGGTGAAAAGCTAAATCTAAGGAGAGAGCTAGAAGGTCTTACTATCTGCATGAGTTAGGAACTGGAAGCCAGAAGAGCTATTGAAGATCTTATTAAGGAAAGAGATCAAGAGATTGCCAAGATCAAGCAAGAAAATGCTACCTTGCATGAGCATTTAAATGCTGAAAGAGAAGAGAAAGAGAACTTACAACTAGATCTTGAATTAGCATCATCTCTGAGAGAGAACCTATCAAAGCATAATGAAGATCTCACCAAACAGCTTACCGAAGCTAATGCGAAACTAGAAAAGTTCAACAAGAGTTCTACCTTTCTTAAAGAACAATTTCAATCACAAAGGATGAAAGGTGATACCTCTGGACTTGGTTTTCACACATTTGAAAAAGGTGAATCCTCCGGTACCAAGAGCAACACTCTTAAGAACAAATCTTCTCCTAAGGTCAATAAGCCTACCGGTAAGAAGGTCTTTAAACCTATTTGTTTTGTTTGCCATAAACTTGGTTACACTGCGAATGTTTGTAAAGACAAACCTAATAGAAATGAAAGTTTCAATACTAATGCCAGGTATGTATCTAAGAAATTTGAAGGTCATCGCTTCACATGTGGAATGTATGGATATAGATCTGTTGAGTACAGATATGGAGCTAATAATCATTTACCACATATATATCCAAGATCGAATGGTAACTGGATGAGGAATTTTGACAACCGAGTCAACAAGAACTGGCAAAGACCCTACAACAACCAGTTTAGTCCATTTGAGATGGAAAAGATAACAAATGTCATTTGCACCATCTGTAATAACTTTGGTCATTTGTCTATGAATTGCAGAAGAATAACTGGGAGAGGAAATGTAGGACCTTGGAAATTGTCTGGTATGGCTTGCTATCACTATAACAAACCAGAGTACTTAGCAAAATTTTGTAGATCCATAAATAGAAAACTAGTCAATTCTTCTAAGGACCAGAAAGGAAAGCAGAAAGTTAATGTTGAAGAAACCAAAGAGGAAATGAATCGGATGTGGAAGAAGAAGAGTGATGAATCACCTGGAGAAGAAACTGTTCCTTCACCCAGTGAAGAGAACCCTGTACTGGTGAATTAAGCCTTTTAATATGGCTAAGGGGAGAATAACAATAAATCCACCTCTAGAACCCTTGAGATAAATGAGTGGTAAGAGAATTTTGAAGCTTGGAATTTTGATAACTTTTGTCAATATGTTATCAATCGATTTTCTTCTTGAGTGGTGAAATTAGGGTTTGTAACCCTAACAGACAAGCATTTAATGGAGTAGGTAAAAAGGATAAAAGTGATTTTTTATTTTGTTATTTTTACCCTAACACATTCAAGAAAGAAATTTGAAGCACCTACTGAGCTAAGAAAGATTGCTGGCTGATAATTGTCGAAGTTGCATTGTGATTCGTAATCAAGTTGATTTGAAGGTTGCAGAAGATCGAATTGGTATGCACTTGGGAATTCAACTATTAAACGAGGCAACGTACGTGAAATAAGGTATTTCTTTGAAAATCCTACTTCGAATCTTGTTCATCTAAAATGGCATCATCTTCAAAGTCTGTAGAAAGGTTAATGATTACATCTGACCCAATGGAAGTTGTAGAGGCGAAACTAATTGTGTCGTATAATGCATTATCACAAGTTCCTAGTGGAGTTTTAGTAAAAGGATATTTGTCAAGCTATATTGATTGTAAGATTGAGGATCTAGGATCACTGTATATATACACTCAGCTAAAATCCCTTTGTGATGAGAATGGAAAGATTAAACAACAGTATGCTAGGGTTTTCGCAAAATTTTTTCACAACGATGCTTATTTTCTATAAGATTTTGAGGAAGAGCATATTAGAATTATTTTGAGTCAAGTTCATGGTGAGAACATATACTTAGAGAGAACTCACACAATTACCAAGGAAGCCATTCAGGCTGTAACTTGTTATTATTCAACCAGTGAAGTACCTGAGCTAAAACGAATTTTAAAAGAGATAGTATACTCTCTAACCAGTTCAACATCTAATAAACATGTTTTTTCTGTTAACAATATTAGGGACCCAATGGTGAAATTGGAAGCTATGGTTATAGGCTACGAGTATTTTACTCTAGTAGACTAAATAATGTTCCATCAACAACAGTACACACAACTTACAGGATGATAGCTGAATATGTAGATTATGATCTATGTGAGGCTATTAAAAGACAATTGTTTCTAAATATGCAATCTATCAAAAAGGACAATAACCAAAAGTTCAAGTATGGACAACTATTGGTCGGGTTATTCTTTTATTTTCAAAATTTTCTACCCGGAATAGGTGATATTGAATGGTCAAAGGACCTACTGGTATCTGCACAGATCAAGATCAACATCAAGGTTGTAAAGAATACTTTTCCTGCTGCTATGAATAAGTATCTCGATGAGTTTCAGAAGAAGATGAGCATGAGAATGAGATTGCCTGAAGATGTGGTAAGACATTTTGCAAAAGACATTGTTTTCACAGTTACCACTGATTTTTGTTTGATGCAATTAATTGAGCTAAGAAAAGAAGAATTGGAAGATATGAGTTATGAGGTGAACCATGACTTACTGGTTGGTTATGCTAATAACCTATTAGCATCTCCTAAAGATAAAAAGAAGGCAAAACTGGATATGTGGTAGTCCAGGATGCACAAGCGGAAACAAGTATTGCTCCTGCCACAAGTGGGAAAGGAAAGAAAAAGAAAACTGATGAAGCACCTCCGGTGATGAAGAATACAAGGGTGACTTAGAGTATCCAAACTAAAAAGGAACCGACACCTAATGTCTATACAAAGAAGGAGAATGCGCCAAAGAAGAGAAGTCAAAAACCAATTCTTCAAGAAGAATCTGAAGGAACTGACACTGAAGAAGAACCTAAGAAGATGAAAGCTACCGATAGAGTAGCAAAGTCAGTAAATGAAGTGCCAAAGGAAATTGTGCCTATTGATATCTCAAATTTCAGGCCTGATACCCATTTTGAAAGAACAGTGAAGACATTAGGGAGGTACAGATTTGACAATGTCAAAGAGCATTTTGATTCTTTCACTGAAGATGAGAAGAAGCAAATCATTCAACCGGTAATCAATCATTTGTGTCATCACAATAGATTACCTCATAATCTTGAAAAGGATATCTCAAATTATTTATACATTATTGTTTTGAATAAATGGGAGGAACCTATAAAATTGGAAAAAGAAATTATAGATGAGATATTTGTGCAAAATTTTCCTAATTTGTCTAAGGATGAAATAAGTACTGTAGTTGATCAGTACAAAAGTCAATTTGCTTTCAAAGCAAGGAGGTTGAAGCTACTTAGTGGAAAGAGGTCAATTATTGAGACTAAGACCCATCAAATAGCCTGTGAAATTAAACGGATGGAAGAGCTCATACAATCCACTAAGAATGAGGAAGATGTTGTTAATTGACCAGAAATGGATGAAGAAGAGATTGTACAAGCTAATGAGGTCTATCCTGTCAAGAAGAAGGATGACACCATTATTCGTGTTGTTGATGATTTTTAGGATACAGTTGATCTATCTGGAGACAACACTACACAAGATATGGAGCCTCCTGAAATCACTGTCTTACAGGTTACTTTAATTGAGAAACCGACAACTCAACTGAATGTGGACAATCCATGGGATAAAGAACAACCTGAGAAACCCCAATATCCATCGGTCTTACAAGATACTCAGAAGGAATCTCAGAAAAATGTTGTCACACAGACTTCTGGAAAGGAAACAGAGAAAAATCTAGAGAAAGCAACCATTAAGGTTACATCCTCTGAACCGGAAAATCCATTAGTCACTCCACAGACTGATGAGGATGATGATGATTGATTAGGCATTTCAGGGCCTATCAATGTTGACAACATGAGCACATCTGAAATAATGAATATTGCAAATGTCATACAATCTAGAACACATAAGAATAGACTTAAAGAGCAAAGGGTTGAAGCTGAAATAATTCAGAATGTAGTAGATATTCTATCTAGTCTACTACCAAAAACTTCTACAACACATCTGACATCCCCTATTAGAAAACTTGGTCAGTTGGTTGCTGATGCATCTTATCAAATCAAGTCACTTGAAGAAGCATCACAAACCTATGCTGAGAAAAATCACAAGAAGAAGTATGGGGAGAAACTTGCAAAGGACATTGATACTAGAAAAATGGCTCTATCACATAATAAATATTTGTTGAGAAAAGATATTGAAATAGGAGGAAATTATCTTGCTTCTACCTCTAATGTTTCATTTTGTTATTCTAATATCACAAAAAGGCAAACCAAAATAGAGAAAGAGCTAGAAAGGATATGCAATGCATATGTCCCACTTCATGACTCTATATTTACTTTTAGCAAATTTGTAGATGATTTGCATAACATGTTGGATACTTATGATCATGAGAAAGCAAAGGGACTTTGGTCTCTAAAGGAACTCAAGAGTCCACTAACAACACAAGTGGACATACTGCAGAGAGGCTACTCAAATGCAGAAGCTATCTTAGCAACTCCAGAAACCTGTACACTAGATTTGATAGAAGAGTTTCGTTCACAGCTTATGTCTACACTAGAGTACACTGAGAACGTGTTGGAGACATGGACAAATGCTTTATCACACTTGAAGAGGAACTACAATGTTATTTTCATGAGACTGGTGAATGCATGAATTTTGATTTAGTTTTTTAAGTTATTGTTGTATATGTTGAACACTTTGATACAAATTACATATATATATATATATATATATATATATATATATATATATATATATATATATATATATATATATATATATATATATATATATATATATATATCTATATATATATATATATATATATATATATATATATTTCAATTTGGCATTGTTGTCAAAGGGTTAGTAGAAATATGTATGTGTGTTTTTGAAAATTTTCTATAATGTATATGTGTAAAATTCTTGTTGTATGCACACTTAGCGGTATTATTGTAAAATTTTCTAAGTGTTGCCATCAATGCCAAAGGGAGAGATTGTTGGCTGGATGATGATTGTAATGAATTCATCATATGTTGTCATTGATGAAACACATACACAGACATATATTTAGCCAGTATATGCATAGAAGACAACTAGTGGATACACATTAATCGACATCAACATGAAGATCAAGCGAAGATTATATTAGGGGATTCAAGGATAATGGTTCATATATTTAACTCCAACTGGTATTGATTGTTCCAATTGATATTTGTTGATTGTGTGATGAGTTATCACAAATCGTGATGAGTTATCCCATTGACAATTTTTGGTGGTATTTTTGTGATGAGTTATGATCACTTGACCAGATACATTGCACCTAGGTAATTGTGTTATGATTTCTTGAGGTTGACATGAAATCTAAATGTCTATATATTGACATCACAATGAATTATTTCATAAGAGTGAAAGTGATATGTTGTGTGGGAAAGACAAAAGAGTTAAGTTGTAGAGTATGTAGAAGAGCAGTGTTGAATATGTTTAGAAGGATTTGATCAAGCAAGTATTGTGCTACTTAGACAGATCAAACCAATCCTATTGTTTTCTAACAATCACAACAAAATTCAAATCCCCTAACCGGGTAAGCTCTAACAAGCTTCAATGTTCAAATCCTCTCACAGGGTGATCCATTAGTTTGGATTCAGAAATCCTCCATTGAGGTTACTGCTAACAGGGTACTACCTTTACCAAGGTACAAGCTTCTAAGCAATCTTTAGGATCTCTAACCAGATTCGCTCCTAGCAGAGCACTTTGTAGACCCTAACCGATCAGTTATCAAATCTTCTAATTTAAATCTTGAATTCCTTTTAGGACATCTAGATGCAAAATGACCAATCTTATTACATTCAAAATATTTAAAAGGTGTTTTTCCTTCATACTTACTTCCTACCGGTCCTTTAGGTACTCTTCTAGCAAATAGGGCTTCAAGTTGTTCAGATTATTCATCTTCTCTCTTCATATCATCCAATTCCTTTGCATATAAATCTTCTGAATCTTGCTTACTGGTTGATGATGCAGACGCATGAAAAGCAGGTTCAGACTTCACAGCTCCAGAAGGTCCAAATTCTTCAAGCTCAAAAGTAGATAATTTCCCAACCAAGGTATTTCTATTGATAGATGTATTAACCATTGTTCTCAATTCATTAATAGAAGTAGCCTTCATTTTGTAAGCCAATGGTAGGGCTCTAAAAAATTTAGAAATAATTTCATCTTCGCTCAAAGTTCCACCACATCATTGAATTCCCATAACAATCTCATTTACCCTTTCCATGAATGCAATAATCCTTTCATCTTCTTCCATCTTCAAGTTTTCATATCTCACCTAGTAACCATCAAGTTTAGCAATTTTAACTATAGGGTCACCTTCATTAAGAGTCTCCAACTTATCCCATATAGCCTTTCCAGATGATTTGTCGGCTAATCCCATTATTTGCTTATTAGAAAGTGCACACAAGAGGGCTTCTCTTGCTCTACAATCATTCTCAAGCTCCTTATCCAGGTTTGTCAGGGGAGGATTTCCAGATGTCTGATTATAAGGTGTGACACCACTCTGTGTGATCTCCCAAATCTCATTGCCAAGACATCTCAGATGAGTCTCCATCTGAATCTTCCATATTGTATAATTTTTTCCATCAAGCCTAGGAATATCTCTCTGAAAGATAGCTCCAAATGAATTGGATGAACTGGAATTGTTATTCACCATAGGATCTTCCTCAAGTGGTTAAGCTTTTTGTAGAGAGGACCAAATCTCTGATACCAATTGTTAGATAGTTCAAATATCTAGAAGACAACTGAGCGGGGGGGGGGGGGGGGGGGTGAATCAGTTGTCACAGATTATCAGAACTTTAGAAATTAAAACTTTAATACCAGAACCCAAAACATTAATACCAGAATACTTAAACCAAATACCAGAATAATAGTTAAACCAATTAAGCATAAAAAGTAATCACAAAATAAATTCCATCCACATGACACCAAGATTTATATATGGAAAACCCAATAAAGGGAAAAACCACGATGTGAAGCCTACCCATAATCAGATAATACTTCTGTAGTTATGTAAATTACAATTGAGGGGCCTACACTTGCAGGAAGGCCAACAACCTAGAGCGCACTGCTCATCAAAAAAGGAGTCTCACTAACTACATAGAAATCCAGACTACAATTAAGAGAAGTGTTTTAACTGCAAAGATACCATCTCCTATGCCTGAGTATAGTTTTGGTTAAGCTCTATACCAGAGGACTAAATACTCTTACATAAAGCCAATTTGATCTCCAATGATCGACCAAATCCTCTGCCTGAATGATATTACGTTATTCACACATCGCAATATCCATATCCCATTCCTATATATGATATACAATGAGATCTTACATCTATATATACAAGCCTTCGACCATAAACAATTAGGCTGGCTACCAAACAATAAAGAAATTACATAATTACAAAACTTGTCGGCCTTAGACCAACCAATTAATATCCAACACATAAGATATCCTGGAAACACATCGAGCGGTTGAATCCACATGTTTCATTAAGCCGGTCCATAACCTAGATCAACTGGGACCCAATATAGGTCCACATGCTAAAGCAATGATCTCCATCTGCCAAGTCTCGAACATGATCACCAACAGGATCCTGAAACTCCACCAAAAGTTGCACCAATGCCACTTATGCATATTATCAAAGCTCTTTATCAAAAGCTCTTCCGGTGAAACCCTCGTCGGAACCACAAGCCAAGCCTCCAAGTAATCAGGATAGTATCCGATCACCAGACCAAAACTAAATGACTGAATATGAACACGAGGATCATTAATAAGACAATTCTATAACCAAATCATACTAGAGCATACCAGATCATATTGGATCCAAACCAACTAGAAACAACTCAACCTACCTGGACCAGAAGGGTGTCGGTAAAGCATCTAAACAACTAGTGTTGACATCAATGACAAAACATCAATGCAATACATAATCAATTCATCCAAATGGCCAATAATATAACCATCCTCTCTAGAACTCGATCCTAGCCAATGGATAGTCCCTTTGACCTATGGTCGGGATGTAGAAATCCTCCAACAAAACCAGCCAGCACAGAAGGTAATGGATCATATAAATCTAACATCTCTTGCCATGAGATGTCATAGCTGCAAATCTTGCCATAATTAAAAATTCATTTGAGTGTGTTAGTGCCACCCTGCTCAGTCACATCATAAGTCACAATATCTCCAATCATGGGGATGCGCAAAATCCTGTAGACATCCTCTGGAATCACTGTCATCTCGCTAGTGGGTAAATGAAAGGTGTTATGCTCACTATGCCACCTCTTGGCCAAGGCGGTCAATATACCCTAGTGAACCATATACAAGGGCATATCAACCAATGATGATAGTCTACATCTAGAAATAATATCAAGATCCACTTGCATGAGATATAGTATCATGTGTCATGTCTTTGAGTATCACTCCCAAGACTACAAAACACCTAAATCATCCTACAGTCATATCACATCATTGTATCAACATTCGGTTAATCAATTTATCTATCAAACTAATTAGATCATGTGAGATTTCAATCAATCTCATCAAGTGCTTATCATTTATTCTCATTCATAATGCGGTCAATCATCTCTCATCCTATTAGGCAATTGAAACTGATCCAACACACATCAAAAAGGAGGAAACAATATCAATTTTTTTTGGCATGCGCTAAATTATCCCATCAAATTGCTATAGAATTACACCTAAGTGCTAAAAACATCTATGTGCTTAAAAACCACATCTATGTGCTACAATCCAGTCTCAATGCACTAAATTACCCGATATGCTACAAGACCACATCTATCTGCTGAAAAACTTACCCCTTGTGCTAAATTACCAAATGCACTACTAGGCCACATCTATGCACTGAAAAAATTACCCCATGCAATAAATTACTTGGTGTTCTACAAGACCACATCTATGTGCTAAAAACCTCACCCAATGCCCTACATTACCCGTGTGAAGCGTTAAAACATCTACCCAATACATTGGAAAAATTACCTAATGCGCTACTATAAGAAGACCTTATGAGTCCGAAGGATGCATCGTATAATACCAGAACCCTAAACCTAAAGCACTTAAACATCTACCATACACGCTAAAACATGAATCATATGCGCTAAAATGAAAAAAATCTGCACAAATTTTTTGAAAAAAAGTTCCAAAATTAAACAAAAACTACAGAACAAGAGGATCTTGGGGTACGTACTGGAGGGCCATATGCTAGGGGTCTCTGGAATCGTCATACTCACTTGAATCAATTCTCATGGTATGTGGTTACCATTTTGGCCTTAGAGCTCAAATTTTCAAATCACTATGTGCAAATGATATGAAATTGTAAATGTATGCCAAGAAGTGTGGTACCTACAAGAGAGACACTAACCACTCAAACACACCAATGAAACATTATGTTATGGGATTCAAATGAGAAAAACACATTAATCAACCAAAACATCTAAAAGCGTCTCATTATTCTCTATCTCCAAGGATCCTTCAAATCAAGGTGGCTCTCAGCTTGGAAGAGAAATTGATCTCTAGGATGACTACCTAAATAATGAGGGATATGTGATCAAAGACCTAAATGCTTATACAACTAAGATCTCAGTGAATGATATTAATATGAATCTATGATATGATATGGTGCAAGGTAACAAGATTAACATGATATTAAGCTAGCATGAATATGATATAGAAATGATATTGATCTAGAGTGGAAATGGAACTAACATGATAAGCTAAAACATGATAAAGATCTATGTTATGATACTAAAATAATCTAAAATGCTTATTCTAACAAAGAGAGTTCAAAATTCTTAGTTGTATGTGACTATAGTGTATATCCATGAAAACTTTGATCTTTTTAATGGAGGAAATAGGCTCTATTTATAGAAGAAATGATCAGATGGATGGTCAAGATTGAGTTGGCTTGAGAAGGGCTAGGGTCGAAAGTTATCAATCCATGTGAGATTTTCAATCCAATCTCAGCTTGACAAGTGTCACCATGAGGAGGCTTGAGAGGATGTTAAGTAAGAATTAGATTATTATTAAGCTTTGAGGGTTAACCTTAAGAGGATGAGCCATTGGATAAATCTATTATCCAAGGATGAAGGCTATGGTCCAAGAGTTAAACTCTTGTGCAAGGTTGGAAGATGGTCAAAGGGACAATCATCATGGGCTAGGGTGAGGTCTTGTAAGAGGCATTAAAAGGTTTAGAAGACTTTAGAGGCTAATTTTTAAGAGCCTTACAAATTTGGGGAACTCAACAAGTTAACTTGTTGAAGAGATAAAGTCTTTAGATGACTTTCTTCTAAATTTGGAGAAGTGACTTCCCCAAATTTAGGGATTTGACATGATAGGAGGATCAAGCTAGTTAAGTGGGATTTGAGGACTTATAGAAGAATGCTTAGGAGATTAATGGAAAATGTAGGAGAATGCAAGTGGGAGAAAAGGGGAAATTTTAATTAAAATAAAAAGATTTATTTCAACCAAAATGGATGCAACTTGCATTTGTAGGAAAATGCAAGTGGGGAGGATTTTATAAATAAATATTGACTTATTTGTTTACAGAAAAGATTTTAATTAGATGTCAATTCAATTAAAATGGTGGAAGAGTATTTAATTGAATAAATAGAATTTATTCAATTAATTGAAGAAAGGGGATTTAATCAAATGTTGTATTTACTTAATCGTTGGTCTAGAAGAAAAGGAATATATTAAATAAACCTTAGTTTATTAATGGATGGATAAATGATAATTAAATAAATAAAATTTATTTAATTAAGTGTGCAAGTCTTAGATGTCCACATTTTTCTCCTCTTTGAAGTGATGTGTGAGCACATGTTGATTCAAAGAAAAATTGCTTGATATGTTGCCAAAATCTTCAATTTTGATGTTGTTGCCAAACTTTTTGATATGATGCCCAAAATATGAATACTGATACTGATATGAATTTGATATGACTTTGTCACCAATATTTTTGATATGATGCCCCCGATATGAATATTGATACTGATATGATGTTGTCACCAATATTTTTGATATGATGCCCCATATATGAATATTGATACTGATACTAATATGATGTCAATATGATGACATTGTTAATATTTTTGATATGATGCCCTAGATATGAATACTGATATTGATACTAATATGAAGTTGATATGATGATGATGCGAGTATGCCCCCTCGGGAGATCATTCATTCATTAAAGGCATGAATGATCTCTCAAAAAAAGAAGAATGTTATATAAAAGATAGAAGAGTGGATATTTGATTGCATGCATGGGTTTGATTGGATTGATAAGATTGATCAGATTGATTGGAACGAGATCAAGTCTGGTTTCAGGAATGACATCTCTTGTATAAGACAAAGATGATCAAAACGTCTAGTTTCAGGAATGATATATCTTGTATAAGACATGAACAAATTGTCTGGTTTCAGAAAAGATGCATCCTATATAAGACATGATAGATGATAGAACGTCCGATTTTAGGAAAGATACATCCTGTATAAGACATGATAGATGATAGAACATCTGATTTCAAGAAAGATACATCTTGTATAAGACATGATAGATGATAGAATGTCTGATTTCAGGAAAGATACATCCTATATAAGACATGATAGATGCTAGTTGGATGAATGATGCAGATATTAAAGTGAAGAATGATTCCATGATGAATTTATAGATACGCATGTGATGGATGCAATGATGAATGTGACTAAATGATGATGATGATGATGATGATGAAGAAGATGATGATGTGATGTAATTAAATGCAATGATTAAATGATATGCAACTAAATGCATTATTTAAATGATATGAAACTAAATTCACTTAAATGATATGAAAATGCAACTAAATGTACTTAAATGATATGAAAATGCACCCTCTAACATATGCCATCCTTTCGGTCAAATTTATAGTGCTTCCTTTTTATCATCATTGAGCCTTTGATATGTTGAAACTTTGTACAAGCGTAATGGTATAATTGAAACATAATGACCTGAGTATAACTTACATGGAGTCTGATATTGCAAGATGACACAAGTGTCGAGGTATAATTGAACCAGGATGACCTAAGTGTTTCTTGTGTAAAACAAACAAGAGTTAACCTTTGTCCTATACAAATCTGAAATGTCCTCAGTGATATGTTACCTGATTAGATCGTAAGACAAACTTGCATAGTATAAGGCTTCACTCACAAACAACAAACAAATAAAATATGACACTCCTTCCTTGCTTCTCTAGTTTCAAGACATCTTTGAGTTGCTTAGGAGATATGATATCAAAAATAAAAACAACCATAGGTGAACACGCATGCTATTGTATGTATTTTGTCAGATAAAACATCTTGCAAGTAGATATTTGTTTTAGTTTGTTTAGTTGCTGATGTTTTTGAAGTCTACCATTTATAATCATGATCTTTGTTTTTGTCCAAAATGTCTTTGTTTTGATTGTTATCTGCTTTGTTAAAAACTCTAAAAGGTGAGATGCCCATAGTTCTAGTCAGGATTTTTGCCCCTAGCTATGTACACTTGTTTCTATATGGATAAATACATTGATTACCAATCCATGGTGAGATATGATGTGGATAATTGTTTGGATAATCAAGGACAGTGACTACGCTAAGTGTGTCCAATATTGTGTTGTGTTTTTCAAAGCTTTGTGGTGGCCATTGGCTTAGTTCAAATGGATGTAAAAAGAGATGATATGGTTACATATAGATGGAAGACCAGATATATACCAAATAACGCCTATTGCTAGGTTTTCATTACTTGTTTTTATTTGCACTTTTTGATTTTTGATTTTATTTTTTGATTTTTTGCCTTATTTGTGCAATGGATAATAGGTATAGAACTTTTTGAGATGCACACTATTGATAGGTTTGTCAAATAGGCCCCCTTTTGATGTAGATAACTAATATGCCCCCGATCCGTAAGTAGACATGATGACAAAAGGACCTAGCCAATTTGGTTCAAACTTGCCCTTCTTTTCCCGATCTTGCTAATTGTGGGAATTTCCTTTAGTACCAAGTCATCAATTTGGAATGATATTGGATTTACCTTGTGATTGTAGCTCCAGCACATGCATTGCTGATATTCTTTGAGGTGATCAAAAGCACGTTGTTGGTGCTCATCTAGAAACTCTAACTCTTGTAGGCATAATGTTATATTGAGTTGAGCATGCCAATCATGACCAACCTCGTTCACTATTTTCTTGAGGATTTTTAAGGATGGTTTTGTTTGAGGCCTCTGCTTGGCCATTCCCCTATGGATAGTATGGTGTGGAGAAACAATGTTGGAAATGGAATCATTTGCATAGTTCTTTCACATCTTGATTCTTGAAAGGTCTTCCATTATATGTGAGAATGGAACTAGAAATTTCATACTGACAAATGAGATAATTTAGGATAAAAGAGGATATTTGTTTGCTGGTAATAATAGCCAATGAGACGGCCTCTATCCACTTTGTAAAATACTCAGTGGCCATGATGATAAATTTATGTCCATTTGATGAGGAAGGATGAATCTTGCCCACTAGGTTGAGTCTCCATTGACAAAATAGCCATGATGTGGTGAATGGTTGCAACTCCTATGCTGGTACATGTATAAGATTGCCATGAATTTGGCATTTCAGAAAATTTCTGGCAAACTGATATGATTCCTTTTCCATGGTCGACCAATAATAGCCTATCCTTAGAATTTTCTTGGCAAGAGTAGGACCACTCGAATGTGGGCCACAAATACCTTCATGAAGTTCATGTAAGGCGGTTTCAAATTTGTTATGATCCAAACACCAAAGAACAGTACCATCTAGACCTTAGTGGTAAAGTGTATTAGCGGTTAGGGTATAACGAGCTACTTGGCGAATAAAACTGCATTTTCGGTTTTGGGATAAATCTAGTGGAAGCATATTGTCTTTTAGGTAAGTGTCAATTTTTCCATAGAGGGGTGAGTTAGAATTGACTATGTGGCATATGACTTGGGATTCATAATTGTTATAGGTAGGAGAAAATAGTTGTTCCACTAGGAACTCATAACGATTCTGTTTGTCTAGTATTTGTAGGAGTGAGGAAATGGTTGCCATGACATCTGCAACTTTGTTGTCCAACATTGGAATATGTTCAAATTTTATGTCCACAAAGTACTTTTTGAAATCATCCACCATGCGTTTGTAGGGCATCAACTTGTCGTCCTTTGTCTAATAATCATCATTAACTTGATTAATTACCAATTGTGAGTATCAAAAGACTTTCAACTCTATGATCTTCCACTCAACAACCATTTTGATGCTTGTGACTAGAGCTTCGTACTCAGTAATGTTATTTGTGGAAGGAAACATTAATCTCTAAGATTTAGGAATAGTGTGTCCTTCTTGTGTGATGAATATAACACCGACTCCTAATCCATGTTGTGTGTATGATCTGTCAAAGTATAAGACCCATGGTTTGTCGATATTGTGAGAATATTTGTATCTGGAAATTCCACATGGATTGGATTGTTGTCTTGTAATGGTGCTTCTACTAGCTGACCTGTGATAGCTTGACCTTTGATAGCCTTTCTATTTGTGTAGTGAATGTCAAATTCACTTAGAATCATGACCCATTTAGCTAACCTCCTTATGAGAGTGGTTTTGCTGAGTAGGTATTTTAATGGGTCAATCTTTGCTACCAACTTGATTGTGTGAGCTAGCATATAGTGGCGAAACTTTTGAGAAGCAAACACCACAGTTAAACAGGCCTTTTCAATGAATGTGTAGTTGATCTCGTAGCTATTCAATGTCCTGTTGATGTAGTATATTTCTCTTTCCTTTCCTGCTGAATCTTCTTGTGCTAACAATGCTCCTAGTGATACCTTTGTTGCTGATATGTAAAGAATGAGAGGTTTGCCTGCTATTGGTGGTACCAAGATAGTTGATTCATTAGATATTTCTTGAGTTGGTGGAATGATTCTGCACATCAATCTTCCCATCTGAAAGGGACAATCTTGTGGATTAAATGAGTGAACATAAGGCACTTGTCGACTAGTTGAGAAATGAATCTTCTTATGGATTGTAGCCATCCTTGTAGAGATATTAATTACTAATATTTTTTGGTGGCATCTCCATGTTTTCTTGTACCTTTACAGGGTCCACCTAGATTCCTTTTTCTGAGACTATGTATCCCAAGAGTTTGCCGGATGTTACAACGAAGACACACTTTTTAGGATTTAATCATACATTGAATTTTTCCAACCTCTTAAAGATTGTCTATAATCTCCAGGTGTCATTCTCTTGTAAATAATTTGGCCAATAGGTCATCTGCACAGTCCTCCATGAATGTGTGCATCATGTCATAAAATATTGTGGTCATTGCTTGTTGATAGGTCGCTCCAACATTCTTCAAGCCGAAAGGGATGACATTCCAACAATAAGTACCCCAGGGACATGTAAATGTTGTTTTATCTTGGTCTTTTGGTGCTATCTTTATTTTATTGTATCCCGAGAAACCATCCATGAGTGATAACATAGCATGCCATGCTGTTAGATCTACAATTATGTTGATGCTGGGTAAAGGTAAGTCATCCTTCGGACAAGCCTTGTTGAGATCGCTGAAGTTTGTACAAATTTTGATGCTTTTATCTGGTTTAGATATAGGTACAATATTAGAGATCCATTCCGCATAATCTATAGGTTGGATTAATCCTACATCAAGTGCCTTCTTCAGTTTTTCTTTAACCAATATGGCGACATGTGGGTTCATTTTCCTCAATTTTTGCTTGACGGGCTTAGCTCCTAGTGGTATAGATAAGTGGTGCATGATCAAGTTTGGATCTACCCCTGGCATATCTGCATAAGACCAAGCAAAATTGATTTGCTTTTCCTTGAAGAATTGAGTGAAATCGGGCCTTTCTTGTTCTGTTAATGACTCTGCCCGATGTATGGTTCTTGTTGCTGCTTCAGTGCTGATGTTGATTGATTGAGTTGGTTCAATCAAAATTAGTGATTTCTCCTGATAATATTTAGGAAGAGTGTCAAGTCTCTCATCCTTGGGTGCCTCAAAGACATTTTCACCATTGGATATGTCCTTTGTTTTTGTTTTTTTATGATCTAATACTGCCTTTGAATGGTTTTCACCATTAAATCAATTTTTTATTTTATTTATTTTGCGACTAAGAGACTTGGCACTCTCCTGATTGAGAACTTCATTATGAGATTCGCTAGTGGGATGTGTTTTTGGGTTTGCGGAACAAAGGTATTGGACAATAGTATCATCATCTAGAAAGATAGGGATATTGAGTGGCTTGGTTTGTTCCTAATCAATGAATTCGAGATATATTAATGGAAAGGGATCATCTGGCAGGTTAAGGTCTATAGCAGTGAGGGCCATGATGGATACGTTGTCAAAATTGGCATTAGTGAGGCCAAAGTCTATGATGATACCCTCTTCAGAATCTATTTCGTTTGTAACCTGATCGTCCTCACTAGAGTCATCGATATGTTGTAACCCAACTTCAACTAGTCTAGCCCTTGAACCTTGTCTATCATAGGGTATGGGTGTATAGGTATGAATCATGTCTATCTCAATATCAAAAGCTTCCTCAAAACAAGAATCCCATTCCCATTCTTGTGATTCTGTTTCAAAACTGGCTTGTAGCTTATGGATTTGCTCAAAGAGATTTTGAGTAGCTTCTTCCTTCTTGATAGAAAATTCTTCCTTTTGGCGTTCATATTCCTCTTTCCATTGTTTGTGAACTACTTCTTCAACTATTTGTTATTGTATCAATTCATGTTATCGTGCTGATTTTTAGTTTGGTTGATGATGTTATTATTGATCCTATGGTTGATTGTGTGGTCCATAGCCTAGGCTTGATTTGTCCTTGGCTTGTTGTGAATGAGGTTAAATCAGTTCTCTGATACCTTCTTTAGGCTTGCCAATAGGACCCTTTCCATGGTATCCCATTCATTGCATGATCCTAAATCCCTTTCCATATTGTTCTGTTAGGATTGTGTTATCAACAGTAGTTGCTTGATGTCTTCATCATCTTTGTATAACCAATTTAGGACATCCTTGTCCTTTGTTTCATCTGCTAGCATTCCTTCTTGAATGAACATACCATCAAACATTTTGAGAGGTTGTGAATATTTTTGTCTTGAAGTTGATGGTTGCCCATGAGATTTTGAAGAAATTGGCAATTGTGCTAGACAGGGATTCAAAAGAGTATTCTTACATGCCTTTGTCTTTCAACTTCATATTTTTCTCAAAATCTAGAGAGATTTTTTAGCTAATCCTTACCGTTTGATGACGTGGAAGTAAGGGCTTCTCTATTATGTGGTGCTAAAACATTTTGAGCTTCTTTTATATTGTTGCAATACTGAAAGGGATTTGTGTCTACTGATACTGATATTTATTGCCCATTGTAGGGAAACTTGAGACATTGGTGATATGTTGATGGTACTACTTGCATCTCATGAATCCAAGGATGACCCACAAGTATGTTATAAGATAAGTTTATATTTAAGACTTGACAAATGGTATGCTTTTGAATTGGTCCAACCTGAATGGGCAATACCACTAGTCCTTTTGTTGCTCTTTCTTCATCATCATAGGATTTTATAGTTATCTTCTTCTGAGGATCAATAACTTTTTCTGAGAAGCCCAATGCATGGATAAGTTTTAAAGTAAATATATTTAGATGGGCTCCTCCATCTATTAGCACATGTTTTATCTAATGTTTATGAACCAAAACTTTGATATGGAGCAGGGTATTGTGCAGATGATGCAAAGAGACATCATCATACTCTGAAAAGGATAGCTTATGAGGTGAAGTCAAATGTCCCACCATGGCTCGGAAGTCATTAATGTCCAATTTGTTTGGTACAATAGTGTCAACAAGAGCTCTTTCTAAGATATCCTTGTGGGCGGGTGATATTTTGAGAAGCTCTAATATGGATATGTGTGCTAGTGTCTTCTTCAATTGATCTACTAAGTTGTATAGAGTGTTTGAAGGCATTGTTGTTTTGGAGGTATTCCCTTTTAATACATATTTAGATTGGGATCATGTAGTCACATTGACCGGAACATGTTCTTGTTTGTCTTTGATCTTGATGACATTTACTTGATTATCACATTCTGAAATGTGATTGATAACATTGTCATAGATATGGTTTATGTGGGCCCCTTTTTTGTTTGAGGATGATGATGCACCTTTGTCATAATTTCGAATTGTATTTTTGAAGGCCTCATGATCATCATTGGTTTTATGACCATGTACCATTATGTCACTGTTATCTAACAAATCTTGAACCAAGTTTTTCAACCTTAGGAAATCATTTGTGTGATGCCCTTTGTTTCTATGATATTCACAGTAGTGTGCGTCATTCCACCATGATGGTTTGAATTTTAGTTCAAAATCCCTTGTGTTTGGCAATATGATGAGTTTATTTTCCAATAGTTATCAAAATGCTGATTCAAGGGTTTGTCCTAAAGGTGCAAACTTCTGTTGATATGGTATCAGTTTTGTGTTAGTGTTGTTTCCTTGATTGTCCATTCTTGGATTGTTGTTTCTTTGATTGGTATTTCCTTGAGTGTTGGTTCTTTGATTGATATTTCTTTGAGTGTTGGTTGGTGGAGTAATACTGGATAAGTTTAACACTGGTTGTTTTGCTTTAACATTGTCTACTACACCATCATTAACAACATTCTTGTTTCTCGTCCAAAATTTGGAGTTGTTTGATTTATTGTAGTTGTTGTTATAGGTGTTGTTTGATGCACTAGCACCTTCTTTAGAGAACTTCAAGGTTCCCCTTTTGATTGAGGCTTCTTCTATTTGGATGGATTTTTGATCAACTTTTTAAAACTTGGTAGACATTGTAGTTTAAGTTGATAGTTCATCTCGTCATTAAGATTGGCTATGAAGATTTAAATTTTCTCTTTTTCAGGTATGGTTTAGGGATATCTAGATATCAATCGTCTCCATATTTGCAAGAAAATAATGAATGTTTCATTGTTATTTCTTGCCCCAGTTTGGTCACAATTCGAAAAATGCAAAAAAAATTGTGATTGATGGTTGCGACAACAGTCAAGTTTGATCACGCAGTCTGCAGGAAATAAAATAAAAAAAATGTCCCGTCCGCAGAAAAAATAAATCATACCTGCAAATAGTTATTAAAAAAAATGATGTCAGGAGGGGGGGTGACGTTTTGAAAAAGTGAAGTAAAAAAAATGAAAATAAAATAAAATAAAGTAATGTTTTTGGGGTCATGGGACCACATCCTCATGCCCTTGCGACAACATGTACTGTTATCGCAATACTGCCTCACCGTGGGCTGCTGGGCCGATAGGGTCATGCCCGTCGGTGCTGTCACCCTAGTTGGGGAGAGCCCCACCTTAATCGCCCAATGGGCATTAAATAAAATTTAACTGCCAATGAAATAAAAAACTGCCACAAATTTGTTTTGGGTGTGTGTAATAAAGCTTTTGGTTTTTGAAATATTAAACCAGTATATATATGATTTCGGGTCCAAATTTAAAGTTTTGAAAAAAATGATTTTTTTTTTTGAAAAAAAAAGGCTCTCTTTTCATAAAGAAATTTAAAAAATCCACAAATTATTGTCATATAAGGAAATTGGACTTTTTCTTCCAACTGGCATAACTTTCACCTAGGGAGTCTTTTTTTTTGACTTCTTATACTCGTTGGAGAGGTGATTCTGAGCACTACCATTTGGTATAGGTTTTATTCAGTGATTTTGTTATTTTGATATGTTTTCGGGTCCTGGAAACCTGATATTCTCCTTGATGCAGGTTTGGTCATATCTTTTGCATACAGAATCGGTTTTTTGATTTCAAATAGGCGTTGGAGAGGGTGTTCAGTGTGCTTCAATTTGGTGCTATTATTGTATCAATTTGATGAGTATGGAGAGATTACATGTCTATTCTTTGTTTGAGGACATGTTTGGACTCAGTTTGAGACTTGGAATTTTATGTGGGTGACAGTTGGATGCAGGTAATGATTATGGTGTCATGGGTATACAGGTACATGTTTTGCATTGACATGACATGGTCATGATTATGGTGATTTGGTTTGATATTGGGAGGTTGTTCTTATCTCCTTGATGCTTATTTAGTTCCTTTGACTATGGTACTAGTTTGTGGACATGTTTGGCAAATCAGATCGAATGGTGATTTGGTGTTTGAGTCATGGTTGTCTACATGGATTATTCTTTTTGCTATCTCAATTTGCAGTTTACTAATGTGATGATGAGTTTGCATGTTCAGTGATTGGATCTACAAGTTATGTGATTGGTAGGTTCGAGCTCACCTATTTAGTTGCAGTGGGATGGCTCGGATGTGGACTATCTATATCCACCAACTTTGATTCATTGTGGTGCATACTCCTTAGCTAACCTTGTCTATGATCATTTGTGCATTGGTATGGTTGTTTTGAGATGAGAGGATGGATGATGTTATAGTACTTGGATAGTTGGCATGAGAATTGTAGCATGTATTTGATCACGATGTCATGATAGCTTTGTTATTTATTTGGTTACACTTTTAGTGGGAGCTTTTGACAGTGATGTATTGGCAGTGTAGGATTTATTCCTGATTGGTGGTTTGTTGGTGGTGGTTGCATCTTCTTGATATGGAGTTCATGGTTTACTTGTTATTTTTGACATTTCAGTTGATGTGTGTAGACCTATATGTTCTTCATTTAGGAGATGGTTTATCATGATGCTATGGAGAGCTTGGTATCACAGTTCAAAGGGAGCTTGTAGCAGTGAGGTGTATTTACCATGTTAGTTGGTGGATGATCTTCTTTGTGTGTAGATGTTGGAGGATGCCTTAGATCCTGTTGCTATAGTAGGGTTCTCTAGCATTTGTGGGTACACTGTTAGGAGATGGTTATCTTCATGTTATTTGAGGATGTTCGCATCTTGAGGATTCACAAAGTTCTTGGTATAGATTTTCTTTATGCTTTCATTTGACATGTTTATCCTTGTTGTTTGGATGGATTATATTATGTCATGGTACACTCTTGTTGCACATTTAGAGTTTTGACATGATATGGTTATTTGATATGTTCATATGGAGCATGTTATCTCTTTGAGATGTATTAGATCATGTTGTCATGTTTATTTTCTTGATCTGGCCATTAGAGCTTTGAAATTGATCTTGGATTATTCTCTTTGTATTGGGTATATAATCCTTTACTTGATACTTCATGATATTGTTGGGTTGCATTTGGAGTTTGGCATGGATTGATCGGTTATAGGTGCTCATGGATACTTTGAGGATATTCATGATTCTAGTAGTCTCTTGTGATTAGAGGCATGTGTTGAGGCAGGTTGTTGTTTCAGTTGGAAGTCCAAGGAGCATTCACCTGGTTTATGGATTGAGGGGAATTTTTTCTTAGTGTGAGTCATGATAACTTGGATAGCTTGGTCAGTATTCTCACCCCCACTCTTGGTCTACTCAATGGTTTACTAGTTGAGAGGTATTACCCATTGTTCCTTTCAGGTGCATTATGTTATGCTTATCTTTCATTGATATGGATCTTGAGCTACATGGATTTTTTTAGTTTTGGAGGGTCCATTTGAGAGATGTATGGCATTGGTTATCTCCTTGTACATTTGAGTTATTATTATTATGGTGGCAGTCATTGATATTAATTTGGGAGATAGTTTATTGGGTGTATTACCTAGGCTTTGGAATGGATATTAGTTTGATCTTCTTGGTTATGAGAGGCTTACATCCATGTTGATTACATGTTATGTTAGGGTTCCCACAGATACTGAGAGGGGGGGGTGAATCAGTATCTGACCGGTAATGTGATTTTCTTAAAATAGAACATGCAGAACATAAAGTAACAGTATACCGGTATGCAAGAATTAATGTGATTAACAGAACCAAAAACATCCACATGAAAAGAACACCATAACACAAGATGTTTAATGAGGAAACCCAGTGTGGGAAAAACCTCGGTGGGATTTGTGACCCACAATATTCACTTACTAGCCAATAAGAGAATATTACTTACAATAGGGGCCTGCACATGCAGGAAGGGCAACTGCCTAGAGCACACTACTCAATAAGAAGTCACACTGACTTACAATGAGGATTATGCAAATCCAATGATCTGTACTGCTTTACAAGAACATCTTCAATGCCAGATTCAATACCGGTTCTTGCTTTGTTCTTTACATATACCCTTGACCTATAATTCGCACATTAGGTCTACCTAATAATTTTCTTTATGCTTCCTATCCATATCCTACAAATGTCTACAATGATCTCTTTTATATACAAGAGTCATTTTACAATTTTCCAAGTCGGCTTACAATAATAAACAAAATGTTACATATCAAAAATCTTGTCGCCCTCTGTGCTGGTATACATCTTTTCTTCTGTGCCGGTGTCGGTGCCGGTGTAGAGTGGTCTTGCTAATGCCGGTGCACTGTCATGCTTGAATAATGCTTTTCCGGTAGAATGTCTTGCTGGTGTCATAGGATTGCAAGGTTGCCTATGTAATGCTTTTCCGGTATAGTGTCTTGCCGGTGCCATAGGATTGCAAGGTTGCCTGTGTAATGCTTTGTCGGTATAATGTCTTGTTGGTGCCATAGGATTGCAAGGTTGCCATCAATGAAAAAACCTTCAATCACACACAATCTCTCATTGGAGTGTCCATATGCCAACAATCTCCCCCTTTGGCATTGATGGCAACACTCATGAGAAATTTCAAAAAGATATCCAAAAATGTGTATACCAAAAATGTTACCAAAAATGTGAGAACTCCCCCTGAGCATATGATCCCTGTGTTTTGAATTTTCTCATCCTACTACTCCCCCTTTGGCATCAATGACAAAGGTTAGTAGAGTTTGAAGTTGTACCAATCCATAACCTCAACCTTGTAGTTGGGTAGTTATTATCTGAAGAAGATCTCCCAAAATTAAGTTTATACTATCCATAAACTTCTTACTGTCTTTTATTGTTGTCTCGGTTCTTTTTACTGTACCGGTGAGATACTGCAAGTGCTCTGTCGGTGTTTTGCTTCCCTGTGTTAATGCCTCTCAGATTTCCTTCTGCAGAGATGCTAAATAGTCCAATCTTAGACTTAGTTTAGATCTCAAAAGTTTTGCCTTGTTTATTATTGCCTCGTTCTCTCTTTCCAATTTGAGCAATTCTTTCTCAAAATTTTCTATCTTCTCTTCAAAAACTGATAATGAATCAGGTGAGTTGACAAAATTGTTTGCAAGTTTATTTATCTCATCCTATGCCTTGCTTATTTTCTTGTCAATATCTATAGTCAAAAAGTTTGTTTTACATGTATCTTTATACAGGTTTTTGTACTCTTTTAACAAATTACACAGTTCCGGTAGAAGTGTGCCGAACTCCCTGTTACACTTCTTTATTCCTTCCTCAAAGAATTTATGTTTCTCTTTTTCTACAATTTCCTTTACAGATTCTACCTTTGTTTGCTCAAAATTTCCAGAAATATATTTACAAAGTGTATCCAACTATCCTAAAGAATCTTTATTGTCTATATTACAATTAGGAGCTATTGATTTCAAAAATGGGATTGAATCATCTATCGCTTTGTAAGCTTGTGAGTTATAATCAGTTATTTTCTTGATAGATTCAAGTAATACCTCAGTCACATTTGATGGTGACCCAACAAATTGAGTACCGGTGGAAGTGACCAAGCTTGTATTGACCTCTGGTAGGTCTGTTTGTGTCTGCATTTCTTTAAGCACTGGTTTCCCTGCTTCATTTCTTACCGGTGGCATATGTTCTGGAGCCTTTAGCTCTATTGGTTCCTCTGTTTGTGTTCCAGATTCCATCTTTTTCCCTGTATTTGCTGTCGGTTGCTCTGTATTCCTTGTTACTAGAGGCTCTTTGGCTATACCTGATTTATCTGTTGTATCCTTATCTACCACTATGTTGATCTTCTGAGTATCAACATTCACAGTATATAGGACTTCGGGATTAGGATTATTATCCTCTGTATCCATACTCTCAGCTGTCAGTTGATCTTTAGTAGTTGTTGTTTTTACCGGTGGAGTATTTAAAGGAGGTGGGGGTAAGTTGTCTCTAATCTTGATACTTGGTGGTCCACCACCTTTACCTTTCCCTTTTTACTTCTGATATACCTTAATGGGCTTGGGATTCCTATATTCTTCTTGTTTTTCTTTTTCAACCAAGAATATATCCCAACCATCTTCGGTTTCCTCTAAAACCTTTTTAACTCTACCTGCCATCAGTGAAATTTGCCAGTGTACAGTGGAAAAAACTGTCCGGTTGGCTTGAGCTATCAGATCATCAATTTCTTTAGGTGAGTTTACCAGATATACTGCAAGTAGTTTTTCTATTTTAATTTTGTTATCCTATTCAATTATTCCTTTCCTTCTGGCCTCAAGTCTTTTGTATAGTTCATCAGGAATTTCATTTAAGACTTGCATCAAAAACTTTTTATACATGTCCATGTGTAATATTACACTCTCCTCGACTTGCCCTTTCTCATCATCCGATAGGGTGTCATAAATTTTCCCTATATTCTTCAGTTTACCTTCCTCTGTGATTTCATTTAACAAAATTTCTAGAGGTGCTAAGTCAATTGTGGTCTTTTTCTTTTTCTTAGGGGTCAGCTTCTTTTTAGGTGTGACCTTTCTGATCGGATATCTCACAGCTTGTTGCTTCTGCCTTGTCCTTCTAGGTGAAGGAGTGGTTTCTAGTGAGGGGTCTCTTTTCCTAACAACTCTTTTGAAAGTTGCTGGCATATCTCCTTCTGAGGAAGTACCTACCGGTGATAGATGAGCTTCAGGTTGTTGGGCTGCCAACTCATCTTCAGTTGTGCCGGTTTTGTTTAATACATCTTCCTTTATGTCTTTTGCTTGTCTGGATCCTTTTCTCACAAATGCGTCAACCTTTTTCACTCTTTTCTTTGACTGAATTTGAATTTCTATGGTCTCAGCACTACCAAATACCTCTTTAGGTTCATTGGGGGCTTCCAGAAGTGCTTTGGCATAAGTTTCCACTATGTGGTCATCTGTTTCATACCCCATCTCTATTACCCAGATTGTCCTAGGGATGACTGCTTCCATCCATATTTCATCCTTTTTGATTACAAAACATATATCATCCTTGTATTTGTTGACAATTTCCTGTGATAGTCTAATTCTTTTATTCATTCTGACCTTTAGTGCTTGAAAATACTCATTGATATTATTTTTCTTGTTTTCACCCATGTTGTTGAATAAGTCTGATAATTGTTTTCCTACCGGTATGTCAAATCCAAAATCTTTGTTGCCTATACCAGGAACCTGTTTGGTTATATGTAGCATTAGGCATACAAGTAAATTTCCAAATCTAAAAGTTCCTTTCTAATCCTTCTTGATTTTGGCTAAGTTATCAATCAACTCATCTTTAACCATTCACATACATCAATTTTCACATTTTCTTTTATCATATCATGAGCACTCTTAATGCATAAAATAGAAACTAAGTTAAGTCTGTTTGCATGAGTTGCTTTGTACCCTAAAATCATGCTAACAAATCTAACATTTATATTGGTCACATCATTAACCCTTAGAGACCTTCTGTCTAATGTTGCACCAGTTAAGTTCATTACTAGGTCATTGGAGACCTTCTTAGTCTTGTCAGATCTGTTACCGGTGGAAGGTAACCCTGTTACTACTTTCACAACTTCCTTTGTAATTTTGTGAATTGAATCAAGCCAAAAGAATGAGCCATGTAGCCTACTTAAAACTATCCTAACCACTTCCTTGGGAAATTCAAGAATGCAGAGGATTTCAGTGAATCCTAGGGTTTCAACAACTTTATGTTCAGGTTTCACATTTCCGGAATTGTCACATATAACACTCCTATACATGTTTTTAATTTCTTCATCACCTAATTCCTCTATGTTGCAATGAATATACATTCTAGGATCTTCTGCATAAACAACACCTTTTGGAATTTGGGAAAAAGCACCTGTATTGTCATCTTTCTTAGCTACCTTGGGAACTAGCTGAAATATGGGCAGATACTATAGGCTTTGCTATGAATTCAGGTGCAGAGGAGGATGCCATGATGATAAATACCTTTTTCTTCCTTTGGATGGATTGATTGCTGAAGTGCTTTGCCTCTTTTCTCGAAATGCCTTAGCTTAGAAATCTTCGCGCTCTTTGAAAGTTTGAAATCACAGTGAAATGAAATGGAGACAAAACCTTATTTTATAAAGTCTTTTCTGCTACCTACCACATTAATTGCTTGCCGGTAATGTATTAGCTTAACTTTATTTGCCGGTAATGAGTGATTTTCAACTTCTTTTCTCTAACTGAGGGAATAATATCACATGTGTCATTAGATTACCAAACCCTCAAGATAATTTTCTTCAATTTGATGAAGAACTTCCTGCCGGTGAAGCATTGCTCAGTCCTATCAGTGGAGCATCACATTGTCCTACTGGTGGAGCATTTGTTGGTTCTACTGGTGGAGGAGTATTCCCAATATTCAGATTAGCTTTTCTAATCCATTGCTTTGAGAATTCTTGCTTAACCTCTTCAACCTTTTCTTTACCTTTCAATCTAGTACTTTTGTTGTCTACCGGTGTACATTTACTTCTACAAAATTTAGCAATATGACTAATCTTGTTACATGCATAACAAGTTACATTATTTTTCTGAATAGCTTTCCCATAACCTATGCCGGTTTGTGTTCTGTATTGATTTGATAAATGTCCAAATCTTCCACAAACATAACATCTTACATTCATTATGCAGTTTTCAGGGTTATGACCAATTTTGTTGCATTTGGAGCATTGACCGGTTGGAGGATTGATACTCTGATAATTCCTAGATCTACATTCATTTGCCCTATGACCATATTTATGACAGTTAAAGCATTTTCCATTGAATTTGTAAGTATTAGGAGGTCTTACCGGTTTGCTGTGATCCTGAGTATTTGCAGTCCCGGAGCTTTCTCCTACTTCAAATCCAATTCCAGAAGTGTCACCTTTGGGTTTTTGATTCTTCAATAAGGTACCAAGTTCTTCTGAGCTTTTCTTGAATTTTTCTTTGTGTTGATTTGCAGTTTCCAATTCCCTTTCCAAGATTTCTTTTTATCTCATTAGTTCATTCGAGTCATTCTGAGTATGCATCAGATCTGTCTTCAACATGTCATTCTCATAGCTAAGTCTTGTGTTCTCATTTGCTGCATCACTTAGTCTTCTAGTCAATTCTTCTTCATTCTTCTTTCTGTCCTCAATCTCTTTGCAAAATCTCATAGTCATATCCTGCATTTCATTTTTTGTTGTCATGATCTCTTGTTTCAACTTGCTTATCATATCATTAAGTGATTCCTTTTCATCATTCTCATTTTGCAATTTTTCAAAAAGTTCTCTTCTCTTATTTCTTGTAATAGTAAGATTTTCTTGGAGTGCCTAAATGATATCCTGAGTTGCTTTTAAATCATCTTCTAATTTGATATTTTTCAACTTATCTGCATCATAGTCAGTAAGAGCTCCTTCAAGTTGCTTCATCAGATTTTCCATCTTTACCGGTGTCAAGATCTTCCTCAAGCTGTTAGGCTTTTGAAAATAGAGGACCAGGCTCTAATACCAATTGTTAGGGTTCCCACAGATACTGAGAGGGAGGGGTGAATCAGTATCTAACCAGTAATGTGATTTTCTTAAAATAGAACATGCAGAACATAAAGTAACAGTATACCGGTATGCAAGAATTAATGTGATTAACAGAACCAAAAACATCCACATGAAAAGAACACCATAACACAAGATGTTTAATGAGGAAATCCAATGTGGGAAAAACCTCGGTGGGATTTGTGACCCACAATATTCACTTACTGGCCAATAAGAGAATATTACTTACAATAGGGGCCTGCACATGCAGGAAGGCCAACTGCCTAGAGCACACTACTCAATAAGAAGTCACACTAACTTACAATGAGGATTATGCAAATCCAATGATCTGTACTGCTTTACAATAGCATCTTCAATGCTAGATTCAGTACCGGTTCTTGCTTTGTTCTTTACATATACCCTTGACCTATAATTCACATATTAGGTCTACCTAATAATTTTCTTTATGCTTCCTATCCATATCCTACAAATGTCTACAATGATCTCTTTTATATACAAGAGTCATTTTACAATTTGCCAAGTCGGCTTACAATAATTGATGAGGGGATTACCTACCATGGACATCCAAATGCATCTTTTTCTTTCCTATTTGGCCACATACCAAACCAATCCTTCAACTTGAATGGCATAAGGCCTTGCAAACTGGGAATTGCAATGAAATTCTTCCAACAATCCTCTACATAAGTGCATAGAAGTAGTATATGGTCAACATCTTCATCCTTGCATTTACAAAATGGACATTTTCCAAGACTAGGGATGCCAAGCTTGATCAGTCTTTCTTGGGTCAAAATCCTATTATGTATTGCCAGTCATGAAAAGACTAATGTTGCTTTAGGTGAACAATGCTTTCTCCGCAACATGTCCTTCAACCATTGCTTGTCCCATATATAAGCCTCTTTCACTTTGTAGCCAATCATGATCTTATATTTTCCATCCATTGATGCACACCATCTTATAATGTCATCTTGATTTGAAGCATTATCACATCTGGATTCTAAGATTTCTTTTAATTTGTCTTTTTTATCTTTAGGAGGATTCAAGCCATATAGTGACTTCCATTCCATTTTGGAATGTTATTAATCTTTGTGATATAACCAAATTCACTAACTTTCCTCCCTCAAATATTAACTGTTTCCCTCCTGATGTCTTCCAAATCATGCACCATAATTTTCGATGACCATCACATAAGTCATCCCAAAACAATGCCTTTTGTCCGTGTTTGACATCTAAGGTGATGTGTTTGATAAATATGTCCCTACTATCAAGTATTTTGAATTGCTTTGATACATACTCCAAACAAGTTTGGCACCCATTGAAACATTCATTATATTGAGTTGCTTCACACCATCCCCTCTTACTTCTCGAGGCTTGCAAATTTTGTCCCATGAGATCAAAGGGAACTTTTGAGTGTCATTAGTCCCACTCTAGAAGAATTTCCTCAAAATTTTGATTAAATTATCTATTACTGCCCTAGGGATCTTTAAACATGACATAGAATAAATTTGTATTGTAGATAAAATTGCTTTGATCATTAGAATTATTCTAGCAAATGTTAGCCACTTGGCTTTCCATAGTTCCATCATTTTCTTGCATCCATTCATGAGATATTGCCAATAACAGTTTTATTCAACTTGGTAGAAAGTGGCATCCCCAAGAATTTCCCTAGGTAGCTTATTGTTCTTAGTCCAAGAATTCAGATTCTCTCTTTGAAAATTGGGTTGTGTTGAGAAACAATACCTCTAATTTCCTTCAATTAACACTCTATCCAAAGGCCATGCTATAGTCATCTAATAGTTTCCTTATACATCTTTCTTCACATCTAGAATCCTTCCCAAATGGGATTGTAGCATTAGCAAAATGTTGATGGGTGATTGGGTCCATACCATTTGTAATGCTTATACCTTGCCACTACCCTTCAAGCCTTCAATGAGTAATAGCTCTACCCAATTTTTCCTCCATCATTATAAAAAGAAAAGGTGATAGAGGGTCACCTTTCTTGATCCCTCTATTTGACTGAAGGAAACCATGAGACATAACATTAACAAGCACTGATAAATACAACTTCCAACCCATTCCACCCATCTATCCTCAAATCCAAATTTTCTTAAGACCATAAGGAGAAATTATCTATCCACAAGATCATATGCTTTTAGGATATCTAATTTGACAATCATACTAGGAGCACTGATTTTGTTAGTTGAGTGAATTTCTTCACGAGCCACGATGATTCCTTCCATAAGTGACCTTCCTAGAGAAAAGACGCTTTGTTCTTCTTAAATCACCTAATTGATTACAATTTTTAGCATATTAGCTATGATCTTGGTGATAATTTTGTAAGTCATATTGCTTAGTGCAATTGGCTTGTAATCATTCATGCTCCAAGCTTCTTTATTTTTAGGTACTAATACAATAAGGGTATGTTTCATTTCCTCAAGCATAGTTATTTTTTTCCTAGACTCTTCTACCACCTTCCATAAATCTTCCTTCACAATATCCCAACAGAATTGAAGGAATCTAGCCAAAATCCCATCTGGTCTTGGTGCTTTATCAGGATTGAATTGAAAAGTGGTAATTCTAACTTCCTCTAATGAGACTAAATTGTATAATTCTAGATTA
Source organism: Cryptomeria japonica (assembly GCF_030272615.1). NCBI lineage: Eukaryota > Viridiplantae > Streptophyta > Pinopsida > Cupressales > Cupressaceae > Cryptomeria > Cryptomeria japonica. The sequence continues at coordinate 204,087,975 of NC_081409.1, forward strand.
TTTGCCTCACTGATTAATGAAGGTATTCTATTTAAAAATCTATCCCTTAGCATTGTGAATTAGAAAATCTATATTCAATATTGACTGAAAATATCTCATTGGTTATTGATTTTCCTCCTTCGTGGTTTATGCAACTATTCCATCTTCCCTTTGTATTTATACAATTATTTTTATGCTTCCATTAACATTAGAAGATTTGTGAAAAAGTTAGTGTTTTCATCCCCTTCTTTTAATCATATTTGTCTAGATTTTTGTCTCCAATATATTTCTTCTCTTGCCAATAGTTCAGTTAGTTGGACCTTGAGTTCTTTTTCCTTTTCAATTTCTAATGATGTCATTCCATGCAAGATGAAAAATTCATTTAGTTGTTGAAGCTACTCCTCTATTTGATCTTTCTCTTCAATTATATCCTTAAAATGTACCTTATTCCATTCTTTTAGTTTATGCTTAATATGGGAAATATTTTTGGTGAAAAGGTAAAGTTTGGAGTGATTGCCAATTTCGATCTCATTCCACCAAACTTTCATCATATCCATGATGGTAGGGTCCCTAAGCCACATGTTCTCAAACTTGAATGGAGATCCAACCCTCCCACCATTAGGGCATATAGATAGTGATATCGATAAATGTTCTAATTCAGTATATGGAAGTATGGATACCTCATAGTAATTTGTTATATGAATCTAGTCTCCACATAACAGAAACCGATCCAATTTTTCTTAAATGCTAGTGAATCCCTACCTCCTATTGGTCCAGGTGAATATTCACTAATACATTTGGACCAGATTTTTGACTGAGGTTTCCGACGAAGAAGGTATATTGTGGCCAAATTTGATTTTTTTTGAAAAAATGCCCACATTCATCGTAATTCCGATGAAAGTTTCCCATTTGGTTTCGACAAAGAAGGCATTAGCAATGAGAATTTTCCTTTTTCCAAAAAAGTGCTCAAGTTCGTTGTGATTCCGACGACAACGATCATTACTTTAAAAAAAAGAAGAGGGGAATTCATTTGTGCATTGCAATTTTCCCGCATAGGCATCCATGGCGACTTCAACCCCCACGAACATTAAACCCGCATTGAAGGAATTTGTGGCATTGCTTGCAATCCCGCGCAGGAGGTAGATTCAAATTGCCCTAGTTTTTAATTTCATGTTGCAAAAAATATGCATGTGGTGGTTAATTGCCCTAGTTTAATCTCGTAAAACCATAGAACTGTGATTGAGGAGTGAGTGTTCAATTTTGTAGCAACAATCCCTTCCTCCCGTATATGCGCATGTTGATTGTTCACATGAGATGACATCTCTTTGCATCATCGTATCAAACAATTCACGAGTGTTGTCCATGTTTCCACATTTTGCATTCATGGCAAGCAGGGCATTTGCAAGTACAACACCTAACAAAATTCCTCTATCCGTTATGATTTGATGGATGTCCATACCTTGTTCCAAAGCTCCCATTTTTGCACAGGTAGGGAGGATACTGGCAAAGGTTGTGGAATTTGGCTTTATGCCTTCCAATTTAATTTGCTTGAAAGTGTCTAAAGACTTTTCGACAAATCCATTTTGTGCATATCCAACAATCATTGCAGTCCATGAGACAACATTTCTTTCAGGCATTCTATCAAACAGTTCACGTGCCTTGTCTATGCTTCCACATTTTGCATACATGTCTACCAGGGCAGTTGCAACTACAACATCTAACAAAATTCCTCTATCCTTTATGCTTCGATGAATGTCCATACCCTGTTCCAAATCTCCCATTTTGGCACAAGCGGGGAGGATAGTAGCAATGGTCATGGAATTTGGCTTTACACCTGTTGATTGCATTTGCTTGAAAGTTTCTAAAGCCTTCTCAACAAATCCATTTTGTGCATATCCGACAATCATTGCAGTCCAGGAAACCACATTTCTTTGAGGCAATCCATCAAACAATTCCCATGCCTTGTCTATGCTTCCACATTTTACATACATGCTAACAAAGCAGTTGCAACTACATTTGATTAAATTCCTCTTTTATGCCTTTATGGATGTCCATACACTATTCCAAAGCTCCCATTTTGGCACAAGCTGGGAGTACATTGGTAAGCGTAACTAAAGAAATGCAATGATCAACTCCAAAGAAATCAAACCACTACTAACAAAACTGAGAGTCTAAAATATGATAGGGAATAGTGTGAGTTGTCCTGAAATAAAATATTTTATTTTCAATTTCAACTAAAACATAATTACTCAACCATTTAATGTTATTAATAAGTGTTTAATTTATGAAAGAGATAAATGGTTGGCCATAAGTACATGAGTTACTAAATGCACACAAATAAGTCATTTTGATATTCAAAACTATCTACAATGAAGTCAATTCTTGTCCATTAGTCATTTATGTTTGCAATAAGCATATTTCTTTGTTTTTCTTAATCTTTATTCATAGTTATGTGCATATTTCACATTCTATAATTAGGATATCAATTGCTATGGCTGAACACTAGCATGATGTTTGTGTTGTGGTATAGATGCGTGGAAACATAATTATGGGATTGTTATATTATAGAGATCATAAATTTAGATATCGCATATTAGTTCTAGGTCTTCTTGGATTGAGTCTAAAGTTGACATACAGTCATAAAGCCATTATTAGCAGATCTATCCATTTCTAGTAAAGACAATTGAGAAAGTCATTTTGATATTGAGAGTTTCTTATCTATTTACCTATTGATCATTATTAAGCCATAATATTTAGGTCTATTTATCTCTCTTGCAAAACCTCTGTAAGTGTCCTAGATTGTCTCTACTACTCACTCTTCAATGAAATAGTGGAGTTCTAAATATTTGTTGCACAAGATGGTGTTGAACATATCAACAAGGCTAGCATGGAAGGCATGTTCAAGCTTCCACTTGTACAACTTACAACAAATGATTTGTTGATAGAAGAAATTCTTGAAATAGGGATACAATCGAAAGACAAGTAAGTACATACAAACCTCCTCAGTTGAAAGTAAAATCTATGTATAAAAAGAGTACATTGAATCCCAATCCATAAACACAATAGAGATACCGATGGAGACTTAATTGGATGTAGCATGTCGCACCAAAGTTGTTAGAGTATGCTAAGCTAGTACATAATGTTTCCTAAAGCCACATTAGTATTTTACCCAGACCATTATCTACCAAAACTAACTATAGTAATCCTTTTGAGGATTCATTTCATGGTGCTAGATCTTCATTTAGTTCCACTTCTTGTTGGAGAAAAGAACAATTATTTCTTGAGGCAGATTAATATCCCATCAACAAAGGACAAGACCCTTTCTAGAATATAACAAATTTTACTCCAACAAAAGATTATGGGGGTTTCACTAGAGATATTGAATAAGAGATAGACTTCTACTGCTGCATTAAAAGCATTGGCATGTTCTTCATTTATTGATGTAAACTCTCTGTGACGCCACCACAACCAACAAAGGTGTAAAATGTTGTTTGCAATGCATGGATTTTTAGGATTGCCCTTTGAGAAAATAGAATTAACTTGTATGGAAGTAGGATCTGCCAGCTCCTGTGGGAATCTTGATGAAAAATAACTGTAAAATATTTGGGCGAGCTTATATGCAAAAACTCATGCTTCCTGATGGGTTTATGTACAGAAATAAGAATGAATTAAGTGGTAAAGGGGCTTCTGGAAACAAGAGGGACAGAGAGGCAGTGGAAGTGAAAACTTTTGGTGTTGTGTCTGCTCCATCTCAGAATGGGAATGGTGAAGGTGCTGTAAGAGGAGCTGATAAGGGTGTTGGAAGAAGCAGGGGTGTTTACATTCCCCCATTTAAGCTGGGTCAAATGATGAAAGATGTGGAAGACAAGAGCAGTGTGGAATACCAGCACATGACATGGGATGCCCTTCAGAAGAGTATCAATGGGTTAGTAAACAAGGTAAATGCATCTAACGTCAAGAACATCATTCCAGAGTTGTTTGCAGAGAATCTCATCCGTGGGAGGGGTCTATTTTGTAGGTCTTGTATGAAATCCCAAATGGCATCCCTTGGATTTACAGATGTTTTTGTTGCGTTGGTTGCTGTGGTAAATACAAAATTTCCTAAAGTTGGCAATCTGCTTTTGTGAAGAATTATTTTGCAGCTTAAGAGGGCATACAAATGCAATGAAAAGCACATGTTGATAGCAACAGCCAAATTCATAGCTCATTTAGTGAATCAACAAGTTGCACATGAGATCATTGCCTTGGAACTTCTCACCCTTTTACTAGAGAACCCCACAGATGACAGTGTAGAGGTTGTTGTTGGGTTCCTAAAAGAATGTGGTTCTTTGTTGCAAGACCTTTCACCCAAAGGTCTCTATGGGATTTTTGAAAGATTTAGAGGTATTCTCCATGAGGGGGAAATTGACAAACGAGTATAGTGTTTAATCGAAGGCCTTTTTGCATTTCACAAAGCTAAGTTCGAGGGTCATCCAGCTGTGCATCCAGATCAGTTAACACATGAAGTTTTCCTAGAAGATGAACTTGATCAAGAAGCTGGTTTGGATGTTTTCAAGCCAGATCCTGATTTCTTAGAGCATGAGGCAACCTATGAAAAACTGAAGAAAGATATCCTTGGAGATGCTTCTTTAGATGAAGCAGAAGGGGAGAATGATTCAGGTGATGATTTAGATGATGATGATGATGATGAAGAAGAAGCGGAAGGTGAGGAAGCACTGAGAATATAGGATGAGACAGAGACAAACTTGGTCAATTTAAGACGTACAATTTATTTGATAATCATGTCAAGTGTTGATTTTGAGGAAGTTGGTCATAAGCTACTAAACATCAAGCTTGAACCTAGTCAAGAGAGAACATACCTTAGTTATTATGGTCTTCTTGGGCAAAGATTTTGTATGATCAATAAAATTTATGAGGAATTTTTTGATAAGTGTTTTGTACAATAGTATTCTATTATACACAAACTGGAAACAAATAAACTGCGTAATGTTGCAAAGTTTTTTCCCCACTTACTTGGTATAGATGCTCTTCCATGGCATTGTCTTGCTTATATACATGAGATAGAGGAAGATACTACTTCCTCTTCTCATATTTTTATAAAGATTCTCTTGCAGGAGCTGGCAGAGCAGCTTGGTATATTGTTGCTTAATGAAAGGTTGAATGATCCAACAATGCAGGAGTCTTTTGATTCAATTTCTCCAATGGACAATCCCAAAAATTCATGGTTTGCTATCAATTTCTTTACTTCTATTGATCTTGGTGGTATCACTGAGAGTTTGCCTGAGTATTTGAAGAAAATGTCAAGGCTTGTAATGCAGCAGCAAAAGTCTATTCTCGAGTCAGATGAATCTACCTCTAATGACAATTCTTCTAGTTCATCAGGTTTGTCAGATTTTGATACATCAGACTCAGATTCTAAGAGTGAAACTGATAGTGAGAGAAGTAAAGAGTCACCAAGAAAGAAAAATAATTCAAAGCATGACAATGAGTATGAAAAAACAAGAAGAAAGAAAAGGGCAAGGGCATTTGACTCGGAGGATGGAAGTGATAGTGAAAAAATCAGAAGGAAAAAGAAAAGGAATTAAAAATCTTTCTAGTCAGTTGTTCAAGGCTCCAGTAGACACCGTTTTCCTGGACTGTGACAAACAAAAGAATCACTCCCAAGTGCTTTGGTTTTATAACAGATGATTATAAGATGCTACAATATTGTCTTATGTATTTTAATAGCCATGGGTTTTAGAGTTCTGTACTTGACAGGTAATGGATAAACAGTGTTAGGAGGAGAAAATATTGAAGGGCAAGTGCAGATTGTGATAATACTAAATCAATGAATCCTGTTATTTATTGAGTATTTCTTGTTTTCCATGTTGTGTGATGTACCATAAGAAAACTAGAAATCTAAATTCAATAAGATGCTTTGTTCAATGATGACAATTTCTATTTTCTTGCCTGTGAAGAAAGACCATGTCAGACAATATCAATGAACAATAAAATAAGGAGACAATTGCTAGATTGTGGTCTAACTTGAAAAGAAAAGGTGATGGAAAATGTTATTGTTCGTGCAAAATTTGTAAGGAGTTAAATACTAGAGGACTTCTAATCAAAATAGTGAAGAAAAATTGTAGGCTGCATGGTCACATTGAAGGTGGACATGATTATCATCCATTGGTAAGTTTCTCATTATATCATTTTGACAATTTATATACATAATAAATCATGTGATGATGAGATCATGATCACGGTTTATTTATGTTTATCAATTTTATATAGCTTGAGCACCCCGGAGCACATGGTATGGATCAACACAACCCTGAGAATATGGTTTTTGAAGTGGATGAACATGGTGTGAATATCAAAGCTGAAGATAATGATCCCATGTAAGATGACGATCATGAGCCAGAAAACACAATTGAAGATGATGGTATAAATGCATTGATCCATGACTCATTTAGTACTCGCGTAGCTGATCATGATGATGAAGATGACCTTGGTGTTGTTCATGATGTGCCTCTACTTGAGAAGGCATCTGAGGCCCTTTACGAAGGCTCACGGGAAACTCTTCTCTCCGCTGTATTGTTGTTGGTGAACTTGAAGGTTATGAATGGTTTATCCAACATAACAATGTCACGTATGTTAAGGTATGTCATATATGTCATAATAAACTATGAATCATGTTGTACCATTAATATTCTTTATTATAACAAATTATATTTTTTCATTGTAGATTGATAGGTGAGTTTTTGTTACCACCATCAAATATTCTACCTCGCTCATATTGAGAATTATTTGCCGTTATGAAAGATATTGGAATGGAGTATCAAGCAATAGATGCTTATCCTAATGATCATATTATATATCACAAACAACATGAATTTCAAACTAAATGCCCTAAATGTCATATCAGTAGATATCGAACAGATCAAATGACAAAAAAGGTTCCTCGCAAGGTTCTTCGCTATATTCCCATTGTTCCATGTATGCAACGATTATTCAAGTGCACTAGCTTGGCACAATTTATGGATTACCATGCACACAATAGAAGTCGAGATGACATTATTCGAATGCCTATGGATGGTTCAACATTTATGGACATAGAGGAAAAGTGGCCACACTTTAAAGAAGAACCTCGTAATCTCAGGCTTTCATTGGCAGTGGACGGTGTCAATCCATTTGGAGAGATAAGATCTGTTTACTCAGTGTGGCCTGTTTTTGTTATCAACAATAACATTCCTCCATGGATGTCAATAAAGAGGGAGCACATTGTAGACACTCAAAATTGTCATGTCTAATTAAATAAATATTTTATTTATTTAATTATCTAAGCCTAATTCTTCTATTGATTAAATAAATCTTTATTTATTTAATTAATTCATTTATCCTCTTCTAGCCTTATCTCTCATTTAAATAAATACATTTATTTATTTAAATTATCCTTTTCCTAAATTAAATAAATATTTTATTTATTTAATTATCCCACTTCTTCTATTAATTAAATAAATCTTTATTTATTTAATTAATTCATTAGCCTTTTCTACACATGACACATGTCATTCATCTCTTAATTCATACACTACCTACCCCTTTCATTATTTTGGTATTTCTTTTACCTACCCTCTAATCCTAGCCGACCTCCTTTTTACACCTCTCAATCTTATCCCTCCATTTCATATTGTGTCTTCTATTTAAGGAGATGCCTTCTTCATTATCAAACCCTAACAACTTGATCAATTGGCTACATTACGATCCTACTTGCAACCACATTCCGTTCTTTGTTGAGCTCTTGTGCACATAAAATCTGAGAGCAAATATATCAAGCAAGATCAATGGAGATAGGAAGAATGGAGATCAAAACCCTAGTGGACATGTGATGGTATAATCTTTGTGATTTCATTTGATTTGCATTGTCTTAGGTAATCTTCATATGTTATGGTGGATCTTTGTTGATTGTTAGGCTAGGGTTTTGTGGTTGGATTCATTTAGCCTTTCAATATTGTTATTATTGTTATCCATTTTCACCATATACATTTTGGCACACCCGGTGGGACTCTTGTCCCTTTGCATTTAACCTTCTTGTTGCAGATTTTGCATTTTTGAAGTTGCAGATCGGACATTTTTTGACGGCATTTTAGGTTTTTCTGCATCTACGAACTTTCGGATCGTGTCTTTGATTTTCAGGCGCGTCTGAGGAATCTGGAATCGCGTCTGCGTTTACGACAAGTTTTATTTTGCAGGTTTCAGATAGGAGCGTCTATGCTTTAGAAACGCGTCTATGTTGTGTATACCCGCATCTGTGTTGGAAAAGGGCGTCTGTGATTTTAAAGTGTGTCTGTGAGTCACAGAACCACATCTGTGTCATCCAGACGCGTCTGTGTCATGGGTAACAGCGTCTGTGTATTTACTGTTTCAAAATTTTCAAATTTTCATTGATTCAATTTTTGGATTTCGCACTTAGGGTTTCAGATCTGGTTTATTTTTGGACTAACCCTTTCAGATCTAGCTAACTAAGTTTGTGCAGCTTGTCTTGGAAGCAAAAAATTTTTTTTGTTGAAGGCCCCTCTTTCACAAAGTCTTTTGGGTTTCTAAAATTTACCTAACGTGTGTGCTTGCAGGAAGGGGTGATCATTTGAAACAACCCAAACTACTAACAAATTTTGTTGCAAGTCCTTGGCTAGGGTTTTGAAATTTTGTTGTGTGCCTTGTTTTCATAGATTAGCAAACACTTCCATTGGTGCACTAAAATTGAATCATTGTCTTTTGTGTCTTGAGCAATAGGCTCTTTTTGTTTAATCTTTAGAGGGCCTGTCTTCCTGTGTGGTCATTAGGACTACTAGTGAGAAGAGAACGACCCAAGTGGTAGTGAGGAAAACCCACCTCATCCGAACCACTATAATCAAATGTATTCATGGTGAAAACTATGAATAACGTGTGCTGATTAGTTCGTACCGACACTATGTCTCCCCATAAACCCGTTTGATCAAATTTATTTGATCATTTGTAGGGCGTAACCCCTACCGACTGGGAGCCTTCTGTATTTACAGAGCTGAAAGTGCCGCATGTATGGCCACACGAGCGGATGCCCTTACTAGCACCTTTTTGTTTTAGAAGCCCAAATACTTCTAGTTGTTGGGGCAGGAGGTCGGACCTCTGGTAGTGGCCCACACACATACGGTTCTTAGTAGAGATACAAAGTTCACCATGGGGAGTTTTCATGGGGACTGATGCTTGGCTGACCCGAGAAGTGAGTGCCGAGGGTGGAGCTAGTGAGGTCAAGCATCTAAGTATCCACTCTAAATAGCGTAGCCTCGGGGGTAAAACCCTATGTGGGATCAACAACTATTGTCTTGGCCAGCCATAAGAATTGTGCTTGTCTTATGTTAAACATTCAAACATTCAAGACCAAACAACAAAACATTGTGTCTTTTGTGTCTTCAAGTGTATGCAAAACATTTTACATCAAACAACACACTTTTGCAGTCTAAACACTTGCAAACATTGAGTCCTCATCAACATTGTGTCCTCTTGTCACGAAAAATAGTCAAACAGTTGGATTTGGTCACAAAAAAACAACTTCACAGACTGGAAAAATTGCACGAAGTTTACAGAAACGCGTCTATGTCTGTTTTAACCACGTCTGAGTCATCTAAGCGTGTCTGTGAAGGGCATAATAGCGTCTGTGTGTCTAGCAGCGTCTGTGTCGAACAGAGACACGTCTGTGTCTGGGAATCACGTCTGTGAAGTATACAGAAGCGTCTGTGTCCAGAATTGAAAATTTTTACAGTCTAGCAAACAAGAGAAATCAGTTTCAGAATACCTGAGCTTCCTAGGTCATTTCTTCAGGTTTCATCTAGCGTTCAACCTGTCCTTGGGTCTCACATAGTCCATCATTGCTTCACATCTCATTTTACATTCACAATTGTCTAAACTTGGGTCAAAAGGTCACTTGCTTGTCCTCATCATACTTTGTCAACACACTACATACAACAACACTTTGCTAAGTGGTCCCTCATCAAGGTTTCTTACCTTTGGGTCTCATTTGGTCTTACCTAGAGTCAAGGTCAGCTTACCTCATCAAGAGAAACTATCCTCTCTTTGGAAGTCACACCTACTCTACTACATACATACTTGGACTTACATTTTGGACATTGCAAGTACACCTCAGATTCATTTACACTCCATACAACTCTTGGTCTTCCATACTCTTTCCATTTTCATCTAGTCTCTCACATCTTGGTCAATACCTAGTTCATGGTTGAAACCCGTCTTCAAAAATCTAGGAGAAAAGCTAAAGAAGCTCAAGAGTCCGCAAACATGAGTTCTTATGAGTATGACAACGATTTATTTTTCAATCCTGAGCACACTACATTGCCTGACATGGATGTTTATAGAAACATTCCCAATGTGGAAAACGCAGACACTACAAACAACAATGCTACACACAATGACAATGTGGACAACTTTTCAATACATTCAGCAGATGTAGAAGAATCCATTATGAATCCCCATTTCAATAGATTGGTTGAAGAAATAATGAGGAGGGATAGACAATACTTCTTACACATGATGGCACAAAGTGGAGCCAAGATACCTCATGATTTTGACATGTCTCAACTTATGGAAACCCAACCCTCGCAACAAACTCACTCCAACATGGATCAAAGGAGACCTAATAGTGGAGGAAATAGAGGACCACATATGGTACCTGAATCACCATCAGCTTTGCTTCAAAAACCAGAAGTCCCACATACACATGCTCAAACATATGATACTTACCTTCGAAGACCATTATGGAAGTCTTATGCAGATAGATATGCTCAAGCTATGGATCAACCAAAACAATTGGACATTCAAAGGCATGCTCAAAATTTGGACACAAGGAAACCCCGTGTCAAATTTGGGGGCAACACAATAGAACATGACATGCTTGTAGAATATGGTATACATGCACAAAATAGATATGGGGTTCCTCAACATGAAGCTATACCAAGTGCTCCATATATACCGCATCAATATAGACCTCCTCCATATGAACATGTGTATGATCAATATCATCCATACATGCAATATGCTCCTCCTACAATGGGTGCCTCAAACATGGGGTATGCTTCAAGAAGTCGATCTCCACCTAAGAGCAATTTGGAGCAACAAATCAGAGATTTACAAAAGAAAATGGAGGACATAAATACACCAAAACCAACATACACAATGAGAGACATATGTCCTTATCCATTTGACAAGAGCATTCCAATGCCTCCATTTCTTGCACACTTTGTGACGCCTAAATTTGACAAGTATAGAGGAAAAAGAGACCCCAAGGAACACATAAGACAATTTTTCACAGTGTGCATTGAGGTAGCGGCAGAAGAAACATATTTGATGAGATTGTTCCCACAAAGCTTAGGCGATCAAGCTATGGAATGGTTCTCTCAATTACCACCTGGTATTAAGTCATGGGGTGACTTAGCAGAGGCATTTATCCAACATTTCTCCTACAATATAGAGACAGACATATCAATCACTACTTTGTGCAACACTAAGCAAAAAGAAGGAGAATCTTTTGCATCATTTTTACAAAGATGGAGAAATATAGCTAGCAGATGCTCTTGTGAAATTCCATAGAAACAAATGGTAGAAATGTTCACTCAAAACGTTAACAAGGACATTGGTTATGATCTAAGAAAAGCTTGTTTGTCCACCTTCAAGGATGTCATTGAAAAAGGCTTAGCAATAGAGAAGGTCCTAATTGAACAAGGAGTCATTAAGATATTCAAGGAAAACAAAGATGACTTTAAAGGAAAAGACAAGCCAAGATTTTGGAATAAAAACAAGAACACAGTCAATGATGGTGTTGTTGATGCCAATACAGTGCGACCCAAATTCATCTTTTTGGGATCAAGTTCTACAAACAATCAAGTGAATACTCAAACAACTTCTAGACCACGAAGGAAGTACACCCCATTGGGAAAACCACTTGAATCAGTCTTCAAAAAGCTTGTGGCAAACAAAGTGATCATAGTTCCAGATTTTCCTCCATATGAACCAAAGGTCAAACCAAATTGGTGGAATGAAGATGAGTATTGTGAATTTCATAAGAGCAAGGGTCATAAAACAGGTATTTGTCATCGACTGAAGAATATTGTGCAAGATCTCATTGATAGAGGTGACATTGAGATTGAGGGACACTCATCCAATCAAGAACATGAGATGTTTAAGGAACCATTCCCAAAGCACGACAAGGGAAAAGCTAAAGTCACAGATGATCAAGCCAACTATACTAGAGCACCTTACAACTATGATTCAACTATTAATCATATCTCGATGGACAATCATATCTCTACTATTACCATCAAGAACAAAAATCTTGGGAATCCTCCTCAGAGACCCAAGATTGTCCTAAAAGGTATTGGATCTTCTTCTGAACCTACCTCTGAATGTCATGTTACAACTCGCCGAAGTAAATTCACTTTGCAAGGTGCTCCAGCTAAAAACACTGCTTCCTCATCAACCAAACCTGAGTATGACCTTGTAGAACACTTAGGGAAGACACCCACACTTATCTCCATCCTTGAGCTTTTATGCATATCCCCTGCACATAAAGCCATTCTTGACAAAATCTTGAGAGACACTCCTGTTCCTACTGATCTAGACATGGACCAGTTTCAAGCCATGGTGGGGTACCTTTCCATTCCACACTCCCTTACATTCACAAAATCCAATGACACCTCCGTGAGCCAGCCACATAATGCACCATTACATATTGAAGCCTTCATACACAAACATAGAATCAAACGAGTCCTGATAGATGGAGGAGCAGGTCTAAACATTTGTACATTGAGCACAATTAAACAATTGGGATATTCTGATAAAGCTGTGAATTCTACAAACAAAATCACCATCAAGGCATATGATGATGAAGAGCGTTCATCCAAGGGCACAGTCACCTTACCTCTTAGAGTTGGGCTAGTTACAAAGGATGTGGTTTGTCAAGTACTTGATCTTGATCTCACATACAACATATTGCTAGGACGTCCTTGGATTCATGAAATGAGCGCAGTCCCATCTACATATCATCGATGTATCAAGTTCCCTCACAATGGAGTTGAAGTGACCATCAAAGAAGATCCAAATCCATTCATATATTGCAACAATCTGCAACCTCGATTAGAAATAACAATCCCAGTCAATCGAGAAGCTATTCCTTCATCAACATATGTGGATCCAGAATCCTTGAAAGTTTCTACATCCAAACAAGCAGAGCTAAAAGAAAATTTCAAGATTAAAGACATGGGATGTGGTGAGTATATCTTTCATGTTGATCAACTCCCACTATCTCCTAAGGTATTCAGTCAACAAGAACAATCTACAAACAATTTAGAAGGATTTGGGTGTGAACCACCTAGTGTTGTGGCTACTGAGTCTGAATGCAAATCTCCTTCAGTGGTGCAAGCAACTCTTGATATCAATAGTCCTAAGAGTGGTTCCAACAAAGAATCTATTGAGTGTATCGCCAGCCCTCTTGAGAGCTCACATAGCTTCACCATATCATCCACTACTTCCATTTCCACTCCACTTCCAGACTTGGATCAACAAGAATCACAAAAGCCCTTAGTCATTGGGGATCAAGAATCAAGCTTCAAAAAGAAAAATATAAAAGTCAATAATAAAGAAAAGTCCTTTAGTCCAAATCAAAATCAAAAGCTACTGGACTCAGCAAAAATCAAAGTCAAGGATAAAAATCCTATGAAGCAAAAAAGAGAAAGAGTTGATCTCCCCTAATATCAAAATAACTAGGGGAAAAAGTTCTACAATTTCAAGTAAAAAAGAATACTTGTTGATCCTAAGTCTCCATCATGCTATCCTACTTTCACTTCTTTTCACAATCATAAGCCTTCATAACTCATCCACTTGTTCCACACATCCTTTCCCTTATGGCGATACATCATGGACCTTTAATAGAGCTTCCTCGAGGGACTTTTTTATTAGTGATGCCCAAACTTCTTCAGGTGACATGCATATGGGTCTATGTAGTCCACACACTAGTAATTCTATCTCAGTTCCTTTATCAAGGAATACAGTCACTTGAGCTACACATCATTCAATCAAGGAATGATGCAGCTACAATCACAAAGTCAAGCCTCGCACATTTGAGGTAGGGGACTTAGTTCTCAGAGAAAATCCCAAGAATCAGCAAGACAGAGAGAAGAAGGGCAAGTTTGAACCAAACTGGTTTGGTCCTTACATTATTACAGCAGCATATGGATCTGGTGCATATCAGCTCTCAACTACAGAAGGTGAACCTTTGGAGGATCCTATCAACAGCATGCACCTTCGCAGGTTCTACACATAGCTCTTCAGAGTATCCTAAATTCAAAAATACAAAAAAATCAAAAAAATTTCAAAAATACAAAAAAAAATATAAAACAAAAAAAATCGTTACTTGGTGAAAACCTGGCAAACAGGCGCCTTGTGACACAAAAAAAATTTGAAAAATCAAAAAAAGTAAAGAGAAATAATTTCTTCCAACGGTGAAAACCACTTTGGTGGCACCCTGGGCAAGTACCATGGTGAAAACTGGGTCACCAACGCCATGCGTAGAGACATTGCTCCTCCCTCCTTCAGGATTCACTTTCATCCCTTCACTTTGCACACACTCACAACCTATTCATTCACAATAAACTTACCCATTCCCATCATGGCTTGTTATTGATCTACCCAAGATTGGTTAGCCATTCATAATAAACCCCCCTTTTTCACTCCCTTTCCATCCATAATAAGTCAGATCTTATCTGTGGCTAAGGCAATTCCTACGTCTAGTGATGGGTGTGGAATTGAGAGCATCACATGTTTCGAGGAGTATAGTTTCTTCTAGCTTTCTTCAGTCTATTTGCGCACAATCCGCAATAAAGTTTCATCTTCTTCGCAATAAAGTATCAGTTCCATGGATTCAGTCAGTTTCAGATGAGACAGCAGCAACAATGGGCTTCAACAAATCAAATCTTTCAACAGACTCAGACAACATATGGTTCAGTGCTATCTATCCTTTTTGTGAAAGTAAACATTGTGACCACAATCAAATAAGACTTATACAAGTGACAAGAGACACTAAACTTGAGGACTACAGTGGATGTTGGTGTTGAGTCTTGGTTTTCTTTTGATTTTATCTTTTGGTGACATGTCTTTTAGCTTTTCCAGGATGTCTCTGACTAGAGATTATATCTCCAAGATGTCTTTGACTAGAAAGGCGAGGATGGGGTATCGTCACCTATTTGCATTTGCTGTCTGTGGATTGTCTTTTAGTAATGCTATGACTTGTCCAAGGATATGAGGACACTGTGAGTCTAGTATGAACTGGGGCATTCCTTGTTTGTGACTGTCTTATCTCCATGCAAATAGGTACAATGACTTTCTGGGTCGAACATATGCCTCGATTGTCATAACCTATTTTGCCATAATAAGCTCAATGATGATAATTCACAAGAAGCTCTTTCACGTTCATATCTTCTATCTTTCATCCCCCTTTCTTGATTGACTTCCATCGTCCTTCTTGAGTCCGCGTAGCCTGCTATCACATGACTGAGTATAATGACACACCAAAAACATTTGCGTTTCATGTAGTTGCACCTGCATTACCACATATAAGCATTTCATACATACATATAGCTATCACAACTGCATCACATCCTGCATACAACATCTGTTAGCACAATTTACATTTGCATTATCATATTCATCTGCATCACATACATTCACATTTGCATCATGCATACACATATAAAACATAAAAGAACAAAAATATTGCATTGCATCATATACATATTTGCATCCATATCATAAGCATCACATAAGAATATCTCATCACATAGGTACACATGCATATAGCTGCCGCAAAAATGAATCATCTCATATATATATATAAAGTGTCATGGTATAATGATGTCAAAAAAAAAATAAAATCATATGGCTACAATCACCCGCAGGTGTCTACAATACAAAAATGGTACAAATACTGATACAAGGGAGCCCTCTATGGCTATGATGAACTCCCTCCCTCGGAGCCGCCTGGCCTCGACGAAATTTGAGCCCTAGAAGGACCCGCTCCAGGATCACCCTGCCTGTCCCCCCTATCTGGTGGTGGTGGAGGACCCATGACTCCACCACTCAATGCCTGTCTCCTCCGGCTCCCTCCCGTAGCTGTCACTGTCCGCGATGGTCTATGGAAGATCCTCGCCTGCTGATCTGCTGGCACGACACCATAATACAGGTCCCTCAAGTAGGCAATCTCCTCTCCGGCTCGCAGGACATATGCGTAGCCTGCTCCTGTGTCCTCCGCCGCCTGCCTCCCTGCCCTCAGCGCTGTCTCAGCCTCCGTGTAGCGCTGACTTGCTTGATCCCTCTCCCACTCAGTATCCCTGAGCCTGGTCCTGAGTCGGTCCCTCTCCCTCTCCAGATCCTGGATCTCATCTTCCTGGTCCTGGCAGATCTCCCTGAGCTCAATCAGCTCATCCTCCTCTAGATCCCCACCCTCTGCCTCTGCTTGTGGCTCTCCCTCTGCGGGTGCCTGCCCCTGTGCCTGTCCCTGTACCTGTACTAGTGCCTGTACGGGTACCTGTCTCGGTACATGCCTAGGTCCCTGTACCTGTCTCCGTCCCTGCTCCTGTGCCTGTACTGGCACCCGTCCCTATCTCTGTCCCTGTGTTCTAGGACCCTGTGCTGCCGGTACCTATAGGGGCAATCCACCACGACCCCTCACCACCTGGGCCTGTCCCTCCTGTCCACCCTCCCTCCAAGGTGCCACCCTCCTCTCCCCAACTACTCCCCTTCGCCTCCATCGACCTCGGCCCCCATCACCCCCACCATCATCATCATCATCTCCT
Source organism: Cryptomeria japonica (assembly GCF_030272615.1). Classification (NCBI taxonomy): domain Eukaryota; kingdom Viridiplantae; phylum Streptophyta; class Pinopsida; order Cupressales; family Cupressaceae; genus Cryptomeria; species Cryptomeria japonica. The sequence goes on from NC_081409.1 coordinate 204,104,825, forward strand.
CCTCCATCTCCCTCCAGTAGCTCTCCTGGATTTGTCAATCGAGGGAATAGATGCTCGGCCCAATATGCTGCATACTCTGCATCCATCCCGGCGTTCTCGATCTCTGACCACATATCCCAGGGTAGGGACACCATCTCTGCCAGCTGTATCAGCGCCTGATCATATGACAATAAAGGCCTGAACTGCGCCTGATCCCTAACTGTACGGGCATACATACCCGAGCCTCGTGGCATCCTCTGGATCCTGCCATATTGCCTACATACTCTATCCACCAGTTGTCTCTCCAGTATATAGGGCATCCGCCCAATCAGATACCTGCTCCGGAAGGTGTAAGGCAGCTCCACTGCATCATCCTCCCACTCCTCACATCCCAGATATGGCCTCCAGATGAATACGTCAATGTCATCTATCACTCGCTGCCAATGCTCTAACCTGCCAATCTGCGACTGCGAAGTGATCATGTCATACAGATGAACAAAACTCTGTCCATGACCTCTCCCTCTGAAATGTATCGGTCGAGTAATAGGCAGATGCTCGTATGCCCAAACCTGCAGTAGTGTCACTCCACAGCCCAGTCCCACTGATCCATGGTATACAAACTGGTGAAGCTCATAATATAGGTGGGCCAACACACATGGACCCCACACATATCTAGTGTGCTGCATCACCAGTGTCTCCAGTGCTCCTCCCCAGCCCACTGCCAACCCCCGTGTCGCCCTGTCCGGACATAGGAACCCACTGATAGCTCCTCCAATCACAGCTGGCAAGGCTAACCTTGTCGCAGTCATGGTGTCCCATGCCACATGTCCTGCTCTCATCTCTAGGCTGGGATCCTGAAACATCCGTCTCAATGCCTCTCTGTCTCCGTCACGATCATATGGAATCAGATCTCCATCAATCGGTATATGCAGAATCCTGTAAACATCCTCAAGGGTGACTGTCATCTCACCCATCGACAAATGGAATGTGCAAGTCTCTGAATGCCATCTCTCGGCCAGCGCAGTCAGCAAACCCATGTTTGCCCGAAACTCAGGCACATACAGCACGTGTCTCAAACCCATCTCCTCGATGGCAGCTCTATCCTGAAATGACAACTCCGGTCGCAACCTCTGCGTCGACGAGAATCTCTCCCGTGACTCCAGCATAGGCAAATACTCCTGCAGTCAAACAAATCAATCATGTCAGTCATTGTGGCATTCACTGTTCATCACAAAATGCTACTTTTTATCTAAATGCATATGGTTATCTATCTTAGTGACACTCACTGTTCATTACAAAGTGTTACTTCTATCCTAGTAGTACTCCCTGTTCATCACAAAGTACTACGTGTGTGACACTCTCTATTCATCACAAAGTGTTACTCACATTTTGCACTCCCTGTTCATCACAAAGTGCTGCTCATACTTTGGGTACTCCCTGTTCATCACAAAGTACTCTATCTTGGTGCTCCCTGTTCATCACAAAGTGCCTTGATCTATCCTAGTCTTCCTAGAGGACCTACTTGAGTGTATCCTCTCAGCAGTTTATCCAATCGACAGCGTATGTTCATCACATAACTGCTGATTTGACCTAGAAGACAAAACCTTGCATTTTTCAGACATAAACACGTTTCTAACTCACAAACGCGCCTATAGACTGCACAAGCACGCCTAAACAACATAGACACGCCTGTTTTACATAAACGTGCCTACATTGTTCACAAACGCGACTTTGAAACGTAAACGCCCCTAAAGGATGTAGACGCGCCCGAATTTGGCACAAACGCGGCTCCAGACACAGACGTGCCTGGAATCGACACAGACGTGCCTGACACCGACGCAAACGCGGTTTCCCGGTTTTTGCATTTTTTGTACCCTAGTTCTAAGCGCATTTATTGCTCTATTCGGCATGCATTAATGACAAAAGCAAATGCATCAAATTACAAGGAGGTTTGGTGGTACTTGCCGGCTCTCCTGCCTCTGTTGGCCTCTGAAATCATCGAACGCGGTCGAATCTGTTTACGAAAGCCATCGCTGCTGACTGTTGCTGCTCTTTTCTCGCTCAACACTTTGATCTCGTGAAGGTGTAGATGACAATGAGGATGTCTTTTGCCCGTGGTCTATCTTATAGCCTACCCTAGCCTTGGCCTTCATTTTCCGAGTCAGTCTTCATTATCCTGTGACTCTGTCACTTTATTCGGTCATTCCATTCTAGCCTTTCTTTCTTATCGAGAGATTGTCTGCAATCTTTTCAGACATTTTCATCCAATCTCTTGAGGGGGCATATCATTCCCATTCTGGGGCAACTCTGTATCAATTCATCTTATCTTCTTTGAAACAACGCGACAAGCCGCATTGTCTCAAAGAGGGGCAAAATGTAGACACTCAAAATTGTCATGTCTAATTAAATAAATATTTTATTTATTTAATTATCTAAGCCTAATTCTTCTATTGATTAAATAAATCTTTATTTATTTAATTAATTCATTTATCCTCTTCTAGCCTTATCTCTCATTTAAATAAATACATTTATTTATTTAAATTATCCTTTTCCTAAATTAAATAAATATTTTATTTATTTAATTATCCCACTTCTTCTATTAATTAAATAAATCTTTATTTATTTAATTAATTCATTAGCCTTTTCTACACATGACACATGTCATTCATCTCTTAATTCATACACTACCTACCCCTTTCATTATTTTGGTATTTCTTTTACCTACCCTCTAATCCTAGCCGACCTCCTTTTTACACCTCTCAATCTTATCCCTCCATTTCATATTGTGTCTTCTATTTAAGGAGATGCCTTCTTCATTATCAAACCCTAACAACTTGATCAATTGGCTACATTACGATCCTACTTGCAACCACATTCCGTTCTTTGTTGAGCTCTTGTGCACATAAAATCTGAGAGCAAATATATCAAGCAAGATCAATGGAGATAGGAAGAATGGAGATCAAAACCCTAGTGGACATGTGATGGTATAATCTTTGTGATTTCATTTGATTTGCATTGTCTTAGGTAATCTTCATATGTTATGGTGGATCTTTGTTGATTGTTAGGCTAGGGTTTTGTGGTTGGATTCATTTAGCCTTTCAATATTGTTATTATTGTTATCCATTTTCACCATATACACACATAATGTTGGCAATGATTGTTCCAGGTATTTTATCATTTAAATATAGTCGTCTAAATTTAATTATAAATATTGCAGTAAAATGGTCATAATAATTTTGTAATGTTTTTGTTCATTCGAGTAGGTAAGTAACAAGTTAAAGATATGAATGTATATATCGAGCCTCTTATAGACGAGTTGCTGGAGTTATGGAATGGTGTCACAGTACCACCAACGCGCCTATATATCGAGCCTTTTAACGCATAAACATGCCTATAGACTGCACAAGCACGCCTAAACAACACAGACACGCCTGTTTTACATAAACGTGCCTACATTGTTCACAAACGCGACTTTGAAACATATGACAATTTCAATTCCATGTGATGCTTCTATGGACAATACACGATGCCCCGGGGCTAACACATTTTTGTCGTATGTTATAGTGTTTAAGTTGTGCATGAACATTATAATTCAAAAAATTATCATATTTAATCCAATTATACATTATCTTGCAAGTCTTCAAACAAAGGGAAAATTTGCATGTCCTATTTATGGTCCAAAGATGAAATCTCATCATTCAAAAAGTTTAGGAAAGCAGGTGTTTGATGAGTATAGGAACTTTCTCCACAAAAATCATAAGTATCGAAATACTGAAAAACATCTTTTCAATGGGAAATAAGAGAATACATCAAAGCCACGAAGAATGACACCTCACCTGTGGAAGTTGGAATATAATAGAATTAATCGTCAAGGTAATGCCATTCCATCTATTGGTTTGTCATAAAACATCTTTTCTATTTTGTTTTGTTTACTGATGATGTGATTGATGATCATGAAGGTAATGAAGGCATAAATGACCACCTTCCTAAGGGAATAGAAAGTTATCCTCGACAATTTAGTAGGTTGCCCTACTACGAGCAGTTACAAATTGTTCATTTGTTTGATAGTATGCATATTGGAAAGAATATAACAAATACAGTATGGAAAATATTGGATGGGAGGCATGACAAACAAAAAATTGTCAAAATATGTAGTGACATTTAGGATTCCAATCATGCAATGATAAATTTCATTCAAACAAATAGCCATGGAGACCAGATTAATATAAGTGAGCTTCCTTGGTTATTAACAGACCAGCAAAGCAATGCTATAAAAGAGGTCATACGAAAAATTCGATTTCCCATAGGATTTGATGCGAACATAAACAATGTCATATCAAAGAAAAGTGAATTTGGGCCAGGGATGAAAATGCATGATTGGCATACCTTCATTAAGGTAATTCATGTTCTTGTGTTTTTAGTGTGTATTTAAGTACTGTGCGTACTTTTCATTATGTTACAAAAAAATGAAAAGATAATTTTATAATTGTTGCAGTACATTCTACCTCTATCTCTCCCAGACGACTTCGACAATAATGTCAAGCAAGTCATATATGATCTTGGAAAATACATGAGGTAAGTAGTGATATTTGTTTAGTTTGTTGTAAAGATATTATATTTGCAATTTGTTTTACTTCTTATGTAATATATTTTTTTGCGTCTTGAATACCTTGTAGGTGGTTGTCATGTAAAAAAATACATAAAGATGATATAAAATATTGGAAGAGAAAAATTCCTCATTTAATGTGTGAAATGCAAAAGTGTCTACCTTCAGCTTTTTTCAATGCACAAGAACACTACCTCATACACCAAGTTAAGGAGATTGAATTGTGTTGACCTGTACACACTAGGTCAATGTGGATGGTTGAGAGGCGCTTGAAATTTTTGAAGGCTTTGGCTCAACAAAGAGCACATCCTGAGGGTTCTATGGTGGAGGGATATATGGTATACTAGACTATGGTGTACATTTCTGAATATCTTCCTAAGTTTGTAGCAAAGATCCACGTGGATTGCATTTGGGATCCCAACACCATTAACAAATTTGAAGGGGAGTACTTGACGGGGAAAGGTAGATTGAGGAAAGTGAGAGGTAATTATAAGATGTTATTGTAGTTAATTAATTCTTAATCTTCAAAATAAATTGATTGTAAGACATCTATTTATTTTTTGTACAATTGGTCGAGAGTGGGATGCACTACATTTGTATATTGCAAACAATCTTGATTGGAGGATGGTATGGATTGAACGTTGTCAACATTCTGGATGCACGTTAACATGGGAAGGTGTAGCTTCATTGGTTAAAGAAGCACATCCTAATGGAGATTCCAATGTTACACAAAGGGAAATTGATTTAGCATATGGTTTAAGAGATAAACAGGTACGTATAAATTTATTAATCACCCATATGTTTATCAACTCACAATGCAATAAATTTTATATGTTTGACATATCGCAGGTCAAACACCACAACGCTATGTGCTACAATGGTCATAAATTTTGCATAAAAAAGTTGGATGACATGAAGAAAACTTGTGATTTTGGCATCATTGCAGTCTTTAAGGTGACAAATATTTCATTGAGAAATGACATTCATCCTCAACAGTCTCAAAATTGATACCATGGCATTTTGGATGATATACTTGAGTGTGACTTTAATTCCTTCAAATTAGTTTTGTTCGTCATCAAATGGTATAGGCTACGATTGAATAAAAATGATCCTGATAGAACTGTTATTGAACATGATAATGGTTTTATAATGCTAAATACAAGGTCATTTGAACCAGTTGGGGATGAGCCCTATGTTCTTCCAAGCCAATGTGAGCAAGCATTTTACTCAGAGGTTCCACATAAACCGAGTTAGTCATTTGTTGTTAGACATGATCCAAGAGGAAGGCCGATAAAGTATAATGTGATGGAAGAAGAAGATACCAAAGAAGTAGAAGATGAAGTGGATGATGATCATGATTGACAGTTTCTCAATGATGATGAAGAAGAACAAGAAGAAGAAGAAGATGATGATGATGATGACAGTGATGGTGATGGTGATGATGATGGTGATGGTGGTGATGGTGATGGTGGTGATGGTGATGATGATGGCGAAGACGTTGATGATGATGATGATGATGATGATGATGATGATGATGATGATGATGATGATGATGATGATGATGACGACGACGACGATGACGACGACAACGACGACGATGATGATGATGATGATGATGATGATGATGATGATGGTGATGATGACCTTGATGTTCATGATGATGAAGAATAAAATGTATGAGGTATGCGACTAGTATATTATCTATTTAATATTGACTTCTTGATAGAATTTTTTTTACATAATTAATTCATTATGTTTTGAATTCTAATGCCATTACATAATTAATTCATGATGCACCATTTAATATGGAGATGGAGATAGGGAGAGTGACTATTTATGTGACAATTTTTAAACTGTGTTTATTTATGGAAATTGGATTGTTTATTAGCTATGTGATGGATGTTGATTTAAAATACATATGTGATGGATCACATGTTTATGATGATACATGTGGCATTTTTTGAACTTTGTGTATATTTATAGAACGTGGATTGCTTATTACCTATGTGATGGATTACATGTTTATGATGACATATGATATCTGATGCTACTAATTGTGATGTTCAATTACATATATGATGACACATCATGTGATGCTTCTAATGCTTATGATACGTATGTATTTATTGTTTATCAACTTACAAATGTAGTAATGCTTATGATGCTCAATTGATGGTGTTGATTTCAGGTATAGTCCTTGTGTGATGCTGTCACCCTTGGTGGGAATAGGTCATTGACTACAAACATCATCAACCATTTAGTTGAGGATCCTGCATAGTCTACATAAAGTAAAGGTAAGGAATTAAAAAATATACAATGATTTTGATGACAACATCTTTTTATTATTCAATACTCTTTTTGTCTACAAAGTTCATGTTGTTCATGTTGTGTACTATGTAATTTCGCTAACATTTTTTATATTTTTTCTTTGTCACAGGTCAACATGGATCCATCATATATCGTAGACAAAGATGTAGCTTGCAACACTTCTATCGAGTAGGTAAACCTCATTGTAATTGTACAAATTAGATAGAAGCAAACTGTTACATTATTATGTTCTTTTTTTAGTGATTTATACTAATTTTGTAATTGTTAATGATATTCTTGACACATACAGATGTTCGGGGAAAGGGAAAGCGAGTTATAGTACCTAAGCACCTTTCTAGGGATGTGGAATCATTAGGGTTAAGCAATGATGACCCTGAAGATCCCACAGACCTTGTGAAATTCTTTAAAATGCCTCTTATAAAAATTAGAAAAGAGATTATTGCTTTGGCAGTCATGCATCCTACCACTGATGAGATACGACAGAGGGTGGAATTATTGTTTAAGACAACAAAAAACTTGAAAGTAAGCAGTAATGAAAGCGTTAATTATAACAAAAGTTCAATAATGGTTTATATTTTATTCTCTTTTATGTCATTGACTAAAATATGTACGTATTGGTTTTACAACAATTTATCCGCCCTCATGAAAGTCATTCCCATGATCAGGGTGTTGCAGGATCTTCAGGGGATGATGATTTTCTTGTATTATCACTTGCTTGGCTTATCACTCTGAGTACCCAAAACACATCATGCTTGATACTATCAATTTTCAAAATAAAGGTTCATCCTTGTTTACAATTCTTGCACTTTTCATATATTTAATGTTTGATATATTTAATGTATTATTCTTTAGGTGTTGTCAATGTTACTGTGCAAATGTCTTCGCCGCCTCATCAGAGGTCACCCTCACCTATATTGTCGACTGCAATGTCGACAACACATAGCATGCATACATCCTCTTGTGCATGTCATATTGGCCCGCCCACTACTAGTAGATCCCTCTTTTGCTCTATCTTCTGTGATGTGTTTATTTCCCTTCAAGCGTTCTTTCTTGAATTCTAATGCCATTTCATAGTGAATTCATTTTTTGCAGGAGGAGATGCACATGAGGATGTGCTAGAGGCGACTACTGCTGATAACATACCATCATTTCCTGGATCTTCTTGTATTGCTAGTACGGGAATGTTGCAAGCCACATTGGAGGTGAGCGACGAATAAATGCTTCCCTTAAAGATACAAAAGGTTTCAGGTAATTTAAAATTATTATTATATATACTCTAATTGTAATTTACTTTATGATCACTCATTTTGGACTAATGATCCCATGAATTTTTTGTTACTATTTACTAAGTTGTCATTAGTTTTATGTCCAAAGTCTTCCTATATACTCTAGTCGGTTAATACTACTGAAATATTCAGTTGGTAAGTACTAAGGGTGTCGGTTACAGAAGAAAGGCTAGTCATCGAGATGAAAAATACCGAGCTGCCTACCGAGTAAAGTTCTTATGTCTACCAAGCAGCAAAGAAGGTATACCGAGTTAATCTAAACCGAGTTGAAACATGTTACTAGGTTCAATGAACCTGGACACATATGTGGAAATGTGTTACAAGATTCGAGAATAGGGAACCATTATTTCATAGGAAATTGCATTTAAAGATTTTGTATGATTTTGAGGAAGTTTATCCAATGAAATAATTTCTATGTTTATTCATTCGATAAAACATGTTTGTATGATCGATGTATGAACAAGATCACCATCTCAGAGATCTATATATACAGAGTAATTTGAGTATCTAACATATAGAAAAAGATGATGGGTTGAAAATGAAAAATCTTGAGAGAAGTTAAGATGTGATGATTAAACAGAGATATTCAGAGGTCATTGAGAAGGTTTTCCGAAAACAGTTTAAGTGACAGAGTATATAGAAGAGGTCACCGATTTGATTCATCAATTACCAAGGTATGCTATGAGCATGGTAATTTCATATTGAGCACATAGAGTCTGCTATAACATTTAGTTGTGATAGAAACCTTTAACAAGGTAAAAGACTCTAACAAAGTCTATAAATTGTAAAGCCTTTAACCAGGTACAACATTTTGTAAAAGTGTTTGTAAAATCCTTTAGCAAGGTAGATCTAAAGATCTTGATACTCCTAACAAGGTAAGCTATTAGAAATAGCTAAACATGTAGCTCTAACCGAACAACCTTTATTATTGCAGTAGTGAAGTTGTGGGTGTCATCCCCACCGCAATTTTTCTCTCTAACCAAGAATTTCTATGTAACCAAAATCTTTGAGTTATGGAGTGAAATGTGTATGGATGTTATTTCTATGATTATGTTTCAGTTTTAGATATTTATGAGATCAACAATATTCAGCTTATGTTTATAAGTAAAATTGTTTTTGAAGAAAAGTTTTGAAGTATTGATTCACCCCTCCCCTCTCAGTACATTAGCTTTCCTAGTTGGACCTAACAATTGGTATCAAAGCAATACTCTTGGAAAAGGGTTTTACAGCCTAAAGAGAAAGATCCTATCAATGGAAGGCTATAAACAATCACGCAGAATTGTGAATCTCCAAGAAGAATTGGATCATGCTAATCAAGTGATTGCAGACATGCAAAGACAAATGCAAAAATCACTAAAATTCAAAAGAAGATTGTCTGATGATTTATAGGACTCACAAGAGTTGGTGGAACAAATTGAGACATCATCTGAGAACAGAATATCAAAAGAGTTTGAAGAAATGATTGTAGAATTGAAAGAAAAGAACAAAGCACTAAATGATCAGCTAAAAGCAATGAGAAGGGAACATGAGTATTTCAGCACACAGATGACTAAAAATCTTGATACATTGAGAACAACTGAAGATAACATAAGAGATATAGAAAGAGAAAAACAACAGCTAGAAGCATTGGTGTCTAAAAAGAATGATGAAATCACAAGGATGACTAGAATGCAACATAATCTGTCTGATCAATTGGGTTATGCACATCATGAAGCAAATATAAAAGAAAATGAGAATCAAGCATTGAAACTTGAATTATCAAGATTGACCAATGAACTTGAAGCAGAAAAGAAGTCAAAAGAAACATTGAAGAAAAGTTATGAAGCGTCAAGAATGTTGGATGAGCAACTTAACATAAGATCACTCAACAAATTTGCCAGACTCAGTTACAAAAGAAACAACTTTACTGACAAAGGAATCAACACCACCGAGAAAGGAGAATCATCAAAGAAGGCTGGAAATAAAGATAAGATGAAAGACAAGAAGCCTATTTGCAATTACTGTGGAAAACAAGGACATACTGCCAACATGTGCTGAATCAGAAAAGGTAAGCAACCGAATGTCACTAGGTATAATAGTTATTGTTACAATTGCAATAAGTATGATCACACATCTAATCAATGTAGGACAAAGTCTGTTAGCAATTATCAGAAGGCAAAATTCAAGGGGTTTTGCAAAAACTACAATAGATATGGACACAATACCAAGAAGTGTTGGTTTAAGCAGAAAAACTATATGTGGTCTCCACACCAAGCAAATACTAGAAGCTACCAAACTCACATAGATCTCAATCGACAATATACTGCAGTACCTCGAGATTACAATACAAGGATATGGTGTGAATGTTGTGGAAGGTATGGAAATATAAGTGCCAACTGTATTATAAGGTTAGGAATGAACAACCGGAGATCATGGAGAAATCCTGGAATGGCATGCTTTCATTGTCACAAAGTTGGAAACTTGGCTAAAGATTGTAGAGATCAACCCAAAGGAGATACTGAAGAGATAAGAATCAAATTACAGAAAATCTGGAAAAAGAAGGAAAATGGGTCAAATAATGAAGAAAGCACCTTACTTACTGAGTTAGGTGCATCTACTTCAAATTAATCAATAAAGGTATGAAGGGACTACATTTTCACAAGGTTAGATCTTAACAGTTCCTATTTAATCATGAACATAATTCCAAAATCTGCATAGCTAAGATGTATTAACATTTTTGAAATTGTATCTAGTCTTATGAATTACCAAAGAAGTCGGTATATGCATTAACCTGTCTAGTCGGTAAAAGAATATAAGGAAGTTAGTTAGTAAAGTGAAACCAAGTGCATTTAATGCTTATCTTACCTAATTGTACAAAGCCCGATAAGGTAAAGGTTGTATTTAAAGTTCTTTGTGTGGTCATTTTACACTTACCAGTTTTCAAAAAGCAGAGCTAAGAAAATCAAAGGTGATCAAACTTTTCCAGAGCAAATTCAAGGTATTTCACAATCTTAAACACATTTTCAAGCAAGTTAACCGATCAATATCAGTTGTGAATATTTGCATTGTATTTACTAAGTCGAAAGTGTTTTTTGGTTAGCTGAAACCCTAAGCTATTTCATTAGTAGAAATCCATGTTTGAAATGGCTCCCAAGATGCAGAAACCTGTTGTAGTTGAGACTATTGAGAAGCCTTCACTAAAGTATTCCTTACCTCCCAAAGTGGCATCTGAACCCGATGAGAAAACTGCATTTTCTCTTATTCCAAATGGGCTTTTGTTGGTTGAAGATGTCAGATTTTATACTAAGTGTTGTGTTCAAGACCTAGGTCATACCAAAATTAAGGACATGTATGATGAATTATGCACTGATGGAATCCTGGATAGTAAGTTTGAGCATATCAAAGTTAAGGGATTGACTGAAGCCCTAGCCTATCCTCAAGTTTTCAAGCCCCAATGGGTCAAATTTGTCTTGAGAAGAGTACATGATGACTTTATGTGGTTAGAGGATCAATCGTTCAAGATCACCAAGGAGATTATTCACATAATAACCATATACCCTATATTCGACCATGCCCGAGCACAGAAGATGATTTCACATAAGGAATTGATAACTTTAACCGAAGTTGAGTTTGATTGCAGAGGTCTTAAGCTGAATAATGTAACAGATGCAGAACTAAAGTTTGCAATTAGAGTCATTAGTTATTGTTTCTTCCAGTCAGCAAGAGAAAACAATGTACCATGTGCAACTATAGATTTGGCCTATAAAATTGTGAAAAAGGGTATGCAAATTGATTTATGTGAAGTATTGTTGAAGAATCTTTTTGAAAATCTCAACACAATAAGGAAACCTAAGAAGAATAATACTACTAACACACAAAAGTTTGGGTCACTCTTAGTGTGTATGTTCTTCTATTTTCAGAAGTTCTTTCCTTCAGTCGGTAACATTGTTTGGGACCATCAAATAAATGATTTTATGAATCAGCTAGGAGATTATTTCAATGAGATAATGGATGATTACTTTAGCAAATTTTAGGAAAAGATGCATAACAGGTATAGGATCCCACCTTAGCTAGTGGAAAAATATAAGGATACTATATGTTTTGAAGTGGACATCGACTACTGTTATGTCAATGCAGTAGAACCCAAAACTCAATCTCATTGCCTATGGGTTATGAGATTGATTTTGATATTACTAAATAGCAGATAGATGCCTTTCTGGCACTTCCAAGGCACTTGACCAAGATCAGGTATGGTACCTATGAAGAGGTGAAAGAGAAGGTAAAAATGAGCATAGTAGTACCAAAGGCTACTAGAAAAGCCACTAAAATGATCAAAGATTTAACTGAGAAATTTGGAGAAGGTTCTACCTCCACACCTACTAAGCCAATAGGTAGGAAAAATGATCAACTCTCAATTGAGGAAGTATCTGAAGCTCAAGAAGCAACAATTGATCTAAGCACCGAGTTGCCAAAGGGCAAAATTTTGAAAAGAAAGAAACAGGATACAACTAAGGTATCACCGACTCCACCAGTTAAGCAACCTAATACTAGATCATCTACAGTGTCACCGAGTAAGAGGCAGAAAAATGTTGAATTACAAAGACTTATAGAAAGTTGACCAAGAGACTCATTTTGAATAAGGAGTCAAGTGACATAGAATCTGAAGATGCAAATAAATTTCAGATTGTAAAAAGCATAAAGGAAAATGTACACAGTGTTGGCAATTTTTGTGCAAAATTGAAACTATATGGAGGATTTGGGTCATTCAGGTATGTAAAATATGACTCCCGAATAGAAGAAGAGAAGAGGCAAATAGAAGAGTTAGTAGTGTGTACACTTCTCAAATTCCAAGTAGTTCCACTGGAAGTAACTGATTTTCTTCCAAAAAAATTGTACTCTCATATTGACAATAGATGGAAATATGCTATGGACTTGGAGAAGCAGATAAGAGAAAGAGTTTTGGTACATCTCTTTCCAGACATGTCAGTAGATGATATAAAAAATCATTTGAAAAACTACCAGACAAATTTTCAAGTAAAGCAAAGGGCCTTGAAATGATGAATGGACTTTAACTTGAAGTAGAGAAGGAAACTAAAGAAAAATGGCAAGAAATATTCAGAATTCAGAATGAAGAGCCTCAAGGTGAAGTGGAAATAGTTGACATCACCGAATAAGATCTTGCTTCAACTATTCAACTAGATGAGGATGTCATGGACACTGAGGCATAGGAAGAAGAAATGATAGAAGGAAATGCCTATGCCAAACTGGTATCAATTGAATCAGTCTTGGAACAAGTCCTATCCTTTGGTAACTCAACAAGTGACAAACAAGAAACCTCAGGACACAGAACAAGGTAAAGAGGATCAAAAGGCTACACAAGGTGAATCTACCTCTCAGGCCACAGGTGAGAAAACTTCCCATGCACCAGTAAGCACTGAAATTGTTGCCACTGAGACCCCAACCAAGGAATCATCGAAGGATACAAAAGAGGCTACAAGAACTGACAAAAGTGTTGCTTCCACCGAACAACATACCGAGGAAGAACAAGCCTCCAAAGCCATTGTACTCATTCAACCGGTGAAGGCATCATCATCCAAGGAGAAGAAAGCAAAGAAGCACAGTTTTAAGATAGATCTGTCAAAGCCTATTGTGTTGCTGAATGTTGACATTTCAAAACTAAAAGGGCAAGCACTTATTGAATTCGGAGAGCTTTGTAAAGCCAAAGAAGAACAAGAAAAATAGATAGCTCTTCAGAAGAAGAACTGAGTACTTTAGAAGGTCAAAGCATTATTGACAGACATGCTACCTGAAGCTACTGTAAATGAAGATGCTGCCATCCATATGCAATTGGATGAACTACTCACTCAATTGGAAACATCAGGAGTAGAATCATCATAATACCTTAGCAAATTAAAATAAAAAGAGCTAACTGCCAAGATGATTGAAGAAGTGCAGAAAGCAATTGCTATAGGTAAAGTCAAGCTTGTTGGATTCATTGCTGAGTTGTCCCCTCAACTCAAGAACATTATTTATTTATTCCAGAAGTTATGTACATTTTCATTCTTTATTAAAGATATCAAGCATAAGACTGAAGTCATTGAAAAAGAGATTACCGATCTCTCAAATAAACTGACTACGGAGCCAAATTCTATTCAGAATTTTTATACAAAACTACAAACTCTTATGGCTCAGTAGTTAGAACTTCAGAATGAAGAGCACAAAATAAGGATGGATATCATGACTCTTCAAATATTATTTATTCCCCATTTATCATCCGTTCAAGAGCAAATCAACCGAGCTACACAATTATCCACTCAAATAGAGGGAAGCACTTTAGATGGTTTGATTTCACTGCTAGCTGATATTACAACTCAGAATTCTTTAATGGAAAGTGTCAAGGATGCACTTACCAATGCTCTCAAAGACGCTCATACTAAGTATAAATCTATTTTTGATCAGGTGCCACCACCAAATGGTAACTAGTTTTGATGTTTGTCAAAAAGGGGGAGTGTACCAAGTGTATACAGAGTATTTGAGTGTACAAAGTTTATACTATTTACCGAGTGTACAAATGAAATTGACAGGGGGAGCATGGAACATCAGGAGCATGCAAATCAAGTTTTGTACAACATATTGATAAGGGGAGCATGTATTTGAAGTATGTATTTGAACAAATGTATATATTGTCATTTCAGTCAAATTTTGTAAGTATATAGATTTTGTGTTATGACTTTGAAAGGAGTTTTGTCAAACATACCAAACTAATGTCAAAAGGGGAGATTGTTACTATTTACTAAGTTGTCATTAGTTTTATGTCCAAAGTCATCCTATATACTCTAGTCGGTTAATACTACCAAAATATTCAGTCGGTAAGTACTAAGGGTGTCGGTTACAGAAGAAAGGCTAATCACCGAGATGAGAAATACTGAGTTGCCTACTGAGTAAAGTTCTTATATCTACCGAGCAGCAAAGAAGGTATACCGAGTTAATCTGAACCGAGTGGAAACATGTTACCAGATTCAATGAACTTGGACACATATGTGGAAACGTGTTACAAAATTCAAGAACAGGGAACCGTTATTACATAGGAAATTGCATTTAAAGATTTTGTATGATTTTGAGGAAGTTTATCCAATGAAATAATTTCTATGTTTATTCATTCGATAAAACATGTTTGTATGATCGATGTATGAACAAGATCACTGTCTCAGAGATATATATATATATATATATATATATATACATATATATATATATATATACATATTGTATATATATATATATATATATATATATATATAGAGTAATTTGAGTATCTAACATATAGAAAAAGATGATGAGTTGAAAATGAAAAATCTTGAGAGAAGTTAAGATGTGATGATTAAACAGAGATATTCAGAGGTCACTGAGAAGGTTTTCAGAAAATAGTTTAAGGGATAGAGTATACAGAAGAGGTCATCGAGTTGATTCATCAATTATCAAGGTATTCTATGAGCATGGTAATTTCATAGTGAGCACATAGAGTCTGCTATAACATTTCAGATGTAAAGTTGCAGATATTTTGTAAAGATTTTGATTGAATTATTTGAGTTGTGATAGAAACCTTTAACAGGGTA
The DNA here is from genome assembly GCF_030272615.1 of Cryptomeria japonica. Classification (NCBI taxonomy): domain Eukaryota; kingdom Viridiplantae; phylum Streptophyta; class Pinopsida; order Cupressales; family Cupressaceae; genus Cryptomeria; species Cryptomeria japonica. The sequence continues at coordinate 204,120,619 of NC_081409.1, forward strand.
AAAGACTCTAACAAAGTCTATAAATTGTAAAGCCTTTAACTAGGTACAAAATTTTGTAAAAGTGTTTGTAAAATCCTTTAGCAAGGTAGATCTAAAGATCTTGATACTCCTAACAGGGTAAGCTATCAAAAATAGCTAAACATGTAGCTCTAACCGAGCAACCTTTATTATTGCAGTAGTGAAGTTGTGGGTGTCATCCCCACCATAGTTTTTCTCTCTAACCAAGAGTTTCTACATAACCAAAATCTTTGACTTATGGAGTGAAATGTGTATGGATGTTATTTCTATGATTATGTTTCAGTTTTAGATATTTATGAGATCAACAATATTCAGCTTATGTTTATGAGTAAAATTGTTTTTAAAGAAAAGTTTTGAAGTACTGATTCACCCCTCCCCTCTTAGTACATTAGGTTTCCTAGTTGGACCTAACATTTTTTGCAGGCAATGATATTTTCTATAAACATCTTAGTGACATTGCATTGTAGATATTTGGGCCCACCATACGTAAAAGGTGGTACATCATATGTGAACTAACCCTAATCCACTTTTGATTTCATATCATTGCTAGAATAGTTTTCCTTTGATCCATTTCTTGAAGTGTAATAAATGTAGCTTCAGTTCATTTCTGAATCTAATAGGTTTGTTTTTGCTTTAAAAGGTGGAATAACCAAGAAAAAAGGTTAAAAGATGAATTGACAAACCAAATGGTTGAGTGGTTTGGAAATGACACCTTTGACAAAACCAAGCTCCTTGAAAAAGCTGGCACATATCTAAAGTATGTGAGGGACCAATACAGGACCCATTTGGAGAGGAACCTAAAGTACGAGCGTCCCCCCATGATTCCAGAGAGGGAGTGGAAGGATCTAATTTTGGATGTCAAGGAGAGAATTGAAAGGAAAAAAGGAACTACACTACTAGATGCCAGAAGAAGGCACGAGATACTATTAAGAATGTAATTATGTACTAATTAATTACTCTTTATATTTATATAATCTAACATATTTCAAACTTTTTATAGACTAAGTGACATGTCAAAGGCAACCAAGGCAAGGCAAGAAAAGCATGGGCAACACAAACTCGGCTCTGGTGGTTACATGAAACTTGTTGCACGAATTGTAAGTATCTCATGTAAACGAAATATTGCATCAAAATATTAATAAATTGCAAACTTTTTTTTTAATCAAAAAATGCTAGCAAAATTCATGGTACCAAGCAAAAATGCAGGGCTCTAAATTCAATAGAGTGTCCACAGAAGATGACAAGAGAATTGCCTACCAGCAAGGCTATTCAACCATGGGTGATCAGCTACGAGAATTGAGTGGCTATACACAACATTCGAGTGCATCCATCACACATGTAAATATGCTAAATGGAAGTTGTTTCAAATTGAATACTTACCAATAATCTAATTGATGTTGAGTTCCAACATAAAGTGACTATATTTGTTTTAAATAAGCAAGCAATGATAACAATGTGCATGTCATTGGAATGCAGCTTGCTAATTGTGAAACACCACCTGCACATGAAGGTCCGGATGTGCATCCTAGTAGTGGAGGTATTCATTTGCAATTCAAATTTATTTATTTAGCTATTAATACAATTAAACATCTTAATTTGTAATTAGAGTAGTAATTAATGTAACCCTTTTTGTTAATATTTTAGAGCATGTAGTCGGTGGTGAGCAAGTGGAGCATGATCTGGGTACACAACCTCAAGAACATGATGTTCCCCACTCAGGTAAAGAGGACCATTGTTATTGCTTTAAACAAATATAATTTCAATTGGTGTTCAACATTAATTAACCTTTAGTATTTCAATTCCAGATGATCTAGAGGGTGTTCAACATGTTGAGGTTGAGGCTACACAAAATGATGTGGCCCCATCAGGTAAAGAGCACAACAATTATGTTCTCTAAATTATTGGAATACTTGTAACAATAATAATTTTTTTTTTGAATTTAACCCATTTCTTTGTTATTGCAGAGGACCCCCCTTCGCTTCAGTGTCCTCGTCCTCAGTATAGGACTAGGCATACATTGAGATCACGAGCAGTTGGCGGAACATCTACAGAGGGGGGAAATAATGAAGAAACTGATGTTCCACTTAGTCTTTTCATAGCTTCAAAGAAAAAAAAAAGAAAGAAATAATTGTAATCTAACTTATTTGATAATGACTGATTTTTATGTGTTAGTGAATGTAATTATGTGCTAATTAATGGTTATGGATGATATGTGTTAATTAATATTGATGAATGTTGTGTGTTAATTAATGTTAATCAATGTTATGTGTTAATGAACATTATGTGATATTATTGAATGAATGCTATATTTTATTAATGGTAGAAAGAATTAATGAATGAATGTTATAAGATGTTAACGGGGAATTTAGAGTGATGTTGGGGGGGGAGGGGCCAAATGAGCTTCCACCTTCACGTGGTTGGCCTTGTTAAGTAGGAATATTAAACTATTCTCAAAACCAAGTGAAGCTCAACAAGGTAACACACTTTTCAATATTTCATTATGTTGCATAGTTAATCTTATTGAATAATGTATATTGAATCTTAATTGCAGGGTCCAACAGAGCCAACACGAACAACAACACCACAAGTTGCTGGGTATAATGAACTCCCATATTGTCTTATCTGTACACGAACAATATGAGTTGCTTCTAGTGTTGATATCCAAGGTAGGACTGCAAAAGTTATGAATATGCCTCATCCTTGTAAGGTTTTTTATTACTTGTAAGTAATGAATATGCCTCATCCTTGTAAGTTTTTTTATTACTTGTAAGTCATGAATATTGCTCTTTAGTTGATTAAAATTAAATGAAAATCTTTAATGAGTACACAAAACTATATACATATGTAGGCACACCATGGTTGAGATGGTCCAACTCTCTAGTCTCACTCTACGACTAAGCTCATGCCATATCTAAATCAAAGACATCTCAAATACATGGTCGGTGGAAAGCTGCAAAATGCCATTTTCATACATAAGCAAGAAATACACAATTGGGCACAATCACCAAGAGAATGGTAAAAAGTGTGTTTGAGATTGTATCATGGATGTAAAAAATCTCTTCATTAATCCTTGACTCATGATTTCTATAATACTTCTTTAGACTTCTCATGTCATTTGTTGCACTTCTTCGCTATTTTGGACTGAGTTTCAACTATGAATTTGCCTTGACTTATGACTGTACCTAGCTTTGTCCTATCTTTGTAAGCTTCCTCTTTGAATTGTGGTTGTAGCTTTGATAATACCTTTTTAATGTTGCACTATTTGTAAGGAGGACAACTTCTAATGCATGTTGGAAATTGTGTTCTAGTGACTGAGACTAACCTAATGCATCTCAGAATGGCATAAATTGCCAGGATGGAGATATAGCAGATGAGTTCAAGATTGTTGTTGTAGAAATTAATTGATTTTTGTGCTTGAAATTTATGTATATACACTATTTATAGTCTACTCTATATTTCCTACTCACCTACTCCTATTGCTTTAAAATGAAATGTGAATTGATGAATTGTATTCTATAGATGACCAGTGCCTTTCTTCGCTGTTTGGGCTACAGAGTCTTTATATTTCTTTAGGACTTATTGTGTAAGCTTATGAGACAATTTTTAAACCCACCACCTCTCGATGAGTATGTTAGTTATTGTTTCTTATGAGTTCTACTTCAATTTCTATATTGTAAACCGCTTGAATGAATTTAACCCTAGCTTTTAAGAGACCATCCAAGGAAGAAATACCAGGAACAATTACAATTCGCTAGTAAATCTTTTTGATCCAAATCTACAATATGAAACACAAAATTTCACTGGAAGAACATGAATAACCTTATCTCCTTTAGATAATATCATAAGCAACTGCCTATAGGAAATGCAATAATCCACAACATAAACGCAAAGGAAAATGACTGATTCTATTATGTATATTTGCCAAAATAGTACAATGGTAAGCCTGAGGCTATAATCTATTCCTTCTCTAATTCTCTTTCATGTTACAATAGCTCCCCCCTTTATATGAGAGTATACATTATTACCAAGCACTGTGGCTTTTCGGCATATAACTGGTAACCAACATTTTTTGTTTAACAAACTAGAAGATAAACAAATTGAGTATTGTCGTCTCCTCATCGATACCTATTTGGTATCCATCGGTCCCTTTTTATGTCGAAGAAACCCTGGGCTTTGGTGACTTCCTTTAGTTTTCCATTGAAATGCTTTTTCCGTCGATATCACTATGCTCCTTCGATGAATGGGTCTGTTGTCTCACCGAAGCCCCTTTTATCCTCTCTTTGTTGTCTTCCACCAATAAAGTTATATCGATGAAACCATGTGTATCGGAGACATGCCTTTTAGTCTCCTCAAAACTCATATTCTCATTGAAATCTTTTTATTGTCCATTGGGTTTCATGTCGAAGAGACTTTGGACTTCGGTGACTTCTTTTGTCCTCCCATCGAAACTCATATCCTTATCAATATCATTCATCGATGTAGTTTTCTTCTATTTTATTGATGTCACTTTTTCGATGAGAATTCTTCTTTTGGTGAATCTTCTTTATCTTGGATCAATGATATTGTTTCTTTGAAAGCCTTTTATCATAGGTGGGGGCCACCTCTACTTTCTTCGATACCTTTTGTTGGTGGGACCATCTCTTTCGGTGAGTCTTTTTGCACCGATAGTGTTATATCCTCAAAGAACTTTTCTTGTCAATGAGAACCATCTCCACTTTCCTCGATATCTTTTATCGATGGAGTTACTGTCTTCGATGAGTCCTTTTTGAAGTTGATCAAATTTTTCTTTCTTCGATGCCCCTTTTATATCGATGATACATCGCTGGGTCTCATCGATACTATTTTAATCTTAGATACTTCAATAGAATTCTTTTAGACTTGTTCGATAACTTATGGGTTATTATGGTATCAATGAAAATGATGATTTCTTCCAAAGAGAGATGGCTTCTATGATTTAATTTCTCAAATCAAGATATTTTACTTAATTCAGATTTGATGCTCAACAGAATTACTGCACTATCACCAATCTATCTTGAAGATTTGACTACTCTTTAGATTATGATTATGATTGTCATGATATTCCATGAGACTGCTCTATCCCCATATGAAACCCTTTGTTCCCACAAATCAATGCTTTGAACTTGACTACAACTTTATAGTGATCACTATCTTTGTACAGCAAGCTTGCTACTTTCTCAACTTTTGATATATTGGAGGCTCCTAGGATGGTTTCTATCTTATAGTCACAATACCTTGCTATAATTTATAGCTATTCTATGTTTATTTGTTTTCCACTCTTAACTCATAGTTCAATCAAATATGGTTCATCTTGGAATCAATGCACATCGGTTATAATCAAATTATAACCAGTCTCCATGGTTGCAAGACTCGAAGAAGGATTCTTATCATCAATTAGATGCATACTTTTGGGAATATAGAAAGACAAAAAAATATATTAGAACCGTATTTTTTGTTGAGTCATAATATGATGTGTTAATCTAGCTAAATAAGGGAACTAATGTTGTATTAGGTTTAATTCCATGATGACACTTGAAGCTTGTTAGAGATAGGGGATTTGTAGCAGTTGGCTTGTTAGGTTATGTCACAATCCCATGAAGGTCCTTGTAAACCGTTAATGTCAGTAGACATGTGTTTGTTATGTAACGAATTGGATTAGCTAAACGTAGAAGTTCTGTAACCAATGAATCAACTGACTCAAGTGTATGTTAATTATCTTATGATGGTCATTTATGACCGTTATTCTTAGTAGACATTAAGCAGTTTGCTAGATAGTTGGTTAGTAAACCGGTGAGTTAGTTGGCTCAAATGTATGCTATTTATCATATGATGGTTGTTAATAACCATTATTGTAAGTACACATTAAGTAGATGGCTTGTTTAGATGGTTGGTAACTAGTGAGTTTGTTGAGCTCAAGAATTGGATGTACAAGTCGAGCAAGGGAGGTGAACACTAACAACGCATTGGCACTTGCAATGTTAAAACCTTGGCCAAGATGGTGATGCTTTATCTAAGTGATGAAATTGGCCATTTGAATTCCTTTCTCATATTGATTAGCTTAATAATATTTGTTCAATTTTTTTTATCGTTAAAAGATTACCTTCCTTTTAGATAAATTAGTTAGATTCTTATTATGTTGAAGAACATTTAGTTAGTTTTCTCCTTCAACTGAAGTAGTTATGTTTTATTTTGAAATGCTCAAATTTTTATCTTAATATAGATCATAATTTATCTTCTTTAAGTATAGAATTAATGGAATATTACATATCGTATCAACGAAACCAAGTCCGACATTGAACCTCAGGCTTTCCACCTATAAACAAAACTATATACATATATAGGCACACCATGGTTGAGATAATATGCAGGCGCACTATATACAAAACTCTATTCGCAAGTAAATCTTTTATTCAAATCCACAATATGAAACACAGAGTTTTACTGGAAGAACACAAGTAACCTTATCTCCTTTAGATAATATCACAAGCAACTGCCTATAGAAAGATGCAGTAATCCATAGCATATACACAAAGGAAAGACGACTGACTATATTATGTATGTTCGCAAAATGGTACAATAGTAAGCCTGAGGCTATATTCTACTTCTTCTCTAATGATCCTTTTGTTATAAAAGTTCCCTCATTTATATGAGGGTATACATTGTCACCAAGCATCATGTCTTTTTAGCACATAACTATTAATTAGCACTTTTGTTAACAATCTGGAAGATAAACAAGTTCAACATTCCTATGTGTTGAATGTACTTATCATCTTTATACATTAGAACATCATTGTTTAGTGTCCTCATGTCGCTTTCTGTCTAGAAATGATTGGATAGAATATGGTTAACACAAAGTGACAATTCTTTGTCCCGATCCAACTCTGCTACTGCTCGATTCTTCTCATCAATGAACTCTTGTTTCCACTGTTCGAATGATACTAACTCACCATTACTATAAAAAGAGGGCACCCTAGGGGTATTCCTATCATCTAGCCTCTGAAGCTCTTTCCTTAATTGATTTGCCAATTCATCATGGGACTTCAAGTAAGCCTTGACTTCAATTTTCTCACCTATATTAATCAGACTGTTGTCATTCATCATGTCTTCCAACCAAGACCTGAGCCTTTCATGCTCTTTCAAAGCTCTAACTGTTCCAGTGTATGTTTTCCAATAGATTTCTGCAACTTGCATCATACTTCTGAACCTATGTTCAATGATCTCCAGAGTCAACTTATCCATCTTTTGTTGTACCTTTTCTACTTACCAAGATGTCTTTTCGGCCATGTTCCTCCAATACATAGCGTCTGTCAAGGCATCCATGGCATCTCTGTCAACACCATATGTCATCCCTATTTGACTTGTACCTATATCAATCTGAAGTAATCTTGCTTGCAGCCTCATTTTTTCTTCATCGGTTTTCTCATATAGACTTTTGTATGTAGAATTTTCTCAAACTAGAAACTCTATCTGATCTTGGTTCAGTTTAGCGACATCCAAAATTAGTTTGGCTGTTGTTCTAGGGTCAGCCTTTCCAACCTGTTGCACCATTAAATGTCCAAAAGCTTCTTCTGTGTCAACCAATATAGGTCTTTTATCTTTGGGATAGATAGCCCACTATAGAAGAGCCTTCTAATTTGGATCATATCCTGATCCTCAAAAGAGTTTATCAATATCTTTTGGAATCATTTTCTTACTTGGGTCCTGTTTCTTGAGGAATCCATCAAAAAACAAGGTAGAGTTCATGTCCCATCTAGAGTATAATAGCACACCAGCTTCCTTAAGAAACTGTCTTCCCTTCTTAGGCGTCATTTCTCTCATCACAAGATCCATCTCCTCTTGTAACTTTTGAAGTTGCTGCTCTTCTTCACTATTTCTCATGTTATTCCTAATTTGAGATCCTTTATGTTGATAGGGGAACGTGGTGAACTCCTTGGAAGCAATGAAGTCACTATCAACAATGAAATCCTCGTGCTCTAGGAATCTGATGTCAGCCACTTCTTGGACATTCAGTTGTCTTGTTGCCAATTCTATCAATGTATCCTCTGCATAACCAAGGGGTAATCCTCTCGAGGAGTGAATGGAATGATGCTAGATGTGGAAGCAGGAGACATATGAGCCAAAGGCTCTGTATTCCTAATAGTATCAATGTAATCCCTAAAAACATGAGGCGGGACTCCCTCAAGTATTTCCAATTCATGCTCCATAAGTTTGTTGGCCAACTCCAAGGGGTCTTCAATATTTTGTAGCACATTCTCATCCATTTTCCTTCTAGAAAGCTTCCATTTATAAGCCCGCATTGCTTTCTCAAACTTTATTCGCTTCACTCTGGCCTCTTCTTTGCCAATGTTCTTAATGAGGTCATCTGGTAGGTAAGATTTATGCTCTCTAGCCTTCAGCTTTTGTGATGACCGGGCTATCCTTATGTATCCTTCAGGATCGAAATTGGGCCTTGGATCTCCCATAGCCATGCCATAATAATCCAATTTTGTCTACAACAGGCCATAACTCTTTGAACTTTTCACAATAAAATCTGAAAATACTAACAACCCAGGTACAATTGATTGTTTCCCATGGTTTGTCAGATGTTCTGTACTCACTATTGATAGTTGCCTCACAATTTCTAGACAAGCCACTCTGTTAGGGATTGTAAGTGGTAGTAAGTATGGTCTCCCTTCGAACCCGTATACCCTGACTTGTGTGCAGTCTGAAAAACAATACCAATCTCCCCAATTGTGTTCAATTGAGGGATCTTCAACGAAATCTTTTGGTCTTAGGAATCTTTGAACCTCTGGTGCAAGGGAATGATCGCATGAGCATCCCAACAGTCTATATAATGGCTTGACAAAGAACTCCTCAAAATGCCAATATTGATTATTCACATACCTCTGGTCCCATGAAGAAACCCATAGTTGCACTGGTTTTCTCATACCAGCATTATCATATGTCCTGACACATAACTCTTCTGGCCATAACCATTCATCTTGGCCCACATACAATAGCATATGCATAAGTAAGGAATAATGATTGAAATGAACATTGATGACATCCCCCTTTAACTTTTCTAATCCATGATTCAAAACCTCAACCAAATAAGTAGAAAAATCAAAGAAGCGGGGGTCCTTAGACTGTAAATCGGCACAAATGACCATGGCTGCAATATCCATCAAAGGATGGGCTTTTATCCCTAGCACTTGGGCAACACAGTAATAGGTATTCTTGAAATATGGATGGAAAGAGTTGACATCATAGGGAGCTTTGTCATCCTGACCTAGTGGCACTAAGGACCCTGCATTCCTAGGTCTATGTATAGGGAGTCTCCACATTTTGTAAATGTGCTCTAGGTTAAAATATTCACTTGTTAACTTCTTGAGGTCAATCAATTCTTCAAATCCCCAATCCAACTCGAACACGGTGTCAATAACCTCCTTTATGATTGCAAGAATTGGCTCACCCATGTAGTTATATATGGTCCTGGTTTTAGGGTCATAATTGTTTGCCAATGCCTTCATGAGCTCCACATTCATGAATACATTAGCCACAACTAACCTTCCTAAGTTCAATCGCCATAAATTGTTGATAGGTTGAGGGGAAACTCTTCTGTTGTACCCATATATGAATAATTCATACCCTCTCAATTCTGTCCATATGTCTCCAAGATCCTCAAACTGGTCCTCCAAGCCTTCCTCATCAGCTCTAATCTTCTTGGACCTCAAAATGGATGATGGGCATAGGTCAATCAGGTCCTGGGCCAAAGAACGCCCTTCCCTTTTCTGTCTTTTAGGTTTTTCTTCTACAGTGATAGGTTCTTTTCCCTTTCTGGTCTTATTAGTTTTAGATGATGATTCCATTTGAATTTTAAAAAAGAGGTCTGTGTGCAAACAACTTACTTGGAATTACTAAGCTTTATCTGTGAATTTGCCCAATTCCTGCTTTCAGTTCATCGCCCGTGAATTCCTTAATGCTGTGTCCTTTGATGTTGATCCACTATTTATGGCGTATTTAATTAGTTAGTAATGGCCATTTTGGACAACGATCACTCGAGCACACGTTCAAATTTAATGGCGATGTGACCTTTCGTGGGATTTGTTTCTGATTTTCATGCCAATCAACAATTATTTCGATGAGGATATGTCTTTCGATCATTTGTTTCTTTAGTCCATCGATCTCTTTGTTTCTATCGACAATAATTTTGTTTCGAATATTACTTCGATCAAGTATTTTTTCCCTTCATCGAAATACTATATTTGGTCAATATGGTTGTCTCCTCATCGAAACATATCTAACATCCATCGGGTCTTATGTCGAAGAAACCTTGGGCTTCGGTGTCCTCCTTTATTTTTCCATTGAAATACTTCTTTCATCGATATCACTATGCCCCGTCGATGAATGAGTCTATTATCTCACCGAAGCTTTTCTTTATTTTCCCTTATCGTTCTTCACCGATAAAGTTACATCGGCAAAACCACGCATATCGAGAACATGCCTTTTAACCTCCTCAAAACCTATATCCTCATCGATATCTTTTATCGATGTACCTTCCTTTTGTTTGATCAATATTATTCTTTCGATGAAAACGCTCCTATCAGTGGGTCCTTTTTATGTTGCATCGATAGTATTATTTCCTCGAGAACTTTTCCCGTCAATGAAGACCCTCTCTGCTTTCTTCGATATCTTTTGTCGATGAAGTTATTATCTTCAGTGAGTCCTTTTTGGAATTCATTGACGTTTCCTTCCTTCGATGGCTCTTTTATATCGATGAGACATCGCTGGGTCTCATCGATACCTTTTATCGATGTAGCTTCCTTTTGTCTGATCGATATTATTCTTTCAATGAAAATGCTCCTTTCGATGGGTCCTTTTTATGTTGCACCAATAGTATTATTTCCTCGAGAACTTTTCCTATTGATGAAGACCCTCTCTGCTTTCTTCGATATCTTTTGTCGATGAAGTTATTATCTTTGGTGAGTCCTTTCTGCAATTCATCGACGTTTCCTTCCTTCGATGGCTGTTTTATATTGATGAGACATCATTGGGTCTCATCGATATCTTTTATCGATGTAGCTTCCTTTTGTCAGATCGATATTATTTTTTTGATGAAAACGCATAATCGGCAATAATAATTATCTTCGGTGATAATCATTTTTTTTTTTGATAAAAATTATCGTCGTCGAAATTACGATGAATACCAAGCTTTCGACCGACAAATTCTTTGACCGTCGACAAAGTCCATTGGTTGTCGAATTTCTGATGGCCATGGCATCGTTGACCAATCCGACACTGAGTTTTCGATGGTGGATTTCGTCGACACTCCAACAAAAATTCATTGCAAATCCAACAAACTGTCGTCGGAAATCAGCTCCCAATGTACTAGTGATTCCATTTTTGGTTGGAATGCTCCTGAGCTGATTCTCATCAACAAATCTTTGGAAGTCCATTTGAACTCTTGATAGATTTTGCAATCCTCCCTTTTTTTCTAAATTATCAAGAAGAAAATTGAAATTTCCACCTATGATTATTTTTCCACCATTCTACTACTTAATCCAATTTGTAATGTTATTGCACAGTTCCCTTTTATCTATGGTGGTTAGTGGACCATATACAATTTTAATTCTAAAAATTGTATTATTACTGAGAAACTTGCATCTTACAACCATCCAATTTTGATTCTCCAATATCCAATTGCATTGAATGGTTAGTGGATTCCAAAGAATGCCTAACCCACCAGACACCCCATCAAACTCCACAAGAAATCCCTCCCAAAGTCTCCATATTTTTAACCTTTTCTGATACTACTCCATGCTCCATTTTATTTCTTGAAATAAAAATATATTTTCTTTGCTACTATCAATTTGGTGCCAAATTAGGCACCATTTTCTAGGGGTATTTAAGCCCCTAGCATTTCATGTAATGAGCTTCATGGCTCCTTAGGAAGGGGTATCTCCTTCCCATTTCTGAGCTTCCTTTGTCCCTTGGCACTCCCTGCCATTTCTAATCTTGTCTTATTGGACTTTCGCCCTCTTCGTTTTTTCCCTTCAATGCTTGGATTCTTTATGATAGACTGTATGTACAATATGCCACATTCTGCCATAATGTTTGTAGGGGCATCCTAATAACCCCTTTCATTCTCATATTCTAAATGATCAGTTGTTAGATCTACCTCTTCCTGCTCTGTCTATTTGTTATCGATATTTATTTCAATCCTGTCATCCTTCTCACATATATCACCTAATGGAACTTCTTCTTCCTCAATAGTGGTGTTCTCAATTATTCTAACAAGATCCTGGATTAGATCCACTTCTATGTCTAAGCTTGTCTCCTAACAGTTTCCCATATTTTGAGTGTTATTGTCATTTCTTGCCTCACTTCCTTTTCTGGCTCAAATTCATGCTCTCCCACAACTTCCTCTTGCTTATTATTAAGATTCATTACCATCTCCTCCTTATCAGAATTTAGCTCTTCAATGACCATGATATGTTCCTCACTTACTTGATTGGCTTAGATGCCACACATATCTTCAAAGGTAAGGTAACTTGGGGAATTCATCCTGTGCTTTTATTGGTTAATGAAATCCACCATCGTGTCTAAATCTTCATTCATTCCCATGTTCTTGTTATTGCTCGAAGTTCCTATATCTTCTAATAGACTTTGGGATAGCTTCTGATTATATTGATTGGCCTTGTCAATTTCAACCATCCCATGACAATCTAACATATTATGAATCTTCAATTTGCATTTTAGGGCATAGGGTTAAAATGTCCGCCCTCTTCACTTTTTGTATCTAGATTCCATCCTTGGAATGTAGGTCTATCTCTACAGGCAATTTTTTTGTTGAGGGGTTATATCTATAAACAATATGACATATGAACCCCATACCCTATCTTCTAGTATATGATCCATAGATCTCAAACTTCCTAATTCCTTCCCAATATCTCTGAGTATCTCATTGCTCCAATATTCCACAAGAATGTTATATGGTCTAATCCACATTGGACCTTTCTTAACCTTGTGTTTCCATGGGTTGAAACGCAGATACCATTCAATTAAGTGCATTCTAGAGCTTTCTAAATAGTGTGGCCCACTATTTAAAGCTTCCTCCTTTTCAATTAGATTGGCAAATTCTACCAAGAAGAAACCATTGGGAAGTCATTTCAGACCTATCTAGGGACCCCATTTCTGATAACACCAATTTACAATACTTCTTGCATCCTTTAGCCCTTATACAATATTTATCCCTTCAAAACCCCAGAGGGGTTTTCTTTTCCATCATGAAGGGAAGGTCAAAATTTGCAACTTAAATTCTCATCAATAGAACCCTAATAGGTGACCCTTTGGCATGAGTTAGGTTCATTAAACTTCTCTTAAAAGATTAATTACCACTTAATATAATTAATAATCAGTTTTCTTATCCACTAAGGAAAACATTTTAAAGCAAAACCCCTTTTAATTAATAAATGCATTCTAATAATATAAGTTTCAACTATTAAGAAAAAAAAAAACATTTATAATCCCCCAAGTTATAAATTAATTCCAATAATAAGTTTGTTTGTTTTTTTCTTAAGAGAAAATTACCCAATATTCAAATTGATTTTACTAATACAAATAAACAAATTATAAGTAAATTTAAATATTAGGCTAATAAGTTATTGGTATTCAATCTTTTTGTGTTTAATAAAATTTAGAAGGATAACAGGTTAATATGAATCCACTCCATAAAACACAACCACTTTTTTCTTTCTTTAAAATATATATATATATATATATATCTTTTATGGTATAATGAATAAAGCAAGAAGATTTCCATAACAAAATCAATTGAAAAATAGAAATGATTCTGTCATAACTTATTAACTATTTTATAGGAAAAACAAAAACAAAAATCAATCTCATTTCCAATTTTGTGAAGCCAAATCATATTTTAAAATAACTCTATTATCATTCACCAATCATTTTATAAAATAATATAAATTATATTTACATTCTATTTTGTGAAACCAAAATTACAAATTTAACATAGAAATAATTCTATTATTATTGATTATTTACCTTATAAAATAACATAAATCCCCCCTTTTTTTTAACTAAATGGTTAAAAGATACACTTTAATATATATATATATATATATATATATATATATATATATATATATATATATATATATATATATATATATATATATATAAAGGATTCTTAAGATAAAAGATAACTGCATTTACCAATTAATGAATCTATTGTACATTTTGCAGTCACAAAAAGAGGGAGATGCCAAATAAAAGATTTGTAGAGATTTGCAGTCACAGATACTATGGAGAAGGAGATGCCAGATAAAATATTTTGGAGAGACAGAGAGGAAGCTTATTGCAAGTTATATATTTCACAGAGATTTCATAGAGACAAAGAGGAAGTCTATATATATATATTTTATTTGAGAAAGTTTTTGAAAGATTAAATCTTCATGATATGCTTGGGATGAAGGCAAAGAAGGTTTTCTCAGGAAGAAATCAACTAAATATATACTGTCATCTTCAGAGGGGGAGAAAATTTGTTTTATTCAACTCACATTATTGAGAGGGATGAAATATTTAATCAAATCTACATTCAGAGAGGAGAAATGAATTTATTTATAGGTAAAATAATTAAGGAAAAATAACTTCAATCCACAGGTGAAAAACAAAGAGATGAGATTTTCATAGAGTACTAAGATTGATTTAAAAATTTCACTCAAATGATCAAAGTCACATTCCAGAGAGTTAAGTTTAATTCACATAAAATAGTCAAATAAAGAACATCATACAATCATAGAAGAAGAAAAAAGAGTTTATTCCCCAAAATATTTTTTTGCACTCTTAATAAATAAAAATATATATATATATATATATTTTTAAAGCAAAAAGACAACAAGAATCCGATTTTATCTTCTTTTTTTTTTTCTAAGAAAATCAAATATATAATAAAGATATGTATTACAACATTTATCCCAAATTAAATAAAACAAAGAGTTTAACTTTGTTTTAAAACAAATTCTAAAAACTTTTATATAAATGAAGATCTAAAAGAAGGATAGAAGCTATATTCTTCATAATATTTTATTTATTTATTTATTTTTCACATGTAAAATTAAGGAAAGCAATAGAAGAGAACTTGGATCGACGAAGTTTGATGTTGAAACCCCTCCAAATCTCCAAGCTAGTCTTCCTTGATCATTCCTTGCAACTTGGTGAAAATTCTTCAAAACAACTACTTAACAATTCTACAAATGAAATGTGACTACAAAAGAAATCCTACTACTTTCTACAAGAACTTGAGAAATTTTTTCTTCAAACAATAAATCAACTCCCTTTTTTTGAAAACTTGTATACATTATATAGAAAAGATCCCTTAATTCCACTATCAAGAGAATTAATTGAAAGAAATGATTCTTTTTCCTAAATTATCTTCATGCAAAATTGATTGATCACTAAATGGAGGAGTTACATGCAAGAAAATGGAGAATGAAGATTCCCTAGCTTCCAATTTCTCCTACCACATGTGCTAAATTAAAATATTGAGAAAATAAGAATTTTCAAAATTAATTTCATGCAAAATGATTGTTGTCATAGCGGGGGTTACACTTGACCATGCATTTGAAATTTGAATTTGAGATTCTTTCCCAAAAATATTTTCATGTAGGACATATTCCTTACAACTTGTCATAGTGGTAGCTACATTTGATTGTGCATTTAAAATCTGATTTTGAATTCATTTCTAGAATCTTCTTATTTCTCCTACACCATGTGCTCAATTATAATATTGAGGAAATAAATAACTTCCAAATAAATTATGACCTCACGTGCAAGTCACCACTTATTAATTCTTCTTTTAAACTAATTCCACCCTTATTAATTTTTTTTTCATCTCTAACTAACATTCATAATATTTATTATAATAATAGTAGTAGTAGTAGTGATAATAATAATAATAATAATAATAATAATAATAAGTCATATCAAGGTCCAAAAAGAGGGTTATGACAAAATTTCCTATTCTTAACAATGAAAATTCATTGTAGATGTACGAGATGCTACCAGTTCACAATAAACTCCAACAATCTCCAAATGGGCTTCAATCTTTGAGTAGTGTAACTTGTATGTGGTCTTTTTCTCATTTCAGTTGAAAATGTTTAATTGGGATATGATTATAGTTCTTTGCTAATACTTTTCTAATACAAATAGTTAGATTTCAAATGAAGTCCACTCCTATAAATTAAGCCTTTCATATCATTTAAACATTGCCCAAAAGATTACAAATAAATGTATTAGTTTTAGCTGATAGATAGGTGATTTGAATGTCATCCTTTCTTCTTATGTGAAGCTCCCAGGGAGCCTACGATTCTTAGTAACCTCTGAAGCTTTCACACAGATAAGACAATAACACCGCTAAGGTTTGGGCATAGATAAAATCCCGGTACATTTAGGGGGTTTAGAAGAAAAATCAGTAATGGTAGATGAAGCAGATATGACAAGCTCAATGGATTTATTCAACAACTCCACCAAGCTTTTGCAACAACCCACTCCTTCTACATATTTTCCTCTTATATAGGTTCATTTTCAAACAAATAGAACACAATTTTTCAGTTTTCTTTTTTCAAATACTAATTCTAAACTGAACAACTATATCAATTTGATTTTACTATTCACAAATTTAAAAATTTAAGGAAAACAATATTTGGTAGCCTATTTATTGTTTTTTTTTATTATCACACACAAGTTTTTTATTTTATTTTGTAATACTACTAACAATGTGATCTTTGCAAGCGAGAAGATCAAATATAAATTAAATTATTTTATTAATGGTTTGTAAGCATATTGTAGAAAGTTACAACTTTAACTGGCCAGATTTGTAATAGACAAGGGAGACGTTGAAGAACTCAACAAAAAAAGAAAGCAAAAAACAAAAGGTAAATATATTGTGGACTACGAACAAGATATAGACAAATCTGCTATATGGTTTCATAGTACTTTGAAAGAATACCTTTTTTGATCTTCAAATACTGATATCTCTGTCCTCAATACCCAGGGTCCTCAACAAGCCTGCAAATGTGACAATATTACTTTAGCCTATCGAACACATATGAATCAAAGACATACATAGAGGAACAATTTCAGAAGAAAATCATTTTACCTAAATCTGCAAGCACAAACCACATAACAAGGTGTGCTACTCAATGGTTTCTGAAGTGGGAAGATGAAAAGAACAATCTGCAGTTGTGCTCAAATACAAAGGCCACAAAAGCTGATAGAGGTAGATGAATGAACATTCTAGACTCGACAAACCAATTAATACGGTGAATGACTGCACAAAAATTTATGCCCTTGCATTAATTAAAATAATAGTAATATTCAACTTGTACTATCCAATAATGCATTGGACCCTAACTATGGCGAAGCGTATGTGGACATTCACTGTGAGCTACAGTTAATAGAATATAGATGCGACAGGCAATTATTTTGTACATTGTTCTATTCAAACAACTCAATGCATTAAAGACATACCAATTTTGTCAAAAATACAATTAAATCTCCACTGAATTAAATCTCATTTGTCAAAGGAATAAATCTTACAATATAATATCTTATTCATATTTTGGTATATTTTATTACAGTTTCATACAATTCATTGAAAGGAAAAAAGATTTCTCTAGATTTTTGTGGAATTCAATTGACAAAGAAGACCAAAATTTATTGTGATTTTGGATTGTTCTAAATAAATAATATTTTGAATGATTTAATCAAAAGAAAAATGCATTTTTACCCATGACTTTTTCAAGAATAGACCAATGAAAAAGAAGATAAATAATTTTATTAAAACAATAATAAAATGTACATTGAATAAAACTATAAAAACACCTATAAATGTTTCAAAATACTGCATTAGTAATCCACTTATCCACAGGAAATAATAAATGTTGGGTAGATATATTTCCTTTTTTAATAATAATAATTTTATTTTTTTATGTTTATTTGTTGAGTGAAGAAAGGTTAGAGAATATACGTGAGGGTTTTGTCCTGCCCTGCTCTGTTTGCTCTGTTACGCGCTTGAAGATTAACATGGGGATGATGATGCACAACTTAAAATGGATACGATGCCCCCTCTTTAAACATGTACCTTCTCCTCATCCTCCTCATTCTTCCAAACAATACTCTGAAACCTCATCTCAACACACACACGAACAGGAGAAACCCCCTTCTCACATCATGCACAAATTTAATGTCAAGCACTTTACTCAGTACATTACTGTCCTCTGTAAATTGGGAAACACGAACAAGGCCTGGGACCTTTTACATTCGGCCATTACTCAACACTGTCCTCTCGATGCCGTATCCTTCACCGCGCTTTTGGGTGGCCTTGGAAACTCTGGTGATATCCCTCGAATCAACACCCTTCTTGTTGAAATGAAAGAGATGGAAATACATCCAGATGTTGTCACTTATACCACCCTTGTAAAGTCTTTGTGTAAATGGGATCGAATAGAGGAAGCACTTGGGGTTTTCCACAGAATAAGGCTCGTTCATTGTTTTCCTAATATTGTTACATACAACACCCTAATTGATGGGATATGTAAAAGAGGTAGAATAGTTGAAGCTCTTGTTTTATTTGCTGAGATGATACAAACTGACATTTCTCTTGATATTATTTCAGGCAATACCCTAATTAATGGTCTCTGCAAGGTGGGAAGGGAAGATGAAGCTCTAAGGTTGTTAGCTGGAATTAAAAATAGTTACTGCTCCCCAAATATTGTTACATACAACACCTTGATTGATGGTCTTTGCAAAGTAGAAAGAATAGATGAAGCTCTAGGATTAGTAGGTAAAATGTTACAAGACGGCCATTTTCTTAACCACTATACTTATAATAGTCTGATAAATGGCTTTTGCAAGGCTGGACAAACAGACAAAGCCTACAATCTGTTTGTACAAATGATGGAGTTTGGTCCTTTGCCCAATGTAGTGACATTTAATACAGTTATTGATGGATTGTGCAAAGATGGTAGGATGGACAAGGCTTGGGATTGTTTTCATAACATGACCAGAAGGGGTTTACAGCCGAACGTGATTACTTATAATTCTTTGATACGCAGCCTATGTGAATTGCATGAGGTGAAAAAGGCTCAAAAGTTGTTTAAAAATATGCTAAGCAAAAGCTGCTCCCCAGATGTTGTTACCTACAACATTCTAATTGGTGATTTATGTCAGAATAACAGGGCAAAGGAATTATTTTCACTTATTTTTGAGATGGAAAATAGGGGACATCTTCCTAATGTAATTACGTATAATACTCTAATCTGTGCATTTTGTAGAACGAGAGAAATGAACATGGTAGGAAAGGTTTTAGAAGAGATGGCGACAAGGGATTTGAAGTTTGATGAAGTGACATACAACAAAGTAATTGATGGCATGTGCAAGGCAGGAGATTTTTCTAGAGCATATTCACTCTTTAATAAGATGCTAGATGAAGGCTTGACTCCTAATGTAGTCACTTATACCTGTCTGATTGACGGCCATTGCAAAATTGGTGAAATGGAGAAGGCCTTTAAGTATTTTTTAAACATGAAAGTGATTGGTATTATTCCGGATGTTGTAACCTATAATACATTGATTGATTTTTTCTGCAAGGAAAACAAACTTGACATTGCTTTCTCAATGTTGTATGAGATGAGATCAAAGTATTTAGTTCCAAATGTTTTAATCTACAATACATTATTATCCACCTTCCGTGAAAGACATGACCTTGAAAAAACGTTTTGGGTGATGGATCAAATGAAGAAAGAAGGTTGTGCTCCAGGTGATTCAACTGTCCAGATACTTGACTGGCTAGTTGAAGTTGGTCAAATGCAAAAATTAAAGGACTTTGTAAATGATGATTCTTTTATTATTTCTAGGGCAAGGTAGTTCTCATGAAGAAAGAAGGTTGTGCTCCAGGTGATTCAACTGCCCGGACTGGTGGTTGAAGTTGGTCAAATGCAAAAAATTAAAGGACTTTGTAAATGATGATTCTTTTATTATTTCTAGGGCAAATCACTCTTGGATATATGTTTTCCCAGCTCTACAAATTGATATTTTTGCATTCATTTTAAATTAGTGTTATTTATGCATAGAGAAATCAGAAAGTTACTTTTGTAATGTTTGTTATAATTCTAGATATGATAGTTTGAATTGAAGTATAATTGAATTTTACCTTTTATTTTATTTTTTTCAATAAAAGTGGCATAGCCACTAAACTTTATTATATTATTTTAAATTGTTTTTACAACGGGTTCAAAAAAGGCATACCAGCAGGAAAGAACCTGCAAGAAAACCTCTGGTTGTCGCCTTGAGAAAAAAAACTATACTACCTGTAGTCACACAAATCTGTCCAGCTTAATTAAATAAATATTCACTATTTATTTGATTAAAAATCCACTTGCCATCAGTTAATTAAATTAATATTTAATTAATTTATTCCCAAACATTCTTCTATTAATTAAATAAATTATTTAGTTTATTTTAATTAATTCATTAAATCAAATTCCAATCAATTAAATAAATTAAATCTATTTATTTAATTAAATCCCCCTATTCTTCTTTTAAATAAATTAAATAAAAACATTTATTTAAATCATTATCCCCTCCCCCCACTTGCATTTTCCTACAAATGCAACTTGCACACATTTATTGAAATAAATGAATTTTTATTTTAAATAAAACCCTATTTTCCCTCACCCACCAAATCCAATTGCATTCCTAAATCCCCTTCTAGATTCTTCTAACCCCTTCCTAATTAGCCTAATCCATCCCCTAATTACTGTCACATTCCTAAGCAAAATGGAGTCACTTCTCAAAGACTTCAAAAAATCTTTGAAAAACATTTAATGCTTTGTGTGTTCAACAAATTAACCCTCAAAGTCTTCCAAGACCACTAATGGCTCTTACATGACCATTTATGGCTCTTACATAACCATTTATGGTTATTTCAAACTTGTCTCCCCAAACATTTATTGTTTTGACCATATTCATCCTTTTCACATTTGCACAAGAGTTTATCCATTGGATAAAAGCTTTATTCTTTGAATAAAGAGTTTATTCATTCAACTAACCTTGACTTTAACTCCCAAAGTCATGACAAGCATTTAATGCTTATTCCCTCTCCTCTCAACCTATCTCACATTGACACTTGTCATCCTGGGATTGGGTTGAAAGCCCTCACATGGATTTGAAATCATTCAATCCTGACCCTTGTTGAGATTACTCAATCTCAACCATCCATTGCTCCAATTTTTTCTATAAATAGAGCCCATTTCTTCATAATCCAGATCCTGAAAACTTGTATGCATTTAACCTATAGGCATTTTAGAGAGCATTTAGCATAGCAAACTCATGTATTGTCATTTTAGTTAAAATAAATCATTTTAGCATCAATAGCTTAATATTAACTTTTCATTTTACATTTAGAGAAAAATACTCAAATCTCAATCCTCCATAAGCATCCATAGTGCAAAAAGCTGCTGAGAGCTACACTATTTTGGAACTTGGAGAGGAGAGGAACAAGGGAGAAGGAGCTAAGAGCATGCTTAGAGGCATTTGGAGATGCCTCATCATATTTGCTTCTTTAGTTAAATATGCTTTCATGTTTTTAGCATCTCTTTTGATATGCCTATTTAGATTAGTTTTTGATTAACTAAGACTAACGATTTTCTGGTGTCTTGTGTTGTTTATCTCAGACTAACCTTGTCCATTTTGCAGAGCATCATTTGGTGAACCCGACGTGAATCCAAACACCAAAAAGATCATTATTTTTAATCAATAACATGTTTGAATGTTTAAAATGTCACATAGGTTGCGCTTTGGCACTATTGAACTCGTTCTAGCGCTATCGATACTTATGGTTTTAGCGCTATTGTTCTTACAATAGCGCTATTGTATCAAGTTCAGCGCTTTTGGAACTGTTTTGGCGCATTTGACATTGTTTTGGAGCTATTCACCCTGTTTCAGTGCTTTTGCCTCTCTGTCTTTCCCTTTCTTTTAGTGTGTTTGTGTTAAATAGCGCTTTTGTTCAAACACAGACTAGCGCTATTGTAACTGAACATTGTATAAAAGACCTTGTAACTGAAAAAATAAAAAAATTTAGGCTTGTGGAAGCCCCCCTTAGACATGGATTTTACTAACTAGTTATTGGTTGTGCAGGTTTAAAACTCACCATTAAAAATCACAAACTTTCTTTTGGTGCTTTAAAACTTGAACAAACAAACTTTCCTTATTTTCTAGTTAGGGTCACTTGTCTTTGGTGCATTAAAATTGAACAAAACAACATTTGCTTTCATTGCAAGTTAGGACTCATTTTCTTTTGGTGCTTAAAATCAACAACACAAATCTGATTTCCTTGTATCAAACTAAAGCATTTACAAATCCACACTTCAAATTTTGGTGCACATAAAATACATAATCCACTTGTGTTGATTTTTGCAAACGATTTTACTTCATACAAACGTGTTTTTCATTAAGTTGACCAGGATTTCCAAATTCTAGCTTACAACACATTTTGTCTTTGAAGTTAAAAGAACACCATGACTGTTGGAGCAACATCTCCAAATAGTTAGACCACATTGCGATGATGGGTTAAAAAGAACAAGTGTTTTTCATGCTTGGCACACTTGTGCAAAAAGTCAGTCGAGTGGTCCTACTTCTAACACACACTATCCTCTCCCTTGGCTTTCGTGGTCCTAGGTGCAAGAGAAAAGTGTTAGTAACACTCAAAATTTTATCTTTTTAAGAGAGGCCTGCCAAGAGACACATCACTCTTGGGAACGACCTCGTGGGGTAAATCCTTCGAGCCGCTATAGAAATCAGGTGAGAGCGAAAGCTGTAGCCTTGGGTATAGTTGTTCCTACAGTGTTACTGGCCGAAAGGACAAATAGGCCCCACCACTAGTTACAAGGCTCTTAAGTGAGTCACTGCAGAATGAACTTATGTCCAAAAACATCGAATATGACTAAACACCTTTAAGTAGTAGCCCACCCGTTCTATTGATTGAGGATATTTGTGATATAATTTAGTGCAAGAGCATAGATGGTTTTGCTCCCAAGATACTCACCATACATATTTCCTTGAGTAGAAACATAGATTTTCGAAAAGTCACTTGTGGCTTGATAAAAGTGGCGACTCCCCCATCATAGGGATCATCTATTTGTTACGCTCGTGCAAGACTTAGTATATCACATCCTTACTTGCCAAGGTAGGATTCATAAGGTATGTAGTACCAAAGTCAAAGAAATATCAAGATGTGGGCTAGATTTATCACAACTGGCCATTTGACCTTAGGGATAAAAAGTGTTTGAAGTGTGTTCGTTTTAAAGACCAAGTGCAAATTGAGCCGACTTCAGGCTTTTTGAAATACACCTTAAAAATACATCTAAAGGAAGGGTCATATACAAGTCCAAGGATTGGGTTGATCTAGACCCATACTCATTTGTGCCTTTGGGGGCAACATTTTTGTGTTTGTGTGTTTTCTTTGTTTTCTTGTCAAAAAATAAAAAATAAAAAAATAAAAAAAATCAGAAAATCACTTCCAAAAACAAAGTATTCATCCAACCAAACACATCAAAAACAAAGTGCAAACAACAAGAGTATCAAAACTTTATGACCATTCTTCACATCTTGCGAAAGAAGAAGCGTCATCATAATATCAACTTGAAAAGAAGACCATTAAGCTCAAAGGCTTTGATCAAAAGGAGGAAATTCTTCTATATAAATAAACAAATCTTTGTCTCTCATAGATTTTTTCTATGTCACATGCATCTCTACCTTCAAGGCAAAACAAACGAATTTGATTCAGAATCATTGAACTGCAGAGCTTTTATGCAATATAGAGCTCTAAGTTATCACAAAAACCAAGGAGGTAAGATTAATCCCAACTTTTTTCCAAACGTCTGTATCACATACAACACAGCTTGAGAAGCACCACCAACACCCGAAAGGGAAGAGGTAGAGTTTGTTCCATTTGTGACACAAAGTTTTTATTGAAGTTGAAAACATTTTCCACCCATTATCTTACTCATACATCATCACTTCATCATCAATCTGTTCCAACTCTCAAAACATAAAGAGGTTCTTGTCCCAAGTTCCCTTTTTAGATATTGCTTGAATCAAACGCATCACATCACCTTTTAGATTGTTTCTACATCTAGGATAAGCTCATCCTAAGAGACACATCTACGCAGGTTAAAACTAGTTCATGAGTGAATCCTCTCATTACTAGGTAGTTAAATCTGTAACACATCTCAGATTTCTCCACACCTTACCACATCGCACCTTATCAAAACAAACAAGCAATTCAAAGAAGGAATTTCGGTTACATCTACCTTAAAGTGCTAGAGATCTACATGCAACACAAATCACCAACCATCAATCTCTCATTTCATCAAAAACTTATCATCATTTTTTCACAACTTCAACAAAGACTCATAAGCAAAATGGCTAAACCCGATCACAGTCAAGGCAACGAGAAATAGAAATGGAAGAAGAAGAAGAGGAAAATCTCAATGAATTTCAAGAAGCACTTGGAAGAAATGCAAATGACGAAAACCCAAGTACTCCTACTCCTGCAACAATAGAAAGGGCTCAGCATAACCCTCTTTAACAGACTTTTTGATGAAATACTTAGGAGCAATGCAGATGCTCACTTCTTAAAGCTCGCTCAAGAAGGAGCAAAACTCCCCTTTGACTTTGATCTTGCCCAATTAAGACAAGCATCAGAAAGACAAAGTCACCATGAAGAGGAAAGAGGTAGAGATCCCATCAGATATAACATTCCTCGAGGTAACCCACCACCTCCTCCTCCAAATGAAATGGAGATGTTGCGGCAACAAGTCGAGAATCTCGCCCAACAACTTCATAGTGGTGTCAAGACTAACCAATTCTCACTCAATGACATATGTCCCTATCCTTTTGATAGGACTCTTTATATGCCACCCTTTCCACGAGGATTCAAAACACCCAAATTCAAAAAATATAGAGGAAAGGGAGATCCCCACGATCATGTCAGAGAATTTCATTCCGCTTATCTTGAAGTGGCATATGAAGACACCTACCTAATGCGCCTTTTTCCCCAAAGATTGGGAGGAACAACCACTTCATGGTTTTCCCGACTATCAGGTGGCATTAGAGCATTTGAGGAACTCATCCAAAAGTTCCTAGCTCATTACTCTCATAACATTGAACGCGACATCACCATGGCTGATCTGTGCAACACCAAACAAAAACCAGGTGAACTATTCTCAGTATTCCTACAACGATGGTGCCAAATGTCTAGCAGATGTTCTCTTCAGTTACCTGAACGAGAACTAGTGGAAATATTCATTTCCAACTTAAACGAAGAAATGGAAATTCACCTGGATGTCAAAGACACAAACTCTTTTAATGATATGATCACCAAGGGTTTGAAATGTGAAAGGGAACTCATCAAGAAAGGACTCATCAAAATCTATAATGAACCAAAGGATGGTCCTTGCCCATGCTTCAATAGTGATAAACCAAGCTTCTAGAACAAAAACAAGAATATCGTCAACGATGGGGTTGTGGATGCCAGGACTATACAAAATGCACAACCTGTGGTTCAGTTTGTAGGACAAAATCCTCCACCTCAGAATAACACAAATGTTCCTTCCAATCAAGGTCGCATCACATCTCATGATGAACCAAGACCTCGTCAGCAAAAATAGAAATGCACATACACTCCCTTAGGGGAACCCGTTGAAACAGTATTGCGATAACTCATTTCTCAAAATTTGGTCACTCTACCAAAAACATCAAACTATGAGCCTCAGGTCAAACTGACATAGTGGAGAGATACTGAACACTGTGATTTCCATCAAGGAAGAGGACACAAGACAAGTAATTGTCACTGATTAAAAGATCTTATTTAGGATCTTATTGATCGAGGAGAAATTGAAATTGAAGGACATGACCCAAAAACAACAAATAATGATCATCTAATGTTCAAAAATCCACTTCCATCACAAGATCAAAGGGGTCCTTCCACTTCCAGGAGAGGCACTGATACCACAGATTATACACAGGCTGCGTATAATTACATTGTAAATCATCTGTATGATGCCAGTGAACAAGTTGCAACTATAACCTTCAAAAATCCCAACTCAAATTGCAATGTTGTTACACGTCGTGGCAAGGTCACCATAAAGGTAGCTCCACAAGGCACCACCTCCATCCCAAAGCAGTATAATCTTGTGGAACAATTAGATAAAATGCCTACGCTTATATCCATTTTAGAGCTATTGTGCCTATCGCCATCTCATAAAACTATCCTGGATCAAGCCCTCCAAGAGGCATCAGTCCCTGCAAATCTGAATACAGACCAATTTCAAGCCATGGCTGGAAGTCTAAAGTCATCACCTTGTCTCACTTTTTCCGAAAGTGACAACTCTTCCTTCCAGCAACCTCATAATGCCTCGCTACACATCGAAGGATTTATTAACCAGCATAGGATCAAGCGAGTCTTGATAGATAATGGAGCAGGATTGAACATTTGTACACTACAGTTGGTCACAAAATTGGGATATGTGGTAGAATCAGTGGATCCTCGTAAGAAGATCACAATCAAAGCCTATGACGATGCAGAGCGTTCATCCAAAGGAGCTGTGGTACTACCAATCCGAGTGGGCCCTGTGGTAAAGCACATCATCTGTCAGGTTCTGGACCTTCCTCTGCCATACAATCTATTGTTAGGGAGACCTTGGATACATGCCATGCAAGCCGTTCCATCTACCTACCATCAATGTATCAAGTTCCCACATAACGGTGTAGAGATCACAATCCTGGGTGATGCAAATCCCTTTGCATATTGCCATAATATCAGCCATCAACCAGAGATTACCGTTCCTAACAATAGAGAAGCCATTTCTTCCACATCATATATAAGTCCCGCCTCTCTTACCAGTTCAAACACCACTATACCAAAGCAATAAAAGCTTAAGATGAAAGTAGCAGAGGAAGGTCGTGGGGAATACAACTTGAGACAACTCTTTTGTGTGGGACAAATACCCACTTCTCCTAGAACACATGGTAAACCACAGCAGGTACTCCAGCAACCACTAATCACGCCAACATGTGCTTTGATGCCTTTCATCCTTGGAAAGAGTCAAGAAGAAGAAACTCAAGATGAGGACTTAGCGGAGTGGATCTATAAAGATCCCATCACCACTGATATACCGCAAGTTAAACTTCCTGCGGATTAGTATGGCAAAGGTCTCCTCATTATGCAAAGAATGGGGTATGATGGTCAGAGTGCTTTAGGATATTGCAAACAAGGATGACATGAACCTCTACTGCCAGAATTAAAGCCCAAAGGTAATACAGGCCTAGGCTTTGAAAAAGAGATCTTTCCTAAACTCAAATTCAAAGGAAAACCCAACAAACCATTTTGTTAGCCTACTACCAAAAGGACACCTTTCATTATCAAAGCAACATCAAACACTATCACAACCACCCCACCGAGGCTCAGAATCCCAACACAACTATCACCAATGCCACTCATCCCACCAAACGAACCCATAATCTCATCCGTAGCACCCTTAGTAGTAGCAACTGTATCAAAACCCGCAACAACATCTATGGCACCAATAGTTCTAGCAGAAGCCACTGAGTCAACACTGTCGATACTCCCGGTACCATATTTTTTTATCCCCATCGACCCTCCTGTAGCACCAATCACTACAAAGGTACATCAACCAGTCACACCTGCAGTATTTAATCCAAAAGACATCCCAGTATGGTATAGTAATCGGATGCTGGAAAGTGACTCAGAGACTGACTCACATGAGTGGGAATTTGATTCTATACAGCTTAACACTTCAGATGAGGAAGATGCATCACTACCTCCACCACGCAAAGACATCCCTGTTTATGGAGAAGCACAGATAAAGACTACTTGGGTTCCTGAATTGGAAACATCTTCTACAGACCCTACATCTCATCCTATGCCTGATTCTGATAGGGAGAGTACCATCAATGACCTTCACCATAACATCTTAACTCTCACTGATACATCTAACGCACTTAACCTAATCGATGAAGTAATGCCCATTATCCACCCTGAACTCATTGAATGGAACCAACCAAATCCCCCATGTCTTGACTTCTTCCAAAATGATGAGGCCATCATTGACTTTTTGGAATTAAGGGATAACCTACCAAGTGGGGATCACAAAGCTGGATTTTCCATTGAACTTAATAGCGTAGCATACTTCAGGGCGGATGCCAAACCTTTCAGCTGCAAAAATATAACAATAAAACATGGATCTTCCAGTGAAAACCACACTGTGGCACTATTTGATCTGACAAAAGTAAAAAAAAAGAGCATATCCAATGGTGAAAACCTCTTTGAGGTGCTTGAGGATGAAAGGTTTGACATTCTCCCTGCTAATGCACAACAGGAATGATCAATGATTCTCATCGAGGAAACCGAAGAATACAATGTGGGGACTCCTAAAAATCCTCATCTCATACATCTAGCATCTCTTCTCACTCTAGAGGAATAGCCTAAATTTATAGAGTTCTTCCAGAAGCGTCAGATTAACTTCACATGGTCATATGCAGACATGCCTGGGCTTGATCCTGATTTAGTCATGCATCACCTCACCGTAGCAGAAGGAGCCAAACCTGTCAAGCAGAAGCTTCGTAAGATGCATCCTCAAATTGCAGTACTAGTCAAAATAGAACTCAAGAAACTCCTAGATGTTGGTTTCATTAGGCCAATTGATTATGCAGAATGGATCTCCAATATTGTGTATGTCGGCAAACCAAAAGGGGGCATCCGCATTTGTACTGACTTCAGAGATCTGAATAAGGCCTGTCCTAAGGATGACTTCCCCCTTCCAAATATCGACATCATAGTGGATCTGACAGCAGGACATGCCATGCTTTCACTCATGGATGGCTTTTCAGGATACAATCAGATAAAGATCGCACTAGAAGATCAACATAAGATAGCCTTCACATTTCCATGGGGCACATATTGCTGGAATGTAATGCCTTTCAGTCTCAAGAATGTAGGAGCAACCTATCAAAGAGCAATGACCACCATCTTCCATGACATGATGCATGCTATGATGGAAGATTATGTTGATGACTTACTAGCAAAATCACTCACTAGAGAAGGGCATCTCCACATCTTAGATAAAATCTTTGATAGACTGGTACAATACCATGTTCGACTCAACCCAAAGAAATGTGTCTTTGGAGTAACCTCCAGGATGCTTCTAGGATACATTGTTTTAGCTAAAGGTATTGAAGTGGATCCGACAAAGGTACAAGCCATCATGGACATGCCACCACCAAAGAATATCAGTCAGTTAAGGATATTACAAGGGCAACTTCAATCCATCTGAAGATTCATTGCACAATTGGCTGATAAGTGTCACCCATTCACACACCTGCTACACAAGAACATCCGCTTTCAGTGGG
Organism: Cryptomeria japonica; assembly: GCF_030272615.1. Classification (NCBI taxonomy): domain Eukaryota; kingdom Viridiplantae; phylum Streptophyta; class Pinopsida; order Cupressales; family Cupressaceae; genus Cryptomeria; species Cryptomeria japonica. Next base: position 204,150,145 of record NC_081409.1, read on the forward strand.
ATGCTAGATGCAAGCAAGCATTTCAGACACTTAAAGACTATCTCATGAATCCACAATTGCTGATACCACCAGATCCAAGTAGACCATTGTTACTCTATATCTCAGCAACAAGTACAACATTGGGTGTACTACTGGCACAACATAATGCAGAAGGAAAAGAGTGTGCTTTTTACTACATCTCTCGCACACTAGTGGGCTATGAACTCAATTACATGCCTATTGAGCGAGCTTGCCTAGCAGTAATCTTAGCAGCCACTAAACTGAGGCACTATCTATTGATGCACAAGGTACAACTCATTGCAAAGATTGATCCACTCAAGTATTTACTCAACAAAGCAGCATTGACAGGTCACTTGACCAAATGGGTGATGATTCTAAGTGAATTTGACATCGAGTATGTAGACCGTAAAGCTATCAAAGGGCAAGTTATTGCAGATCAGTTGGTCAATGCGCTTCTCATAGGCGAACATCCTCTCATTTCCAATTTTTCAAATGAAGAGATATTCATGATTACAACAACACAACCATGGAAACTATACTTTAATGGTTCGTACACTAGGCATGGCTCGAGGGCAGGCATTCTGTTTATCACACCTCAAGGTGATAGCATCCTGAAGTCTTATAGGCTCACATTTCCATGCACCAACAACATCGTAGAGTATGAGGCCTTGATCACAGGACTCAGGCTAGCTGTATAATGGAAATTACAAGAACTACAAGTATATGGTGACTCACAACTAGTCATTCGACAAGCAACAGATGAATATTAGACCAAGGATGATAAACTCATGGCATATAAGAAAATGGTGGACAATTTAAAGACATCATTTACTACTATCACTTTCAAGTAGATACCAAGAGATCAGAATCGAGCTGCTGACACTATGGCTACCATCGCATCTCTCCTAGATGTTCCATAGAATTCAACACGCTACGAGTTCTTGGTAGAATAGCTTTGGATTCCCGCTTATGATATCCCCGAATCCGAAATGATATGTTGCCTTGTCGGTTCTGAATCCCCATGGTATGGTGAGTTCTACACCTATCTCCGCGATCACACCCTTCCTCCCAACCAATCAAATAACCACCGTAAAACCTTCATTCGCCAAACTGCTCGATATACCATTATTGTTGAAACCCTATATCGTTGCGGTCTTGATGGTACTCTCCTTCGATGTCTGGAACAAGGTGAGATAACAAAGGCTTTGGAAGAAGCCCATGAAGGAATTTGTGGGACTCACTCAAGTGGTCCAACACTAGCCAAGAAACTCCTGTGTAATGGATACTATTGGCCATCTATGGAAAAAGATTCCTACTACTTTGTCAGAAAATGCAAGAAATGTCAAGTTCATGGTGACCTGATACATGCACCAGCCCAGGAACTGCAACCAATCACAACACCATGGCCTTTTTGTCAATGGGGCCTTGACCTTGTGGGTAAGATTAATCCATCTTCATCCAATGGCCATAAATTCATTATTACCGCCACTAAATATTTCATAAAGTGGATCGAAGCTGTTCCACTTACCCAAGTCACCGGCAAGTAGATCACCTCATTCATCCTCAATTACATCATCTGCCGGTATCGTGTACCCATGTCCATCATCACAGATAACGGTCTTCCATTCAAGAATCAAGATGTCCGTGAACTCTATGAGAAATTTCATATCCAACACCCCTTTTCCACTCCCTATTACCCACAAGGCAATGGTCAGGCCAAAGCATCAAATAAAAACATATTGAGGATCCTAAAGAAGACAGTCAATGATGTCGACTGTGATTGGCATGTTCAACTGAATCTAGCACTATGCGGCATATCGAACTAGCATTTGGACCCCTACAGGTGCAACTCCTTATTCATTGGTCTATGGCACCGAAGCTATCTTACCTATTGAGGTTGAGATACCATCACTACAAGTTTCCTTGCATAATCTAATAGATGATGAAGCATATAGAGTCTCACGCCTCCAAGACTTAGAATTACTAGATGAGAAGCGACAAGCTGCATACAACCATCTCAAAGCCTATCAGTAGCGCATGAGTAGAAGCTACAATCACTGAGTTAGACCTCGTACATTTGAGGTAGGTGATCTTGTTCTACGAGAGAATCCTCACAACCAACCAAACAAAGAACATTAGGGCAAGTTTGAATCAAACTGGCTTGGCCCATATGTTGTCACTGCCGTATTCGGGTTTGGGGCATATTAGTTGGCTACATCAGAAGGAGAACCGCTCACAGATCCAATCAACAGCATGCACCTCAAACAGTTTTATACCTAAGCTGTACAGAGCATCAGGCTCCCCTGCATACCAAAAAATACCAAAAACATTTAGAAAAATGTCCTGAAGAAATACAAAAACATTCAAAAAGTAAAGAAAAATCATGCATCCAAACGGTGAACAACCACTCCAGTGGCACCTTGGGTAAGTACGATGGTGAAAACCTGGCAAACAGGCACCACTCGTAAAGACAATGTCTCTAGTATCTTTCAGGTTCATTACGATCACTTCATACATACATCCATCCATCCATCAACCATAGCTTGTTATGAATCTACAAATCCAAGAAAGTACTGCATGCATCCTACATCCCGCTTTTTTTTATAGTCATGTCTAAAAACTGGGGGCAATGCCTTTAACCTATTGATGGAAGTGGATTCTACATTGTCTTGTGATTCATTAAAGTTCTTCATTTAAAACTATCTCACAAAATCCAAAAAACATTCAAAACAATTCAAAATCCAAAAACATTCAAAACAATCACCAAAATATCAAAAACATTGGAAATCAAATCAACAAAATCCAAAAACATCGAAAAACCATTGAAAATCACACAAAAACATGGCAACACCTTGTACATACTCACCCGCACAGATACAAAACAAACATTGACATAATACTCACACAATGACCACTTATCAATCAACCACACAATCAACATCAACAAAATCGGAAATTGTCTTTAAAAAAGGATGCATCCTTCCTTACCAAAACAAAGACAAAAGTGACGTTTTCTTTGACAAGAAAATTATGTTAAGCTATCAAATACTTGGTTGATTTGTGAGTACAATCATTCATTTATCTGTATCGGGATCTTTCAGCATTATTTTATATCGTTTGCGCATTATTTCCGATGAAGTTTTGGGGAATGTACTAATGGTGTCTACGTGGGAAGTTCACCAAGCTACGTGGTCTTATGAAAAATGCAGTCATAGATCACTACGGCTTGCTGACTATAGCGTATACCTCGACCATATGAGCATGAACCATTACCAAGGATCCATATTCTTTGTTCTTTATGTATATACTATTTGTTTGTAGGTACAATGCTTTTTCTTTGGTTCCTCCTACCTCATCCAATTTGGATAAAGGTTTTTATCTCTTAGTACGGTATGCACTTGTCTCAGGATATGATCAGCCTAAGATCAAGGAGGATGATCCAAGTCATGCATGAATGGAGATAATCCTTGTCTGTTCCGCAAGCAATACTCTGGTCGACTTGACCCTTATATCAAGTCATTTGTATTAACTTGCTATATAAAATCCATGTAAGGAATACTCTGGTCATCTTGAATCATTATGTCAAGATGCTTGTATTCTCTTCCAACATTTTAAAGCTCAATGATGAAAATAGAGCACTATGGATTGTCATTTCATCTCATCTGTTTATATCTTGCATTATGTTGCATATCACCCATCCATTCATTCATTCATATGTAGGCTTTATATGCAAAAGTGACCATTAAAGCTGGTCTTGGATACAATCATGACCGAGTACTCTGATACATCATCAATGCATCATGCAAAGTTTCAAAAACCTTGCATTCCTCATGGTCATATCATCATCGCATTTAGGTGCATCTTGCATTAAGTCCATTCATGTCATTTTTAACTTAATATTGCATATAGTTCATTTTTGACATTGGTTTTCATTAATGATTTGCATCATTGCATCAATCATAAATAATTAGATTCATTTGTGGGATCAAATTGTCTTTGATTGTTTTAAATCATTTACTATGCATTCATTTAGTGTCAATTATCCATCATCATTTCATTATACTTTATCATTTATCATTGCATACATTCATTTATAGTTAAAAGGTGCATTCATTCATCCATTATTAAGTATCTTATTATGCTCATTTTTTTTAGGATTCATTCACATTGCATTCATTATCCTCTTTTTAATTGCATTAAGGTGCAGTTATTAAAACCATAAGTTATAGTATCATCACATTATCATTCTTACTTAACTCATATTTAAGTGTTTAGAATCATAAATCCATTTGTTTCCAAACATTGGTTCATACCATTTTATATATATTCATTTTACATATGCATTCATTTAGGTATTATCATATAAACATTTGTACTTTACATTTTGTTTATCCATATTACATTCATCTAAAAACATCTAGATGCATATCCATACATAAAATCATTCATTCAACCATTGCATTAACATCATCGCATAAATTATCATTGCATAGGAAACACCAAAATCCTGTTCATAAATCATCATAAGCATACATCATCATCATGGCATTACATACATAAAGCATTACATCAAAAATCAAACAAATCATACATATATAAACCTGCATTCATATGTCAGTATCCCACATCATAAATCATCATAAAAACATGCATATAAGAAACATCTCATCAAATGCATACATGTACACATATCCATCTAAGCAATAACTCATCATCCTACATAAACATCCATACATATCAATTGCATATCATCAAAATATGGGATCTCCTCATATATATCATCTCATATATCAGAGTACAATGAAGTCTACAAAATCGGCTACCAAGAGCCATCCAAGATATAGTCCAAAAAATAAATAATGATACAAATACATATATGCAAAAATGCTCTCTCAAATGCCACTCTAGCTAGATGCTGTACCACCATCGCCACCTGCTCTCCCACTGGTGCCTGCACCACCTCATCCATCTCTCCGTGGAGGCCTCATCGAACCCCCACTCACTCTTGCATCCCTTGATCTCTCCCTCCATAGAGGACCCATCACACCCCCACTGCTCTGCACCCTCTGCGATCGCTCTGATCTAGCCTGCCGCATTTGAGAATAGCTAAGAGCTCGCTGACTAACTGGCACCACCTGCTCATATAAACCCCGCCAGTAGTTTATCTCTGCCTGTGCTCATCGCATCTCCCTCATCACCTCCCCTGTAGGCTCCTGTGCTCCTACTCCGACCTGGACTCTCTCCTGCAGCTCTGCCAATCTCTCCATTGCATTATCCCTCTCCTACAGCACCACAACCAGCTCTGACTCCCGTACAAATAGCTGCACATCCCTAGCTGCCACCTCCACCTCCAAATCCTCTATCCGGATCTGCAAATGAGCTATCATATGATCTTGCAAATCTCTAGTGGCTCCCTCCCTGGTATCCATAGCCACCTCACCTGCACCACCCTCTCCAGTAGCTCCCTTGCCTCTGTCCATGGGGATCTCCCTCTCCATCCCCCTCCCACCCAACCAAACTCCTCCTTGAATCAATGGTCCCTACGCTATTCGTAGAGGCAGTCCACCTGTCCCTCTCCGCTGAACCCACATCCCCAACCCACCACCACCTCCTCCTCCTCCTCCTCCACCACCATCACCTCCTTCACCACCTTCTCCTCCTCCTCCCTCTCCTCCTCCACCTGCCCTCGGTCCTCGACCTCCAGCCCTCCTCCGTCTCCGTCCCCTCTCATCCTCAAAATCCTAGATCGGCTCTACTGGATCAGATATCCGTAAGATCAGGAGCGCTGCTCGGTACTGCGTATACTCATCTGAAACCCCTACATCCACAACCCTCGGTCGTATGTCCCACGGTCTCGCTTGCAGTGTCCGAAACTCTACCAGTGCCTGATCATACGGTAGCCCTGGCCCCCATGCATACCTCTCTCGGATCACTCGTGCATACTCCCTTGATCCACTGGGCAGTCCCTGCTGCCATCCAAACTGTCTCAGCACTCTCCCAGGCACCTATCTCTCCACATGGTATGAAGTCCTCCCAATGAGGAATTGGGTCATAAAAACGTAGGGCAGGGCCTCTGCATCATCATCCCATGGCTCACACTCTAGGTATGGTCGCCATATGACTGCATCCAAATCATCCAATGCCCGCCGCCACCACTCTAACTTCCCCAGGTGGGGCTGACTCATCATGCCGCTATACATGAACATATACGGCTGGTCTACTGCATGGAATCTCAGACTCACTGGTCGAGTCACTGGTAGGTGCTCCCAAGCCCAAATATGCAACAGCATCAGGCCCACTGCTAAAGAACCCCTCTCCTGGTAAACCACCTCATGAAGCTCCTGGTACAGGTGTGCCAGCATGCACGACCCCCATGTAAATCGAGTCCCCTCGGTAACCATTATTTCGATCACTTGTCCCCACCCCACAGCCAAACCATGTGATCGCCTATCTGGACAAAGAAGTCCTCCCACGATACTTGCTAAAACTGTTGGAAGAGGCTCATATAACGCCGCTATCTCCTCCTAGGCAATTGAGCCATCATCAATAAACACGTCCTCATCGAAAATCCTCTGAACTACAAGGGTCCCCCAAGATCTGTCATATGTGACTAGCTCCCCTTGAATCGAAATCCGCAGGATACGCCACACATCCTCTAGGGTCACTGTCATCTCCCCCTGTGCCAAATGGAAGGTGCATGTTTCACTGTGCCACCACTCTGCTAATGCTATGATCAATCCGTGATTCATACGAATCACGGGCATGTGCATCACCTCATACAATCTGGTCGCGGCAATGCAATCAATCTCCACCTTTGTCAATCGATCCCGCAACTCTTGTGTCGCAGGATGTCGCTCACATAACTGCAACACGCCTAGCTCCTCCTGCATATGGACATTCATCAATCATCATTAATTGTTTTATTTTCAAACTTTCTTAAGTTTCAACCTAGACTATCAACAGATACTTTGATCATGTATCTTCGGGTCTCAACAGGTAAGCAATCATGGCCACCTAGACTTCAACAAGCATTTATCCTAACAAATGACCTAAGTCTCATCAGACTACTATAGTTCAAAACAACTCCCACTTCACATCGCCATCCATCCATCATTAGCATCGAGAGATTTTCTTCATTCAAACTGGGGCATCTCTTTATCCTAAAGCAAAAGCGCTATTTTACCAATAAAAGCGCTAGTTTCTCAACAATAGCGCTACAACCCTAACAAAAGCGATCAATAAGCTATCCCATAGCGCTCAAACTACAAATGCACTAAAACAACTACACAGTAGCGCTAATCAAGATCAAACGCGCTCAAACAAGCCCTCAATAGTGTTTATTAATCAATAGCGCCTAAATTTGCATACAATAGCCCTACAACAAAACAAAAGTGCTCAAACAATGGGGCAATAGTGCCATTATGACACAGTAGTGCTAGTTCATGGAGCAAAAGCGGCAAAACCATAGTTTCGGCACTCTTGCTCCGACTCAACTTGGACTCAGTAAAAAGCATATCAAAAATGCATAAAAATTAAAATTTCAAATTTGCGTACCACTGGTCCATAGTCGTCTGGCCGCTGGAAGCATCAGACTCGCTCAAATCTGTGTTCGGTAATTGATATCGGCATCCTGACTGCTGCTCGCTCTTCCAAATGTCACTATCAGAGCTCTAGTTTCACACTGATCGCAGTCACAAATGATCTTGTTTTCATCCCTTTCACCCCATTTATACCCTTCGTCGTCACCATAACAAGTCCCCCCGCTCACCGCCGTGGTCCCCGTGAACTTCCCGAGCCCCCCATTTCTCCATTTTCCCCCCGATTTCTTCTATTTTTCACCCGTATGGCTAACTCCTTCTCTTCTGACACCTTGCCAATTTTCATTCTTTTTCGAGAAATCACCTGATTTTTCGAAATTTTTTGGCCCATCTCTCGAGGGCGCATACCACCCATTAAATTTACATTTTATGGGGCATTTCTTCACACTAATTTTTCTTTCTTTGAAACGACACGATAAACCGCACCGTCTCAAAGAGGGGCAAATGTAGTCACACAAATCTGTCCAGCTTAATTAAATAAATATTCGCTATTTATTTGATTAAAAATCCACTTGCCATCAGTTAATTAAATTAATATTTAATTAATTTATTCCCAAACATTCTTCTATTAATTAAATAAATTATTTAGTTTATTTTAATTAATTCATTAAATCAAATTCCAATCAATTAAATAAATTAAATCTATTTATTTAATTAAATCCCCCTATTCTTCTTTTAAATAAATTAAATAAAAATATTTATTTAAATCATTATCCCCCCCCACTTGCATTTTCCTACAAATGCAACTTGCACACATTTATTGAAATAAATGAATTTTTATTTTAAATAAAATCCTATTTTCCCTCACCCACCAAATCCAATTGCATTCCTAAATCCCCTTCTAGATTCTTCTAACCCCTTCCTAATTAGCCTAATCCATCCCCTAATTACTGTCACATTCCTAAGCAAAATGGATTCACTTCTCAAAGACTTCAAAAAGTCTTTGAAAAGCATTTAATGCTTTGTGTGTTCAACAAATTAACCCCCAAAGTCTTCCAAGACCACTAATGGCTCTTACATGACCATTTATGGTTATTTCAAACTTGTCTCCCCAAACATTTATTGTTTTGACCATATTCATCATTTTCACATTTGCACAAGGGTTTATCCATTGGATAAAAGCTTTATTCTTTGAATAAAGAGTTTATTCATTCAACTAACCTTGACTTTAACTCCCAAAGTCATGACAAGCATTTAATGCTTATTCCCTCTCCTCTCAACCTATCTCACATTGACACTTGTCATCCTGAGATTGGGTTGAAAGCCCTCACATGGATTTGAAATCATTCAATCTTGACCCTTGTTGAGATTACTCAATCTCAACCATCCATTGCTCCAATTTTTTCTATAAATAGAGCCCATTTCTTCATAATCTAGATCCTGAAAACTTGTATGCATTTAACCTATAGGCATTTTAGAGAGCATTTACCATAGCAAACTCATGTATTGTCATTTTGGTTAAAATAAATCATTTTAACATCAATAGCTTAATATTAGTTTTTCATTTTACATTTAGAGCAAAATACTCAAATCTCAATCCTCCATAAGCATCCATAGTGCAAAAAGTTGCTGAGAGCTACACTATTTTGGAACTTGGAGAGGAGAGGAACAAGGGAGAAGGAGCTAAGAGCATGCTAAGAGGCATTTGGAGATGCCTCATCATATTTTCTTCTTTAGTTAAATATGCTTTCATGTTTTTAGCATTTCTTTTGATATGCCTGTTTAGATTAGTTTTTGATTAACTAACACTAACGGTTTTCTGGTGTCTTGTGTTGTTTATCTCAGACTAACCTTGTCCATTTTGCAGAGCATCACTACCCTTAAAAAATAGGAGGATCTTGATGACCCCAAATCTCACCCATACCCATATAGATGCCCTATGTATAGAGATCCTGTAGGACATATCTCAATTGATTAAAAACTCAGTTGGTTACAAAAAACGAGGCTGAATTGCCAAAAAGTTTACAACAAGAAGATCTAGGAGCCCATCAACTGATAACAACAACAAGATATAAAATGTAGAGAAGCATGTCGAGATACCAAGGAGACCAAAAAAGTGAAACTAAGGAGGACCAGAACTGAAATAGACTGGAAATGTCCAACTCCATAGATTTGAGATAACGAGAACTGCCCAAAATCCATCTCATAAATAGCCTGCAAAAAATGTGAGATATGTACAAAAGGTGAGAACAGTTAGTCCAAAAACCAATTACTCGAGCTTTCCTCCGGAGGAGAAGGTAGAGCATCATGAGGAACCAGTGACTGTATAGGAACCGCAGGGAGAGGAGTAGCAGATGTAACAAAATAGAAATTAATTAGAGCATGAAGACCAATTAACACTTCCCGTGCTCTGACCAAAACTTGGGGAGATATAAAAGCAAACAAACTCTCCACAGCTTTTAGAGCTTCATCAATAGTGTCACAGATCAGGCCCATTCTAATTTCAAAGAGCAAATGTCCATAGTGACCATCTTCCAAAAGATTTTGAATAGAAAGAAAACCCCCATAAGGAAGAGTACCCATATATCAAAAATATAACTATCCAAAGCTGACCCAAGATGATGCATATCAAGCATTGGAGGTGCCACAAATTTTGATGCAATAAGCTGGACTAGAGTCTTATCCCACAGAAGATCATAACATATAGTAAAAAAATGAGACAAAACTTCTGAAAAAGAGATAAAAGAAGGAGAGAGCAACCAACGATTGCCCACCACCCTATGAATTTCAGACTCCAACTCTAGATTATGCAAAACAAAAACTCTCCCAAGCTTTTCAGAAACATAACCATAATTGTCGACAATGTCTTCCTCAGGAGTAGATACTAAAACACGATAAGTCGGAAGAATAATAGACATGAGGAATATTTACCTTTCCCACAGAGAGAAGAATTCCTTAAGATACCGTCCACGCAGATAAACAAAGACATTTTGCACCAGAATTAATATATAGCCGAAAGAAACATAAATTAATTGGCCACCATACACTGTAATGAATGTTTCATCCATGTGAAAAGCCAAGAAAAAACATGCCGAGAAATGCATCCTGATCGATCAAATTAAATCAAAGGCCTATAATAATTTAGCCACCTTTCATAATAATGAATGATCCGCTCGTGAAAAAAGAAAATCTCCAAAAAATCATTTTAAGAGATGCATCTCGGGTGAACCACAAAATCATTAAACGTCATAATCGCCTCTGTGAGAAGTACCATACTATCTCCACTAAAGCCAATAAATAGTACAACAATAATCATTATATTGAAAGCCATGGCATGTCACAATTAATCAAAACATGTAATCCATATCCCTCGTATGAGAGCAACCTCGAAAAAAGCTATGAGAGAAAAAACAATGACAAAGCATGCCACCACTCTCAAAGCATTTTGGAGATAAAAAGAATGAAGTAGAGCCAATAAACATAGTCTCCCTTAATGCTTATGATAGCTCGCAACCAAACTATGTATATGGCAACAAATTACCACATACAGAGTCAGATTACTAGCTGAGCATAAACACCTTTCATAATAATGAATGGTCTGCTTATGTGTAAAAACAAACTTCCAAATAATCATTAAAAGAGATGTATCGCGGGTGAACCGCAAAAAGCCAATAATGATTAAACCTCATAATCACCTCTGTGAGAGGTACTATACGATCTCCCTTAAAGCCGATAAATAGAACGACACTAATCATTACATAGAAAGCCATGGCCCATCACAATTAATCAAAAACATGTAATCAATATCCCTCGCATGAGAGCAACCTCGAAAAAAAGCTATGAGAGAAAAATAGTAACAAAGTGTTCCGACACTCTCAAAAGCTTTTTGAAGATAAAAATAATGAACTAGAGCCAATAAACATAGTCACCCTTAATGCTTATGACAACTCGCAATCAAACTATATATCTGACAATTCACATACAGAATCAGATTACCAGCTGAGCATAAACAATAAACATGCCTATCCAGATTGGTAATAGAGGGTCAATTTATCAAAAGTCAGAGACAAAAAAGACCACAAGATTATTGCAAGAATTCCAAAACTGAAACAAGAATTTCAAAAGAGCTTATATCATGAAGAATAGCATTACTATCAATAGCAAGATTAGCTAAAAAATCTACTACTCGATTAATTTCTCTATAACAATGAGTAATGAAGAAAGAATCAAAGATTTCCAATTGCTGAAGGATAAGATCAAGAAGATATTGCAATTGCCAACAATAAGATTTCTTTTTTAACACACTCTGAATGATCACCAATGAGTCCCCTTCAATAATGAGGTCTTTAATTCCAATTCCAGGCGAAATAGCCAATTCCAGACCCAAAGACAAAGCCTTAAATTCAACAAAATTATTAGACTGAATACCAATTGCATGACACCTAGCATGAATAATATGAGTGTGATGGTCAAAAATCACCATACCTACCCCAGCTAAACCCGGATTTCCATGAGAGGCACCATCAAAGTTCAACTTAAACTTACCAAGAGGAGGTGGTTTCCAAGATGCCAACTTTCTTTTATTTAAAGCATCACCTTTTATCAAAATTGAACCATGGGAAGGAAGAGCAGATAACATGCTCCAAACTCTAGTCACCCTACTATCCCAATGTGAAAAAGAAGTGAGATTATCCAAGTTCCTACATATATGTGACAAAGCAACCTTAGAAATGGACGATTCAACCTTCAGTATAACCTTGGGGAGAGAAGAGCTAGTGTTTCTAAAGATCCTGTTATTACGCTCTAACCAAATATTCCATATTAAAATAGATGGAGAAATAATCCACAAACACGCATAAAAGGATGAAGTAAACAAAAGTGGCCAAGAACTAAAGAAGGTAATCAGGTCATTTCCCATAACAAATGTCAAATTCAATTTATCAAACAACCATTGCCAACATTGATATGCAAAGTCACAATGTAAAAAGAGATGGGAAGAGGATTTCAGGTGTTTATTACACAACACACATGTGAAAGCAATAGTGATACCCAACCTGTCCAATCTCATGCCTGTGAGAACCCTATCTTCAACTGCCAGCCAAGCAAAAGCACCAGCTTTTGGCAAATAGGCTGAATGCCAAAAAAGTTTATAAGGCCAAGAAGGGTGATCATTATCTTTCATGAGGGAATTATAACTATCCCTCACCGTATATTTGCCAGAAATATTCTTAGTCCAAACCAATTCGTCCTGATCATCAGAAAGGATAACCACCCTCTCACTCAGGACCTTGGTATACTATAATTTCAAATCATGATCAATAACCAAAAAGTCAATCGGCTTCCATTTAGCCAATCTCATATTTCCACTATAAATAATGTCAAAGTAATCTGCCACCGAGGTGCCCCAAAGGGAAGAAAGAATGGATATCAGGGGAGACCAATTCCTTAGACTTCATAATGGAGGGTGACCATTCTAGCTTTCATCCCAAAATCTGATCTTAGTGCCTTTATGGACAACCTAGGAGAGATTAGGTAAAATAACAGATCTACATTTACATATGAAGTTCCACATAACAGAACCTGAAGGTAAATTAGAAATCTGGAAAATATACTCCCTAGGACCATTATTAAGATATTTAGCAAACATAATCTAATTCCATAAAGAATCGGACTTCTCATACAAATTCCAAACCAATTTAGACCCCAAGGCTAAATTTTGTTTTTCCATATTTCTAATACCAGTACCCCCTAGGTCCTTCGGTAAGAAAACTTTATCCCATGCCACAAGAGCAAGTTTTTTCCTCCCATCTTTATTGCTACTCCAGAGAAAAGACCTTAGAGTATCTTGTAAGCTTACCTATACATCCTTTGGAGATCTTAATACTGACATAAGATAAATAGGAACTGCATTCAGCATGGACTTAATGAGAACAATTTTTCCAGCTAGATTCAACCACCTATGGTTCCAAGAAAGAATTCTCTTTGAGATGGTCAAAATGATTTTATGCCAAAAGCTTGAATTATCCTTTTTAATAAAGAAGGGTATACCCAGATAAGTACATGGAAGTGAGCTAGACTCAAAACCCCAAAAAGATAACAATCTAGTTTGGATTAATTGTGGGGTGTGAAGGAAGAAGATTTTTGACTTCTCAGAATTTATTTTCTGACCTGCAAAAGAGGCATAATTTTGAATAACTTCATTCATGACCAAAGCTTCCTGCATAGAGGCTTGACCAAATAACAAGGTATCATCTGCAAATAGGCAGTGTGATATAGATCCTAGCACTCCTAGGATTTTCACCCCAAGCCAAAGGTCTTTCAATTTCGCAACCTTAATAGCCCAACTAAAAGACTCTACTAAAAGTATAAACAGAAATGGGGAAAGAGGATCTCCTTGTCTTAAACCTCTAGAGGAGGAAAAAAAACCACAGGGGGAGCCATTAATTATAATCGAAAACCTTGTAGATGAAATACAAGCCATAATCCATTTTATCCAAGCCTTGGAAAAGCCTAACCTTTCCAAAACAAGACCTAAAGCCCTCCATTCTACTCTATCATAAGCCTTAACCATATCAAGCTTTAAGATCATGGTCGCGGATCTGTGAAGGGAGATAGAATGTAAAACTTCATGAGCTACAATAGCTCCCTCAGGTGTCTCCCTGTTTGGTACAAAACCACCTTGTTCTACTAAAATGAGTTTAGGGAGGATTTTGGATAGCCGAATGGATATTGCTTTAGTGAAAATCTTATATAAGGTATTACACAAAGCAATAGGACAAAAATCAGCAAAAGATTTAACAATTTCCTTTTTAGGAATAAGAGCAATCATCGTGGTATTAAGTTCTTTCAAAATTGATCTATTTCTCCTACTTTTTTCAAGAACGAGGAGCAGATCCTTGCCCACAAAATCCCAACACTTCTGAAAAAATAAAGGAGTGAACCCATCCGGACCTGGGGCCTTATCAGGATTCATAGCAAAAACTGCTAGCCTAAATTCTTCAAGGGAAAAAGGAGACATCAACATCTTGTTTTCCTCGGGCGACACTAGAGATGGAATGTCAGAAATGAAATCATTTTGAAAATTACCACCTTCAGAAGATAGCAGTGTTTTGAAAAAATTTACTGCCTCCGCAACAATCTCCTCAGGCTCTGTAAGTAGCTTTCCTAAAGAATCCTCTATACAAGAGATCCTATTGCTACTCCTTTTTAATTTAGTAGAAGAATGAAAAAACTTAGTATTTCTATCCCCATCAGACAACCATACCTCTCGAGATTTTTGTCTCGAAAAAATCTCTTCTCTAGCCATAATTTCTTCAAGTTCTATCCTTAAAGATTTTAGCTCATCAAAAACTAGGGGAACCATACCATGATCAAGCACATGCTTATTAAGAGTTTCTATCATATCCTGAATTCTCTGTTTTTCATGAAAAATATTTTTAAAATGTAAAATATTCCATTCTTTAATGTTCAATTTTAAGAACTTCATCTTATTAACAAATTGGAACATTCGAGAACCTGCACAGAAGGGAGCAGATTCCCACCAATTTCTTAGGAGAGGTAAAAAGGAGGCATCTCTGAACCGCATAGGTTCAAACTTAAAAGGAGACCGAAAGGGAGCCTTATCCTCCAAAATACAGAGAGAAGTCAGAAAATGATCAAACCCTAACATAGGCAAAATGGAGGAAGAAAATTCAAGGTCCGACTGCAACCAATTTTCAGAGAGAAGGAACCAATCTAATCTCTCTGCTATTTGTGAGAAATCCCTTCTCATATTTGTCCAAGTAAAAATCCCATTTTGAGACTTGCAATAAAAAAAACCCAAATGTAGGATGAAATTCCCAAAATCCTCCACGATACTTTTGTTTGGGAAAATCCCTCCACTTTTCTCACTAGGATCCAAAATCGCATTAAAATCCCCTCCAAAGACAACAAGAGACCCCTATCTCAAAGGAGAAGCCACCCTACTCAAGTCCCTCCATAGCTTCTTTTTATCCTGAATCCCAGAGGGAGCATATATATTGAACAACCAGAGTTTAACCTTAGAGACCTTGCTAGTAACCAAGAACAACATCCAATGAACTGCCGAGGAGACCAATTGTACTTCTACATTATAAGCATTCCATAATAAAGCTAGTCCCCCAGAAGCGCCAATAGAAGAACAAGAGAGAGAGTTCCATTTTTTCCAAGATGAAAAAAGCACACTAGCAGATTCCTCAGACAATTTTGTTTCCTGAAGCATAACCAAATCACACTTGATTAAATCCAATTGTAATTTAATCAAGTGTCTCTTGTTAGGGGCATTTAAGCCCCTAACATTCCAGGATATTAGTTTCATTGCTTTTGAGGGGAGGTCGAAATTATTTTAGAATTATACTTTAAATTTATCAACAAATTAAAACATTTTTTATGAGTTTATAAGTAAAATAAAATATTTTAGAATTTTTCACATAATAAATATAAATCTATAAAATAGTTGTAAGGGTGTTTGTCACATACAGATCATTATTTTTCTAATATTTCGAAAATGAGTTATGATAATCCATACTTTCAGTTATCTATTAAACTTGTAGATTAAGATTTCTTCTGTGGATAGTATTCTATGCTGATTTTGTAATCACATGTCCGTTGTGAGGGAACTAATATAATATTTGCAGCTAACTAATCTGACAGTAGAAACCAGATCATGACAGGAAAACTTTTATATTTTCCTGCTAAGCCCAGGCTGGATTGTCTTGACAAATCTAAGTGATTTTGGTATTTTTATCTCTCTTCTAAAGTTGCAATCGAGTGAGTTCTTTCATATTACTTAATATCCTACTGCTTTCTTACACTTCTAGAGATGTAAAATTGAAATCTATGTTTCCAGGGAACCATAATTTGAGAAACAGTATCATCTCTTGTATTTTGAAGATTCTATTTTATTATTGTCTGAAAAATTCACAAGCTAAATGAGGACTGTTTAAGCTATTACAATGTGAACTTTCTGAATATGGCTGCACCTTTGACTTAAAAGAATACTATTTAATGCTTCTCAACTAGATACCGTTCAACAGCTTTCTTATCAATATTCTGTGTGCCCCATATTTTTTTGTTCATCTTTTCATTGACCCACAACAATAAACCTCATAAACACTTTTATATCTAATAATATAACCTCATTTTCTTATAAGTAAATAATAGACGAACTTATAACTTCTCATAGAGGAAACTGGTTTGAAATAAGTATTCTCTCTTGATCCATGTTTTTTTCCTGCACATAGCAAACACATTGAAAAACATAGTTAGACCACAATAATAATTCATAATATTTTCTATCAATTTTCATCATGTTTACTAGGGAATATCAATAGTATTGACATGTACTTATATATTTTATAATCTCATGTTCTATCTATCCTTCTATTGAAAAAAAAGATGTAATGATTGGAATTGTATTAGCTATATGTGAGATGGGGTGTTAAAAAATTAATAATTACATGTTAAATAATATCATTCATTTGTCATTAATTTCGAACAGTCATTTTTTTATAATATTAGATAAAAACAAAAACAAAATATTAGATTGATTCTATTTTAGAGAATGAATGCATAAGATAACTTTAGAAAAATTGAAAACAAACATAATCACACTTAAAAGAAAATGTCAAAAATGTTTTACTCAGACAATCACATTGAAACTCACATTCCACACGGCCAACTCATCTTTATCACCATCTCCTTTGTCAAGTATTTGCACTCATCTTACTTTGCCTAGTGAAAAGAGGTAAGCACTGAATAGTATGAAAGATGAAGACATTTCAAGCCAGAACTTAAATATGTTAAATGAGACAAGTATGCTAATTTTCTTATAGATGGTTTGATTATGGTTATGGATTTTTTTGATTATTGTTGTTGACTATCATTTTTCATGGCAAGCTATCATCAGTTTTTCTCATTTCTTGGATAATATTTATGTCATGTCTAGTGTCCATTAAAAAGTATTTATGAGTTGATCTTGCATTCAAAGATTCTTTCAATTTGAACCCTTGTTATATTTTTTTCAATTGCTCTCTAACTTGTGCTTAAAATAAATCTTCATGGGCTAGTTGGTTGGTCCTTATTTCTCTTAAGATATATGTAACTCAATTATTTCAAATTTTCAATCATAATAGCTTCAAATCTATCTTAAAGAGTCAATTAGAAAATTCACATAAAGTAACATTGTGTTCTCATTTTCTTTATTATTGTCAAATTTTACAAAATCCCTACTACTACTACACTCGCATGTGCCTACTAGTTAAACATCACTATTAAGAATAGTGTTTTAGTATGTAATTTTGAACATTCGAGATTTTTTTGTCTACAAGATTCACCGTCATGTTGAGGTGATTTCTTTAATAGTTCATTATCATGGGTGTATAGGTGATTAAAGGTGTTATGGTTTGCTTTGTTTGAACCTTCCTTGTTATGTGTTAGTAATACATGATATAAAAATGAAGATTGAATAGGATCAGTTTCATAGATGATATTATCAATATTTTTTTGTTTGTATAAAACACATAGTGATTGAGCTTGAAAGAAAATGGAGAGTAATAGACCTGTAATCAGCTTGTTCCACATGCACCACTAGGATAGAGCATAAGTTTTGTTTTTGTGCAAACCCTAAAGTTCTTAAAAGGATGTTAATTATTGAGGAAACCAAATTGGTAGCTCCTCAACCTAGTGGAACAATAATTTTCATATATTTTGTAATGTTGTTTTTGAAGATGATGCTATTTCAAAGGGTTTGAAAATTCATTTCCCCTCTCCTCATGTTTCATCTATGTTGTCTCAAGATCTAAGACCATCTCTTAATGCATTTACTTCTGCCCGTCTTCATCTTGTTACACATTTACTCAAATAGATGTCGTTTGCTAGTCTAAATATGCTATTGACAATAAAATGATAGATTTTGCACGTAGAGATTCCTTTGTTGTTTTTCTAGTTGACAAGAATATGGCAGATGCTATAAGTAGAGTTTCTTCTGCTATTTCTCCAACCAATGCTTACTAGTCAATTGCTGTAGACATAGTTCCTAAAATTACAATGTTGTTATTGTTTCTTTTTCAATTTCTTATGATATTATTGGTGCTAAGATTTCTTCTAACTATATTTTTATGGTTAACCCTTTCGTGTTGGTAAGCTATGTTCTAATTGTATTAGTGGATCTACTTGGACAATTGTTTAATGTAGGAAGAAGTCTCCCTTTAATAAGTCATCATATTCTTAGGTTAGGATGTTAGATATTTTGTTCTAAAGGTCTCTATCAAAATAAGATGTAACTCTTTAGGCTCCAACTCTATTGTTTCTCTTCTTGTTGCCCTAATCTATTTTTTTGTGATTGGTTTTGTTCCAATTTTTCTTTTTGATGGTTGGTAATAGATTTGTAACAAGTTTGGGCCCTTCCTCATTTATTTTAATCAAGAACATTATAATATCAAACTTTATATCTACTTCAAAGGAAGAAAAATTGATAAAATTTGTGTTAGGATAAATAACTATGGTTACAAGGTTTAATGTTCATTTTTTTGATGTCAAAGAATATGACACTATAGATTTTGAATTCTATTTTTTTTTAATTTTCTTTTTTCAATGTTATTAGAAATGGTTGAGAAAAATGCATTGTCTTAAAAGAAGGTTGTGGTGATTGACATGCATAGGGATTTTGAGTAGAACCACATTAATTATTTTTGGGTTATAGATTTTGTGATTTTTATTTAAGAAAAAATTCCATTGGAAAAATAATTTTACACTGACTTCTACACAAATAATAAAAATATAGACACAATTAATAAAAAAGAACTTGTGGGAATTATTGAGTCATAATGAAAATCATCTACAAATGTGAATTTACAAGATTTGTAAAGTAGCTATGATAATTCTGCAAATATTTTGTGTCTTTCTCTATCTGATTGTGAATATCACAATGAAGATCTAAAAATTCTGTCCAAAAAAATTAACGATAATGTGAACAAATTGTTTAGCGTAAAACTAATTAATGAAATGTTTTCTGTAAAGATTCAATTGGTCAAATTCTAGATGAATGAAGCCACCGTGTCTAGCCAAAGAAAAAATCTAAGGTGTCTCATTAGGAAACCATGGAAAGTCTAGACTATGGTATATGTAAAAGATGCTAAAGCCATTTTTAAAATTTTTTCCTTCTATATACAACAATGTCATTTTTGTTGCTTTTAATATAAAAAACAATGTCATTTTAACACTTAATTGGATATATTCTCAAACCCTAAAAGATATGATTTAGATCACTTAAATAAAATAGAGCAAATATGATAGATATAGAAGGTTATTCTCACATCAGAATGGATTGTATATTTTAGTCCAATGATATTTTCAAGGGAAATCTCAAAAAAATATTATATAAAGTTAATAATATTTTGGTAAGAATTTGTCATATCTATTATTGAAGATCAAATAGATTTAAGAGATGGTGACAACTTCTTATTTTCAGAAGCTCTTACTACATAGTAATGAAAAGATATATATATATATATATATATATATATATATATATATATATATATATATATATATATATATATATATATATATATATATATATATATATATATATATATATATATATATATATATATATATATATATATATATATATATATATATATATCTTAGCATGGTTGGCCACTCAAATACTTCCATATCTCATGGGTCTTGGAAATTCTATTATTTCAAGGGTTATGAGACATTATGATGAAACATTGTGGCTGCAACAAAACATGGAAAATCATTCAATGGTTTATGATATTTGTCATTTGTGAGTTCAAAGAGGTTGAATACAAGAACTTGGGGATTCAACTTGGGAGGTACACCTTTGTGATTGTTATTAATCATATTAATGGCTAGTTTACGTAGTCTAAAAACTATTTTCAAAAAAAATATTAAAAAGATAATTAATTATATTTACAAAGATCTTAGAGGTACATAGGAGATACTAAAATATAATGAAAATGAAGAGAGAAAGTGTGTATGTATATACTATTCTATTTAAATATGTAGTGCCCCTCCTTGATTCATCTTTTGATTTATGCATTCATAGACCTGTTAGACTCTTTGATGATGTTTGATTGATACTTATAATAATTTATATCTTTGATGCTTATTGATGATGCTAGACACTTTATGTGGACATTTGATGTATATGGTTTATTTAGATGATTGACATATCTTGGATGATTATGATGAATAGACTTACATTTGAGAATCCATATGCACTTAGTATTCTTGGATGGATTATATTGTCTATGAGATTATCATGGCATTATGCTAACCCTATTTCATGATTACATTGGATGAGTTGATATTATGATTGACGTGAATATCTTTCTATTGGATTCTTGATAGAGACGATGTCATACCACTCATTCATGAGCATGATATGACATGTTGCGATTCTCTTCCACTTGTCTAGTTATATATATATATATATATATATATATATATATATATATATATATATATATATATATATTATTGTATATGTTGCCTTGTGTAAATTGGTGTTTGGAGGGTTATAGGTACTTGACATCGACTCCACCTGGTCTCGTAGGTGTGAGCGTGTCTTTATCCCAATGGCAAGTTGATGCATGGGTTCCCTCTACACACTCTAGATTTAAGTTGATATCCTTGTCAATCTAGTGTCTTGTCATGAGTCGTCTTGTTTGTATCTTGTGATGAGATGCTCGACCCTATGTTTGGTTGCCTTATCGAGTTATGATTAATATATTAATTATTGATTAATATAGTTTATTTATATTTAAAGTAATTTGATGTATAGTTTGATACATAATAACTAATTGGTTTATTTAATATTTCTTATTTATTGTTTAATTATTTAGTAATTTAGCCTTTTGGATTTATTATTCATTTATATGGTTCATGGCTTTAATATTTAATTAGGTATTTATTTATATTGCTTTTGGTTTATTTTATTATTGGGCAATTATATTTTATTGTGCCCATGGTTTGTTTAATTATTGGTTATTTAGATTACTATTTATTTCATTTTTCCCTATTTGGGTTAACTAAATATTATATATTCTACCTACCCTATTATATTATTGGTTGAGATTTGGGGTAAGTGTGAATAATATTATTTAATATTTCTTACGTTGAATTCGGAAATTGTTGGTATGAGATATTGTATTTAAGATTATTTTGATTGGTCGGCTTATTGCATAGTTTTTGAATGTATTTTTATAAATATATATTCTGAGATTTTGCCAAAGTTGGCTTTTCAGAGCAATTTTAACTACATATTGAGCATTTTGATTTTATTGTTTGGAGCTTGGTTGGATTGGCTAGACTTGGGTTTGTATTGTCTGTTCCTTGTTGCATGTCTTCCATTTTTTGTCGAAGTGCTTGTAGTTGTTGTGTGAGTGTAGCAAGAGGATTGTTTCCAATATTGGTATCTCGATGGTTGGTGTCACCTTCATTATTAGTGTCATCTTGGTCATTGGTATTGGTATGATCATGTGTATTGTTATGATTAGTGTTGGAAGTGTGTTCTCAATTTTGTCCTTTTGATGCTCTCAGTTTGTTTTGGTTGTTCTGCGTCAAAATCCTCAAGGATTTTGATACCTTTGCTAGATAGTAGGAGGAAGTATTTCTGTTTGTCGGTTTCAAAGAGTTTTTCAATAAGTTTGTGTAAGCCAGGGTCTTGTTGTGCCTCCTCAATAACTTCATCTGTTATTTCTTCTTCATCCATATTGAGGTAGTTTTTCCAAGTGTTAACCTCTCGGTGTCTCAGGCTCTTCGTCATCCCACTTGACGTTTTTATGTGATCGTGTAGAAACTAGCATGACTTAAGTTGATTCAATATGTGATGGGCTCTTCAGGTAAGTAAGCCAAATTGATCCTTCCACTAAAGTTGATATCTTGTGATAGTGCCGACCTTTGAATGAAGGTACATGCTTTCAAGGATTCTTCATCAAAATCAATATTACTACCGTGGAGATAATTGCGGAAATGATGTAAAAATGTCCTATATTTTAGAAGGAGTTTGTGGTTGATATAGAGGAACTTGTTTTGCTTCAAGACCTTCTCTTGACTAGGTTGTCTCCTTTTTAGGTTAGTTTTCAGACAAGGATGCATCTTCTTGATGTGTTGAAGAATGGTCGTGCAAGTGATCAAAGTTTTGATTGTGAGATTGATTGGATGAATACTTTGATTTGATCTCTAAGTCTACTTAGTTGAATAGAAGGTTTGATATGCCCCTATTGATATGACTAAACACGTCAAATGTTATGATAAAGCTTCTTGATATTGGAAACTAGATGGATTTGACTAACTTGGAAAGTTAGCTTGGTATTTTGATGTTTGATATGGGTTGATTTGAACTTGTGATCACTGATTGATACCTCTTCTGATTTGCTGAAAGAAATACCGATCAAAGATAGTTGAAATTGGAAGACCTCCTAAATGGGTATCTGAATCAGCTGTTGCATTTTGAAAATTTGTTTTGGGTAAGGCTCTGTCTCAAATGTACCATTTAAATGCGCTATATAACTTATCAAATGTGCTAAAATATATGTTGTATGCACCACTTAATTAGTTATATGCGCTTCTGTTTTGCTTGTATGCGCTATAGGATCTACTGTATGCACCACATGATTGCTCAAATGCGCTACAAGATGGACTATATGTGCATGAGAAATGATCAAATGAGCCACAAAAGCTGACATATGCGCTACTCTGTGAATTTCCTGAGTTTGACTAGTTAAAAACTAATTTTGATATTTTTGCAAGATGTTTTATGAATTCTGACGAAAATACACAACAAGAATGAAGACAATGGTCATTTTAATTCTAAACATTGAGTGTATGTTTGTTTGAGGATGTGTTCAAATCCCCGATGTTTTCACTGGTTTATACACAAGATAAACAAACCAAGTAGACTCTTTAATCAAGGGTCATCAATAATACCATAGCCCGCATCTGGATACTCCTTAAGCTCAAATAGTTGTGTCACCCCCTAAAGGGTGCCCATTTTTTTGTCTTTGTCTAGAAATTAACTCAAAGAGGATTGCTCCTCAATCAAATCATTATCCTGGGAGATATATGGTGAGTGTCTTGGGGACGGATTCTTCTCCACCCTTGCACTATGATATTATTAATGTCTGGATACTGACTCGGCGAGGCTTCTATTTCTAAAGTTTGTAATCAGGCTTCTGTTCGGTCTTCAGTGATAAACTCCCTCGGGAGGCTTTCCAACCTTTATATCAAAGGCTTTCAGTATCACAAGGATACTAGGGGAAGGCTTATTGCCGAGCAAAACCGTTGGAGGGGATTTTCATCAGCCTCCAAATTTGATTATAGTGGGTTGGAATACTTGGCTAAATATCATTTCCCACTTAGGTCGTTCCTCTCTCACCAACCTTATGGGCTTCTCGGGAGGGTAGGCCTACTAAAGGTTGTGTCATATTTGCATAGATTGAAAGAAAGCTTGTAATAGTGAGTTTGTCTTTTTGGTCACCCAATTAAGGGGAGAGCATATACCTATTACTTTCAAGACAAAGCAATCAATTGTTCTTTTTAATCGTTCTTAGCAATGGTGACCTAATTGCTATTTAGAGATTTTGCTCCAACAAACATGGTGTTCTTTTTTATCCAACATAGAAATGGTTTTGACTTTGAAAGGAAACGCGGTCAACAAAATAAAATCGCGTAACAAATGTTAATGTGGCTTATTTGTTTTATCCTTGCAATATAAAATGGCTTGTTCTTTTTATCCTTTTGCAAAAAGAAATGAAAGTTGTCTTTGTTCTTTTTAATAGCCCCAAAAGAAATGTGAACTATCTTGCAAAAAAAAAAGGAAGTTTGATTTGTTGTTCTTTTTAATTTTTGCAAGAAAGGAAAGTGATGTCCTTTTTAAAGATCAAAAAGAGAATGTGATTATTTTTACTTGCACCAAAATAAAATGTGGAGTGTTTTTAGCTTTGCAAGAAAGGGAAAGTGAATTCTTTTTACCAACTTGAAAAACTAAAGTTAAAAAAAAATCTATTCTACCTCCTTTAGAACCTGCACATAATGTTAGCACCTACAAAACCTTTCGAGAAGTTATCTAAGATGGTGGGCTCAAAAGTCTAATATTTTTTCTTGATGTTATAATTTTTGGCTCTTTGCCAAATACACGATCTATCAAAAACACGACAAGAACTTGTTGATTTCTAATTATGTCAAAAACGCGATAGGAACTTGTTGATTTCTGATTCTATGAAAAATGCAATAGGAACTTGTTGATTTCTGATTCTGTCAAAAACGCAATAGGAACTTGCTGGTTTCTGATTCCTATTTTGATTTTTGATTCCATAAAAAATGCGACAACAAATTTTTGATTTTTGATTTTATCAAAAACACAACAAGAACTTACTGATTTTTGAGTCTGTCAAAAATGCGACAAGAAGTTTTTGATATCTGGTTCTATAAAAAACGCGACAGGAACTTGCTGATTTCTGAGTCTATCAAAAATGCAATAGGAAATTTCTGATTTCTGATTCTATCAAAACATGACAGGAACTTGTTGATTTCTAATTCTATCAAAAACACGATAGGAACATATAGATTCTGTTAAAAAATGACAGGAACCTACAGATTCTATCAAAACTATGAAAGGAACTTGCTCTATCTATAAAAAACGTGACAAGAACCTCTTGATTTTTGATTCTGTCAAAAACACGATAGGAACATACAAATTCTGTTAAAAACATGATAGGAACCTACAAATTCTGTCAAAACCATGATAGGAACCTACTAATTCTATCAAAAACATGACATGAACCTGCAAAACATGTTAGATTGAGAAAAAGTATTGCAAATCCGACCTTCAACTTTTGAAAATACTGCAAAACTTTCCAAAAGGATTAGAAATAAAAAGGACAAAGAGCCCAATGGTGGGCACCAAAAATGTATGCCAAGAAGTGTGGTACCTGCAAGAGAGACACAAACCACTCAAACACACCAATGAAACATTATGTTAGAGGATTCAAATGAACAAAACACATTAATCAACCAAAAACTCTAAAAGCATCTCATTGTTCTCTATCTCCAAGGATCCTTCAAATCAAGGTGGCTCTAAACTTGGAAGAGCACTTGATCTCTAGGATGACTACCTAAAGAACAAGGGATATATGATCAAAGACCTAAATTCTTATGCAACTAAGATCTTAGTGAATGCTATTGACATGAAACTATGATATGATATGCTGCAAGATAACAAGATTAACATGATATTAAGCTAGCATGAATATGATATGGAAATGATATTGATCTAGAGTGGAAATGGAACTCACATGATAAAGATCTATGTTATGATAATAATAATATAAAATGCTTATTCTGTTGGCAATTGACACTCATCCAGTTTAGTGGTGTTGTCATTGATGGCAACACACATCATTTTGGGTTGGACACTTAACCAGTATTCATTGTTTGGCAACCGACATTCAAGTCATTTGGCATACAAAGGAACTAGCAATCGACAGACAAGGGAAACTGACAAACTAGGAACTAGTATATGAGGCCGACATAAGAGATTGATCTACGCAGGATTACATGGCAACAATCAACGACATTAATCACAAAGTTTAATGCATTTATTTTTGTCTAGGCTGACATGTAAATAAATTGTAATATCATTGTAAGCCGATATAAGGCATTCATGTTTATGTTTGGGAAGGGTATTTAAGTCAGTTCAGTTAAGTCATTTTGGATATATAGGTGTGTAAGTTTATGTAAGCGATCTTGATCGATAGAAAGCAAATATAATATTCTATAATTTGTCTTAGATATTGGTTTAGAGGTTTGGGAAGTGAAGTAAGATACCAGTAAGGGAGGACACATTGAAAACTGGTGCAAACAGTGCTTTAACCGGAACTCATCCATCATAGCGATGCATTTTCTAAGTTCAGAATTTTGATTGTAACTCCATTTTGATGCATGTAGTCAGTGAGACTCCTTTTGTAATGAGCAGTGCACTCTAGGCTGTCGGCCTTCCTGCATGTGCAGGCCCCTATTGTAATATTTATTCATTTGGCTAGTGGATAGATATTGTGGGTCACCAATCCCACCATCGTTTTTCCTCTTTGAAGTTTTCCACATATAAATCTTTGTGTTATGGTGTTTATTCTTGTAATTGCATTGTTATTACTTGTCGTTACTATCTTTTATGCATACCAGTTAATAAGTGGATTTGTTAATAAGGCTAAAAATACTCTAACTGGAAGAACACTGATTCACCCCCCCTCTTAGTGTTCTTGGATTCCAACAATTGGTATCAAAGCCTGATGCCTTGGAATAAGTTTAACAGCTTAAGGAAGATCTTGAATCCAGAATCCATGGAGATGAGTATGGAGAAACAACTTGAAGTAGAACTTGAGGACTATTATGCTGAAAGGATGAAGAACTTGAAGTTACAAGATGAATTTAGCTCTACAAAGGAATTCATTTTTATCTTATAGGAGAGACTGTCATTTGTTCAAGCTAGAAGGAAGGAACTTTTGCAAAATTAGGATGATGAAGAGAAGGATGCTCTTAAAGAACAATGTCAGAAGCCGAGTCAGGAGAATGGTGTCATGAAGAGTAAAATACAAGCCCTAACAATGAGGTTGTCCAAGGAGATTGAAGACTGGAAGAAGAATGAAGAAAATATTGGTAGATCTCTAAAAGATAGATTTGAGGAATGCATTAGGTTGGCGCATGAGAATGATATGTTGCGAATTGAATTGGTGCAATCCCAGAATAATGAGAAAGAGTTGGAAAGATTAATAACAGTCCGAA
Organism: Cryptomeria japonica; assembly: GCF_030272615.1. NCBI lineage: Eukaryota > Viridiplantae > Streptophyta > Pinopsida > Cupressales > Cupressaceae > Cryptomeria > Cryptomeria japonica. Next base: position 204,177,513 of record NC_081409.1, read on the forward strand.
GAGGAGATTTGGATACTGGAAATGAACACAAAGACAAGTTTAAGGCCAATTCTGCAAAGCTAGATGAGTTATTGAAGGATCAAAGGCTCAAGGGAGACACCGGAGGTCTTGGATTTGAGCATGGAGAAAGCTCTGGTACTGCAAATGAAAATGAGAGAACTGGTCAGAAGGAGAATCCACCTATCAATCGGAACTAGAAATCACTGGTAAGACAAACCAATGCACACAAATTTAATGGTAGATGTTTTGTTTGCAACAAATTTGGTCATATGGCAAGACATTGTAGAAATAGAGCAAATTAGGATAACAATGCAGTTCTTGGTCGGTGTTCAAATTGTAAGAAGTATGGTCATAGGACAAAAGGTTTTAGAATGAATGTGAAATGTCATGCATGTGGAAAGTTTGGACATATGGCTAATCAATGCAGGTCAAGGAATGATCAAGGATACAACAAATCAATTCAAAAAAATAATATCACTTGCTATGCATGTAACAAAATAGGACATATTGCTAAATTCTATAGAAGCAAGAACAATCCGGTAGGAAATGATGAGAAAGGAAAATAGAAGGTTGAAGATATCTGGAAGGAGCATGAGAAGAAATGGGTTAGAAAATGTGAAGATCAACTGGTAGAGACAAACAACCCGGTTACTCAATTGGTAGAGCAGAATGTTCTTGCACTGGTAGGAAACTCATCTGGTAACTAAGGTATTAGCCTTAAGGGGAGGAAAATTAGTGATAGATCTTGCATTACCCTTGGTAGTGGTTTGAAATCTTGTTTCGGATCTTGGAGAAGTCTGTCTGAAGGTTTTCCAGTATTTGAGATTATGAATTTTGAATCTGGTATGATATGTGAGCATGCATTAATGTCAATGAAAAATTAGAGTTTTAGCAGAATAAAAGGGAAATGTTGGTTCATTTTCTATCACACAACATTCAGAGAGAAGCGGAGTGAGTTCAAGGTGATTCAAGGCGATCAAGGGCATTTTCAAGTGAATTTCAGTGCATTCAAACTGGATTTTCAAGAGCTTTCATCATCGAAGATTGTGAGGTATTTTATTGGTTTTCAAACTATCTTTTGTTTGCAATGGCTTCTAGATAGACTCCCACTGCGGTAGGTGTGGCTACCCCTATTGTTGTTGATATCAAGGATTGTCCACACCCAGGTTTCAAGCAATGCCCTCAGATTGCGAAGGTCAACGATTTAGTCGACACATTTTCTAGGGTTCCAGATAGAGTTTTGTATGTTGAAGATGTTCGTGCATATATCCACTGCACTCTAGAGGATTTAGGTTCCGCTGAAATCAAAACAATGTACATGTCAAATCTGTTGAACAGGAATGGGTCAATGAAACCAAAATTTCAAATTTTGAAGGATCAGGGTTTCACAGAAATTTTGGAGATGCCAAAATTTGAAGATGATATGATCCGGTGTGTGCTAAGTCATGTCCACAGGGAATTCATATGGCTTGACCGACCTCACAAAATCAATAAGGAGGCTATTCGTGCAATCACCAGTTTGCCCCAGACTGGTTAGATTCCCGGAAAGAAGAAAATATCTAACAATGAGGCGGAGATGTTAACCGGTGCAACCTTTGACAACTGATCAATAAGGATAAGCACTATTAGAGATAAAGCTGTTCAATTTGCAAGTATGATCATCGGTTATAAGGTAACCCAATCAAACCAGTTGAACTCTGTTTCCAGTTCATGCATTTACTGTGTTGATAAGATGGTCAAAGAAAATGTTAAGTATGATCTCTGTCAATGGATGTGTGATGAGTTAATCTTAAACCTAGGGAATATTAAGGGTGAGAAGAAAGGTGTTTTCCGGTATGGAATCCTTGTTGTTTGCTTGATGCTTTTCTTTTTGAATGAGTTACCGAGATCTAGTAAAACACAATGGGCATTTGATATACCGACAGGAAAAAAAGTTAAGGATTCTATAAGAGGTTTGGGACAGGACAAGGAGAGAGACTCCATTCTATGGGGTTATTTCAAATCATTTCAGAAAACAATGAGGTAGAGAGAAAGAGTTCCAAAACACATAGTTGACAAATATTCAACTGAAATCTGCTTTACGGTGAAGAAGGATGAAACATTGATGGAGGCAGTGCAACCACGAAAGATCTGGATCATTGAGATGGGATATGAGATTGATGCTAGGATCTTGGACTTGTATGCCAAGACTCTCATTGTGCCCCGGTAGATGAAAAGGATAAAACCTTTGGGCAACAAAACAGAAGGAATCTAAAGTCCAAATAGGTTTTAGCAAGAAGAAGAGGGAAGGAAAAATAAAGAAGGTTGGGGAAGTTGTACAGAAGATGTCTTCTGAAATCAAATAGATCATTGGACTAGCAGAAGGATATTCTCCGATAGTAGTTTAGGCCTCACCGGAAACAACAACTGACAAGGGTGTAGTGAAGAGGAATAAACTAGAGACTTTTATTGCCCCTGTTGCATTTGGTTATGATACTAATGATGAGCCCCCAAAGATTCCTAAGACTTACATCAAAATACAGAGGAAGAAGCCTGAGGAAGGAAAGAAACAAAAAGTAAAGGCAACCCCTCCGACAACCCCAAAGAAAATTTTGAAGGAGAGGAAGCCCACAGAGAAGAGGAAACCGACTAGAGAGTCTAATTCTACTCCTAACAAGAAGAAGAAATCAAATGTAGATATAGATCTCAAATCCGATAAGAGTATTGAAGTCATTCCTCCTCTCTCTATTGCTGAATTGATTGATCAAATAACCAAAGATGGAATTTTTAGTAATATCTAGCATTACTATGTACATATGGATGATAAGGAACAAATGGAAATTGAGGAATCAATTTGGTTATACCTAGACATATATAAGAAGGCACTTATAGAGATAGAAAAAAAAATATCGACAGTATTATATAACAAACTAGATGCTAGAAGATTATTTGCGATAGAAGAAGATAAACATATAAAGATACAAGAGTTGTCAACTATTTGTGGAGCTATCATAGATTATGAGATGCAATAGTGTCTAGAGTTTGCAAATAAAATAATTTTTCGGAGTAGACACTGACATGTGAGTCTCATGGCAGGTAGAGTAAATGAAATAGTTAAGGAAACCCATGAGGCATGGGCAAAATTCTTTGTAGATAAACCTGATTTCTTTACTCCACCACTATTCTCTCCTAAGTCTGGTTTTCAAGACATATCGGTTGATGGTAAGGGGAAAGACATATTGGGTATGGATCCACTAGTTTTGGAATAGAAACTAATAGAGGATATTCCTCCGGTAGAACCACCTATACAAAATGTAGAGAAACTTGCAGATAACATTGAAACTATACAGGATAAGAAGGATACACCAGAATAGAACATTCCAGATATATAGGTCATTGATGTGGATACAGAAAACAAATAGGCTGAGGATATTGAACCTTCAGCAACAAATGTACATATAGAAGAGGTTAAGGTTGAGTAGGTAACTACACCAAGTGGCGAAGCCACCAGTGCTAGTTAGCAGGTTGGAGAGTCTAGTCAATCATTGTTGACACTTGGCTCATCCAGATAAATTGATTTTGCACAAAAGAATATTGAGAAACTGAGCAGTTTTGAATTGATGTATGTTGCAACTCAGAAGTTAAGGAAGGAAGGGACTGAAGATAGGCAAGTCATCCCTATTTTGCAGCTGCTTTCACCTGAGTATAAGGTAGATCTGATTGGAAGCCCATCCGACAAGTTGAAAGGTTTGATAAAGCACATTTCTAAAGAGTTTAAAAATATTCAACAGGTATCAAACCGACAGCTAATTGAGAGGTACAATGCAGCTAGATTGGTAACTTGTAATAATATGATTGCATCTGATAAGACTAATCTGACTAAAGAATTAAAAAGGATTGATGAGGCTCTCATTTTGTGTAGTCATATATACCGGTCTTGCTCTAACATATCATATTTAATAGGAGACCTAGAGAGTAAAATAAAGGAGGATAAGGAGAAAATCGAATAGATCCTAATCAGTTTTGATGGTACTGAGTCATTGACCAGCTCCATTGATGGTCAAATTTTACTTTTTGAATCTGATATTTTAGCCCTGTAGAAGGATAAGGATAGGAGCATCCGACGAGATAGAGAGTTGAGATGATTGGTTAGTCCCCAGTTAAATAATTTATTGCTTCATAAGAGAGAGTGTATAGAGCAGATGGGAAATCCCACACCAATAGATCTAGCTGAGTTCAAAAATCATGCTTACTTGTTGAATGGGCTAGTATCAATTGTGAGTACCTTGAAATCTGGCTGGGACACTTACTTGACATTCTTGAAGGGTGCTTATCTGGATATTTTCAAGCATATACATATCCGGTAATCACAATTTTTATTTCATTCTTTACCCCAACTTTGTCATTGATGTCAAAGGGGGAGAGGTTGATGTGAAAAATGATAAAAGACATAAGAAGTAATGTATAGCTCAGGGGGAGCAGGGTCAGTTTTGCTCATCAATTTTTGGGAGGAACCAGAACATCACTTCAACGATCCATTTTTCACATGAGTGTTGCCATCAATGCCAAAGGGGGAGATTGTTGGCAATTGACACTCATCCAGTTTAGTGGTGTTGTCATTGATGGCAACACACATCATTTTGGGTTGGACACTTAATTGGTAATCACTGGTATTCATTGTTTGGTAACTGACATTCAAGTCATCTGACATACAAAGGAACCGGCAACCAACAGACAAGGGAAACCGACAAACTAGGAACCGGTATATGAAGCCGACATAGGAGATTGATCCGACAGGACTACATGACAACAATCAACAACATCGGTCACGAAGTTTAATGCATTTATTTTTGTCTAGGCTGACATGTAAATAACTTGTAATATCATTGTAAGCCGACATAAGGCATTCATGTTTATGTTTGGGAAGGGTATTTAAGTTAGTCCAGTTAGGTTCTTTTGGATGTATAGGTATGTAAGGTTATGCGAGCAATCTTGATTGATAGAGTGCAAATTTAATATTCTGTAGTCGGTCTTGGATATTGGTTTAGAGGTTTGGGAAGTGAAGTAAGATACTGGTACGGAAGGCACAGTGAAAACCGGTATAGACAGTGCTTTAACCGGAACTCATTCAGCATAGCAGATGCATTTTCTGAGTTCAGAATTTTGATTGTAACTCCATTTTGATGCATGTAGTCAATGAGGCTCCTTTTGTAATGAGAAGTGCGCTCTAGGCTATTAGCCTTTCTGCATGTGCAGGCCCCTATTGCAATATTTATTCATTTGGCCAGTGGATAGATATTGTGGGTCACCAATCCCACCATGGTTTTTCCACTTTGAGGTTTTCCACATATAAATCTTTGTGTTATGGTGTTTATTTTTGTGATTGCATTGTTATTACTTGTTGTTACTTTCTTTTATGCATATTGGTTAATAAGTGCATTTGTTAATAAGGCTAAAAATACTCTAACTGGAAGAACACTGATTCACCCCCCCTCTCAGTGTTCTTGGATTCTAACATATTCTAACAAAGAAAGTTTAAAATGCTTAGTGCTATGTGACTATAGTGTAGATGCACGAAAACTTGGATCTTTTTAATGGAGGCAATGGGCTCTATTTATAGAAGAAATGATCAAACAGATGGTCAAGATTGAGTTGGCTTGAGAAGGGTTAGAATTGAAAGTTATCAATCCATGTGGGGTTTTCAATCCAATCTTAGGTTGACAAGTGTCACCATGAGGAGGCTTGAGAGGATGTTAAGTATGGATTAGATGCTTGTTAATCTTTGAGGGTTAACCTTAAGAGGATGAGCCATTGGATAAAGCTATTATCCATGGATGAATGCTATTATCCAATAGTTAAACTCTTGTGCAAGGTTGGAAGATAGTCAAAGGGACAACCATCGTGGGCTATGGAGATGTCTTGTAAGAGGCATTAAATGGTTTAGAAGACTTTAGAGGCTAATTTGTAAGAGCCTTCTAAATTTGGGGAAATCGACAAGTTAACATGTTGAGGAGGTAAAGTCTTTAGAAGACTTTCTTCCAAATTTGGAGAAGTGACTTCCCCAAATTTAGGGATGTGACATGATAGGAGGATCAAGTTAGTTAAGTGGGATTTGAGGACTTCTAGAAGAATGCTTAAGAGGTTAATGGAAAATTTAGGAGAATGCAAGTGGGAGAAAAGGGAAATTTTCAATTAAAATAAAAAGATTTATTTCATTAAAAATGGATGCAACTTGCATTTGTAGGAAAATGCAAGTTGGGAGGATTTTATAAATAAATATTTATTTATTTATTTGCAGAAAGGATTTTAATTCAATGTAAATTCAATTAAAATGGTGGAAGGTGTAGTTTCATAAAATTGCAACCCCTGCAATTTTAACCATATTTTAAGTCCTCACCTCGGTGATGACATCTCTCTTCCTAACTAAGACTCCTTTTTGCATTTTCACCCCTTGTTCCTTCCTGTTTGAGCCCTGAGATAGCCTCGGGACCCTGTTTTGGGCCCCAAAAATGGGCAGGACCATGGTGTGGCGCCCTAGTCCTCCAAAGGACCATGGCATGGTGTTCTGGTCCTCCCTCCTAGGGTGCCCCCAAGATAGGTCCCCCTGACTCTATTTGCAGTTCGGGATCCCAATCTCCCCGATGGCAGCCTTTGGTGAGATGAATTAATCTTCTGAGGCATGTATAAAAGGGAGTTAGTCTTTTCATTTGAATAAAGACAAAAAAAGGGAAAATTACATGACATACAAAGGGAATTCAAGTAGAAGGTCTTCATTATCGTCATCAAGCATTCAAGTCTTCTTCATTCATCCATTGGAGCAACATTACAACATTCATTTGTAAGCATGTGTGTGTGTGTGTGTTAGGGTTTTGTCATGTTACATGTCATTTTATGCGATACTTGTGATTACATTAAAAAATCAAAGCATCCATCATCAACAAATTGCAGATCTACAAGGTATACATTTCCATCATTTACATTTCAGTATTTGCAATTAATTTCTTTCAAGATTGACACTGGGGTTTGACTGAGGCAAACCCCTATCCACAACCCTTCTTCCTCTCTTTTTTGTGTGTAGGTTGTAGGTGCACAACTGTACTTTCAAATTTGGACTCCATTCAAAGAGGTGGAAAAACCCTTTTTGTTTCATGGATTTTTTGGTGGACCATGTACACTTTCGCCATGATCTTGATGATTTTTCTCCAAATTCGCAAGGCAGATCCGTATCGGTCTAATTAGCTCAGATCTGAAGTTACAACGTGATCCCAAACTAGTAGTTCCACATTTCACTTATTTTCTCTCTCTTTTTTGCATAATCAACAAGTCAAATTTCCTATTTACAAAAGAGGGCAAATCATACTTCAACCCTTGCAATCCACTTGGAATTCACAACCTTGTCTCTCTCGGATTTGGATCTAGTGGAGTCGAGCCCCTCTTTTGAATGTAAATTTCTCCTCAGTGAAAAACCATCCTGGTGACTTCCTTTCTCTCTCCTAGGTGGGGAGTCACTAGGGTCCAATTTTTCCACTTTACATTTTGGTGAACCCAATGTCTTACGCATTAATTATAATTCCTTATTATTAGATATGATTTGTTCCAATTTGAATTTCAAAATTTCATTTCCAAGTTTGATCTTTTTGCAAATTTCAATGGTTAATTGCATAAAAATCCTAATTTTTCATTTTGAGAAAATTAAGCTTCTGAAGTGTAAAATTTTAATTGCTTGTTTTAGATCTGATTTCTATTTCAAAATTGCAATTCAAATCTGCCTCTTTATTCTAAAAATTAAGTGGTTAAATCATAAAACCCTAATTTTTAAGATCTTTTTATTTTTCACCTTTGATTGCAATTTTGACCGATCTAGACATCTCCAAATCAGCTATTTTTTTGGATTCCGCAATAATATCATAATACATATCATCCCTGGAATTTTTTTAAAAAGTTGGTCGGACAGTGTACATTTTCGCCACAGTCCTCGATTTTTTTCCCGAAATTTTGGTAGACGAAATCGACTATGTTTTTTTGCTTAAATCCAGAAAATTGGTGTACTTTATCATTTTTAACACCCTCTAAGGTCGAGCACAAATTCAAATCTCATTAATTTCAAATTTTTAAAATTAATTTTCCTAAAAAGGTCCTAATTTTAGATCTCCTTTTCCAAATTTTAATTAAGAGACTTTCAATGGCAATTAATAAATTGGATTTACTTGCTCTTTCACATATGATGATATTGATTTTCACATATATTTACTACAATCATGTGTTGGATAAGGGTTTCTTTCATTTCATGTTGCTTCTTTTCATTCATAGCACTTGGTCATATTGTGTTGTTAGGATTTCCAAATTATTCTCTTTTCAATTTAATCTCAAAGCTTTCATGGATCGTTTTTGTTGAATTATGGTGGTTTTGTTAACAAAATGCATTTCCTATATTATTCACCTTAAGACTTTTATAGATCCTAAACCTAGAGATCCTAATACTTGTACCTCTCCTAGGGTATCCTGTGTGCATGAGTTGAGACCTAATGCTTTAACCAATGATCTCTCTTAAAAAGATCAAGCATTGGAAAGTAATATGGACCCATCTTCTTCTCATACACATACCCTTGAGCAGGGGGGGAAAAATCAAAACATCAACATTCTTACACCTTTAGATTCTCCTTATTCTCCTAAGACCTATCTTCAACATCAAAGTATATGTAGAGAAGATGATGTCATGCATTTTATTCATGACCTCTCCCCTCACATAGAAGTAAATAAAAACGAGCTTTTAGATGATGAGGATATTCCTTCCCAATCTCCCAAAAAGGATAAGCTTGATAAAGGAAAGGAGATTGTCATTTCACATGATACTCCTTTATCTAGAAAACCTTTTCTTTGCCCTTACTCATCAGATTTCAAAGAAATTCATGATCTTGTTCCTCCATCTAGTCAATTGCAACATTCTTATAGTTGTGTCTTTCATATGATGACAAAACAAGGTTTTAAAGGACAAGGAATTCAGAATTTTGAGCATGGAATTTGTGTCCATATAAATCCTCCTACACAAACTACTACAAGAGGCCTAGGAAGTGGTACTCATCTTTCTATGGATGAATTCTTTAGGCTCCAAAACTTTAAAGACCATCTTCAAAGACAACAAATTAAAAGAGCGTGTAAGAATGCTTCTTCGAAATGTCCTTTTTGTTCATTTCATTAAACCCGTGACCATAATGCTGATGATTGCCCTGATTTTCAAAAATCTATTCAAGATGGCATAGATATTGGAAAAATTAGAATTGTGGATGAGGAGCTTTCTTCCTCTAACAATCCTTCTCCTTCATGTAAAGACGATATCTACCATCCTGAAAGATTAGCTACAAGAATCTATTAGAGATTGAAATGTGATAAGAACATTTCCTTTCCTCCTCAAAAGAACAAAAATCCTAAGCAGGAGAAGGGTATGGAATATTGCTTTTTTCATGATTTATATTCATATTCTCTTGGAAAATGTTACACATTTAAGAAGTTTGTTCAAATGCAATATGATCTTGCACAAATTTGTCTCACAAAAGATTTAGTTGTATTTCTTAGTAAAAACATGGTGCTTTAGCACTTCTTTTCCCTTCATGTTGCTCCTCACCATCTTACATAAACAAGTCAACTTAATTGGGGGTTTTCATAATTTGTGGTGGTGTTGTTTCAATTTCAAATACTTTGGGGTAGCAACATAAAGTCTAGTTTTCTTCCTCTTTCTATACATTTATCTCTATCTCTGTGCATTATTCATTATTAGATATCCTTTCTTGCATAGAGTTATTCCTATGTGAGCATATAATTGTTCTTTGGTTTTCCTCTTTGCTTGGAGAGGGGCATTTTTAATGAGTACTGTACTTCTTATCTTTCCTTCATTCTCTTGGAAACCTTACCTCTTTTATGGTTTTGATTATTCGCAAGTATGATATGCCCCTTTGCATGGAAAGATCTCTTGAGAGGTACGCATCCCTTCCTTGAGAGGATTTGTTCCACTAGGAAGGCATATCACTTGAAAATAATCACCATTGGAAGATGTGTAGAGTTTCTCCTTATTCTCGTCACTTGCAGGGCATGGATTTTCACTTCTTTCCCTTTCTCTTTGTATCACTATTTCCTTCAAGGGTTGCATTTTTCATGTATAATTATCATTTTGACATGCTTTCATGATTAATCCCCCTTGGGGAATATGTGATGCTTTTTCTTTCTTCCTTTCGAATATTACCACTTCTTGAGACATATATTTTACATATAGTAATGAATTTTCTTGCATGCATTCATGAAAGTATATTGTGCAATCGCTTATGTTTAATCTATGTCTAGAAGATTGTATAACCTTTTCTCATTGTACCTACACTTGGGGCAATGATTGTTCTCTCTCTCTCTCTTTCTCTAAGGATCCACTTTTCCCTATCGCGTGGATGGTGTGAGTTTTATTACTTGATGTCATTCCTGTTAGGATAACCGGTGAACAACTGAGAGGGGGGAGGGGGGTGAATAAGTTGTTAACAGATTATAACATTTAATCTACTTAATAACCTTTAACCTGATTAAGTACTGGTAAATCATAAACAGATACCGGTAAACAATACAACTTAACAATTAAATAGATAATCAATGCAAAGAAACCATACCACATAAAACCATGATTTTTACATGGAAAACCCAAAAAGGGAAAAACCACAGTGGGAAGCCTACCCACAGTTAGATTATACTTCTGCAGAAAGTATTTTTTACAATGAGGGGCCTGCACATGTAGGAAGGAACACTGCCTAGAGCGTATTGCTCATTACAAAAGAGTTTCACTAACTATAGAGAGGCTACAACCATCTCAGGATAAATGGACAACAATCCAATAGAGTGAACTTCCAGAAATAACATCTACCGTCCCTGATTACAGTCCTGGTTAAGCTCAATACTGGAGGCCTTTGACCTCTTCCTTAATCCCAATTCGATCGCCTATGATCGACCAAATATCCTTCACATATGATATTGCATTTCAAGACCACGCCTTCTTATTCCATTTCCATGCCACACATGCCATGATCTACAATGAGATCTTATATCATTTTATACAAACCCTAAGGCCTAAACCAATTAGGTCAGCCACCTAAAAGATATTACTATAAGATCATTACATAAATCCATATTACAATGATATGCCATGTCGGGTTAAGACCAAAACAACAATAACAAATCCATAAATCATCCCAAAACATCCCAGTAATGTGTAGAGTACACGTTATCATGATACTGGTCCATAACCTAGATAGGCACTGGACCTATTATGGGTCCACCATGGCAAATAAATTTCTTCAAGCAGTTGAAGCATGATCAAAGATAATCTTCAACATCCTGAAATCCATGTAGAAGCTGATTATGCATCTTGTCAAGATTCCTCAGTGAGAGCTTTGTCGGTAAAGCCTTAAACTAGTGCCGGTAAGGGTTTACCAGAGTGTATGATAGTGTCCGATTACCAAGTCAATACCAACTGACCAAGACATGCTCTAGAAGCACTTACCGCATGTAACCAATCACATTCCATAGATCCAAACATGCTGGAAGTGTCCAACAGATAGTCTCTTCTGTCGGTAACACTAGATCTTCTACTGGTAACTAAAACCTGTCTGTCAGTAACCAACCATAATAGCTAGTGTTGACATCAATGACAAAAAATCAATGCAACACATAATCAATTCATCCAATAATGCCAACAATCTAACCCTTTGGCATTGATGACAACACTAGATGTGAAAAACATCCAAGTACCAAGAAATGCCAAACAAGTCTCCCCCTATGGAAGACAACCAATAATCTCCTGAATAACTCTCCCCTTGTGAATGATATCTCTGTAAAGTTCTACATTTATTTTTTTACATCACTATCTCTCCCCCTTTGACATCAATACCAGAAATCTGACAAAAAAATCAAAGCAAGAAAATGTCTGAATCTCAAAGTTGACTACTCCCCCTGAGTAGTAGCACCACTCATCATTTCCGTAATGAATAATGTCTCTGATAAAACATGTTGGACTGATAAAAAACTACATCAATCAAGTCTCTGCCGGAGGGGCAGAAACCCCTAACCCAACTCTCAAATACTCAAATGATTCCTTAGACATCGATTTAGTGAATATATCTGCAATCTATTCTTTAGTGTTCACATAAACCAATTTGACTTCCTTTCCTTCTACCTTGTCCTTCAAAAAGTTATACTTTATTGATATATGCTTAGTCTTAGAGTGAAATATCGGATTCTTAGACATGTCAATAGCTGCAAAGTTATCACAATAGATAACTACCGGTTCACTATAATTTACCCTGATATCCTTCAACATTTGCTTCATCCACAAGACTTGAGTGCAATTAGTAGCTGCTGCAACATACTCAGCTTCTGCAGTAGATAAAGAAATGTATGACTTGTTTTTGCTAATCCATGAAACTAGTTTCTTTCCAAGAAAGAAAGCTCCACTAGAAGTGCTCTTCCGGTCATCAATATCTCCTGCCCAATCTGAGTCAGTATATGCACATAAAGTGAAATCATCATTTTTAAAATACCATAAACCATATTCTTTTGTTCCTTGCAGGTATCTGTCAGTGAAAATCCATCAGGTTTCTCAATGTAAACTTCTTCCTCAAGTTCACCATTCAAAAATGCACATTTAACATCCATTTGATAAACCTTATGGTTCTTATAAGCTGCATAGGCAAGGAATAGTCTAACAACTTCAATTCTAGCTACAGGTGCAAATGTCTCACCATAATAAATTCCTTCTATAGTCACATAAATCTGTCCACTTAATTAAATGAATACTTAGTATTTATTTGATTATTTAACCATCAATTAATAATTAATTAAATTAATATTTAATTAATTCATCTTAACCCTCTTCTCCTATTAATTAAATAAATTATTCAATTTATTTGATTTAATTCACTTAACCAAATTCATACCATTAATTAAATAAATAAATCATATTTGTTTAATTAAATCTTCTCTCACATTTAAATAAATTAATATTTATTTAAATCCCCCAAAATCCCACCTCTCACATTTAAATAAATTAATATTTATTTAAATCCCCCAAAATCCCACCTCTCACATTTAAATAAATAAATCATTTATTTAAATCACCTTTATCCTCCACCCACTTGTATTTTCCTACAAAAGCAAGTTGCACAACTATTTTAAATAAATTATTTATTTAAAATCCTATTTATCCTCACCCACTTGAAGCCTTTAATGGTTTCCCTTAAAGTATTGAAACTTGATGGCTTTAAAGTCTTCAAACTTGATGGCTTCCTTCTATAGTCTTCTTAAGACTTTAATGGTTTTCCTTAAAGTCTTCAAGCCTTTAATGGTTCCCCTCAAAGTCTTCAAGCATTTTAATGCTTTATCTTCCTTTTTTTCATTTAAATAAATTAATATTTATTTGAATATTTAGCCAAATACAACTTGCACACATTTATTGAAATAAATGAATTTTTATTTTAAATAAAATCCTATTTTCCCTCACCCACCAAATCCACTTGCAAAATCTAATCCCCTTCTAGATTCTTCTAACCCCTTCCTAATTAGCCTAATCCATCCCCTAATTATTGTCACATTCCTAAGCAAAATGGAGTCACTTCTCAAAGCCTAAAAGTCTTTGATAACCATTAAAGGCTTCCAACCTTCAACCACTAAATGTCTCAAAGTCTTGGATAACCTTTGAAAGCTTCCAACCTTCAACCACTTAATCCACAAAGTCTTCAAAAACCATTAATGGTTAACCCAAACCCTCCTACATGGTTAAAACATTTGTTTTGACTCAACCTCTACCCAACCCAAGGGTCTCATCAAGCCTTTAATGCTTTGACCATGATTATCTCTTAATCATTTGCACAAAGGTTTATCCTTGCATTAACTCCTAATCCAGTGGGTAATCCTAATTTAGGCTTGACCCTTACCTTCTAGATAACCATGAGGTCTCCTCAGGCATTTAATGCCTCCAACCTCTTCTCTCAACCCAATCTTATGTTGACACTTGTCACCATTTCATTGGTGCAAATTGTGCACATGGATCCCCAACTTTCAAGCTTGACCCTTGATTAAACCTTTCAATCCTGGCCATCCATTGCTCCATTTTTCCTATAAATAGAGCCCATTCCTTCATAATCCAGATCCTGAAAACTTGCATGCATTTAGGCTATAGACATTTTTAGAGAGCATTTAGCATAGCATAACTAAAATCTTGTCTTTTTGGTAAAATCAATCATTTTAGCATCAATAGCATAGTATTTAGCTTTTCATTTCATATTTGAAGCTTAATATTAAATCTCAATCCTCCATAAGCATCCATAGTGCAAAAAGCTGCTGAGAGCTACACTCATTTGGGACTTGGAGAGGAGAGGAACAAGGGAGGAGCAACTATGAGCATCTTGATTAGCTATTTTATTCTATGTTTATATGCTTTCTATTTCATGCTTAATATCTCTCTTGATATGCCTGTTTAGGATAATCTTTTGTTGCTAACACTAATGTTTGTTTCTTGTGCTCTTGTGTGTGTTGCCATCAAACAGATTTTCTAATCCTTTTTGCAAAGCATCACCTTCCATTTGAGAATATCCTTTACAAACCAATCTAGCCTTGTTTCTCACAACTTGACCATCCTCATTCAGTTTATTCCTAAAAACCCATTTAGCTCCAATAACATTCTTATTTTTAGGCCGGGGAACTAAAGTCCAAGTTTCATTCTTTTCTATCTGATCTAATTCATCTTCCATAGCCTTTAACCAATGTTCATCAGTCATAGTTGAATTTTCTGATTGTGTCGGTGTAAATGTCTCAGTTTCCTATACCGGTTGAGGCATTGTCGGTTCAGTTATGATCATTTCCACTGCTGGTTCCCTGTCATATGATATAGAATGATTTCTATACTGCTCATCCACTTTCACATTAGCTCTCTCCATAATTCTCTGCAATCTTTTGTTATAACATATATATGCTTTGCTTTGAATTGAATAACCAAGAAATATCCCTTCATCACATCTAGGATCAAACTTTCCAATTGAATCATCTCTTTTGATATAGCATTTACTTCCAAAATTTTTGAAATATTTAACAGTAGGTGTATGTCCAAACCATAATTCATTAGGGGCCTTACCGGTTTCACCTTTGATGTGAACTCTGTTGAATGTGTAGACTATTGTACTCATTGCTTCTCTCCAGTAGATATGAGGCAATTTGGCTTCCATCATCATAGATCTTGCTGCATCCAAAATGGTTATGTTCTTTCTTTCCACTACTCCATTCTGCTGAGGAGTCCGAGGTGCAGATAATTGTCTTCAAATTCCATTTGTCTCACAATAACTGTTAAATTCATGAGAAGTGAACTCACCACCATGATCTGATCTTAGACATTTGATTTTCAATCTAGTTTCTATTTCAACCTTTGCTCTAAAGATATTGAATTTCTCAAAAGCTTCAGACTTCTCCTTAAGAAAAGTCACCCACATCATCCTAGAATAGTCATCAATAATCAACATGAAATACCTATCACCTTGAAATATTCTAGTCCTTGTTGGACCACATAAGTCAGTATGAATCAAATCAAGTACATCATTAGATTTATCATGTATGATATTAAAAGAAGTTCTAACTTGCTTTCCCAATTGATGTTCCTTACATACCGGATTATGAGGTTTCATAATCTTAGGTATATCTCTAACTGCCTTAGTTGAACTGATCTTAACAATACAATCAAAATTAACATGACACAATCTCTTATGCCATAACCAACTCTCATCAATATGAGCAATCAAACATGTCTTATTACCAGTGTTCAAGTGAAAGATATTACTTCCAGTCTGAAAACCGGTTGCAATCTCCAAACTAGTCTTGTTAATGATTTTGCATTTTCTATCTTTAAACTGAAGTTGGAAACCCTTGTCTACCAAATGACCAACACTCAAAAGATTATGCTTTAAACCTTCTACATAATAGACATTATCAGTATTATGCTTACCATCCAGAGAAATAATACCTCTACCTCTGATCATACATGCTTTGTCATCTCCAAATCTGACTTGACCGCCATTGTATTCTTGCAGGGACAAAAAATTCCCTTTATCTCCAGTCATATGATGTGAGCATCCACTATCAATTACCCATTCATCCTTATCTTCAACTTTTGCTGCCAAGGCCTTTTCTTCATTTATGATAGCCGGTTCCGGTTCATCTTCCTTTAAAGAATAGAACACCCATTCCTTTCCATTGCTGGATCCATTAGCAGGGTCTTCTATTGGTTCATCTCCTGAATTATCAGTTACTCCTTCCTCATCCGCTACGTAGCATTGTTTACTTTTCTTGAATCTATATCTGTTCTGGTTAGGCTTAAATGATTTCTTAACTCTTTTCTCAAACCTTTTCATTCCTTTCAAAATATCTAGATGCAAAATGACCAATCTCATTACATGAAAAACATTTCAAAGGTGCTTTTCCTTCATACTTACTTCCTGTCGGACCTTTAGGTACTCTTCTAGCAAATAAGGCTTCAACTTGCTCAAATTCTTCATCTTCTTTCCTCATGTCTTCCAATTCTTTTGCATATAATAATTTCCAATCACTTTTTCTAGTAGATGATGATGACGATGCATGAAAAGCAGGTTTAGACTTTACAGCTCCAGAAGATCCAAATTCTTCAATCTCAAAAGCAGATAATTTCCCAATTAGAATGTCTCTGTTAACTGAAGAGTTAGCCATTGTTCTCAACTCATTAATTGTAGTTGCCTTCATCTTGTAAGCCGGTGGAAGGGCTCTCAAGACTTTGGAAACTATTTCATCTTCACTCAAAAATCCTCCACAACATTAAATTCCCATAACAATCTCATTTACTCTTTCCATAAACACAACAATTCTTTCATTATCTTCCATCTTCAACTTTTCATATCTTACCCGGTAACCATCAAGTTTAGCAATTTTGACAGTAGGATCACCTTCATTCAGAGTTTTCAATTTGTCCCACATAACCTTAGCCGATGATTTATTAGAAATCCCATGATTTGCTGATCAATAAGTGCACACAAGAGGGCTTCTCTAGCTCTGCAATCATTTTTAATAATCTTGTCCAAGTCTGTAGGAGCAGGATTGCTAGATGTTAGATCATAAGGTGTGTATCCTTTCTCAGTGATCTCCAAAATATCCTTTCCAAGACATCTAAGATGGTTTTCCATTTGAATTTTCCATATCCCATAATTTGTTCCATCAAGCTTAGGGATTTCTCTTCTAAAAATAGTTGCTGGTGGATTAGAAGTGTTAGTTGCCATAGGATCTACCTCAAGTGGTTAAGCTTCTACAAAAGAGGACCAAAGCTCTGATACCAATTGTTAGGATAACCAATGAACAACTGAGAGGGGGGGGTGAATCAATTGTTAATAGATTATAACATTTAATCCACTTAATAAGCTTTAACCTGATTAAGTATCGATAAAGCAGAAACAGATACCGGTAAACAATACAACTTAAAAATTAAACAGATAATCAATACAAAGCAACCATACCACATAACATCATGATTTGTACGTGGAAAACCCAAAAAGGGAAAAACCACGGTGGGAAGCCTAACCACAATTAGATGATACTTCTACAGAAAGTATGTGTTACAATGAGGGGCTTGCACATGCAGGAAGGCACACTGCCTAGAGCATATTTCTCATTACAAAAGAGTCTCATTGACTATAGAGAGGCTACAACCATCTCAAGATAAATGGACAACAATCCAATAGTGTGAACTGCCAAAAATAGCATCTACCATACCTGATTACAGTCCTGGTTAAGCTCAATACCGGAGGCCTTTGACCTCTTCCTTAATCCCAATTCGATCACCTATGATCGACCAAATCTCCTTCGCATATGATATTTCATTTCAAGACCATGACTTCTTATTCCATTTTCATGCCACACATGCCATGATCTACAATGAAATCTTACATCATTTTATACAAACCCTAAGGCCTAAACCAATTAGTTTGGCCACCTAAAAGATATTACATATATCCATATTACAATGATATGCCATGTCGGCTTAAGACCAAAACAACAATAACAAATCCACAAATCATCCCGAAACATCCCGGTAACGTGTAGAGTACACATTATCATGATATCGGTCCATAACCTAGATAGGCACTAGACCTATTCTGGGTCCACCATGCTAAAGCAATGTCTTCAAACAGTTGAAGCACGATCAAAGAACATATTCAGCATCCTGAAATCCATGTAGAAACTGATTATGTATCTTGTCAAGATTCCTCAGTGAGAGCTCTACCAGTAAAGCCTTAAACTATTGCTGAAAAGGGTTTACCAGAGTGTATGATAGCATCCAATTACCAAGTCAATACCAACTGATCAAGACATTCTCCAGAAGCACGTACCACATGTAACCAATCACATTCCATAGATCCAAACATGTTGGAAGTGTCCAACAAGTAGTCTCTTCTACTGGTAACATTAGATCTTCTACCGGTAACCAAAACCTGTCCACCGGTAACCAACCATAATAGCTAGTGTTGACATCAATGACAAAACATCAATGCAACACATAATCAATTCATCCAATAATGCCAACAATTCCTTGTGCGAAATTGTTGGTTATTTGCCCAAGGATTCTCTCTTATACAAGAGGTGTAAGTCCTTGACTACAACCTCTTTCACACTTGGTAATGAACATCTATAATAAGATCACCCATCCCTCTTGGGGGCTAACAGTGAGTCATCCCTCATCGAGAATCCCTTTCACCTAGGAATAGGAGGAAGGATTGCATTCTTGTTCTCTCCTTTGCTTTGTTCTAGAAGATGTTATATTTTTCTAAGATAAACTCCTCTTGGAGGAAGATGTGTTTTGAACAAAGATCTCTTCTCCTCCAAGGATCTCCTTTACACTTACAACAAGATATCTCTTTTCAACTATTTAATCCTTGCTTGAAGAGTATTCCCTCTCTTTCTTGGATTTATGAGATTTTTGCATAGCGAATATCTTGTTTGTGATGAAGGTAGGTATCCTTGTTCTACTTTCCTTAAGATATCAACATCAAACTATGTTGACATCTTAAGGGGGGGGCACCCACACTGCTCCTTTGTACTATAATTCTCTTATGCATTGTACAGTGGGACATTCTTGGAACCAGGGGGCGGCCTCTTAGAGCAAGATGTTATTACTTTTCTTGTACAATGGGACATTCTTGGAACCAAAGGGCGACCTCTTAGAGAAAGAGGTCATCACTTTTCTCTTGAACAGTAGGTCATTCTCGGAACTAGGGCTCAAACTCTTAGAGCAAGATGACGCTACTTTTCTCTTATATAGTGGGTCATTCTCAGAACCAGGGCACAAACCCTTAGAGAGAGATGACATCACTTTTCTCTTATGTGGGGTGATTATTCTCAGAACCAGAGCACAGACTCTTAGAGCAGGATATCACACCTTTCTTGATATTTGTACTATACATTCCATATAGGTTGTAGCATACTTGAGCATAGACTCCTATGAGGTGCTTCGAACCTCACTTGCACACACACGCATGAGGTTGGGTGGAACTAACGGTGTTCTCACTCTCCTCCCTTACATGGATCACCTAGATAGACTCTAGAGGCAAGATTTTCCATGTCCTTCTCTCCATGGGTCACCTATTTTTAGGGGCAAGACGTCCATGGTTTCTCTCTTCTTCGCCTTTCTTCTCATGGATCACCAAAGAGTGTATTCATGTCCTCCCTCTCTTTCCTCTCATAAACCCATAGTTTTTCTATTTATGGTTCATGGAAGATGTTAGCTTTTCTCTTTTATGCAATCACTTGTGTTTATGTAGTGGCATGTGTCCTTGTGTTTCGATTAGTTGTTGAGACATTTGTGTGGAGGTCTCTTCAGCTAGTTGGTTTGTGGTCTTGTGTCTTGTTTGTCATGGGTCTTTTGTGTTTTGTTTTGTGTGTCTCGTTCCTTTTTGTTTTGTGTGCTCTTGCATATGTTAGCATGAGTTGAGACCCTAAGATTGGGGGCTTTTTGCTCCTCAAGATTAGTGATGTCTTATACTCCTTGTGGTATTTCTTTGGATTCAATGAAATACCTTGTTGCCTGCAACGTTGTAGCACACACTCCAAATGATAAGCATGTTCTTCTCGCTTCTTGGAAAAGACGGTTAAATCATCTAGATATACAACAATAATTTTATTTCTTAAGTCACCAAAAGAAAGATCCATTGCACGTTGAAAGGTGGCACCAGCATTAATCAAACCGAAAGGCATACGGTTATAGGCAAAGGTTCCCCATGGAGTAGTGAAAGCTGTCTTATGCTGATCATCTTGTTCTACACCGATTTGATTATATCCAGAAAAACCATCAAGCATCGACATCATCTCAGAACCAGAGACAGTTTGAAGGAGATGGTCCATTACTGGTAAGGGATAGTTGTCTTTAAGAGATGCTTGATTGAGATTGCGAAAATCAACACAAATTCTTATCTCACCATTCTTCTTTCTGATAGGCACTATGTTTGCAACCCATGTGGAATGATGGATTGGGTAAATGATTTTAGCCTTTAACATTTTATCTACTTCCGCAAAGATCGCATCTGCTATCTTTGGATTGAATTGCCTTTGTTTTTGCCTGAATGGGGGTGAATTAGGCTTAAGAGAAATATGATGCTTAAATTTGCCATTCATAAACACTTTGAGATCATCATAACACCATGCAAATACATCAATATAGCTATTCAACAATTCAATGATGACTTTTCTTTCTTTGTGGGCCAAGCATTTTCCAATTAAAACAATCTTGGGGTCATTTTCAAAACCAATATTTACTTTTTCTGTATCTGGAGAACTTGAGGGCTTCTTTTCATCATTCTTTACAAACTGATCATTCTTATCAAAGAGACTCTCAAGAGTGACTAATCCCTTAGGAATAGTATTTCCCTTTAGTTGCAAAATCTCTGATTCTTTATCTTCTTCTTTTACATTTTGTTGGCTTGTCAAAGAATGATTACCATCAAAGGACAAATTTGAGAAGGTTCTGGTGCCCTCCAAAAATGAGATGATATGCTTATCATCATCAAAAACTTACCAATTTTGATTATTATCTGGCACACTAGGTCGGTAGATCATTTCCACTATATACACATCTTTTTCAAACTCGGGATGAGGAAGTAATAAGGAGGCTGAAACAACAAGAGAATCTGCCTTTGTATTTTGTTCTCTTGGGATGGCTTGTATGGAGAAAGCATCAAAACTTTTGATCTTATCCCATACTTTGTTTCGATAAGACTTGAGCCTTTTATTCTTAGTCTGGTATTGACTCCTCACCTGGTTGACAACTAATTCAGCGTCTCCCATAACTTGTAACTTCTTGATTCCTTTTTCTTTGGCAAATTCCAAACTTAGAAGAAGAGCTTCATATTCAGCCATATTATTGGTAGTATCAAATGCGAGCTTGTAGGCTTTAGGAAACTTTTTCCCTTGAGGAGATATCAACACAACTCCTGCTCCTGAACCAGAAGAAGATGAGCTTCCATCAAATTGCATTACCCAAAGTTTTGCAGATATGTCAGGAGCTAGAATTTCAGGAACATTCTCCTTCTTTGATGACATCATATATGTACCTGGACCAGTCTCAACATATAATATTTCAGCTCTTGGATCATCAGATTTAAGAACTGTGTATTTGGCTTTGGGTTCTGGGTCCAATCTAACTTTCTTGTTGCCAAGAGGTATCAAGGCATGTGACCAATCTAATTGAATTTCTCCACCCAAATCTTTACAAAAACTACGGCTTAAGAGCATACCATAGCTAGCTGGAATATCAACAACTAAAATGTTAAGTTTCAACTTCTTTTGGGGATGAGCAGCTAAAACGACTTGAGCATCCTTAATTTGTCCGACCAAAGGTACTTGCTTTGATTCCATTGAGAACACTTTACCAGTAGGTTTATTTAAACATAGGCCTAGTGCATGAGCAACTCTGGAAGGCATTACGTTATCAGATGCACCGGAATCTATAATACAATTACTCAACTTACAACCTGCAATGTACAAGGAAATATAGAAAGGATCTGGCTTATTAGAAAAAGAAGTGGCAACAAGAGATGATTCCTTTGAAATAAACCCCTCTTGCTCATCCTCATCAAAATTCTCTCCCGATTCTTGATGTACATCTGAGTGAGGTTGCTTGAAATCCTTTTTGATACAATGCACCAATTTATCCAATTGTTGTGGATTCTTCTTAAGATACTCAAATTGAGAAATTTGCACCTTAGTCTTTTTACTATATTCAATGAAATCAAAAGAACCTTCAAAAGAGGAATCACCATGTTCAACTTCTTTTTTAGCTTTTCTTGATGATCCTAGTTCTTCTTTACTTTGTTTCCTGGAAAGAATTTGCTTAGGAACCTCATCCACCTCTTTATCTTTTGTAGCTAACTTAGCTTTCTCCCCAAGCTTCTGGCGCCAATTCTTTGTAAACACATTACATGAATGATTATTTATGTCACTATCTTTCTCGTTTTCCTCGCTAGACTCATATTCTAAAAAGTTAACTGTAGGTGGACCAAACTGTTGATTAGTTTCATCTTCAACATATTCTTCAATCTTTTCACTGGTCTGGTTCATCTGCATAAACCTAGTCATCTCGGGACATGAGGCTCCATCATGGTCTGTTGTGAGATGAAAATCACACATTGCAGCAATTTGACGATTACTTGTAGATGGATGCTCAATCGCCAACCTTGGCGTTGGAGTTGGTAGCTTTGGTTGCCAGTTTTGTTGATATGGAATATAATTCCTTCTAGGAATATCTTGATACAAAGGTGGTGGATTCAGTGGTAATTGCTTCTTCAACTGAAGTAAATCATTAGCTAGATTTTGAATCATTAGATTGGTAGGTGCAGGATTGGCTTGTTGAATTTTTCCTTTCTGTAATTCTTTATTCCACTTTCCAGCACTCAGTAGGTCATCTTCAACTTCAATGGCTAACCTTTGTGCTGCAGCGAGATCAGCTACTCGTCCTCTTCTTATTTGGAAACTAATGTCAGGAGGTTGTGCATTAATGAAGAAACATTTTTGATTTTCCTCCATAGGCCTCTTATCAGCTGCTAATTTATTGACTATTTTGTTGAAACGAGCCACAAATTCTCTCATAGGTTCATGCACTTCTTTCTTCATTTGGGTTAATTGAGCAAGAAGTAAATGACCATCATCTATAGTTTTAAATCTTTCTTCAAATTTTTGTAACAGAGTCGCCCAATTAGTAATGGAACCAGATGGTAACTGATTAAACCATTCAGCTGTGGCATCAATTAGAGTTTCAACAAAAAGTCGTACAAAAACATCATCATACTGAACTCCGAGGATTGCGCATGCAGTAAAGAAGGCACTAATATGATCTTCCGTGGTGACTTTTCCATCTCCTGAGAACTTCGAAAGATGCCTCCTTGAACCTGTTGGCAAATCATGCAATTGATTTCCTAAAGCTAGAGGCCCTATGGCAGCACCCCATGGAACTGGTTGTGGATGAGCCATGATTAGTTGTGTAAAGTTAATAACAAGAGGAGGAAGTAAAGTTAAGGCTTGGAAAAATGAGGAATGAGCACTTGCTTTCTTTGGCGAAGAAGGTCTACTAGTAGACTTAACTTTCTTTTTATAAGTGGTAGCAGGTGTGGAAAAATCAACCTTGTATAGTTCAGCAAAATCAGGATCAATGATACCCTTGCTTCTATCACCTCTAGTATACCTTTTGCTTGCCAGCGTGCTTGCTAATTACCTTGCTTGTACTGATCTTGCATACATCAAATATTTTGTCTTTTACACCTAGGAAGCACAAAAATTCTCTTAATGACAATAAGTTCTTGTCTAGGATGTACTCTCCTAAGAAAGTAATAATTCAACTTCTTCCACCAACACTTGATGCACTTGTTAGTATTCTGAATCAACTTGTCATATTCTAGGTTGTCTTTGATTTGGTTGCTGATTTAATGCAATCAAGAACACACAAGGAAATCTTTCCACTATTCTTTCACGGACCACCACTAGATTCTAAGCTTGTCTTTCTTCTTCTGCCAATATAGCACTTACTCTTTGATATTCAGCCCTACTTCTTCTATTCCTCCAAGCTAAAGTATCCAATTGCGAAAGTATATCTTCTTGCTCTGCATGAATCCAATCAAGATTCGGGTGTAGCACAGGGAGGAGGTTCTCATGCAGAAGAACCATCTTGTTTCATGACAGGCAAGTAAAAACAATATCAAAGCGACTGTCTTCTTGTTTCAATTTCGAATCCCCAGCAGAGTCGCCAAAAATCTGCTGGTAAACGGATTTGTTGCTTTAAGAAACTTTCTTGAAAAACTCTGTTTTGCCCTGTAATTAGCAACAAAGCATTCACAACAGTTGAAGAATCACAAAGAAATGGTAATTCTTCTCTATGTTTGAGAGGGGCAGCTCCCTCGTATAATGGGGGTATTTGGATTTTTCAAAAATTTAAAGAACGATCAATAAAGAAAGATTGAATGCCATATAAGGTATGAATCTAGATTAAAATAAATTCCATATAATCAAGTTTGAGATACCACAACTTGAAATAAACTTCTTCACATTCAATGTTAAAGGGAAAGCATTAGGTAATCATCAATTAAACATAAGAACATTGATAATAACCCATGAGAATAAGTTGAACACACATCTAAATTGATCTCTATTGCTTAATTGCTTGAATAACACTATCCAAGTCTCTTATGCAAAGCTTGTGAAAAAGTGGAATCCCCTACATTGAATAATAATGAGGTATATATAGGTGAAGTGGTAACCACCTGAGGTAACTACCCTAACCACCTTTATAACTACTTTATAACTTCCTCAACTACTTGAAATAACTTCCTCAACTACTTGAAATAACTTCCTCAACTTTGGGAAAAATAACTACTTAGAATAACTACCCAAAATGAGAACTTAGGATAACTACCTCATATGAAAAGAGCCAAGATTATCTTTTATTACAATACAGAAATAGAGATGAGAGAAAGGAAACTCGATCATGAGAGTTATTTACAAAGAAAGACAAAAACATGATGCAAGTAACACAACAAAAATGAAGACTATACAAAATGCAACTCTGCACTTATTCTAAGCTAACTCCTTGCACTGCCGATGAGGCTGTCGCTTCTGTAGGCACATTATGTTGTCCAGGTCCTTTGTCTCTGAAGATTCTGAAAAGTCGGATGGTTGAAGTGACAGATTTTCCTTTGGGAATTAGGATGTTGGCTATCCTCATTTTCCATGTCTTCAAGTTTCTATGAATGCCACTTAGTTCTGTCACCATGCTGAGTATCTGAGACATAGAGACTCTCAAGGAAGAGTAAATATCAATCAATTTTTCCATGGTATTTTCATTGAAGTTTGTCCTATTAAAAAGCTGCTGATCTACCATGTTCTGGAAGCTATTCTGTAACACTTGCAAATCTTCCATAAATGTCACATCTGGGAAAAGAGCAGTGAGTTGTCCTTGGAGTTTGGTACACACTTGATCACATGAAAGCATGAGCTTTTCTAACTCTGATGAAACTTGATCTATGATCACTAGTTTCCAGTTAATGCTTTCTATCCATATTTCTAGATAATCTTTTTCACTACTGGGCAGGATTTTCTTAGTTGCAAGGGTGTCCATTCCAATTTCTATCATTTTCTTGAAATCATTCACAATTTCCTTCCAAGCTATTTCCTCTTTCTTGACATTATTCAAGTCTTTCTCAATAGTATTTTTCTTTATTAAGGCCTCATCATGGATAGATTTTGCTTGGACTAGGAAATCGCATGCAAGAGTTTTGACCTTTTCTACCCAACCTTCAATTACCTTTCCATAGGCTTGGTACTTTTGAAGATTATCCATAACATTCCTTTCAATTATTCCTTCTGGTGTCAATATAATTGGCTGGCGATCTACACTTAGTGGCATAGTGGAGGTATCAACTACGGATTTCAAGTAAGAAGACAAAGTGTGCACTTGTTGTTTCAATTGATCCTTGGATTGCTTATCCTTTTCACTTCTCTCCACCATTCTGGCTGCCATCACATTAAAGTTCTGAATATCAGACTCATGAGAAGAAGGTCCCATATCAATCTTTGTCACAACAAAGTCCGCAGAGGTGGCCTCATTTGTATCTTTCTCAGATATGGGTTGAGCAATTTCTAAGCACATATTCTTTGAACTTGGATCAGTCTTTATTCTTGAGGATACTTTGAGTTTCTTCGGTTTTTCAGCTCTTCCAAAGAGATCAGATATGCTACTAAATTTAGGTACCACCAACTTTTCTACCTTCCTCTTCTTCAATAGACTTTGTTCTAACCATGGGAAAGAAGAATTTTTTGTGGACTCTTGGGTGATTTCTTGTCTTGCTACCAGTGTTGTTGTCACCTCTCCGATTTCTTCAAATTGATCGCTTGGATTGCTTGGAAATGATGAATCCATGACTAAAGTATTTTGTTGTGCTTCTTGTCGTAGAGATTCAATAAGAACTAAGGGAGATATGGAATGCATTCCATCATCAAATCTTGTGTCATCCAGAATTTCCACTAGAACTTGATCCTTTACTTGACTTGCAATAGAATTTTCTTCTATGTCTTTTGCTTTGGATTTCTTCCTCTTTTGTCGAGGTTCATCACCACATGTCTTCTGAAGATTGTTCCTCCTTGGAGGGTCTTCATCTCCATCACTTCCTTGAGTATTCTGGTAAGAAGGAGTATCCCTAGCTGGAGTATGGGAAGAATGCAGTGACGTAGAGCTCTCAAGCTGACTTCCTTTCCTTCTTGGAGTTTCCTTTGTTGGTCTGGTAGCAGTCATTTGAGTAATCTTCTTCTTAATCCAGACTTCAGAATTCTTGATTACAAAACTTGTCCTTTCTCTGACATCTCTCATTTTTGGATTTGCCCAATTCAAACTGGGGAGTGGCTGGGACTGGACTTGCTCAAAATAGATAGGATCAATCAAATCAGATCCATCATCTTCAATGCCTTCTATGGTCCAATCCATCTTGAAATCTTTCATTTGCTTCAAAGTTAACCTTGTCCAATCTCTTTTTCTAACTTCGAACTCATCTTCACAATCTTCCCAAAAGTCTTCGAGATTAGGAAAATGAAAATAGCCAGGACCTAACTTTAAGCTATTCTTGACATAACCCTTGCTATCAAAAGGGAACCTCATCTGGTATGGATACAAGTTGATCTTAGATAAAGCTTTTTCTGTCTCATCTTCCCTTGAACTTGACTCACATCTATAGTGCCCGAGACAAATGGGAAAGGCTAACCCTTTATTCTTTCTATCTCTACATTTCTTTTGAACTGAAACCAATTGCTGACAAAGCTCAACTAAAATGAGCTTATCATCAACATATCTGGGTAGCTTGTGTGGATAACCTTCAAATCCTCCTACTTGAAGATAGGTAAATCTCGGAAACTGGATGAAGAAACTTCCATATTTCTTTATCAATTTAGCGGCTTCCTTTGATATTCTGGTGGCAATTGTCTCCTTGTAATAACCTTACTGCCCACATTGTGAAAGCATCATTCACCCGCCTGAAATACACAAAGCTTTCCTCAAGTTGCAATTGCTAGTAATAATGGTAAACTTGAGTTTCTTGATCTAGGACACCATTAGTACTTAACCCTGGCCATGACCTCAAATTAGCAATAGCATATATCAAGTAAGAGGTCATATGGAAGCGTTGACTTGTTTTGAAGTGCACTAACTGGTCATGTATGCAGTTGCTGATGAAATGGCCCTAGTCAATGAATTGCTTACCGACAGAGATGACTGTTATGAAGAGGTACATCCACATTTCGAACTCAGTGGAATCAGGACTTCTTGTCATTCTATGGAGTAAGATAATCAAGTAGCAAATTTCTTTGATGAAAAGAGAATGATGGAGTGTTTTTGGAAGCTGAGACTGTCCTCCTCGTGGTGCAACCATCCATTCTTTAGCCAGATTATTGAGGCATTTGCTTCTATTATCGCTGAAGTATTTGTAAGCTTTTTGCTTATCAATGTGAGTGAACTTTTCCTTATATGGAAAACGAAGAATAATAGCTATTGAAATTCCATCAAGTTTGGCCATTAAGGACCCATCTGCAGCTCTTATCTCTTGCATCTGGATCATATCTTTTTGAGCATTCTATCATCAAATCTGTACATTGAATTGCTATGGGAAAACATGCTGCTTCAATCAAGCCGCTTCCTGCCACTCTACAGGACAACTTTGATCTGTCACCTTCAATGAAGAACTTTTTGATTTCCTGCAAATTAATATGCCCAATCTTGGTATCATGAACCTCTGGAATCATGGTGGTGATCATCGGAGCGTACTCATACTCTTGAGCCTTGTATTTCATGATGGTATTTTTGTAGATCCTTTATATTGAATTCCTCTATGTCAATGTTACTGAAACTTTGAGGCTTCGGTGATGTGTTCAATAAATTATCCCAACCCCATATATTGTCTGGTTTGTATACAGGCAGGCTGACACGACTATAATCAAAACTTTAATCTTTATGCTTTCATAAATGTCTATAGCCACTTCCAACACTTGAATTTTGCACCGGTGGAGAGAATATTGGCCTTTCAGCTCAGAACCTAGCTCAATAATGATCGTATTTCTTTGAAATATTTGAACAAATCCCTCAACGCACTGTTATAAAGCCTTCATATCTACATGCAGGAGTGAGGACGCTAAGGAAGGTGGCGTATTGCTATTCACAGCTATCCATGAGATAGTATCCTTTTTGAGAAACTCTGGAACATCTGATGACTCCATTCATTGTTGCGTAGTTCTTGTGCATCATTGATACATTCTGCAAGACTTTCGTTTCTCCATATCCATGAGGAGGAATAGCAAACTCTAGATTTTACATCTTTCACTGCGTCAGAGGATTCATGTAATGCTTATGCAATTGTTTCAGCTGCAAATAATATGTAGATAGATACGCAAGGCACATATTCACCTCTCTTGCATCTCATTCACTGATTTTTTTTTAGATTATTGCTATCGATAGTCTACAAGATACACATCTAAACGCAATATTTCATCTTTAATATTTGCAAGTGCAAGTGGAGTTAGGGGGCACGATAGCAT
This sequence comes from Cryptomeria japonica, assembly GCF_030272615.1. Taxonomy (NCBI): domain Eukaryota; kingdom Viridiplantae; phylum Streptophyta; class Pinopsida; order Cupressales; family Cupressaceae; genus Cryptomeria; species Cryptomeria japonica. The sequence goes on from NC_081409.1 coordinate 204,206,640, forward strand.
GCATATCTATCGGCATGCAAAGCAAATGGCGGAAGTAGTTAGAAAACCGATTTCCGCCTTCCTTCCTGGCCACGTGGTAGGTTCCTTCCACCAACCGAGGTTTCAGGTGAGCTTGGCGCTACTTTTCAATTAGCAAGGTATCGGCATGTTGATCAACTTTGCCAAGTTGCCGATAACAACCAAAACATGACTTAAATCTGAAAGTTGGTTGCTGATATTTGTATTCGGCATGTTCATCGTTTTGGTCAACTTACCGATATCTTTCATGTTAAACCACCAAGAAAGTTACCAGTTAAAGTGGATAATGGGATAAATCGAGCTTGCATAGCATTCTTTATTTCATTGGTGGGTTCTTGAAAAAACATTAATGGCCGATAGATAGAACTCATCGAACCACTTACCTTATTCTTTGCGGCTTCCATCATTGGTTTGCATAAACATCTTTGGCAACTTAGAAGTTATTATCAAAATATCAAATTGTTTTGAAATGATACCGGTGACTTTTAAAAGTAGCACAAGCAACCATTAAGTTTTCTTCAAATGTTTTTCGGTGCCTTTGGAAACTAGACAAAATTTGCTGATGGATAAAAGAAACTTTGGAAACATGCCACATGCAATATTGGCCTCTTTTGAAAGTAAACCAGCTCGCCGATGATGAATTTCTCACTCGAAAGTGTTGTAACAAACCTACAACTTTGCAAACTTAGGTGAACTGTCGATGATGGTGCAAATAGAATGAAATTGCCAACCTACTGCAAATACATATCGGCCCCTTCATCCTTCACTCTAACTCGTCAGTGTATCCTTCTATTGTCGAAGTTTTCCACATAGGCAGTTTCATGTATGCTTGTTAGTTGATTGAATTGGCTTATTTTATTCTTTATTCAGCTCAGCAGTAGGCCGATTGGAGTTAACCTTCTCTTGCTATTGGCATTTGATGAACTCTCCACAACTTGTGTTAGAAACTCAAGTCAATTTGGCAATAAAGACCAATCCAACATATCTTTGTCCACACTTGGAATTGATTCCACAAGTACTTGAAATGGAATGTTGTCTTTGAACGAGATGAATACTCATTACCTTGATATCTAACAAAATAAAAGTTTTTGTTTTTTGGAAACTCTTTATATCAACATGATTCCATTCTTGGATGATAGGAAACTTTCTAGGCCAACAATTACCACACGCAAGATTTCAAAGGCCAAAATTTCAAAATTTTCTAATTTTGAAATTGGGGCTGACAAGTACACACCTATTTTTGTCCACCCAATTAAATGAATTTTATATTTGTTTAATTATCCTTCATCTAGATATTAATTAAATTCACATTTAATTAATTTTTTCCCCTTTTTAAAAAATTAATTAGATTAATATTTAATTAATTCATCTCACCCCCTTTCTACTGTTAGTTAAATAAATTATTCAATTTATTTTATTTTATTCACCTAGCCATATTCAAACCATTAATTAAATAAATCATATTTGTTTAATTAATCCCCTTTCACATTTAATTAAATCACCCTTTCACATTTAAATTAATTAACATTTATTTAAAGCCCATCCAATGCAAGTTGCACATTTAATTGAAATAAATGAATTTTATTTTAATTAAAATCCTAAATCCTCACCCACTTGCATTCTCCTACAACACCCACTTGCATACTAATTCTTCTTCTAATGTCTTCTATCCCCTTCTAAATTAGCCTAATCACTTCCTAATGGGTTGCACATCCTAAAACTTGGGGTTAAGGGAGTGGTCGCCTTTCAAGCATTTTTTGCTCTTACAAAGTCTTCTCCCCTTCAACACACTAACCCACATGGGCTTGTCCCCTTGACCATGGGTAAACCTTGCACAAGAATTTACCCATTGGATAATAGCTTTACCATTGGATAAAGCCTTTATCCAATAACCTAACCACATGAGGTTACCATCATGTCTCTTCAGACATTTAATGCCTCTTCCCTCTCCTCTCAAGCCTTCTCATGGCCACTTGTCACCATGACATTGGTGGAAGTTGCAAACATGGATTGAAGATCAATCCCTTCTCATGCAATCCTAGCCCTTACTAAGCCAAATCCATCCTAGCCATCAAATTTCCCACTTCCTCTATAAATAGGACTCATCCTCTTATTATCAAGGCTGTCATGATCAAGCTTCTCTCATTATCAAGCTACAAATTGTGCTACACAAGTCCCTCTCATATACACAAGCATTTTAGATCATTATCATTAGTAATTATCCATGTTAGCTTAGCATTTCCATTATCAAAAAGCATAATACTTTCATTATCATGGATTAATCATAGAAAATATTGTTATTATCATATAGATCTTAAATGCATAGCATATAGATCATTTCATCATAACACCCATTCTTTAGGTTGTCATTCTAAAGGTCATATGCTCAATGATCTGAGAGCAAAACCATGACATGTGGAATCCTTGGAGATAGAGAAACAATGAAACTCTTTTAAAAGGATAGTTTGCTTAACTTGTTTATCAATTCAATCCTTTTTTTATATAATGTTTCATTGGTGTGCCACTAACATTTTGATTATTTGATAGTCATACTTTTGTGCACACATTACCAAAATTAACTAAGGAACAAACAATTTGTTTGTACATTGTACAAAATAAGTACCAAAAATTTCTACAAAGAAATCAACTCGCAATCATTCTACCTAGCATTGACTTGCTCTAGCAATGTCGTCTGAATCTTGTAAGATACTAATTTATAAAATTAAAATGCGCAACAAAAACTTTAATTTCAAACATACAAATTTAAGCTGCCATCTTTCCAAGATGAATGGTTCCCATATAATTAAAAGTCCTATAGATCCAAGATCAAAAAATATGCGTAAGTTAAACTATACACTTTTCAAGATAAATATTTCACATAAAGTTGTTGATCCTATAGTTTTCAAGTTGTAATTTGTTAAAACATGTTGAATTTAAACTAGCCACTTTTCAAGATGGCATATGTTTTAATGTAAGAATGGATGAAATGTATGGTTAAATTGTAATGGATGATCTTCTCATATTATCTATAATTTTAACCTACCGAACGAATTTATCCTTTGATAAAGTATTATCATATCATTAAGTTAATCAACTTAATTGGATTAATTAGCATGAGTTGAGTTAAGTGTTGAATCAAGTAATCACGTTGGGAAACTCTTTAGGTGTTATTTAAGTTAACTCATTATATCATTATGTTGTGTTTAATTTAAAAATAATAAAAATTGCACTCTATTCTTGTATTTTAGCTTTATCCCTTCGAGTTTCCTAACGGGGCACATAATTATCAGTCTTATAGTTCTTAAACCATAGTTTAGTGAAACACAAAAATGGAGCATGTAGAAACAAACACAATATAGCTTAAGAGTTTAAAGATCTGGAATTGAATAATTTTGAGCCATATGCAAGCCAAAAATGGAAGGATTAGCCATTCTTCCGTTCATTTGGACCATCTTGTTGTGTAAAGTAATAAACCACTACTGCTAATTTCAATACTAAATGATTCCATAATATCTCGTTTAAGAGTTTCAAACTGCCTCCTAAAACTAAAATAACCAGCTTAGATGAGAATACGCAAATGTGAAGTAGTGATTCCCAAGCCATCCTATCCCAGAGTTCAAACTATGACTGTACAACAGTAAGGAAACTTTGGACAAAAGTTACTTTATAGAATTGAACATTAATTTATCAGTAAGTAACTTTGGACAGAAGTTACTTTAAGGAAATGACATTGCATAGAATATGCTCCAAGTGTTTGTAAAAATGCCTGCCAATATATGTTCATTTATGACTTTGCTTTGCCTTCAGTAAAATATCGCTAAATTATGACTTTTTAGGCTTCAAATTTTTTTTTCAAACCCTGGCTTTTTGTATTTAAAAATCAATAAAATACAAAATTTTAAGAATGTTTTCGTCTGTGTAGATTTGTTATTATTTGTTACAGAATGTCTGGAAGGGACGCCATTGAAATATTTGAGAACATACAACAGGCTGGCATGAAAATGGATCATGTTACTTTTCTTCTTGTTTTATTTGTGTGCAGTCATGCAGGTCTTGTAAAGTGTATTCATTTTAAGACTTATTTTATTTTATTTCTTAATTACATGTTTTTTTTGGTACTTTAAACAATATTTTAGATTTTACTTTAAAATGTAAAATTGTTTAAGAATTATTTTATTCTATTCATATTATTTACTTTTACTTTTAGGTTTATTTTATTTCATTTAAAATTTACATTTACTTTCTTTAATTTACATTTATAAATTTAACTTTAAGTTTTTTCATTTTAATTTATTTTACATTATAAGTTTTTTTATTATAAAGTGTATAAATTAATAATAATGATATTGTGACTATTTCACTATTTTGTTGGGGGAGCGAATTTTTGGAATAGCGAAATTTAGGGTTTCGAGGGTCATGCAGACGAACAGGTCGTGGGGTGACAAAGCGGTGGCAGATCCGCTTCCCCCCAAGGATTCATTTGGTAAGAACGCTGGTCATGTCCCTCAATGGGTTTTTAAAGGTAACAAGTGGGTGGATACTATGATTTCTGTTGGTCTTCCTCGCCTTGGTGCGGCCGATGGTTTTGAGGATTTGTCATGGGGTAAACAATCTAGGCAAGATTTTCTTACCTCTTCTTATTTTCAGGGTTTTTTTCGTCGGTAGGGGAAACGGGGCCACCATTTGGGTGTCAAGGCTCAGGGTGGTCGGCGAACGAGCAAACGAAATGTTAGGGCATCTAAAAAATAAGGCACGACAAAATTTCAAAAGTAAAGAAAATTTCGCTATGCTGCAGCCAAATTTAGGGGTTTCTTCTTGCCCTTTGTCGAATCCCGACCTGTCCTCATAATCGCGGTCTGTTTGGCTTCCAGTTCCATTGATTGACACCTCAGATTCTGTTTTGGGGAAAAACACTCATGATCTTTGGGCTTTGGCAGTTATTATTCAGGTTTGGGGTGATTCCATTCCTCTTTCAAAGCTTCACTATAAGATTCATGCATGCTGGTATGGTACTCTATACTTCCAAGTTCTATCTGCAAATTCTTTTACTATTGTTTTTGATTTTGCAGAAGCTAGGGATAAGGCTCTAAGTGTTCCATTTTTTTAGCTTGGAAAAAATTTGATTTTTGTCGAAACTTGGAAACCTTTTTTTGAGCCCTCTGGGGTTGGTGCTAAGTAGGTCCCTTCCTGGTTTAAACTCCCTTTGTTACCTTCCGAATTTTTTGAATCTGACATTTTAAAAAGGATCGGGGACTCTTTTGGCAAATTTTTGTTGTCACATTCGATGTTCGAAGATGGGTTGTTTGTAGTCAAAATCTGTGTCTTACTTACTGTTAGTGTTTCTCCTCCTAAAACTTGTAACATTTGGTCATCCTTTTGTATGTGGCATCAAAACCTTATTAGGGATTCTGTGGAATTTGGTCGTTCTTTGGTGATTATGGATTACCCCTTGTTTTTTCACATGAAAAAGATTAAATTTGGTCAGGAGTCATTGATTCCTCAATTGATAAGAATGTTGAACCGTTTGCTTGGAATATGGATCATGTAGGGGTTCAAGATTCTCATTTGGCTTTTGTTCCTCCCCCTTTGGACAAAAATGTCTCAACTAGGGTTACTTCAGATTTGCCTTATTGCTCTGTTCCTTCTCTTGTTGTCGGCTTTGCTAATGTCTCTAATTTAGATAATATCAATGATATTTTAAATGCGGGAAAATCTTCTTTGCATTCTGGGGGTTTGAAGAAGGACTTGAGGGCTAAGTTGGAAACTCTTTGGTTGGGTGAGAAAAGTGTTGAGCATCCCTTAGAGGTTGATAGCTCTTTTATCATTCTGGATGAACATCTTATTGCTCAGGTTCAAGATATTGTTAACAATAGTAATTTGGCTCTTAATTTTGCTTTAGCTAATAGAGTAATCTCTTTGATTTCGACCGATTTAGACAATCTGGAGAATGAGTTAGTAGTTTTCCCTACAAATAATTCTTTTGATCTTCTTAGTCCAGAGAGGGCTCTGGTGTTATCAGTTCCTGGGGTACCTTCAGATTCCATTGAATTTGGCAAATTGAATCAAGGTCAGGATATGGCACTCATGGATTCTGCACCTTTGGGTTTCAATGGGTTTCCTTTGATTCAGTCCCCCCTTTCTCCTGCTTCACCTTTGTCTACTCCTGGTAAGAGAGGCCAGAAGCCTAAGCATGTCAAGACTCAGCTGGAAATTGATGCGGGCATTCAATCAACCCTTCTTTCTTCTTTGGAGTCATCCAAAAAGAAGCGAACAAGAAAACCTTTTAGCCTGCCGATTACAAGAGCTTTGGCCTCTAAGAGGAGTCTTCATAAGGCCTTTTTGGAGGGAAAGGACTCTCAAGATTCTTTGTGTGTAACGAGGGGAGTTGATGCCTCCCCTCTGGGTCAATGAAGATTATATCTTGGAATGTTGGGGGCTTAAATGCCCCTAACAAACGACACTTGATTAAGTCTCAGTTGGACTTAATGAAGTGTGATATTGTGATGGTGCAAAAAACTAAGCTAAGTTTATCATCTGGAGATGTGTTATTTTCTTCTTGTAAATCTTGGAAATTTAGTGCATCTTCCTCCTTAGGTGCTTCAGGTGGTCTAGGCATTCCTTTGGAAAGATGCTTGTGTGGAATTCTCTTTGATTGCTTCCTCATCTAATTGGATGTTTGGACTTGTTAAGAGTAGGATATCAAATTTTAAATTTTGGCTTTTTAATGTTTATGGTTCGACTAGGGTTTTGAAAAAAAGGAAATTTTGGGAGATTTTATCTTCAGTTGTGTTTCCTTTGCAAGATGCCTTATTGATTTTTGGGGGTGATTTTAATGCTATTGTTGGTTTAGATGAGAAGGTTGGGGGAATCATCCCTAATAAGCATATTATCTCAGATTTTTGTCACTTTATCAATTCCTTGAATTTGGTAGATTGTAAACCTCTTAATGGTCCATTTACATGGACTAACATGCGGAGAGATTTCTGTCAAATCGCTGAAAGATTGGAGAGGTTTTTGGTTTCTAAAAATTGGTTTAATTCTGGTCAAGATTTTGTTTCCTCAGTTCTCCCCTTCATTAGGTCAGATCATTTCCCTATTTTGTTTTCTCTTCTTGAGGATAGGGCCCCTAGGAAACTACCTTTCAAGTTTGAGCCAATGTGGCTTAGGGACCAATCTTTTTTGCCTTCGTTAAAACAATGGTGGCTTTCTACCCCGCATATTCCTAGGTCTAGGATGTACCAAATTGTTAAGAAATTGGCTTTCTTAAAACATAAGATTAGAAGTTGGAATGTTGTACACTTTAAGAATATTTTTGGTGAAAAAGAAAGGATCCAAGAAGAAATTGAGCAGTTGAATATGAGTATCATTAGTTCGGGTATGTCCTCTTTTTCTTATGATAGGCTTAAATCTTTAAATTCTCAATTGGGTGAGATTCTAACTAGGGAAGAATCTTATTGGAGGCAGAAATCTAGGGATCTTTGGTTATCAGAGGGGGATAGAAATACCAAGTTCTTCCATTCTTCTACTAAGCTTAAGATACAACGCAATAGAATTTTGTGTATTGTTGATTCTAATGGGAAAAGTCTGTTTGATGGGGGTGATATTGCCTCTAAAGCTGTTAGATTCTTGAAGTCTTTGCTTACGACTGAACCTGTAACATTAGATAATGCTTTTGTTAATTTGATCCCCCCTCTAGTGACTCAAGAGGATAATAAGATGCTTATGGCTCCCTTCTCTTTGGAGGAGCTAAAAGAGGTAGTCTTTTCCATGCATCCAGAAAAGGCTCCGGGTCCGGATGGTTTTGCAGCTTTATTTTTTCAGAAGTGTTGGGATTTTATAAGAAAGGATGTCTTGCTAGCCCTAGAAGAGTCTAGGAGAAATAGGATGATTTTGAGAGAACTTAATGCTACCCTTATTGCTGTTATTCCAAAAGTGGATAATCCTAGCTCTTTTTCTGAGTTTTGTCCTATTGCCCTGTGTACTACTTTATATAAGATTTTTACCAAGGCAATTTCTGTTAGGTTGTCTAGGCTCCTTCCTCAGATAGTTTCCATGGAGCAGGGTGGCTTTGTGCCTGGTAGGGAAATCTCTGAAGGTGAGATTGTAGCTCATGAAATTCTGCACTCCATTTCGCAACAAAAGGTTCCGGCCATGATCCTTAAACTAGACATGCTTAAAGCTTATGATCACGTTAACTGGCAGTCCCTTGTTGTTGTCTTGAATCACTTTGGGTTTTCGCATTGTTGGGTTAAATGAGTTTTTTCATGCATATCTTCTTATCGTTTCTTAGTGTTGATCAATGGCTCTCCTTCGGGGTTCTTTGCTTCCTCTTGAGGAATGAGGCAAGGGGATCCTCTCTCCCCTTTTCTGTTTATACTTTTGGCTAGGCATTAAGTAGGGCCATTTCTAATGCTACAACATCTCGATTATGGTCAGGAATCAAAATTGATGGCCTTCCTTCTTCACAATCCCATTGCTTGTTTGCAGATGATACGCTTCTGTTTGGGGCTTCCTCTTTGAGAGAAGCTCGAGTTATAAAGAAAATTATTTTTGATTATGCTGCATTTTCTGGTCAGAAAGTTAATAACCTAAAATCTAAGGTTTTCTTTTTGAATGTCTCCCCTCTAGTTAGAAATAAACTCATTCATTTTGGGGGTTTTCAAGTAGGGACCTTTCCTTGCAAGTATCTAGGCATTCCTTTTTTCCTGGACTCATAAAAGACATCCTTTTGGGATAAAGTGGTTCACGCGATCACTTCCAGAATCTCTTCCTAGAATCATAAGTGGCTCATGATGGCTGGTAAGATCCTTTTAATTAAATCAGTTTTGAATGTCATCCCTAAATATTTGTTGTCTATTTTGAAGGCTCCCCCTAAAGTTGTCAAGGATATTAAGATTTCCCTAAGGTCCTTTCTTTGGAATGATAATGTTGGGGGTAGAAAGGAGATTCCTCTTCTAGCATGGGACAAAATGTGTTGTCCTAAAGAACTGGGAGGTGCGGGTATTCGTGACTTAGTAGCCTAGAATAAGACCCTAGGAGCTAAACTGGTGTGGAAGTTATATGCAAACCCTTTGAGTAAATGGTCTTCAATTATGCTTGCTAAGTATTTAAGGGGAGCTCCTAGAGAACAGATTTTTACGACTACATCTCTGCCAAAGGGATTTGCATTTTGGAACTTTCTGGTTTCTTATAGAATGGTTATTTTACCACACCTTTCTTGGGTTGTTCATAATGGGAAAAAGGCCCAGTTTTGGGATGAAGTCTGGAATGGGCATCTTGCTTTTTCAACTATTTGGGATTGGTCCCCTTTGCCTGATATCTTATCAGATCTTTGGGGGGCTTTTGCTACAACCTATTTTGATGTTGATTCTACAGGTCCATATCTAGTAGCTAAATGGAAGGATATTCCTCCTTTACCCATTGATAATGATCATAGAGTTGCTTTTATGACAGAACTTCAGAAAAGACCTCTTGTATTTCAAGATAAGGAGGATACCTTGGTTTGGACTAAGAGTGCCTTAGGTACTTACTCAATAAAAGAGGGGTATAATTCTTTGTCTTAGGCGTCTTCGACCTCCCTCTCCTGGCCTACTAAATTGTTTTGGCATCGGGCTTGTCTTCCTAAAGCAAGATCTTTTACTTGGTTGCCAGTCCAGGATAAAGTTCTCACTGGGATGATATTGGACAGGCTTGGGATTACAACGGTATTCCCTTGTGTTTTCTGTGGCTATTATATGGAAACCATGGATCATATTTTTCTGCTCTATCCTTTTTCTCAAGAATGTTGGTACTGTCTCTTTGGAATGCTTGGCTAGCCTTCTGCTCTTAGCCCTAATCTATCGTTGCATTTCATGGCTTGGCCCTTGTTGTATTCATCTTCTTTTTATTCATCTCTTTGGATTGTGGCACCTTCTCTTGTTGTCTGGAGTATCTAGCTAGAAAGGAATTCCAATATTTTTAAACATAAATCTGCTACACTTGAAGAAGTTCTTGGCAAGGTTCAATCCTCCATTTGTGAGCTGGTGCTTTCTTACATCCATAAAAATTTAGATCACTTGAGGTCTTTTTCTCACTGGAATAATTGGGTAACTCGGAAATGGGGCTCTCTTCATCCGACGCCCTCTCATGGGGCTATAACAATTGGTTTATCTTCTCTTGTCAAGCATAGGATGGCCAAATAGAGTCCTCTCCCCCAGTTTGCCTTCAAGCTTAATTTTGATGGGGCTTCTAAGGGTAATCCGGGGAGGTCTGGCATTGGAGTGGTCATTTTTTTATCATTCTTCTAAGATTATTAAAGCTGTGGGAAAATATATTGGTCAGAGCTCTAATAATGTAGCCGAATTTCAGGCATTATCCTTTGGTCTTGATCTTGCTATCTCTTTGAATATTAAAGACATTGTTATTGAAGGAGATTCAATGTTGGTTTTTCAGACGGTTTCTACCAAAAAATGTATCTCTTGGCATTTACAGTATTTGTTAGAGCGCATTCTTGTGCAATTGGAGTGTTTTTCCACCTTCACTATCTCTCATTGTTATATGGAGATCAATGTCATTGCAGATTTCTTGACCAATAGGGTTGTTGCTAAGGGTGCTGACTTCTTAGAGGTTCTTCCTTCAGACATTCCAGCCTCTTTCATTAGGATTCTCTCTTAGCGGGAATTGGGTCTTACCTGGAAGCCTTCCTCATTTTCTTTGTTGGATGTGGTTTTCTTTTGCAAATATCAATAGTGAGGGTGTTGCTTTGCCTTATGACAATATCTTTGTTGATGGTATTTTCGGTAAGAATCTCCTCATGGAGCCTGGAGGATGTGGTGGCTACTCTTGCTGGTGTTATATCCTTTTCACATAATTGTGTTGTAGTCTTCTCCCTACTTCCTGCTAGGTGTGGTTTTTCTTTTGCATATGGCTATAGGGAGGATGTTGTCCTATCTTATGGCAATATCTTTGTTGTGGGTATATTCGGTAAGTATCTCCTCATGGAGCATTGAGGATGAAGTGACTACTTTTGCTTGGGCAGTACCCTATCGTTTTTGCATTTTTTTTGTGCCTTGGGCTAATTTACTGTTTGGATATTGTGTGGCAATTCTGCTTTGTCCAATTTATGTTTTGACAAGGTGTTTATGGTTTGGGACAGGGTTCAATTTGATCATGTTTTATGCTTAGGATTGGCAGGAGATTCAAGCTCATATTGTGTTGTGTCTTAGAAGCTCTGGGGCATTGTGTCTGGTAATAATGGCTTCTAAGGTGTTTGTATTTTTGCATTATCTTACAGTCATTAGCTCATTATGTGTTGAGGTGTGGGCATGATGGTTGTACAGCTGGGGTTTAGGTAATGAATGGGGGTTGTGCTAGCTTCATCATTTCTTAGTCACCCTATGTCCGTGTTGGAAGTCATGTTTGTTCAATTCTTTTTCGAGCTACTCATTTCATGATTGGGGGTGATGTGCGAGGGGGTTGTGTTTCTTCTTTATGATTATGCTTCATCACTAGTTGATCATCATCCACTGAGCTGCTGCATTTTTAGCTCATTATCTTTGCTTACTTTTCTTGTGAGCTGCATTTTCATGATTTGGGGGGCTAACCATGTTTTTGATGTCTCTTCATAGTCTGAGCTTCTTTTATTTATATTTGTGGATGCTCATAGTTCTGGTATCCATTCTTTCTTTAGCATTAGTTTTTACTAACACAAAATGCTCTGTTTTCTTTGGAAGAGTAGTTGTTAAAATTGGTGGTCGGTGGATGTTTTTGAGGAATTGGAAAATGCAGATAGATTGGTGTTTCGGATGGTTTCTCATCCTGCTGCTATTTCTTTGGTTGTTGCTTTGGATTACCTTATGGCTCGGTCTTATTCTGCTTCCTTGAAGTCTTCAACATCCCTCCTTTCTTCTTATTTGGATTGTCATATGTTTGCTCACCATTTTTGTTTTGGTAGGTTCACTTTTCATAGGTTCTTTTCTAGTTGTGAGTTTCATTCTAATCAGAGGATTGGAAACATGTGCTTCTTAGACAGGATGGTTCTAGATTTGGTTGATATGGGTTAAAGCCACTTGTTCTATTTTGATAAGTTCTCTTCTGTATGCCAGTTAAGGCAACTTCCTTTATATCTAATGCAGATGGTTATGTAACTGGGAGGGTTTTCTTGGGGAGCCTATGGGCTTTTGTAATGGGTGGATAGGCTTATGTTTTCTTGAGCAATACTAAAGGGTTTTCTTACTGGTTCTTTCCCTTTAGTGCTCTTTGAACCAGACACAAGTAAAAAACAATTTCTTAATATAATTTTACTGGTTTCATCCACTTTTATTAACAAAAAAAAAAAAAAAAAAAAGCAATAATGATATTGTTGACACCACGACAATTGGCCCAATGCATTCTGTATTCATTGATGGGATAATGAGTAAATTAATGCATTTATTAGCAATAAATATTATATAAATAAAATAATAAATCAACTTAATAAATATGCTCCACCACCATGTAATAAACATTATATAATAAAATAATAAATCAACTTAATATTATATATTATAATTATTAATATAAGTTGTTATTATCACAAATTCATCAAAGAGAAAGGATATTGTCTTTCACTAATATTATATTCATCATTATTTTCGTGAGGGGAACAATATGAAAATGTGTGTTTACATATACATATATTAAATTACAATGATTGCCACAATATTTATATGTTTGTTTAGATGTAGATATATGTAGAAAGTACTTTCAATATTGTATCTTTGACTTAAATTATATTGATTTCATGTACATGTGTTTCAATATTTTTTGTCGTATGCATATTAGTAGTTTAGCCTAGAATTTGTACAATGCATATGTTGAACTCCTACATGGAGAAAAATCAAACTAATATGAAAGAAATGGACATTGAAAGACTGCAAAGCCAAAAAAAGAAGTTGAGATTACTATGCTCGATATAAAGAAGAGATAGCTACTCATAGGCGTCTTAAAATATTCCAACATAGTCAAATTGAACCCCAACAAGAACAAGCCCAAAGGCTACAACATTTTGAAACAAGCCAAGCTTACCATGCTGACCATGAAAATGGAACATATGTGTACATAAACACATTAGATATTTAGCAAAACAAGCATACCAAGATCAACATACCCGAAGATGACAACTCACATAACATGGAACATTGTTCAACAATGATGCTAGCTTCATGATAGCATCAAGAAGATTTTGTAAGGAAGTCAAGTAGCGGAAACAACTTCCTACACTGACCTTGAGAGGAGGGTAATGCAAAACATTTTCAGATCGTTACAACACTTACAGAAAATAGAAATAGATATAATAGCATTCATACCACAACACAGTGATTTACATGGGGAAAACCCTTTCGGGAGAAAAACCCCACACTCCAAAAGCAGCTCAATATTTTATTCAGCAATCAAAAACAGATTACAATAGACTTGCAGAGCAAGCTCTTCGCAGGAGTACCACTAATCAGAGATTCAGAGGCAACTCAATAGCCATAAGACTCTTGCACACAACCTCTATCTCACACACCTCATAAATAGGAGATACAATACAGGAAACCGTCAAACGGTATTACAAAACCATGGGCTAAAACCACCCAACAAGGTGTAGCCAACCTTATCTCCCTTCTAGATGCCCTATGACATGTTAAAGAACACATCAACACGTGTCGCTCCCTTTTACAGCTCATTTATGTATCCGATATAAATTATTTTTCCTATTTCAGGAGTACAAACTTCCGAAGGCCATAACTTGAGAACCGGGTGTCCGATTGACGAACCGTTTGAAGCGCCGGAAAGCTCGCGAAGTGCTCTATCACCTCGTAACCCACTGCACCGGTTATGGCCACTTTTTAGGGCATTTCAGAGCCTCTAAAGCCTCCAAAATTAAGTTTAAACATTTTATCGCACCCCTCCAAGACGAAAACTTTAATATCTTCAAAACTAGCTGTGACCTTGCGACGCAACTTTACCGGAATGCTTATCTAGCCAACCAGAAGCTTCAGGGAGAGTTTCACACCATTTTGTGCTCAAATGAAAACTTACTATAAATAGTAACCTCGCATAAATGCAAGGTTGAGACACCATTTTTCTCAACAGATTTGAACAAAGAATACATGCATTATCCAAACTACAAACTTGAATTATATACAAAGATTGTTACCCAATCTTCATTCATCAAATACTAATATTACTTGCAAAAGATGTTTCAGTGAGAAAGGCATAAATCAATTCCTGTTACTCAACAACATGGACCCTAGAGAATAACCTATCGTCTTGAAAAAAAGTGGAAGAAATCTTAATTGCCAGAGTAAACCTAGTATTGCAACTAATCGACACTCTTGGAGGCCAATATAATATAGTGCCCACATGATTAGCTTTTCACATGACATATATCACATAGAAAAGTTACTTCTGCATATAATAGAAGAACTAGATGTACTCGTAGTTCGAAGACTGCATACACAAGGACATTATTACGACTGCTATGTAAGTAGAAGTCCAATTAGAGATGAATTGCAATACAAGGTGAAATCTGACCCATATTATAATGATGTTTCCGTAAGTGTTGAACAGTAAGCACAACTCCCCAAAGCAAGAACAAACATTTCGAACATAATTCGTACCACTGAAATTGAAGAGGAAATAATGTTACCAAATAACGAAATAGATATTGATGATGACCAGAATAAAATTAGCACAACATATACTTCATCATTTATGGCAAAAATATTAAGAAGATGATGTGAACTAGAAATTATTAAGCAAACACTATACCTTGAAGATAGCACAAATAATATTATTGATTGACCTGAAATAGACTCATCTCTAATAAACGAATACAATACTACGGGTTTTATTGATATGGAATGTTCCACTCTTTTCCCAAATGGAGTTGCACTTCAAATGTAACTAAAAATTAGGGAAGTACAAATGCATGAATATGCATTGCACTTGATGAGATTTCATTACCACAGATTTGGAAGGCATTAGAGGTTTCAATATTTCATCTTCAATCTTATGATGTGACACCATAGCCAAGGCCTTGCAACTATATTCATTAAAAAAAATGTAGAAGTTGAAAGAGCAAGAACATTTTTTGACATGTACGTTAGTGCTTGGAACCCCTATGATGTATCATGCAGAAACAACACAATATACCAATATTCACTAGATGATCCATGCTTTCTAAACACAACCACGATATTTGTTGCACATCCATCTTGTGATTATGAAGAGATAATTAACTGTGTCCAACGACACACAAAATACAGAGAGGGAACATGCTTAAGAAAGAAGGGGAAAAAACTAGAGTGCCGATACAAAGCTCCATGGAAAGAACAACTTGTCTCTACCTTATCTTGTGGTAGTTATGGGAAAAAAAATATGAACCTACAAGAATGGTGATAGGTTGAACATACACAACCCAAAAATAATTTCAATATGGAGAGCCAACATAGATTGTCATCTATTATCTCACAAGCACTTGTTCTAAAATACATTGTTAAGTATGCATCAAAAGTAGAGAGAACATCTGAGACTTGTACTAATATGCTAACAAGAATATGTGCAAGCAAAAGAGAAAATCATCCAATACTCACAACATATAAAAAATTCATGACATAGATTGTGGCAGAGTGTGATATAAGAGCACAAGAAACATGTCATATGCTTGAAAAATTGCCCCTTGTTTGCAATTGACCTTTCATATGTTTGAATGTTGAACAAAAAGTGTTCCACCAAATAACATGAATAATAAATGAAAGCTAGATCCAATCTAGCTACTTACACACCTACATTAAACAACCTCTAGAGCTAGAGACAGTAGCACTACTTGAATATGCAAGATCTTTCTCCTATTCTGCAAATTGTAAAGGTTGCAAATGGAAAGAGAGAAAGGTAAAATCCATAGTCAATGTTTACACAGATTTCTACAACATCCTAAAGGAGGACTCAAAACACTTTGAAACATTTTGTTGGAGCGAATTAATCTTATACAAATATTTCTTCCACATAGAAATTGACATAGGACTTACTAAGGATTTAATAATTGCAAATTGAAAGAAAATGAATGCAACTAAATATGATGTATGGCATGCCAATTGCACCATCGAAAAGGAAGCAAGTTCTAAAGAAGAAGAAGAATTGAGTGATATTGACATGAACAAAATGGGCACAGTAGACATGAATGAATGAGAAATATTTTCATAAATGGGCCCCTCAAACAATGTCAGCCTAAATGAATTTGAGATGCTTGGAAGGAATGAATTTGATAACAACAACATATGGAACCAAATTGAAATACCCCAAAATTTAAATGAAATTGCCACATAGTTCATAAACATGAAAAAAACATGCAACCAGGAGCAAAATATGCCATCTAATTTTGACATTCCAAGCTATACATTTTTGCCAAAGCAAACACTAGCACTCAATAATAATAAACCAAAATGAATGTCCCTCAGCTAATCTATTGTACTCTCAAGGAAGAATAGGTACAGGAAAATCCTACTTAATTGCTTGCAAAAGAAATGCACTCAAAAGCAAGGCACAACAATAAAAAGGCCACCTACTCACACTAGCTCCTATAGGAGTTGCTACATTCAATATACATGGATCAACTATATATTCAATGCTCAGAATTCTTATCAAAGAAATGCAACCATCGTAGGGACAAACATTAACAACATTCCAAGAAGAGTTGAAGCACATAAGATACATCCTCATTGATGAGATGAGCTTCATAGGGCCAAAGCTACTACTAAAAATAGATAGCAGACTATGTGAGGCCTTTCCCCACCAACAACATCTATGCCTTGGTGGAGTGTCTATAATATTGATCAGTGACCTTGCACAACTGCCACCTATGATGGACAAACCTATCTACACATCACATTCAAATGCTAAAACATTGTGGGACCAATTTATGACAATTGTTACCTACAAACAATGTTTCAACAACAAGGTTACACTACAACATAAGCACAATTTTGTCAAATGTTGAAAAACATACGAGATGCAAAACCAACACAAGAAGATTGGCAACTTTTGATGATGTACACATACAAACAACTTACATCAAGTGAAAAGGAACAATTTGACAACTCTATGCACTTGTTTGCTACTAATGATATAGTTAGCTTGCACGACAAAAGAATGCTAAAATTGTCGAACCATGCAATAGCAATAAGTATTGTGACAAGGACTAGGAGTGGAACAGATAATGCAAATAATGATGAACAACTTGAAAAACAAGTACTACTTCATAGAGTTCAACGCATCATGCTCACAACGAACATATAGATAGAAGTAGGACTTGTAAATGGATCTCTTAGTGAGGTTATTGACATTGTTTATAGCCTAGGATTTAAACCACCAAATGTTCCAATATTTGTTGTAGCAAGGATCGATAATTGCAGTGGTCCACCGTGGAACCAAGAAGACCCAAAATTATACCAATAATACTTGTATCGCTAGGTAGTCGAAGGAAAATACCACTCACAATGGTATGGGCTATTACCATACACAAATCCCAATGTATCACATTACAAAGAAACGATTGATATTGGAAAAATAAAAAAAATAAGGACTAACATTTATAGCTATATGTAGAGAATTGTAGGCTATTTCTAGGTGGGGGTACCCCACCATTGGAAAGTTGTCTCACACCATTGTCGAAAAGTTGCTTCATGTCGTAAAAATTAAAAGAAGTTTGTCAGACATTTGAAAGGAGTTTCCCCACTTGAATTAGAAATATGTTACATAAGAGTTAAGTGGTTGGGCCCTCAGGTCTCCTTTAAACCCTTGTTCCACTATATGTTTTTAAATTTACTGATGTCATTATCGTCTGTTTTCAAATACAGCAATGGTGTTCCCATTCCTTAATTCCACGGTTTGAAACAATTTCATTTACCTTTGAATTTTCATTGAACAAATAAATATATTTTAATTTAAAAAGAACTTTTGAAAAAATAAAAAAGTTGCGATGTTTTTTTTCTTTGTAATGAGAGTATTGTTTTTAATTTTTCAAATTTAAATTACTTTTAATATTTAATTTTCTAGATTTAAATATTATTTTAAATTTTAAATTTTTAAGATTTTGATTTTGATTATTATTATTTTTGATAAAGAACAACTTCACTTGTTCAAATCCGCGAGCACAATGGCCTAGCGAAGGCACAAGGTCTTGCGAACACAATGGCCCAACAGGGATTTGAACCTTGGTGTCCGCTTCACCAATGAAGTGTTCAAATTTGTGAGTACAATGGTCCAACAGGGATTTTGATTATTATTAATAACAATAAAGTATTAATACTTAATGTTATTAAAAATGATTATTTTTTTTCAATTTTATTTTTTTTAAACAAATTTATTAATAATATTAAATATTAATTATCTTCAATTTTAGTTTTATTAAAAAAATTATTCATTTAGTATAGAAAATAATTATTATTTTATCAATTTTAATTGTTTTTTAAATTTCGCATGCAACCCTAGACACGAGGTCAGTGGCGAGACCTGCAGGGACGACAATGGGAGATGCAGGGTGGGCGACAGTGGCTCTGCAACCATCAACCGAGAGGCAGTGAGGCTGGCAAGGTGGGTGTGAGGAGATACAGCTTCAAAAGGTCTCAGTGTTGTGTTGCAGGTGGAGGAAAATCCACGAACAATCAGCCGACAGTGGAACCCTAATGCATGCGTGATCTCTCACTTTGCCCTAATCTCTTTGTTTGCCCTTGCTTCATCTTATTCCCACTCACAGCTATCCTGCACTTTGCCTTATAGTCTATGAATGCTTCCACACTCAACATACAACATCAATCTAGATGTTGCATTGGTGGCATTGTCTTAAAAATTTTCCATTGAATACTTATTGTGCATGTCCCATAACTATCAACACGACTAGGATTTGCAGAGTGGGTGGCGGCTGTAACAAGCCAAACTGTGGCCAAATGGTGGGTGGGTGACGACGTCTATCTACATCTAAAGTGATTGAGTAACCCTAAGTGATGCAACGAGCCATGCAACCAGGGTTGCTAGGGCCCGGACCCATGGGAGTTAGGTGGGCTTCGTGGTAGCTACACAATGTTATATCAGAGGATAGGCATTCTTTGTTGGCATTTTGATGATGTTTGTACCTATTTGTGCTTGTCATTGATGGATACACACTTATTTGTTGTATGAGTTATTCTCAATCGGTAGTATGTGATGTATGGTTCAAACTGGTATTATATGCCATTGTATGCATTGTTTTTGTTTGTTGAAGACTATCAGTGTTTGCAGAAGGAGCTTATTGGTCAAAGCATGACCGAGGACCTCAAGCAGTATAAGGACCCCAAGTGGCAGCCAATCTGTTTAAGCTCGAAATACTATGTTCTAGTTTAATAGTCTTTGTTTGTAAACCAGTAATCGGTATATGTTGTTTTGTTAGCCGACAAACTTGTAAAGTGTGATGAGTTATCATCCACCGACACTGATGTGATGATTCTGTGTCATGTTACAAATGTATCCAGATGCATTGTACCTAGGAAATTATAATCCAATCTCATTGGACTGACATGAAATCAGATTCCTATATGAGGACATCATGTCTAGGGTGTTGTGTGAAGCGTGTTGTGTAAGAAGATTAGGTCTTTGCCAAAAAAAAGTATCTCGTGATAGAGACTGAACATGTGAAGGACAAAAGATTGAAGTAATGTTGCAATGCATTAACAAAGAGCAATCAAGGATATAACTAAACATTTTGTGCTTCTTTGTAGATCACTTACTTGTTGATTACTAATCTCTTAGACAAGTCAGAAACCCTTAACCGGGTAGGCTCAGTTAAGCCTATTCTAAATCTTCTAACAAGGTGGTTCACAGTTGTGGATCTAAAATCCTTTAACAGGGTAGTCTTTAACAGGACTTGTCTCCTAACAGACATCAGGATTCCTAACGGGATCTGTTTTGGTGAAGAACATTGTAAGGCCTTAACCGGTCTGACCTTAACCAATCTGGTTGCTATTCTATAGATAGTAGACTTGCGAGTTTTACTCACCATGGTTTTTCCCATTTGGGTTCCCATGTCAAAATATATGGTGTTATGGTGATTGTCTTATTGTGGGAGAATGATTTATTTTCTATTTGGCTTGTTTATGTGTTAACCGGTTTGTTGTTTAAAGGGCTATATTGGTCTGCAGTAAAATTGCTTAAGTGTTTGGTAAGGTTTTTGGGTATACTAATTCAACCCCTCCTCTTAGTATTCATCAATTGGTATCAGAGACAACCTTTCTTTAAGTCTAACCACTTGAAAGGATATATGAGGGAATACAACATGAGGGAACTCACTCACCATTTGGCTAAATCTGAGAGAGCCTATGATGAACTTAAGGTCATGTATAAAGCCTCTTTAGCCAAAAGCATAGAACTTGCTGAGCAAATGCTGGAAATTACTGGAAACAACTCTTTTGATGAAGCAAACATGGATGCCCTAGTCGAAGAAGTAGAGAAACTGAATGAGTCCAAAACTAACCTGAGGAGGGAGCTAGAAGGACTGACCATTAGGATGAGTCAGGAACTGGAAAACCGAAGAAAAGTTGAGGATCTAGTGAAGGACAAGGGTTATGAGATCTTTAAGTTGAATCAAGAAATTGGTACCATTACCGCTTATCTGCAAGAGGGTAAGGAAGAGAAAGAAGAAATGCAAGCAAAACTCAATGCAACCATTTCTTAGAATGAAACCCTAATGAAGATCAATGAAGCCCTTTCCAAAGAACTTGCTGAGACAAAGGAGACACTTGCAAAGTTCAACCGGAGCTCTACAAAATTGGATCAACAACTAGAATCAATGAAGTCATCAAGGGATACCACTGGACTTGGTTTCTCTGCAAATGAGGAAGGGAATCCTCTAGAACCAAGATTGATGCACCAAAAGAGAAACTTGAGCCTGAGAACAACAACAAAAGAAAAGGTAAGTCAAAGTTCAAACCTGTATGCTTTAACTGTCATGAGGAAGGACATACTGCCAATGTAAGTAGGAGCAAGACTTATAATAATTTCCCTTACATGCAAAACAATGTGTATGACCACAAGGATAAAACTGGTAGATTTAACAGTCATTGTTATGCATGCAACAAGTTTGGGCATGGATATTTTGAGTGTAGGTCGGTTATGAACAACTCTGGAGGTTATGCACCAAGATCAAGAGGAGTTATCCAAGAACCTCTTATGAACCAGAACCCAAATCGATATAGAACCTATGACCACCGGTCAAATGGTTATGGAGCGACAAACGGTTGGAGAGCAACCTATGTGATCTATCATGGTAGCGGTCACACTGCTGCAACATGTAGGAGAAAGAATGGAAATGTGAACACCAGACCATGGAGAGCACCTGGTATGGTATGATATCATTGTCACAAATTGAGACATCTTTCCAGATTATAGATAGAGACAAAATCCATAAGAAGAAAGATCGGTCAACCCAGAAGATAAAGGAAAGGTCGATGTTGAAACCACTCGAGTGGATATGAATAAAACTTGGAAAAATAAATCTGAAGAGAAGCCACAAGATGTACCAATTTCCGCACCTAGTGTGGAGACCCCTGAATCAGAAAATTGAGCTTCGAAAAGCTTAAGGGGGAACATCGGTAACAATTTTTTGGACCCTCGGAGTATATTGGTAAAGTTCTTTTATCGGTATTGGTTACCTATTGACTGAAAAAAGAAATGAAGTCGTAAAAGGTAAAATTAGGGTTTGTACCCTATCCGTGATGCATTTATTATGGTAGGTAGGAGCATGTATAAAGGTGACTCTTTTAGTCATTTTTACTTACCTATATTCAAAGAAGCATTTCTCTAACTTGAGCATCAAAACAAAATCAATCAATCTTGCATTCAAAGAAATCCAGAAAGAAATCTTGTGCAATACCCAGCAGTCATCTCAAGTTATCTAGAGTGGAGGTCAGAGTGGTAAAGCAAGATTTTGGAGAAGTGTGTTGTGCTCGACATCGACAAACCCTAGTTCATAGCGAAAAGGTATTTTTTGTCGAATCACTCTTATCATTCAAAATTATTTAGACATGGCTTCTACATCCAAGGTCTCTTCTAGTTCTTCCACATCTGAGGAGTCATCCAAATCTCTTAGGAAGAAGTCGAATTACAATTCCCTATCTCAAATTCTTGTGGGAGTCATTGTCGAAGGGGATGTTTCTAGCTATATTGATTACAGACTAGAAGACCTATGGTATCTAGTGATTCACTTCTAGTTGAGTTTGTTCTGTGGAAAAGATAAGAAGATTAAACCAGAGTACAGCGTGATCGTGAAGAAGAATTTACACAATGCAACTTATTTTCTCGAGGAATTCACAGAAGATCATATAAGAATTATTCTTAGTAGGGTTCATGGTGACAAGATGTATCTTGAGAGAACCCATGATATCACACTAGAGGCAATCCATGTCATGACCGGTTTCTGCAATATTGGAGAAATTCCTATTCTTTGTAAGATCACAAAAGCCCAAGTGGAAAAGCTCACAAGTTCTGTGAGCGATAAGTGGGCAATGACTGTCAACACCATAAGATATGACTTGGTGAAGTATGTGTGCATGGTGATTGGGTATAGAGTATTCTATGCCAGTAGGATGAATTTTGTTCCTATAGCTGCAGTGCATGCCGCTTATCGGATGATCAAGGAAGATGCAAAGTATGACTTGTGTACCTGCATGCAAAAACAATTCATGGAGAATTTGAAATCCATCAAAGAGGATAAGGCACTAAGGTTCAAGTTTGGTCAACTACTTGTCGGGTTGTTTTTCTAATTTCAAGGGTATTTTCTGAGAGTTGGTGATGTTCAATGGTCAAGTGATCTACCGGTTACAAGACAAATCAAGGAGAGTCTACAAGCAGTGGGATTTACTTATTGAGAGATTCTAAACAGGTATTTTGATGAGTTTAGATTAAAGATGAACCAGAGAACAAGGCTATTAGGTGACCTAGTTAAGAAGTATGAAGATGATATTTGTTTCATGATCCAAGTGGATCATTGCATAATGGAAGTAGTTGAGCCAAGAGAAGAGGAAGTTGAGCCTATGGGCTATGAAGTCGTGAATGATATACTCATTGGGTATGCCTCTACCCTACTTTCTTTACCACTTGATCCAAAAGAGAAGAGGACCAGTACCTACTCTGAGAGGATTAATCCTACTGAAGTACCGAAGCAGAAGAAGAGGAAGGGTGTGCCATCAGTATCGACATTGGTTACATCTGCTGCCAGTCCAAAAGTGACCAAGAGATCACCAACCAAGAAGAAACCAGAGGCTATTCTGCCAAAGGTATTTGAGAGGAAGAGGAAAACCATGAATGAAGCACAAGATACAAAAGACACTGAATCAGAAGCTGAAATATCGAGTAAGAAGACCAAACTAACCGGTAATGTACCTGTAACCCCTGCACCAATAAATATACACATTCCTTCTTACAAGCCTATGACACATTGTCAAAGGACTATAAAGAATATTAGAAAGAAAGTTCTTGATTATCTAAAAGATTATTTTGATGATCTTAACAATACTAAAAAATAGGAGGTAGAACAAGAGCTCATTAAGTATTTATGTGACAATGATTGGTCTCCAACCGATATTAAACTTAGAGTTTCTATTTCTTTGTATGATTCTTTGGACAATAAATGGTGCATTGTCATTGAAAAGGAGCAAGCAATTAGGGAGCAAAATTTTGCTCAATATTTCCTAGATGCTTCCAATTCTGAATTATTTGAGATTCTTGATCAATACAAAGGCATCTTTTTCATGAGAAAGAGAAGATTTCAGTTACTTGGAGGTAAAATATCTGAAGTAGAAAAGGACACTCATCTGTGAGCTCAAGAAGCTTTCCAAATGAAAAAGGTATCTGAAGCAAATCTACAAGCTGAGCAAGAGTTTGACCTATCAAAATCAAAACCAGATGAAGTCTTCAATGATCAAGGAGAAAGAGTAGCTAAGCAAAATGGTCCTATCAATGTGGATGTATTAGATGATGAAGGTACTAAACTGAAGGAAGCTAAGAAGGAGAAATCTGAGAAGGAGAAAGATGAGAAGGAGAAAGCAGAGAAAGAGAAAGCAGAGAAGGAGAAAGCAGAGAAAGAGAAAGTAGAGAAGGAGAAAGTAGAGAAAGAGAAAGCGGAGAAGGAGAAAGCAGAAAAAGAGAAAGCAGAGAAGGAGAAAGTGGAGAAGGAGAAAGCGGAGAAGGAGAAAGCTAAGAAGGAGAAGGTGGAGAAGGAGAAAGCGGAGAAGGAGAAAGTGGAAAAGAGGAGAAAGAGAAGGCTGACAAGGAGGCCAAGGAAAAAGAAAAGTAGGAGAAGAAGAGACAAGAGGAAATCAAAGCAAAGGAAGCAGGATAGACTTCTGAGATTCCCAAGGTAACTGGAGATCAAGTTCAAGCTAAACAGGTTGATCCCACTGGTCACAATGAATTGACTCTTTCCTGTCTTATCAAATCTAAAGATGAAAATGAGCTACTTAGAAGTATTCAGCTTGCTAAAGAAAGATTGGAGGAACTAAGAAAGAAGAAAGAAAAAGATGATATTCAATTTGTTGTTGATATGCTTTCAAACTTAGTCCCTCATACCGATCTTCCTGGTACCCGCTTCCCCACTGGCCCAGTTGAAGCTTCTATGCATAATAATGGGTGATCAAGTGCAATCATTGGAAGATGTTGCCCAAGATACTACAGATAAAAAGCATGAAAAGGCACTAAAAGTTGTAGTGGTAAAGCAAATGAATGAAGATAGAGCCAAGATGATCCATCAGAGAGATGATATCAGTCTGGCAATGGCTGAAGGACATATACTTTTGAGAAAAATATGCCAACACGATCTATTTTGTGATGATTCTATGAAGAAGAAAGGTCAACTCCAACTGGAATTAAAGCAGTATATGGAGACCTTAAAAGTGCCATATGATTCCTTCACAGTGTATGTATAGACTATACAGACTCATAGGTAATAGATTGCCAGGATTGATTCAAAGATCTGCAAGTGAACTCAAGATCTGCAGGAGCTTCAGTTGCTTTTGTTACCTAAGTCGCAGATTCTTCAGAAGTTCTTTCTGAACATGGAAGCCTGTTAGAAATTAGGATCGTAGGATACTAATCATTATAAACAAGATTATAAAGTAAATGAAATATGAAACATACATGCAAAATGTACACATTACACAAGATATACATGGGGAAAACCCTTTCGGGTAAAAAACCCCTTAAAGCATCATTTAATTAAAACACTTACAAATATAGTCTATCATAAAATAGACATGAACCTAGGGACACTCCTCCAATACTTCCACATGGCCAATAATACCTCATATGCATAGTGATACAACTAACCATAAAGCTCCAAATTCACACACCTCTCAAATGAGAGAGAACCTCCTTAAATATAGGAGGAAGGGTGACTTCACTAGTCACACCTTTTCAATAACCCCCACTCATAAATAATTAATAATCTAATAGTTATTAGATTATAATTATTTCAAATGGGATATGCTTATAAAGTATATAATATATAAGGTTTTATAACCTTATATTAGAACATTATATATAAATGTTATAAGGATGTGATCCCTAATAACATTATGTTCTAACACTCCCCCTTAATGTTAATAGGGGATCACATGTCAATTTCCATAGAAGAAAAAATGAAGCACCCTAGTAACGTAGGTCTTCTTTGATAGTGATAAATAGGGACACAAATATATGCCAACATGAAGATCATGCATTCTGGACTACATGAAAGTCATCTTGTCATAATTTATAATCCCAGTATTTTAAAAATGATGTTGTGAGGTCTTAAAAAATTATATTGGAGTCGTGGTCCCCTCAAATTAGCCTCTCCCTAGGTTTATTACATAGTGCCCGTAGGTCTTAATACAATGCTTTTACAAGTGGAAGATTTACAAGGAGAAGAATTTACAATATGCCCGTAGGACTTAAAAAAAAAATCTGCCCGTAGGTCTTACGATACTGTGCCCATAGGACTTAAAAAATAAAGGATTTAGCCACTAAGTGGTGTCATTGACATGCACACTCCCCCTCAATGGAATCACCTAAGGCCAAGCATTATTTGAATTTGGAGCATATAATGCGTAAAGGTCTTATGCCTATTAGGTCTTAAATCTAGGATTTAGCCACTAGGTGGTGTCATGTACACTCCCCCTTAATGGCATCACCTCAAAGCCAATCATTGCATAGAGGATTTCAAAGTGATGGCTAAAATTACAATATATCTAGTATGTGCCCATGATCTT
Source organism: Cryptomeria japonica (assembly GCF_030272615.1). NCBI lineage: Eukaryota > Viridiplantae > Streptophyta > Pinopsida > Cupressales > Cupressaceae > Cryptomeria > Cryptomeria japonica. The sequence continues at coordinate 204,232,934 of NC_081409.1, forward strand.
CAAAGTGTCTTTATTATAGAATGATTTCACTTGAGTGAGGTGCCCATGATCTTCAAGGTGCCTTTATTATAGAATGCTTTCACTTGAGTGAGGTGCCCATGATCTTCAATGTTCATTTTGATCTTTAGAAATGATATTCTCTAGAAAGAGTAAAGTAACTTCAAGTAATATGGTACTTTCATATGTATCCAAATGGAACTCTTCAATAAATCTTCAAGGCCATATTGATTCTTCAAGAGCTACATTCATATTTTGTCCATTTGATTCAAAGACACATAGAAGATAGTCTTCTTATTAAAGTATTGCACCATATGTTTTGAAGTCATAACCTCACCATAGAAGAAACAATATAGTTAGTAACTTAGTAATCAACTTCATTTTTGGTGCAAAGAAAGAACATAATATTATTATTTTTTGTCATTTGCCAAAGATCATATAATATTCCTTATAAATATAAAATATAGTCCAATGATTGGTAGAAAGGAGATCAACATATATTTTCATGAGAATAGGAATGAATAATTTGTTGTCTTGTTTAAAATACAAAAATAGACATGCTACTACATATAGTAATGATCCATAAAAAATTAGGCAACGGGTGAGCTATCCTTTCTAGGTTTGCTCCCCAGACAATTTATAAGGGTGATAGTCACCCATTATAAATAGTATGATTAAAAAAAATAAAAAATGGATCAAATATAGAATAGAATAACAAATCACTTAGATCTCCATAAAAGGATGCTAATGAGAATTTTTTAAATTTACTTATGCATATTTACTAGCTTGTACATTTCATGAAAAAATATTTTACCCTTCATTTATAGATAGATAGATGATTTCCTGTTTATCATTGTGATAGTTTGATATCAAGGAATTTGCTTATCAAACATACTATAATCAAGAATATTCTTAATGTTAACATAAGGCATATCCTCCATCAAATACCTATAAAAATTAAATTTGAGATAAATCATGATGTTCCTTCCTTTATTCCTACTAGTTCACATGTGACTTTTTGTGATGCACTTAAAGGACTAATATAAATAATAACAAGTACTTTGGGAGGGTCACATGAAAATATGAACTAAGACTATATGAATCAACTGTATTAAAAATTCATATGGAAGGATCAACACTATTAGTTATGAAGTGCTTGTTTATTTGTTCATGTCTCACTAACAAGTTATTTATAAAAGATATCATAAAATGACAAAAGAGACATTACTACATCCACTCATACTAAATGACTATCAAAGATATTATAAAGAACAGTTATAAGGGAATTATGAAATATCAACACTTATAATGGATGATCTAGGAAAGGACAAGTCTACACCATCTCTTATAACATTGTGAAAGAAACCCCATTAAGACTATTCTTCATATATATACCTAATCTTCCATGAAATCAAATTATTTATTCTGTGCATATCCAGCTGTCATTGCAGTCTTAATCTATTTGACTTGAATTCTTTCAAATAGTTCACTTCCCTTGTGCATTTTGAAAAATAAAATAAAATGTAGATTTAACGTTTGCACTAATGAAGCATTTCCATAAAAAGCTTGTACATGTTTATTCATAAAGTACATATGACTCTCTATGACGTGTCTAACTTATAGATAAAAAGCTCGTGCTTTCACATGGCACATTAAGAATTACATCTCTTTTCTTCCAAGTGAGCCATTTTGTCTAAAGATATCATATTTGGTTCATCTTGAAGTGTTAAAAGTGTCCATGTAAGGGTTAGAGTCATTTATGTCAAAAATACAAAATTGTAAAAATTGTAAAGTTGCAACATTGCCAAAAAGTGCAACAAAAGTGTAAAAATGAAATCCATTGGTCATAAGGTGGTTAGAGTAGTTATAAAGGAGTTGGAAATGGTTTATAAAACCATGTTTGGTTGAAATCAAGAGGGTAGATCAATTTGGAGGGGATTTGACAGAGATTATCCATCAAACCCTCAAATTGTCATGAGGTTTTAAGGAATATGTGGCTGTCATAGATCCATGGAGGATCCCCTTTGGTGTAATTTTTATATGTAGAAGTTATTGAATGATATATTAATGAAATATATTTCAAATTAATCATTTCTTATGAATTTTTATGGAGTATTTGGCAAGATATGTTTATCTTTACAATAATTGTCAAAACCTTGCCAAGGGTTACCCGTTTTGGGGAAAATTATCATAACTTTTGATTTAACCGTTGGATCTGGCTCAAATTTTTAGAAAAATTGTTTAACTCGGTAATCTAAAGTCTGACTAAAGCGATTGTATTTAGGATCAATATTGTAAACATTATTAATGACTGTTTGTTACAGTTCATGGTGAAAGGCAGATTGGTGAAGGCAACAATAGTCCGGTTGCAACATTTGTTGTGGTCACATGAGGAATATTAATGAAGAAAGGATATATGTGTTGGAAAGATCTCTGAATCTTCTTTCCATTTATTTTTGTCTTACATAATTTGGTTAAGAATTGAATTTTGTGTGGTTATTTTTGTGAAAATAGTTTTTAAAGGATGAAACCCTAAACTAGGGTATTCCATGGCAATAAAGAATTTGTTCTCTCATGTTATGGTGAATATTATGATCTGAAATATTGAATGACGGTTTTTAGGGATGTAATATAACCTTTGAAATTGTGTTGGAGTTGAGAAGAATGTTTTATCTTTTTATTTGCCTCTTGATTCAAGTTAAGTCTACCCTTGAATGAAGGTTTTATGGTTTGTGATAGATGCTCTGAATCAATGCTTTTTATGATAACTAGTTCAATATTAATTGATCATTGTGGTTGGCCCATAACAATGAACTATAAATATTAAAGGATAGTTACCTTTTCACAAAAGGCACATCATTTAGATTTAGATTTTGTATAGGGTTTTGATCTATTAAAGAGAACATACCTCTCAAAAAATGTATAAAATTAATAAGATTGATTGAAACATTAAACTATTTGATATATGATGAATTTAAAATGGTTGTGTTCATGTACTTGTTTTGAGATGGTGTAACTCATTTATGAATTTTTTCATTGATTTAATCTCAAAAATCAATCAAGTGAAGATCTTTTAGCAAGAGAAGAAGTTGTGGGATGGATTGTCCTAAGGTTATTGAAAAAATATCATGGAGATATAGTTAGATATCACATGATTAAATTGTATATACTTTAGATCCTCTTGAAAATAAATCTAGTCTTGTTGGAAAGAATCATGATAGTCTTATTTGAGATATATTTTTGTATATATATAGTTAGTAAGGAATCTAGAAGGCTAATCTAGAAAGCTAATGGTTTCTTCACCTTGTTATCTCAAAACATGAGTAGGTATCAAGTATACACAATGACTTTAAAATATTATTTTTAACACTATACTATATGGTATTGTAAAGGAATGAATATATAAATAGGGATATCATAATCATTATTTAGATATCCACATATATTATATACAATGCAATCTATTAAAAAGTCTTGTCAATTATCAAGTATCCACTTAATATAAATTTGATTTAATAGTAATTCAAATAATGGTTTATCTATTAGAGTAATTAATTTACGATGTTGATGAAATAAAAAAAATCTCAAAGCCAAATTTTGAAAAAAATAAAAATAAATATTTACCTCTTATGATGTATGCTCAAATGTCAACTTTTATGAGGCCAACTTTTTATTGTAATCACATTGGTCAATGAAGATAATTATTTTTTTAATATAGTATGAGATGCACTTCTCTAAAAAATACATAGTAGAAAGGAAGAGATATTACCAAAAATTTGTTGATAAGCATAAATAAGATTTCCATCAAATTTTATATGTCTTCTAGTATAACCTATAAAAATAATTAGTACTAGCCTAACCCGCTCTAATACCATGTTAGAAATTAGGATCTTAGGATACTAATCATTATAAACAAGATTATAAAGTAAATGAAATATGAAACATACATGCAAAATGTACACATTACACAAGATATACATGGGGAAAACCCTTTCGAGTAAAAAACCCCTTAAAGCATCATTTAATTAAAACACTTACAAATATAGTCTATCATAAAATAGACATGAACCTAGGGACACTCCTCCAATACTTCCATATGGCCAATAATACCTCATATGCATAGTGATACAACTCACCATAAAGCTCCAAATTCACACACCTCTCAAATGAGAGAGAACCTCCTTAAATATAGGAGGAAGGGTGACTTCACTAGTCACACCTTTTCAATAACCCCCACTCATAAATAATTAATAATCTAATAGTTATTAGATTATAATTATTTCAAATGGGATATGCTTATAAAGTATATAATATATAAGGTTTTATAACCTTATATTAGAACATTATATATAAATGTTATAAGGATGTGATCCCTAATAACATTATGTTCTAACAAAGCCATTATTGTCACTCAAGAAATGAGCACTATCGATGCCATGGAGGAGTTAGCATTCCAGATGAAGACTCAGAATGAAGTTGTTGCCTCACCCCTAGATACTTGGTCTACAAACATGCAGGAATTTCTGAAAGAATTTAAATTCATTTTTGAGAAGTTTTACTCATTATTGTCATAAACATATACTCTGTTTCATGTTATGCAATATGATTTTGGTAAGTCTCTGCGACATGTTTGCATTACTTTGTCATTGTTGGCAAAGGGAGAGTGGTATTGTGAAATGAAAATTTTATGCAAATAGTACATGCTTGTAATTTTGGCAAAGGGAGTAGTGTATATGCTTAGGGGGAGTAATTTTGATTATGGCATCATTTTTGTTTTGTAAGCACTTAGATGTCAAATTTTCCTAAGTGTTGTCATCATTTCCAAAGGGGGAGTCAATGCCAAAGGGGGATATTGTTGGCATTTTGATGATGTTTGTACTTAGTTGTGATTGTCATTGATGGACACACACTTATTTGCTGTATGAGTTATTCTCAACCGATAGTATGTGATGTATTGTTCAAACCGGTATTATATACCATTGTATGCATAGTCTTTGTTTGTTGAAGACTATCGATGTTTGCAGAAGGAGCTTACCGGTCAAATCATGACCGAGGACCTCAAGCGGTACAAGGACCCCAAGTGACAACCAATCTATTTAAGATCGGAACACTATGTTCCAGTTTACCAGTCTTTGTTTGTAAAATGATAATCGGCATACATTGTTTTGTTAACCGACAAACTTGTAAAGTGTGATGAGCTATCATCCACTGACACCAATGCGGTGATTCTGTGTCATGTTATAAATGTGTCCAGATGCATTGTACCTAGGAAATTGTAATCCAATCTCATTGGACTGACATGAAATCAGATTCCTATATGAGGACATCATGTGTAGGGTGTTGTGTGAAGTGTGTTGTGTAAGAAGATTAGGTCTTTGCAAAAAAAAAAAAAACTTGCGATAGAGACTGAACGTGCGAAGGATAGAAGACTGAAGTAATTTTGAAATGCATTAACAGAGAGAAATCAAGGATCTAACTAAGCATTTTGTGCTACTTTGTAGCTCACTTACTTGTTGATTACTAATCTCTTCGACAAGTCAGAAACCCTTAACCGGGTAGGCTCAATTAAGCCTGTTCTAAATCCTCTAACAAGGTGGTTTATAGTTGTGGATCTGAAATCCTTTAATAGGGTAGTCTTTAACAGGACTTATCTCCTAACAAAGATCAAGATTCCTAACAAGATCTGTTATGGTGAAGAACACTGTAAGGCCTTAACCGGTCTGACCTTACCGGTCTAGTTGCTATTCTATAGATAGTAAACTTATGAGTTTTACTCACCATGGTTTTTCCCATTTGGGTTTCCATGTCAAAATATTTTGTGTTATGGTGATTGTATTATTGTGGGTGAATTCTTTATTTGCTATTTGGCTTGTTTATGTGTAAATTGGTTTGTTGCTTAAAGTGCTATATCAGACTGCAGTAAAATTGCTTAAGTGTTTGTAAGGTTTTTAGGTATACTAATTCAGTCCCCCCTCTTAGTATTCATCATTCTTTTGGTGGGGTCCAATGGTTTCTAGGCAGGTTGCAGAGTAAGGGGAGGGAAAGAAGATTTTTGTGACATCGTTTTGAATGCCGACTAGATCAAACACCACAACCCCCTTTTGACATTTGTGAGGGGACACCACCACTATCACATCATTCTCTATCTGAGTCGCAGGCTAATCCTGTTAATCTTCCAGCATATGTGACCTGGCCAAACAATCTTCTAATAAACAACTTGCACCAAGGAGCACCCTTCAAACCAAAAGAGGTTACACAAAACTGGAGAAAGAAAACCCCTTGCACATCTCTTCCCGATTCACTAGAACAAAATTCAGATGCAGAAGGTAGTGGGAAACTCTCAAATGATACAACTAAAGATGGTAGTCAGGTTCCAATTTCGCCAAAGGTCAAGAATGTTGCTAATACTGGAGAATCAGGCAAATCAGAGGGTGTGTACAAGATCATTTTTCCGGACCACCTTATTCAACCTCAAATAGATCTATTACACGCCACAACCCTCATTGGTAAACTACATTCTACTATTTCCTTTATGCAACTTTCATTTTGGGCTAAACAAAATTGGCTAGGCTTTAAGGATATTTTTTGATGGATAAGCAATCTCTCTTTTTTATTTCCATTTTTTATTCCAAAGAACATAGAAATTGTGTTCATAGATATAAGGGGTGGTTTTGTAAGGGGGTTGGTATTATCACTTTGGCGTGGGTTCCATCTCTAGATTCAGTTCCCCCCCTTTTTATTCTTTTAATTACTCTCTCGGGGCTCCCGCTTGAGTATCATGATCCAGATATTGTGGAAATTTTGGCTAATCAAATGGGTATTTTTATCAAGCATGACCTTATCCCATATGAACTTTCCCATTTAACCGTCAGGGTATGCCTATTGCTAAACTCACAAAGCCACCTCCCAAGTCTATTTTAATGACTTTCTCCATAGGGAAATGGAATCAAGACATTTGCATATAGGGTACCAGAGATGTTGACGACCGTATAGATAAATTGGGCCATTTTAATTCGTAGTGCCAAGGATCGGGTATTGATGCAGTTAGGGTTTGCAAGGATTTTGTGATTGAATTCCATAAATGTTCCTTTTATCAGTCTATCACATCTCCTTCTTCTACATGAAGTGGGACAACAAGTGTAGCTGACTTATCAGAGAGTCTCGTTCCTCTGAATAACATTGATAATATTACAAGACCTTTTCAAGGTGTTCAATTTTAGGAAGATCCTCCTCTTTCTCTGTTTCCTTCTCAATTATTTTCGGGTTGTATGACAGACATTTTACTTCCAAAAGAAAAAAGAACAAGGCCCTCCAATTGGAATAATTCTCCTCAATATTAGGTTGTTATCTCCGGTTCATGTTCTCTGCAAAAATTTGTGGGTAGATACAAGAAAATATCTTTTAATATCCACTGCTCTCTAGTCCTAGTTGATTGGTTGTACAAGAACATATTTGCTTCCTCTCTCTTTAGGCAGTTCACTTCTTCTTTTCTGAGTTTAACTTCCGTTGGACCCTCAGATTCTCAAGTCCAGGAAATCTCTATTTCATAGAATGCAAAGGATAATCTGATTCATAGCTTGATGTTTAATTGTCAACCTTTCCAAGTGGTTGATCGCAATCTTCCCACTGCTGGGTACTCACCAAATGCTCTAAATATCAAATTAATGGCACATGGTATCCTTAACTATGTTGCATCAAACTTGATTGATGAAATTGCTCTCGAGGAATTCTCAGAAATTCAGGATGTCCCTTATGTTGATGTTGTGCCTCTTGCTCTTAATACTTCACCACCCATTTTGGAGTTTAGTCATGCTGATCACCTTGTGGCTGAAGATAATTCATGTCAACCTTTTCAACCTCCCACACAGCTTGACTTTGATTTTTCTCAACATCTCTCTCTTTCTCAATCAGTCTCTTCATCTCCTTTGTTATCTAAAACACCTAAAAAAAGAGGTCGGAAGCCCAAGATTCTTAAAATCCAAGAAGAGATCACAACTTGTATCCAGTCTATAATTGTAGACAATTTTCACCCCACTCAAGACCAAGAAGAACATGTTGTTCTTCTCGGGTGCAATGACGATCATACTTGGAATGTCGGAGGTTTGAATGCCTCTGACAAGAGGGGACAGATCAAGCAGCAACTGGATTCCTCCCAAGCAGACATCATTTTATTGCAAGAAACAAAGCTTTCTGATGAAGCCTCTCAAAAGATTTTTAAAAAATGGACTTTATGGGATTTCATACATGTTCCTGCAGTAGGGGCTTCCAGTGGTATTCTGACATTGTGGAATCCCAGGACAATCAAAGCAAAAACTTTGAACCAAGGGACAAATTGGCATGCTATTCTTATTGAAAATTTTGATTTATCCTTTCTTCTCTTTAATATTTATGGTCCAACAACACCTCATGAGAAACATGCTCTTTGGAATACCTTATCTTATCAGATCCATCAGTAGGGAGTTTAGAAAATCATCTTAGGAGGTGATTTTAATGCCATTTTGTCTTAGGATTAGAAATAGGGAGGCAACCCTACTGCTTCTAAGGTGATTGATAACTTTAGATCTTTTATGTTTGATAACGCCCTTTCAGACATTTCACCTTCTAATGGTCAATTTACATGGACAAACCAGAGAACTTCCCTTCAAATAGCAAGCAGATTGGATATGTTTTTCACTTCATATGAATGGATCCTTCAAAAATATACTTTCAGCTCTAATATTCTATCATTCTCTAGATCTGACCATTTTCCTATCTCATTATGCTTGGAGAAACATGAAGCTTCTCATCGTAGCCCTTCTTTTAAATTTAAGAGAATGTGGTTTTGACACCGACACTTTCATGCTCTGCTTTGTCAATGGTGGGTAAGTGCCCCCTTCTGTAGGGGGAACAAAATGTTTTAACTTTATATGAAAATGCAGTTTGTAAAAGCAAATATCAAAGTCTAGAATAGGGAAGTATTCAAAAACATCTTTGCAGAGAAATCAAAATGTAGAGAAGGAATTAAAGGACATCAACAAACTTGTCTTTTCTAGTGGGATTAATCCTGAAACCTTCTCAAGGAAGAATAATTTACAAAGATACTCGGAAGAATTGTTCTCTAGAGAGGAGGAGTATTGGAGACAAAAATCAAGGGAGCTATGGCTAAAAGATGGGGATACAAATACTAAGTTCTTTCAGGCATCTGCAAAGATTAAGTAAGCTGCATCTACTATCTTTTCTATAAATTCCTTTGGGTGAACTCACAATAATGGTTCCCACTTTTTTGCCACTTTTGACACTGAGATGAACAATTTTAAAATAATCTTCAACTTCTGACAACTATAACTTTTAAACTATTAAGAATTTGAAGATGATGTAAATTAGTGATTTGTAGAATTTTGTCTATAGATTCTATATATATTTTTTTCAAATTTTTTTGAAGGATTTTTTAAAAAAAATTTCCATCTCCCTCGAAAAGTAGTTTTTTACAACAAACTACATTTTTTAAGAGTGATGTGCCTCCCGAAAAGCATAACTTTTTTTCTATAAATGATAAAAACTCAATTATTTTGAATTTTGGTTTGTAACATCAATATCCAAGGCTTGCAGTTGGTTTGATAGTGATATGTTCAATATTTTTCATTTTATTAAGTTTTGAAGTCCGACTAGTCAGAATTCAGACATAGGTTTACGTTTGAACACATAACTTATTCTATATATATCAAAATTCAATTTTATTTTTTTTGTTAGAAAGAAGACATCAATACCCAGGGCTTAGATATTTTTCAGAATTTTTTTGAATTAGTTTTCTATTTTTCCCATTGTGTTGAACAGAGAAGTTCATGTTCGGTGAAAAACCTATATTTGGTAAAATTAAAAAAACAAGTTCATAATAAACTCAATATGTAATAAAATTATATTCATTGGAGAGCTTTCTTCGAGGACTATAATACTACATTTTGGGTTGTCAAAATCATTCCATTTGAGCCTTCAACCAGAGGTTTCAAGGCCAAAAATTTGCAAAAAAATGTAGAAATCGTCAGAGAAGTGTTAAAAAAGGGGTTCGAACGAAAGGGGGGTTCAAGCGAACCCCCCATTTTTAGGGGGCTTCGAATGAAGGGGGGTTCAATCGAACCCCCGCGCTATAATTGAAAAATGAAATAAACGGGCATTAAAGGTGCTTTGCTCGAAAGATGGGGTTCGAGCGAGGTGGGGTCTTCGCTTGAACCCCAAAGGGTATTCCGTTCGAACACCCCCACTTTGCTCGAACCCCCCGTAAACAAAATTTTCCACTTTCGCCAATTTCCTTCATTGGCAAAAGTGGGAACCAGCTTTGTGAGTTCACCCCTCTTCTTTGGGGATAAAATTAACTAATGAACAAGAAATTAGGGAAGAGGGTGAACTCTTCTTTAAAAATCTTCTTGCTCCTTCTCCTCCTTTTGTTCCTGAGGAGTCCAGTGTCGAGGTATTGCTAGATTCCATCCCTTGTTTGATTTCACAGCGTGATAATGATTATCTAATGCAACCTTTCTCTCTTGCTGAACTTCAAGAGGTGGTAGTTTCAATGGCCCCTGACAAGTCTCCAAGTCCTGGCGGTTTCACCATGCTATTCTTTCAAAAGTGTTGGGACATTTTAAGTTTTGATCTTTTAATGGCTTTGGAGGAGTCAAGACAAAAAACTTTTATTCTCAAGAACTTCAATTTAACCCATCTTGCTCTTATCCCCAAATCCAACAACCCTCAATCTTTTGTAGACTTTAGGCCTATCTCCTTGTGTAATACAATTTACAAGATCTTCACAAAAGCTATTTATCTCCAGTTAAAATCCTTGATACCTAAAGTAGTGATAACTTTAAGAAAGCTCCCCTCAAAAAAAGATATAAAATCTTGGCAAATTTTTTATTTATTTGGGATAAAATTAATAATATTTATTGGCGAATCTCTCATTTTTTAAAAGAAAAGTATTAATTTTATTGGCGAATTTTTTTACATAATTTTTTTTTGGTAGAAAATCCCGACGAATCTTAGTCAGTATATTAATTACTATTGCAAATTTAATTTTATTAAAAAAAAAAATTCTTATAGAAAAGTAGAGGCCTGAGGTGGAAATCATTAATGCGTTTAAAGGGTAGGTACTACTTAATTTAGTTACTACCATTAATTTAAATTAATCTAATAGCTCTGTTTGTATTTTGTTAGATAAAATGTACTTAAAATTTGCAATACTCATGGGGCCTAAAGTTATTTTTATACCATTGATTTGCATTGAGGTCAACAATTGAAAAGCAACTCAACCCCCATGAGCATTACTACTTGTAGGTATAATTTACCTCATGGAATGCAATGATGGTCATTAGATTATATTTTGAATCAATGGTGGCAACTAAATATTATTGATAAAACCCTAAACTACCTAATAATTATGATGTATTGTTGGCAAATAAATTAAATGTTTTATAATAAATTCTAAATTTTTGGCAAATCTAATCCAATCATGTATCAAATATTTTGGCGAATCTTTGAGTTCAAAAATTTAATAAAATAAACTCTTTGGCAATTTAAATAAGACTAAAATAAAATTTTGTAAAAATGTGGCGATTTAGGTCACCTTAAAACTTGAACTATTCGCCAAATTCTAATTTCCAAATTTTAAAAAATAGCCAATTAGTGAATATTAGCCACTAAAAAAATCACTGACCTAAAGTAATATCTCCTCAACAAGGAGGTTTTGTTCCTAGTAGGGAAACATCGGAAGGTGTGCTTGTGGCCCATGAAGCTTTGCACTCAATTAACTCTTCACAGTCCCCTGCATTCATAGCTAAATTAGACATGTTGAAAGCATATGATAAAGTATGTTGGTCTTTTCTTTTGAGAGTGCTTAAAAAGTTTGGCTTTTCAGATAAGCGGTGCAAATGGATAAAAAATTGTCTCTCTGGTGCACATTTCTCAGTTATTATTAATGGTAATCCTTCTGGTTTTTTTGAGCCACTCAAGGAGTTCGACAAGGTGACCCACTATCACCTTTTCTCTTCATCACCATGGCAGAAGCTTTTAGCAGATTGGTCAATAAACAACTGACTCTGGGTCTTTGGAAGAGGGTATGCATCCCTAATACTTCAATTTCCATCACCCACACTTTATTTGTAGATGATACACTTTTATTTGGTCATTCCAATATTCAAGAAACAAGACATATTAAGAAAATGTTGGACATATATACTTCCGGATCTGGGCAGAAAATCAGTGCTCATAAATCTAAATTATTCATATTTAATACTTCCAAAATGATGTCTAACAATATTATCCAGACATTGGGATTTCCAGTGGATTCTCTTCCATCTTCGTACTTGGGCATCCCTTTCTTTATGGGAGCAGGGAAACCTTCTTTTCAGAATTTTGTGATTGATAGATTAAAAAGAAGAATTTCTATGTGGAAAGCTAGATGGTTATCTTTGTCAGGCAAAATCCTTCTTGTCAAAACTATTTTGGCTACAATCCCAAACTACTACATTTCATTCCATTAAGCCCCGAAATCTATGTTTCCCATATCGAGAAAATTATTTGAAATTTTATTTAGAAAGGTAATCTTTCAAAAGACAAAAAGATCCCTCTTGTGTCTCTCGATAAAATAACTCCAAGTAAATCCACGGGCGGGGTTGGTCTACACGATCTTTCAAAAAGGAATAAGGCCTTTGGGGGAAAGTTGGTTTGGAATATTTATGTAAAACCACATGCTTTGTGGTGTCAAATTATGCAAGCAAAGTATTTAGATACTCCTACCCCATCACGAATTTTTACTATCCTTGATCCTCCATCAGGGTCTACTATTTGGAACTTCATGATGACTTCTAGAAATGTGATTACTAGATATTTATCTTGGCAAGTGCATAATGGAAAAGATGTCAACTTCTGGCATGATTCATGGAGTGGTCTCCCCCCTCTTAATCTTGAGGAATCTCTAGTAGATGTGATCCATATATTTATTACTCAATGGGGATATTACCTTTATGATTACATAGATGATCTTGAGAAGCCTTCAAATCGTGTCATTTGGAAGAATCCAACTTCACTCCCAATCTCCCCGGCTCAAAAGGTAAAATTTTCTTTGATTCTCAAGAACTGCATTATTTTTATCTCTAATGGTTTGGACAAATTGATATGGTGCCCTGCGAAGAATGGAAAGTACTCTATCAAGGAAGGGTATAAGGCAATTCATCAGATGTCGGTTCAATCCGATTCACAAAGAGCTTATAACTTCTATTGGAACAACAATATTCTTCCCAAGGTAGGGATGTTTGCTCGGTTTTCTCTACACAAGAGAATACTTACGAGTGAGAGAATTGATAAATTGAATATTGCACCTCCATTTGCCTGTGTACTTTGTGGTGAGCATAATGAAATGTTAGATCATCTCCTCCTCCAAAGTTGGGTTTGCTCATTAGTGTTGGATGTTTGTGCTTGCTAAACTTTCCTTTAGCATCCCTCTTCCAAATAATGTATGGGATTTGTTCCAGTCCTAGCCAATATTATACTCATCCTCTCTTTTTGCATGCATTTGGAAAGTGATCCCATCCCCAGTAGTATGGTCACTTTGGTGGGAAAGAAATAAGCACATTTTTAGAAAGAAGACATCTCCTCTTTCTGATGTTTTCAATTACATTGAAAAATCAGTATCAAAACTGGTTAATGCTCATGTTTCAAATCAGTTCAATCCAAATAGGGAATTTACTTCTTGGGATGGTCAAGTTATTAATTGTTGGAAGGGCATCTCTATTTCCATAAGTAAGAATTGATTTTTCAGTTTTAATTTTTAAAAATAAATTTATACAACAAATAATTAAAAAATAGAATTAATTTTAATTTTTTAAAATATTTTTAAGCAATCAATAATTAATAAATAAAAAATCAATCACAAATCTTCAAAAATTAAATTTAAATTATTATTGAATCATCCCAATTGATTATATTCTTTAATTTCGCAAACAAGATATTTCACTTGCGATGGTCAACTGTGGACACCTATTAGTCTCTGATATATGCAATGCAATAATGGTTGCTTGTGTGATTGAAGTATGTACGTGTCCCATCCACTAATGAGAATAAAAATTAAGCTTGAAACATTAGGATGTGTTCAAGAATGCTTCATTAATTCAAAGGTTTTGAGAGCTTCCTTGCAAAATCCATTTTGTGCACATTCTACAATCATTTCAAAAAGATAATTATAAATTTAAACCAAATTCAAAACTAAATTTATTAATTCAACTAAAATTGAATTTAATAAACACACCTAAATTGTTTGACATAATGCCTCAAAGAGATGTCATGCCAAGGAATAAAATGAAATGATTACAAAATGTGCAAAAAATGGATGAAGCATTCTCGAACACATCCTAACATTGCAAGATGTGTTTCTGTACTTGTTAGTGGATGAGGGTTGTAAATACTTCAATCACACGAGTAACCCTTATTTCATTACATATAGTTATCTAGCTATTCTTGTGAAGGGGAGAGAAAAGAAGCCTACTTAGGCAAGATATCGCTTGCTTTTGTGCCTTTTATTTGAGCATGCCAAATTTGAGTGTCTTGCAAACTTGAAAGGCAACTAAGAGGGTTTCAAAAAGTAAGCCTTAATTTCATTTTTTGTGGCATTAGCTAAGGAGGAAAAGTGGAAGGCAAAATTTTCATATTGGATATAATATCTTTAATTAGACAACTTTAAATGTGTTGCTAAAAGCAGAGTGATGCTTTGTTAAAGGCTACTGGATGCAATTCCTAGAACCCAACAAAAAGTGAAAATAGGATATATGAAGGTATCACCACATATGCATTAAACTCTTGCTTCTCTTGAATTGTATTTGTAAGCATCATTTTTTATTTCACCCATGTCTCAACTGGTGGTTTAGTTGACAAATGTTTGTTTTAAGTTCCTAACTCAACCTATTTTATATCAATTACTTGGTTTTTTCAAAAATAAATTAAACTATATCATGTAGTGGACTTGATTATTTCAACAAAGAAGGACTTTATTTTTTAGGGTTAGTATATGATGTACATTCAAAATATTTTCCTTTTGAACAATACTTTTTTAACCATTTAATAATTATTTTATCAACTTCTTCATAAACAGTTTCCAACAAATAAGGGTTTCTTTTTTTAAGGTTAGTGTGTAATGTGCATCTAAACATTTTCCTTCAAGACAATACTTTTTTTTGGCATAGGTCAAAAACTCTATTACATAATTTCCTTTATACTCTTACAAAATAGTAGGTATGATTTTTCATATAACCCTTAAATGAATAATTACTATTATTTAAAAATTATATCGCTTAGTAGATTATAGTTGCAAACTCAAAAAGAAACAATTGAATTTGTATAGTTTATGGTAAAAAAATGTTGCATTCTTTTGAATTTGCATAGTTTTACCTCACATTTAAAATTATATAAATTACTCTTGGTGTTATCCATTGCATCTCACCTATGTGCAAGTGCTAGTTGTTTAGATGATATCCACCCATTGTTGTTCTCTAGATTTTGTTATTCTTGTCTATAAAAGTTTGCATTTCTTATTATTTGAGATATGTTGTGCTCTAGATTTTGTTATTCTTATCTATAAGAGGTAGCATTTTCTTATTGTAAAAAATTGTTGAGTAGGGATTGTTCTGATTAATATGAAAAATAGGTTCTAAGGACCTGAAACCTTTAACATAAGAGCAAAAGATAGTTCAACAGAGAACAACAAGACCCACAATGAAACATCATACAAAAGACTGGCAATAAGGCCAGTAAACCAAACAAACAATAAAAGACAAGGAACAACAAAGCGAATAAAACCAGATAAAAGGCCTAGATAGCTATCAACAACTACAGAGACTTAAGAAGATCAACCACCTTGATGACCAACAAGTCATAATTTTCCAAAGCAACTTTGAGCTCTTCGATATCCTTGTTTGGATTTTTCTCCTTCTTCTTGCATCTGGTCCTTGTTCTTGGTCCTTGCACATCTACCATGCCTTCCATGTCAGGTTCCTGCTCTAGGGAATCCTTCTCATTCTCCAGCTTACTGATCAGGATTTTGGTGTTGTTAGCCAAGGCCTTCAGAATGTTATGGCTTTGTTCAACAATACTTCTGAGACAGGTTTCAATTTTGTTGAGTTTGTTGTCAGTGTCCACCATTCTCTGGTCCGTAGCATTGTCACTAGTTTTTATCTCTTCCAGGGCCTTCTCCACTTGCTCAAACCTTGGGTTGAAGGCATCCCTAATCTCTTCAGCTCTAGCAACGGTTTTTCCCAAGTCATCAACATACTCAACCATTAATTTACCTTCACCAATGCTGATTGTCTCTAGAATTTGAACCCTGTGGCTCAACTTCTTATTTTCCTCCACATCTTCTTTGTGTTTTTTTATGAGCCAATCGAGGGTGTCCACAAACCCCTTCAAACCCTTGATAGGAGGGTTTGAAGGGGGGCATTTATCACCAACCTTGGCCTGTTCAGTATTGGGAACATCTCCACTAGTAATCTGTTCGACATTTCCAGCAGCACTCTGGTTGAAACCATCCCCCGTAATCTCCTCCTTAACTTTTTGGACCACATTAGGATCCTTACTCTACACTTTGTCCTCCGAATCCAACTCAAAATTGCCCTGCCTTTTCTACTTTTTCTTTTTTCGAATGGAAGATTTAGATTTTTTCTTCTGAGGGGACAGAGAGTCATCCTTTTGAGAGTCCTCAGAGACCTCCGAGGAGGAGGAGGAGGAGTGAATCTGGAAGACCTTCTCTTTCCTTTTTTTCTTGCCCTTAGAAGAGGACGGCTTAATGCTCACCTGTTTTCTTTTCTTACCAAGTTCAGCTTCAGAGTCCTCCAGACTCTCCTTAGTCACACTTTTCAAATCACTTTCAGAATCCTCACCCATAGAAAAATTGGAGTCCGACCTTTCCTCCTTAGAATTAGAGATAGAAAGCTGGGGGTGGACAATTTGATTAGCTTTAATATGGTCATAGATTAAAACCATAAGACCTTGGTGCATGGCAGTATCTCCCTTAGGGTTCTCTCTATGGGCTTTGATAGTAGCATTCATTGAACAAATTAGGAAATAGGGTATGTTAACTTTGTCTTCATACTTGAAATAGTTGAGCAACACAAAATGCTAGCCATAAACTTTGGTGAATCTTCCATCCAAGGTAATATAGCACATAATAGCAAACATAACCTCCCTCCAAGGCTTAGCAAAAGCCCTGGGTGGGTAGTAGGTTTTGCTAAGCTTGACCAGGTGCTTCTTCTCCTTAGTAGTTTCAGGGTATCACTTGATGGCCTCCTTGCTAAGCTTTATGTCCCTGTATAAATTACTTCCCTCCCTTCGGAGACCCCTCACCTAAGCAATGAGGTCCTCGTCAATGGAGATAGTATGATCTTCCATCTTCAAGGTGCCCTTCCTCCAATTTTTGCTGAAAAAATTAGTGATATTAGCATCTCTCCCATGGAGTCTTTCCATATACTTCGTTAGCCCACCCTTCTACAAGATACTCCAAATTTCCACCTTTTGTTTCCATTCCTTATAATTACTTGTCTCATAGCGATGCCTATTACCTCCCATAGTTTCATAGCTCAAACCAAAAAACTGAGAGTTGCAGATAGCTACAGGAAAGAAATTTCTTGAAGCGACCCCAAAGACCCAGAAAGCGTGGGAGAAGGTGGCATTCATCTTTTCATTAATGGTACTGACATAATGATAATTAGTAATAGCCCTCCAAGTCATGCTATTAATCATTTTATAATCCATTTAAGATCTTTGAGGTGCAGTTATATCGATCCATGAAAATGATCGATCTGGTGTCATTGAGGAGATCCTCTTCACCCTTCCAGGTAACTATGTTGTTGTGAGTGACCACCATGTTAGCTGCCCAATTAGTGGGGCCATTTGCTTCACGATAGATGTGGGAAATAAAATATTTATTGAAGGTGTTAATGATATCCCTAGCAGCCTTAATAATATTGTTGATAGTCCATGAGAGCTTAGAAATTTCTTTAAGGCATTTAATGATATTATTAGAGTCCCCCTCGATCCAAAGGTAGGGACAATTCCACCTTTTAGCCAAGAGGATGCCTTGGAGAGAAGCCATAGCTTCTGCCATGTGGTTAGTTTGGAAACCTATAGGAACAACTACTGTTTCCTTACAAATGCCATTTTCATCTCTGAGATTTACACCACATCCTGCTGGTCCAGGATTGCCTTTGGCAACACTGACAAAGTTTATTTTGAGCCATATATGAGGGGGAGAGTACCATTTAGCTTCAAGTCTCTTACTTTGATTAGAATCAATACTAACAACTCTCTTCAGGTTCTAGGAGTTGAGGATGTGAGATTCCAGGCAATTGACCGGATTGCAGGATTCTCCGATGATCCTAAGGTTCTCCACAATTGCCCTCTGAATTTTCTGAAAAACAACATCCTGGGTGAGAGAAGTATCCCTGAAAATGCGGTTGTTTCTTTCTTTCCAAATCCCCCACAGATTGTGAGGGAGAGAGAGATGCCACAAAGATCTCAAAGAGGGATTAGACCAATGATAATTCCAAGAATGGAACAAATCTTGAATAGAGTTAGGAAACACTCATTCCATACAAAAATTCTTAAGAAAGCTTTCCCAAATTGAGACAGTGAAGGAATAGTGGATAGCCAAGTGGTCCACAGACTCTTCCTCCTCAAGACACAAAGCACACCTATTAGGGAAGATAAAACCTCTAACCTTCAGGTTATCTAGAGTCAAAATTTTGTTTTGGAGGATGGTCCAGAAGAAGATATTGATCTTAGGAATAAGGCCCTTTATCTAGGCTCTAGACCAGAAGGGGTTCTCTGGGGGGGCTGGAGTCAGCACTTCATACATGGAAGAAACAGTAATGTTGCCTTTGGGTTCAAATTTCCAAATAAGAATATCTTCTTCATTGTTCAACCAAGCAGAAGATAAGTGTTTCTTGAGATTGATGAGGTCTAGGTGAATACCTTCAATGTTCTGCCATTTATCACCTATCCAATACGCCTCAACCAAGGAACCATAAACTCTTTTACAAGGGGCAGAAAAAGGCGCCCAATCAGGGATTTCCAGCAAAGGCTTATCAAGCAACCAGGGATCTTCCCAAAATCTGACTTTCCTACCATTACGAACTCTCCATTTCACCCCTTTGGCAACGTTGTCTTTACACTTAGAAGCATGATTCCAAATGTGAGACCCGTTGATACTAAAATCAGAATTGATGAAAGAGAAAAGAGATGAAGACAGAAGAGGATACTTCTCCAAATTTCACACCACTCACTGTTAGAATGGAACAATCTCCATATCTATTTAGATAAAAGAGCTTCATTGAGGATCCTGATTCTCCTCATACCTAGACCACCCTTGCTTTCTGATCTACAAACCTTGTCCCAAGCCACTAAAGCCATTCTTTTCTTTTCCTCAACCCCAGACCACAATATTTTTTTTTGAATTTTTTCAATAGCATCAGCAAACTTAACTGGGATTCTGAAGAGACTGAGGGCATAAATAGGAATGCTTTGAAGGGATGCTTTAAGAAGTTGTAGCTTTCCAGCCTGACTTAAGAGAGCACCTTTCCAGCAAGCCAAATTTCTTTGAAATTTATCCACCAAAGAATTTCAAAAGGAATCAGGGGGAGCAATGCCCATGGGGAGGCCAAGGTAGGTAGCAGGGAGATCAGCAATCCGACATTCCAGAATTCTGCTAATTCTATGTTGTCTTCTTTCAAGAGTGTTGATGAAAAACACTTCACTTTTAACCTAGTTGATAAGCTGGCCAAAAGTAGATGCAAACTTGCAAAGTGTGTCCTTCAGGATTCTGGCTTCTGAATGCTTGAATCCCCCATAATAATAGTGTAATCCACAAATTGTTGATGGGAGCAAGTATGATCTATAGAAGAGGGTTGGAGGCCTTTAAAAATACCTCTAGTCACCATGCTTTCCATGAACCAACCAAAACATTCAACCATAATGAGGAAGAGAATAGGGGAGATGGGATCCCCTTGCCTCAAACCTCTGGAGGCTTTAAAGAAGGAGGAGGGATATCCGTTAATGAGAACAACAAAGGAGGTAGAGGAGATAAGCTGCTTGAAGAGGTCCACACATCTGTTAGAGAAGACAAAAGCCAAAAGAACCTTCATGAGGAAAGACCAGTCAACCCGGTCATAAGCCTTAGAGAGATCAAGCTTAAGAATAAAACCCTGCTTCTTGGCCATAACAAGGGAATGGATATTCTCATGGATAGTAATGATGGAATCAATAATTTTCCTTCTTGGCACAAAACCATTCTACTGATGACTGATCAAAGAGGGAAGCACATTCAAGAGTCTTGAGGTTAGAACCTTGGAAATTATCTTATAAAAAGAGTTGCATAAACTGATTGGTCTGCACTTGTCCATGGAGTCAGCTCCTTGAATCTTGGGGATCAAAGCAATGAAGGTGCCATTAATTTCTTTCAAGAGTTTTCTTTCCCCAAAAAACTCTTTAACCCCATTGGAGACATCTTTCCCAACTATATCCCAAAACTCTTGGAAGAAGAACATAGGGAAGCCATCAGGTCTAGGGGCTTTGTTGCCTTCAAAAGAAAAGACAACATTTCTGATCTCCAAGTCCGAAGGGATGGAAGTCAAGAAAGCATTCTTCTGCTCATCAATAAGGAAAGGAATGTCTTGAAGGAAGGAGTTTTGAACATCATCATCCATGCTTTGATCCCTACAAAGAAGATCTGAGAAGCAACTTTTGGCCTCATTTCTTATCTCCTCCTCCTTGACCAGCTCCACATTGTCCACCATCAGTTTTTTGATCCTATTAGCCGCTTTGTGTTTGATAGTCGACATATGGAAGAATCTGGTATTCTCACCCCCTTCCTTCAGCCAAATACATCTAGATCTCTTCTTCCAAAAAGATTCTTCCTTGGCAATGATATCATGGTATCTTTTGAGGATCTCATTTTCTTCTTCAATGGTCACAGTAGAGAATCCATTCTTCTAGATTTGGACCTGAATTTTGTTTAGGTCTTCCTAAATTTTTCCTTTGGCCTCAAAAATATTCCCAAAGCTGGATTTATTCCAGGTCCTTATATTGTCTTTTATGCTTTTAAGTTTCTTCACAACTCTATACATGGCAATACCCTCAACTTGAATGTTCCACCATTCCTAAATTTTATAAGTGAGATCCGGATGTAAAGTCCACATTTTTTCAAACCTAAATAGAAAATGCCTTCTCCTGTTAATGGGGTCAACAATAAGAGTTATGGGATAGTGGTCAGACCCAACATGAATGTGAGAAAACAAAGAACAGAAGTAGTGTCTGAACCAATCATCAGAAATAAGATACCTATCAAGGCAAACTTGAATAAGGTCATTTCCAGCCCTCCTATTAGTCCAAGTGTAATTGAAACCTTGCCTCTCCACATCATTAAGAGCCTGAGTGTTTATAAATTCCATGAGGGCCAGTCTACTATCCAACTGAGAAGGGCTTCCACCGAATTTTTCCTCTTCTCTCAATGGGGTATTGAAGTCTCCCATGACTAGCTAGCTGAGGTTCTTGAATCTATCCCTTATTTCCATAAGTTTTTTCCAAAAATTGCTTCTAGCTTTCAAGGTGTTAGGAGCATAAATGTTTGTGAGAACCCAAGAGGTATCATCTTTTAAATGCTCAAATTTAATGCAAGAAAAATTACTCTCTGGAATAAGAACTTGACCTCTAACACTATTGAGATTCCAGATTGTTGCAATGCCTCCAGAGGCACCTTCTTAGATACCACCACAGATGCTACCAGATTTAAAGAAATTCAAAGCTTAAACCTTTTCTCTACTCATCTTAGTTTCTTGAATGAGAAAAATATTAGGTTTACTATCCCTAATCATATTCCTAATAATATCATGCTTGTGGGGATTATTAAGTCCCCTAATTTTCCAAGAAACAATCTTCATAATTACTTACCAATTCCCAACTCCTTCAGAAGCCTCTGAGTCCCATCTGCTATGTTCTTGTTGGCCTCCTTATCTCTGACTTTGTGGTTTGAAGGTCATCCTGGGGATGAGGAAACATACCCTACATCAACTTGAGAAATTCTACTAGACTTCCTTATTTGGGCAACAGAGGGAGTGGATCCTTTCTTGTTCCTATGTTTTGGAATTTTCCACTTGGCTTCTTTCTCAAAAACCACTTCAGGATTGCTAAGGATTATAGAAATATCCTCTTAATTACCCCATATATGTGATTTGGATTCATGTGAAGAGCTATTAACTGTTTTAGAGGCTTGATCTGAATCAGAAAGGTTCAGACCCAAGATAACACATTTATGGTCCTCTTGAAAATCAGAACAATATGTGAGAGGGGAAAAATCAGCCTTATCTTCCTGTGATCTAGTAATCTCCCCTTCCTTAGATTGTTCCACTTCCTTAACATCCTTATCCTTCTGATCCTCTTCATTGGAAGCTTCCTTACTAGCCAAGGTGTCAGCAATCACCATCTGGGTATTTTCTTTAGAAGATTCATTCTGATCTATTATTTCCTCTCTTGGGATCTGCCCTCCCAGAAGGTTATCTGCTTCCATTCGTTCCTTCCTTAGAGCTTCTTGGGGGGAAAGATGTTTAGAAACCACATCCTTATTCTCCCCGAGGGGTCCAAAACAATTGATATCAGCTAGGCCAGTTTCCTTATTTTCTGTATTTTTGATGTGCCAAACCTTTTTCTCTGGAGCCTTTCTACTTTCTACTATTGATTTGCCTTGCTTATTATCCCCTTTGGGCTTAAGAGGGAAAAGTTTAGCCCAATGACCTGCTTTTTTACAGTGGAAGCAAGCAAAGGGGATGGATTCATATTCAATCTGTTGTTTCCAAGTACCCAACTTTGACACAATATCTATCTGCTCGGGCATATTTGCATCGTGGGAGATCCCTACACATAATCTAGCATGAGTGAGCCTCCTTCTTGAGACTGTGACTGGATCAATCGATAGGAGCTCCCAAAAAGAGCTTGCTATACCCAAGAAAATACTTTCTGCCCAGTATTCAAGAGGCAGACCTAGGAGCTCAACCCAAACTGGGACTTGCACCAGAAGAGATTCACTCATATTTAGATTTGGGTGCCATTTCTTGAGGACTAGAGCTATCTTTCCAACCAACCAAGGGCTACCACAAAGGATCCTTATTTTGTCTTCTTCACATGAAAAGAAAAGGTGAGAAGGCCTTTAGGCAGAGCCAAAATTTCAACATTGCCTTTCAAATCCCATTTTCGTTTAACATAGGCCCTAACAACCTCAATTTTTGGGTGTGGTCCCATAAATTTACCCACCATAGAGTTCGACATGCTACTTATATTATGGTCCAAAACCAAGTCAGGGATAGAGATGGCGAACTTACCACTATTTGGGTCCAATATATTCTTGACAAGAGGCAGTGAAGATTTCCCAAATGGTCTAGTTCCAAAGAGGGTTGACCACTTTCTAGTTTCTTTTCCATTCTCCAAAACCGCTTCATGTGGGTTGGACCCCCCAACTGCATTTCCAAGACCTGCATTCTTCTCTGGCAGAGTTCTGTCAGCTTGAAGAATATCCAGAGGCTTGTCCTTCTCCCCCATCTGGCCAACTCCATCGATATGGCCGCTTCCTCCATTGGAACCAGAGTTCCCGCCTTGTAGAAAATTCAAAATTTGAATTCTACCATTGCCGCCTTATCCTCCTCCACGCGAGATCTCCATGGGATTTTGTTTTATCAAAATATTGGTTGTTGAGTAGGGATTGTTGAGACTAAGATATTTTAAAATTAATACAAGAAAAAAATGATTTTATGTTCTCTTGTGTTCCAAGTGGTTTACACCATTTCTATGTTCAATATTAGATAAATTTCTATTACATTGATGATGGAGTGAATTAGGTTGTTTGATGGATCTATGTTTTATAGTATTTGTGGATTGTTTATTGCAAGTTACTTTAGATCATTAGTCTAATCCCATATTTTTTTAAGGTCAATTTCAGAGATTCGCTTGAATTACACCAGATATTGGATATTTATGTGAATATTTATAATTTGAAAGTCAAAGAGTGTGTTATTTTAATAACACTATGAATATATCTATAATTAAAAAGGAACTGGTTCATTTTGATGGATCTATTTATCTAAACCATTGAATCATTGTTGTGGTTGTCTATAGCATTTGTATATTTCTCTTTCTCGCACTATCTTATAAAGTTTATTTAAAATAAAAAAGTATTTGTTTAATTATAAAATCTAATGCTAAAAATCATTTTAAAATCTCAAATTTAAAAAATTGTTCAAGATTAAATATTTTATAACTTATCAAGACCTAACAATGAAAACCTTGATTTAATCCGTTTTTTAAGTCGTTAGGATGATATTTCCTTTCGAGAGAAATTGCATACTTACTAAGATTAATTATAGTAAATTCTAAACCTTATTTCAACAAAGCAATCATCGCCATCTAAGATATATTATTCTAATCCTATTGTTATTTCCAAGAGATATATTTCCCACATCAACAATACTATCATCAACTTCTTTATCTATGCATATTTGATTTGATGTTTATCCATGTTTATTTTATGCATTACTTTTGTGAATTATTAGTTGAGATACTTACAAAACAACATCATACCTATCTTTGTATACAAACACAAGGAAAAAATAAATCCTATAGAAATATTGGATAACAAAGAACCTTAGTAGAAAAGAAGCACATACTTTGAATTCATTATGTCTAATAATTTTTAGATCATGAATAAAAATAAATAGCATATGTAATTAGCATGATTAAATTAATGTTTTCTTGTCTCAAAGTAAATAAAAACCTAAATGGACTGAATTGAAAACCAATTGTAGGACAAAATTGTTATGTAAATTACGTGAACTCCATAGTAAAATACCTCTATCTTACTTTCATATAATATTCGAACTTCAATATACATCATTCTGTGCTGAGATTTGAAGTAGAAACTTACTTAGGTCCAAAATTTATGTTACCATGCCACCATATGTAGGTACACTCAAAAGGAAATAAGAATGGATATAACGAAATGTTGTCAACCCAATGCTTGTTTGTACCAAATGATTCTTGATTGTAGTCCACGCTTTATAACTTGAACAAATATGTGATTTTTACATAATTATTGTATACACATACTTATGTCCCTTGCATTAAAGATGGCCAAAGCAATCCAACTCTCAACTCTTGACACATTGTTATCCTTTACATTTGTCAATTCAAACATTTCCATTAAAATTTATGCCTTCTTATATATTATTCAAAGTATATATTACTATCGGCATAACTATTGCACCTCGTTTTGATGCAAATACTAGTTATGTTACCAGACCACCATAGGTAGGTACTCTCAAAAGGTAATAGAGGTGGGTATAACAAAATGTTGTTAAATGTACGATCTTTCAGTTTCATTATGTTCATCCCAAGTTGCGGATCAATTTCATCCATTGCAAATTTTCTCACCTGTCTTCTGCTTTCATCATATACATTAATTCTTTCTCTACCAGCCACCACAGTCCATCTGTTGTTGTTCACACACACACACACACACACACACATATACATACATATATAAACATATGTATATATATGTATATATATACATGTATATATATATGTATATATACATGTATATATATATGTATATATATACATGTATATATATATGTATGTATGTATGTATACACACACACACATATAAATATACATACATGTACATATACATACATACATGTACATATACATACATATGTATATATACATATATACATATACATACATACATATATATGTATGTGTATATATATTATGTATATATGTATATATTATATATATGTATGTATGTATATTATATATGTATGTATATATATTACACATACATACATACGTACATATGTGTGTGTGTATGTATGTATGTATGTATGTATATATACATATACATATATATGTATATGTATACATATACATATATATGTGTGTGTGTGTGTGTGTGTGTGTGTGTGTGTGTGTGTATGTATGTATATATATGTGTATATGTATGTATATATGTATATATATACATTTACATATATATAGATATATATATGTATGTATATACATACATATACATATAAATATATATACATGTATATGTATGTATATACACGTATATATATTTATATGTATATGTATGTATATACATACATATATATATATCTATATATGTATATAAATGTATATATATATGTATGTATGTATGTGTATATATATGTATATACATATATATATGCATACATATACATATACATATAACTATATAGATACACACACACACACACACATATGTATGTATGTATGTATGTAACATACATACATACATACATATGTGTGTGTGTGTATACATACGTGTGTGTATCTATATACATATATGTATACACACACACATATATGTATATGTATATATGTATGTATATATATGTATGTATATATAGATTTATGTATGTATATATGTATACATATATATATATATATATATATATATATATGTACATATATATATATATATACATATATATATATATACATATATATATATGTACATATATATATATGGTGGTAATTTTAGAAATACCTACTTGATGAAGTGTAAATCTGATGATGACAAAGTCGATAAACCAAGTTGATAAAATAAAACACATCAAAAATGAGAGAAATGGAGGGAAATCAAACTTCCAAACCGCTATTTCCAAGCCTAAACAGTCAAAAGCACGTACGGGGTAGTTATGGTATAAAAAGAGTGTACGGGGTACTTATGGTGTAAGAAGCGCGTACGCGCTCTTTTTACTATAAACAACATGTACGTGCTCTTTTTACTATAAACAACGCGTACACACTATTGTATAATATGATATTGTATATATAATATGTGTATATACATATAATATATAATATTTATATATATATGTATATAATAATATATAATATATTAAGTATATATACACATATAAGTGTATTGTCTCCCCCTCTCAAACGCATACAAGGTGCCTCTCTCTCTCTCTCTCTCTCTCTCTCTCCCTCTCTCCCCCTTTCTCTCCCTCTCCCTCTCTACCCTTCTCCCTTCCTCCATACCCCATCCCTCTCTCTCTCTCTCACTCTCTCCCCTTCTCCCTTCCTCCATACCCCATCCCTCTCTCTCTCTCGCTCTCTCCCCTTCTCTCTTCCTCCATACTCCATCCCTCTTTCTCTTCTTCTCTCCCTCCCTCCCTCCATACCCCACTGCAACTGTGTCTACACTTCTATAGAAGTAAGTGAATTTATTTCTTGTCTGCAACTTCCTCTTTGATTTTTATCATGTATGCTCTCCTAAGAAAATTGACCGATGGATTTGTGTGTGTATATTGAATACGAGGATTAAGGTTTGAAATTGAACCACGGGTGCATTACTATGACAAAAAAGGAAACTTGCAACAATATTATTCTCGAATGTGTTTTTAATGAGCAGAGCAGATGTGGAAAATAGTGTCAACAAAGCAACATGATGAGTTAGAGTACCTGCAATATGTTTTTTAGAAGGAAACAACTAGTAGGAAGAGAAAGAGGGAGAGTAACACAATTGATGTCCTGGAGAATGATAGTGGTGGGTATGCGAGAGTTCCCATGTTGTTACACAATGCCTGTCACCTAAAGAAATTAAAGTTTGTTGTATGCATGGCAATGGTAGTATATGATGATCATCACTTGTCAAATGTCTTGGAACAGTACATACCCATGAAAGAAATCAAGTGTGTAATTCCTATAGTCAAGCTCTTACACTTGCTTTTTAGTGAAGCCTCGTAGTTTGTTCGCTTGGAGTCTCTCTTATTAGCTATATCAAAACTAAACTATTGATGTTCTATTGTATGATGTTCTATTCATAACTTTAAATTTAATATATCATTTTATTAGCCCACCATATGACCCCTTAGGTGTCATTAGAGGTCGTATTGTTTCCTAAGAGATCATATGGTGTCCTATGAACCTTAGGACACCATATGACCTCTTAAGACACCATACGACCCATAACAACACCATATGGTGTCCTAAGGGGTCATAGGATGCCATATGACCCCTCAGGACACCAATGACCCATAACAACACCATATGGTGTTCTAAAGGGTCATATGGTATTCTATGACCCCTTAGGACACTATTTGGTGTCTTTATAGGTCCTGTAGCATCCTAAAATTGTGACACTTGCAATTTCGACTGCATTTGGGTCTTCACGATGGCGGCGCAACACTGAACCTGAATGGAGACCCCGAAACCTGTCTATAACACCAAAAACTGCATTTTTCAGCACCCTGGCCTGATCCTCCTTGCACCCTACTGTCCCGGGAGGTGGGACCATGGCGCCCAGCACCCTGGTCCTTCAGGACTAGGGCACCCAGCGCCCTGGTCCCTGGCCCTATTTTGGGCCCGGTCTCTTTTGGGCATCGGGTCTTTAAGTTTGCAAATTGGAAAATAATGTTTCCTGGTCGGCCTAAGGTCGGGAAAATCAGTCTATCAGCCCTAATTGACAAGTATATAAACTACTTTTCCTCTCCTAGAAAGAGAAAAAGGGGAGGACATATGTGAGCAAGGCGCGAAAGTGATATTCAAACATTCAAGCATTCAAGCATTCCTTCAAGCAATTGAGCATTCTAAGTCTCCATTCAAGGCTAAGTGTTGCATTCAAGACAAGGATTCAACCATTGAAGAGGAGATCACATACAACATACAACATACTACATACATTACACCTTCGCATGTAAGAATACAAACATTCTTACAACAAGGTATCAGTACTTGTTTACATTACAAACATTTACATTTACAACATTCTCATTTCTTGGTTAATTCCAAAATCGGGGTTTGACATAAAGGCAAACCCCTCATCCCTAACCCCCCAATCGTCCTCTCTTTTCTGTGTGTAGGTTGCAGGTACGCGGCTGTAATTGAAGATCTGGAATCCTTGTGCAGAGACGAACAGATCCACCTTCGTTTCGTGAATTTTTCGGAGGACCGTGTGCACGCCGGGCACCATCGTCCTGTCAACTTTCGCTCAAATTTGCAGAACAACACCGTCTCAACATTTTACTGCTAATTCCAGGTACGCAGCTTCATCCCATATCCCTATCTCCGTTTATAAATGAATCTTTCCTACTTTACATGCATTCCTAGTTCAATCATTCTATATACATTTCTTTACAAAAGAGGGTATCCTTGATGTCCTAACCCTTGAAACTCATTTAGAATCCAATCTTGCATTTCGTGGGATTGGATCTTGTGGGTTTCAACCCCTCTTTTGAATGTAAAGTCTCTCCCAAGTGAAAACCATCAACCCTAGTGACTCTCCCTTCTCTCTCCTTGGAGTTGGGGAGGGGAGAACGACTAGGGTTCGATTTTTCCGCTTTACATTTTGGTGAACCCGACGTGAACATCCTCATTCTGATTATTCATGGTTAGATCTAAAAATTTTGTTTCCTTAATTACATTTCCATGTTTGATCTTTTGCAAATTTTAGAGGCTAATTGCATAAAAACCCTAAAATTTTCTTTTTAGTAATTAAACTTGTGGAATGTTTAATTGTTAATGCTTGTTTCAGATCTACCCTTCTATTGCAAATTGTCAATTCATATTTGTGCTTTAATTCTAAAAATTAAGTGGTTAAATGTCAAAACCCTAATTTTTAAGACCTTCTTGATTCAACTTTTGACCGATAATTTCACTGATCAAAACACCTCCAAATCGGTTGTAACTTTGGATTCCGCAATAAAATCACAATATCTTTCATCCCTGAAAATTTGGAAAAAAGTTGCGAGGACCGTGTGCACCCCGAGCGCCATTGTCCCCGACATTTTTTCTGAAATTTTGGGAGCTAGATCTTACTGTATTTTTCTGCTAAAATCCAGAATTTTGGCTGATTTTATCAATTTTAACACTTTCAAAATTACAGTCAAAGTTGGTCTAGCGATTGCTTGGATTGAGGCTTCTAATCATTCAAAAATTGTTGAAATTAAAATTCATGTCAAAATTGTGTTTTTTACAGTCCTAAATCTGAAAAGTGTGTTAGCATTCATCCGAAATTTCAGTGCTTTATTCAAATTTTTGCAGTTTGTGACTTTTGAAATTAAGTGTTTAATTGCAACTGTAGACACCCAAAAATGGTCAACGCTTGCGAAGTCATACTTTAACATTTGCGCATTGCCTCATTTTAGGTTTTTGCGTCGCATTAACATTTCTCCTATGTCACGCACTTGGTCTTTATCATTTGCGAACATCGAGTCATTCTTCTATATTCTTCAATCATCTCGTCCTCGAATTTGGTCTTGTCAACAACATTATCCAGTCATGATTTTGATCAATTTTATCTTATTGCATCAATGAGCATGCTTATTTGACATCATTTTGGACATCGTCAATCCTAATTAGGGTTTTGTCCTCTTATCAATCTTATCATCAATCTTATCATCATCAATCCTTCAACCTTGTCATTTTAACGATCGATTTGTCATCGATCGTTGTCATGTTCAATCTTGTCATTTTGCGATTGATTTGTCATCGATCGTGGTTATTTTCAATCTTGTCATCTTGCAATCTATTTTATCATCGATCCTCGTCCTCTTGTCAATCTTGTCATTTTGCGATCATTTCACTATCAATCATTATCTGTCTCAATTGTGTCAATTTGGATCAAATCATGTCAATTGGCGTATTTCTCAATCAAATCATTTTGTCGTATTGGTCATTTATCAAAATCAAGTCATGACATTAATTATCTCTAATCAAGACCTAATTGTCATCTTCGCATTTCTAATTCGTCTTCTAGGGTTTTATGATTTAGTCATTTAACCTAATTTGTCATTTCTTCCTTTAGGATTAAATAAATTACTTATTTATCCTAAGTCTTCTTATTACAATTAAATCTTTATTTAATTGTCTAATTATTCTTCTTTGTGAATTGATTAATAAATGAAAAATTATTAATTAATTCACTAATTCACTAAATCCTATTTTTCATCAATTTCTAATTCCAATTTCCTAATTTGTCATCAATTTCAATTTCCTAATTTTCAAATTTCTAATTCTTTTTCCCTCCTAATTCATCTCCTAATTCTATGGGAGTGGCATTTCAATTTGTCATGAAATTGTCATAATTGATTTAATCAATCAATTTTGACATGAAATGTGTCATAATCAATCAATCAAAATTGTGCATGGAAAGTGCATAATTTGCATAATTTGTCATAATTAACATATTGATTTGCAATTTCCATTTGAATTGCATCATGCCAATCTTGTCACTTCTCCAATTTCTCTATAAATTGGATAATTTTTCTTCTAATAACCCTTCGAATCCCTTCAACCCCTTCAATTACTTCTTGAAATCCGAATTGCTGTCAAACTATCAAATTTTAGTTCTAGTACTCTTGAGCTTTTTGCTTTCAATTGTGAGAGCACTTGTAGGTGAGATCCACAAAACTATTGAAGAGGAAAGAACAACAATGGAGCCAAATGGAAGGAGTATTCAATCTTGAATCTGGTTTGCATAATGTTTTCTTTTGAATGCTTTGTTTCCATACCTCTATTGAATGTGCATTGTGATTAGGTTCATTGCAATGAGTATTTCTTTGATTGAGCTATCATGTTTAATGTTTTGATCTACTTATCTTGTTTTGATGATTCCTAATTTCTACGTCACATTAAATGGTGAACCCGACGTGAATACTAACCTTCTAACCATCTTACTGTGTTTTTGAGTGCTTCTAAGTTGATTTGCAGGTCAAAAACTCAAAAACAGGGCCGTGCAGTGCATTCTGGACACATCCTGCGCCTGTGTGAAGCATCTTGCGCCTATGTTGAAGAGTCTTGCGCCTGTGTCAAGACATTTTGCGCTTGTGTCAGACATCTTGCGCCTGTGTCATGACTTCTGCGCCTGTGTCAAGTCCAGAACAGAGGTGAAAAATGCAGTTTTTACTTGAAAAATTTTATATGTTTTAGTAAATTGCAATTTTGAGGGTCTTCAGTGCATTTTTGGACAAATGTTGTGTGCGGAAACATGAAGAGTCATCTTCAATGTTTCCAAAATTTGGTTCTAGATTATTTGAATACCTTTCTAACGCATTAAACGGTTTGTAATTTGGAGCTAGGATGAGAAAGTTATGCCTTCTCAAAGTGGACTGAAATTTTGATAGTTTTTATAAATCAGATCATCTGTGTTTTGGATTTTGGTACTAATTGTTGGTGCAGGATCTTGGCGTACGCATGACAAAGACTACAAATCAAACTACTAACATGTGTTATGCAGATTCGATGGTCAAAGATAACAAATCAAACTTCTGACATGTGTTTTGCAGGTTGCCTTGGAGAAACAACCAAATTGTGTGTTTGAGTTTTCTAATTAGGCACTTAGTGATTTTTTTAAATAGGTTGGAAATGAACCCTTGTTTGCTTTGTTTGTTAAGTATGACATTGGAGTAGGAGAGTATGCTCTCATCCTTCATAGGGTGATCAGAAATCCAGATCTTCGATACCATGCTTGTGTGGTTGATTGTTTGTCTCCATTAGAGGGCCTGCCTTCCCGACCACTTTGCTTTAGCAAGCAAGTGATAATCGTGAGAAGGGGACGACCCAAAGTGAGTACGGCTAGAATTCCTTGGCATTCTAACTCACTATAAAAAAATACCTGATGGGCGAAAGCTTTGAAGGAAGTGTTACGTGGGAATTGCAGTTACTTGGGAAGTGATGCCCCTTGAAACTCTTTCTCATATCAACATCTAAGTAGGGCCTCTTGGTCTAAATCGCGCTTGCGTGACTACATTTGTTGGTATCTTGATGGGCTTAATGTCTCAATCATGCTTCCATGACATCAAGGAGTAATGCTTAACAGAAATCCTTACTACATACCTTGTTTTTAGAGGCCAAAAACCCTTCTAGTTGCTTGAGAAGGACAAGTTTGGATACTTGGAAGAGATACTAAGTTCGCCATGGGGAGATTCCATGGGGATTGATGCTTGGCTGCCCTGAGAAGTGAGTGCCGTGGAGGGGAGCCCGTGGGGTCAAGCATCTATGTATTCTCCTTGAATCCCATAATGAGTCTACCTCTCAAGTACCTAATGTCTTTGCCTACCATAAGGAATGTGGAAATGAGCATGATTGTCTTGAGTCTAAGTTGTAACATCTTGTATTCTTTGATTGTCAAAAGTTGAATGATATCCTATTTCAAAAAGCAAAACACATTGATCAAAACAAGATTAAACACAAGAGACATTCATCCGACAAACGTTCAACAAGATTCAAAGCTCACCTTCCTAAAGCATAGTTATCCAACATTGCTCAAAAACTTGTCTCAACATGCATGTCACTTACATTTATGTTTATCCTAGGTTGTATTTTGCAAAGTCATTATCAAGTATCAAAGTTAGGAGTCACCTAAGTCATACTTCTTTTGCATATCAATAAAAGTCATCCATTTGCATATGTCCTCTTGCATAAGAGTAATATCATTTCATAATTAAACCTTAGGTTTCATCTTAGGTTGACATTGTCATATCCCAAGTCTCTTCATTAAGCTTAAGTCATTGTCATATCATAATAAGATCATTTGCATATCTCCTCTTGCATAAGAGTAATATCATTTCATAATTAAACCTTAGGTTTCATCTTAGGTGGACATTGTTATACATTTGCATTTGCATATCCCAAGTCCCTTCATTAAGCCTAAGTCATTGTCATATCATATTAAGATCATATACATATTAATTATCCTTTCGCATATAGTCTCAAAACCTAGGTCTTGTCGTACTTAAGAAATCCAAATCTTTGATAAACCCTAAGTCATTGTTAAGAGGTCTAGACCTTATCAAAGTCCTTTGTCCTTTTGTCATCAATATCATTTCATCAAACCTAGCTTAGTATCCAAACATATAGGGGAGACATTGTCATCTTATCCTTTGTCAATTAAGTCCTTTTGTCCTTTGAGGTCTAGATGTCATTTCAATATTCTAAGGGTCTCTTTTAGATTTGCATTTCAAAAGTTTGTCAAAATCTTCAAAAACAACCAAAAACATAGATTGCATTTTCATTTATTTAGTTTGCATTTAGTTACATATCATATATTATCCTTGAAAAAATTCCAAAATTATTGCATT
This sequence comes from Cryptomeria japonica, assembly GCF_030272615.1. Classification (NCBI taxonomy): domain Eukaryota; kingdom Viridiplantae; phylum Streptophyta; class Pinopsida; order Cupressales; family Cupressaceae; genus Cryptomeria; species Cryptomeria japonica. The sequence continues at coordinate 204,267,088 of NC_081409.1, forward strand.
TGCATAGTGACATGTCTATTGAAACAAGGTTCCAAGCACCAATGATGCAACAAAGTTTGACATATCAACCGACAATGCAATCACAATTCTATTCAACCCAACAACAAAGCAACATTGGTCAAACTTATCATGATGATTTAAATGTCCAAATACAAAAACTAGAGGAGAAACTAGCTCAAGAAAAGGAGATATTGGAGCAAAAAGTGATAAACAGTGAGAAGATAAGATCTCAAATGTCCAAAATGTTTCGAAAATTTCCAGGTCAAAATTTTGAGCCAATTAATGTAAGATCTCTTCTTGAACGATCAGACATACCAGCTCTCCTCTCCCAAATAGAGATGATGAAACAATTACGAGAAAGGAGACAACATCAATTTCAACATTATGTGCCTCCACAACAAGAACAAGAAGGTGTTTACTATCAATCATATTTTCAACCATCACAACCAATGACACAACCAATTGTTCAACATATGCAACCAACACAACCAATGGTTCAATTTCAACAAAATGTCCAACCAACTATACAATGTCAACAAATGGTTCAACCAATGGTGGAATATCAATGTCAACAACCACAATCACCAATTCAAAAACAAAACTTGCAACATGCACCAAGCCGAATTTTGAACATGTCAAACCAAAATGATCAACATCTAGTTCAATATCAAAAAATGACATCAAATCAAAAACAAGTTCAAATTCAATCAACATATCAATGTCAACAACTACCACCAAACATTCAAAAACAAAGGTTGCAACACACACCAAGCCAAGTTTCAAACATGTCAGAACAGTTAAACCAAGTCCAATATCAAAACATGACATCAAATCAAAAACAAGTTCAAATTCCAAGTCCAACTATGTCAAAACCTCGAAAGAAAGGTGGCCTTATTGCAATGCTCTTAAGGAAAAAACTAAGTGAGTCTTTTGAGGAAGATAAAGATAATACACTTATGTCTAGCAATGCCTCATCCCCTCACAAGAAAATTGACTCTCTAGTGGCATCTATCCCTACACCTTTAGAAGTTTCACAAGAACCTTCCATATTGTCCTCATCAAACAATACACCCAAGGATGTAATTATCCAAGAGCTATCCATAATTGATTGCCAAGATAATCCAACTCGTGACATATATCCTTGTCATGTTGCAAAAATACAAGACCCAATGCCATCATGCACTTTATTGCCATTACCTGTTTTAGAGGACCCCATTCGAAGTCCCTCTTCCTCATGTTCAAGCATTGATTCCTTGCCAGAATCCATCGCAAATGTTCAAAGTGCATCCCCTTCATGCCAAAGCATTGATTCCTTGTCAGAATCCTCCATGCATATCCAAAGTCCAACCTCATGTCAAGAGGATAATTTAGAGCACGAAGAAATGAGTCCTAAGGAAAATCAAGATCAAGATCCTGAAAACTTATCATCCCATCCAATTGTGGACCAAGACCCCATGCTCCCAGACACTCATGACGATTCTCCTATTCTTGTCCATCATATCCAAAGTCCTATTGACAGTCCACTCCCTGAGCAAGATCAAGATATTCTAGTCCATCCAATCCCAAAGGATCCCATTCCATTTAATGAGCAAAATGTCCTTTCAAATCCCATTGACATTCCACTTCCTCAGAAAGATCAAGATATCCCTTCCATCCTTTCCGATGATCCCATTGAAAGTCAAGAGCAAAGCACCTTTAAAGAAGATTCCAATGATCTTCCTCCTTGTCAAGATCAAATCATTCCTTCAGATCCTCCACAAGATCCACTTGTCCCTCCACCTCCAGGTCCTAATCCCGCATATCCACTCCAAGATTGCATTTCTTTTGACAATCCCATTATTTCTTCCATTCCATCTCTTGAAGAGCCTACCATTGAACCATGTCTACTACATGATCCTGATACCCCTCATGATTCTAACGTGTCAGTGCAAGATGTTCATGAACCCCCTACATGCATAATGGGTTCTTCCACTTTGGTGCAATCCGATCCACTTCAAGATCTCCTTATTTCTCTCATATCACATCCACCACATAATGGACTCGCGTCTTCTTCCCAAAGCAAAGAGTGTCAAAATATTGATAAAGGCAAAGGAGTAGACCTTCACAAGCAAAAATCTCTCCATATTAAAGAGTATACTAATGGTCATGGCTACAAAGCTCACACTCAAGGCGTTGGTATCCCTTCAAAGTCAAAATTCAAATGTCCACCTTCCCCATCATCGCTTCCATCCATTCTAGGTCCCTATATCCCTCCATCTCCTATGCAAGGTCAGCAAAGGCACACATCCTTGAGTCAATTTCATAAATCCAAAAGAAGTCCATTTCATTCCTATCCATCCATGCATTCCTTTCCCCCTCCAAGCAATTTGGATGCCAAGTATAAGCATCATAAGTCTAGAAATCCACATGTATTCAAGGATCAACATGTCCAATATAATCGACATGTCAAAACAAAGAGCAATATGATCTATAAAGAAAAAGAAAAATCAAAAAGGCCACAAAGGCCCACTGAGCAAAATAAAGCAAAGTCAAAATATATATGGGTTCCTAAATCCCTTATGCAAGCAATGCACTCCAAGGAACCACAAAAGCATGAAAAATCAAAAACCATGTGGATCCCTAAGAAGCTCCTTGAAGCACAAAAAGAACCATCCAACTTGGCATCCAAAATTGCTATTCCTCCATCCAACCCTCTCAAATTTGTTCCTCCATCACCTTCTTCATCCATTTTGGGCCCTTATGTCCCAAAATCCCAAGCCTTTCCTCCATCAAAATCTCAATATCCAAAATACATTTTTCCTCCATTAGTCCATCACCCCTCAAGGTGTGTGCCAATGTCGATCTTGCCTTCATTTCCATCCACTAAAGCCCAATTCTTCCAATACCCTATCCATTATCCAATGCATATTTTCCATCCTTCCATCCCTTTGATCCCATCCTTTGCATAAATCCTTGCCTTAGTTTCATCTCATTTTCCATGTCCTTATCCTACCAACGTCTTTGAGCATACTTTTAAAGGTCATGAGCCATTTTTTTCAAGGCTACTATCCAAATAAAAAGATGCTTGAGTCCTTCTTCCATCCCCTATCATGTGTCCATCTTCTTCTAAAAAAGTCAAAAATACAAAAAAAAAAAAGAAAAAAGAAAAAAGTAAAGAAAAATAATTCGTCCACTGGTGAAAACTTGGCAAACAGGCGCCTTGGGCAAGTACCATGATGAAAACCTGGCAAACAGGCGTCATGTGTAATCTATGAACTTCTTGCACACCACACTTGGGGGCAGATTCCCTTCTTCATATCCTATTGTCCCTCATGTCCAGTTTCCCTTCCACCTTTTGATCTTGACAAGGCTGACGATCTTCATGAGCAGCATGCATCTTGTTTGCAGCTTTCAGTCTATCATAGCTTTTGGTCATTTATCCATTTGCTTATTTTAACCTTTCATCCATATTCCCTATCTTATTGCGACTTTCTGCCACTATCCTGTATCCTTTCCTGACCTTCAGTCCATGTCCCTTATCCATTCTTGGTCTTGCTTATCCTATCCATATCTTATCACTATCCATACATTCTTTTTCATTCCTTGATCTTGATCTGACATAAGGACGCAAAAATTTAAACATGGCTTCAAACACCTCTTGACATGTCCCTCATGCCATATTCACTGCTTTACATTGTCATATCCAGTCTATCGTCTCATCACGCAATAGCCCTTGAACATTGCATCCATATTGCCTCCATAATAAAAGGCCTTTATCTTCCCTCTATCCACCAGCATGTCAGCAAGCCTATTTATTCACCTGTCATATTCCTTGCTAGACATTGGGGGCAAAATCATGAAAGAAAGTCATAAAATAAAAATTGAAAATTGTCCTGAAAAAAATCCATAAAAATCGAAAAATGTCCTGAAAAAATTCATAAAAATCTCAAAATGTCCTGAAAAAAGTCATAAAAATTGAAAAATGTCATGAAAAAATTCATAAAAATCGAAAAATGACCTGAAATAAGATCATAAAAATTGAAAAAAGTCTTGCAAAAAAAATTCTAAAAATCAAATAATGTCCTGAAATAATCCATAAAAAAATCAAATAATGTCCTGAAAAAATCCATAAAAATCAAATAAAGTCCTGAAAAAAGAATGAACACAAAAAAATTGTAAAACTCCAAAAAACAAAAACATGCATTTTTGCAATAAGGTATTCCCTTTGTGCATCGACAGATCACTGAGTATACGTCCAACAATTTGCAATCAAACATTGTGCTTTAACTGAAATCACGCATTAACAGATGAACCTTTTCAATCAAACCAAGCATTCAAATTGATCAAAATTGTCTTATCAATCAAATATCTGCATTAAAAATCATTTGTCCTTGTCACATTATCATGGGTCTTATACAGGGTGTGGTATACTCGAAACCAGACTGTGTCCTGTCTTAGACGGGGTACCACATTTCCTGAAACTAGACAGCATGATCGTCCTATCAGCACGTTCAACTTTTGACAATGAAGATCAAGATGTTTGTTTGTTTGTTTGAATTTGCGCATCTTATCTTTTTATTGATTTATCTTCGATCATGTTCCTATGTTGCTCGATGATGTCACTGAGTGATTTAGAGTAACCGGGATGGCTCATGATCCTTTTCTTTTTTGATTGTGATTGTCGTTTGTCTGTGATGTGTCTGTCTTTTGCAAATCGGGTGGCATTTCAGCTCTGGCCTTCAATGCCATGATGCTACGCATCCATTTTGCTAAATAAAAATAAAGGTTCTCACCTACAAAGTGCATTACTGAAAGCAAATTTTCATCATCTCTAACTGTCTTCTATCTTATTTCTTCTTACTAACACTTCTTCCGTCCGGTCGGATAGTCAGTTCGGTCTAGTGCTCCGATATCCACGCACATATACTACATCCTGCATCCATTTGGTTAGTACATTTGCATTCCATCACATATTACATCAAGCATTTTATCCATTTCATTTCATAAATGCATCAAAAATACATAAAAATGCATCCATACATGTTCATAAACCAGTGCATAAGTCATCCATACATGCAAAAAAAACCATAAGTCATAACATATTGCATCCATCATATCGATGCATATCATATCACATATCATAATAATGTCGGAGTACAAAATCGGACTGTCTGTCCTAAGTATGGCCCGCAGGCTGACTACATAATGTCAAACTACATAATGTCCACTGTCTGTCATATGGAGCACGTGCCTCTGTCACTGGGTGCTCCCTCTGTCCTCCTCATCCCTGCCATGTCTCGCAGATGATGTACCTGGTCCTGATCCTGGCTGCGGTGGTCTCATCGGTCCACTCCCTCCTATGCTGCTCAATGACCTCCGAGAGCGTGACCTGCTCTCTGTCCTCGATCGTGCCCAATATGAAGGTGCTCTCCGCTCTGGTGGAACTGCACCCTCATATAGTGTCCTCCAGTACAGTCTCTCCTCGCCGGTCTCTACTAGCATCTGTGCCATCTCCCGTGCACTGGCATCCCTAATCGACCCAATGAACTCAGCGACTCTCTGTCCCTCTCGCTGTGCCTGACCTATGGCTGTATCCTGAGCCTCTGTGAGTCTGGCTATCTCCGCTCTGAACTGCTCATGCTGTCTCTCCAATGTTGCAATATAATCCTGTTGGCTCGCTATGGTAGCCCGGTACATGTCTATCTCCTCTGTCCTAGCTATCTCTGGCTCTATGGGAATATCCTGCAAAGTCTCCTGATCCGCTGTGTCTGGCTCCTCATCATCCTCCCCACCATCATCTCCCTCATCCTCCCCATCACCTCCGTCAGCTCCGTCCTCATCTCCATCACCCTCATCCTCATCAGCCTCGTCATCCTCCTCGTCCTCATCATCTCCCTCCTCTCCTGTGAGTGGGAAGTCCTCCTGTCTCCTCGGTACTGGAATATCCGGATCGGTCAAAGGCACTGGCCGTTGTTGTGCGAACCATGTCTCATACTCCTCTGTAGTCCCAGCATCTACCACATCTGACATCCAATCCCATTGTCTCTGCTGTAACTGTGCAAAGTCGGCATATGCTATACGTGGCTGAATCATACTACCCCACTGACTCGTCTCTCGGTGAGATCGAGCAAAGCATGCAGTCCTCCAAGGAACATCCTGTGTCTCTCCAAACTGTCGCCGAATTCTCTCTGGCAGGTATAACTCAATCACTCTCTGATGGTTTACTGGTCGCCCAATCAAGTACCTCTCCTGTCTGCAGTATGGTAACTCATCATGATCATCTGACCATCCGGGGCAATCTCGATATGGCCTCCATATGAACTCTCTAAGTCTGTCTAGCTCATGTCGCCAGTATAATATGTATCCAAAAGGACCCTGTCTCAGTGCTCCACCATAGCTGTACACGTATGGTCGGTGTGGTACAACCTGTCTATCTGTGATCGGCCGACATATGGCAATATGCTCAAATGCCCATACCTGAAGCAATGTCACTCCACAACTCAGCGTCTGCACTCCCTGATATGCTATCTGATGTAGCTGGAAATATAACATAGCAAGTACACATGGTCCCCATGCGTACACTGTCCCCTCTGTCACCATCTGCTCTAATACTCTTCCCCAACCAATAGGGAATCCATGTCCTCGTCTGTCACCTGCCAGAAGACATGCTATCACCACTGCTATCACCACACATCGCTGCTCATACTCGGCTGCCATAGTCTCCCACCGAATCTCCCTCTTGACAATGTCTAGATCCTCTGCGTCACACTCAAACAGTCTGCATAACGCATCTCTCCCTGTCACTGGGTCGTACTCTATCATCTCCCCATGTATAGGAATGCGGAGGATGCGCCATACATCCTCTAGAGTCACTGTCGCCTCGCCAGTCGCCAAATGGAATGAGGAAGTCTCCGAATGCCATCGCTCTGCCAATGCGGTAAGCAATCCTGTGTTTGCCCTAATCTCGGGCATATATGTGATGTAATACAATCCCAGTCCAGCTAATGTGTCTCTCTCTGTGCTCCTGAGTCTATGTCGTAGCATGAAACAGTCCGGTCGATTCTCCCGTGCGATCAATGGATATTGTCGACTCTGTATCACAATCGGGGCATCATTTTGTCAGTTTTAGGGTTTGCTCCTACGGGTTGCATTTCCTCATTTTCATGTCCAAATTGGGGTGTTTTTCATCTACATTGGCCTATCCTACCCACCCCCCCCCTTGTCAGGTCCTTTGCATGCAATTTCAAGTCAAAACTAGGGTTTTTTGACAACTTGCGCCTGTGTTGGAGAAACTTGCGCCTGTGTTAGATGAATTGCGCTTGTGTATTCATACACAAGCGCAGAACTCCTTACACAAGCGTAGGTTTAGACCACACAAGCGCAGGAGTTCATTTTGGTATCTTCTGTGGGCCTCGCAATGTCCCGTAAGCCATCAAAATTCATGAAATCAAACACATGGGTTTTCGCGATACATACCGCTGCTCCTGCATCGTCCAGTCATCTGAATGTGCGTACACGTTCTCCAAGGTGACCCACCATTGGAATGTTCGCCATCTATCTGCAAGTGTTCTTGTCCAGAGCAACAAATCCTCCTCTTTAGCTAGTGCAAATGAGTCATTTTCACCCTCTTGGTCCCATTTATAGCTCTTTGTCATTGCATAGATGGACGTGCGTCTTCTCCATCTTATGTTGGTCGCGGTCTTGTGCACCTTAAATTGATTGTCCTTCATGCATCTGATCTCCGATTTTCAGCCCGTTCGATCCTATCATTTTTTATCGATCAATTGGCCTCTTTTCCGCATGTTTCCGGCCAATTCCTCGAGGGGGCATGCATATGTCATTGTTATTATCTGGGGCATTTTCATTATTGTTCTTTGAAACAACGCTCAGAATCGCATTGTCTCAAAGAGGGGCAAAATGTAGACACCCAAAAATGGTCAACGCTTGCGAAGTCATACTTTAACATTTGCGCATTGCCTCATTTTAGGTTTTTGCGTCGCATTAACATTTCTCCTATGTCACGCACTTGGTCTTTATCATTTGCGAACATCGAGTCATTCTTCTATATTCTTCAATCATCTCGTCCTCGAATTTGGTCTTGTCAACAACATTATCCAGTCATGATTTTGATCAATTTTATCTTATTGCATCAATGAGCATGCTTATTTGACATCATTTTGGACATCGTCAATCCTAATTAGGGTTTTGTCCTCTTATCAATCTTATCATCAATCTTATCATCATCAATCCTTCAACCTTGTCATTTTAACGATCGATTCGTCATCGATCGTTGTCATGTTCAATCTTGTCATTTTGCGATCGATTTGTCATCGATCGTGGTTATTTTCAATCTTGTCATCTTGCAATCTATTTTATCATCGATCCTCGTCCTCTTGTCAATCTTGTCATTTTGCGATCATTTCACTATCAATCATTATCTGTCTCAATTGTGTCAATTTGGATCAAATCATGTCAATTGGCGTATTTCTCAATCAAATCATTTTGTCGTATTGGTCATTTATCAAAATCAAGTCATGACATTAATTATCTCTAATCAAGACCTAATTGTCATCTTCGCATTTCTAATTCGTCTTCTAGGGTTTTATGATTTAGTCATTTAACCTAATTTGTCATTTCTTCCTTTAGGATTAAATAAATTACTTATTTATCCTAAGTCTTCTTATTACAATTAAATCTTTATTTAATTGTCTAATTATTCTTCTTTGTGAATTGATTAATAAATGAAAAATTATTAATTAATTCACTAATTCACTAAATCCTATTTTTCATCAATTTCTAATTCCAATTTCCTAATTTGTCATCAATTTCAATTTCCTAATTTTCAAATTTCTAATTCTTTTTCCCTCCTAATTCATCTCCTAATTCTATGGGAGTGGCATTTCAATTTGTCATGAAATTGTCATAATTGATTTAATCAATCAATTTTGACATGAAATGTGTCATAATCAATCAATCAAAATTGTGCATGGAAAGTGCATAATTTGCATAATTTGTCATAATTAACATATTGATTTGCAATTTCCATTTGAATTGCATCATGCCAATCTTGTCACTTCTCCAATTTCTCTATAAATTGGATAATTTTTCTTCTAATAACCCTTCGAATCCCTTCAACCCCTTCAATTACTTCTTGAAATCCGAATTGCTGTCAAACTATCAAATTTTAGTTCTAGTACTCTTGAGCTTTTTGCTTTCAATTGTGAGAGCACTTGTAGGTGAGATCCACAAAACTATTGAAGAGGAAAGAACAACAATGGAGCCAAATGGAAGGAGTATTCAATCTTGAATCTGGTTTGCATAATGTTTTCTTTTGAATGCTTTGTTTCCATACCTCTATTGAATGTGCATTGTGATTAGGTTCATTGCAATGAGTATTTCTTTGATTGAGCTATCATGTTTAATGTTTTGATCTACTTATCTTGTTTTGATGATTCCTAATTTCTACGTCACAGCAACAACCTTGATTTCCACTTTCAAATTCGAATTTTACATGAGATCGAGTCAATTTTTAAATTTCAAAACTTGCATTGCTTTTAGTATTCCCTCTAAAATCATAAAATTCAAAATTTCAGTTTCCCCCTCTTTTTCAAAATTCAAATTTTACATTTTTCAACAATCTTGGTAGGGTTCAATTTTGAGATTGCAACTTTAATTTGGCCTATCTATAGATCGTAAAATCACTCAATTTTTTCATATTAGCTTTAAAATCATCATAACTTTCATCCCTGAAAATTTCGAAAAAAGTTGCGAGGACCGTGTGCACTCCGTTCGCCATGATCCCGGACATTTTTTCTGAAATTTCGGGAGATTGTCCTGATTGCATTTAGCAGCTTAAATCTAGGAGATTGGCTGGTTTTATTGAAATTTGCTACCTCTAAAATTCAAAATCTTCTCTGTCTCTTTAGTGCATGAGTTTTACAACAATAAGCCCTACTTACACTATTCCCGTTAGACGAAGCCTTAGAATTAAGTCCTTCCAAGGTGTAATTACCGAGGAGATGGAACCTGATTTGAATGGCCTTTTTAACGAGGACATGGGTAATTCCTCTAATCCTCTTATGATGAAGAAGCTCTCCATGAGGTTTCTGTAGAACAACTTTCAAAATTGGATAACCAATTTGATGATTTTCGACAATGGATGTCTCAAGAATACCCCGATAGTCAAGCTCTTTCATTAATTGAGGGTCTAAAACGTATGGTTCAAAATGATAAGAATGGAATTGATATTTTGGGTGGTATTGCACACATTGTGGATTCGAATGTGATGCCTATGAAAAGTTGTGCCGAAACCTTAGGTTATACACAACCTCCTACTCAAGTTAATCATTCTATTCCTTTGACAACTCCTATTGCTAGTATACCTACTTTTACATCAAACATAATGACTACTTCAATACAAGACATTCCTCCTATGATCACTAGTCATGGGGGCAATCCTTCTTCTTCAATCAATCCTCTTCCTTCATTCAATCCAACTTCTTCATTCATTCCTTCAATGAGTGTCCTTATTATATCTCCACAAATGAACATGACGCTAGGGGGCAATTCGTTTTCCATTCCTCCTTGTAGTGTTCCTCCTGTCCAATCATCTCCTATGACTAACTATCATAGTGTCCCACCACCTTACTCTCTACCTTCTTTCAATAACATAACACCTCCATCACAATCTAACACATCTAATATGAACTCTTCGACTGAAGCAACCATTAACAATCTTGCACAAACTGTCTCTTCTTTATAGCAACAAATTGCCTCTATGAATCAATCTAAGTTTAGTGTGCCCACATTTGATGTTGCGAGCCCACTTTCTCTTGACATTGTTCGAGCTATTCCCCCTAAACATGTTGAAATTCCACATTTGGAGCTTTATAATGGTAAGGGTGATCCTCTAACACATGTTAAGACCTTTCAAACAATATGTACTGATTTTGCTTATGACCAAAGGTTGCTTGCAAAACTGTTTACTAGAACATTAAGAGATAATGCCCTACAATGGTATTGCTCGTTGCCTTCTTATTCTATTACTTCTTTCAAACAACTTGCAAATGCTTTTATTCAACAATTTCAAAACAATATAAGTCCTAAAGTTACTTTGATTGATTTAATGCATTGCAAACAAGGTGTTAAAGAAAAAGTGACTGATTTCATTGGTAGATATAAGCATTTGTATGCTCAAATTTCTTTTCCAGTGCCTGACAATGATATTCAAAGAATCTTTATTTCTAATTTACAAAAAGATATTAGAGAAAAACTCTTGTTTTCTGAGTTTACTTCTTTCCAACAGTTGTGCGCAACTCTTCACCATTATCAACTGACTGTGAGTCAAATGGAACAAGCAAATCCTATGGCTCCGAGTGATAAGGGTGATAGTAGTCAACAACCATTTGGGAAGTTTAAACCGAACAGAGAGTCCATTAAATTCAATGAAAACATCATCAACAACAATGTGAATGCGGCATCAGGTGTGCCTCCTATTTCTAAGTTTTTCAAGAAAGAAAGAAAGTTTACTCCTTTGAATGAATCATTGCATAGTATTATGAATAAGTTATTGGAACAAAATGTGCTTACTCTTCCTCCTATAAGGCAAATAGATCCGGCAAAGATTAATTCACCCTATTTTGATAAAAAATCTTTTTGTCAATTTCATCGTCATCCTGGGCATGATACTGAAAAATGTTTTGCTTTAAAGGGTAAAATTCAAGATTTGATTGATAATAATACTATCTCTGTTTCTGGAGTGAATGATAAAGGCAACACATCTGTAGCTCCTCCTAACCAAAATCTTCAGATTTTTACTGATCCATTGCCTTCTCATACCTCTAATGCGATTGATACTACTGATTCCTCTGTCTCACCTGATGATCTTGTGTCTATGACTCCTAATGTGATTAACTTTGTGGAGCAGCAGAAAATCCCTAAAGAACCTTCCATCACATTTGATTCCAGTGAAACTATCAGGGCACCTGATGGTCCTTTATATATAGTTGCAAAAGTCAAGAAAACACCTTGCCGTGGAGTGCTTATTGATCCTTCTTGCATGGTTAATGCCATTACTGAAGAATTTCTTTTTACTTTGCAATTGAATCAAGTGATCTATGATGAAACAAATGTGGTTGTGAAACTATTTGATGCATTTTCTTCTCCTGCAATTGGTTCTATTACATTACCTGTTGAGGTCCATAACAAATCCCTTGATGTGGACTTTGCTATTATTCCATCATCCGAACAATTTTGTGTGAGCTAGGCTATCCTTGGCTATCTTCCATGAAAGCTATTGCTTCTCCTATTCACAAGTGTTTGAAATTTCCCCATAATGGTGAAGTTGTTACTGTCAATCATAGTCTCTTTAAACCGGCTGAAAGAACTTCTAGCATTCCTATTGATTACTTTTGGCCTAAACAATTTCAATCTCTTCCTCCGCGAAGTGATCATCTTTTTAAATCTTATCAAAAGTGGAAAAAAGATATGATCCTATCTCTAAGTGAACCTAGAACACCCAAACTTGACATTCCTATCGTTCTTGAGAAGGAAGTTCTTCCTTTGAAAGATAAAACTAATGTCTTTCCTCAAGAAGATTCCCAACCCATCCCTATGGATGTAACTATGCCTATGTCTAATAAACTTTCTAAAGGTAGACCTATACCTCCTCGTCATGATGGACTCGGTCTCCTTCCTAAACCAAATATTCCTCCCTTATATGGAGCAGTTCCTCCTCCTTCCTCTTATGGAGAGAAGAGACTTTCCTCTTCTCCTATTGTCCAACCTAAGAGACCACAACCTAAACACCCAAGTGATAAGGATGAGAACATTCCTCCTCCTCAATCTTCTCAACTTCCTACTAAGACTAGACGAAATCGTTCTGCACGTGAACGCCGACGAAAGCGTCGTCTTAGAGCTCAGGCAGCTGCTTCTCAAACTTTGCAATCCCCAAAAACACCTTCAGCTAGTATTATTCCATTTTCTCCTCAGCCAAAAATTGAGCCAAAATCTCCTAAACATAAGATGCATGATGGTCTTGATCTGGTGCGAGTTAAAGATCCTATTTTTATAAATCTTGATGACGATATAGATGAAAATGTTATTCATGATGAAAATGTTACTTCTTTTCATTCTGATAGTGAATATGAATATGTTGATGTTGATAACCATCTATCTAACGAATTTTCTAAAGCACTTATCCTAGCTCCTAGACAAGAACACCGTGGCTTGGGATATGAACATAGCCCTTTTTTGGATCTTGTGATAGCTCCATCTGCTGTGTTGGATGTTCCTCCTCTAGCGTGTTTCCTGCCTTCCCGAAATATTGATCAGCAAGATCGGGGGGTAGATGACGTGCTAGACTAGTTTCATTAGCATAGCAGATTCTCTCCTCCTCTCTTTTGTTACCTCTTCTATGTGTTATTCTCATTCTTCTATCTGTTGTCCTTAGTGTTGTCTACTTGAGGACGATGCAAAGCATTGAGATCTCTTTTGGTCTCTCTCATGTTGACTCAAAAGACACATGTGTTCCCTTCTTCTAGGCGACCTTCCTTGATTGGGGAATGAAGAACAATTATGCATACATACATATGATATACATGAATTATCATACAGCATACTGACCCCGAGGAAAGCGAAGTCACCTCGTGCTTTGTGTTTGTGTCTATTATCCTTGGGCTTATCTCACACTTGGGGGCTAAATCCTTGTGATAACGTGCTCCTCTCCTTTCTCATTTCTTATATGTATCACTACCTTAAAGCAATCACCCCCGGTGAGGCGTGTGCGATCGCTTTAACGTAGGGGGGCATACATCCCGTTCATATCTTTTCAAGATACTTGAAAATTTCTTGACAAATTTAGCTTTGACTTGAAATTTTTTGATATCTTTCTTGCATGACTCATAGTGAGGGAGCCTTACTACTGACAGTCATGGTTCTCCCTCGTGATCTTCAATTTTACCTTGTCAATCGAAGTTGTAAGATCCTTAGTCCACTGGGGGCTTGGTGTATCTTGCCTCCTTGACGTGGTGAAAGCTTTTCAATGTTGTTTCCTTGTACTTTACCAGAAGTATGAGCGTACGCTTATACTCCCAGTAAAGTGGGGGCTAAATGTAGCGTCCTATAATTGTGATAGTTGCAATTTCGGCTGCATTTGGGTCTTCACGATGGCGGCGCAACACTGAACCTGAATGGAGACCCCGAAACCTGTCTATAACACCAAAACTGCATTTTTCAGCACCCTGGCCTGATCCTCCTTACACCCTGTTGTCCCGGGAGGTGGGACCATGGCGCCCAGCACCCTAGTCCTTCAAGACTAGGGCGCCCAGCGCCCTGGTCCCTGGCCCTATTTTGGGCCCAGTCTCTTTTGGGCATCGGGTCTTTAAGTTTGCAAATTGGAAAATAATGTTTCCTGGTCGGCCTAAGGTCGGGAAAATCAGTCTATCAGCCCTAATTGACAAGTATATAAACTACTTTTCCTCTCCTAGAAAGAGAAAAAGGGGAGGACATATGTGAGAAAGGCGCGAAAGCGGTATTCAAACATTCAAGCATTCAAGCATTCCTTCATGCAATTGAGCATTCTAAGTCTCCATTCAAGGCTAAGTGTTGCATTCAAGACAAGGATTCAACCATTGAAGAGGAGATCACATACAACATACAACATACTACATACATTACACCTTCGCATGTAAGAATACAAACATTCTTACAACAAGGTATCAGTACTTGTTTACATTACAAACATTTACATTTACAGCATTCTCATTTCTTGGTTAATTCCAAAACCGGGGTTTGACCTAAAGGCAAACCCCTCATCCCTAACCCCCCAATCATCCTCTCTTTTCTGTGTGTAGGTTGCAGGTACACGACTGTAATTGAAGATCTGGAATCCTTGTGCAGAGACGAACAGATCCACCTTCGTTTCGCGGATTCTTCGGAGGACCGTGTGCACGCCGGGCGCCATCGTCCCGTCAACTTTCGCTCAAATTTGCAGAACAACACCGTCTCGACATTTTACTGCTAATTCCAGGTCTGCAGCTTCATCCCATATCCCTATCTTTGTTTATAAACAAATCTTTCCTACTTTACATGCATTCCTAGTTCAATCATTCTATCTACATTTCTTTACAAAAGAGGGTATCCTTGATGTCCTAACCCTTGAAACTCATTTAGAATCCAATCTTGCATTTCATGGGATTGGATCTTGTGGGTTTCAACCCCTCTTTTGAATGTAAAGTCTCTCCCAAGTGAAAACCATCAACCCTAGTGACTCTCCCTTCTCTCTGCTCGGAGTTGGGGAGGGGAGAACGACTAGGGTTCAGTTTTTCCGCTTTACATTTTAGTGAACCCGACGTGAACATCCTCATTCTGATTATTCATGGTTAGATCTGAAAATTTTTTTTCCTTAATTACATTTCCATGTTTGATCTTTTGCAAATTTTAGAGGCTAATTGCATAAAAACCCTAAAATTTTCTTTTTAGTAATTAAACTTGTGGAATGTTTAATTGTTAATGCTTGTTTCAGATCTACCCTTCTATTGCAAATTGTCAATTCATATTTGTGCTTTAATTCTAAAAATTAAGTGGTTAAATGTCAAAACCCTAATTTTTAAGACCTTCTTGATTCAACTTTTGACCGATAATTTCACTGATCAAAACACCTCCAAATCGGCTGTAACTTTGGATTCCGCAATAAAATCACAATATCTTTCATCCTTGAAAATTTGGAAAAAAGTTGCGAGGACCGTGTGCACCCCGAGCGCCATTGTCCCCGACATTTTTTCCGAAATTTGGGGAGCTAGATCTTACTGTATTTTTCTGCTAAAATCCAGAATTTTGGCTGATTTTATCAATTTTAACACTTTCAAAATTACAGTCAAAGTTGGTCTAGCGATTGCTTGGATTGAGGCTTCTAATCATTCAAAAATTGTTGAAATTAAAATTCATGTCAAAATTGTGTTTTTTACAGTCCTAAATCTGAAAAGTGTGTTAGCATTCATCCGAAATTTCAGTGCTTTATTCAAATTTTTGCAGTTTGTGACTTTTGAAATTAAGTGTTTAATTGCAACAACCTTGATTTCCACTTTCAAATTCGAATTTTACATGAGATCGAGTCAATTTTTAAATTTCAAAACTTGCATTGCTTTTAGTATTCCCTCTAAAATCATAAAATTCAAAATTTCAGTTTCCCCCTCTTTTTCAAAATTCAAATTTTACATTTTTCAACAATCTTGGTAGGGTTCAATTTTGAGATTGCAACTTTAATTTGGCCTATCTACAGATCGTAAAATCACTCAATTTTTTCGTATTAGCTTTAAAATCATCATAACTTTCATCCCTGAAAATTTCGAAAAAAGTTGCGAGGACCGTGTGCACTCCGTTCGCCACGGTCCCGGACATTTTTTCTGAAATTTCGGGAGATTGTCCTGATTGCATTTAACAGCTTAAATCTAGGAGATTGGCTGGTTTTATTGAAATTTGCTACCTCTAAAATTCAAAACCTTCTCTGTCTCTTTAGTGCATGAGTTTTACAACAATAAGCCCTACTTACACTATTCCCGTTAGACGAAGCCTTAGAATTAAGTCCTTCCAAGGTGTAATTACCGAGGAGATGGAACCTGATTTGAATGGCCTTTTTAACGAGGACATGGGTAATTCCTCTAATCCTCTTAATGATGAAGAAGCTCTCCATGAGGTTTCTGTAGAACAACTTTCAAAATTGGATAACCAATTTGATGATTTTCGACAATGGATGTCTCAAGAATACCCCGATAGTCAAGCTCTTTCATTAATTGAGGGTCTAAAACGTATGGTTCAAAATGATAAGAATGGAATTGATATTTTGCGTGGTATTGCACACATTGTGGATTCGAATGTGATGCCTATGAAAAGTTGTGCCGAAACCTTAGGTTATACACAACCTCCTACTCAAGTTAATCATTCTATTCCTTTGACAACTCCTATTGCTAGTATACCTACTTTTACATCAAACATAATGACTACTTCAATACAAGACATTCCTCCTATGATCACTAGTCATGGGGGCAATCCTTCTTCTTCAATCAATCCTCTTCCTTCATTCAATCCAACTTCTTCATTCATTCCTTCAATGAGTGTCCCTATTATATCTCCACAAATGAACATGATGCTAGGGGGCAATTCGTTTTCGATTCCTCCTTGTAGTGTTCCTCCTGTCCAATCATCTCCTATGACTAACTATCATAGTGTCCCACCACCTTACTCTCTACCTTCTTTCAATAACATAACACCTCCATCACAATCTAACACATCTAATATGAACTCTTCGACTGAAGCAACCATTAACAATCTTGCACAAACTGTCTCTTCTTTATAGCAACAAATTGCCTCTATGAATCAATCTAAGTTTAGTGTGCCCACATTTGATGTTGCGAGCCCACTTTCTCTTGACATTGTTCGAGCTATTCCCCCTAAACATGTTGAAATTCCACATTTGGAGCTTTATAATGGTAAGGGTGATCCTCTAACACATGTTAAGGCCTTTCAAACAATATGTACTGATTTTGCTTATGACCAAAGGTTGCTTGCAAAACTGTTTACTAGAACATTAAGAGATAATGCCCTACAATGGTATTGCTCGTTGCCTTCTTATTCTATTACTTCTTTCGAACAACTTGCAAATGCTTTTATTCAACAATTTCAAAACAATATAAGTCCTAAAGTTACTTTGATTGATTTAATGCATTGCAAACAAGGTGTTAAAGAAAAAGTGACTGATTTCATTGGTAGATATAAGCATTTGTATGCTCAAATTTCTTTTCCAGTGCCTGACAATGATATTCAAAGAATCTTTATTTCTAATTTACAAAAAGATATTAGAGAAAAACTCTTGTTTTCTGAGTTTACTTCTTTCCAACAGTTGTGCGCAACTCTTCACCATTATCAACTGACTGTGAGTCAAATGGAACAAGCAAATCCTATGGCTCCGAGTGATAAGGGTGATAGTAGTCAACAACCATTTGGGAAGTTTAAACCGAACAGAGAGTCCATTAAATTCAATGAAAACATCATCAACAACAATGTGAATGCGGCATCAGGTGTGCCTCCTATTTCTAAGTTTTTCAAGAAAGAAAGAAAGTTTACTCCTTTGAATGAATCATTGCATAGTATTATGAATAAGTTATTGGAACAAAATGTGCTTACTCTTCCTCCTATAAGGCAAATAGATCCGGCAAAGATTAATTCACCCTATTTTGATAAAAAATCTTTTTGTCAATTTCATCATCATCCTGGGCATGATACTAAAAAATG
Organism: Cryptomeria japonica; assembly: GCF_030272615.1. Taxonomy (NCBI): domain Eukaryota; kingdom Viridiplantae; phylum Streptophyta; class Pinopsida; order Cupressales; family Cupressaceae; genus Cryptomeria; species Cryptomeria japonica. The sequence continues at coordinate 204,285,355 of NC_081409.1, forward strand.
TTTTGCTTTAAAGGGTAAAATTCAAGATTTGATTGATAATAATACTATCTCTGTTTCTGGAGTGAATGATAAAGGCAACACATCTGTAGCTCCTCCTAACCAAAATCTTCAGATTTTTACTGATCCATTGCCTTCTCATACCTCTAATGCGATTGATACTACTGATTCCTCTGTCTCACCTGATGATCTTGTGTCTATGACTCCTAATGTGATTAACTTTGTGGAGCAGCAGAAAATCCCTAAAGAACCTTCCATCACATTTGATTCCAGTGAAACTATCAGGGCACCTGATGGTCCTTTATATATAGTTGCAAAAGTCAAGAATACACCTTGCCGTGGAGTGCTTATTGATCCTTCTTGCATGGTTAATGTCATTACTGTAGAATTTCTTTTTACTTTGCAATTGAATCAAGTGATCTATGATGAAACAAATGTGGTTGTGAAACTATTTGATGCATTTTCTTCTCCTGCAATTGGTTCTATTACATTACCTGTTGAGGTCCATAACAAATCCCTTGATGTGGACTTTGCTATTATTCCATCATCCGAACAATTTTGTGTGAGCTAGGCTATCCTTGGCTATCTTCCATGAAAGCTATTGCTTCTCCTATTCACAAGTGTTTGAAATTTCCCCATAATGGTGAAGTTGTTACTGTCAATCATAGTCTCTTTAAACCGGCTGAAAGAACTTCTAGCATTCCTATTGATTACTTTTGGCCTAAACAATTTCAATCTCTTCCTCCGCGAAGTGATCATCTTTTTAAATCTTATCAAAAGTGGAAAAAAGATATGATCCTATCTCTAAGTGAACCTAGAACACCCAAACTTGACATTCCTATCGTTCTTGAGAAGGAAGTTCTTCCTTTGAAAGATAAAACTAATGTCTTTCCTCAAGAAGATTCCCAACCCATCCCTATGGATGTAACTATGCCTATGTCTAATAAACTTTCTAAAGGTAGACCTATACCTCCTCGTCATGATGGACTCGGTCTCCTTCCTAAACCAAATATTCCTCCCTTATATGGAGCAATTCCTCCTCCTTCCTCTTATGGAGAGAAGAGACTTTCCTCTTCTCCTATTGTCCAACCTAAGAGACCACAACCTAAACACCCAAGTGATAAGGATGAGAACATTCCTCCTCCTCAATCTTCTCAACTTCCTACTAAGACTAGACGAAATCGTTCTGCACGTGAACACCGACGAAAGCGTCGTCTTAGAGCTCAGGAAGCTGCTTCTCAAACTTTGCAATCCCCAAAAACACCTTCAGCTAGTATTATTCCATTTTCTCCTCAGCCAAAAATTGAGCCAAAATCTCCTAAACATAAGATGCATGATGGTCTTGATCCGGTGCGAGTTAAAGATCCTATTTTTATAAATCTTGATGACGATATAGATGAAAATGTTATTCATGATGAAAATGTTACTTCTTTTCATTCTGATAGTGAATATGAATATGTTGATGTTGATAACCATCTATCTAACGAATTTTCTAAAGCACTTATCCTAGCTCCTAGACAAGAACACCGTGGCTTGGGATATGAACATAGCCCTTGTTTGGATCTTGTGATAGCTCCATCTGCTGTGTTGGATGTTCCTCCTCTAGCGTGTTTCCTGCCTTCCCGAAATATTGATCAGCAAGATCGGGGGGTAGATGACGTGCTAGACTAGTTTCATTAGCATAGCAGATTCTCTCCTCCTCTCTTTTGTTACTTCTTCTATGTGTTATTCTCATTCTTCTATCTGTTGTCCTTAGTGTTGTCTACTTGAGGACGATGCAAAGCATTGAGATCTCTTTTGGTCTCTCTCATGTTGACTCAAAAGACACATGTGTTCCCTTCTTCTAGGTGACCTTCCTTGATTGGGGAATGAAGAACAATTATGCATACATACATATGATATACATGAATTATCATACAGCATACTGACCCCGAGGAAAGCGAAGTCACCTCGTGCTTTGTGTTTGTGTCTATTATCCTTGGGCTTATCTCACACTTGGGGGCTAAATCCTTGTGATAACGTGCTCCTCTCCTTTCTCATTTCTTATATGTATCACTACCTTAAAGCAATCACCCCCGGTGAGGCGTGTGCGATCGCTTTAACGTAGGGGGGCATACATCCCGTTCATATCTTTTCAAGATACTTGAAAATTTCTTGACAAATTTATCTTTGCCTTGAAATTTTTTGATATCTTTCTTGCATGACTCATAGTGAGGGAACCTTACTACTGACAGTCATGGTTCTCCCTCGTGATCTTCCCTTTTACCTTATCAATCGAAGTTGTAAGATCCTTAGTCCACTAGGGGCTTGGTGTGTCTTGCCTCCTTGACGTGGTGAAAGCTTTTCAATGTTGTTTCCTTGTACTTTACCGGAAGTATGAGCGTACGCTTATACTCCCGATAAAGTGGGGGCTAAATGTAGCGTCCTAAAATTGTGACACTTGCAATTTCGACTGCATTTGGGTCTTCACGATGGCGGCGCAACACTGAACCTGAATGGAGACCCCGAAACCTGTCTATAACACCAAAAACTGCATTTTTCAGCACCCTGGCCTGATCCTCCTTGCACCCTGCTGTCCCGGGAGTTGGGACCATGGCGCCCAGCACCCTGGTCCTTCAGGACTAGGGCGCCCAGCGCCCTGGTCCCTGGCCCTATTTTTGGCCCGGTCTCTTTTGGGCATCGGGTCTTTAAGTTTGCAAATTGGAAAATAATGTTTCCTGGTCGGCCTAAGGTTGGGAAAATCAGTCTATCAGCCCTAATTGACAAGTATATAAACTACTTTTCCTCTCCTAGAAAGATAAAAAGGGGAGGACATATGTGAGAAAGGCGTGAAAGCGATATTCAAACATTTAAGCATTCAAGCATTCCTTCAAGCAATTGAGCATTCTAAGTCTCCATTCAAGGCTAAGTGTTGCATTCAAGACAAGGATTCAACCATTGAAGAGGAGATCACATACAACATACAACATACTACATACATTACACCTTTGCATGTAAGAATACAAACATTCTTACAACAAGGTATCAGTACTTGTTTACATTACAAACATTTACATTTACAACATTCTCATTTCTTGGTTAATTCCAAAACCGGGGTTTGACCTAAAGGCAAACCCCTCATCCCTAACCCCCCAATCGTCCTCTCTTTTCTGTGTGTAGGTTGCAGGTACGCGGCTGCAATTGAAGATCTGGAATCCTTGTGCAGAGACGAACAGATCCACCTTCGTTTCGCGGATTTTTCGGAGGACCGTGTGCACGCCGGGTGCCATCGTCCCGTCAACTTTCGCTGAAATTTGCAGAACAACACCGTCTTGACATTTTACTGCTAATTCCAGGTCCGCAACTTCATCCCATATCCCTATCTCTGTTTATAAACGAATCTTTCCTACTTTACATGCATTCCTAGTTCAATCATTCTATCTACATTTGTTTACAAAAGAGGGTATCCTTGATGTCCTAATCCTTGAAACTCATTTAGAATCCAATCTTGCATTTCGTGGGATTGGATCTTGTGGGTTTCAACCCCTCTTTTGAATGTAAAGTCTCTCCCAAGTGAAAACCATCAACCCTAGTGACTCTCCCTTCTCTCTCCTTGGAGTTGGGGAGGGGAGAACGGCTAGGGTTCGATTTTTCCGCTTTACAGGTCCTATGATGTGTTAAGGGATTATAGTGTCATATGAACCCTTAGAACACCCTACGACCCCTTAGATGTTGTTAGGGGTCATATTATGTTCTAAGGGTCATATTGTGTCTAGGATTCAATCTCTCTTCCTCTTCCTCCCCCCTCCTTCTTCTCTCCCTCTCTTCCTCTCCCTCTCTCTCTCTCTCTCCCCTTCTCCCTTCTTCCATACCCCATCCCTCTCTCTCTCTCTCTCTCCCCTTCTCCCTTCCTCAATACCCCATCCCTCTTTCTCTTCTTCTGTAATTCCTATAGTCACAATTGAGATCAGTCCTATAACCTTGCAAATTTAATATCATCATATGTTTTAGAACTTAGGCAGTACTCTTAGGGTTAGGTCAAGCTCTTACACTTTCTTTTTAGCGAAGCCTCATTGTTTGTTTTCTTGGAGTATCTCTTATGGTGACAATGGTCTAACTTAGCTGTATCAAAACTAAACTACTGATGTTCAATTCATAGCTTTAAATTTAATATATCATTTTATTAGCCCACTTTATGACCCCTTAGGTGTCATTAGAGGTCGTATTGTTTCCTAAGAGCTCATATGGTGTCCTATGACTCCTTAAGACACCATACGACCCATAACAATGCCATATGGTGTCCTAAGGGGTCATAGGATGCCATATGACCCCTCGGGACACCAATGACTCATAACAACACCATATGGTGTTCTAAAGGGTCATATGATGTTCTATGACCCCTTAGGACACTATTTGGTGTTGTTATATGTCCTATGGTGTGCTAAGGGATAATATAGTGTCATATGACCCCTTAGGACACCCTATGACCCCTTGGGACACTATTTGGTGTCGTTATATGTCCTATGGTGTGTTAAGGGATAATATAGTATCATATGACCCCTTAGGACACCCTATGACCCCTTAGATGTTGTTAGGGGTCATATTGTGTCCTGGATTTGATCTCTCTTCCTCTCCCTCCCCCCTCCTTCTCTCCCTCTCTCCCTCTCTCTCTCTCTCTCTCTCTCTCTCTCCCTCTCTCCCTCTACCTCTCCCTCCCTTCCCCCTCTCTCTCCCTCTCTCCATCTCCCTCCTCTCTCACTCCCCCTAATCTCCCCCCCTCTCTCTCTCTCCCTCTCCCTTCCTCCATACCTCTCTCTCTCTCTCTCTCTCTCTCTCTCTCTCTCTCTCTCTCTCCCTCCTTCTCTCTCCCCCTACTCTCCCTCTCCCTTCCTCCATACCACTTCTCTCCCTCCCCCCTCTTCTCTCCCTCTCTCCCTCCCTCTACCTCTCTCCCTCTCTCTACCTTCACTCCCCCCTCTCTCTCTCTCCCTCTCTCTCCCTCTCTCCTCCCTCTCTCTCTCCCTCTCTCCTCTCTCTCTCTCCCTCTCCCTCCTTCCCTCCTCTCTCACTCCCCCTACTCTCTCTCTCTCTCTCCCTCTCTCCCCTCTCTCTCTCCCTCTCTCCATATCCCTCCTTCCCTCCTTCTCTCTCCCTCCCCCCTACTCTCCCTCTCCCTTCCTCCATACCCCTTCTTATCTCTCTCCCTCCCCCCTCTTCTCTCCCTCTCTCTCTCCCTCCCTCTACCTCTCTCCCTCTCTCTACCTTCCCTCCCCCTCCCTCTCTCTCCCTCTCTCCCCCTCTCCCTCCCTCCTTCTCTCTCTCTCTCTCTCTCTCTCTCTCTCTCTCTCTCTCTCTCTCTCTCCCTCTCTCCCTCTACCTCTCCCTCCCTTCCCCCTCTCTCTCCCTCTCTCCATCTCCCTCCTCTCTCACTCCCCCTAATCTCCCCCCCTCTCTCTCTCTCCCTCTCCCTTCCTCCATACCTCTCTCTCTCTCTCTCTCTCTCTCTCTCTCTCTCTCTCTCTCTCTCTCTCTCTCTCCCTCCTTCTCTCTCCCCCTACTCTCCCTCTCCCTTCCTCCATACCACTTCTCTCCCTCCCCCCTCTTCTCTCCCTCTCTCCCTCCCTCTACCTCTCTCCCTCTCTCTACCTTCCCTCCCCCCTCTCTCTCTCTCCCTCTCTCTCTCCCTCTCTCCTCCCTCTCTCTCTCCCTCTCTCCTCTCTCTCTCCCTCTCCCTCCTTCCCTCCTCTCTCACTCCCCCTACTCTCTCTCTCTCTCTCTCCCTCTCTCCCCTCTCTCTCTCCCTCTCTCCATATCCCTCCTTCCCTCCTCTCTCCCTCCCCCCTACTCTCCCTCTCCCTTCCTCCATACCCCTTCTTATCTCTCTCCCTCCCTCGTCTTCTCTCCCTCTCTCTCTCCCTCCCTCTACCTCTCTCACTCTCTCTACCTTCCCTCCCCCCTCCCTCTCTCTCCCTCTCTCCCTCTCTCTCTCTCTCTCTCTTCCTTCCTCTCCCTCCCTCCCTCCCTCCCCCCTCCTTCTTCTCTCCCTCTCTACCTCCTTCCCTTCCACCCCCCTCCTCTCTCCCTCCCTCCTACTCTCCCCCTTCTCCCCTCTCTCTCTCTCTCCCTCCCTCCCTTTTCATTCACATTTTTTCTACTACCAATATAGCATACGGGGTACTGAACCTATTAGTTCACTGCCCTGCCATAACTTTTTTAAGGCATAGGAGCCCATACATAGTACTTATTCCTTGTAAGCACGTACGGGGTACTGAGCCCATTATTCGCTACCCTGCAATAACATTTTTTAGGCTTAGGAGCGCCCACGTGCTACTTATTAGTACAAAATAGAAAAAAAAATACCATTGGGCTTGCCAACATTTTATGGACTAACAGCGCGCACATGGTTATTAATGTAACACGTACGTGGTACATAGACATAGTTTTAGTTGCCCAAGAGCCTCAACGACCTCAAAAGAAGTTTTTGAGGTCGTTGAAGGCCCCACTGGAACTATGTCTGCACTTCTATCATTATTTTATACATAGAAGTAAGTGAATGTTTTGTTTTTGCATGATTTCAAATAATTGAATGGTTGTTCTTATTAGTTTTGTTAATAATATTGTGATTGTTTAATAGTTTGATTCCAAAAAATAGTGATTCGAAGCATATTTATGGTTATTTGTTTGTTTATGAACTTTTGTTTACATATATATGTAATATGACTCTATTTAGGACAACTGATATCAACCATGGGAAAGAACAAGCGAGGAACGATGAAACAATGAGATGTTGAAAAGGAAAGACAAATGCAGCGTATGAAGAAATTACGTGACATAAGAACAATGGGAGAAGAAGGTATGTCATCCCCAACATCTAAATTCGATTTACCAAACGAACATAATGCACCTAATGCAATTGAAGAAGAGACATTTGATTTATCATATGAACCTAATGCAATTGAAGAAGATATTGCATTGAATAATCAATTAAATGATGAACATACACCTTCTCTATTTGATGAATTGAATGTACATAATGCACCGATGTTAACACCTCCTAGAATCATTCGTAGGAAACCAAAGTATCTAATTGACATTGATGAGAATATATTGAAGCCAATGCCCAATAAAATGAATGAATGAACTTGTAGGAGAATGGTTAAAAGAATATGGCAAAACTATTTTGAAAACTTGAATCAAACTGCAAGATGTCAATTAATTGTTCAAATGATTAAAAATTTGAATTTTAGAGAGACAATGAAAATTCTGGGCCTAAGATCATCTGAAAGTAACAGTGAAAGAACTATTGTGAGAAATCTATTTGATGCATATCAAGCTATTGGTTCAAAATCACATACTAAAGATTCTAATGCTACTCGACGTGTCATTACATCAACCATAATGAGCAAGAAAATAAAAAAGATCGTTTGATAAGCAAAACAAGTAAGTTAGTAAACGTTAGTAGAACAACATTAAGTAAAGCATTAAAGAGGCGGGAAAAAATAGAGGAACCTAGCAATAATTCTCTTTGGGAATTCTCGGGTAGACTACCATGCAAAGACAAGGTTGTTGTTGATGCACTAAGAACATTAATTGAAAATTTTTTGCATGACATATTCTTCATTTCTCTAACCTTGTTGTTGCAACAAATATTCATTTGATGAACTATCGTGGTAGACCTCATAAGAAGATTTTATGGAAAGTTTGTAAATCTGACCACAAGACAATACTTGACACAATACGGGTTAGAGTCGATCCTGAAGGCTCGCTTGATTGATTCTACGGTTCAGAGTAGAATGATTTATAGAATTTTGTATAAATCATCGACGAATTGTTCTATATTCATTTTTTGTATATATAAATGCCCATGAGCTGATTTTTACATGTTTAGGGGAATAATTTTGTATATTTAAATGGTAATGAGTTGATTTGTACATATGTACATGCCAAATTTTATATATTAAAATGGCGATGAGCTGAATCGCACATATTGTAATGCCAAATTTTGTATAAAAGCCCATGAGATGATTTTTAAGACATTTTTTTGTATAATCAAATAGCCAAGAGCTAATTTGACCATATTTAGAGGCAAACTTTTGAATAATATGTGACAATGTTTTGTGACTATTTTGTGTGTCAATGTTTTGTGACTATGTTTTGAGTATATGTGATGTGTCCCTGGTCAATCACGAGCATTCTTGATTCTTGTATAATCATGGAGAATTATTTGAGTCATTATCAGGTCATAGGGGTCATAGATTGAGACTAGATACAATTTGAGCAAAAATTGTCATTGTTGTCAAAACAATTGTCAAAAAAGTTGTCAAGCAACTTCTACTTTGCATTGGTAGGGTATGACTCTCGACGTTCCGACGCTTTGGGATGCATGACAAGGGCATGTCTAGTGTAAAACTGCCCACTCAGACGCGCTTGCGATGTTGGTTTGTGCACATGACGAACCAAATCAATTCTAGCCAATCCTGCAACTTTGCATTACATGCAATTGACAGTTTTTGCAGCAGGCAAAAAAATGCAACCAATTGAAAATGGCTCTGAGTCATCAAAAATTGAGAGAGGCCATTGTAGAGGAGGGTCATGCGACCCTAGGGGTTCAAATAGATCGACCATATGTGTCCTGGATTTGAAGAAACAATTCATCAAATTTTGACAATTTTTTGGATTCAGGGCATTTGAGAGATCGCACGAGTACGGTATGACTCTCGACGTTCCGGTGCTTTGTGATGCACAACAAGGGCATGCCTAGCATAAACCTACCCACCCGAACGCACTCGCGATGTCGGTTTATGCACACGATGAACCGAATCAATTATAGCCAATCCTGCAACTTTGCATTGCATGCAACTAACGGTTTTTGCAGTAGGTGAAAAAATGCTACCAATTGAAAATGGCTCCGAGTTGTCAAAAACCAAGATAGGCCATTGTAGAGGAGCCCCACGTGACCCCACGGGTTCAAATGGATCAACCATATGTGTCCTGGATTTGAAGAAATAGTCCGTCAAAATTTGATAATTTTTTGGATTCAGGGCACTTGAGAGATCGCACCGGTATGGTATGACTCTCAACATTTCGACACTTTGGGATGCAAGACAGGGGCATTCCTAGAGTAAATCTGCCCACCTGGATGCGCTAGCGACATTGGTTTGTGCACACGATGAACAAAATTTGACCATTGCAAGCGTGAGGGTGCTCTCGCACCAAACACATATTGTTGTTTATATTCATATTGTCAATTTTTGTTGTTTATATTCATATTGTTGATTAAATATGCAAATATTCATTTAAATTTATAAAAGGGCAGCCACCAAATATAATGAATACACAATAATGAACTAAATACAAGGAGTTTTGTAGGGTTAATTCAACATTTTAGAAATTTAATCAAATCATATTCCACGATTGCAATGTTTTATATCATATATTTTTGTTGTTTATAATCATATTGTTGATTACATAGGCAAATGATCAATTAAATTTATAAAAGGACAACCACAAAATACAAAAAATACAAAATAATGAACTCAATACACGTTTATTGGATCATATATATATAAAAGACATGTTTGCCAAGTCAATACAAGTATTACAAAAATGTGGCATATGCCATGTCCAAATCGATATACAATAAAAATGTAGAATATATCTACGTGTATTGGTCATTCTATGACCAAAACTAACACTGTATGATCCTAAACTTGTGGTGGATCATCAAAATCAAGCTTCTTCGATGCAGTACGTGGCTTTGTAGATGGCTGCAAAACCACAATTCAAAAGCCAAGTTAGAATTCTTTTGTAGAAAATAGTTCACAATTAACAACATAACTATGCATTTAACTATAATTCCTTTGCAATTGAAATGTAGATTACCTCATCGGCTGATCTAGGAGCTAATGTCTCCGCTCTCCTCTCCTTGTCACTCTTTGGAGTTTTCTTGAAGACATACTTAAATGGATCCATGTTATGGCCATACCGCGAAGGGGTCTATTGTAGATTAAATGTACAATTAATACAATGTACTAACATAAATATATCAAAATCACTTAAAATCTATAATATAGAGAACAATGACGTACCTGTGCCTGAGATGCTTCTCCAATGGACTGAGGATGGCTCACCATCGATGGAGAAACTATCACTATTACCTATACAAAAAATGTTCAAAGATTAAATACAATTAATATAATGATAAGTATTGTAGGTTAAAAACAATTAATTTTACATATCAAACAAAAGTGTACCGGATCCTGAGATGCTTCTCCAGTGCACGGAGGAGGGTTCACCATTGATGAACTAGGTATGGATATTTCCTATATGAAAAAATTATAAGATTATAATATATCACAAGTTCACATGTACGCGTGCATATAATCATGAAATCAAGAAAATAAAGTAGAGATACATACCTCCGCCCTCTCTTGATCCATGGGCGAATCAGGTGCATTCAACAAATCCACATAGCTCAATGGCCGATGTACATGTAAAATAGACAAAAAACACTAATCAATCTACAAACCCCAACTGATACTTGATTTCAACATTTTCAAACAATTGTACAACTAAAAATGTGTTCAATTACCTTCTTCCCATGTTTTGGCGTCTTCAGGGAATTCTTTTTCTTAAGACGAGCCCTAGACGCGGAGGGGGTACCCTAAAAAAAACAAAATTAACATGAGATATTAGTACAGATAATAAATTAAACATAATTTTAAAAATCTAAAATGAAATGACTTGCATATTCCATCAAAACAATACATAAAAAGGGTTGTACAAAATATGATACCGTATAGCCTTGTAGGCCAAAATCGATTGCTGAGAGCATGATGTCATCAATTTGGGACATTTGGCCCCCTGTCAAGACCTACAAACCAAAAAAATGACCAAGCATGAAAGATAGCTAGTATATCTTGTATTTTTTTGAATTCAAAGTGTACTATTCTATTTTAACATGTTACAAAATTTATACCTTAGGCATCGAAGTTCCAACTGTAGTAACTGGGGGAGGAGTATGGGATACCGTTGCTGCATCCTGAAATGCATATTATTTGTCTCAATTTAAATCGATGTATAAATGAAAATTCATTTATGTAATTACAAATTTAAAGTGACTGATAAATAAAATGCTATGAATTCAAATCAACACACTTGTGTCTGTCACTCATGGGAAAACACCATGTCCATCAACTCATCTGTCAGCGCGAAATCCTCAGTTGTGCGGGCCTAACATCTACTCCCGCAAATCATGCACAGATGAGAGGTGGATCCATCTGCACCGGCTGCATCCCAAGCATATCCCCGAGCAACTAACACACATATGTTAGATGGGCTCTCTGTCGCCACCTAGAGCAACTAATGGCTCATCATTCAATACAATAGGGTGTGATAACAACGTCCCATGCTAGATGATGGCACCAGTCAATGTTGTGGCCACCTGAAGAGTCTGTAGCTCCATTGACTCTTTCAGCTCTACTGAGACAACCTGGTGCACCTTGGGTTTGGGTGCTAGGGGGCAGCGACTCTTCACAGGTAATTGCCTATGGGCTCTAGGTCTATCTTGGACAGAGCCACCACCTCTACCATGGAACTCTCCCATGTCAAAATAGTTTGGGCACACATTGAGCACAAACTCACAATATACTTTTCTCAAAAAATATAATGGCACCTCATAATTATTACAAGGTGGATCATCAAAGACCATCCACCACCTCTGCCAAAAATGATTTTTCATCTGCACATTGGTACACCAATGTATGAGAAACTTCTTTGCATTAAGACATAATGACTGACCAGTTTTGGGATCAACGAAAAGGGCACATATTTGTTGTTTACTAATATTTTTGTTTTTTAGACCCTCGTATGATAGCCCATCGACATAGAATTAATGACACCTATCCCTAAAGCTTCCCCATTTGGTAATTTGTGTGGAAACAACTATGGCACCACTAGCTAATGTTTCTAGGCTAGTGGTGAGGGATTGATGATGCTCAAGTTTGAATGTTTTCAATTTAACAATCAGTCTATTGGTTTTAGACGTATTTTGTCTTAACTGATTAATTAATTACTTCTGTGTTTCAGGTGTGTGGTCAAAAGGAAGAATTGGGGGTGTATCTTGTGGGTTTTCAAGAGGTGCATTTGGTTGTTTTTGATGTGGATTAAAAGAATCTATTTTTTGAAACAAAAAATGAAAAAAGCCTAATCAAAATTAATGAAATTAAATTCAAAATGTAAAACAAATTGAACAAACGGGAAAGAAAGACAAAAATAAACAAAAACTAACCTTGATCCATAGTGTCTGGAGGAGAAATGTAGCACTCCATTCCCGATTTAGGAGAGAAAATGAAGAAAAAACAAACTAAAAACGTGCTATTCACGAGAAAATAAGACCCAATTTTTTTTAGAAACTTTTTTTGACAGGCACCGCATACGCGGTTCTTTTGGGATTATTAGCACGTACACGCTCATTTTCCTATAAGTAGCGCCCACGTGCTCATTTTCCTATAGGTAGCACGTACGCGCTACTTTTCCTAAAATCAGCGCGTATGCGCTACCTTCTCTAGGCTCGAGAACAACAAACCTAAGCGCATACGCGGTCATTTCAAATTTTAGAACCGGGTACGTGCTGCTTGTTTTTTCATTTTTTTTTAATGGTGTCCACTTTTTTGACCACCATCTTTGTGCACATACCCCTGTGTGTATGTATATGTATGTATGTATGTATGTATGTATACATATATGTGTGTGTGTGTGTGTGTATACATATACACACACATACATACATACATACATGTGTATACATATGTGTGTTTATATATGTTTTGATCCCATAGAGGATACTTGACTTACATAACCAATGCTTAATAAACTTGTTATGATTGAAAGGTCACTAAACCATTTTTTTGAAAATTGACATCATAAATCATTACATTTCCAATATTAAAAAAAATCTTAAAAAAAAGAAGTTTACATTTAGAAGTCTAGCAAGATGGATATCCAATCCAATTATCTTACAAACATATTTCTACCTCAAGCTGAAAACACAAAAAAATTAAAAAATCCAAATGACAACATGAAACGCAAGAAATGAGCCTACTCTATAACACAACATAGTTTGTGAAGTTGATAGTCTTAATTGCATTGCTGCCATGATTTATTTATGCTCCAATCATCATATCATTTTAGCCCACATCTCTTTCATTAAACTCTTCACACAACTACCATATGTCTCCAATCCATCTTGTTGCTAACACCACTTTCCTTGGATGTATTACAAGAGAATCCAATCTAGTAGTTATGCAAGCTCATAATGATATAGATACCAAGTCTAAGAATAGTAATCTGCCTAAAGTAACTATTCCAAATGGGATATGATTTATTTATAAAGAAAGTGAAAGGTTAAGTACAAACATTTAAACAATTAACAACTAAAATAAATTAATGTTGAAAATCATTACTATCAAAGCTTGAGAAAGTCCCGCTTTAACTAGAGGCCTCAAAGAATGGCCATGGTTTTAAACTCTCTCTACCGCGCATAGCACTGTCAAAGTCTCGTGCTGCAGAAATTTTGGTAATCCCAATAAAGCATTTCTTTGAGGCTCATGGAAAATAGTTGCTACAACTCTTTCCCGTTCCCTATACATATAAATAAATAATCTGCTTTTATAATTGAAATTAATATAATATAAATATAAATAAATAATTTGATTTTATAATTGAAATTAATATAAATTTAATATTTGAATAATTTTTTTTAAAAATGTACTTAAAGTAATATATTATATTTGAATTCTAACAAGTAATATTGAAATTAAATATGCATTCAATTTATAATTTAAGTTATTCAATTCATAACTCAATGTATATGATTCTTAACTAATTTCATATTGAAGAAGGTATACATATTACTCTAGTTTATAAAATATTAACCTTTTTTCTTTTGAATGTATCTATGAAATTAAATGATTGGATCTTATTTCTTTGAAGATAAATTGCATGTACCTGTATCAATCATATCATCTTAATCATCATCATTTCCTTGTTTTTCCTTCTCATTCATGTTCTCAATTATAGTCATTTCATTTAATACCAATCTATCAAAGAAAAAAATGTTCTAATTTGTCCAACGAAGAAATGTCACTCCATGATGGCTCATACCAGATTTTATCATTGTCTACTAATTATATTTACTTATAATAATGAAGAAATAACACTCAATGATGACACATAAATAATTTGTATTTACTTACAATAATAAATAAATAATTGTTTTAGAATTCCTCAATAACATACGTGTTGGTGTACATTATGTGTGTTTGCTTTAGGCTCATTTTCCAAGTTAAATGTTTATTGCTTGTTTGATTTGACGAGTGTTCTTTATTTGGGGAGTTGGGAGGAATATTTTTTTTGTGTATTATTTTACCTATAGCCATAGGGGAGAGTGAGAAAATTATTTTTAGTTGCATATTGAAACTAGAATAGAGAGTGACTTGGTGTAGTAGGAAATTAACTACAAAAATATATATGATTATTTGGAAGGATATGTGCATTCATTAAAACAACATGGCATCTCACAAACTAATTATGAGTTATTGTATGGATTTTGAGTCCAAAATATAACATAATATCTGTAAGAAAAGTTTATTGTATGATTTATGGTAGGTTGTCTTCAAATGAATGCATTGATTTTTATTGGCTATTTATCACCCAAAATAAAGAATTTAATATTCTAAAAAGACTTGGAAATGTAAGAAGAAGAGAGATAAGGCAATAAGATGCCTCCAAGAGGAAGAGTGCTAAAGATAATAGTAGTAGTAGAAGTTGTGAGTATAGTTGATCAAATATCGAAATCCATGAAGGGACAACAAGAAAGGATGGATGTCCTAGAAGGTTATAGGAGAAGAGGTTAAACACATGATAGGATATTTATAATGAGGAAAAGACAAATATGAGGTAATAAGATAAGAGAATGAAGATACATAGGTGATGGAATGAATGTGGATGAGAAAGGACTATTTGATACCATCTATAGGATAGCAACAATAATGAAAATTATAATTACATCTCAATAAGTCTATAATTGAAAAATTAATTAATTAGATAACAAAAAAGGAGGAGTATTTTAAAAATGAAAATATTGAGGATCCAAGGAGAGTGAAGGTGGTGTAAAGATGGTTGAGAGGACATACTACAATTTGGTAGAAACATGTGTAGGTTGAATGGAGAAAAAATGGTAAAGAGAATATCACTTGATTTAATATGATGGTGTAAAGAATGAGGGCCAAGTTTCTACAAGATCAAAATCATCTTGAGCTACTCAATAAGCTACAAATTTTAAAATAAAAGGAAATGAGTGGGAAGAGTTACACCAAGGAGTTTAACGAATTTCCATTATGATGGTTTAGTATGGGATGATTAATGATATTATGAAATTATATGTTAATGGGTTAACACAATGCATACAAGGTGAGTTGAGTATGGTCAAGCTATGAATTATTGAGGATCATTACAAATATATGCTAAAAGTTGAGGATATATTATCAAGGAGACAGTGAGATTTATATTATAGAAATGTGGAAATCGTTGGTAAGAGATAGCACACTAAGGATAATAGAGACAAAATGCATGTGGCCAAAAGGAGGTATATCTAGGATAAAGAGGATAACACTAATTATAATTAGAAAATTGGCTATGAGACTCAATAAATTACTTACTCAAACAAAGTTTGAAGATTTGATCATGTGAGAGATAAAAGCTTTGATGGAGAATTTTATAGGTATAGATATTAGGCCATAAAATAGTTGAATGCACACAAATGCAATAATATAATGGTAGGAGTGGAACATGAAGTTGTGTTACTTGAGATGATACTAGCTTCATTTAACTTTTGGTTTAAGTAGGCTATAGGCATTCCCTCTTGTTATAACCCATCATTTCATCATATCACTTGCATCACAATCAAATTGGAACAGTTTATTAAAATTTGACATTGATAATGCATATATGTTTAATCACTTTTTCCTTCAATAATTTAAAACTTTTTTCTACTAGAGCTATCCACTTGAATTATTTTCTACCACCCTTTATTGTTTGTGTGATATTATCAAAAAATATTTTCCTTCAAATACAATTAGCTAGCATTCATTAGGTTGCAACCTTTATCCCCAACCTTTGGCAAGTCCCTAGTATGAATCAATCACAACCCTAATTCCAATTCCATTAAGATTTGACAGATTCCCATAAATATGATAAAATCCTTTTGTATTTTCTCCTTTGATTGATTGCACACCTCATTGTAAAGCTCCCATTTTGACATGGATATGAGGATGTTGGCAAAGGTTGTGGATTCTAGCTTCACACCTACTAATCACATTTACTTGAAAGTTTTAAAAGCATTTTTAACAAATCCCTTTTGTGTATATCTTACAAATATTGCATTCCATGAGACCACGTTTATTTGAGGCATCCTATCAAATGATTTGTGTGCCCATCTATTTTGCATACATGCCTATCAAATAATTTACAAATATAATATTTAAATGATTTCCATTATGTAATCCTTTTATGGATGTCCATACCCTCTTCAAAAGCTCCTATTTTAACATAGGGAAAGAGCTTACTAACAAATAAAAAATTGATTAGGTTGGAATTTATGGTCAATTTTCCTTTGTGGTAAATTTAGGTTAATTAAGAAAATGGAGCAATCAAGCTTAAACAATTTTAGATTGAATGAGCATATAGAGTGGAGTTGATTAAATTAGGTAATAGTAGTTAAATTTAAGTACAATTGCACTATAAATAATAAATAAAGATTGAAGATTGGTATTGCTTAGTTTTGTAACCAAAGAATAAATGTTAATTAATGGAGATAATGTGATTTGTGTTTTCTAGTATCTTGAAGTGTTCTAGATAGTGATGTATATAGATCACAAATAAAACATTGTTCTTTTCTATATGTTAGATTGAGTTCATAGTTCTAGATCTAGATCACAACCATGATCTCACTCTACACCCATAAATTTAACCATTGATGATCTTTGGATTCTACTTAGTAGATTCTTAGATAAATGAACTAATAAACAATAATATCATTTTTCATAGTCTTAGTGGTTTTTTATTAAGGTAGTGTCTAATAATACCTCAAAATAGATAACAAACTTCAAACATGCATATGGATTTTAGGATGAGTACTAGGTGATTCACATTTACTAGGATGGGTGTCATTAGATGTGCAAGATTTTCTCTTAATTTTAGAATTTTAGTGCAATTTCAAACTATTGTCCTAATAACTAATGAATCTTTGTGTGATTGAATGTGTGCAATTTGATGTTATTTTATAGATGAACATTGCATCAAACTCAAAGGTTGTGCATACTTCACTTAGGACCAAAGTGTAAAGTTGGGTTGATGGCAAAAATGCATTTAATTTTAATTTTGCATTTTAGTAAATGAAGATCACAATTATGAGGGTGGCCTTGTAACAATGCACAAACTTGGGTTAGAGAACTAGGCATTAATGATTCAAATTAGACAGATAAGTTAATTGGACAATGATTATGTACACACAAGTATAGGCAAAATTTTAGTTTGAAATTTAGCTTAAAAAGACAAATTGCAATAACTAAAATGGGTTGCAATCGCCCAGAGGAGTTTATTAGTAAAAATTTAAAGCTTCCTAATGTAAGAGCTATTTCATTTAGGAAAAAGCAAGGCATTCTAGAAGGTAAATTAGTTCAGGAGTAAGAAAATTCTATTGAACTATCTAAAATTTTCTTGAGAATTCTATGGTGAAAGATTAAGTGCTTTTTATAATGAAAAAACATAAAGTTTGTTAAATCAAGATATAAATATGATACTATTCAAGAAATAATGATAAAACACACATTATGTATACCATTACAAAGATAACATGTTATGATAAAAACTAGCATAACAATTATATCAAAAGTTTATATATAATTTTGTAAGATTTCAAAATGTATATAATAACATTAAAAATAATATAAAATATTAATGATGAATTACTGACATGAGATGGAAAAAAGAATATTATGTATACGACTATAGATTAAGTATAAATAACCAACAAATAGAAACACATGCTAGACAAACCTAGCTTCATACAAATAAGGTCCTTTACAACAATTTATAAGGCTATGGAGATTATGCAACATTAACATAATAATAGGTGCTTAGGTGCTTTATGGCATTTTGTCAAAAAATTCAGGTGCCTTGTCTATCAGAGAAACTGCAACTCAGACAACAAAATTCCTCTATCCGACAAAAATATTGCTTCCATTAAGCTTTATATATGTGACCAAAACCCCTCTGCCCTTTATTCTTTAATTTATTGCATACCTTGATCCAAAGCTCTCGTTTTGGCAAAGGTAGGGAGAAGGCTGGCAAAGGTTGCAAAGTCTGTCTTTGAACCTGCCGATTATATTTGCTTGAGAGTTTCTGAAGCCCTTTCAACAAATTGGTATGGCGTATATCCTGCGATAATGAGACCACATTTCTTTAGGGTATCCTATCAAACAGTTGAGACAAGTTGTCTATTCTTCCATGTTTTGCATACATGTATACCAAGGTAGTTGCAGCTATGATATCCCACAAAATTCATTACCTTTAACCTGTGGTGCATGTTCATATCCTGTTCCAAAGCTACCATTTTGAAACAGGCAGGGAGGATGCTGGCAAAGTTTGCAGCCAATTAAATTCGATTGAAACTTTCTGAAGCTTTTTCAACAGACACATTCTGTTTATATCCTGCAATCCTAGCATTCAAGGAGACCACGTTTTTGTGCATATCCTGTAAATAGTTCAGCTGCATCGTCTATTATTCAACATTTTACATATAGGGGAAGGATATCAGTAGTGGACATAGTTTCAATAGTGGACACTTTTTTGTCAACCCAACTTCCCAGTACTAGAATGCAAAGGAGCCTAACAAATTGATAATAGAAAGTTCATTAATGAATATCACATGTACCAATAGTGGTGAACAAATGGGCCAGTAGTGGTGCACAAATGGGCTAGTTATAGTTAAAAGATGTCAAAAAAGGTGATCTACTACTGGGGCATTTGTCCACTACTACTGCAAATTTTGAGTTATCTTCTTTTGGTGCAAAGGAGTTCATGTATAGGTAGACACTTTGAAATGACCACTTTTTGACCTTTCAGCACATAACGATTTCCGCAGCATGCATCGTCACCACCCAGAAGCTGGATACTTAGTTATAAGCAGTTAAGTCGTATACGGAGACAACCAAAAAAAAAAATCAAAATCCGATGTACGGTTCGAGAGTTCTATGTGCACAAAGTTAGCTATGTCCACTACTGGTACCCTTCCCCTATGTCTATCAGAGCATTTCCACCCTGTTCCAAACCTGCCATTTTTGGCACATGCTACACCTAGGTGTGCAAATTGTTTGGGATGGAAAGTTGTTTGTTGCATATGAACATAATATGATAGGCGGGATAAAATCATTCCTACATTATGAACACTATCATCACCATCAAATCATATCATTCCTACATTATGAACACTATCATCACCATCAAATCAATCAGAAACAAAAAATCACATTTTCCTTTTATCTTTCTTCATTCATGCATGTTTATGTATGTTTTATGTATTGTTTTTCTGAATTTTTCCTTGAAACACTCCATGACCAACATAATAACGATCTTCCAAAACATATATAAGGAAAAAAATCCTATAGAAGTCTCAAATATCCAACAACATTTATTGAAAAGAAGTGCCTTGTTTGAATTCATTATATCAATAATAACTTTACATCCTAAATAATAAAGAATGTAAGTAGCCAACCCACCAAGCTACCATAGGAAAGGGGTGTGAGCTAGGGCTTGGCCCAAATTATTTTATAGCTTTGATAAAGAGGTATTTAGGATTCTAGATCTATTCCAATTATTCCACAAATAAATTCTAAATCACAAAAAAAAATGAATATTGAAAAAAGAGGTTATTAGTCAATTCTTCACTAGTACCACAAATAACACAAATAGATGGTCCTTGGAAACCTCTTCTTAAGATTCTCCTAATTGAAGACTTTGTTGTGATTTAGCAACCACATGAAAAATTGCATTTTGGCTAGCCAAATTTATTCGAAGTTCTCTTTCACCAAGGAACAACACAAATTCCTCCTTCGTAATGCAGTAAGGATTAGTATCCAAGGGCTACAAAATAAACTCATTTGCTATCATGACTAGTTATTGTTGGCAATTGACACTCATCTGATAAGTTGAATTGTATTTAGGGTTGTCATTGACCAGTGAAGGTCATGACAAGGTTGAAATTGAGCAAAAGGTTAAAATCCTTGAAGCTCGGAGAAAGGAAGAGATGAAGAAGAAGAGGAAGGAGGAAAGAGAAGTGAAAAAGGCATCTTAGGCCACTAGTCCCAATGTGGTCCCGGTTTTTACAGAGACATCAAAACAACCGAAAGCACCATTCGGTGAGCCTGTCAGCCCCAACCTGAAGGAATCAGTGAAGAGGAAACAAAAAGTAGCTAGGAAATACATGATTGTATCTTCAGATGAGATTGAATCTGATGAAGAGATTAAACAAGCTCCAAAGAAGAAATGTGTTTTTGTAAGGGCTGTGAGGGAGAAGAAGGAAGAACAAAAGAAATAATTGACAAAGGAGCCTCCTCAGGAGAATCCCAAAATCACTATTGTACATAAGTGGAAGCCTAAGGTAGATGAGCCACCTAAACCATAAGCAAAGAGGAGAACCGATAAGAAGAAGTTAGAAGTTCAAGATATTATTGATCAGATCATTAATGACGGTAATTTGGATAATATCTCTATATTCTTTGATGATTTTGATAATAAAGATAAGAAGCATCTTGAAGAAGCTATTGTTTTATATCTTGATTCTTTCAATAGGACATTGATTGAGTTAGAGAAAATTTTGCCTAAGGAGTTGTATGATAAGTTAGAGGTTAGAAAATTACATGCTCAAACTTTGGACTTGCAAATAAAAAAAACATAATTAGTTAATCTCTGTCCATCAATAAATTCGCGAGAGATTGCAGATTTAATCAACAGAATTCCATCCTAAACACCGGATAAATAACTTGATATTAGAGAAATCCGAAGAAATCCAGAAAGAGACTATAGATATTTGGGTCAGAATTCTTTTAAATCTTGGTTATGAGTTGAGTCCCAGTTTGTTCAATCTTAGAATATTCAATTACTGGGAGATAAGGAACCGGTAAAATCTGATGAGCAAAATGTATCTATTGATCCACTGGTTAGCACTCCATCGGTTACCACTCAAATAGCTAGTGAGTCCAATTTTGGAACTGAGGATACTTAGAATCCTCTGATAGAGAATGTATAGGATGTAGATATAGATGTTTTAAAGGATACAAGTACTGAGGATAATGTCTCAGAGGATGCACCTAAAGTGAGTGAGGCACCTAGTGGCGAAGCCACTGGTGCACATGAGGTAAAGGTTACTGAAGATAAATCACTGGCAGACAAAGGTGAATAGACAGTGACAAAATTCACTTCGAGCTTGGCAATTGACACATAATCGTTAGCCAAAGCGAATATGCCACAATTTTTTGTCAGTTTTGACAAGCTTTATCATAAGATGTCACTGACAGAGAAAATTTTGGCCACTGCGGCACTCTAGGCGCAAGCAATGCATGAATTGGCTCAGGAGGATTCTAAGGATAGATAATTAATTCAGAACACTTTTGAAGTTCTAAACTGGCTTGTACCAGAATTCCAAGAAAAGGAGAGCGCAAGCTCATCTGGTAAATTACAGGAGATTATTGATTTCATTCCTACGCATTATGATTCTTTGGTTAAGATTTCAATAACTAAGGCTAAGAATAAATTTAATGAGGCTTGAAAGAAGACATTTCTATAGATGATTGCATTGGAGAAGGCTGAGCTTCAAATTTGTCTACAGTCCATTGATGTAGCATTGGCGGAAGGTGGAAAGGTTTATAAGACTTGTTTAGATTTTTCTAAGCTTATAGCTTCTATAGACAAGCAAATTTTGGATTGTAAAGATTTCTAATTCTTATAACTCGACAATGAATTTAACAAGTTCTTGTGAAGGTCCAATTTTGGTGGACATGGATCAAGTTTTGAGATTAGAGAAGGAGAGGGACAACATAATAAGGAGAGCTACAGAGCTCAGAAATTTTATTGGTCCCTAGCTTGACAATTTGCTATTTCACAAAATTGAGTGTATATCTAACATGTAGAAGGAGGATCCCACATAATTTGAGGCAATTGAATATTATGCTTGTCTCTTGAATGAATTCACCTCCATTCTTGATTCTCTTAAGTAGGGTTGGGACACATACTTTTCATTTTTGAAGACCTTATATGCTAACATTTTGAAACATGTATAGGAATCGACATATGTATATATCTGTCCAAAATTTTTGGTGGGCACCCCGCTTTGTCATTGATGTCAAAGGGGAAGGAGTACAGTGAAAAATGGATGTATATCATAGGGGGAGTATACTAGATGTATGTAACTGCATGGATGTATAGGTTAGGGGGATCAGATTAAGAGATGGTATCATTTTTCACATGAGTGTTTCCATTAGTGCCAAAGGGGGAGATTGTTGGCAATTGACACTCATCCGGTAAGGTGAATTGCATTTAGGGTTGTCATTGATGGCAACTCATCTTCAGGAGTTGATATTTCTCATCTGGATTCATTGTCTTATCATTTTGTATTGATTGGGTCAATTGGTATATACACTTTACTTTATTCATGATATCCAATTAGTCTTGGTATCGGTAACATGTAATTTGGAACCCGATTAAGTATAGGACCCGACTA
The DNA here is from genome assembly GCF_030272615.1 of Cryptomeria japonica. Lineage (NCBI taxonomy): Eukaryota > Viridiplantae > Streptophyta > Pinopsida > Cupressales > Cupressaceae > Cryptomeria > Cryptomeria japonica. The sequence continues at coordinate 204,308,168 of NC_081409.1, forward strand.
TGATATTTTGGGACCCCGGTAAAATCACTTGTAAAATTTATGGCAGCATGTGAAGGCCGACATTCATTATGATCATCGAGATAATGCATATCATGCTTCATGATCTGACAACTGATAGATTTATTTTCCTATGAAGGCCGACATGGTGAAAAGATAAAGGGTATTTAAGGGAGAACACTTAGCGATGGATTTTATGATTTTGATGATGCGAACCAGTCAGAGATTGATGGTATGCGATTTGGTGAGCAAGTGAAATATTTTGTGCGCAACTTTATGTGCATAGTCTCAACCGCTAGCATAACGGAGTATTAGTAAACTGGTTCATAGTGGTCGAAAGAGCTTTAACCGAAACTCATCCAACATGGTCAAATGCACTTTGAACATAAGTTCATTTTTGTTTGTAATCATTGTGTAATGTTGTGTAATTCAGTGAGACTTCTGTTTGAGTAGTGAGCTCTAGGCGGCGAGCCTGATTGCATGTGCAATCCCCACTATGTAATATTTGTATACCTCAATCAAGTATATAGATATTGTGGGTATTATCCCCACCACGGTTTTTCCCTTTACAGGGTTTTCCACATATAAATATTGGTGTTATGGTGTTCCTGATTTATGTATTATTTGGTTTATGAACTTTAATTTTCTTTATTGTTAGCCGGTTCATAAGAATAAGTTCAGAAATTCATTTACCAATAGAAGACTGATTCACCCCCCCCCCCTCTCAGTGTTCTTGGATTCCAACAGTTATGATTATTTTTATCATTTACCTTGTGTTTTAAATTTTATTGGGGGTATAAATCTACCTTTTATTTCTCTTTATTATCGTTATATTAATTAAGGTTTTGAGCCACATTGTTTAATATATATTTGATTCCTACCCACCCACCCTGTTGTTTATGCTTTCTTGCTACATTCTTAATAATGGATTCTTGAAATTTTTTACCTTTATCCTCTTTACATGTGCACGCTTTTTGAATTTTGATGTGTTCCTACATGTGTATTATTTGATCCTTCCATCCTTGATTCTCTCATGTCTTTATGATATGGGTAGAGATGCATTCTTTGCATAGGTGTCATTTCACAATGCACATGTGTTTTTCTTTCTATTTTGAATATAATCACTTAACTTTTCCACAAGTTTTAATTTGATTCCACATTTTAATAACTAGTACTAGTGTTGTGTGAGCATGAATGTTTTCAAAACCTTTATTTATCATGCTTTGGATCATGGTGATGACACATCTTGTATGATGGATATTAATGAGATATTTGCACGTTATTATGAAATATCTAAGGATGATATAGTAGATGATGAGATTCCCTCTCCATTAAAGAATCACATTGATAATGTAAGGATAGTGACAATATACTCTTCTTATATGGCATGATAGTATTATTTGTCATCCTTAGATTCATGTTCCTTTAATGATTCATCTTGTGGAGAGTCTAGAGAGTGTACACTTTATTTGAGTTGTCTTCTTATTCATGTGATGATGCTTTGTGATGATAATTATCTTACATCTATATAGGTGGTATGCATATGCATGAAGATACTTTTGTTAGAGTTGTTGTCATTGATGTCAAAGGGCAAGTCCTAAATTTGGAGATGGTCAAATGAGTGTTTGATTTGTCTTGGCACCCAAAATAAAGGAGGAAAAATCAAATATTAAATCCTAAATATATTTATCATTTCCTACATGGCCCGAACAATGTTTAACATTTTTTCCTTTTATGGAATTTGATTAAATTGCCTAGGTCGACCCTTGATAGTTTTAGTGCCCTCCTTTAAATTGTGGTTGACCCCCCTTTATTATGAGGCCTCCTTGGATTTTTTATATTTAAAAAATAAATATAATTTATAGGGGTCGACCCCTATTGCAGTGAACAAGGTTCAGTAAAGAGGTGCATTTAAAAGCAAAAGTTGTATCGTTTGTTAAAGAAGATGTCATTTCATGAAGTCACACCCCTTTTGGAGATATAAAGTGTGGTTGCAAAGTGCTTTTAAGGCAAGCAATTAATTGAATATCTTTCATATCTCATAGAAAATTTAAGAACAAAAAAATTAGAGTATTGGAGAAGATATATGGTATATTTATAAGCAAATTATTGAAGATCAAATTGCATATTTGTGACTAAATATATTGAAGATTTATGAGCAAAGATTTAAAGGAAAAATTTGGTGAAGTAAGGAGAAATTTTTGAAGGTGATTTAGGGTGGATCCAAGAAGAAGTCACAAATTAATTATTATATTGTTCACTAGGAGTTGTGTGTCCTTTAATTAAGGATATCAAGGGGTTTGTGCCCAATTGTAGGGGATTGGTGTCTCCTATGGGTTGGTGTCTATGAATGAATCTTTGTTAATGAAGTAGGTTTATGCCTACAAGAAGATCTATATAAGCAATATTTTGTCATTTTTTTCTCTTGCAAGGGTTTATAAGTAGAACGTGTGTTCATCTTGTGTTCCTTATTGCTAGATTTTACATATGTGTTATTGTTTTGGATGATTAAGTTTGAAATGTTGATGTTACATAATTAATTAAGATTTGAAAAAGCTAAAGATTTTTGTTACATTGATTCACCCCCCCTCTTAGAATAATTGAGTACTATTTAATTGGTATCAAAGCGGTTTCCTTTAGATATAGCCTAACTACTTGAAGGAAGATCTAAAAGAGTACATATGGTAGAGTAAGAAAGATATGAATTCTCATCAAACAAGGCATCATTTTTGGATGGAAAACATTATGCTTTTTTGAAGCATAAGGATAAACCTATTTGAATGCTCAAGGGCAAGATATTTGGGCCAATAAGTTGTAAATAGATTCATATCCCCTACAACTCCCCCAATGGATCAGACAGGAAATAAGGAAAGTGAAAATAATGCAAAAGCCAAGAATATGATTTTGAGTGGATTATCCAAATCGGATTTTGTAAAATTTATGCATTACAAATGAGCTAAGGACACATGGGATAAGTTGAAGAATATCTATGAAGTATATGATAAAATGAAGATGGCAAAGCTTCAAACCCATTGAAGACAATTCTAAAGCCTTAAGATGAAAGAAGAAGAGAATGCAGCCTCCTTTTTGCTTCATGTTGATGAGAATGTGAGCACAGTAAGACCTACCTTGGTGAAACAGTTGAAGAAACCACAATTTCACAAAAGGTATTAAGGTCTTTACCTTTAATATTTGATTCCAAACTTTTGCCAATTGAAGAAATGACAAATCTAGACAAATTAATAAAGGATATGTTGCATGGAATGCTTGCCGCTTATGAAATGTGGATTGAATAAAAGCCTTCAAAAAGAGAGGCATCCTTAAAATCATCAAGGAAGGGAAACGATAAAGGATGTGAACCAAGTGATAGGTCAAGAAATGAAACAAATGAAGAAGAAGCCCACTTCATGAAAAATATAAAGAAAGGATTTGGGAAGTATCAAGGTAAGTTACCATTCAAATATTTTAGTTGTGGTATAATAGGTCATTTTTCTTCTAAATTTTCATTGGGTAAGAGTGAAAGAATCGAGGATGAAGAGGATCACTACATAAAGAAAGGAAGAAAACATCGACAAATGAAGGGATACAAATAGGGTCAGTATGAAAAGAAGGAGGATTTCTGAGATAATAACTCAGTAAAGGAAGCAACAAAAGAATTTCAAATAGTGATAAAGAATAAATACTCTTCATGATATTGGAAGCAAAGGATGATAGAGATGAAAATAAAGAAGATTTCTTTTAAAGGAAGTGCATAATGAACTTAAAAAGGAAGTGTACCTTGTGGAAGAACTCCATTACACCAAAAGAAAAATCGACAAACTCAAGAAAAAAAATTGTGACAAGTATTACAAGTTCAAGAGAATAGTGAAGCCAAAGAAAAAATAACACAAATTCTTGAAGAAGAAGAAAAAATATTGTAGATCTAAAATTTCAAATACAAGCAAAATGGCTTGAAGAGGAGATACGATACCAATTGAAGAAGAAAGAGGAATATGAAAAAAAGATAGAATTCAAGATTGTTGAACCCTAAGAAAGGAATTGAAGAGGAGAATGACTCAATTAAATAGAGACTTGAAGAACAAGATGAGTTTAGAAATTTCTAACGTCATTAAATCTCAAAAGACCTAGTTTGATAAGAGTGGAATTGATGAAATCAATAAAAAGAAGGAGAATTGAAACCAAGCATACCACATGGTCAAGAAGCCCTTTTCATCAAAGAAAACTCACATGCCTAGGTTCTATCATTCCTTCTTTGGTTATTGTTTTTCATGCAATCAATTTGGTCATAAGGTAACAAATTGTAGAGTGCGTTCATGAAATAACTTTAAGTATAAAGCAATGGATTATGGAGCATGGAATAAGGATAGATGTCATGGGTTCAGAAACAAAAACTTTAGCTCTTTTGCCACTTTTATGGACTATAACATCATATGTTACAAGTGCAATAATTTTGGGCATACAACAAAATTTTGTAAAAGTGACATGGTAGAATCATCCAAACAAAGAAAGAAGTAATAAACAACAATCAAGCAAAAAGGGAAGAATTTAAAAATATGTATAAAGAAAGAAAAATAAAATAACGAAAAATCCATGTTTGTTCAAATAACACTACACACATGAAACAAAGGAGATCAATCCAGTATGTTGATATTGGTTGTTCAAGACACATGATAGGTGATAAGAGTAAATATCCTTCAAACAAGTGATTTTAGGGACAATGAAATTAAGGGACAATGCTAAGGCAAATATAAAAGAAAAAGGTACTCATTGTCTGGATAATGGGAAAACAAAAACTAAGAATGTTCTATATGTTAAAGGGTTGAAGAAAAATCTTCTAAGTGTGAATAAAATTTGTGATCAATGGCATACTCTCACGTTTCATTCTAGAGGATGTGAAATCAAGAAGGATGGTAAATTGGTAGTAGATGAATGTAGAACAACAAATAAACTCTTCATTTGCAATGAAATAAAAAATGAAAAATGCTATATAGGGCAAGAAGATGAGAGTTCCAGTTGTGGCATGGGAGGATGGTATACTTGAACATTGTGAAGATCGACAATAAGCAAGCTATAAGGGACATGCCAAAGATAACAAAGCTTCCTAATACTATATGGAAATAATGCAAACATGAAAAGAAAACCAAGACAAGTTTCAAACCAAAGGATTTCTCTACATCAATGCCTTTGGAACTTATACATACTGATTTGTGTGGGCCAACAAGGACAAAAAATTTACAAGGTGAGAGCTCCTTTTTACAATTTTTAAAGAAAAATCTAAATCTTTTGAAAAGTTTAAGGCATTCAAATCCTTAGTAGAGAATGAAACTAAATTGATAATCAAATAACTAAGATTTGATAGAGAATAGTGCATTTCAAATAAATTTGAAGTATTTAGTGAACATCGTGGAATAAGAAGATAGTATTCAACTGAAGAACTTCACAACAAAATAGAGTTGTTGTGAGGAAAAATAGAATAATTCAAGGAATTACAAGAGTCATGTCAAATGAGTCGAAGCTATCTGACCCTTCCTAGAGAGAAACAGTTCATATGACAATTTACATTTTGAACTGAGCACAAATAATGGTGAACAATAGCAAAACCCCATACGGACTTTGGAAGGGAAGGACAACATCAGTGAAGTTTTTCAAAGTTTTCATGAGAAAGTGCTATATCATATATTATATGTTGCCGTTAGTAATCGATTCAGCCTCGTTGGTAAATCATTCCTATTGTACCACCAGGAATTATATAAATGGACAACTAACATCACTGATGCATATTCAACAACGAAGTGAGGATGATGAGGAATCGCAACAGGTAATAAACTGTCTACAAGGGATCTTTGAAATGTGTAATTAAGCTGATAGGCTTTCCCGTGGGGGCATTTATGCAATGTGTAATTAAGCTGATAGACTTTCCCGTGGGGGCATTTATGCCTGGAAAATTGAGCGCACGCCAGATTTCCTGTTTCCGGTCTATGTGTTTTACCGTGTTTTTTTTAGAGTCATCGAAAATATTTGGCGTTACTTGTTATCAGCAAGTGGAATTAATTTTCGCTGACAACGAAATTAAATTGTTTGGCTTGGGCATTAATGGTTTTGGACGCCACAATTAATCCGCTTCACCTCGGCAGTTTAATCCATTTGCAATGAAAAATATCTTCACAATGCTTTTCGATGCTTTCGTTGGCTTCCACTGAAAAGCATCTGCGTATTTCTTTGTTCACTTGCAGCCAACAATATCTTCGTTTGGCCTGCAGAGTGGAGGGTATTTGTTTCATCGATTGCACTATTATGTGGAGTTTGGTTTGGTATTGTTGGGTATATTAGTATTGTGTTTGGTTTTCGGTGACTTTGCTGTGTGTTTTTTGTTTTGGAGAAGAAGAGGGCGTCCTAAGGTTTCCTGCGAGCTGCAGTTGGCGTTTAAGCTTTCTCGACTTAAGGTAACTTTTAATCTTTTTTTGGTGCACCATTTATTTCTTTCTGGCTGCTGTCTAATGCTCGTTTTGGTGTTTGCATAGGTTTTATGTTTGCAGCTCGTTTTGGTGGTTGCATAGGTTTTATGTTTGCAATCTCTGCGGAAAAGAAGAACTGGTTTTGGTGTTTGCATAGGTTTTATGTTTGCAATCTCTGCGGAAAACAAGAAAGTGTTTAAAAGGGTCTGCCTGGAACCATTTTTTCCAGGTATGTAGCGCACAACCATCTAAAATCCCTAGAATTGTGGTTTTAAATTTTGAGCATCAGCAAAGAAAGGGTTTTAAGGGAGGGCGCCCAAGAAGAGATGGCTACTTTCATTTTGTTTATTCTCTGTTTAACAGATATTTGGCAAGTATTTTTTGCTGTTTTTTGAAATGTGATTCTTAAATTTTCATAACAATTGCAGCCATTTCGAGGGTTTTCCCTTCTATTTTGGTGGATTAAAAAAAATTGTTGGTATTTGAGAGGATATTCATTTTCCCGGCCTTCAAATTATTTGGGTTTTAGTTCTGTAGATTTGTGCCTAATACTAGGTTTATCACCTACCCAGAAAGCTAAAAAACCAGGCACATAAGGAAAAATGAAGAAGAACCCACTACATTGGTATATTTGTTCGCTTTTTATGGCACCTCAACCTAAAATAATAGTTTAACCAATCAAAGAAAAACTAATTATTAAGGAAAGAGTCATCGATTTATTAGGCACAAATCGACAGAACTATTATTTGCCTTTAGTTCTTTAGATTTCTATACTGTGACAATATTATTTGCCTTTGGTTCTGATTGCGAGCTTGTGCTAACCATTTCGATTTCCTAGCCAGTGGCATGGTTATCACAAAGGCATGTTTTACTGTTTGGTTTTTATTATGGTTGTGACCATACAACTGGATATAGAAATTATAAAAAAGCATACGTAGCCATATCTGGCATTTTTACTGTTTGGTTTTTATAATGCTTGTGACCATACAGGTGGATATAGAAATTATAAAAAAACATACGTACCCATATGTGGAAATAGTGTGATATCGAAAGCAAATAGATATAAAAAAAAAAAAAGAGACCCCCTAATGGATACACATATCTAAGAAAAGAAGGTAAAGTATGTGTTACTAAAATATTAAATAATATCAATATTGGATATAGAACAACTTCTTGAAATCTATATTGTAAAAGACCAAACTTTTTGGGGTCCTCAGAATACCAATATATATAATCCTAATTATTTTATTTTACTTTAAAACAATTCAAAAATATTTTAATTTATTTATATAATCTATTCAATAACTCTTCTTATTTATTTAAAATTTATAAAAAATAAATTATAGTAAAAATAAAATTTAAATTTAAATTGGTTCAAGCCTTCTACATAAACCTAAAATAAAAAGACAATGAAACAAACAACTGTGAATTAACAATGATCAAACATCAGCCATCCAAATTGTATCAAATACATTGAAGAAATTAAACAGCTACTAAAACTACGTTTCTATGAACTGAATTTGTAAATTTATTTTCTTTTTAATGAAAAAAAAACACACTTCATTTTCTACTTCTTCTAATTAAAAAAAATGAATAAACATACATCAAATCAAAATATATAGCCAAATCATGAAATTAAAAAATATTTTTTATTTTAAAAAATATGAGAATAATATTATTAAAATGCATTTCCTAAATTAAGATTCATAAAAACTATTTATTTTGAATTTAATATAATTCTATAGACAAGTCTACTAAAAATAGTTCTATTGTCCAAAAAATAATTAAAAAAAGAAAATCAAAGAAATGTTCACATTAGTTATGAATTTTTTCATAAATATTATTTATTTCTATATTAATATAGTTCAAAAAAAACTTATTTAAATAGTTATATTATATTAATTATATGATATCCTCTTCAACAAAAATATTTTTAAAAAATAAGGTACACATCAGTTATGAAGTCTTGCAAAGTCTTTGCATGTTTACGACGAGTATAAAGTTTTGCAAAAGTTAATATAAAGCAGATGTCTCCCTCGTTATATTTATTATTAAGAGTGTGGTGAATGAAAGTAAGAAAGGGTACTTGTGTTTGCATCTTATTCTGTTGACTGCGGAAACACACTAAAGTGTTTTGTTTGGCATCGCGACAGAGTCGTAGTGGAAGAATCAAATCTGATATGTTATGGATCGCTTTCAATCGTTACCAGAAGATATAGTGGAAGAAATTGTTTTGAGAGTCTCTTACATATTTCACAATGAGCTTAGGTATGTATGCAAAATGTGGAAGGCAATTATAGAAATCTAATTGAATCTTTTACAATATAGATTTCAAGAAGTTGTTCTATATCCAATATTGATATTATACATTAGAGTAAAACAGTTAGACATGCTGCAATTATACTTGAATCTTTTTGGAATTGTGCATTTGCAGCCCAAATCAAGAAGTCCAGTCAAATCAGAATTTGTCTAGACCCGCATGGCTATTTAGAATTGTACCTTTGTTGAACATTTTCTATTTATGACATGTTTTTTCGCCAAGCTAGGTCCATTTAAAAACCAACGGACCGTTTATATATATATATATATATATATATATATATATATATATCTGTGTGTGTGTGTGTGTGTATTTATGTATACGTATATATAAATATATCTGTTTATGTTTATATATATTTATATATATATATATATATCCATTTGCATACATACATATCTATGTATGTGTATATGTGTATGTAAATATATACATCCATATTTATGTTCTTGAATAAATATGGGGGCATTTATGCCCGAAAAATTGTTAGATCGCTAGATCCCCTGTTTCTGGTCGATGTGTTTTGCCGTGTTTTTTGTAGTGTTATCGGAAATATTTGGCATGGCATGTTATTGCCAAGTGGATTTAATTTTCGCTAGCAACGAAATTAAATCGTTTTCTTTGGGCATTAATGGTTTTGGCCGACACAATTAATTCTCTTAGCCTTGGCAATTTCATCCATTTGCAATGGAAAATATCTACAACATGTTTCCCGATGCTTTCGTTCATTCCCTGTGAAGAACATCTACGTGTTTCTTCATTCACTTGTAGTGAAGAATATCTTCGATTGGCTTGCAGAGTGGAGGGTCTTCAAAACACCGTTGCTGTTTGTCTGGCTCTGTTATGTTTTTTAGAAGAGAAGAGGGCATTTAGAGGCTTTTGTCTCATTGATTGCGGTGTTATGTGGAGTTTCATTTGCCATTGTTGGGTATATTAGTATTGTGTTAAGTTTTCGGCTGCTTTGCTGTGTGTTTTTTGTTTTGGACGTGAAAAGGGTGTCTGAAGGCTTGCTGCGATCTGCAATTGGCATTTGAGCTTTTTCGACTTAAGGTAACTTTTAATCTTGTTTTGTGTACCATTTATTTCTTTCTGGCTACTGTCTAATTGTTTCCGTTTGGTGATAACCATGCCACTGACCAACAAATTCTCGTTCATTTTAATTGAACTAAACTTAAATATAGTCTATATTAAATTTGTAGATGAAATATATCAAAATCCTTGCTATATCGTTTAAGGATTTCCTAGTCAATAGCATGGTTATCGCAAAGGCCTTTTTGTTGTTTGGTTTTTATTATGCTTGTGACCATACAGCTTGATATAGAAATTATAAAAAAACATACGTTTCCATATCTGGTAGTTTTACTATTTGGTTTTTATTATGCTTGTGACCATACATGTGGATATACAAATTATTAAAAAACATACATACGCATATGTGGAAATAGCGTGATATCGAATACAAATAGATATAAAAAAAAAATTTGACACCCCCTAATAGATACACATATCTAAGCAAAGAAGGTAAAGTATGTGTTACTAAAATATTAAATAATGTCAATATTAAATATAGAACAACTTCTTGAAATCTATATTGTAAAAGACCAAACTTTTTGGGGTCCTCGACAGAATTCTGACTACAAATCGTGAAATTGTATGCCTTATATTTTGGATATACTAAAATTGAAACTCTCATTCACTTCGATTGAACTAAACTTAAACATAGCCTATATTAAATTTGTAGTTGAAATAGATCAAAACCTTCCTATATCATTTATTTTTGTCATTTAAGAACTAAACCTACATGTTTAAATATCTAATTAAATTTTACTATGGTCATGCTATTTGTTGAACATGAGATATAATAAAAAATTAAAAACTGCATTGTCATTCATTGTAAGCCTAAAAAACAAAGCACAATAGCTTTTTATAGCTAAAAGAGGTTAGCTTATGTCAAGTGATGGAAAAGTGCTTCTAATATGTCACTTGAACTTTAGTTTCGTCCGAATATTCAATTTAATTGTAATTGGGACTGTAATGCCATTTTCAAGTTGATGATTGGCTACAAGATGTAGCTTGAATATGGGTTATGGTCCACAAGTCTTGAGCCGTTGTTGGTTATACAAAAACACTTCAAGTGTTTGAACTATAACGAAGGTAACCATTGTGATATTTAGAGTCCACTTTCGTTATTCATAGCTCTCACTTAAGAATCTCTTATACAACTTGGGTCCTCAACAAAATCCTGGCTACAAATTGTGAAACTGTATGCCTTATATTTTACATATAGGAAAATTGAAATTCTCGTTCATTTTGATTGAACTAAACTTAAACATAGTCTATATTAAATTTGTAGTTGAAATAGATCAAATCCTTGCTATATCATTTATTTTCCTCATTTAAGTGCTAAAACTACATATTTAGATATTTAGCAAAAATTTACTATGGGCACGCTATTTGTTGAACATGAGATATAATAAAAAATTAAAAATTCCATTGTCATTCATTGTAAGCCTAAAAACCAATGTATTTTTCTAATTTCTGTATCCAGCTGTATGGTCATAAGCATAATAAAAACCAAACAGTAAAATCTGTTAATACAAGAACTCCAATTAGGATCTCAATCCATGCAAAAAACATATACTCGAATCTTTTTGGAATTGTGCATTTGCAGCCCAAATCAAGAAGCCCAGTCAAATCAGAATTTCTCTAGGCCCGCATCACCATTTAGAATTGTACCTTCATTAACAATTTTCTATTTATTGCATGTTTTTTCGCCAAGCTAGGCCCGTTTAAAAGCTAATGGACCTTCTTGCTTGATACTTTTACCAAACTTGTGGAATGACTTTGTAGACAGTTATATATATATATAGATATATATATGTATATATATATATATACATATATATATATGTATATATATATATATATATGTATATATATATATATATGTATATATATATATATATATATATATGTCTGTGCGTGTGTGTGCATGTATTTATGCATACGTATATATAAATATATCTGTTTATGTTTATATATACTTATGTATATATCCAATTGCATACATACATATCTATCTATGTGTATATGTGTATGTATATATATACATCCATATTTATGTTTTTACATACACATGCATATGGATTTCTATGCCCGTGTATGCAGAATATATAGCTTTATATATATATCAAATAATGTCTATGTCTATCAGCTTTCTGCTCAGGCATTTATACCTAGATAATTGTCTAATTTACGGGTTCTTTTAAAAAATGGGCATGGCAAAAAATGGTTCCAGTAACCTTGTGGAAACAAGGCTTCCAAAGTTCATGCATAATAAATCAATTGCGGTGCAAGCACTGGATAGATAGATAAATGTGCTGTCCAAAAATATCTAATTTGGGCACTCTATAATTTTGTATTTTTGCCACCTTGGAAAAATAGCAAACAAAACTTTCAATTTGTTGGTCACTCAAAATTTGCATCTATAGTTTGCATGTGTATTAATCTCAATATTTATGAATGTTTGTTTTAAATGTTGCACTTTCCTTTTGAGGATTTATTTGAATATGCTATTCAACCTTCCTTTATGTTTCTTGTTGTTCTCTAGACGTTGTGTCCTCTCACAAAAGACCTATTTCTTGGAATTGTGAAGAATATTACGCACTATGTCATCTTCTACCAGCTCTCTTGCTCCATTGCTATAGCCTCCCCCAGACACTTTGGTAAGCTAATCCGTTCTATGTTGTTGCAAATTTCAAGATATAAGCATTGTTTTTGGTGTTCCAACAACACACATAAAAACATCGCCTGTATACATGTTTTGCTGCATATACATAGTTGTCATCGTTCCCGTGTTCCACAGTGTGGACATATATTCTATCCATCCACTAGCAAAGAAAAAAAAAACCCGTTCAACCAATCACTTGTTCAAACATACAGGGAGCCATTGTTTTATTCAAAACTGCTCCACCATCTTTGAATATGGTTGCCATTCTATTATCTTGTTGCATACATACATATATAGAATCCCACCATTTTGGATATATATATATATATATATATATATATGTCGTCAAACATAGTTTTCTTTTACCACATTTGCATTGCTGCTATTAAACTTGCCTTGGATATACATTCAGTCTTCTTGTTCTCTCCTTGTAGGAACTTAACAACCACCTCGAGCTTACCCCGTATGCAATCCAATCTATAAATGCTGGAGATGATATCCCTTCCCCATTGCTGTAGCTCTTGTCATTTGAAATAATGGCTGGTGATCCAGATGACAATGACAGATACAAAATAGTCTTGTCTGATGGCACATATATGCAGTTAGCCATTTTGCCACCTAAGTATGCTGACTTATTGCATGCAGAGACATTGAAGATAGGTTCTCTCCTTCTATTGACAAACTATGCTTGTCGATACATTTGGAGCACAAGGTAGCTTCTATTGTTTGTTTTCCTCATTTGTGTGAACCTATTTCTATGCTATTTACAAACATATTTCCTACAATTGAACAAACCTCCTTCTTCCTTTTATAGGACCATCATTGTATTCACTTTGGATGTCAAAAAATCGAATTGTGATTTGGTTGGAAAACCCAGATACCTCTTTAAAGAACAGGAAGAACAAATGTTGGTCCGAGAAACCCCACCATCCACTAAACGCTCTCTTAAATTTGGTGCAGATCTTCCTTCTCCACAAAATGCTCCCTTTGAAAATATCAGCCCTATTAAAAGCTTGAACCCTTTCCAAAACAATTGGACAATAAAAGGCCGAGTCACAAATAAGAGGAAAATGCATCAATATAATATGGCAAAACGCAATGGCCAAGTTTTTAGTTCTGATATTATACACGAAGAGGGCTGTGAAATTAGAATTACTTCCTTTGATGAAATAGTAGAATTGCACTATCATTGAGTTGATCAAGGAGCTTCATATGTTGTTTCCAAAGCTTCTGTAAAAGATGCAAACACAGTATACAATAAGCTTAACAGCCACCTTGAGATTGTCTTGACTGAAACTTCAGTTTTGAAGCGATGTGCCCCTGATTCTACTGAGCCAAGTAAAAAAACCCACTTCACCCCTATTAATGAAGTTCTCACCACACCAACAATACTTTGGTTGATGTTATTGGTGCTGTTTTCAATGTCAGAGAAATTTCTGTAATTCGTAGAAAGGATGGATCTACTGTAAACAAGAGAATAGTAAAATTAAATGATATGTCAACTTTGACAATTGATGTTAACCTTTGGGGGCCGCCATCAGAACAACTAGGCAATGACTTGAAGAATATGCATGCATCTAGAACATTTGTCATCCTTGATGTTCAAAATGTAAGGGTTGGGTATTTCAATGGGAAAGTTATTAATGTTTCAGCATCAACAACTTTTGAAATTAACCCTTCCATTCCTGAAGTAGACCCCCTCTGTTTAAGAGTCCCTCTACAACTATGCCTTGATTCACACTCTTTGGATGTGCATGCCAAAAATAACCAGTACAAGAGAATGTCCATTGCATCCATCCTTGAACGCCTTAGCGTTGTGCCTGAAACCATTGAGACTACTATTACAGTTGTCCTGCAATTCATAAAGGGTGAACAGTTTTATTATACAGCTTGCCCATTACAATTCAATGGTAAAGAATGTAAAAAGAAATGTACTAAACTAGCTAAGAATTTGTGGCTTGCCCTAGGTGCCAAACACAATTCCCTGAATGTAATTACAAATACCTCCTACAGATGAAGCTACAAGATCAAACAGGCATTGTTTGGGCTAGTGCATTTGATGAGGTTGGTACAAAACTCTTGGGTCTTCCTACCAAGGAGTTATACATGCTACAATATGACTTGACAATAAAAAAAACACCTCACAGCATACTTAATGAAGCTATGTTCAACCATTATTCTTTTACAGTTTTGGTGTCTACTGACACATACAACTCTGAACGTAGAATAAAAGTAACAATCAAAAAAGTGCAGAGGCTTGATTTTGAAGCTGAGTGCAGCTACTTGCTTGCAGAGATTGCCAGAATGGGAGCAACTGCATGACTCTATACTGCAGGAGCTAAAAAAAAGGATTTCCCTTTGACTGTATTCAATATATAAAGATCAGTTTTACCCATTTGCAAACAATTTCTCAATATTTTGTTCCTCCAAACTTGGTCGTACTTATTTCAAACGTTGAACTACTGCATATAAGCACATATTACTATTATGTTATTTTGCATTTTGAGATGGCTAGCTCAAACTTTTAACTGATATTTGTCTCTACCAATGAAGGCTGGCACTTGCTGTATCTACTTTTGCTCATAGCCTCTTTTTCTATGCATGCTTTTATTCTAACAATGCTCCACTTCAAAAAACACTTTATATAAATACTAATAGCATTCCATTTTGGTTTCCACATATACACACAATCTTTGTTACTATGTGCATATTTACAAAATTACATTTGCATCGGTGCCTCAAGTTCTCTACATTCTTTTTAGACTTTTTTTGGAATACATATAAATGTAGCTCTCCCTTTTATACTATTGCAACTACGATTCTAACTATAGTTTTATACCTTGTTATTGATTGTTACATAATAAAATTAAACTTAAGGTTATCACTGTACAAGCTTGTCCAAATACTTCTCTTTATATATATATGAATGTATTAGTCTACATGTTTATCTATCTTAGTCTCTTTGTACCTAAGTATATGTGCATGTGTATACACAGATTAATATGTCTTCCCATATATATCTATCTGCCTCTCCACAGATGTAATTGCATATTATATCATTCTGCACATGTATGTGTATACATTCAATTGTTTCCATACGCACAGACACACACATACACCTACCCACCAACACACACTCAGACACATATATATGCATACATGTTAGTATATATGCATATGTGCATATACATATACACATATACATTTCCATATTTGTCTATCTGCACATGCACATGTGTAAAGATATACTATTCTAAATTACATATATTTGGTCATTTGCCTATTTATGTGTGTATATATCTATGTAGACACATATGCATGTGTTCATGTGCATATACATATATATGGTCCTGTATCTATGTATTTACATATGCACACATGTAACTGTATACTATTTTGAACTACATATATACCTAGATACATAAATAAGTATACCCATATATCCTTGCATTTATCTAAACAACCAACACATTTTGTAGTCCATATTTACATTTGGTTAAGCAATCAACATCTAAACTATGTGTTTTGCC
This sequence comes from Cryptomeria japonica, assembly GCF_030272615.1. NCBI lineage: Eukaryota > Viridiplantae > Streptophyta > Pinopsida > Cupressales > Cupressaceae > Cryptomeria > Cryptomeria japonica. The sequence goes on from NC_081409.1 coordinate 204,324,200, forward strand.
AAAAAAAAAATTCTTCCCTTGTTCTTTAATTTTGTTAATCAATATCTTAGATTGGTTACTCTTTTCAAACATTCGTTAGTCTATATGTTGCTTTCCATCCATTATGTAATTCTTTTAGTTTTTTTAGAATCTCCCCACTTGTTCGCTAACATATTAATTTAATTGTCATCTATCCATAATGATATCTCTAATGTATGTATTGTGAAACATCCTTTACTAAAGTAATATTGTTCCTTTATTATGGTTTTTCTCATAACCCACCCACCAAATGGCATGACATTAACACTCTAAACTACATATATGCTGCCTTTTTGAAAGAAATCTTTGTAGATATACATCTTTCTCTTTGCATACCCACACACACACACAAACATATATATATATATATATATATATATATATATATATATATATATATATATATATATATATATATATATATATATATATATATATATATATATATATATATATATATATATATATATGTTAGTATATATACATATGTGCATATACATATACATACATACATTACCATATGTATCTATCTGCATATGCACATGTGTAAACATATATTGTTCTAAACTACATATATGTGGCCATTTCCTTGTTTATGTATATATATATCTATGTAGGTACATATGCATGTGTTCATGTGCATATACATATATATGATCCTCTATCTATGTATCTACATATGCACACATGTAACTGTATACTATTTTGAACTACATACATATCTATATACATATATAGGTATATCCATATATCCTTGCATATATCTAAATACCGCATTTGTATCTGCCCTTGAATGGATGCACTGCACCATTTCTATGTGCCCTTTTATACCATTTCCATACATATGACTATGCACCCACACCTACATACACCCTTCCATAGCTGCACTTTGTCGAGGTGCGCGCCTTCTCGTTAGGCCATCCATACATTTGAATTCTCCCCCATCTTCAATCGGCGGAGGAGGGTGGAGAACCATTGGAAGGGAATTGGGGTTCTACCGATTGAAATCTCTTCACTACATTTCAGCTTGTTCCATAAAAAAAAAGCTTCCACCTGTAGACACCCAAAATTGTCATGTCTAATTAAATAAATATTTTATTTATTTAATTATCTAAGCCTAATTCTTCTATTAATTAAATAAATCTTTATTTATTTAATTAATTCATTTATCCTCTTCTAGCCTTATTTCTCATTTAAATAAATACATTTATTTATTTAAATTATCCCTTTCCTATATTAAATAAATATTTTATTTATTTAATTGCCCTACTTCTTCTATTAATTAAATAAATCTTTATTTATTTAATTAATTCATTATCTTTTTCTACACATGACACATGTCATTCATCTCTTATTTCCTACACTACCTACCCCTTTCATTATTTTGGTATTTCTTATACCTACCCTCTAATCCTAGCCGACCTCCTTTTTACACCTCTCAATCTTAACCCTCCATTTTCTATTGTGTCTTCTATTTAAGGAGATGCTTTCTTCATTACCAAACCCTAACTACTGGATCAATTGACTACACTACAATTCTACTTGCAACCACATTCCGTTCTTTGTTGAGCTCTTGTGCATACAAAAATCTGAGAGCAAGCATATCAAACAAGATCAATGGAGATAGGAAGAATGGAGATCAAAACCCTAGTGGACATGTGATGGTATAATCTTTGTGATTTTTTGAGTTATTTTGCATTGTCTTAGGTTATCTTCATATGTTATGGTGGATCTTTGTTCATTGTTGGACTAGGGTTTGGTGGTTGAATCCATTTTAGTCTTTCAATATTGTTGTTTATTGCTATCCATTTTCACCATATACATTTTGGCACGCTCGGTGGGACTCTTGTCCCTTTGCATTTAACATTTTTGTTGCAGATTTTGCATTTTTGAAGTTGCAGATCGGACGATTTCGACGACATTTTAGGTTTTTTCCGCGTCTGCGAGTGTTCGGATCGCGTTTTTGTATTTCAGAGGCGTCTGTGATATCTTTTATCGCGTCTGTGTTTCTGTCATTTTTTTTTTTTTGCAGGTTTCCGAAAGTCGCGTCTGTGATCCCTAATCGCGTCTGTGAACCTTCTGATCGCGTCTGCAGAATAAAGAGGCGTCTGTGTTCTGAAATCACGTCTGCGAATCACAGAACCGCGTCTGTGTCGGACAGACGCGTCTGTGTCTGGTATAACAGCGTCTGTGCATTCTGTTTTGCAAATTTTTTTAAGTTTTTCGATTCGGGTTTTCGGATTTTGTACTTAGGGTTTCAGATCTGGTTTATTTTTGGCTAACCTTTGCAGATCTAGCTAACCTGGTTTGTGCAGCTTGCTTTGGAGGCAAATACGTTTTTGTTGAAGGCCCCTTTTCACAAAGTCTTTTTGGGTTTTCTTAAAATTTACCTAACTTGTGTGCTTGCAGGAAGGGGTTATCACTTGAAACAACCCAAACTACTAACAATTTTGTTGCAGGGCCTTAGCTAGGGTTTTGTAATTTTATTTGTGTGCCTTGTCTTCATAGCTTAGCAAACACTTCGATTGGTGCACTAAAATTGAACCATTGTCTTTTGTGTCTTGAGCAATAGGCTCTTTTTGTTTATTCTTTAGAGGGCCTGTCTTCCCGTGTGGTCATTAGGACTACTAGTGAGAAGAGAACGACCCAAGTGGTAGCAAAAGAAAAGCCATCTTCTTCCAAGCCACTATAATCAAATGTATTCATGGTGAAAACTATGAATAACGTGTGCTGATTAGTTCATACCGACACTATGTCTCCCCATAAACCCGTTTGATCAAATTTATTTGATCATTTGTAGGGCGTAACCCCTACCGGCTGGGAGCCATTCTGTATTTACAGAGCTGAAAGTGCCACATGTATGGCCACACGAGCGGATGCCCTTACTAGCACCTCATTGTTTTAGATGCCCAAATCCTTCTAGTTGTTGAGGCAGGAGGTCGGACCTCTGGTAGCGGCCCACACACATACGGTTCTTAGTAGAGATACAAAGTTCGCCATGGGGAGTTTTCATGGGGACTGATGCTTGGCTGACCCAAGAAGTGAGTGCCGAGGGTGGAGCCAGTGAGGTCAAGCATCTAAGTATCCGCTCTGAATAGCGTAGCCTCGGGGGTAAAACCCCATGTGGGATCAACAATTATTGTCCTGGCCAGCCATAAGAATTGTGCTTGACTTATGATAAACATTCAAACAATCAAGACAAAACAGCAAAACATTGTGTCTTTTGTGTCTTCAAGTGTATGCAAAAACTTTTTACATCAAACAACACACTTTTTGGAGTCTAAACAGTCTGCAAACATTGGGTCATCAACACTGTGTCCTCTTGTCACGAAAAACAGTCGAAAAATCAGATTTGGTCACAGCAAAACAAATTCACAGATAGGAAAGATTGCACTAAGGTTACAGAAACGCGTCTGTGTCTGTTAAAACCGCGTCTGTGTCTGATAAACGCGTCTGTGAAGTACAGAATAGCGTCTGTGTTTTTATCAGCGTCTGTGTCGAACAGAGACACGTCTGTGTCTGGAAATCGCGTCTGTGAAGTATACAGAAGCGTCTGTGTCCAAAATTGCAAAAAACTGTTACAGTCCCAGCAAACATCAACAGGAAATCTCAGAATCACGTTTGTGTCAAACAGAATAGCGTCTGTGTCTTCAAACCGCGTCTGTGAAGTATACAGAGGCGTCTGTGTCAGGATTTGAAAAAAGTTTAACAGTCAAGCAAACAAAGAAATCAGTTTTGGCATACTTGAGCTTCCTAGGTTGTCTCTTTAGGTTTCATCTAGCATTCAGCCTGTTCTAAGGTCTTACACAGTTCATCATTGCTTCATACCTCATTTTACATTCATACTTGTCTAAACTTGAGTCAAAAGGTCACTTGCTTGTCCTCACTATACTTTGTCAACACACTACATACTACAACACTTTGTTAAGTGGTCCCTCATCAAGGTTTCTTACCTTTGGGTCTCATTTGGTCTTACTTAGAGTCAAGGTCAGCTTACCTCATCAAGAGAAACTATCCTCTCTTTGGGAGTCACACCTACTCTACTACGTACATACTTGGTCTTACACTTTGGACATTGCAAGTAAACTTCAGATTCATTTACACTCCATACAACTCTTGGTCTTACATACTCTTGTCATTCTCGTCTAAGATTCTCACATATTGCTAAACACCTAGTTCATGGTTGAAACCCGTCTTCAAAAATCTAGGAGAAAAGCTAAAGAAGCTCAAGGGTCCGTAAACATGAGTTCTTATGAGTATGACAATGATGTCTTCTACAATCCTGAGCACACTACATTACCAGACATGAATGTTTATAGACACAATCCAAATATGGAAAGCGCAAACGCTATACACAACGCTACACACAATGACAATGTTGACAATTCTTCAATACTATCAGCAGACATACAAGAATCTATAATGGATCCTCAATTCAATAGATTGGTTGAAGAGATAATGAGGAGAGATCGTCAATACTTTCGAAGCATGATGGCACAAAGTGGAGCTAAAATACCACATGATTTTGACTTATCTCAACTTATGGAAAGTAGACCTTCACAACAAACTCAACCAAATAGTGGAGGACCCAATAATATGATGCCGGAGTCACCATCAGTTTTACTTCAGAAACCAGCAATCCCACATACACAAGCTCAAATGCATGATACTTACACTCAAAGACCATCATGGAGGCCTTATGTTCAAACACATGCTCAAGATATGGGTCAACCAAGACAAATGGATACTCAAGGACTTCCTCAAAATTTTGACACAAGAAGACCTCATGCCAAAATTGGGGGCAACATAATGGAAAATGAAAGGCCCATTGAATATGGTTTATATACACAAAACAGATATGGGGTCCCTCAACAAGAAATTATGCCAAGTGCTCCATACATGTCACAACAATATAGACCTCCATATGGACATGTCTACGATCAGTATCATCCATATATGCAACAAGCTCCTCCTCAAATGGGTGTTTCAAACATGGGATATGCTACAAGAAATCCATCTCCTCCCAAAAATAATTTGGAGCAACAAATTAGAGATCTACAAAAGAAAGTGGAAGACATGGGCACATCAAAACCCACATATACTATGAGAGATATATGCCCTTATCCCTTTGATAAGAGCATTCCAATGCCTCCGTTTCCTCCGCACTTTGCAACGCCGAAATTCGACAAATATAGAGGGAGAGGAGACCCCAAGGCACACATAAGACAATTCTTCACAGCTTGCATTGAGGTAGCGACAGAAGAAACATACTTAATGAGGTTGTTCCCACAGAGCTTAGGAGATCAAGCGATGGAATGGTTTTCTCAATTACCTCCTGGTATTAAGTCATGGGGCGACTTGGCAGAGGCATTCATTCAACATTTCTCTTACAACATTGAAACAGATGTCTCAGTTACTACCTTGTGCAATACGAAACAAAAAGAAGGAGAATCTTTTGTGTCATTTTTACAAAGATGGAGAAACTTAGCTAGCAGATGCTCTTGCGAAATTCCGCAAAAATAAATGGTGGAGATGTTCACACAAAATGTTAACAAGGCTATTGGCTATGATCTCAGAAAAGCTTGTTTGTCTACATTTAAGGATGTCATTGAAAAGGGCCTAGCAACAGAAAAGGTCTTGATTGAACAAGGAGTTATCAAACTATTCAAAGAAAAGAAAGAGGACTTTAAGGGAAAGGACAAACCAAAGTTTTGGAACAAGAACAAGAACACAGTTAATGATGGTGTTGTTGATGCCAACACAGTGAGACCAAAGTTCATCTTTTCTGGATCAAATTCTACCAACAATCAAGTGAACAATCAAACGGCTGCTAAACCACGAAGGAAGTACACTCCATTGGGAGAACCACTTGAATCAGTATTCAAAAAGCTTGTAGCAAACAAAGTGATCACGGTCCCAGATTTTCCTCCATATGAACCAAAGGTAAAACCGAATTGGTGGAATGATGATGAATATTGTGAATTTCATAAGAGCAAGGGTCACAAGACAAGTAATTGCCATCGATTGAAAAACATTGTACAAGATCTCATTGACAGAGGAGATATTGAGATTGAGGGACATTCATCTAACCAAGAGCATGAGGTGTTTAAGGAACCATTCCCAAAACATGACAAGGGAAAAGGCAAAGTCACAGATGATCAAGCCAATTACACCAGAACATCTTACAATTATGATTCCACTATTAATCACATCTCAATGGACAATCATATTTCTACCATTACTATCAAAAATAAAAATCCTGAGAATCCTCCTCAGCGACCTAAAATTGTCCTAAAAGGTGTGGGATCTTCGTCCGCATCTACTTCTGAATGTCATGTTACAACCCGTCGAGGTAAGATCACATTGCCAGGTACCTCTACTAAGAATACCAATCTTTCGTCAACTAAGCCTGAGTACGATCTTGTAGAGCAATTAGGGAAAACACCCGCACTCATCTCTATTCTTGAGCTCTTACGTATATCTCCTGCACATAAAGCTGTCCTTGACAAAACCTTGAGAGATACTGCTGTCCCTACTGATCTGAACGTGGATCAGTTTCAAGCCATGGTGGGATACCTATCTGTTCCACACTCCCTCACATTCACAGAAGCCGATGACGCCTCCATAAGTCAGCCTCATAATGCACCTCTACATATTGAAGCCTTCATACATAAACACCGAATAAAACGAGTCCTGATAGATGGAGGAGCAGGTCTTAATATTTGTACATTGAGCACCATCAGACAATTGGGATATTCTGACAAAGCTGTGAATGCTACAAACCAAATCACTATTAAGGCTTATGATGATGAAGAGCGTTCGTCCAAGGGCACAGTCATCTTACCACTAAGAATAGGGCCAGTCACAAAGGACGTGATTTGTCAAGTCCTGGATCTAGACCTCACATATAACATATTGCTAGGACATCCGTGGATTCATGAAATGAGAGCAGTCCCATCAACGTACCATCAGTGCATAAAATTTCCTCATAATGGAGTCGAGGTAACGGTCAATGGTGATCCAAATCCATTCATATATTGCAATAACTTGAGATCACATACTGAGATTATCATTCCCAGCAATCGTGAGGCTACTCCTTCTTCAGCATATATTGATCCTGAGTCATTAAAGCCCTCGACATCCAAACAAGGTGAACTTAGAGCCAAGTTTCAAGACAAAGGCATGGAAGAATACACTCTGAATCAAACAATGTTCTTACGACAAGTCATGAACTCCCCCAAGGAATATGGGAGACCACATCCTAATAAGCAAATCTCCATCATGCTCCTCAAATGGGATCCTACCGTCTTTCAAAAATGGGGCGAACTAGAGGAAGAAAGTTTATATAAAATGCTATATAAGGACGCTGAAGATGATACACATGATCAAATTATAATACCCTGTGAAAACTATGGTAAAGGTTTCAAAATTCTGCAGAGATTCGGGTATGATGGAAAAAGTCCTCTCGGACTACGCAAAGAAGGTGTCATGGAGCCTCTACAACCTGAGCTAACTACAAGAAGGGAACGCTCTAAGGGGCTTGGTTTTCTAAATCCCAAGATTCAAAACAAGAGAACAAAACAGATATGGCGAGTCAAAGTGGCTGAAGTTCAACAAGAGGATAATTATTCCACAGACTCCAATGAGTGGGAATGGGGTTCAGACAAATCCTCCAGCGACTATGAACTTAATGAGACATTTAGAGAGCCAGATGAACCTACAGAGGAGGAGGAGTTTTACAAGAAATTCAGAGTTGGTCAAGAACCGACCCATAAGGATCCCGCACAAGCTTCGTTTCAGGGCCCTAGGTCAGGATCACATAGGATGAGGACACCTGTCCCTGAGGGTGCTACTAGTGATGATAATTTGGACTCACTCACGATCGACACTGATGAGGAGAGTGCCATTGACGACCTCGATGACTACCTTGACATACCTGAATATAACCACATCTTCACTATTAGCCTTGCGGACTCTAAAAACACTAAAGACCTTCCCCTCGTTCACCCCCAACTCATTGACTGGGATCAGGATGGACCACCACAGTTTGATACATTTCAAAATGACGAAGCTATTGTTGATTATCTTGGCATTCGCGATGATCTTCCTCTTGGAGACCATAAAGCAGGATACGCCATAGAGCTAAATAACATGGCATACTTTGGTGAGGGTGTCGGGCCTTCTAGTCGCAAAAATGTGAAAATAAAGACAAAACAAGGGTCTTATGGCGAAAACCACACTGTGGCGCTCTCTGACTCTAAAAAAGTAAAAAGAAAGGACGTATCTGAGGGTGAAAACCTCTCTGAGGCGCCCGAAGATGGAAGGCTTGACATTCTCCCAGCATCATACGAGGAAAAATCATCCATGTTGGTAGAGGAGACTATAAAGACAAACATTGGTACAGCAGAGGTTCCACACAACATATTTTTGGCTCAATCATTGACAGAGGCCGAGAAAGCAAGGTTCATAAGCTTCTTTAAGGAACGACAAGTCAACTTCACATGGTCTTATGCTGATATGCCTGGACTAGACCCCGACTTAGTAATGTATCATTTAACAGTCAAACCGGGGGCAAAACCAGTAAAACAGAAATTGAGGAAAATGCATCCACAGGTGGCATTGCTAGTCAAGGCAGAGCTGGAGAAATTACTAGATGTCGGATTCATACGCCCAATTGATTATCCCGAATGGATTTCCAACTTAGTACCTGTTAGCAAACCAGATCGCAGCATCCGAATATGTACAGACTTCAGGGATATCAACAAGGCTTGTCCGAAGGACGATTTCCCATTACCAAACATTGATTTAATTGTTGATCTCACAGCAGGCCATGAGATGTTATCTTTAATGGACGGATTCTCTGGATATAATCAGATCAGGATTGCACCTGAAGATCAACATAAAACATCATTCACTTGTCCATGGGGAACCTTCTGCTGGAATGTCATGCCCTTTGGGCTGAAAAATGTAGGTGCCACGTATCAACGAGCCATGACTACTATCTTCCATGATCTCATGCATGTAAAGGTGGAAGATTATGTCGACGACCTTTTGGTTAAATCAATAGACAGAAATACACACTTGGACATACTTTCAGTTGCTTTTGATAGGCTGGAAAAATACAAGGTAAGATTAAATCCAAAGAAATGTGTCTTTGGAGTAACCTCCGGGAAGCTCCTAGGATTCATTGTGTCTAAAAGAGGAATAGAAGCGGATCCAGCAAAAGTCAAGGCTATCTTGGACATGCCGCCACCCAAGAATATCAGTCAACTTCGGTCTTTACAAGGGAGACTCCAGTCCATACGAAGATTCATAGCACAACTTGCAGATAAGTGTAATCCTTTCCAGCACCTGCTACACAAAAACATTAAGTTCAAATGGGATGAGAACTGTCAACAGGCTTTTCAGGCACTTAAAGACTATCTTTTGAACCCGCCAGTTTTGATGCCACCAATTCCGGATCAACCATTGCTACTTTACATATCAGCTACTCCAACAGCACTGGGGGCACTACTAGCACAGCAAATATCTGACGGCAAGGAAAAAGCAGTCTACTATATCAGTCGCACATTGGTGGGATATGAGCTAAACTACACACCAATTGAGCGTGCATGTCTCGTTGTGGTCTTCGCTTCACAAAAATTACGACATTATATGCTCACTCACAAGACCAAGTTGATTGCCAGAATTGATCCACTAAAATATATGCTCAACAAAGCTACACTTACTGGGCGACTGGCCAAGTGGGTAATGATTTTGAGTGAATTCGACATTGAATACGTGGACAGAAAAGCAATCAAAGGACAAGCCATCGCAGATCAACTGGCAGATGCTCCCATGATAGATGATGTTCCTCTACAGTCAGAATTTCCAGATGAGTCCATTCTAACAATATCACCTGCAAAGCCATGGCAACTATACTTTGATGGCTCATACACACAGCATGGGGCAGGAGCGGGTATACTCTTTATAACTTCCCAAGGTGATTCTATACCAAAGTCATACCGCTTATCATTTCCTTGCACCAACAATATAGCGGAATACGAGGCATTAACAACTGGGTTAAGAATTGCAGTTCAGTGGAAGATCCAGGAACTTCGTGTTTTTGGCGATTCTCAACTTGTCATCCGTCAAGCAACTGATGATTATCAAACAAAAGATGAAAAGCTAATGCCTTACAAACAACTGGTAGATGATCTGAAACAACACTTTGCAAAGATAGAGTTTGAGCAGATACCAAGAGAACAGAATCGCGCTGCTGATGCCATGGCTACAATTGCTTCACTCATTGACCTACCGCAAAATGAGACCTGTTATGAGTTCCTGGTTGACAACCTGCTGATTCCGTCATATGAGATCACTCCTACGGAAATGATATGTGTTGTTGGTCCTGAATCCCAGTTATATGGTTCCATATTCACATACCTTCGCGACAACATCTTACCTCCCGATTTATCGAACAACCAACGCCGCACTTTCATCTGCCAATCCTCCCGATACGTTATCCTAGCTGATATCCTATACCGACGAGGTCTAGATGGCACCCTCCTTAGATGTTTAGAGAGTGACGAAGCTCAGATTGCGTTACGAGAAGTGCACGAAGGGATATGTGGTCCACATACTAGTGGTCCTACCTTGGCCAAGAAACTCATCAGGACTGGATACTACTAGCCTACGATGGAAAAAGATGCATATCAGTTTGTCAAGAGGTGTAAGCAGTGTCAAATTCATGGAGACCTCATACATGCACCAGCACAGGAACTACAGCCACTTGCATCTCCTTGGCCCTTTTGTCAGTGGGGACTCGATCTCATAGGCAAGATTCACCCTCCTTCTTCCAATGGACATAAATTCATTATCACAGCCACAGAGTATTTCACAAAGTGGATTGAAGCCGTGCCTCTCACACAAGTTACTGGGAAACAAATCGCTACTTTCATCCTGAACTACATCATTTGCCAATACGGGATTCCTACTTCCATTATCACCGATAACGGGCGTCCTTTCAAGAACCAGGATGTTCGTGAACTCTGTGAGCGCTTCCATATCTCTCATCGTTTCTCCACACCATATTACCCCCAAGGTAATGGCCAAGCTGAGGCGTCTAACAAAACAATTCTCAAAATACTTAAAAAGACAGTCGACGACGCTGGCCGTAACTGGCATGTCCAACTCAATCCTGCACTTTGGGCCTATCGTACCAGTGTCCGCACACCTACAGGGGCTACACCTTACTCACTTGTCTACGGTGCTGAAGCCATCTTGCCTATTGAGGTCGAGTTACCTTCTTTACGGGTCTCCTTGAGAAACATAATCAACGATGAAGACTACAGGGTCTCTCGCTTACAAGAACTAGAACTGCTGGAGGAACGACGACACACTGCTTTTAATCATCTCAAGGCTTACCAACAACGAATGAGTCGCAGTTACAATCACAAGGTCAAGCCTCGCAAATTTGAGGTAGGTGACTTAGTCCTCAGAGAGAACCCCAAGAATCAGCAAGATAGAGAAAAGAAGGGCAAATTTGAACCCAACTGGCTTGGTCCTTACATCATCACAGCAGCATATGGATCTGGGGCATATCAACTCTCAACTACAGAAGGGGAATCTTTGGAGGATCCTATCAACAGCATGCACCTTCGCAGGTTCTACACATAAGCTCTTTTTGAGTATCCTAATGCAAAAATACAAAAAAATCAAAAAATTCAAAAATACAAAAAAAATAAAAAATAAAAAATAAAAAAAAATTGAAAAATCGAGAAAAGTAAAGAAAAATAATTTCGTCCAACGGTGAAAACCACTTCGGTGGCGCCCTGGGCAAGTACCATGGTGAAAACTGGGTCACCAGCGCCATGCGTAGAGACTTTGCTCCTCCCTCTTTCAGGATTCTCTTTCATCTTTTCATTTCGCACACACTCACGACCAATTCACTCACAATAAACTTACCCATTCCCATCATGGCTTGTTATTGATCTACCCAAGATTGGTTAGCCATTCATAATAAACCCTCCCTTTTCACTCCCTTTCCATCCATAATAAATCAGATCCTATCTGTGACTACGGCCAATTCCTACATCTAGTAATGGGTGTGGAACTGAGAACATCACATGTTTCGAGGAGTACAGTTTCTTCTAGTTTCCTTCAAGTCTATCCGCGCGCAATCCGCAATAAAGCAACATTTGCATCGCAAATCCGCAATAAAGTTTCGTCTTCTCCACAATAAAGTATCAGTTTCATGGATTCAGTCAGTTTCAAATGAGACACAGCAGCAACAATGAGCTTCAACAAAATCAAATCTTTCAACAGACTCAGACAACATATGGTTCAGTGCTATCTATCCTTTTTGTGAAAGTGAACATTGTGACCACAATCAAAATTTGACTTATACAAGTGACAAGAGACACTAAACTTGAGGACTACAGTGGATGTTGGTGTCGAGTCTTGGTTTTCTTTTGGTTTTATCTTTTTGGTGACATGTCTTTTAGCTTTTCTAGGATGTCTTTGACTAGAGATTCTATCTCCAGGATGTCTTTGACTAGAAAGGCGAGGATGAGGTATCGTCACTTATTTGCATTTGCTGTCTGTGGATTGTCTTTTAGTAATGCTATGACTTGTCCAAGGATATGAGGACACTGTGAGTCTAGTATGAACTGGGGCATTCCTTGTTTGTGACTGTCTTATCTCCATGCAAACAGGTACAATGACTTTCTGGGCCGAACAAATGCCTCGATTGTCATAACCTATTCTGCCATAATAAAGCTCAATGATGATAATGCACAAGAAGCTCTTTCACGTTCATATCCTCTGTCTTTCATCCCCCTTTCTTGATTGACTTCCATCGTCCTTCTCGAGTCCGTGTAGCCCGCTATCACATGACTGAGTATAATGACACACCAAAAAACATTTGCATTTCATATAGTTGCACCTACATCACCACATATAAGCATTTCATACATACATATAGATATCACAATTGCATCACATCCTGCATACACATGTTAGCACATCTCACATTCTCATTAAGTAAATAATCATTTGCATTATCATATTCATTTGCATCACATATACAACATAAAAGAACAAAAAAATATATATATATTGCATTGCATCATATACATATTTGCATCCATATCATAAACATCACATAAGAACATTTCATCACATAAGGTACACATGCATATAGCTGCCGCAAAAAATGAATCATCTCATATATAATCAAATGTGTCATAATACAATGATGTCAAAAGAATCATATGGTTACAAAAGAATCACCCGCAGGTGTCTACAATACAATAATGGTACATATACTGATACAATGGGAGCCCACTATAGCTATGAGGAACTCCCTCCCTCGGAGCCACCTCGCCTCGACGGAGTCTGAGCTATAGATGGACCCGCCCCTGGATCCCCCTGTCTCTCTGGTGGTGGTGGAGGCCCCATAACCCCACCGCTGGATGCCTGTCTCCTGCGGCTCCCTCCTGTAGCCGTCGCTGTGCGCGACGATCTATGGAAGCTCCTAGCCCGCTGATCTGCTGGCACGGCTGCATAATATAGATCCCTCCAGTAGGCGATCTCCTCTCCGGCTCGCAAAACATATGCGTAGCCTGCCCCTGCATCCTCTGCTACCCGCCTCCCTGCCCTCAGAGCTGTCTCGGCCTCGGTGTATCTCTGGATGGCTTGATCCCTCTCCCGCTCTATGTCTCAGACCCTGATCCTGAGGTGGTTCCTCTCTCGAACCAAATCCTCAATCTCATCTGCCTGGCCCTGGCAGATCTCCCGCAGTCTAAGCACCTCATCCTCCTCAGAGTCTCCGCTCTCCGTCCCTGCCTGTGGCTCCTCCTCTACAGGTGCCTGTCCCTGTGCCTCTGCCTGCACCTGTCCCTGTGCCTGTATAGGTACCTGTGGCTGTACCTGTCTCTGTCCCTCTGGCTGCACCTATCTCTGTCCCTCTCTGGGACCCTGTGCTGCTGGCACCTGTAGGGGCAGTCCACCTCGTCCTCTCACCACTGGAGCTGCTCTCTCCTGACCTCCCTCCCTCTGAGGTGCTACCCGTCTCTCTCCCACCACTCCCCTCCGCCTCCGCCGGCCCCTACCTCCATCCCCTCCTCCCTCATCATCCTCTCCTCCACCCTCTCCATCCACTAGCTCTGCTGGATCTGTCAACCTAGGAAATGGATGCTCTGCCCAGTACGCAGAGTACTCTGCATCCATCCCTGCAGCATCTACCTCTGGCCACATGTCCCATGGCATCGACATCATCTCCGCTAGCTGCATAACTGCCTGATCATATGATAGCAGTGGGCCAAACTGCACCTGATCTCTGACCGTACGGGCATACATGCCCGAGCCTCGGGGCATCCTCTGAATCCTGCCATACTGCCTGCATACCCTATCCACCAGCTGTCTCTCTAATATATAGGGCGTCCGCCCAATCAGGTACCTGCTCCGGAAGGTGTAGGGCAGCTCCAGTGCATCGTCCTCCCACTCCTCGCACCCCAGGTACGGCCTCCAGATCACCATGTCAATGTCATCAATGACTCTCCTCCAGTGCTCCAATCTCCCAATCCGAGGCTGGGATGTAATCATCGCATATAGGTGCACAAAACTCTGTCCCTGTCCTCTGCCTCTGAAATGAATAGGCCGTGTGATGGGAAGGTGCTCATAGGCCCACACCTGCAAGAGAGTCACACCGCAGCCCAACCCCACTGATCCATGGTATACAAACTGATGCAGCTCATAATACAAATGTGCTAGGACACATGGCCCCCATGCATACCTAGTGTGCTCTGCCATCAGCGTCTCCAAGGCCCCTCCCCAGCCCACTGCCAATCCTTGTGTGGCCCTGTCTGGACATAAGTATCCACTGATAACTCCCCCAACAATTGCCGGCAATGCTAATCCTGTGGCAGTCATGGTGTCCCAGGCTACATGGCCTGCTCGCATCTCCAACTCAGGATCCTGAAAGACCCATCTCAAGGCCTCCCTGTCACCATCACGGTCGTAGGGGATCAACTCTCCATCAATGGGAACATGTAATATCCTGTATACATCCTCTAAGGTCACTGTCATCTCACCCATCGGCAGGTGAAACGTGCATGTCTCTGAGTGCCATCTCTCGGCCAACGCAGTCAACAACCCCATGTTTGCCCGAAACTCGGGCACATAGAGCATATGTGTGAGACCCATCTCCTCAACAGAAATCATGTCCTGGATAGACAACTCTGGTCGCAGTCTCTGTGTCGACGGGAATCTCTCCCGTGACTCCAACATCGGCAAATACTCCTGCAGTCAAGCAAATCAATCTTGTTAGTTATCGTGGCATTCACTGTTTATCACAAAATGCTACTTGCTACCTAAATGCATATGGCTATCTACCCTAGTGACACTCACTGTTCATCACAAAGTGTTGCTATTTATCCTAGTAGTGCTCCCTGTTCATCACAAAGTACTACGTGTGTGACATTCCCTGTTCATCACAAAGTGTCACTCACATTCGCACTCCCTGTTCATCACAAAGTGCTGCATATCCTGGTGCTCCCTGTTCATCACAAAGTGCCTTGATCTATCCTAATCTTCCCAGAGGACCTGCTTGAGTGTATCCTCTCAGCAACTTATCCAATCGACAGCGTATGTTCATCACAGAACTGCCGATTTGACCTAAAGGACTAAAACCATGCATTTAAACACACAAACGCACTGTTTCAACACACACGCGCTTTTAACTCATAAACGCTCTTATAGACTGCATAAACGCGCCTCTGCAACACAGACGCGCTTTCTGAACACAAACGTGCCTATGCCATACACAAACGCGACCAGGGAACACAGACGTCCCTGCATGACATAAACGCTACTAAAAATCACAGACGCTGCTGAATTTCACAAACGCGTCCGCAATCAACACAAACGTGGTTCCAGGCACAGACGCGCCTGGACCCGACACAGACGCGCCTGTTGGACACAAATGCGCCTGGCGCTGACACAGACGCGGTTGCGCGTTTTTGCACTTCTACACTATCCTATTCCTAGCGCATTTATTGCTCCTAAACATGCATTAATGACAAAACTCGAAATGCGTGAAAGTACGAGGAGGTTTTTGGGTACTTACCGGCTCTCCTGCATCGGCTGGTCGCTGGAATCGGCGGACACGGTCGAATCTATGAACGAATGCCATCGCTGCTGACTGCTGCTGCTCTTTTCTCGCTCTGCACTGTGATCTTCTATGGGTGTGGATGACAATGAGGATGTCTTTTGCCCGTGGTCTATCTTATAGCCTACCCTAGCCCTCGCCCTCATTTTCCCGAGTCAATCTTCCTCATCCCGTGACTTTGTCACTTTATCCAATCAGTCCATTCTATCCCATCTTTCTTATCGAGAGATTGTCTGCAATCTTTCCAGACTTTTTCATCCAATCTCTCGAGGGGGCATATCATTCCCATCCTGGGGCAACTCTGTATCAGTTCATCTTGTCTTCTTTGAAACAACGCGACAAGCCGCATTGTCTCAAAGAGGGGCAAAATGTAGACACCCAAAATTGTCATGTCTAATTAAATAAATATTTTATTTATTTAATTATCTAAGCCTAATTCTTCTATTAATTAAATAAATCTTTATTTATTTAATTAATTCATTTATCCTCTTCTAGCCTTATTTCTCATTTAAATAAATACATTTATTTATTTAAATTATCCCTTTCCTATATTAAATAAATATTTTATTTATTTAATTGCCCTACTTCTTCTATTAATTAAATAAATCTTTATTTATTTAATTAATTCATTATCTTTTTCTACACATGACACATGTCATTCATCTCTTATTTCCTACACTACCTACCCCTTTCATTATTTTGGTATTTCTTATACCTACCCTCTAATCCTAGCCGACCTCCTTTTTACACCTCTCAATCTTAACCCTCCATTTTCTATTGTGTCTTCTATTTAAGGAGATGCTTTCTTCATTACCAAACCCTAACTACTGGATCAATTGACTACACTACAATTCTACTTGCAACCACATTCCGTTCTTTGTTGAGCTCTTGTGCATACAAAAATCTGAGAGCAAGCATATCAAACAAGATCAATGGAGATAGGAAGAATGGAGATCAAAACCCTAGTGGACATGTGATGGTATAATCTTTGTGATTTTTTGAGTTATTTTGCATTGTCTTAGGTTATCTTCATATGTTATGGTGGATCTTTGTTCATTGTTGGACTAGGGTTTGGTGGTTGAATCCATTTTAGTCTTTCAATATTGTTGTTTATTGCTATCCATTTTCACCATATACACCACCTATTTACTGTGATAAGTCTTCCACTTAGACGTTCTTTCATGGATTTCACACACCCAGCCTCGCCCTTCAAATTATGTTCCAACATGTTTACCTTTTGAGAATTGTTCATGCCTATTTACATTCTACTTGCATTCTTTCATCTGCATTTTCAAATTTCGTCTATATTATTTCACATTGGGCTATGATTTACAGCAACTTCTGAACTATGTGTTTTGGTAAAAATAAATATCTTCTCTTGTTCTTAAATTTTGTTAATCTATGTCTTAGATTGGTTGCTCTTTTGAAACACTTGTTAGTCTATATGCTGCTTTCCATTCATTATGTAATTCTTTCACTTTTTTTAAAAACTGCCCACTCCATTGTTCACTGAGACATTAATTTAATTATCATCTCTCCATAATGATAGCTTTGTTGTATGTACTGTGAAACATCCTTTGCTAAACTAATGTTGTTCCCATGGTTACCCACATCTCTATTTGCTACCATCTCTTTATAGCTTATTGATTCTAAGAAGACCTCAGCCCCTTCCCTAGCTTGTTCATCTTCATTACAAGACCAACATATTTTGTAGTCCATATTTACATTTGCTTAACCAATCAACATCTAAAGTATGTGTTTTGGCAAACAAAAATACCTTCTCTTGTTCTTTAATTTTCTTAATCTATATCTTAGATTGGTTACTCTTTTCAAACATTTGTTGGTCTATATGGTGCTTTCCATCCATTATGTAATTCTTTCAATCTTTTTAAAATCTCCCCACTTTGTTGTTCCCTAAGACATTAATTTAATTATCATCTGTCTATAATGATAGCTCTCTTGTATGTATTCTGAAACGTCATTTCCCAAACTAATGTTGTTCCTTTATTATCATTTTTTCTCATAGGCTATCCATCAAATGCAATGACATTGACAGTCTAAACTGCATATATGCTGCCTTTTTGGAATAAATCTTTCTACATATACACCTACCTCTTTGCATGCCCCCCCCCCACACACACACATCCACACACACCCACACACCCACACACACATACATATATACATATGTGCATATACATCTACATATATACATTACCATATTTATCTATCTGCATATGCACATATGTAAAGATATACTATTCTAAACTACATATATATGGCCATTTGCCTATTTATGTATATATATATCTATGTAGGTACATGTGCATGTGTTCATGTGCACATACATATATATGGTCCTTTGTCTATGTATTTACATATGCACACATGTAACTGTATACTATTTTGAACTACATATATATCTAGATACATAAACATATCCATATATCCTTGCATTTATCTAAACAACCACATTTTCTTGTGCCCTTCCATGGATGCACTACACCATTTCTATGTGTCCTTTTATACCATTTCTCTACATATAAGTATCCACCTACAACCATATACACCCTTCCACAACCTCACTTTGCCGAGGTGCACCTCCCTTCCCATTAGGCCATCCATACAATTGAATTCCCCCCATCTTCAATCAACGGAGGAGGGTGGAGAACCATTGGAAGGGAATTGGGGTTCTACCGATTGAAGATCCTTTGCTGCATTTTAGATTATTGCATCAAAAAAAAGCTTCCACCCAAACATGTTGCACATCCAATAACCCCCCCTCCTGTTTTTCCCCCTTTATTGCTTCTCACTCTAACTCACTACCATTCTTGTATTTCTATCAGATCTCCAAAGAGCCTGCTACACAAATATCTGATTTGAAAAAAGCAAGAAAGAGAGAACAAAATAAGCTTTATTATGCTAAACATAGAGAAGAAATTTCTATAAAGCGGCGGAACAAATGCGCTATTCAAAACATGGATTCCAATACTTTGCAACCATTGTCAGATATGGTTGCAACCCACTCTACAGGTGCTCCCATACCTCAGATATTATCAAGCTCAACTGCATCCCACCCTTCAAATTTCCTCCAGCCACGTTCAACAGTGCTCCCCCAATCAGGCACACAATATGAACAACCCTGCAACCAACGTTTGCCAATTCATCAGCAGACAAATACAACTTCTATTGGTATTGCAACACCAATCTCAGACCATTTCAGATCTCTTGAGTTTACACATGCATTGGCTTCTTTCTGAATAAGAATAGATAACTTTTCGCATCTACATGTATGCATAAACTACAAAGAAAAGTATATTGGTATGCATGTCAAATTAACTCAACCTGAGGTCATTTGCTCAAGATGCTATAATGAAAAGGGTGTTCACCGATTCTCTATTGCAAACAATATGGATCCTAGCGAACAACCCATCATTTTAAAATGGCTTTCACAAGTTGAAGATATGCTTATAGCAAGAATAGCTCCTATCTTGCAAGTTAGCCATGCCAGGGGTGGTCAATACAAATATATAGGGCACACCATTAATTTCCCACAAGACATTTCAGAAATAGCAACTACTTTGCCACGCAAATTCCAACATTTGGAGATTGTGATTATTCGAAGGACAAATCTCAAAGGGAAAAAATATGATTGTTATGTAAACAGATTCAATGTTATGGACACATTGAGTTACAAAATTCAACATGACCGTTACTACAGTGATGTTATCATTGATGTCGTAGCTGCTGAATTGTTGCCGCTAACAACTACCGATATATCTGATTTTTTGCATACCCTCCCAAATTGCATTGATCCTCAGCCTCCTTTGCCAACACAAGACCCACTCTATAATGTTGATGAAGTTGAATTGCAACCCACATCATCATTCATTCCAAAGTTGCCATGTTCAACCATTGAACTAGATGCCATTAAAAAGATGTTGCACCTAGATAATGATGACCAAAATGTTGCAGCTTGGCTTGAAATAAGTTGCTCACCCATTAATGAGTACAACACTGAAGGCTTGTTCACTATGGCTTTCCCAACTTTATTTCCAAACAAATTTGCACTGCCCCTGCAACCAAGGACAAAACATATTCATTTGCATGAATATGCCTTGCACATGATAAGATATCACGACCAGAGATTTGGGCAGCATGTTAGGTTCAGTTATTATCTTTATGATCTAATAATGAGACACTGTTCCCAACAATCAGCTTCAGTTTTCCTGTGCACCAACTTAGAAGACTCCTTCCCAACTACGTTGCAAGCTTTGTATGAACAGCTACAGTCTACACCTTCTAATCAATTGCCAAACCAATTAATGCATTTTGCAGCTTCGTTGCGAGGCACTAGAGCTTATTGGAATAGATCGCACAAGGATCTCACTACAATGGTACACAAACTGGGAGCACCTACATTGTTCTTCATATTAAGTGCGACTGATACAAAATGACCAGAACTACATAAATTATTTCCAGCCACCCCCTCTTCAGGGCACCAGACCACAAAGAAAACATTTATAGAAAACATTGTCCAGAATGCACATGTTACAGTGTTGTTCTTGCATTTTAGATTCACAATATTCCGTGAGGAGATCATTGACAAAGTTTTCAAATCAAAAGACCATTGGTATAGGTATGAATGGCAACATCGTGGCTCTGCACATATACATGGCTTTTTGTGGTTGCCAAATGCACCTAATATGGATGATATAGACTGGTCCAACAATGATGATGTACAATCAGCTAAGTCTTTTTTTGATAGATATGTTACAACATGGAATCCTCACAGCCAACTTGCTCGAGAGAATAGACCGCACGCTGCTTCACTATTTGATCCATGCATGTCTGATACAAACCAAATTCTATCTACTGGCCCTTTCTTTGATTATGAAGAACTCATTAATGTTGTTCAGTGGCATACAAAATGCTCTGTTCATACTTGAAAAAAAAAGGCCCTACCCTCCATTGTCGATACAAAGCACCTTGGCATGAGCAACATTCTTCAACGCTGATAATTGGTGCTAACCGCAAGCCATGTTATCAACTAGCTAGAAATGATAGTCGTTTAAATATTCACAACCCCCTTATGCTGGCAATATGGCGTGCAAATGTTGATTGCCAGCCTGTTTTTTCCAAAATGGTTGTTCTGCAATATATCTCCAAATATGCTTTGAAAACAGAACAGAAATCAGAAAGCTATGTTGACATGCTCAAGAAAATAGTCGCTACAACTAATACTCAAGATACCATCTTGCTAGCTTACCAAAAATTCATGATGGGTATAGTTTCTGATCAAGATATTAGCGCACAAGAAACTTGCCATATGTTGCAAAAGCTACCATTGATCAGTTGTTCCCATCATTTTGTCTCCCTTAATGTTAGCAGGAAGGTCCTCCACCGTATTACTAATCAAAATGACACTGCTGAGCTCTGCAAATCTTATATTTCTGCTTATATGGAAAGGCCTATTGAATTGGAAAAAGTCTCACTGATACAATCAGCTTAACAATTTTCATACAATGGCCAACGTAAGAAGCATAAATGGCAAAGACTACCAAAACAAGCAATTGTCAATGTTTACCCACAATTTAAAAGCTCTTTAAATGAGGATGATGACAACTTTGAAGCCTATTGTTGGAGTGAGTTGCTATTGTACAAACCCTTTCGTCATATTCCTATAGATATAGGTGCATCAACAAACCAAATCATTGCAAATTGGAAGCTATTGTACATAGATGGTTACCCACATTGGCATATTTATGGAGTAGAACAAGAATGCACAACAGAGAATGATGAAGACTCTGATACTAAAGATTTTCTACATTCACACAATGAAGACTAGTATGAATGGGAGTACCTTTCACAAATGGGCGCTTCTAACAATATCACCATCAATAATCTCCAAATGTTAGGCAAACGAGATTACGATATTAACTTTGATTGGGCCGAACCCCATCCTACTAATCCACTCCATCTTACTACTGTTCACTTCATCTCCACAAATAAAATAAATTGTTAGCCTGCCCTTTTCCAACCACCTTCTCCTGCCACTGATGCATTCCCTTTGGCAGCAAAACAAAAGCTTGCACTTGACCTTATTCTTGCACATTACAAATCTCACCAAACCATCCCACCTCTTCGTATGATTATACAAGGTACTCCAGGCACCGACGAATCATATTTGATACAA
Source organism: Cryptomeria japonica (assembly GCF_030272615.1). Taxonomy (NCBI): domain Eukaryota; kingdom Viridiplantae; phylum Streptophyta; class Pinopsida; order Cupressales; family Cupressaceae; genus Cryptomeria; species Cryptomeria japonica. The sequence continues at coordinate 204,346,564 of NC_081409.1, forward strand.
TGCATTCGAAAAGAACTTAACCTTTCCATTACTCAAGAGCACAACCCTTTGCTTATACTTGCCCCCATCGGCGTATCTGCATATAATATCCAAGCAACAACAATCCACGTTGCCCTACGCATCCCTCTTAGAGATATGCAGCCTTTGACTAGCCAATCTTTAATGTTCTTCCAAGAACAATACAAACAATTACAATATATTCTAATTGATGGGATGAGCTTTTTGGGTCCTAAATTGCTTTTGAAAATTGGCAACAGATTACGTCAAGCATTCCCTCACCAACAACATGAACCCTTTGGAAGTATCTCAGTAATCCTTGTAGGTGACCTTGGCCAGCTGCCTCCTGTCATGGACAAGCCCTTGTATGCATCACATTCTACAACCCTAGCATTATGGCGCTCTTTCCAAACTGTGGTAACCTTGGATACAAGTTTCTGACAACAAGGCACCTCAAATATACAACAACAATTTCGTGCAATCTTGCAAAACATTAGAAATGCCAATGCACTCCAAACAGATTGGGAAGCTCTTATGTCTCGCTCCTCCATTGAACTAGCTATTGATGATAACAAACAATTTGACTATTCAATTCATTTATTTGCCACAAATGCATCAGCAAAACACCACAATACTAAAATGTTAAAACAATTGCACTTGCCTATTGCACGATGTCTTGCCCAAGTTCCAAGGCAAACTACCATTGCATATGATAATGATGAACAACTCTCTTTAGAATACTCCTCTCGCTCAATGAACAAGTAATGTTGATTGCTAATCTATGGATACAAGCTGGCTTGGTCAATGGCTCATTAGGACAAATCAAATCCATTGTTTATGATATAGATTCTAAACCTCCTGACTTGCCAAAGTATGTAGTTGTTGAGTTCAAAAATTATACTGGACCTCCTTGGGACAATGCAAATCCAAAATTTGTGCCTATTGCTCCTAATACTCAAGCTAGCCGCACTCAGCTCCCCCTTGCAATGGCTTGGGCTCTAACTATTCACAAATCCCAAGGCCTCACTTTGGACAAGGCAACAATAGATATTGGAAAGACTGAAAAACAGGGGCTTACCTTCACTGCTATCTCACGAGTAAAAACACTTCAAGATCTAAGAATTGATCCACCTTTCACTTTTGAAATGTACTCAAAATTACAAAGCAATGCTTATACTACTATTAGGAAGAAAGAAGAAAACAGATTGGCACTCTATGCAATCGGATTTCTTCATCGCATCCCAATCATCCACTCTAATCAGCAACAACATCAGGTATGCCAATAGTGACTTTCGCTTGCACTCCACCAATTGCCTTTTAGCTTCCTCCACTCTCTTCATTTTTACTATGCATTTGATAAATAACGTCACTCCTTTTCTTGCAGGTGCCATTTTGCGTGTTCTTCCATTGCTTGTTGTTCAAACACACACCCCCATTAAAGGCTTTCGTCTCTCCACTTGCACTTTTTACACACATCAACATTCAAGGTTTTCCTTTCATCGTTAGGTATTCCAACAATGTTGTATGTTGCCTTCTCTTTGCCTGCACATTTCACATTTAAAGATTCCACCAACCACTTTCCCCTTCCATCCCTACAAAAGGTTTAGCTATCTACTTCTATCAGGCTGTCCATTTTGGTTTGATGAATTTTAATTTACTCTTCTTCTCACCAGTAAGAAAGAATTTAATACAAACTGCCCATGATTCCATTTTTCCTACATTGGGTCGCTCAGTTACAACATTATTCTCCTCCTCTGCCACTCCATTTCATTGGAGCAGAATTAGGTATGTACAATTTCAAACTTTTTTTCTTCTAGAGATGCTGTATCAATTATTTTAACCTCTACAAATAGTGCAAGTACATTCCTTCCTATTTTATTTGGGTCCATTCTTAGCAATCCAAGTTCACTTTTACTTGCTCGATTTCATAAACAGCTCTCTCTATTTACAATCATTGCTGTCCTAATAATTTAGCTTTTCTAAATCGGTAATTCCCTCCTCTTTTACAACAATAAAGTTGTCCTCAATTCATTTATGCTCTCCCTTCAGTTTCGCAAGGTATATTGTTGGATATCTTTCCTGCTACCTAGGCACTGTTACAGGGTCGCATGCGTCTTCTCTCGAATTCTATATACCCTGCTGCAGCGCTTGCATTTTGAACAGCATACAGACACTACAAAGGTAAAGACTTCTCATTTCTAACTCTTCCATGTTTCATTTGCATCACTTTTCATTTCTTTTCTCTTTATTTTATTCATTTTCTGCAACATGAATGTTATCAATACAAATTAATAATTACAATTTTCATGCCACCTCTTGTACGTACACCTCAACCTACGTTTTGTTTCCATTTCTTTTCACAAACATTTTTACATATATTAACACTGACATTGCATGCCTCTTTCACCTCCAGCTTGCTTCTCGTTTAATGCATCTTCCATTTTTTGCTATGGCCTTCTTTGCTATGCTCATACTAAGCAGATAACCTTATCAAATAGCGATCCAACTCTACCAGGTATTTTTAACTTGCTCTACACTCTTTACTGTTCTTTGCATCTATTTTAATAGTATTTGATTATTCACTACACAATATTACATGCTGCTTTCTAGGTTGCACTTGGTTTTTTAAAATTGCCCATACCTAAGACTCATACATTTACAGAAGCACGTTACTGATCACCACTATCTCCCACCGATAACTCTCACAAAAGAAAAAAAAGTGCTCCTACTCTCTTTGACTTCCATTTTAAGAGTTACCAGTTTTGTTTCCTTCTTTCCTCTTAGTTCTAATGATTTCTGCAGCATGTCTAACTGTTTTACTCTAATGCCACCGTTTCCAATATAGCACAAACTCTTTTACTTTGATTAAAATAATTCAACAATTGCAATTTCCTGCAGTTGGATAACAGAATGTCTTTCCGATGCTGTTCAAACTGATCTCTTTGCTATTACGCAGCGGAACTAAACCAACAGATTGGAACAACTTCATATAAACAATGCAAATATATACCCCATGCAGGTAACATTACATTCAAGTTTCTTTAATCTTCATTATGGATTTTCTGTTCCCCAAAAATATAATGCTTTTACCGTTTACCATACCTTCTAAGTTATTTCCTCGCTTTTCGTTTTCAGAAATTCATTGGTGCAACACATCGCTCACTTTCGCTCTTTCCGCGATCTTTCGCGCTGCAAAATAGAGTCATTTTATCTAAGGTAACCAACATTTAAGCGAGCCTCTTCCCTACGCCTTCAAATTTTCATTCTTTTTCAATGTATAATCTACAACTTTTTTTAACAATTGATTGCAAAGTCTTGCTCACTCCATTTCCTTGCTTCCCCCCCTGCAGGATTCATTCTTCGACACAGTTTCCGTGTATATAAGCATTTCACAGTTCACAAAACACTTTCTCCTTAAATGATATATTCTGCAACTTCTTCCAACAGATTGCTCCATTTTACCTTTTCTTATTTCATTCCACTCTAACAATTCAGCCCACAGTGCAAGCCTCGCCTATCGGCGAACCGTTGCAGGCACTACTCCTGCAACTGCTAGTTATATAAAGAAAGAATATGACGAACTGACATGCTTTTTGAACAAGGGTCTACACTCTACAGATGCACAACTCAAAATTAATCTAATCTGGGAAGCGTGGAATCAGGGTATGTACAATGGTTTCTTTAAAAACAAAAATTAACAATAGGTCTCACTAGACACAAGCACAGAACTGGTACTGATCTGAACAGTTCATCCTTTTGTGTGAAATCTTATTTTATCTTAATATAATTTAAACTTTTGCATTCATAGGCACTCGTCTCTTAAATTGTGCAGAGTAAGATATTGATACCATCAGTTTCAAATTTATTTTCAAGTTTGAACTGGTTCTCCTTGGGAGATCCAAGTAAAGTGCAAGAGAGCGTTGGAAAGACAGTAGTGTCCGGATGTTCAAGACACTATGCATATTATTTGAGAGAAACAGATTATAGTTACCAAGAATCAATCAATATGCATACATTTATTGGAAACTTTGCTTTGCAAAATTCACCAGTCAACCGGATGAGGAACCTTCCTTCAAACTTCATTAGCACTCATAAGGTGTTCTTTTGTAGTTGTTGCATTTTGAAGCAAGTAAGGAATAAAATCTGTTCCCCCAGTTCCTCTTTCCTCTTTTTGAGATTTTTTACCTGGTTGGGTGATATACGCTGAGGCATACTTCATGTGAAGAACCCTAAACCTGAAAAGCTCAGTCAAGCATGTATCATAGCACTCGCCCAGCTCTGACATATGAGCAGTTACAAATGATCGTATTGAAGGGCCATTCTCAATCTGTTGAATGTAAGAACGATGGGGCACGGGCATGTGCAAATGCATCACCTGAAGAAATGACCAGACTTAGAGCATAAAGATTGAAGCAATCCATGCAACAAAAGATGGAACAATTGAATTATAGATATTTTAGACACAAATCAATCTGGTATTGATTTTGGTCAAGATAAATAGCCCAATCAAAAGGGCATCTGAGATTTGATCAATGAGACAATTATTACCTTTAGGATCGAGATCAAGATACCTGCAAATAGTCTGAAAGAGGACCACAAGCATGAGCAACTCCTAAAGCAGCATCAAAAGCTGGAACTATAGATGATTGAGCCCCTGTTACTCCATAGAAAAATTTGGAGTCACTCCACACACCCTCATAAAACATTCCATTTGGAAGTGCTGGATTACCTCGCCAGCCTGACATGTACTTCCTAATCCGATAGTAATATATGTCAGGATCACATTTCTCTCCCATTCGACTCAATGTCTTTTGAATGATTTTCAAGGTATCGGCCATTTTTGTCAAACTTGAATGAACCTGCAGTGACCAGAAAATTCACTACACTTAGTAGAACAATTTGAACTATAATTATTATGGGACTCAACAGGGGACTTATGAATTTTCCCTCTTTCATAATAAATTCAGCATTGTTAAAGTTGGCCATTTGTTACATTTGAGAGAGTTCGTGATGAATATATTGCAATAACAACCAATCATCTTTTTTTTATTATTGTATTTTGTAATGCATTGTTTTACCATCCATGCATTGCATACTTGCATGCATGATAAAGGTTTTGTGGAAGCATTGTTCAGTCAAGAAGAAATGTACCAGATGGTTTAAATTCGTCTATAATCAATGTTGATGAACATCTTGTGTAACATGGATTTTGAGTCCACATGATTTGAATCTTGACCTCGAAGAGCAATGGGGGATACTTATTGTAAATATTAAAGACCTAGTCATCATAGTCAATTCAAGGATGTTCGTTGATACAACAAAGAATAATCTTAAAAAATTGTTTGACATGACTGATCTTAGGCTTATGCACTATTTTCTTGGCTTGGAGTTATAGGAAACAAAAACATTACATACTTGTAGCTCAAATGAAATATTCTATTAAATTGTTCAAGAAATTTTCAATGATGGCTTGTTATCCCGTGCAAACACCCAAGGAAATAGGACTACAATTGTCTCGATCAGATATATCTCCTCAAGTGAATACCGCTCTATCATCAATTGTTTGGAAATCTTGTATATTTAACTTACACTAGGCTTGGTATTAGCTTGTTATCAATTATCTTTCATAGTTTAGGCGTTGTCGCTAAATGGTCACAAATCAAGTGTTATTATATGTTTGTGGTCCTATGGAGTATTTTCTGGTGATCTATAAATTAGCATATACAGTGAGTTACACAAAATAAAATGGGTACACTCTGCTCCTTGTTCCATTCAATCAAGACCTTAGATATAGATGCAATTTTCCCTTGCTCCTACATATCTCCCTTGTTTGTCCTATGCTTCTATGTTCCTTTCCTTTTACCTCTAATCTTGAAATACAACACCCAATTGTTCTCCTATAGTATGGAGAAGGATGCGACACACAATTTCATTCTCTCCTAAATTTTAGACGAAGAAAATGCAACCTAGATTACACTTTCCATTTCTCTATCCAAGACAATACAACATATAATTTTCCTCTCTTGCCTTTTGTAATAGAAGCACATAATAATAGAAAATTATACATAGCAAAGTTCTCTAAAGCCCAAGAATAAATAGTTTTGAAACAAAAAGGCAAGATGGTCTCTTTTTAGTTCGAATTCCAAGTTCTGCATCTATATTGTTGGTAGATATTTCCACAAACACAGTCCTGTCTAGGACGCTTATATATCACAATATAGTCTCTATGTTTTTCAGCTCTAAATTATAGTCCTTGATTTCCTTGCCCCGATTCCAACCATGAATAGGCCTTCTAGACCTCACAATAAGCAAATTTCACACAAGCATATGCATATATGCAACTTTAGTTAGATATAAGATTACATAACTTAATCATGAATCTCCTTAAACATTTGAGGCACATATGCAGCTTGTGATCTCACAGCATTAACCCTCTAAAAATTTGTCAAACATAGGCTCACTTGAGATATGGTATTGTTAAGGCAATGAGTTATAGGTGTGAGTACAACTCTATGCACAATTTTCAAATATATGAATCAAGGGTGAGCCCTCGTAAGCGATGATGAAATTTGCAATATTGAATGAGTGAGGGCAAGGAAAACTTACACTAGAAGAAAAATGAAAAAATGTTTTTAATGAGATGATTGGATACCTGGCCAACCTGATTGCTGCCCACTCCATCGAGAAGCAAAGTTTACAACATGCAAGAAAGAAAAATATTTGAAAGGGACTGCAATAGAATCAGAGATATGCATATGCACAAACCACGAAACAAGGAAACATAATACCATCAGACATTGTAATGCTCTACCCCTGTTTCTACCCAAATTTTTGCACTCTTTCCCGACAACAATTTGTCAAACAGTATGCATGATACAGAAGATTAAAGGTTGTTTGATTACAGAGATATTGTTTCAGATTATAATCGTTTCATATAACATCAACTAGCAGAGATTTCACACAACATTCATGACGTTTGGTATTCATTCATGGAAAGAAGAATGCATTGATTTTATTAATAGATAATAATCAATTCAGAACTCACTTCAATGTTATAACAGAGATTGAACTAATATAAAAAGAGCATAATTTCAGTAACAGTAGCATATGGCAAATTATGTTGGAGTCGACAATATCTAATTAATTCTATAGTTTCTTATTATGTTATTCATTTAAATTAAATTTGAGTGCTTTTAATCTTTTGTTAGATTAGATTAATAATAGCTCAAGTAGTCTTATTCAAATTGATTGTGACACTTAACACTAGTTAATTTAATCTTGTTTTAGAGTTTGCATCTAAGGTTTCATTCATCCATTTTATAAGAATTTATTGTACTCATTTGTAACATAATCTTGCGTGCATCATACAATTCTCAGGTTGTTGAACAAAGTATTCTTACCTGATTTGATTTTCATTTGTGATAGGTGTTGTGCTTACAGACGATTCATAAACTTGTGAAGTTGAACAAATAATTCCATCAAATTACACCACACAAATATATAAATCTGAACTTCATAAATTGCTGCCCATTTCTTATTTATTATGGCAGAGAATTCACTGTTTTAAGATACCTTGTCTCCAGGTTCAATTAATTTTGCAGGTAATGCAATAAGGGACTGTTGTGAGTCTTCAATCTGCTTCAAGGCTGAGTCTTCCCTTTCCAAACCACAACTCTCACACCAGAAATACCCAGAGATGCATGACTATAGCAAGGTTATTATCACTGTTGTAGAGAAAGAGTTCCAGCGCCGACTTAATAATTGTCCCAATCTGTATGAATAGGCTGCGATCCCCACCAGTGCTCACGTCCAGCAAAACCAATAATCAAACTCTCATTTTTAGTATCCACGCTAGTCTACTATGATGAAACCCAATTTCTTTTATTTTGTCTCCTTGCACCAAAAGAAGAGAGCATCTGCCAAAAGATTGAGGCTCCCATGTCCAATGTGAAAATTAAAGAAAGATGAGACTTTGATTTTTTTACACTTTCACGCCAAAGAAAATAGTGCTCGCGGAGGAACTCACACTAGTATTAGCCGCGGCTAGGAAATGAGGCAAAAGCCCAATAGATTTATTTTAAAACAATGACAAAGGTCACGTCCAAGCAACAATGTCCTTTACTCACACAACCTTGAATCTCCTTTGACCTTTTTGATTGTTGATGTATTCCCCTTATTTTGCCATGCCTTCCTCAAATCAGCAATTCCACAATAAATGTTTTGTTTGTTTAGAATTAAAACATACTCACAATTAGGTATTACGGTCGAGGGGTCAGAAGTGGGGCATTTTAAGTTCGAACCGTCATGTGGACTGCCATAATATACATGCATGTTGGCATCCAGCTACTTTGCCACATAGTCAGATTTTTTGCAAACCTAGAAAATCTTTTTTATCCACCTTGGACTTGATCTGCCATGTGTAATGGTGGGATTGGTCCAAGGTGTCAAAAAAGGGCTCATTTTTGGAAAATCCTTTTTATCCACCTTGGACTTGATTTGCCACATGTAATGGTGCAATTGGTCGAAGGTGTCAAAAAAGGGGTCCATTTTTGGGTTGACGGGTCATGGTGCACATCAACCAAGAGAAGTGGTGTGTCAAGGCAGGGATCTAGCGTGGCGTGCAAGCAATTTACCACCCTCTACGGAGGACGAGCTGTAGTTTACTACGCGTCTCGTCACATTTCACTGACCTGTTTACCGCCCAATATCGAATGCAAGAACCACTTAATGGTTCATTTCATCATAAAACATGCCCACTTTCCCTCATTTCTTTCACGCTTGTTCTCGACTATTTGTTGCTTTAGCAACCAAAAGTGTGTTGCCTAAAGACCACAAACCATCATTTACTATGCGACAAGATGCTCGTGCATATTGCGACCTAAATGTATTCAGAGACACTTTCTTGCCATACCACCATTTTCGATGTCCTCGTCTTCTGGTTGCCACCTAAGGTAACTGCCATCCTCATTTTGTTTGGTATTTCTCCAAAAATAATTTCATTTTTGATGTAGCTTACTTCCATTTGACGGTTGCTTACAGGTTTTCATGGCTACTAGGAGGGTTTGTTTTTAGGTTTTTGTGCCATTTGATCTAGGTGAGGAACTACTCCTCACTAAAACTACCATTAAAACTTGTGTCTCTATTTGCTTTGCTTTGTTCTTATTGTTTTGTAGTTTCTAATCTTTTCTTGAAGGTTCGTCGGCTTTAGTTTCCTTCGTTTGATATTTCTCTTGCTTGTGTTTGTGATGTTTATGAACAATGATAAATAATGTGTTCATAAACACACTAAAACTGAGGGGAAAAAAAGTGTTCTTTGGGGTTCTAAGTGATACTATCAAATGGGTTTCAAGTTTCATGGTGGTTCAAGGAAACCGTATAGTTTGTAAGGTTTGTGTGGTCATGGTTGATATATGTGTGTGTGTGAAACAAAGGAGGGAAAGTGGGCAGGATGTGCAATTATATATATGTTCAATGTGTTTGTGTTTGTATCCGTGTGGTCATGGTTGTTATCTTTTATGGGTTTTTAGTTATATGATTATGGGGCTAGGTTGTACATTTTTGGGGGTTTAAAGTTATATGGTTATGGGGCTAGGTTATACAATTTTTGAGATTTTAAGTTATACTATTATGCCTTCACACATGTCTATATTGTATAAAGCTACATTGTAATGAGGAATCTTTCTTTCTTCTAGCAATTTTTCTTCAAATTATATGTATAATTTGATGTAAAGATAGGGTATATTGTATTTGAACATATGATGTATTTTGTACTTGTATGCAGATGAAAAATGGTTGTCGTTATGTACAAATGAAAATGTATGAATATGTTTATGTTGAGATGCATGTAGTTGATATGAATATTAGAAATAATGTATTCTAACCCTAATAGGAAATTGAAACAAATGTTGATTTCAAAGTATTTTTAAAATTAAGTTTGTTTGGGATTTTTTTTTTTTGTATCTTTTGTTTTAAATTGTAACATTAGGGAGAGGGAAAATTAACTTGTGTCTATTTCTTTTTGTAACATGGTGTCAAGCATCAAAGTTGTCTCCAGGAACTTTAGGATAGGAAAGATAAATAATACACCTCCTTAAAATGAATTTTCAACAATTTCTTTATAGGGCCTTATTAATTTCATTAAAGCTTGTGGATTGCATTAACTCTTCTAGGGTCATCAATGTTTGGACATTCTCTTTTGATACCTTCCAAGTCCTCTTCCTTTTCTCTTTAATTTAAAAATATTGTTTAGGTTTTGGTATTCACTTCTATTGCTAGCATACTGAGTTGGTAATCTTGAGTATCACCCTTTCATTTTGAGGTGCCAATATCAAAAACCTTAAAATCGATATCTATCTCTTCTTGAGTTATCTATATTTTTAGTTCATCCTCTTATTTTCTAATGCATATTTGATGGTTTTCTAAATGACCATTTCATTATTAATAGTACTCAACTATAATCTTTGTATTTCTAAGGTGCCCTGAGTTTCTAGGAGCTTCTATTTGGCAACTTTATGTGTGTGTGTGTAGTTATACACACACTTTACACCTAGTCATTATGAATAACACTTGCCTCCCATCTTACCACAGGTGCTGACATAGAGTTAGTCGAGACTTCTTCCTCGAGTCCTATCATGATAGAGCACTCGACGAAAGAGTTTTACATACATATACACACACATGTATGAACGTGTGCTACATGCTAATGAAATCAATACTAAGGCATTGCCCAATATCCAATGTAAGAACCACTTAAGATTTTATTTCATCGCACATCCCACCCATTTCCCCTCCTTTCTTTCATAGGCATAGAAACACAAACACATACACACCCACACACACACATATAATGGGTTGCACACTTAATTTTTGTTGGCTATGAAATCTATAGTTTGGTTCATTTTATTGTCATTTGTATGTTATTGATTAAATCAATTACAAAGTGATGTATACAATAATTTTGTTTCTTTTCAAATGTATATATGTAAGATGTATGAGATAATCATTCATTGATTTATATAATTATTTGTCTCCTACAAGTGATTGTATACAAATGAATCTGGAGTATGTTTCTTTGATCAGTAATTAAATATGCATTATACATAATATAGATGCACAACAATTAGGATTTATATAAATAATACATATACAAGATATAGATACAAGATATTGATACATGTATACACATGATATAGATGTGCATGGCATGTTTCTTTGATCATTAATTTAATTTGCATTGTACATAATATAGATGCACAAAATTTAGAATTTATATACATGATACATATAAAGATATAGATGCAAGATGTAGATAGTTGTATACCCATATAGATGTACATTATCCAATATGTTTCTTTGATCAATATTTTGTATTCTTTGTACATGGATACACATGATATAGATGCATAATATATTTAAACAATTGATAATGAATTAGATGCAAAATATGACAACAAAGCAATAGTATTTATCCAATGAAGTGAAATATTAACTGATTCTTGCATTTTGTATTGGGAATTCAGCCATATATGGGATACAACAAAGAAACAATATTTATGTGACTAAAATGAATAACAAATCGGTGAGACTTAAACACTAGTCAACTTGGATTTTAGGAGAGGAAGGCCAGTTGTGGGCCACCCTATGTTCGGGTAGCCGCATGGGGTGTCATGTATGCACATGTTGGCATCCAACTACTTTGCCACACAATCAAACTAGTTGCATACACAAACAAATCATTTTCATCCACCTTGGATGAGATATGCCATGTCTACATGAAATAGGTAAATGAGGTTCTCAAAACCTTTTTAGTATTGAATTATGTTGAACTCTATTAATTCAAATTGAATTGTAGACATGCAACATAATTTAATGCTAAAAATGCTTTCGTAGAATCTAGTGTCTTCGTTGCAGTCTCAGTAGAGGGGTCATTGAAGAACATTCATAACCTTCAAACATATAACACTTATCATCTCTACAATAAGATTGCTCCCTCATAAAGTGGTACTAGCAAATGAGGATCTACAATTTTTATAAGTGCTTTCTGTATTGAATTATGTTGCAGTCTATCAATTCATGGTAAACTATAGGCGTGCAACATAATTCAATACTAAAAAGGCTTTTATAAAATGATGTGTCTCTCTTGCAGTCCTTAGTAGAGGGGGCATTAGAGAACATTCATAGCATTCAAACATATAACACTCAAATCATCTCTGCAGTAAGATTTCTCCCTCATAAAATGGTACTAGCAAATAGGGACACAAGTTTTATAAGCATCTTTTGTATTGAACTATGTTGCAGCCTATCAATTCATGGTGAATTGTAGGCATGCAACATAGTTTAATACTAAAAAGGCCTTTATAGAACCGTGTCTTCATTGTTGGTCAACCAAAAATGGAGGTGTGGCGAGCATGCGTCTCTCAAGACATCAAGGTCTCCATGTGCATGAGCATCTTGTTGTGTAGGAAATGATGGTTTTTGGTCCTCAAGCAACCCACTTCTGGTTGCTAGAGCGGTAAACAATAGAGAACAAGTGTGAAAGAATGGAGGGAAAGTGAGTGTATTTTGCGATGAAATGAACTATTAAGTGGTTCTTGTATTTGATATTGGGCAATAAACAGGTCAGTGAAATGTGATTAGATGTCTAGTAAATGCCCTTGGCTGAATGACATTCAAAGTACGACACACAATTAATGCAACTCATCCTTTGTAGAGGGTGGTGCGTCACTTGCATGCCACATAGATAATACAACCTGGATGCTACCTTGACACACCACTTCTCTTGGTTTACATGAACTATGACCCATCAACCCAAAAATGGGCCTCTTTTTTGACACCTTGGACCAGTAGCACCCTTTCCACATGGTAGCTCAAGTCCAAGGGTGATGGAAAGGATGGTTTTCATTAGATGATTACTACTATGCAAATAAAATTGGCACATGGTTACATTCAATAACATTGAACTTGGGGCCATTGATTGAACATAGTGACAATTATAATAAATTAAAAATGGCACATGATCATGTTCAAAAGAAAATGAATCACACTTATACATATATTAGTTTATAAACTTCATTACATACCTTCCATTTTTTTCAATTTTCATGGAACCATCAAAACAAAAAAATGAGTCTACATCTTGTAACTATCAACTAAATGTATAGGAATTGTAACCATCAACAAATTGTATGCAACATGGTGATAAAACAAAAACATATCAAAATGTGAGCATTTATGACCAAAAACATCAAGGAGAGGGAAAAGAGGAAAAAAGAAGCCACAAATGAAGAAAAACACAAGGAAAAGGAACCATAGTTCAAGAAAACATAGACTTTTTCATAATAGGGAAAAACATGATGGTAGACTAAGAAACAACCATTTGATGAAAATGACGTTTTGCATGTTATAATGGGAAACAAACACTTACCCTTGTATTTTTGGTAATAGAGATGAAACATAGGGAGCTTATACTCAAGTAGCAAGCATAATTTATGGTTAATTATTTTATATATTTTCTCAAAAAGCATATGGAATTTTTTTGTTAAAAAATACTATTAAGTTCTTTAAATAGTACCTTGTGAGAAAGATTCTAGTATTCGCTATCATGAGACTCTTAAGCTCTATCATGGGACTGTCAAGCCCAAACTTGTAAAGTCATTTGAAGCTCTATTATCATAAGTAAAACATGAATAGTTTGTTTTATGTTTTAATGTGTGAAACTGATGCAAAGAACTCAAGAAAACTGGTAATCAACACCAACAAAAATATTTTCAACTTGTTTTCTTAAATTTGATTTGTTTTGATTTGAATTTATTTTATTAAAATCTATTTAAAAAATGATTTCCATTTTTTAAAACATTTTTTTAATGTTTTTTGATAAATACATCAGAATCTATTAATTAGAGAAATACTGTACACATATCCACAAAAAAAGGGTAGAAGGACACAAGGTCACCCCTCAAAGTCGCACACATAGTACTTGAAAATAAAGGTCAAATGAACATAACTCAAAAAGCAGTAAACATGAACATAACCCAAAAAGCAGTAAACATGAACATAACCCAAAAAGCAAGGGCCCGACTCCAAAAACAGCATGAGACTAAACAGTAAGAACATACCCAACTATTTTTTTAATGTTTGAAAGTGATAAAAAATATATATTTTTATTTTCACAAACTTTAATTTATATGCATATATTTTCATATTTATGTAGAATTTTCCATTTCTTATTTGTGGTAGCATAGATTTGAAGTACAATACTATTAATGGATCCAACTACCTTCGTAGATAATCCTACAGATAAACTGATGGCTCAGAAAATAGCCAAGTGTCAGCATGCCAGTAGAGATAAGCTTGATTAGTCTCCTTATGGCAGGGGGAGAAAGAACCAGGTCCTCCACCCGATAAAGTCCCAATACTCCAACCTCTACATTGATATGTAAAGCATCCAAGAATATTGGGTACAGCATTTAGCTAAATGCCTTTGCCCATGTTTCACTGACGATAATATAATCTTATTCTACACAAGGAGAAGAGTTTAAAACCTGTTTCTACTTTCTCCGCGTATTTGGTCTTTAAAACTATAATCAAACTTTTCACAGTATGCATACAAAGATATTCATATATAATATAAGGATAATTTAAAAGTATGTAGTCTAAAAGAGTTATTTCAAGAAGTAAGAATTCAGGGTTTTTGATAAGATCTATAATGAAAAAACTGCAATAAAAAGAATCTCTGAAAATTGAACTAACAATGCTATTTTTAATCTTATAGACTAATAATCTCATAAATGCCATTGACAATGCTATTCTTAATCTTATAGACTAATAATCTCATAAATGCCATTAAAAACCATTCATTTATTATATAGAATGTGAACAATAATCTAGGACATCACATTAGCATGCAGAGGTGCTCTTATCATTAAAAAGTAAAAGAACGTATTTAAACAATGCATGGATAAAAACAAAAGAGTGAGGAGAATCTCTCACCTGAACCATATCTTGTTGAGCAACAGCATCATGGGCATCCACCACGGCCTTCAATCCTACACCTGCCTTGGCCTCAATATCAACATGGACAAGACGAAACCATTCTTCGTCCAAACCACCATAGAAATTATGAAGACAGACTATGTTTCCCAGCTCGATTGCACAATTTTCGTTCAAAATCCGCCAATTCAAGAGAGTATAAGTGGCATATGTGAGAACGGGAGGCATGCCCAGGCTTGAAGAAACTTCGCAGAATGGAACTGCCAACTTACTGGGAAGCACACTTACTGGAGATGGAGCGCCCCATATATAAGCGTGTGTCATGAACGCCAAAACCAACATTCCTCTCCAAATCTCTGAATCCCCTCCTAGTAACAAATCTTGGTAAGGAAATGGTGGTAATTTCTCTATAGTTTGGCGGAGCTTTTGGCCATGGTCGAAGGCAGCAAGCAACTTGGGGAGATCGTGCAGAGTTTCTTCCCATGGACTGAATTGTGGGTGTGAGAGATGAGGCAGAGGATCCACGGCTGGTAGAAAACCTCTATGCCCAGAGACCTCAAAAAACTGAGCACTAGAAGAAGATGAGTTATTCACATTGCCTTTCGTATATGCACAGGCACTAATCCTCTTCAGAATTTGAATGCCTTTCTTATTGACGGTCACTGCAAATTGCCTTGAGATGGTAGTTGTCGGGTATGCTGCCACGGCCATATCCATAGCTTAGTAACTCTTAACACACCCTGCTTTGTCTACCAGTAATAGCTGAAAATATCATCTGGTGTCCAAAATATAAAACAAAACTTAACATCAATAATTAAGGACAAATCATATGCAACAACAAAATAAGGGTCATATGGTGGTGGGACTATTTTGTCTTTGTAGTATTGTAATAATAGAATACACGTCATGATTGGTTGACGTCAATATTGATATAATATTACTGCAATGACAAAAAATGTCAAGTAGTCACAAGCATTTCCTTTTCAATATAACATTTGTTTCTTAGATTCGTTGACATCTATATTAATATAATATTACTACAATTACAACATATGTCAAGTAGTGAGAGCACTTCCTTTTCAATAAATATATGTTCTCTAGTTGATAGTGAGTTATGAGTTATCAATTTACTTGTAGGTTGGACAATAGTTTGAGATAAAAGTTTTTTGATAATTATATGTATGGTAGTCATGTAGGTTGAGTACCTAAATTTTTAATATTCTAATAAAAATATTTGTTGTATAGTTGATAGATGAGTAACGACAACAATCTAGAGGTATAGTAGATAGAATTAGAGGTATAGTAGATAGAATTTGAGATCAACAATTTTTTGCATATGAATATTATAGAGCTATTATGATTGATACTGATATGAAATTTGATTGATAGTAGCAACAATTATGAGTAGCATAATTGAAATTTAGTTTGTTCATTAGAATGAATATTTGTTAAATATTATAATCTTTTTTAAAGACCCCTTTTAATATGATTGTTTGATTTTGTGTTCTATAATGAAATAAAATTAAATAATTCTTAACTTTTTGTAATGAACAAACTCAACTTCAGTCTTGAAAGTAATGTCAAATCTAACAATCATAAATTTAGGCAAGTCAATGAAAGTAATGCATTTAACTTGTAAAATATGTTAATATTAAACTATGTAGTGATGAGTATTTACATTTTTAGTGTTGTAATAGAATTATTGAGTAGCATATTTTTTTTTAATTTTTCTCTTTGTAATGTGTACTGGAGCTTTCACTTATCTTGGTTAAATAAATATATTAGAAAAATAGTTTTTGTAGTTTTTTTGACATTTACTATTAAATATCTCAATTTCAATTTAAAAAACTTGATATGAAGTTTATCATTTTCAATAAATAGTAATTAATTTAATGCTTCG
The DNA here is from genome assembly GCF_030272615.1 of Cryptomeria japonica. Taxonomy (NCBI): domain Eukaryota; kingdom Viridiplantae; phylum Streptophyta; class Pinopsida; order Cupressales; family Cupressaceae; genus Cryptomeria; species Cryptomeria japonica. The sequence continues at coordinate 204,363,449 of NC_081409.1, forward strand.
AATATCTAAATTGGACTAGATAATTAGAGAAAAATTAAAATAACTATCAATATTAATAATATTAGTGAAAAAATTAAGTACTTGTTAAAAATTAAGAAGTAGATAGACATTTTAATTTAAAAATGACATAAATAAGTTGTGTAGTTAAAATGATTCTCTCTAATATTTTTTGAAGTGGACTAATAATGTATTTTATTTATCTCTTCATCTTCCTTATCTCTCTTCTTTACTCCTTATCTCTCCAACCAGCATCTAGAGGGCTCGACCAAGAGGAATTCGAACCTGAATCACATTCATGCTACTTGCAACTAATCAATGCATTGTGGGGTCAGCTTGTTTGATTTTTAAATAAATAAAAAAAGATTTTGTTTTATTTTATTGGTGTATGAAATTCAAAATGAACAAATCAAACTATGAAGGCTATTTAGGAACAAATTATTTGCTAATCAAAATTTAAAAATAGTAATTGTATTATGCTAATAATAATTCTTGTATGAATGGTGAAGATCAACCTTAAGAACAATACTATAACTAACATAGTAAAATTCTCATACATTTTGCATGCAGAAAAGAAAAACTAAAAAATATTATGATAAACATGTACATAAAATAAATGTATGTTTGATGAAAAAGGATAGATATTAATATAGATAATAAAAATAAAGTTTAATCTTTATAATACATAGAAAGAGACATATTTTTTTTAATGTTTGTAGATATTGTGTTAAGACTTTGATACATTAGTTATAAACTATATATGCACAATCTTTTCTATTTTTAATGAAGGTATTAGTGTCTTTGGCATCACTATAGAGAGAAAATAATTTTAGAGGTACAATAGAATGAAAAAATTGTGATTTTTATGGGAAATATAATAGATCTTTCATTGTAGAGTTGAATTTAGGTTTAGTAGTAAGAAAATTATAATTTGATATGATATGTTTTATATTTGGATTATGTCTATCATCTAAAATACAATGATAATCTCTCTAGATTATAGAAATATGCAAATTTAAATTTTACTATCTTATTATTGTTATATATGCATCAAAGTAGACCAAAACTTATCACTATTGTAATTTGAAACCCAAGTGAACACAAAATAGGAAATTGAAAAGCTCGTGGTAAGTAAATTTATTTCCAAACTAGAAAGTTATGAAATAGTGATGGATAATTACATTATTGTACTATTGTTCATAAATGTTTATATAATAACACAATATTGAGATGCAATTTTAAATAAATAATGATAATTTTTTATATAAAAAAATTGTACTATATTATAATATTTTTTATGTAAATGATGAGATAAGAGGTGGATAAGCAATATATAAAAGAAAGTGGATGAGATAAATAAATATTTTTATATTAAAAACTAATAGAAATATACTTTAATTTAAAATAAAACAATTTTTAAATAAATAAAATAATTATATTATTGTCCTTCTTTATATATATATATATATATATATATATAAATATTGATACTTTTATATACATGATATATAGAGATAAGAAACTAATATTATGATAATCCTTTACCATCTAATTATGGTTTTTTATGACTAATCTATTACTAAGGCTCTCACAGAATAGAGGATGTAATTGGATTAAGTCAGAATAGTACTAACATGAGACATAGCTTAGAAGATAATATCAATTATGTTAAGAAAACAACACACATTATACCAAATGTATGACACATTATCATGTATATGGATTTTAGCAGATTACGTGTTCTTCCAACACAATGACAAAAAATTAAGGATATAAAAAACGGTAAGTCTTTGGTAAAATTGGTGACCTTCCTTTTACAAAGGAACATTTAAATTTAAACTCGCTATTTTAACTATCAAAATTTATAACATTTAATAATTCAAGCTTAAAGTGCTTTGGTTGTTATCTTCATGAATTAAGCTTACCAGAAAGCATGGAGGGTGATCTCATTGTACAAGTGATGGATTCCAAGGGTGATGTAAAGGACGTGTTGCTCTCTTGTAAATTCTATTGTCTATGATTTGGTAGTAAAAGTTACAATGGAAGTGCAACATTTTAACCAAAGGAATTTATATCAGCATCGGCCTTGGACATGGTTATTGACAAATTTTTCTTATAAATTATGGAGTTTTAATTCCTAAACAAAGTTAAAGTTGTGTGGATAAATCATTTCGCTTCAAGTAAATTATATCTTTGAATAGATTTTAAATGAAATGTACAAGATTGCCTTGTACTAGTAAATGATTCGCTTGATGTTGTACTAAGTGTTTGGGATTTAGAGCATTGACTATTTGGCATATTGATAATGTGTGGCTTTCAATAGGGAGTTAGCTTTTTTTATTGTTTACACAACTATTTTTTGTTGGTAAATATTAAATATGTTACATGAAATAGATCTAAGTTTGCATATTGTTGATGGAGTGCTGAAGGAGGGACTCTACGATGTTTGCAAAGATTTTGGCATGGAGGTATGTGGGGAGGTGTGCATAGATAGATATCTCATATCCAAAGAACACAAGGTGTTTTTCACCATCTAAATTTGTTTATAAAAATAGTTTTTTTAACTCCTAAATTTCACGGAGGAAAACTTTCTTTGATCTCTAATTGTAGACATTTAAAATTGTCGTTCAAGTTAGACCTTACAGAGAACATTTTAAAATTAGATCGTAGGCATAGACATACTTGTCTAATGGAATGTCCAACAATGATGAAGATATGAAAAGGTATTCTATATCTGCAAATTTATGCACACAATTCTCCTTCTTGATTGAACTATAATATAGTTCCATGGTATTCAATGTTTGTCATTCATTTTCAATCTATGTTATTTGGACTTGTCAAATTATTGTCCATTATGTCTAAAGTATCATATATCAATATTCATAACATAAATTATTCTATTTTGTTTACAAATGTTCTTCGGGTGATAAAAAAAAAAAGAGACATGTCAAGAGAGTTCTTTGATATCCTTTGATTTTCTTAAAAATGTCATGAATCATGTTCCATATGTCAGAAATAAAAAATAATTAAAAAATCAAACACAAATAAAATCCTAAAAGATCTAATGATCCCAAAAAAAAAATTTTAAAACCAATAATGTACAAATCAATTTATTGTACCTTTGTACCTTAGATTGTGATTGAGGCATTGGTAAATCCAAATGCATGATTAAAATTTATTTTGGCCATGATGAGTTTTGAATGCTGTCTTACAAAAACTCACATTCTCCACCAGTTCATCTATATCTAGGATGGAAAATCTATTCTTAGATGGTCTTTTTATTTAATTCTTATCTACAATACATATATGGAAGGAACCGTCTTTCATATTGATTAGAACTGTACAGCACAATATGCAACATATTCAACAATGATTGGGTTATTCTTTAAATTCCATGCTTGTAGCCTTGGATACGTGTACTTTGGATGAACAATAATCAACTTTGCATAGACAAGGCACCTGAACTGTTGCAGAATGTCTCAAAGCGCAGTGTTTAATGGAACACCCTGATTGCAGGATATTAACAAGCTTGGTTTGTTGAAAAGGCTTTAACAACTCCATAAGCCCAGCCACATGGGAGGGAAGGACGAGGCACTTTTGGAGGGTGATTATGGAGGTTTAAGAACACGGTATAGATGTAAACATGTCGCACTTTTCTTCAAGCTGCTTCTTTGTATATCTCTACTTCCATGCCAGTTTCAGAGAGGGCATGAAAGAAGTCCCCTTATTAGCTACAGTATTCACTAAAAACTACATTAATAGCAGCATATTAGGTTAAGGTCATTAGATTTCCATAGTTATGTTATTCATAGCACATCGTTTCATGAGGACGATGGAGCTGTTTTAAATTAAAGTTGCATACAAAGTGCCAAAAATCCCGAATACCATGAAAGAATAAAGCATACTAATATTCAATACCAGTTTATTCAATATCATGTAGAATTATAATCAAATTGTAATGGAGTTAGAGTGAGTCTTGATGACAAGAACTCATTTTTTTAAATGTATTGAGCTGAAAGTGCTGTCTCTATATTCAACTGTGGGATCCTTAATGTCTCGATTGTATCAAGTTATTGACTTGAGTGCAAAGGTTTAGTATAAATATTTGTCTTCTGTCCAAATATTTAATTCAGTAGTGAGTCTCAAACATAATAACGAACTCCAATTATTCTTAAACTACTTGTAGCATTCTTATGACGAACTTTGCAGATTTGGAATTTACTTGGTAACTTACGTTGTCTTGCTTGATCAAAATAATGGAATTGCACTACAACTGGATCTCGCTTACTTTGTGTCAGCTCCTGGGAAGGGCGTCAAGTATAACTGCTCCATAATAGCTTATAATGTGTTTATTTGACAACCTTTAGTTTGATATCGACTAAAATCAGAATACAAAAATGTATTAAGACCTGCGATACCATTTAAGAGCTTAAAAGTGCATCAAACTTTGATCTTATACTAAGAAATGTTTATACAGTTATTCAGGGTTTTACATCTAAAGGGGCATTCCGAGAATCGAACTCGGGACCTCTCGCACCCAAAGCGAGAATCATACCACTAGACCAAATGCCCGTTGTTTAAAATCTTTTTTTGGTTTATATTACAGAAAACATAGTTTTCAATTTTAAAATCTTAATAGTTGGCTACAAACTAACATAATGGAACATTCTGATGGCAGGACATTAACAGAATTGGTTTGTTGAAAAGGCCTTACAAACTTTGCACCATATGCAGGGATAAATAAGTCTCTTAAAGACTAAATTGTTCCATCATTCTTCAAGTTTTAATGGAGTTGTATAGTTGTTATTTTATATAAAGAACAGGTCCTATATACATAAAGTAATATAAAGATTATTTTGGTGAATAAAAAATTCAAATAATGGATATTTTAGTAAACATGGGGTATTTTCCATTTCAATAACAATTTGAATAATGTGTCTTGTTACAATGAGGTGTTGCATTGATTATAAAGGTGTTCTTAGGATGATTGCAATCTTAGTTTAAAGTTGGATAGAGTTGTTTTGGTATACCAAGGTGTTTATTGTGATCAAGGTATTTTCGTGTTGAGGCCTATTGAAGTGGTTGTAGTCCCCCAAACCATGTTGAATGAAGTTATGACTCAAATGTTTAGAGACTCGTGCATTTATATGTATTCATGCTTGTACATGTGTCAAATGGTTAATCTAGTGATATTGGGTTCTAAATTGGCCAAGTGGTGGATGTAGTAGTTTTCCTAGATTAGCTAAGTGGTGGATTCCATAGTTCTTTTGGATTGGTTCTTAAAATTATCTACAAAATTGTTTAGATGGTAGAAGCCACGTACCAATAAAATGGGTTGAAAACCTTTGAATGATGCTATATGAGATTTCCACAATTCATGTTGTATTCGTTTGAATTTTTCTGGATTCGATTGTGTGTATTTTTTTCCCATCACACAATCGAATCCGAAAAAATTCAAAAGAACCTTTGAATGGTTAAACACCTCAACAAAACCAATATGAAATTGAATAACTTATTGTAATGGTGGATACGAGGAAAAGTATGAATGATATTTTGGTTCGCATCCAATCAAAGTACTTTACACTTTAAAATAAAGATTAGGAATGCTTGTTCCTACATTCTATCAATTAATGAATAACTCTAGTTGTAATAAAGTGAATTCATATTATCTCTAAATTCATGAATCAAACTACAATAATATTCAATTGTTGTAATGAACTTTGTGATCTTTGTTTATGCAATATGTTTGTCCATAGAAGAAATGGGTAAGATATGAATTGGATAATTTTGCATTGGTTGTATGGGGTGTATGCACGAAGTTGTGGTACCAAAAAGGTACCACACTGCAAAAAAAAAATTAAATTGTCATAAGGCACGCACCATATGACCTTTTCAAACCATAACAAAACATAAGTCCACATTTTGGATGCATTCTACACTCCCAAATCCGCGTTTTGGCGGGTAGGGGTGCCATTTTCTTGCGCTCGCCCTTTGTAGAAGCTTGATATTGGGCACTAGGTTGTCCACCTCTCATCAAAATGCCATCACGCCATCGAAGAGCTCGAAGAGGTATGTATTTTTATTTTCTTATTGTCATTTTTTTATTAATCTCAAGATTAAACTAGGTTTCTTGATTTAAATTTATTTTCATTATCTGGAAATGAGATTAGACAAGAGAATGTTGAAACCACAGAATTACCTCCTTATGAAGACCATATTGAAGTAGAAGCACATCAAGAACCTCCTACAATCCCTAGACATCCCATAGGTACACAAGAAAACCTATTAGGTCAAGAAAATAGCCAAAAAGAGCTTGAAGGTTTAATCACAAGGCTAAAAGATCCCACTGGAACAAACTCACATTGGACAAACCTTGCCAGTTCTTTGCAATCTATTGTATCTCACATACAATCCGTGAGTGGGCAAATAAATTTTTGGTCCAATAAGAAGGAAGAACAAAAGCAATTTTACGCTGACAAATTATCATATGTGGTAGTGAAGAAAAATAAAGTTAATAAATTTGACTTGTGTGCTCTTTTTACAGACCCCCAAACGAATCAACCTTTATACCCTGGATGTAGGAGATTCCCTATTCATTGGTGTCATCATGAAGGGATTAAGAACAATTTTTTGGATAGGTGGTGGATAGTATTTGATCAGCCCCCATGAAATAATCATGAGGTACACCAATACTTTTTGAGAAAACAATACTCTGAGTTTGTCCTTAATGAGATCCCAAACTATTTTGATTTTCTAGATTTCCAAGGTAGAGGTGGGGGTTCCTCACATGATAGATAGGGTGCACAACATGACCCAAATCTCCCACCAAGACCCTTGGCTAGACCTATGGTGGAGCATGTTATTATTCCTTCCATTGTGAAGGAGAGTGTTGAGGTCCAAACTCTAGACTCCATTATCTCACTCACTCAGACCCTTATACAGTATGCTACGCCTCTAGTAGAGGGTGATGTGAGTGATGATGGTGATTCTTCTAGGCATCGAGTTCCAGCTCATTTTTGTTGATCTTGTGGATCTCTTTGCACTTATGATCCTAATAGTACTAAGAATGCACATGCACAAGCGGAATTTTCTACAGGGAACATTGTCATGATAGAATCCTTGTTGAACGAAACATTTGGCATTGATACCTAGGTGAATTTCATTACAAGTTCATTTCATTATTTTTATTAAATCTTATATAAAAATTTAAGAATATATCTAAATTAGTAAATTATTATGATAAAAAATCAGGGTCAAAGTGTTCACAATACTAGTAACATTCCTGTAACACCCTTTTTCACAACTTCGTCGACTCCACAGGTATATAACGAGTTAAGAAATATAATTATTATATGTAGATAGTTGAACCTTATGTGAATGATTTTCTAATTACTCATTTTGGATGTCAAATAGTTTGATGCTAGAGCTTCAACATCAACACCTCGCAATGTATTTCATTGACAATCTTTTACCCAGGTAAGCAATTTATCTTTAATGTTGTTATTAAATAATATAGATAGTTTTGGTGATTGATCAATATACTTTGTTTAATTTTTAGATGTTGACATTAGAGACTCTTCCTAATGTTCGCGTGTCAATGGAGCGCAATGTTGCTGCAACAGTAGCAAGTTCAACTCCTTTGATAGAAGTATAAGACATATTTGTAAATTTAGTAAATTTAACATTACATTTGTTATCTTAAAAATATGTTATTGAAAATTTTAAAGACACTTGTATTTAGTTTAATTTATATTGTGATGCTTACAGGAGGGGCTTGTCACTCCAGATCATGAATGTGCACCTGTTGTGGATGAACGTCATGATTATTTATATGCGGTAAGTGACTATTCTATTATATGTCATTCTAAAATTCAAATTTTGTATATGCTAACATCATTCTTTTCATTGTAATAGTTGGAGTTACAAAAATGTCCCGAGAGGAGGTTGAGTGGGCGTACTCGAAAGACACCTGCATCATATACATCTCCATCCCCTCGACAGGCAAAGATATCTCGTGATATGTTTCCTTCCCCTAGAGGGAAATGAATAGAATAGGGTCCTATGTCGTATGCCTATATGGAAATTTTGAACATATGTTTTGTTTTACGAATATGTGTCATTCTATGTCCATATGGCTTTTGGCAAGCTCCTATTTGACTTTATTGGATACCATGTTGTATACCTATATGACAATTTTGAACATATGTTTTGTATTACGAATACGTGACATTCTATGTCCATATGGCCTTTGGAAAGCTTGTATTTGACTTTATTGGATACCATGTTGTATGCCTATATGGCAATTTTGAACATATGTTTTGTATTACAAATATGTGACATTCTATGTTCATATGGCTTTTGGCAAGCTCCTATTTGACTTTATTGGATATCATGTTGTATGCCTTTATAGCAATTTTGAACATATGTTTTGTTTTATGAATACATGACATTCTATGTCCAAATGGCTTTTGGCAAGCCTATTTGTTTGTATTGGATATATTTGATACTTTTAACGGTATACAATGTTGTATGGATTTGTAGCTTTTTGGTTAATGCAAATTATTTATCACAGTTACCCATAATTGCAATACAAATGATTAAATGAATAATTGCACAAAGTTTATTGTTAATTAAGCTTTGAACCTAAATATGTGTTTGAAATCCAAGACACAAGCTTATAGGGATCAACTCAAATTCAATACTTATAGTCGAAATAACACTATATAAGGGAAACATGGAAAGAACCCAAATGAGACAATGTAAGACACCATTGTACTAATACCCATTCTAAAAAAATTACTTATACCCTAATAGAGCTACTTTAAATGACTCCCAACAATTAATAATACTTAAGAGTATTTAGGTCTATTAATCTAATGCATAGCCTAATAGAGTGTCATAGCATGACTCTGTAGGATCAGACGATTTATTCATATGCCTCACGGGTGTCTAGAAATGTGTTGCCCAAGTTTGACAACTTTTCGCACTTAAATGGGATGGCCGGTAGGGTGTGACCCGCATCGATCAGACGAGTTGGAGAGAAAAACGATGGCATTCCTAGCGTAAAGCCGACCACTCTTACGTGTACGAGCTGACGGTTCAGTGCCGTGACAAGCGGATTGAAAGATGGGGCATTGTGCAACTTTTCATTGAACTCATTTGACACTTTTTGTCGCAACTAAGAAAGTGTCACCATGAGCAATGGAACTAGGCTTGGTATTAGCTATGTCGTCAATTATTTTTAATAGTTTAGGCAAGAAACAAAGTTATCACTAAATGATCACAAATCAAGTATTAATATATGCTTGTGGTATTATGGAGCATTTTCTGGTGATCTATAAATTGACATATATAATGAATTACCCAATAAAATGGATACAACCTACCCCTAGTTCCATTCAATCAAGACCTTGGATATAGATGCAATTTTCCCTTGCTCCATTAGCTACATATCTCCCTTGTTTGACCTATCCTTCTATGTTCCATTCCTTTTACCTCTCATCTTGAAATACAAGACACAATTGTTCTCCTATATCATGGAGAAGGATGAGACACACATTTTCATTCTCTCCTAAATTTTGGACGAAGAAAATGCAACACATGATTATCCTTTCTATCTCTCAATCCAAGACGAGACGACATATAATTTTGCTCCCTTGCCTTTTTACAACCCAATGGAAACACGTAATTATAGAAACTTATACATAGCAAAGTTCTCTCAAGCCCAAGAATAATTAGTATGGACACAAGAAGCTAATATGGTCTCCGTTTAGTTCAAATTCCAAGTTCTGCATCTATATTATTGGTGAATATTTCCAGACAGTCCCGTTTAGGATTCTTCAATAGCACAATATAGTCTTTATGTTTTTCAGCTCTACAATATAGTCTTTGATTTCCATGCCCTGATTCCAACCATGAATAGGCCTTCTAGATCTTACAATAAGCAAATTTCATACAAGCATATGCATATATGCAACTTTAGTTAGAAATAAGATTACATGACTTTAATCATGAATCCCCTTAAACATTTGAGGCACACGTGCACCTTGTGATCTGACAAAATTTGTCAAACATAGGCTCACTTGAGATATGGTATAGTTAAAGCAATGAGTTATAGGTGTGAGTATGCACAATCCTCTAAATATATGAATCAAGGATGAGCTCTCTTAAGGAATGAAGAAATTAGCAATATTGAATGAGCGAGGACAAGGAAAACTTACACTAGAAGAAAAATGAAAAGATGTTTTTAATGAGGTGATTGGATACCTGGCCAACTACTCCATTAAGAAGATAAGTTTACAACATGCAAGAAAGAAAAATACTTGAAAGGGACTGCAATAGAATCAGAGATATGCATATGCACAAACCACGAAACAAGGAGACATAATACCATCAGACATTGAAAACTTACACTAGAAGACAAATGAAAAGATGTTTTTAATGAGGTCATTGGATACCTGGCCAACTACTCCATTTAGAAGAAAAGTTTACAACATGCAAGAAAGAAAAATACTTGAAAGGGACTGTAATAGAATCAGAGATATGCATATGCACAAACCATGAAACAAAGAGACATAATACCATCAGACATTGTAATGCTCTATCCCTATTTCTACTCAAATTACTAAAGAATAAAGGTTGTTTGATCGCAGAGATATTGTCTCAGATTATAATGGTTTCATATAACATCAACTGGCAGAGATTTCACACAACATTCATGACGTTTGGTATTCATTCATGGAAAGAAAGATGCATTGATTTTATTAATAGACAATAATCAATTCATAATTCACTGTTGTTAAAACTTATAACAGAGATTGAACTGAGATAAAAAGAGCAGATTTTCATTAACTGTGGAATACAAACAAGTAACAGTAGCATATGGCAAATTATGTTGGAGTTAGACATTATTTAATTAATTCTATAATTAGATATTTATTACATTATTCATTTAAATTAATCTTGGTGTTTTTAATCTTTTATTAGATTAGGCTAATAATAGTTTGAGTTGTCCCATTCAAAATGATTGTGACACCTTGCACTAGCTAATTTAATCTTGCTTTAGGATTTGCATCTAACGTTTCATTCATCAATTTCATAAGGATTCATTATACTCATATGTAGATCATGTGGTTCAATACAATTTTCAAGTTGTTGAACAAATTATCCTTCCTTGATCTCCATTTGTGATAGGTGTTGTGCTTACAGATGATTCATAGATTTGTAAAATTGAACAAATAACTCCATCAAATTACACCACAAGCATATAAAACTGTCCTTCATAAATTGCTGCCCATTTCTTATTTATTGTGGCAGAAAATTCACCTTTTCAAGATACCTTGTTTCCAGCTTCAATTAAATTTGCAGGTAAAACAGTAAGGGATTGTTATGAGTCTTCAATCTACTTCAAGGCCGAGTCTTCCATTTTCAAACCACAACTTTCAGACCAGAAATACCCAGAGATGCATGACTATAGCAAGGTTATTATCACTGTTGTAGAGAAAGAGTTTCAACGCTGACTTAATAATTGTCCCAATCTGTACAAATAGGCTACCATCCCCAGCAGTGCTCATGTTTAGTAAAACCAATAATCAAACTCTCATTTTTAGTACATAAAAATCCACGCTAGCCTACTAGGATGAAACCCAATTTCTTCTATTTTGTCTCCTTGCACCGAAAGAAGAGAGCATCTCAATCTCGTGTCCAAGGTAAAATTTAACGAAAGATGAGATTTTGATTTTTTTAATATTTTCATTAATTAAAAAAAAAAAAGAAGAGATCGAATAATTGAACACATTTCAATTGTTGTAATAATAATTGTTGATTTATTTGATATTACCGAATCAAGACCTCAAGGAGTTTGGTATTACGTCAACAGCGATTGACATATTGGGTTCAATATCATTAAAGATTATAAGCGGTGGTCAACACCATCAAGGGTGTATCGATATACAGCGAGAGACGATTATCGTTCATCATCAAATGATCAACTCAGCAAACCGATCGACTGAAGGTGCACATCATCGCCAATCACCTTCGAGAAAACTGCGATGCTCAGAGATAATGATCAGAGGAATTGATGAGGATCGTTAAGACTTATGTGACTAGCGATTAATGTGAGCAAGATTTGTGATATGTGAAAGGATGCGATAAAAGATAAGTTAAGGGAAACAACTTCAAAGAGACAAGAGTCGCGTCTCTTCGGATGTTAACCGACTGTGCATGTTATATATTTCAAATTAGAAACAACCATTCATATCACCATTGGCAACATCAATCTCTAGTCCACTGTACATTTATATTGTCATAGCAAGTAATTGTGCACTCAGTGCAAATTAATATCAGTTCACTCCGGTAATTCTTAATTGTATAAATCAAAGGCAACCAGTGGCTTAACCATTATCATTGACTATATAATATTTCCAATTACCTAAGTTCATTGCAGAATTCAAACATTAATTATACCATAATCAATATACTGTTCGATATGGGGACATTACAATTTAATACTCGTTGATTTAATGTCCATTTTTTTTGGACAACATTGCACCAATAGTTATGACTTTAAAGTTGTTATTGCTATGATGACTACCCCATAATTGAATGAAATGTACCCTTATAAAAAACAACCAACCATATGATGTCACATCAGCTGCACAAGTATGGGAGGCTCTTTTGCATGACTATTGGTCCCACCTTTTTATTGGGCTGTTTTGGACACTTTGGCGAAAAGTACGCTGACGTGGCCTTGAAACCTTAGTTGTAAGCAAGGAACTTGTCAAGTAAGCTGCTGTAAACAATTGAGAGAGTTTTGAAATTTCAATGTAAGATTTCGAGAAGTGTGAAGTTAGGGTACACAACTATTAGATCCTCTCCCCTAGTGCTCACGTAGGAACTCACTGAGTATTAGCTATGATCAGGAAATAAAGCAAAGATCTAATCAATTTATTTTAAATCAATGAAAAAGGTCACATCTGATCCAAGCAACAATTTCCTTTACTCACACAATTTCCTTTACTCACACGGCCTTGAATCTCCTTTTGCCTTTTTTTATTGTTGATGCATTCCCCTTATTTTGTCATGCCTTCCTCAAATCAGCAATTCAACGGTACATGTTTTAGTTGCTTAGAATTAAAACATACTCACGATTAGGTACTAGGGCAGAGGGATCAAAAGTGGGGCACTTTATGTTTGAACTGTCACGTGGATTGCCACAATTGGTATCCAACTACTTTGCCACGTAGTCAAATTTGTTGCAAACCTAGAAAACCATTTTTATCCAGGACTTGATCTGCCACGTGTAATAGCACAATTGATCCAAGGTGTCAAAGAAGGGACTTATTCTTGTGTTAACGGGTCAGGGTGCACGTCAACCAAGAAAAGTGGTGTGTAGAGACTGACATCTAACATGACATGCAAGTATTTTACTAACCTCTAGAGGACGAGCTACATTAATGTTGCAGCATCTTTTGAATGGCATTTACTATGCGTCCTATCACATTTCACTGACTTGTTTACCACCCAATATCCAACACAAGAACCACTTAATGGTTCATTCATCGCAAAACATGCCCACTTTCCCTCCTTTCTTTCATGCTTGTTCTGGATTGTTCGTTGCTTTAGAACCTAGAAGTGGGTTGTTTGAAGACCAAAAACCACCGTTTACTGCACGACAAGGTGTTCGTGCACATGGAGACCTCAACGTATTCAGAGACACCTGCTCGCCATGCCATCGTTCTCGATGTCCCCGTCTTCCGGTTCCCACTTAAGGTAACCATCGTCCTCATTTTGTTTGGTATTTCTCCAAAAAACATTTCGTTTTCGATGCAGGTTACTTCCATTTGATGGTTGCTTGCAGGTTTTCACGACCACTGGGAGGAGTTGTTAGTAGGTTTTTGTGCCGTTTGATCTAGGTGAAGAACTACTCCTCACTAAAACTGCCATTAAAGCTTGCCTTTGTACTTTTTTTGCTTTCTTCTTATTGTTTTGTAGTCTCTAATCTTTTCTTGAAGGTTCTTCGGCTCTAGTTTCCTTCATTTTCCAGTTCGACTCTCACTTGCGTTCGTGGTGTTTATGAACAATGATAAAGAATGTTTTCATAAACCCACCAAAAATGAGGGAAAAAGTGTTCTCTCGGGTTCTAAGTGATACTGTCAAATGGGTTTCAAGTTTCATGGAGTTTCAAGGCAGGCGTACAGTTTGTAAGGTCTGTGTGGTCATATATATATATATAATTAAGTATATATATATAAGTTTCTATGAAGCAAAGGAGGGAAAGTGGGCATGATGTGCAATTATATATGTTTGTGTCTGTGTCTGTGTCTGTGTCTGTGTCCGTGTTCGTGTGGTTATGGTTGTTATCTTTTATGGGTTTTCAATTATATGCTTATAGGGCTTGCTTTTACAATTTTGGGGGTTTTAAGTTATATGGTTATGGGCTAGGTTTTACAATTTTTGAGATTTTAAGTTATATTGTTTAAGCCTTCAAACATGTCTATGTTGTTTAAAGCTACATTGTAATGAGTAATCTTTCTTTCTTCTAGCAATTTATCTTCAAATTATCTGTCTAATTTGATGTAAAGATAGGGTATATTGTATTTGAACATAGGGTGTATATTGTACAAATGAAAATGTATGAATATGTTTATGTTGAGATGCATGTAGTTGATATGAATGTTAGAAATAATATATTCTAATCCAAATAGGAAATTGAAACAAATCTTTAAAAGTATTTTTAAAATTAAATTTGTTTGGGTTTTTTTGTTTTTCTATCTTTTGTTTTAAATTTTAACATTAGGGAGAGGGAAAATTCACTTGTGTCTATTTCTTTATGTAACATGGTGTCAAGCATCAAAGTCATATCCAAGAACTTTAGGATAGGAAAGATAAATAATACACCTCCACAAATAAATTTCCAACAATGTCTTTACAGGGCCTTACTAATTTCATTAAAGCTTGTGGATTGCATTAACTCTTCTAGGGCCATCAATGTTTGGATATTCTCTTTTGATACCTTCCAAGTCCTCTTCATTTTCTCTTTAGTTTAAAAATATTGTTTAGGTTTTGGTGTTTACTTCTATTTCTAGAACATACTAAGTTGGTAATCTTGAGTATCATCCTTTTATTTTGAGGTGCCAACATCAAAAACCTTAGAGTCTATATCTATCCCATCTTGAGGTATCTATATCTTCAGTTCATCCACTTATTTTCTAATGCATATTTGATGGTTTTCTGAATCGTCATTTCATTATTAATAGTGTACTCAACTAGAATCTTTGTATTTCTAAGGTACCTTAAGTTTCTAGGAACTTCTATTCAGAAACTTAATATATGTGTACGCGTGTGTGCACGTGTAGTTATACACACACTATATGCCTAGTCATTATGAATAACACTTCTGCCATGTATTACCATGGTTGTTGGCACAGAGTTAGTAGGGGCATCTTCTTCGATTCCTATCATGAGTGTGCACTCGATGAAAGAGATTTACATACATACACACACACACAGGTATGAACATATGCTACATGCTAATGAAATCACTACTATGTCATTGCCCAATATCCAATGCAAGAACCACTTAATGTTTCATTTCATCACACATCCTACCCACTTTCCCTCCTTTCTTTCACACACACACACACACACACACACACACACACACACACACACACACACACACACACACACACACACACACACACACACACACACACACACACACACACACACACACACACACACAAGAGTGCGTACTTACTTTGGCAGTGCTTAATTTGGTTGGCTATGAAATCTATAGTTTGGCTCATTTTATTGTCCTTTGTATGTCACCGATTAGAATAATTGCAAAGTGATGTATACAACAATTTTGTTTCTTTTCAAAAGTAAATATGTAATATGTATGAGATAATCATTCATTGATTTATATAATTAGTTGTCTCCTACAAGTGATTTATACAAATAAATCTACATTATGTTTCTTTGATTAGAAATTATATCTGCATTGTACATAATATAGATGCACAATATTTACAATTTATATAAATGATACATATACAAGATGTAGATGCAAGATCTAGATACATGTATACACATGATACACATGATATAGATTCACATGATATTTTTATTTGATTACTAGTTAAATATGCATTGTACATAATATAGATGCACAAAATTTAGATTTTATGTACATGATACATATACAAGATATAGATGCAAAATGTAGATAGTTGTATAAACATCATATAGATGCACATGATATGTTTCTTTGATTAGTATTTTGTATTCCTTGTGCATGGATACACATGATATAGATGCACAATATTTAAATGATTGATAATGAATTAGATGCAAAATATGAGAAAAAAAGCAATAGCATTTATCCAATGAAGTGAAAGATTAAGTGGTTCTTGCATTCTATATTGGGAATTCAGCCATATGTGGGATACAACAAAGCAACAATATTTAAGTGACTGAAATGAATAACAAATCAATGAGACTTTAATACTTATCAACTTGGATTTTAGGGGACGGAGGCTAGTAGTGGGCCACCCTATGTTTGAGCAGCCATGTGGGGTGCCATGTAACATACATGTTGGCATCCAACTAATCTACCACATAGTCAAACTAGTTACATATCTAGAAAAATCCTTTTCATCCACCTTGGATGAGATATGCCATGTCTACAAGAAATGGGGAAACGAGGTTCTCAAAATATTTTTAGTATTGAATTATGATGCACTGTATTAATTAAAATTGAATTGTAGACATGCAACATAATTTAATACTAAAAATGCTTTCATAGAATCTAGTGTTTTTGTTGTAGTCTCAGTAAATGGGTTGTTGAAGAACATTCACAGCATTGAAACATATAAAACTCATCATCTCTGCTATAAGATTGGCCCCTCATAAAATAGTACTAGCAAAAGGGGATACAAGTTTTATAAGTGCTTTATATATTGAATTATGTTGCAATCTATCAACTCATGGTGAATTGCAGGCATGCAACATAATTCTAATACTAAAAGGGCTTTTATAAAACCATGTCTCCATTGTAGTCCTTAGTAGAGGGGGCATTGGAGAACATTCATAGCATTCAAACATATAACACTCAAATCATCTTTGCAATATGGTTGCTACCTCGTAGAATTGTACTATCAAACAAGGACACAAGTTTTATAAGTGTCTTTTGTATTGAACTATGTTGCAGTGTATCAAATCATGGTGAATTTTAAGCATGCATCATATTTTAATACTAAAAAGGCCTTTATAGAACTGTGTCTCCGTTGTTGGTAAACCAAAAATGGAGGCAGGGCGAGCATGTGTCTCTGAACACATTGAGGTCTCCATGTGCGTGAGCATCTTGCTGCACAAAAAAATGGTGATTTTTGGTCCTCAGACAACCCACTTCTAGATGCTAGAGCAATAAATAGTAGAGAACAAGTGTGAAAAAATGGAGGGAAAGTGGGTGTGTTTTGCAATGAAATGAACCATTAAGTAGTTCTTGCGTTTGATATTGGGTGATAAATAGGTCATTGAAATGTGACTGGATGTGTGGTAAATGCCCCTGACCAGATGGCATTCAAAGTATGACACAATATTCATGAAACTTGTCCTCCGCAGAGGGTGGTAGGCTACTTGCATGCCACACAAACAACAAAACCTCTAAGACATTGCCTTAACACACCATTTCTCTTGGTTGACATGAACTATGACCCATCAACCCAAAAATGGGCCTCTTTTTTGAAACCTTCGACCAATCACACCTTTTCCAAATGGGAGATTGAGTCCAAGGGTGATATAAATGATGGTTTTCATTAGATGATTACTACTATGCAAATAAAATTGGCACATGGTCACGTTCAATAACATTGTACTTGGGGTCACAATTGAACATAGTGGTAGTTATAATAAATAAAAAATGGGACATGGTCATGTTAAAAAGAAAATAAATTACACTCATACATATATTAGTTTATAAACCTCATTGCATACCTTCTCTTTTCTTCAATTTTCATGGAACCATACAAACAAAAAATGAGTGTACCTCTTGTAACTATTAACTGAATGTATGGGACTTGTAACCATGAACAAAATGTATGCAATGGTGATAAAATAGAAATAGATCAAAATGTGAGCATTTATGACCAAAAACATCATGGAGAAGGAAGAAGAGAAAAAAAGAAGCCACAAATGATAAAAAACACAAAGAAAAGGAACCATAGTTCAACATAGACAATTTCATATGTAATAGACAAAAAAATGATCCAACCTAGAAACGATTGTTTATGATGAAAATGAAGTTTTGCATGTTAAAATGGGAATTTAACTCTTACCCTTGTACTTTTTGTAATAGAGATGAAACATGGATAATTTATGATTAATTACTTTATATATATTCTCAAGGAGCATGCGAACAAATTTTATTAAAAAATACTAGTAAGTTCTTTAAATAGTACCTTGGGAGAAAAAGTCTAGTAGTCCCTTTCATGGGACTCTCTAGCCCAAACTTATAAGATCATTTGAAGCTCTATTATCATAAATAAAATAGTAAGGGTTTGTTTTATTTTTTAATGTGTAAAACACATGCAGATCATATAGGCAAACAAGTAATCTAACACCAACAAAAATGTTTCCAAATTCTTTTCTTAAATTTGATTTGTTTTGATTTGAATTTATTTTAAAAATTATTTCAATTTTTTTTTAAAAAAAATTATTGTTTATTTTTAATGAATATATCAAAATCTATTAATTAGAGAAATACATTACACATCCACAAAGAAAAAAGGTAGAGGGATACAAGGTCTCCCAACAAAGTCATACAGATAGTGTTTGAAAATCAAGGTCACATGGGCATACCCCAAAAAGCAGTAAACATGAACAACAATAAAAACAAAAAGTCCAGTTCTGAAAAACAGCTTGAAAGTAGACAGCTAGAATACACCCAACTATTTTTTAAACGTTTGAAAGTGATAAAAATATTTGTTTTTATTTTCACAAACCTTAATTTATATGCATATAATTTTTATATTTATATAGACTAGAATAATTTTCCATTTCTTGTTTTTTGGTAGCATAGATTTGAAGTACAAAACTATTAATGGATCCAATTGCCTTCGCAGATAATCCTACAAATAAACTGATGGCTTAGAAAATGGTCAAGTGTCAGCATGCTAGTAGAGACCAGCTTGATTAGTCTAGGGGGAGAAAGAACCAGGTCCTCCAATCGATAAAGTCCCAATGGTCCAGCCTCTACTTCAATCAGTTGACATTAGATCGATATGTAAAGCATGCAAGAATATTTGGTACAACATTTAGCTAAATGCCTTTGCCCAAAGTTTCATTGACAATAATATGATCTTTTTTTTTTTTTTTTTTTGATCGGTAAGAGGCCGAGGCCAAGAATTTTATTAATCATTATGAAATTTTACATTACTCCACTCGTGCAGGCGCCGGTAGGAAAGAGTGGAGGCGAGAAAACCTCCGGCCTTGCCCGGGACCATAGTCCAGCTAATCTTATACAATAGTTTCAGATTTTAAGACATCATCACCCCGGGCCAGGGTGATCAAGTGGGAGGGAGTTTCTATTTTTCCCTTCCCTTACAAGCCCTAAATTACAATTTCAATAATCATTTTTCCTCAACTTCCAGAGGCTTGGCTCTGAAGTTGTTCTTTGGTTGTATATAGTATCCCTTAATTGTCCAAGATATACCTGTTTGGCCTGCATGGTTAGTTTCTCAAACACTTGGCAGATTTGTTAGTATCATTCAGTCAATTATTTCAAATGAAATTTTATCTGTAAAGCTAGAAAGTTACCACAATAAAATATCTTATGAAACCTATCCTCACAGATCATAAAATAAAGAGGCATAAAAACTTTAAACATAATCGGGTTTCCAATTTCATATATCTTAGGCCCAATCATGACCCATCAAACAATGAATCTCCATATTACCAACTCTTGTTTATGCTCTTGGAAGCTATCCCTAGTAAAGGATAAGATCCAGGCTACAATAACAAGAGTAGGTAAAAAGAGATTCGGTCATTCCAACCTACCCTTCCCTGTAGATTTATAGCAGAGAAGATGACAGAGTAAATGATTATCCGAATTTTGCATGTTAGCCACATATAATCCATAGTCATAGGATATGATAGAAGGATATCACTATATAGAAATCTTCCACAAATGGCACTTGAGTATTACAGCCATTATTTAATATTCTAAAATAAGCCAATATTACCCATCCTGATATGATTTCCATCAATGTGAGTAAATACCAGTAAATGCATGCATCCAAATGCTTGTAAATATCTAAAGTATATATTCACATTGCTAGGTATCCAAAATAGAATGCTAATATATGTCTATATAAACAAATATTCCATCATGCCTATTTAGTCTTAGTGACTCTTAGAATTAACGATCAAATCATACTAATTTAGTGTCCTATAGGTCGCTTAGGTATGTTTTTAAGATTTGATACTAGTTACTGTCTTTGCCCCGATCTCTGTTAACTAAAGATATAAACCTATTTTTCTTAGAAATAGTAATCTACTTGGATCACCCATATAATCCAAACAATTAGTGACAATATTATCCCATGCAAAAATCACTCTGTTCTACTATCAAAAATGGTCCCATGCACACACCGGAGGCCGAGCCTACTTACTCTGACCCAGAAGGTGAGGTAGAAGCATTCTCATCATCTAGAACCAGGCCCTCGGCTTTGAGGAAGTCCTCAAACCAAGTGGATTTTGGAGGGTGTTGCACATGAAATAAGTAGAGTGGAAAGTTGACATTTCTATTGATTGCCCCAATCCTCTCCCTGGTGAAAGACTCACCATCCGTGGAGATGATAGGGAATCGAGGAACCGACCGGTTGTTTCGAATGAGAATATCATAGTTACGCAACCGAGGGATAGTCCATTCGTTGTCAATGTTGACTAAAACCCGCTCTAGATCACCCAAGATAGAGGCAGTGAAGACCTCTTTACATAGAGCACTTGTATCCTCGCAAATTTTGGTAGATCTAACTGTCATAGCAAGAAACATGGCAGCCACATCTGTGTTGGCCATGGTTCTGTTTGAATTTGTGAGAAAGTTTGGGCCCAAGATATTCTCAACCGCATCAATCACTAAGGTATGGGGAAGACGCATGATGCGCTTTAGACGATCTCTGGTAATAGCCCCTTCAAAAGCCATTTGCCTCTTCGTACTGCATAGTTTAATTGGAGTATCCATCACCAATTTTTCCTCAATTCTAGGTCTTTGTTGGATTACAAAGCTTCTTAAATTGAACCCAAAGCTTGGTTAATAGCCAAATGGGTTAATGATGTGAAAGAGCTAAGTTTGCTCATTCTTACTAAATACACGCAAGCCGTAACCCACTTTGGATGAATCTTATTGGTTAGGAAATAGTGCATATCCTTAAATGATGCACCGTATGTTGGAAAATCGTGTTGAGGAGCCATAATTAATTTTGGCGGATGATCAGATGAGTACGCCTCACACTGAAGCCCTGACTTGTTATTATGATCAGGATTTCTTGGGGATCATGCATGCTTTGATGATTAAGTTCTCCTATCTGGGGGTTTATTATTATATGATTGCTTTGATTAGATATGAGTGCCGCCGCCTGCTAAGTTAATAATCAGCCTCTGTTCTGTGAGATGAGGGACATATAAGCCCCTGAGCATAGTGATTATGATTGATAGCTAATCCTCAAATCTTGATGAAAATTTAATAAATTCAAGTTTAAGATAAAATGTTCTATAGGTATGTTTTGGTTTTGATAATATATACTTTAAATATGATAATGTTTACTAATTAATATTATTGGTTTCGGGTTATAAAATGAATATATATATATATGAATCTAAAGTGTATATATGTATTAATTTTGATATGTTTATTATATAAATGTTAGTTTTAAAAAATTTCTATGAGAGTCAATATATGTGCTTATATCTCTATAATTATCTAAATCTTGGTATATATATATGTATATATACCCAGATTAATATATATATATATATATATACCTCTATATATCTGTATATATACATATATCTTATAAGTAATATATCTGTATATATCTAATTTATATCTATATATATACATACAAATATATATATATATACAGATATATATATATATATATATATATATATATATATATGAATAGTTTGAATGTGAATTCTGATATGTATATAACCATTTTATATAAAATATATATATATGTATGTATGTATATATATATGTATGTATATATATATGTATATATATATATATATATGTATATATATATGTATATATATATATGTATATATGTATATTTGTATATATGTATATATGTATATATATGTGCATGTTTTAGATGATATATATATATATATATATATATATATATATATATATATATATATATATATATATAAGTGTGTATGTTTATTTGTCTGGTTATAGTTTAAATGTCTGAAGTCTTCTGTGTGTGAGGGGGTTTTGATAAAATTGTCAAGTGAATTAGTTAATTACTATGGAGCCTTAGATGATTTCAAACAGAGGATTTTGAGGATTAGGGTTTGGCTCCTACTGATTTTATGAATATGAGCCTTTTATGTGACAGCTGTCATGTGGATTGAAAGCTATTTATATATTTTTTCGTTTAGTTGTAAATATTGTTTTAAGGGATAATGTTAAGAGATACATGAATTATTGTCTTGCCATCAGCTCCCATGTTAGTGAGGGAATCAACTCTTTTGTTGCCTTCATTGTAAATATGATTAAAGATGACCCTGTCAAATGTTTTAATGTTTGTCATTATTTTGGCCAGGGAGGCATTTAGCTTCCAATCAAGCATAGCCCCTTTTCTAAGGGCATTGATGATAATGGTTGAGTCTCCTTCAATGACGATCCTCTTAATATTGAGTATAATGCCTAGATTGATTCCAACAGCAAGTGCTTGCATTTCTGCTACATTATTTGTACAATTGCCGCAGGGGAGAGCCATATAGGCCACCTCCTCCCCGTTTGAATTGTGAAGGCAGCAGCCAAGACCCGCTCTCCCCGAGTTACCCCTCGAGGCTCCATCAAAGTTTAGTTTAAACCATCCACTAATAGGAGGGAGCCACTAACATTCCTTATGTGACATCCAGTTTGATGGGGGACCTCTGCCAATGAAGGGGGGTATCTTTAGACCTTTCCATCTTAGTTTCATTTTTTCATCCCAGTAGGTCATGTTGACATCTCTCTGATAATTTGAGGTTTGGTTATTTATTATTTCAACTATGGTGGCTTCAATTTTATTGGTCAATTGATGCCATTGCATTTTACTATCTTTAAAAATCCTCCTATTTCTTTCCTTCGAGATTTCCCAGATCATAATGGAGGGGGCAATGATCCATAAATTTTCAAACATGCAGCCTTTGTTCCAGATTGGTCAAGCGTGGAAAAGATCAAAAATATTATTAGGAATAGGGGTATACCAAATTAGCTAATTTCTTAACCATCCCCAGCAGTTATGAGCATAATCACAGGTTACCAGGAGATGGTTGGAATTTTCTTCTTCCTTTTCACATAATGGACACTTGCTCGGACCTTCATATCCAAGTTTCTTAAAGGTATCATTGGTGAGGATTCGGTTCTGAATAGCCATCCATGCAAACAGACCTGCTTTCAGAAGGCACCTTTTATCCCAACACAGAGTTAAGGGTAGATTGGAGCGTGGATTATGATTTTTATTTAGCAAATGTTTATAACCATCCTTTGTTTCATATCTCCCCTTATTGGATCCATCCCATATTAGTTTATTTGCCTCAGAAGAGAGGGCAACATTTCTTGAGGCTAGGATCTTAGATAGGAGGGATTTCTCCTGGGCCAGAATGTTTAGATGATCTGTTGATTTCCATCTCCATGTTTTAAGGTGCCTAATGCTAAATTCTTTCACATAATATTTTACATGAACACCCCAGAGTTCTTCAAGGGTAGGTATGATTTTATTGAAATTATGGAGAGAATTGAGGGGAGGATGAGCTCCCCAGGAATCCCTCCAAAAAAGGGCATCCTGCCCATTGCCAATGCACCATGTTAGCTTATCTCTTATGATACTTCTATAGTCAAGCATAAAGTTCCAGATTCTAGAGCCCTTAGGAGGGTGGGCTATCCTGAAGATACTTATAAGATCTTGCTTATGCAGATATTTGTTATAAAGGGTGCGTGCCCATTTAACATTGGGGTTAGTATACATAGACCAAACTAACTTAGCCCCCAATGCTTTGCTTTGGATATTAAGGTCTTTGATGCCCAAGCCTCCCATCTCCTTAGGTAAGCATATCTTATCCCAAGTGATTAGTGGAAGTCTGAATTTGTCTTCAGAGCCTTGCCAAAAAAAAGTTCTTATGTGTTTTGTAATTTCCTTTCTCTTAGATATAGGGAGGTCCATACATGAGAGTTGGTAAATAGGCATAGCCAAGAGAACTGCCTTGACCATAGTGGCCTTGCCAGCAGAGGATAACCATTTTCCTTTCCATGAGGATATTCTATTTGTGATTTTGGAGACAACCTGATTCCAGAGATTGGAAGATCTAATACCCTTGTCTATGGGGAGCCCCAAGTATTTTCATGGTAATTCTCCTACTTTATATTGAAGGATTTTAAGAATTCTCTTTTGCAGTTCTTTATTTGTGTTAAAAAAGGTGATGTTAGACTTCAAAGTGTTAATTTCTTGACCAAAGATGCTCATGTAGCTATTTAGGCTTTTTTTAATTGTTTTTGCCTCTATAGGATTGCTCAATCCAAACAACATGGTGTCATCAACGAATTGTTGATGGGTAATAGGTTCCAGGTTAGAGGTAATTTTAATACCGGTTAGTTGTTCCTTTTCTCTGGCCCAATTGATCATTCTTCCCAGCGATTCTGCCATTATAATGAAAAGAAAGGGGGAGAGGGGATCCCCTTGTTTGAGGCCTCAGGGCCTCTAGAGATTTTGAAAAAGCCTTTTGAGGCCCCATTGACTAGGATTGAAACCCTAGGTGTAGTAATACATTCAAAGACCAAATTAATCCATTGATTATTAAACCTGAAAGATTCTAGACATTTGCAAAGAAAGTGCCAATCTACTTTATCATATGCTTTTTTAATATCTAGTTTAATCAGCATACTTGGTACTTTATTGTTTTGTATTGAATGGATAGCTTCCTAAGCAATGATTATACCATCATAAATGGATCTGTTAGGCACAAAACCTATCTGTTCCTCACTAATTATTATAGGGAGCAGGGTGAGTACTCTATTTGCCATTGTTTTTGGAAGTAATTTATAAAGGGTGTTACATAAGGCTATTGGGCGATAGTCCTCAAAGCTATCCACTATCTCCTTCTTTGGGATTAAAGCTATGAATGTATTGTTTAGTTCTTTGAGAATTTTCCCTGAGTTTCTCATCCCTTCTAAGGCCTCAGTGATTTCCTTGCCCATGAAACTCCAACATTTTTGAAAAAAATGTTTTGGGAACCCGTCAGGACCAGGAGCCTTATTTGGACCCATTTGGAATAAAGCTGATTCTAATTCTTCCAAAGTTATTTTTTTGTTAAGAATTATGTTGTGTTCTTTAGATATTAGTTTCAGAATGTTTTTTAAAAAGTCAATCTCCTTAGTCCATTTGGAGCCCTCCCTATTGTTAAGGATAGTCTCAAAATACTCAACTGCTGCCTTGGCTATTAACTCAGGATTTTCACTAGAGTCCCGTGATACTAATTTAATCTTGTTGATTCTATTTATAGTTCTGCGATGTTTTGTGCTATTATGAAAGAAGCTTGTGTTTCTATCACCAGCCTCAAGCCAATGATCCCTAGATTTCTGTTTCCAATAAATTTCTTCACGAGCTAAGACTTCTTCATACCGAGCCAAATTGTTTTTTTCTTTTTGATATAGGATGTTATTCATCCCATACTTGATCACCTCTTCATTAATAATCTCCATCTCTTTCTCAATCTCTATTTTTTGTGCGAAGATATTTCCAAAGTGTTCTTTATTCCAAATTGTTAATTGCTGCTTAATCTTTTTAAGTTTGGTAACTACTTTGAAAGTCTTGGAACCTATGACTTTAGTTTCATTCCACCAATTTTCAATAAGTTGTAATAAATTTTCAACTCTGAGCCACTTTTTTTCAAAGCAAAAGGGAGTTTTTGTCAGTTTTAGTTCTTCTGCTATAATTAATTGGACCGGAAAATGGTCCGATCCTGAGAATGGGAGGACAGAGGATTCAGAAGACTGTGTCAGATTTCCACACAGGAAGAATGATAGGGAGAAACCCAAAAGGAGGACCAATTTAAAGCTACTTGTTAAGAGACTCCTTCAAATGAGAGAGGAAAGGTTTTGGTTTTTAGTTATAGACCCACTTTCAATGTTCACAAGCTTTTCTCAAACCCAAAACTTCCTCCTTGAGCTCTTCCCATCATTTGTTCATACACTTGCTCAACTCAACTACCATGCTAGGTCTAAACCCCCAAATGTTTAAACTAGAGTTCTGAAGGCTTCGCAAGGTTTCCAAGGTTGTTTTGGACTGATTTCAAAAGGTTTTACAAGGTCACCTAAACTTACTCCAATCGGATTCTTATTTTTCTTCAAAACAGGGCTACAAGGAATAAGCCCTTTTTAGCCTTCCTGAAACACTATTTTGCTCATTACTCACTCCCATCTTGGAATATCTAAAAAAGATGAATATTTTTGAGTACCCCTTTCTCCAAAGTCATTAATTAGTGCCAAGAGAGGTCTTGAGGAGGTCAATCTATGACTGTCCTATTTTGTAGCCTCAAAACAAGGGTTTTTATGGGGTTTTGGTAACTTAGAGTTTGGCAAATCACTCCATGGCCTTGTACCTTGTATCCTTTCTCATCACACACCTCCGAAACAACATTTCAATGTCTGCCCTACCACTAAAAATCAAGCATTATGCCAAACACTTGGCAAACAAACTGAAAATGAACAAGAACCTCTATCAAAACACTGTTTATTTTTTTTTGTTATGATTTTCACTGTTTTGGGTTGCATACCATAGGGTTAGAACTTCAAAAACCTCCTGCACTTTAGTGTCATCAATCCTTGAACAATATTTTAACCCTAAAATTAACAAATGAGCCAAGATCCCAAGCATAACAAGCTTCAAAAGTACTTTGACACCAACATTACTTAATTCTTCAAAAACAAGGAACTCGCTGTCCTGACATACTTCCTCAAATGTTTTAAAGTAAAAAGGCCTCTCTTGGAGCTCCAACTTGTTTCAAAACCTTCATAGGGAAGGTGCAGACCACTATACCACATTGTAGACTCAAATAGACTTTGAGAACAACATTTTGGCTTCTTATTTCAATCTACTAGACAAATTACTCACTTAACTTGTCTAGTATTCACTCAAAACCTTCTTGTAAGCACAACTCTGGAATAAAATGGAATATTTATACAATATATACAAGCATACCAACTTGGAAGAATCCATTGGAGGGATCCCAGACCTAGATCAACCAAGTTGATGCATTTTGGAACTCCAAACCCTTGACAGGGTAGCAAACAATCAAAATAGAAACAATTTATTTAAACCACCTTACAAATGAAAATCAAATGAAACAATTACATGGAAGGATAGTTAACATCTACATTTCCACTTTACAAAAGGTACAGTATCGATTTGTACAGGTATAGTATGGATTGCACTCAAAAAGAAGAAAAAAC
Source organism: Cryptomeria japonica (assembly GCF_030272615.1). Taxonomy (NCBI): domain Eukaryota; kingdom Viridiplantae; phylum Streptophyta; class Pinopsida; order Cupressales; family Cupressaceae; genus Cryptomeria; species Cryptomeria japonica. The sequence continues at coordinate 204,391,173 of NC_081409.1, forward strand.
AAGGTAAAACCTAGAATTTTGTTATTTTCTCATTAGCAAAACTTAGTCTTTACATTCTCCAACCTTTTCCAAGGCCAAGGAAGGCCTTTTTATAGTGATACCAAGTAGTTATCAATCCTTTTATGGACTTTAATCTTTTATAACCCCCTTTTCCAAGAAAAATGCAAAAATGACAACTTTTGTTGCTCACATGACAACTTTTCTTTTTTAAAGCTCAAAAGTGCATTTTTGACAACCTTACTAATTCAACACTTCGAACCACCTAAGAAATGTTTAAAAACATATAAAAAACATGTTCCAATGCTGAAGAAAGCATTAGAAGACCTTTTTGGCAATTTTGCACTATTTAGCCAAAAATTGTCAACTCACAGCCTGAAAGGCACAATTTGATCTCTTGAGCCCAAAATGAGATCAAAGCCACTAAATCTGACCCAAAACAACATAAAACAACACAATTAACCTAACACAAGACTGTACAAACATTAAAGTTGTAAAGCGGAAAATCGAACCCTAGGAGTTCCCCCCACTCCAAGGAGAGAGAAAGGAGGTCACTAGGATTGACGGTTTTCACTTAGGAGGGACTTTACATTCAAAAGAGGGGTTGAAACTCACAAGATCCAATCCCACACAATGCAAGATTGAATTCTAAATGAGTTTCAAGGGTTGAGACAGCAAGGATACCCTCTTTTGTAGAGAATGTAGATAGAAGGGTTGAACTAGGAGTGCATGTAAAGTAAGAAAGATTTGCTTGTAGACGGAGATAGGGACATGAGATGAAGCTGTGGACCTGAAATCAGTAGCAAAATGTCGAGATGATGCTGTCCTGCAAGTTTGAGCGAAAGTTGACAGGACGATGGCACTCGGAGTGCACACGGTCCTTCGAAAAATCCACGAAACGAAGGGGGATCTGTTCGTCTCTGCACAAGGATTCCAGATCTTCAATTATAGCCGCGTACCTACAACCTACACACAAAAAAGAGAGGATGATTGGGGGGTTAGGGATTAGGGGTTTGCCTTCAGGTTAAACCCCGGTTTTGGAATTAACCAAGAAATGAGAATGTTGTAAATGTAAATGTTTGTAATGTAATCAAGTACTGATACCTTGTTGTAAGAATGTTTGTATTCTTACATGCAAAGGTGTAATGATGTTGTATGTTGTATGTTGTAGGTGATCTCCTCTTCAATGGTTGAATCCTTGTCTTGAATGCAACACCTAGCCTTGAATGGAGACCTCGAATGCTCAATTGCTTGAAGGAATGCTTGAATGCTTGAATGTTTGAATGTTTACCTATCGCTTCCGCCTCTTGCACACATATGTTTCTCCCACACCCTTTCTGGGAGGGGAAATGTAGTTTATATACTTGTCAATTAGGGTTAGGAGATTGATTTTTCCGACCTTAGGCCGACCTAGGAGCATTATTTTCCAAATTGCAAACTTGAAGACCCGATGCCCAACAAGAGACCGGGCCCAAAATAGGGCCAGGGACCAGGGCGCTGGGCGCCATGGTCCTGAGGGACCAAGGCGCTAGGCACCATGGTCCTGAAGGACCAGGGTGCTGGGCGCCATGGTCCCACCTCCCGGGACAGCAGGGTGCAAGGAGGATCAGGCCAAGGTGCAGAAAGATGCAGTTTTTTGATGTTGTAAACAGGTTTCGGGGTCTCCATTCAAGTTCAACGTTGCGCTGCCATCGTGAAGACCCAAATGCAGTCGAAATTGCAAGTGTCGCAATTTTATGACACTACATTTAGCCCCCACTTTAGCGGGAGTATAAGCATACACCCATACTTCCAATAAAGTACAAGGAAACAACATTGAAAGACTTTCACCACGTCAAGGAGGCAAGATACACCAAGCCCCCAGTGGACTAAGGATCTTACGACTTCAATTGACAAAGTAAAAGGGAAGATCACGAGGGAGAACCATGACTGTCGGTAGTAAGGTTCCCTCACTATGAGTCATGCAAGAATAATACCAAAAATTTTCAAGGCAAAGCTAAGTTCGCCAAAAAAATTTAAGAATCTTGAAGAGATATGAACGGGGTGTATGCCCCCCTACGTTAAAGCGATCACACACACCTCATCGGGGGTGATTTCTTTAAGGTAGTGATACACATAAGAAATGAGAAGGGAAAGGAGCACATTATCACAAAGATTTAGCCCCCAAGTGTGAGATAAACCCAAGGATAATAGACACAAAACACAAAGCACGAGGTGACTTCGCTTTCCTTGGGGTCAGTATGCTGTATGATAATTCATGTATATCATATGTATGTATGCATAATTGTTCTTCATTCCCCAATCAAGGAAGGTCACCTAGAAGAAGGGAACACATGTGTCTTTTGAGTCAATATGAGAGAGACCAAAAGAGATCTCAATGCTTTGCATCGTCCTCAAGTAGACAACCCTAAGGACAACAAATAGAAGAATGGGAATAACACATAGAAGAAGTAACAAAAGAGATCAAGAGAGGAGGAGAGAGTCTACTATGCTAATGAACTAGTCTAGCACGTCATCCACCCCCCGATCTTGCTGATCAATATTTTGGGAAGGCAGGAAACACGCTAGAGGAGGAACATCCAACACAGTAGATGCAGCTATCACAAGATCCAAACAAGGGCTATGTTCATGTTCCAAGCCACGTTGTTCTTGTCCAGGAGCTAGGATAAGTGCTTTAGAAAATTCGTTAGATAAATGGTTATCAACATCAACATATTCATATTCACTATCAGAATGAAGAGGAGTAACATTTTCATCATGGATAACATTTTCATCTATATCATCATCAAGATTTATAAAAATAGGATCTTTAACTCGCACAGGATCAAAACCATCATGCATCTTATGTTTAGGAGATTTTGGCTCAATTTTCGGTTGAGGAGAAAATGGAATAATACTAGCTGAAGGTGTTTTTGGGGATTGCAAAGTTTGAGAAGCAGCTGCACGAGCTCTAAGACGACGCTTTCATCGGCGTTCACGTGCAGAACGATTTCGTCTAGTCTTAGTAGGAAGTTGAGAAGATTGAGGAGGAGGAATGTTCTCATCCTTATCACTTGGGTGTTTAGGTTGTGGTCTTTGAGGTTGGACAATAGGAGAAGAGGAAGGTCTCTTCTCTCTATAAGAGGAAGGAGGAGGCACTGCTCCATATAAAGGAGGAATATTTGGTTTAGGAAGGAGACCAAGTCCATCATGACAAGGAGATATAGGTCTACTTTTAGAAAGTTTATTAGATATAGACATAGTCACATCCATAGGGATGGGTTGGGAATCTTCTTGAGAAAAGACATTAGTTTTATCTTTCAAAGGAAGAACTTCCTTCTCAAGAACGATAGGAATATCAAGTTTGGGTGTTCTAGGTTCACTTAGAGATAGGATCATATCTTTTTTCCACTTTTGATAAGATTTGAAAAGATGATCACTTCACGGTGGAAGAGATTGGAATTGTTTGGGCCAAAAATAATCAACAAGAACGCTAGAAGTTCTTTCAGCTGGTTTAAAGAGACTATGATTGACAGTAACAACTTCACCATTATGGGGAAATTTCAAACACTTGTGAATAGGAGAAGCAATAGCTTTCATGTAAGATAACCAAGGATAGCCTAGCTTCACACGAAATTGTTCAGATGATGGAATAATAGAAAAGCTCACATCAAGGGATTTGTTATGGACCTCAATAGGTAATGTAATAGAACCAATTGCAGGAGAAGAAAATGCATCAAATAATTTCACAACCACATTTGTTTTGTCATAGATCACTTGATTCAATTGCAAAGTAAAAAGAAATTCTTCAGTAATGACATTAACCATGCAAGAAGGATCAATAAGCACTCCACGGCAAGGTGTATTCTTGACTTTTGCAACTATATATAAAGGACCATCAGGTGCCTTGATAGTTTCACTGGAATCAAATGTGATGGAAGGCTCTTTAGGGATTTTCTGCTGTTCTACAAAGTTAATCACATTCGGAGTCATAGACACAAGACCATCAGGTGAGAAAGAGGAATCATTAGTCTCAACCACATTAGAGGTATGAGAAGGTAATGGATCAGTAAAAATCTTAAGATTTTGGTTAGGAAGAGCTACAGATGTGTTGCCTTTATCATTCACACCTGAAACAGAGACAGTATTATTATCAATCAAATCTTGAATTTTACCCTTTAAAGCAAAACATTTTTCAGTATCATGCCCAGGTTGACGATGAAATTGACAAAAAGATTTGTTATCAAAATAGGGTGAATTCACCTTTGCAGGATCTATTTGCTTTATAGGAGGGAGAGTAAGCACATTTTGTTCCAATAACTTATTCATAATACTACGCAATGATTCATTCAAAGGAGTAAACTCTCTTTCTTTCTTGAAAAACTTAGAAATAGGAGGCACACCTGATGCTGCATTCACATTGTTGTTTGTGATGTTTTCATTGAACTTAATGAACCCTCTATTTGGTTTAAACTTCCCAAATGGTTGTTGACTACTATCACCCTTATCACTCGGAGCCATAGGATTTGCTTGTTCCATTTGACTCACAGTCAGTTGATAATTGTGAAGAGTTGCACACAACTGTTGGAAAGAAGTAAACTCAGAAAACAGAAGTTTTTCTCTAATATCTTTTTGTAAATTAGAAATAAAGATTCTTTGAATATCATTGTCAGGTACTGGAAAAGAAATTTGAGCACACAAATGCTTATATCTACCAATGAAATCAGTCACTTTTTCTTTAACACCTTGTTTACAATGCATTAAATCAATCAAAGTAACTTTAGGACTTATATTGTTTTGAAATTGTTGAATAAAAGCATTTGCAAGTTGTTGGAAAGAAGTAATAGAATAGGAAGGCAACGAGCAATACCATTGTAGAGCCTTATCTCTTAATGTTCTAGTAAACAGTTTTGCAAGCAACCTTTGGTCATGAGCAAAATTGGTACATATTGTTTGAAAGGTCTTAACATGTGTTAGAGGATCACCTTTACCATTATAAAGCTCCAATTGCGGGATTTCAACGTGCTTAGGGGGGACAGCTCGAACAATGTCAAGAGAAAGTGGGCTCGCAACATCAAATGTGGGCACACTAAACTTAGATTGATTCATAGAAGCAATTTGTTGCTGTAAAGAAGAGACAGTTTGTGCAAGATTGTTAATGGTCACTTCAGTCGAAGAGTTCATATTAGACATGTTAGATTGTGATGGAGGTATTATGTTATTGAAAGAAGGTATTGATTGAGAGTAAGGTGGCGGGACACTATGATAGTTAGTCATAGGAGATGATTGGAAAGAAGGAACACTACAAGGAGGAATGGAATGGTTAAATTAATTGTCCCCTTGCGTCATGTTCATTTGTGGAGATGTAATAGGGACACTCATTGAAGGAATGAATGAAGAAGTTGGATTGAATGAAGGAAGAGGGTTGATTGAAGAAGAAGGATTGCCCCCATGACTGGTGATCGTAGGTGGAATGTTTTGTATTGAAGTAGTCATTATGTTTGATGTAAAAGTAGGTATACTAGCAATAGAAGTTGTTAAAGGAATAGAATAATTGACTTGAGTAGGAGGTTGTGTACAACCTAAAGTTTCGGCACAACTCTTCATAGGCATCACATTCGAATCCACAATGTGTGCAATACTACGCAAAATATCAATTCCATTCTTATCACTTTGAACCATACGTTTTAGACCCTCAATTAATGAAAGAGCTTGACTATCGAGGTATTCTTGAGACATCCATTGCTGAAAATCATCAAATTGGTTATCCAATTTCGAAAGTTGTTCTACAGAAACCTCATGGAGAGCTTCTTCATCATTAAGAGGATTAGAGGAATTACCCATGTCCTCGTTAAAAAGGCCATTCAAATTAGGTTCCATCTCCTCAGTAATTAAACCTTGGAAAGACTTAATTATAAGGCTTCGTCTAACGGGAATAGTGTAAGTAGGGCTTATTGTTGTAAAACTCATGCACTAGAGAGAGAGAGAAGATTTTGAATTTTGAAAATAAAGTTGGCAAAATTAAACAATGAGATAGTGATTATCCAATTTGAACTTTGTGAAAGAAGAGGGAAACACAACTTCCAAGAAAGGTAGGCACAATTGAAAATTAGGGCCAAGGGGGTAGCACTTAATTTTAATTGTTATCTTGAAAATTGAAATCTTGAATTTTGAATTTATTTTCGAATTTAGAGGTAGCAAATTTCAATAAAATGAGCCAATCTCCTAGATTTAAGCTGTTAAATGCAATCATGACAATCTCCTAAAATTTCAGAAAAAATGTCGGGGACCGTGGCGAATGGAGTGCACACGGTCCTCGCAACTTTTTTCGAAATTTTCAGGGATGAAAGTTATGATGATTTTAAAGCTAATCTGAAAAAATTGAGTGATTTTACAATCTGTAGATAGGCCAAATTAAAGTTGCAATCTCAAAATTGAACCCTACCAAGATTGTTGAAAAATGCAAAATTTGACTTTTGAAAAAGAGAGGGAAATTGAAATTTTGAATTTTATGATTTTAGAGGGAATACTAAAAGCAATGCAAGCTTTGAAATTTAACAGTTGACTCAATTTCACGCAAAATTCAATTTTGGAAGCGAAAATCAAAGTTGTTGCAATTAAACACTTAATTTCAAAAGTCACAAACTACAAAAAATTGAATAAAGCACTGAAACTTCGAATGAATGCCAACACACTTTTCAGATTTAGGATAGTAAGAAACACAATTTTAACAAAAAATTTCAATTTCCACAATTTTTGAATGATTAGAAGCCTTAATCCAAGCAATCACTAGACCAACTTTGACTTTAATTTTGGAAGTGTTAGAATTGATGAGATCAACCAAGATTCTGGATTCTAGCAAAAAAATACAGTAAGATCTAGCTTCCGAATTTTCAGAAAAAATGTCGGGGACGATGGTGCTCGGGGTGCACACGGTCCTCGCAAATTTTTTCAAAATTTTCAGGGATGAGAGATATTATGATTTTGTTGCGGAATCCAAAGTTACAGCCGATTTCGAGGTGTTTTGATCAGTGAAATCATTGGTCAAATTTTGAATCAAGAGGGTTTTAAAAATTAGGGTTTTGACACTTAACCACTTAATTTTCAGAATTAAAGCACAAATATGAATTGACAATTTGCAATAGAAGGGTAGATCTGAAACAAGCATTAACAATTAAACATTTCACAAGCTCAATTACTAAAAAGAAAATTTAGGGTTCTTATGCAATTAACCTCTAAAATTTGCAAAAGATCAAACATGGAAATGTAATTAAGGAAGCCAATTTTTTTTTCAGATCTAAACATGAATAATCAAAATTAGGATGTTCACGTCGGGTTCACCAAAATGTAAAGCGAAAAATCGAACCCTAGGTGTTCCCCCCACTCCAAGGAGAGAGAAAGGAGGTCACTAGGATTGACAGTTTTCACTTAGGAGGGACTTTACATTCAAAAGAGGGGTTGAAACTCACAAGATCCAATCCCACACAATGCAAGATTGAATTCTAAATGAGTTTCAAGGGTTAAGATACCAAGGATACCCTCTTTTGTAAAGAATGTAGATAGAAGGGTTGAACTAGGAGTGCATGTAAAGTAAGAAAGATTCACTTGTAGATGGAGATAAGGACACGGGATGAAGCTGCGGACCTGAAATTAGCAGTAAAATGTCGAGATGATGTTGTCCTGCAAGTTTGAGCAAAAGTTGATGGGACGATGGCGCCCTGAGTGCACACGGTCCTTCAAAAAATACGCGAAACAAAGGGGGATCTGTTCATCTCTGCACAAGGATTCCAGATCTTCAATTAGAGCTGCGTACCTGCAACCTACACACAAAAAAGAGAGGACGATTGGGGGGTTAGGGATTAGGGGTTTGCCTTCAGGTCAAACCCCGGTTTTGGAATTAACCAAGAAATGAGAATGCTGTAAATGTAAATGTTTGTAATGTAATCAAGTACTGATACCTTGTTGTAAGAATGTTTGTATTCTTACATGCGAAGGTGTAATGATGCTATATGTTGTATGTTGTAGGTGATCTCCTCTTCAATGGTTGAATCCTTGTCTTGAATGCAACACCTAGCCTTGAATGGAGACCTAGAATGCTCATTTGCTTGAAGGAATGCTTGAATGCTTGAATGTTTGAATGTTTGCCTATCGCTTCTGCCTCTTGCACACATATGTTTCTCCCACACCCTTTCTGGGAGGGGAAATGTAGTTTATATACTTGTCAATTAGGGTTAGGAGACTGATTTTTCCGACCTTAGGCCGACCTAGGAACATTATTTTCCAAATTGCAAACTTGAAGACCCGATGCCCAACAAGAGACCGGGCCCAAAATAGGGCCAGGGACCAGGGCGCTGGGCACCATGGTCCCACCTCCCGGGACAGCAGGGTGCAAGGAGGATCAGGCCAAGGTGCAGAAAGATGCAGTTTTTTGATGTTGTAAACAGGTTTCAGGGTCTCCATTCAGGTTCAACGTTGTGCCACCATCGTGAAGACCCAAATGCAGTCGAAATTGCAAGTGTCGCAATTTTATGATGCTACAAAAGCATTAAATACTCAAGAATGGGAGTTTTGGTCAACTAGGTGCTTCTGCACCATACTCCCCAAAATTGAAAAAGTTCCAAGTCCTCTTGGAAATGATACATGCAAAACAAATGATACCTGCAAATCATATAGGCTTCATCTTGACCTTTGGCATGTACTTGTCTTCTGCTTCATCAGGCATGGCCAAATGAAAAGCTCCTTCCTTCATCTTCACCTGAGGCCTTACTTCCAAAACCAACATTCACCACTGCTGCTACTGCTCATAAGATGTAGACCACACCAGCCATTTCCATGTCAGCAAACTCTCATTCCAAAAACAACTCCATGGTGCCATGAGAGAAAAGCCATCAACTTTCATCTCCAAGGTAGGAGTATTGCTCAATCTTGTGTACCAATCCTGGTGCTTGGTATCTGGCATCAATACCCCAAGAGAAAACATTTCTCCCATAATGGTCATGACACCCTCATAAAGACAAATACCAATCTGATAGAGTTCATGCATGTAGACCTCTGTAGCAACATAATGATCAGCAACAACTATCTCTGTATCATGCCTATCAATAGGCTTCTCGAGTGCATGTGACCCTTGTACCATTGCTTCTGCTTATCCAATCTGTTCAACAACTCCATCATTAGGATAAAGACTATGTGCTTCAACCAATTCGGTCTCTACCCCTTGCTCATCCTCAAGAACCTTTGCTATATAAGGTTCCTTTGCAACTCTTCGCTGCTCACTCTTCACTTCAGCATGCATCTGCTGCTCCAAGTCATTGAATGGACTGTCTACCTCTTCAACTTCACCTTCTATGGTACTGGGGGTCACTTCTACCATTAAACCTCCATTGTGTACTGCTTCACCATCTGTTTCTTCAACATCTTCCTCCTAGTGATTCTTATGCTCAGGAAAATCTACTCTCTCAACCAACCCTAGACCTCTTGTCATATGCCATTTAGGATCATCTTCTTCCCTCATAGAGTTCAAGGTAAAATTTATGCCACCCTAAGTAAATTGATAAACATTCCTATAAGCATCATACATAGTGCAATTGTCATATTGCCATGCTCTTCCCAAGATCAAATGGCAATCTCTCAAGGGCATAATATCACATTCCACCATCTCATAGTAAGAACCAATATTGAAACGAACAACAGACTTCTCTAAGACATCAACCCAATGATCATCACTCAAACCAAATGCTCTGTAAAGTGACTCATGAGGTATCCTTGGTAGATTCAACTTTTCCACCATTTCTAAGGAGACTACGTTGTCAAGAGAACCACTGTCAAATACAACCTTACATACTTTACCCTTGCATTTGCACTTGGTTCTAAAAATGGCTTGTCTTGGATCATATCTACTCTCCATGCTGTTAGGAACTTCTTTCTTCAACTCTCACAACTCACAACTCACTGCAAGGATCTACTTCCTTGCTCTGATACCAATCTGATAGGGAGAAACCCAAAAGGAGGACCAATTTAAAGCTACTTGTTAAGAGACTCCTTCAAATGAGAGAGGAAAGGTTTTGGTTTTTAGTTATAGACCCACTTTCAATGTTCTCAAGCTTTTCTCAAACCCAAAACTTCCTCCTTGAGCTCTTCCCATCATTTGTTCATACACTTGCTCAACTCAACTACCATGCTAGGTCTAAACCCCCAAATGTTTAAACTGGAGTTCTGAAGGCTTCACAAGGTTTCCAAGGTTGTTTTGGACTGATTTCAAAAGGTTTTACAAGGTCACCTAAACTTACTCCAATCGGATTCTTAATTTTCTTCAAAACAGGGCTACAAGGAATAAGCCCTTTTTAGCCTTCCTAAAACACTATTTTGCTCATTACTCACTCCCATCTTGGAATATCTGAAAAAGGTGAATATTTTTTAGTACCCTTTTGTCCAAAGTCATTAATTATTGCCAAGAGAGGTCTTGAGGAGGTCAATCTATGACTGTCCTATTTTGTAGCCTCAAAACAAGGGTTTTTATGGGGTTTTGGTAACTTAGAGTTTGGCAAATCACTCCACGGCCTTGTACCTTGTCTCCTTTCTCAACACACACCTCTAAAACAACATTTCAATGTCTTCCCTACCACTAACAATCAAGCATTATGCCAAACACTTGGCAAACAAACTGAAAATGAACAAGAACCTCTATCAAAACACTATTTTTTTTTTCTTCTGATTTTCACTGTTTTGGGCTGCATACCATAGGGTTAGAACTTCAAAAACCACCTGAAATTTAGTGTCATCAATCCTTGAACAATATTTTAACCCTAAAATTAACAAATGAGCCAAGATCCCAAGCATAACAAGCTTCAAAAGTACTTTGACACCAACATTACTTAATTCTTCAAAAACAGGGAACTCGCTGTCCTGACATACTTCCTCAAACATTTTAAAGTAAAACGGCCTCTCTTGGAGCTCCAACTTGTTTCAAAACCTTCATAGGGAAGGTGCAGATCATTATACCACATTGTAGACTCAAATAGACTTTGAGAACAACATTTTGGCTTCTTATTTCAATCTACTAGACAAATTACTCACTTAACTTGTCTAGTATTCACTCAAAACCTTCTTGTAAGCACAACTCTGGAATAAAATGGAATATTTATACAATATATGCAATAATGCCAACTTGGAAGAATCCATTGGAGGGATCCTAGACCTGGATCAACCAAGTTGATGCATTTTGGAACTCCAAACCCTTGACAGGGCAGCAAACAGTCAAAACTGAAACAATTTATTTAAACCACCTTACAAATGCAAATCCAATGAAATATTTACATGGAAGGATAGTTAACATCTAAATTTCCACTTTACAAAAGGTACAATATGGATTTGTATAGGTACAGTATGGATTGCACTCAAAAAGAAGAAAAAACAAGGTAAAACCTAGAATTTTGTTATTATCTCATTAGCAAAACTTAGTCTTTACATTCTCCAACCTTTTCCAAGGCCAAGGAAGGCCTTTTTATAGTGATACCAAGTAGTTATCAATCCTTGTATGGAATTTAAGCTTTTATAACTCCCTTTTCCAAGAAAAATGCAAAAATGACAACTTTTGTTGCTCACATGACAACTTTTTTTTTTTTAGCTCAAAAGTGCATTTTTGACAACCTTACTAATTCAACACTTCTAACCACCTAAGAAATGTTTAAAAATATATAAAAAACATGTTCCAATGCTGAAGAATGCATTAGAAGACCTTTTTGGCAATTTTGCACTATTTAGCCAAAAATTGTCAACTCACAGCCTGAAAGGCACAATTTGATCTCTTGAGCCGAAAATGAGATCAAAACCACTAAACCTGACCCAAAACAACATAAAACAACACAATTAACCTAACACAAGACTTTACAAACATTAAAGCATTAAATACTAAAAAATGGGAGTTTTGCTCAACTAGGTGCTCCTGCACCAAAGAATCTATCAAGTTTTTCTGCAATGTTGCAGAAGCCATGTCTTCTATTATTTCAAGTGAAGGCTTCATTTCTGGCTTTTAATTCCAACAAGTTGCATTTATGAGTCCAGTTCCTGAAATCTAAACATGACCGGGTCATTTTATTATTACCGCCTCATTTTTCCTTGGGATCCGAAATTGCATTAAAATCCCCACCAATTAGGTATGTTTGGTCAGTGTCACTTAGAAGGAAATTCTCAATTTCATCCCAGACTTGTTTTTTTGCTTGTGTTTGGATAGGGCCATAAACATTAATTATAATGAAGTTTAAGTTACTTTTAATGCTTGAAACCCTTCCACACGTCCAATTCGGGTTTCTACTTATAAATTTGAAGGAAATTTGCCTTGGGTCCCATATGATGGCCAGTCCACCAGATGTTCCATAGACAGTTTGACCTACAAGTTCTCTGATACCTAATTTTTTCTTTAGGTTTGTTAGTTCGCTGTTATTTAGTTTGGTCTCTTGTATTAAGAATAATTCCGGATTGTATTTAGCAATGCATCGCTTTAAGATACTTTGCTTGTTAGGGGCATTCATGCCCCTAACATTCTATGTGAGGAGTTTCATAATCCAGTGGGAAGGATCTTCCCCTTCCCTGCCTCAAAAAGGTTTGTGATTTTAGTCTGACCCACAGCGCATCCAGCTCTGGTAAGTAATTCAGAAATGGATTTCCTCCCCCACTTTTTTAGGTCAGCGGCATAGTCTGGGGGGGAGCAGTTCTCCATGGAGTTAGCAATCCCTAGTCATTCCAATTTATCGGTTGTAACATCAACAATATTTACCAAATCCTCGATGTCAGATTTGCATAACTCACTGGCTAGCAGTGTTTTTTGCAATGCTAGTTCTTCCTCATCAGCTATCTCATCAATAAATAGTTCAATGAGGTCATTTGTGACAGAGTTTCCCACATACTCAAGTATACATTTATCTTCTAATTCTCTCCTCACAACCACATCCACATCCTTAATACTGTTATCTGTGTTGTGATTTTTTTCCTTTTTGTTCTTTCTTTTTTGGTTTTTTCCTTTGCCTTTTTTGTTCTTGTTCTTTTCCTTTTATTTTAGACCTTTAACCCTGTCATCCGTATTCGGAGCAAGGTTGCTTAGTGCTACATCCTTCTCCAATGGAATCTTATTTTGAGCTAATAAAGCCTCCTAGTTAATGGGATTGGTCTCGAATTTCAAGGGGCTATTAATTATACCTTCATCGTTTAATTTTGTGGATGCCATATCTGCTCATGGTGTAGTATTTTGCAAATCCCTCTGTTTATTCACAATATCTATCCTTCGTTGTTCCTTTACTGGTTCATTAAGTGTGATTTCACTGTTAATATTTTTCCTTTCGCTTTCTGCTTTTTTATGAATGTTTTTTGATACCTTAGCCCAGAGATTTTGTTTGTTAAACATAAAACCGACCTTAGGGTTGAATTTTATGTTTAATTCCACATCCCCCTTTGCCTTGTGGCATATTTTCTTTGACTCCTGAGAAGGGGGGATTACAGACCAAGGAATGAAGCCCTCTGCGAGGATCTCTAGTTTAATTTCATATATTGAGTGGTTTGTGATAATTTTGATGGGTTCAAATGTTGATTTTCCTATCTCAACATTGGCTAAAATTCTAATATCAGAGGATTCCAAATAATTATCCTCCAAGCCCTCGAAACCTCCTAGAAAATCCCCTAATTTTTTAAGGACATGGCTATGGATTAATTCTACTGGTATATTAGGAAATCAAAACCACTTTGGAACCCTAAGTTTCTCAAAGTCTGTGGGGGAGAAATTGGGTTTCCAATTAAAAAATTTGAAACAATAACCCTTAAAATATCTATGATTATTTTTAAGTAAATTGTTTTTGAGATCCACAGTATTGCATTTGATAAATTAAAAATCATTATCTAGGCTTGTGATACTTATCTGATTTCCCGTGAAGGACTTCAACCATTGCAGGACCTCAGAAGAAGAAGCTCCATAACCAAACCATTTGCCAAAGAGTCCTAGAGCATTGTAACATTCCCACAATTCATTAGTATATTTGCCACTTATTATCATAATGTTATCTGTATTGAAGTCGGACGGCTTTTGATTGTTTAAAGGGAATTGCTTAGGGTTAAAACCCTCCCTTCTTCTGGTGGAGAAATTTGAAACAATTGAGTAGGGTTTTCTAACCCCTAGTATGGTTCTATTTGCTCCAGAAGCCACATCATCATGGTCTCGAGAGAAAGTCTCTACTCGAGAGAGAGGAGATCTCGAAGACCTTTTTTTGTTAGGGTGCCCATATTTCAATATAACCCTTGAGTTATTTTGGAAAACCTCCTTCTCCTGAGAAGAAGTGTTTCCATGAATATTACAGGGAGACCTTGCCGCCCTCAAAGTATGCTTCCAGACTGTCCTTGCTGTAGAAGAGGAGGGGCCCTCTGATTGCTTTAGGTCAAGGAGTCGACCATTCGAAGCCCTCAGAGCCATTTTACTAATTTCATTGAGCATTAAAGTTGTTGCATTAGCCCCTGAAGCATTTGAATTTAGTGCATTGAAACTGTTCGCGGATCGTATAGCATTTTTTTGGACCGCTAGTGGAGAAAAACTGTTCTGCCATTGCCCGAGATACCTCCCCTGCCCGCGGAGATGTTTCGGAGGTTTTGCAGAAGAGTTTCTACTTTTCGCATTCATTATTTTTGTTATTGTACCAAGACAATAATATGATCTTATTCTACAAAAGGAAAAGAGTTTAAAACCTGTTTCTACTTTCTCAATGCATTTAGTTTATAAAATTATTATAAGATCTTTTGAATGTGTAGCATATAAAGATATTCAACATAATATGAAGATAATTTGAAAGTCTGCAGTCTAAAAGTTATTTGAGAAGGTAAGATTTCATAAAATTGTAGATTTCTTGATAAGATTCACAATGACAATAAAAAGAATTTGAAATATTTTTACGATGCTACTCTTAATCTCATAAACTGATTGTCTGATAGACGTTTACTCGTTTCATTCATTCATTATATAGAATAACTGTAAACAATAATCTAAGACCTACCATTAGCATACAGAGCTGCTCTATGATTACCAAGGAAAAAAACGTATTTAAACAATGCAACAGAAGAGTGGGGAGATTCCCTTACCTGAGCCACATCTTGTTGAGCAACAGCATCATGGGCATCCACCACGGCCTTCAATCCTACACCTGCCTTGGCCTCAATATCAACATGGACAAGACGAAACCATTCTTCGTCCAAACCACCATAGAAATTTTGAAGACAGACTATGTTTCCCAGCTCGATTGCAGAGGTTTTGTCCACAATACGCCAACTCAAGAGAGCATAAGAGGCATATGTCAGAACAGGAGGCATGCCCAGGCTTGAAGAAACTTCGCAGAATGAAACTGCCAACTTACTGGGAAGCACACTTACTGGAGATGGAGCGCCCCATATATAAGCGTGTGTCATGAACGCCAAAACCAACATTCCTCTCCAAATCTCTGAATCTCCTCCTAGTAACAAATCTTGGTAAGGAAATGGTGGTAATTTCTCTATAGTTTGGCGGAGCTTTTGGCCATGGTCGAAGGCAGCAAGCAACTTGGGGAGATCGTGCAGAGTTTCTTCCCATGGACTGAATTGTGGGTGTGAGAGATGAGGCAGAGGATCCATGGCTGGTAGAAAACCTCTATGCCCAGAGACCTCAAAAAACTGAGCACTAGAAGAAGATGAGTTATTCACATTGCCTTTCGTATATGCACAGGCACTAATCCTCTTCAGAATTTGAATGCCTTTCTTATTGACGATCACTGCAAATTGCCTTGAGATCACGGTCATATCCATGGCCGCGGCTATTCTGGCTTCAAAACAGATCTTTCGTACAGCGTGTTAGTGACAGGTTAGTCAATCGTGATCGTTAAATGTAAAATCGATAATGTAAAACGCGCAACTAACACGCGTGTTAGTCCCTCCGTACTGCTTTTTTGAAGCCAGAATAGACACGTCCCATATCCATAGCTTAGTAACTCTTAACACACCCTGCTTTGTCTACCAGTAATAGCTGAAAATATCATCTGGTGTCCAAAATATAAAATAAAACTTAACATCAATAATTAATGACAAATCGTATGCAACAACAAAATAGGGTCACATGGTGGTGGGACTATTTTGTTTTGTAGTATTGTAATATATTACAATACAATTACAACATGTAAGTAGTGAGAGCACTTCCTTTTCAATAAATATTCATTTTCTAGTTGATAGTGAGTTATGAGTTATCAATTTAGTTGTAGTTTGGATAATAGTTTGAGATAAAGGATTTTTGATAGTTATATGTATGGTAGTCATGTAGGCTGAGTACCTAAATTTTTAATATTCTAGTAAAAATATTTGTTGTATAGTTGATAGATGAGTAACAACAACAATCTAGAGGTATGGTAGATAGAATTTGAGATCAACAATTTTTTGTGTATGAATATTACAGAACTATTACGATTGATATTGATATGAAATTTGATTGATAGTAGCAACAATTATGAGTAGCATAATTGAAATTCAGTTTGTTCATTACAATGAATATTTGTTAAATATTATAATATTTTTTAAAGAACCTTTTTAATATGATTATTTGATTTTGTGTTCTATAATGAAATAAAATTAAATAATTCTTAACTTTTTGTAATGAACAAACTCAACTTCAATCTTGAAAGTAATGCCAAATCTAACAATCATAAATTTAGGCAAGTCAATGAAAGTAATACATTTAACTTGTAAAATATGTTAATATTAAACTATGTAGTGATGTGTATTTACATTTTTAGTGTTGTAATAGAAGTATTGAGTAGTATATTTTTTTTTTTTAATTTTTCTCTTTGTAATGTCTAGTGGAGATTTCACTTATCTTGGTAAAATAAATATATTAGAAATATATTTTTTGTAGTTATTTTTGACATTTAATATTAAATATCTCAATTTCAATTTAAAAAACTTGATATGAAGTTTATCATTTTTAATAAATAGTAATTAAGTTAATGTTTCGAATATCTAAATTGGAGTAGATAATTAGAGAAACATTAAAATAACTATCAATGTTAATAATATTAGTGAAAAAATGAAGTACTTGTTAAAAATTAAGAAGTAGATAGACATTTTGATTTAAAAATGACATAAATAAGTTGTGTATGTTAAAATGATTCTCTATAATATTTATTTGAAGTGGACTAATATTGTATTTTATTTATCTCTTCGTCTTCCTTATCTCTCTGCTTTACTCCTTATCTCTCCACTTTATTCCCTATCTATTTGTTCTGCTCCAACCTGCATCCACAGGGCTCGACCAAGAGGAATTCGAACCTGAATCACATTCATGCTACTTGCAACTAATCATTGCATTGTGGAGTCAGCTTTTTTTATTTTTAAATAAATAAAAAATTATTTTATTTTATTTTATTGGGGTATGAAATTCAAAATGAACAAATCAAACTATGAAGGCTATTTAGGAACAAATTATTTGCTAATCAAAATTTAAAAATACTAATTGTATTATGCTAATAATAATTCTTGTATGAATGGTGAAGATCAACCTTAAGAACAATACTATAACTAACATAGTAAAATTCTCATACATTTTCCATGCTGAAAAGGAAAACAAAAAAATAAAAATATTATGATAATTAAACATGTACATAAAATAAATGTATGTTTGATGAAAAAGGACAGATAATAATATAGATAATACAAATGAAGTTTAATCTTTATAATACGTAGAAAGAGACATACTTTTTTCAATGTTTGTAGATATTGTGTTAAGACTTTGATACATTAGTTATAAACTATGTATGCACAATCTTTTCTATTTTTTATGAAGGTACATCCATATATAAAGAAAATAATTTTAAAGTTACAATAGAATGAAAAAATGTGATTTTTATGGAGAATATAATAGGTCTTTCATTGTAGAGTTGAATTTACGTTTGATAGTAAGAAAAATATAATTTGATATGATATGTTTTATATTTGGATTATGTCTATCATCTAAAATATAATGATAATCTCTCTAGAGTATATAAATGTGCAACTTTAAATTTTACTATCTTATTATTGTTATATATGCATCAAAGTAGACCAAAATTTATCACTACTGTAATTTGAAACCCAAGTGAACAAAAAATAGGAAATTGAAAAGCTTGTGGCAAGTAAATTTATTTCCAAACTAGAAAGTTATGAAATAGTGATGGATAATTACATTATTGTACTATTGTTCATAATTGATTATATAATAACACAATATTAAGATGCACTTTTAAATAAATAATGATAATTTTTATATAAAAAAATTGTACTATATTATAATATTTTTTATGTAAATGATGAGATAAGAGGTGGATAAGCTATATATAAAAGAAAGTGTATGAGATAAATAAATATTTTTATATTAAAAAGTAATAGAAATATACTTTAATTTAAAATAAAACAATTCTTAAATAAATAAAATAATTATATTATTGTCCTTCTTTATATATATATATATATATATATATATATATATATATGTACATATATATACATATATATATATCTATCTACATATATATATATATATACATATATATATACATATACATATATACATATATATATATACATATATACATATATATATATATATACATATATACATATATATATATATATACATATATACATATATATATATATATACATATATACATATATATATACATATATATATATAGATATATATACATACATATATATATATACATATATATATATACATATACATATATACATATACATATATATATATACATATATGTATATATATATATGTATATATATATATATATATATATATATATATATATATATTTTGATACTTTTATATTTTGATACTTTTATATATATGATATATAGAGATAAGAAACTAATATTATGATAATCCTTTACCATCTAATTATGATTTTTTATGACTAATCTATTACCAAGGCTCTCGCAAAATAGAGGATGTAATTGGATTAAGTCGAAATAGTACTAACATGAGACATAGCTTAGAAGATAATATCAATTATGTTAATAAAACAACACACATTATACCAAATGTATGACACATTATCATGTAGATGGATTTTATCAGATTATGTGTTCTTCCAACACAATGACAAAAAATTAAGGATATAAAAAATGGTAAGTCTTTGGTAAAATTGTTGACCTTCCTTTTACAAAGGAACATGTAAATTTAAACTCGCTATTTTAACTATCAAAATTTATAACATTTAATAATTCAAGCTTAAAGTGCTTTGGTTGTTATCTTCACGAATTAAGCTTACCAAAAAGCAGGGAGGGTGATCTCATTGTACAAGTGATGGATTCCAAGGGTTTGTAAAGGTCGTGTTGCTCTCTTGTAAATTCTATTGTCTATGATTTGGTAGTAAAAGTTACAATGGAAGTGCAACAGTTTCACCAAAGGAATTTATATCAGCATAGCCCTTGGAGATGGTTATTAATAAATTTTTCTTTATAAATCATGGAGTTTTAATTCCTAAAAAAAGTTTAAAATAGTCTGGATAAATCATTTCGCTTCGAGTATATTTTATCTTTGAATAGATTTTATGTGAAATGTACAAGATTACCTTGTACTAGTACATGATTCGCTTGATGTTGTAGGAAGCATTTGGGATTTAGAGCCTTGACTATTTGGCATGTTGATAATGTGTGGATTTGAATAGGGAGTTAGCTTTTTTTATTGTTTACACAACTATTTTTTGTTGGTAAATATTAAATATGTTACATGAAATAGATTTAAGTTTGCATATTGTTGATGGAGTGTTGAAGGAGGGACTCTACGACGTTTACAAAATTTTTGGCATGGAGGTATGTGGGGAGGTGTGCATAGATAAATATCTCATATCCAAAGAACACAAGGTGTTTCTCACCATCTAAATTTGTTTATAAAAATACATTTTTTAACTCCTAAATTTCACGGAGGAAAACTTTCTTTGATCTCTAATTGTAGGCATTTAAAAATGTCGTTCAAGTTAGACCTTACAGAGAACATTTTAAAATTAGTTCGTAGACATAGGCATACTTGTCGAATGGAATTTCTAACAATGATGAAGATATGAAAAGGTATTCTATATTTGCAAATTTATGCACACAATTCTCCTTCTTGATTGAACTATAATATAGTTCCATGGTATTCAATGTTTGTCATTCATTTTCAATCTATGTTTTTTGGACTTGTCAAATTATTATCCATTATGTCTAAAGCATCGCATATCAATTTTCATAGCATGAATTATATTTTACAATATAAATAGATTCTATTTTGGTTACAAATGTTCTTCGAATGATCCCCAAAAAAGAGACATGTCAAGAGAGTTCTTTGCTATCCTTTGATTTTCTTAAAAATGTCATGATGCATGTTCCATATGTTAAAAATAAAAAATAATTAAAAAATCGAACACAAATAAAATCCTAAAAGATCTAATGATCCCCCAAAAAAATCTTTAAAACCTATAATGTACAAATCAATTTATTGTACCTTTGTACTTTAGATTGTGATTGAGGCATTGGTATATCCAAATGCATGATTAAAATTTATTTTGGCCATGATGAGTTTTGAATGCTGTCTTACAAAAAATCACATTCTCCACCAGATCTCTAAGAAATCTTTTAAAGATAAGTGTCATATGTAGCCAACCCACCAGTTCATCTATATCTAGGATGGAAAATCTATTCTTAGATGGTCTTTTTATTTAATTCTTATCTGCAATACATATATGGAGGGAACCATCTTTCATATTGATTAGAACTGTACAACACAATATGCAACATATTCAACAATGATTGGGCTATTCTTTAAATTCCATGCTTGTAGCCTTGGATACGTGTACTTCGGATGAACAATAATCAACTTTGCATAGGCAAGGCACCTGAACTGTTGCAGAATGTCTCAAAGCGCAGTGTTTAATGGAACACCCTGATTGCAGGATATTAACAAGCTTGGTTTGTTGAAAAGGCTTTGAAAACTTCATAAGCCCAGCCACATGGGAAGGACGAGGCACTTTTGGAGGGCGATTATGGAGGTTGAAGAACACGGTATAGATGTAAAAATGTCGCTCTTTTCTTCAAGCTGCTTCTTTGTATATCTCTACTTCCATGCCAGTTTCAGAGGGGGCATGAAAGAAGTATAATAAACTGCAATTATTCTTAAACTACTTGTAGCATTCTTATGGCGAACTTTGCAGATTTGGAATTTACTTGGTAACTTACATTGTCTTGCTTGATCAAAATAATAGAATTGCACTAAAACTGGGCTTTCCGGGATCTCGATCGCTCACTTTGTGTCAGCTCCTCAAACTTTAATTTTAATTTCCCAGGAAGGGCCTCAAGCATTCTCCTTAATGTGTTTATTTGACAACCTTTAGTTTGATATCGACTAAAACCAAAATACAAATATGCAAAAAGACCTGCAATACCATTGAAGAAGTTAAAACTACAGCAAATTTTGATTTTATACTTCAAAATGCTCTTTCAGATACTCAGGTTTTACATCTAAAGGGGCATTCCGAGAATCGAACTCGGGACCTCTCGCACCCAAAGCGAGAATCATACCACTAGACCAAATGCCCATTGTTTAAAAACTTTATTTGGTTTATATGTGATACAAAATGATTTTCAATTTTAATATCTTATTTTGTTAATAGTTGGCTACAAACTAACATAATGCAACACTCTGATGGCAGGACATTAACAGAATTGGTTTGTTGAAAAGGCCTTACAAACTTTGCACCATATGCAGGGATAAATAAGACTCTTAGACTAAATTGTTCATCATTCTTCAAGTCTTCTGTAATAGTTGTTATTTTAGATAGAGAACAGTTTCATGATCATATATACATAAAGTAATATAAATATTATTCTGGTAATTAAAAAATTCAAATAATGGTCATTTTAGTAAACATGGGGTATTTTTCATTTCAACAACAATTTGAATAATGTGTCTTGCTACAATGAGGTGTTGCATTGATTATAAAGGTGTCTTTGGATGATTGCAATCTTAGTTTAAAGTTTGATAGAGTTGCTTTGGTATAGCAATGTATTTATTGTGATCAAGGTATTTTCTTGTTGTCATGTGTTAAGGCCTATTGAAGTGGTTGTAGTCCCCCAAACCATGTTGAATGTAGTTATGACTCTAATGTTTAGAGACTTGTGCATCTATATGTATTCATGCTTGTACATGTGTCAATTGGTTAATCTAGTGATATTGAGTTCTAAAATGGCCAAAGTTGTGGATCTAATAGTTTTCCTAGATTAGCTAAGTGGTGGATTCCATAGTTCTTTTGGATTGGTTCTTGAAATTATCTACAAAATTGTTTAGATGGTAGACTTGCCATGTACCAATAAAATGAGTTGAAAACCCTTGAATTGATACACACCTCAACAAAACCAATATGAAATTGAATAACTTGTTGTAATGATGGATAGGAGGAAAAATATGAATGATAATTGGGTTGGCATCCAAGCAAAGTACTTTACACTTTAAAATAAAAATTGGTAACATGTTCCTACATTTTATTAATCAATGAATAACTCTAGTTGTAATAAAGTGAATTCGTATTATCTCTAAATTATGAATCAAACAACAATAACATTCGATTGTTGTAATGAACTTTGTGATCTGTGTTTATGCAATATGTTTGTCCATAGAAGAAATGGGTAACATATAAATTGGACAATTTTGCATTAGTTGCATGCCTAGCAAATGGTAGTAAAGACTAAATTCCATATGCCAAATCTAATGTTTGCTTCAATCCTTAATCACAACTACATTAAAAATCTTGAGTTCTTGTACATGATTTATAACAGGAGGTTCATTTCATCATGTCCAAAGACTTATGTGTCGTGGCTAAATTTTTTTGTTTAGTTGATTTTAAAATGAAATTTTATCACAAGCATACATGTTGCTATTCAATGAAGGCAAGGAAAATAATTTTTTGGAAAGAATCTAGAATGATGGACTTTAAGAGATTGATTTGTTCTTGACAATTAATTCAGTTGGCTTCTTCCTTAGAATTTGTTAGATCCCATCCCACTTTTAGGTTCCTTTTCTTTCTCATTCTAATGCTATCCAACTATTAAATTTATTAGTTTCCTTGGAAAAAATGTTCTCTTGTTTCATGTGGAATGAGGAGTATTTATTTTGCAACTAGTTAACTATTACATTTTCCATTTTGTTGGGCTCTATCCACTCCCAAAACCCTTGCTCTTTTTCCTCTATCTTAGATCTTAGTAACTCATCTATGAATCACTCATATCTTTCTTCTACCATCTTCTCACTTCTTCTTTCTCATGGCTGAAATTTAAACCAATTAAACCAAAATGATGAATAAGGATATTGGCTATTGATACATTACAAAAGATTAAATTTTGAACATTAGATTTCTTACTAATTGCGTGTCAATAGATTAATCATAGGATCAATTCTTATCAATCTCATAATTAAACCTAAAACTTTATCTTAATGGTACATTAGGCCTTTAGTTTTAAACCATGTTTTGATAGCATTTAGGATAGCGATTGGACTCAACAAAAAGTAGACCATTTATTTAATTAATCTTCTTAAGTTTTTTCCCACATTATAAAAATGAATGTATTTCAAAAAATCCTTATGAAAAGTCATCCAAAAATTCTCTTGGATTGACATACTTGACATCTTGGGTTTGATAATAATATTGACCCTAGGCATTTATGCATAGGTCTAAAAATGTCCTTATTTCATCTTAACATATAGGTTGACATCTAAGATTTGGGCTATAAGACAAGATTAAATATCATTCGAGCCATCAAATTTGAATAAAATTGGTATGGGAACATGTGGTCAACTGTAATTGGTAGATTCTCACATTCATGAAATCCTAAGGAAAATTGACATGGTTAAATTTTAATTTTAATATAAAATATTTGACATATGTTTTGTTAGGATTTAGTTTAGTACAAACACATGTCATGCACTAATTTTGAGGTTTATTAACTCTTAAAATATTAGTTACAAACACATTATCTATCCTAACTTATTTGGGAGCTTGCCTTTGTAACATAAAGGATTTACTCTGGAAAGTTCCACATACTTAAGAAATTTACACACTTTCAATAATTTGTGCACTCAAGTTTGAACTTACAAACAATTAGCTCCCAACCTCCATCTATATATGAGCACATGTATGTGAAGATTCACTCTATCATATTGATGGACATAGATTCAATCCAGACATCAATAGTTAGAAATTCCACTAGTACTTGCCACAAATGTGGGAACTTCATAAATTTTGACATGCTCATGATAGTTCTAAAAATATTATGACATTATGAACAATAACATGTTAGAGTATTCGGGTATTTTGTTTTTGCAAAAAAAAATTTTTTTGTGGGGGGGGGGGGGGGTTCCCATGGTACGCAGGGTACCATGGGGCCCCTGCCGCTATCAGTATGGACGCAGATGCAGTCTCGGGGCCCATGCCTCCCTTGGCCCCCGCTAGCAGTTTTTCCCCGGCCCCCGTAGCTGTTCTTCCGGCTCGGCTTCCTCTCCCGCCGGTCGCCGGCCCTCGGCCCCTGCCAGTAGCTTTTTTCGGCAGCCCTGTCGGTGCCGCTCAGCTACACCGGTGGCTCCACCTGCAGCCTCCTTGCTCCGCCCGTCCACCACCGAAGTGCCTCCTCTACCCAAACAAGCCACCAGACCTCTTTTTTGGCATTTTTCAGGGAGGGTTTGGTTTTTTGGCTCTATCTTGGGCATACGAAGTCATATTTCGAAAACGAATAGGCATCGGAAAGCTGGTTCCGAGCCCGACCTCATGGTGTTGGTAATTTTTTCCAATTTTTTTGTTTGATTGTGTTATTTTCCAATCAAAGTGAGGTCTATTTTTTGCACTCCGGGAGACGTAGAATGAGCATCCGACCTCCGTTTTTCAAAAAAATTATATTTTCTGAAAGCGTGTGCTGTGTACTTTCCAGCCATCTGAGTTTTATTTCTAGATTCTGCTCCATGCATATTTTATTCAGTTTTTTTCTTTTCAGCACTCTGGTGGATATTGTGGTTGTTTCAGGTCATGGGATCTCTTCTCTGAGTAGGATGTCTCTATTTTGGTTTATGTTTCTATTTCCAGTCTTGTTATCATTGTAGCTTGTATTTATGCAAATGCACTGAGATAAAGTGCCATCATGCATTGTTTACTTGGAATCTTGCATATCTTGTGTCTTGTTGTACATGCACTATTGATCAAGTGCCATGAGGGGGTTGATGTTTGCCTGTTGTTTGCCATCTTCCTTTGTCCAGTGAGTGTTCCTTCCATGACATTCGCCTCATGATGATGTGTCTCGGCACCTTTGATGTTCTTGGTTCTTCGTCATGCAGTTTTTTTTGGCTATCCTTTTCAGTGTTCCTGTCCCTCTCCCACTTCCGCATTATGGGGAGGTT
The DNA here is from genome assembly GCF_030272615.1 of Cryptomeria japonica. NCBI lineage: Eukaryota > Viridiplantae > Streptophyta > Pinopsida > Cupressales > Cupressaceae > Cryptomeria > Cryptomeria japonica. The sequence continues at coordinate 204,416,611 of NC_081409.1, forward strand.
TATCCTGTTGGTTCTACTGCTTCCGTGGTTCGATTGATCAGATCTTCAGGCTTTGGTTTCTCATGCCATCTGTATCTTTGATTTCAGTTGTTTTTGCCTTGTTTGCCTCCTAATTCGAGTAGTGTCATTTGAGGGCACTCATGCAGATTACAGTCTTCTCTACCTAGTCATGTTCTAGTTCAGTGGATGTTCTTCAGATCAGCAGTTATTCTTTGACAGAGTTTGCAAGTTCTTCATGCTTCAATGGTATTCTTTTCTATCTCTTTTTGGAGTAGAGTTTTGTTCCCATGTGGTTTTCTCTATTTCTCCAATTCATAGAGATTTCATTGTATTTGGGTACCTGATCAGGCCTTGTTGCCGAGACCCATCTTTATTGCTTTCAGTAGTTGTTCTAGGTTTTAGCTTCTCCCTAAGTCTAGCTTAAGGGGGGTTTTAGAGTATTCGGGTATTTACTTGATTAATTAAATATTATTTGTTTAATTATTTAAGTTCCCTTTATCTCTTTTACACTTAAGCTAACTTTAGGTGCATATAATTAATTATTTTAATTAATTATTATGTGCAAACCTAGGTTTTCCCTTTTAGGGTTTCTTGACCTATTAAAGGTTGAGTTCTTTCTTTTCATTGTATGAAGAAGGATTATTAGTGACAATACATTTTGGAGATTATTGAGTTCTATCTTTTGGAGCATATTTTTCCCGTGTATTCTTTCCTTCTGTAATTTGCTTCATTGTTTCTCCTTGTAACAGGTTTTTCAGCTTGCAGAGATTATTTGGGCTCCTGTGGTGTTGTATTTTCTCAACTCCTATATAACATACCATGGACATATTAATCCTTTAAAATTTTAAATTATTAGAGCTCTCAATTTCAATGTTGACATGTGATAATGCTTAAACATTCCTATGGATTTGGGTATTTATAAATTTGATTTTACTCCAGATCTTAGGTTTGGATTTGACACTCCTTTATTGATAAAAGTCACAATAGATGTGAGGCTTTTTATAATTTTAACTTAGCATAATTTGAATTATATTTTTCTATAAGGGCAACATTTAGATTTCCACTTAGAGGATGGGCATCACCACATGAATAAATTTGGTCAATTAATGACTTATATTTCACATGATAGAGTAAAGAATATGACTTTTGGCTTTACTTTAAGGGCTCTTTCCAAGTCTTCTTTCCTCTTGGGGACATATGCCAATCAAGAATTTACTTTAAGAAATTCGTAATCAAGAATTTTCTTGAGAAACTAATGGTTAGGAGCTATTAAGTGTTAGAAAAATGGTGTCTGGACCTTGCAATAATAAAAAGGTCTTGTCAATAAAAATTTATTGTTGATACATGGGCGTGAGGGGTCGTAGGGGGTATCACCCTTGCGACCACTGGTCTCCTCACCAGCTAGGGGCTAGGGGTAGTATACCCTGGTAAGGGTTTTCAGGGGTAGCACCCCCAAAAATAAACTTTATTTATAATTTGTCATTGTAAATATTGACTTTTTATCATTAGGTCATAGATCTAATGGTGGATATTTTGTGCACTTTGTTTTCCCTAGAAGACAATCCTATTTTATGAGAGAATTGTACTATAGCTATGTATTGTGATGTATTATATAAGACTATGATAGCTATTGAGTTGCCTCTGGATCTTTGTTGGTGATACTCCTGTGAGGAGTTTACTCTACAAGTATATTATAATTTGTTGTTGATTTTTAAATAATATATTGGGCAACTTTTAGAGTGTGGGGTTTTCTAAAATAAAATCAAGACTTGAACATTGGGTAAAGCTTGGGCCTCTTCCTTTGACATTTGTTGTCAAATTCATTGCTGCAAATTCAACATCCATTGTACACATTTTAGGCCGTCCTTCTCAAACAACACGACAAAGCAAGTACAACTTGTTCTGTTGTATTGTTTAGGCTAATATTATTAAATTGACTGTATTGCTAGAATGTTTAGTTATTTTCATGATAGTCTTTGACTTTATACTCCTTGTAATTTCATTACATTGACCAAATCTACTGATGATTGGTACACTTGATTGTAGACAATTTCTTTGTGATTGTCTTGCATCATCAGTGCATAGTCCAACGCAGGCTTATTTATTTTTTATTGAAATTTTATGAAACCCCCCAAAATACCCTACATTATTTTATAAAAATAAATTAATAATGAAAACGACAAGAAATTTGAATGAATGAATGTTTTTAATAATGTCCATGAAGCTAAACAACCTATGGGACCCATAGATATCTAACAAAGCATGTGAAGCCCAAACAATTAAACCCAAATGGAATACCATGACTGGTAAACCTCTTTTTCCTTCTACAACTTGGATATTTTGTTGTGTATCATTATTAGAAAATCTACAACTCTTGTTATCTTTTCTTCATCAAATAGATTACTCAATGTGTTTACATTTAGTGTCTCAACATAATTGATCCAAATGTCATTGTAGGCTAGACACTCCATGATGTAATGCCATTCAGTCTCCACCACCCCTTGAGTGCAATATCTACATCTTCTATCTTCCCATTCCTCTTTGGGTGTCATCCATCTCCCGTTTCACATCTAAGTTGATGTGAGCTTGTCCTTATCTAAGCAATTAACATTTTTTCCTTCCACTTTATGTCCATTTCTATATAGATTGAAAATGTTTGATATAGTATTCCTTTTTCCTCCCTATTTGGCCTGGCCACATGTTTTCTTTGAATTTTTCTTGCACATATTTATTTATTTATCCATTATTATTTGGGAAATAATTTAGGTTAATATCCCATTTATTCATCCACTTAATGTTTTGTTTCATCCATGTGCTCTTCCTTCTGTCTAGTCTTTCTCTCACTGCCAATTTTGGCCAATGATGTACCTCCATGTTTTCTAACCTCTTTAAGTTATAACTTAGTAGTTGGAACATATTTGTTGTTTCAATAGGGAAATTCCCCACCTCCACTAGGACAATCTCATATGGGACAGATGACATAATCTTGAGACTAGTTGTAATTAAATATTTTTGTAATTTCTCTTTTTGTTTCCATTTTCTTGTTGAAGTGATTGCCCCATACTTCACATCCATATAATACCACCAAAACCACAAGAATCCCATAAAAAATTTTCTTAGTTTTCCAAACCCATAGTTTAGCTCTTCTACATCTATTTTCAAGTGAGTATAAGGCTTTCCAAACCCCTTGAATCCTTTTTGCTCTGCATGTTCCCAACTAAGTTTATTGTGGAAGTCTAGACAAAGGTACTTATATTCATTGACCATTTGTAAGAGGTTGCCCTTAAAAATGAATTCTCTATGAACCTTCTTTGTCTTCAATGTGAAGATCATGACCTTGGTTCTACTAGTGTTCACCTGCATCCCCACCTCATGACAAAAATGTTTTAGAGCCTTCAAGAGTTCTTTCAAATTTTGTGCTATTTTTAACATTAAGATAAGATCATTAGCATATAAAAGCCAATTTATTACATAATTGGTCAAATGACCTCCCCCATCACCAAACTTGTTTATCCATTCCACTAACTTGTTAATGTATTTAACCCGAATAGGGTAGGGGATAATGGGAAGCCTTTCTTGACCCCAATGTCACTTCAAAAGCATTTCGATAATTGGGCTGTTTGGTTCGTATCTTAGCTAGAATTGGTCATACAATCTATGATGTTCAATAGCTCTATATTGTATTGGAATTTCCAATTCTTCTATTGTACTCCACAATTTTCTTTTGGGTACTGTGTCAAAAGCTTTTTTGAAATCAACAAAGAAACAAAAGACTTCCTTTCCCTATTTATCCCATGCCTTCTCAATCAAATGTCTGAGTGTAATGCAAAAATCAATGGTAGAGTGCTTTGGCCTGAAGCCCACTTGCTCTTTTGCTCTCTTTCCCTCATTTCTAGCCCAAATATTGATTTGTCTTTCAATCATGCTCCCAAAAAGTTTACCCAAGAAAATATTGATCATTATAGAGTGGTGACTTGAGGGGTTATTGATGTCATCATTTTTTAGCAAGGGGATGACAACACTAGTTGACCAATTTGTTGGGAATCCATTTTGGATGTTTCCATTGGATATTTTTTTGATGTGAGGTGTGAGGATTTCCAATACCCATCTTAAATGTTCTTCTTGTATGCCATCTATGTCTCAAGCTTTACCCACCGCAAACCTTCTAATTTCTTTTTTGATATTGTCTAAAGAGAAGAGTTTAATTCTTGATCTGATCATCGATGGGGTATCTTTGTCCTGATCTCTCTCATATAACTGCATTGCATATTCTAGCCATTGAAATGTGTGATATTATTTTCTTTGTCCGTGTCTCTTTGCTGCAACTCTTTCCAAAAGCCTCTTGGATTGTGCCTCCCAATCTTAATCAACTCTTTCCTTCTTGTTTACATGTAATCCTCTTTTTTCATTCTCAGTAGTTTTGTATATTCTTTGTTCTTACCCCATATTTTGACTACTTTCTTTGCTGCCTTACATTCTTCATCATGGGTTTGTGAGAAAGCTATTCTTGTTGCCCCTTTTAGGTCTAGACATTTTGCATGAGTTGAGAGGATTTAGGATTATAGAGGTCAACTTGATGATGCCTGTCATTTCCTTGTTTGAATTGACCAGCCCATTGTCTCCCTCAACATGTAGCTATTTTTTGAGCATTGTTCAAAAGATTTCTTGATTTTTATGTGTCAAGAGGATAGTCCCTTGAGTGACCTATTTCATTTCTATTTGTTGCATCTTGTTTTGGTGTTGATGATCTTTTTGCATGCTAATCTTTACTTATATTGTGTTGTGATCTAATTTCATTGCCTATGAGACAGTCCTTCACCTCTATATCTATTACACTTGTCATAAGTTTCTTTGAGCTTATAACATGATCTACCACTCTTTGACCATTGTAAGTGTGACATGTAATGTTCCCTTAACTTAGCCAAGGCTTTAAACAGTTGCATATAATAAGATCATACAAACTAGTGCCAACTCCTAGCAATTATGCCCCATAATGTGTGATAGCTCCCTTTTCATCTTGAGACATTCTTTCCCATTTTTGGCTCCCTTCTTACTCTAACCATAAAGAATTATCCCCTATTCCCTCTTCATTATTAATATAAAGAGATTGATTATTGTTTGTTCTAGCATTAAATTCTTCAATTAAGATGATTTCACCTTTGTGGTTATATGCTGATATATCTTTTTTCAGGGTTGCGTAGCGGTCCTCTTTGTCTAATTTCCTCTTCTTATAGGATTTTGATCCATAAGGAGCAAAGTAGCATGCCGCAAGATAGATAGTGAACTTTTTATCCTCTTTTTTTATTTATGTGTACTACTTATTCAGATCTTCCTTTTCTACATGTATAATTCTTTCCCAAGAATCTCTTACTAAAATTGTTACTCCTCCATGACCCTTTCCACTTTTAGTTAGCTCATTCCATGCTAATACCTTCATATATCCCTCAAAGTTTGGGACCTTACATCCTTCATGCTAATGTGTTTCAAGGATGACAATCACATCCATCCCCTCCGCTATGGGCCCTAAACCAGGCCCTGTCCTCCAAGGGCAACCTCTACGATTCTATCTTACCATTGAGAGGTGTGCTCGGGGGGCTTGCCTTCCTATTTACTCTGTGCTATTTTTTTGTTGAACTAGGTTTGCCCTCTATACATCCATGCTTCATTACCTACACTCCTTGCTACTACAACTTTTTCCCATTCTTTCCTTCTCTCTTCTAATTGTAAAGGAGTTAAATCTTCATCTATAAAAAATCTTGTACCTTTGAGAAACCTTTTATTCCTCAAAATGTTGTTCTTGTCCTCAAGACTTTTCAATGTTACTCTTACATTTCTATTTCTTCCATCTTGTGACACTCTACCAATTCTGCTTTCTTGATGAATATGCCCTATCCACTTCAAGTTGTTTGCTAGAAAGTCTTTTATTAAGCTATCGGTATGCTCACCTTCCTTGTAATCCTTCAAACCTTTTATTATTATATTTGTTGCCCTTTCTTTTCACTGTCTTTCTTCCCCTGTTTGCATTTTGATTTGCTTAGATCTATAAGTTCCTTTTGATTCTCTATTGACCCCTTCATTACTTGTGCCCACGATTTTACCTCTTCTAACTGCTCCTTTAGTTTAGCTTATTCGATCTCTATGTTTGCTATTGTTGATTGGAACTCTTGTAGATGTGCAGTGTTTCTTTCATCCGAAGTTGTAGGAAAATTTCCATTTTTAATCTTCTTTAGTTCCTCCTTCATGGCCATGATTTCTTGCTGCCTTGTTTCCAAATTGGCTTGTAGTTTGACGATTTCCTCTTTAAGAAACTTGTTTGCTTGCGCTATTTTATGATTGGTGTCTACGACCTCTTGCTATTTATTATACTTAAACCGTTCCAGCGCTTCCAAACGTTCAATTCTCCTCTTTAATCCCATCAACTCGTTAATGTATAGGTTTGAGGATGAAATTAGAGGTGTTGAATTAGGGCTGTATTGGTCCATCTTGCTGTCATCTTCTAACTCCTCTACAATTTTTGCCTTTTGTTGTTTTGTTCCACTAATGCAGTTGAACTGATGCTCTTATTGGCATGTTCTTTCAGCCTAGTCTTCATGATCCATTTGCATTTCCATCCTTGTATTTGCTTGCTCCTTTTGCACCTTATGAATAATTGTTGTTTAGTTGAAGTTTACTATCGTTGGTAAGATAGTGATAAACTTAATGTGTCCTAGCCACCTTAACCTCCTAGCTATTTTAGCTTGCCTTTACTGTAAAATCCTATTATATTGCTTGGCATTAACAATTGCAAGTCCTTTCACATTTGAAACTTTGTCTTGCCCACATGCATAAGATTCCATACTCCTTGCTGAGATACCCGTGGTGTACGGCATCATACTGCCTGTCAGAAGCACACTTTCATGGTTATTCCCAAATGAGACATTGCGTTCATCTCCTTTATATTTTGAGAAATTTATTAGTAGATCCACCTCCTGTCTTGTGATATTTTCCACCATATTGTCTGATTTTGATGTTTTATGTTGTGGATGGTTAACTCCCATGAAAAGATATGCTGTGATTTATGTTGTGGGTTTTCTAATGTTTATGGATTGCCAGTTTTGTCTTTTGTGGGCCAGTGAGACCCTTTGGATCTGCTTTGTCTTTACCTGCGGCCCTTTTCTCGATTGGATCTATCTTGTGTTTCCGTGAGCGCTCAGCCTTTTCTGCGTTCTCCCAAATTACAGACCCCTGCATTCTACGTTCTCCTGCGTTGAGATTGTCGTTTGCCAAACGTGGAATTGTGATCATTATCTCTTAACGACTTACAGTCAATTTGAAGCTGTTTAACGTGGTATTAGTATTACGAATGTCAAAGCAATAGCTGTTTAAATCTGCCAAAATAAAAAGTTATCTAGTCCGCAATTGCTTTTCAAGTGTAATTGTAGAATTCGTTTAAATTCTCAGCCTCCTGTTCTCACATATGCCACTTATGCTCTCTTGAATTGGCGTATTGTGGACAAAAGCTCTGCAATCGAGCTGGGAAACATAGTCTGTCTTCATAATTTGTATGGTGGTTTGGACGAAGAATGGTTTCGTCTTGTCCATGTTGATATTGAGGCCAAGGCAGGTGTAGGATTGAAGGCCGTGGTGGATGCCCATGATGCTGTTGCTCAACAAGATGTGGCTCAGGTGAGGGAATCTAACTAACTACATGGCATTCATTGTTTATATACGTTCTTGTTCTTGCCGTGGGCTGCTTGTTCATGAGGCCCGTGTCAACAGAATACAAGCTTACCGTTAGACCTGAGAAGAATCATGAACTTTTGATACTAATCTTGAGCTTATCTCTTCTAGCATGCTCGCAGTTGGCCATCTTTTGAACCATCTAGTTTATCTCTGGAATTCTGTACCGTGGCAGTTGGATCCATTAACAGTTTCCTATATGTGTTTCTTGTGAAATAAAAAATATACTAAAAATCCTTTTTATTACTTTTATAATATGATTTAAAAAAACTAAAATGTTTAAACAATTTTATATAGTAAAAAAAAAAAAAAAAAAATTTTAAAATATATAAATGAGAAATTATAATTTAAAGAAAAACAGAAAAAAATATCAACATTTGAATATTTAATGTTCCAAACAAAATTATTTACCAAAAATATCTTGGAGAATGGAAAAGGGAAAAAAAATAAAGAAAAATATAATAAAAGAAATCATGTATATTTTTTCACAAGGGCCAGTGATATGATGACAAACTATGAAACAACGACTTACTTTACGATGAAATAACATTGAAACAAAGCGACCCCTTGCTCCATGTACCCATGCCTTTGCTTATGAACATTTTTTTGCTTAAATGCGAGCAATTAAGTGTTCAATGCAAATTCAAAATTGTTGGAAAAGGATAATTAAGATTTTTTTCCTATTTTAGTGGAGTAGTAATTTGTGGAGTTAGTATTCCCATGAATATAAAATTTTGCTCCTTATTTTGGCTAGCAGTGCACAACTTTTCAAGCAATCATCTTAAATTGTATTTCTAAATAAATCTATTGAAATTATTAATAATAATTTTTAGAGATAAAAATTGGAGAAAAAAATGGTGGATTAAAAAAAGAAAAACAATTTGTGGAACATGTGTCATTTTTCCCAATATGCAGTTGTAGAAAGAATGTTGAAACCTGATTATGTGTGCTTGCCTAGGTGGGAAGGACTTTCTGAATTTGTCTTTGTTACCTTTTGGAGGAGTGCTTATTTTTGTGGGACACGATTCTCTTTGTTCTTGCTCTTTACATTCTTGATAGGACTTTTGAGAGCATTTGCATAGCTTTTTGGTTTTTCCTCTTATCCTTTTCCCAACCACAAGAGAATATAGGGTGTTGTGGAAAAGAAAAGGGCTAAAAATAAGTAGTAAGACAAAATGTCACATCATCTATAAATTTCTTTCCTTTTGTTTAAAGATTTTAATTTCTTTTTTTCCTCAAATTTTAAGTGCATGGATTATTATTAATACTATTAATACAAATAAAAAATAATTAAACATTCATGGACAACTAGTTTGACAAATAATTCTTACATTCATGAACAACTAGTTTGACAAAGAATTATTAAATAAGTTGAGTAGTGCCACCTAAGGTAATGAGGAGTACCTGCCTTTATAGTATTGTAATAAACTATTATAATTTTAAATTATTTTTTATTTCAAAATTATATTGTTTCAATATAAATTATAACTCATTTTAAAAAAATAATATTAATAATTATAATATTTTATAAATATTATAGTGAAAAAATATATTTTCTTATGAATATACTCCTAATTTAATTAAAAAATTTATATAATTATATTTAATAATAAAACTAATCATAAAATTAATTATTAATTATAATAAAATTAATTTTAAACTTAATTACTAATTAATTAAATTTAAGATTATATATATATATATATATATATATATATATATATATATATATATGAATTATGTCATATGGCTCTACAAGTGAAAAACTGTTGCAATGTCTATGCGACATCTAATCTGCTATCGAGGTCTACGTATGGCAACTTTCTGGGCTTCGGGAATAGATTTTATGTTCTTGCTAGCAGCCACTAGGAAGATGACCTTGTCTCGGCAGCAACGAAAACTTAGGAACAATAGACATTCTTCGCGAAAACCAAATACTCACTGATAGAGATGGGAAGGGCTCCCCCTCCTCCTCCATGCGTTGACGATTGAAAGTGGCAGAAGGCTAGATGCAAGCAACCCAAATGCCTAGCTAGTGGGCCGAATCGTCAGCCAATATGCCATTACTGCCGCCCTCTGTATCATTCGAAAGAGGGTTTTTTAAAACCTACCCATAAAGACAAAACCTTTAACTGGGGAAGCACTCACCGGCGGAAATTCACACCAAAGATTTTGAGGGGCTTGGATACCTGTGCAAGTCATTCACTGCAACATCATCAGAATTCAGCAGTGGACAAACATTTTAAGAGTGTCCAATCGAAGTGTCCATCAGCCACAGAGGATAGTTCTGTTTTAGAAATCAACAATCAAACCCTAACCAAGTATCACAATTTAAAGGAGGCTAAGCATCCTAAGCCGATTTCACCTTCAAATCTTCTAGCTAAGCCTAATGGGTTGGTCATTGAAATTGATACCCATACTAAGATCGGGTATCAAATGCACTGCAACGACCGAATGCTCTTTGCTCGGTGGAAAGGTTGGGGGACCCCGTCTAATCAAATTGCTAATTCGGTGTCGGGTTCTCTCAATAACCAGGTAAAAATTGACATCCTTCTTGATAATTTCTTAGCTATTGAATGTGGTAATCAGAATTTGAGAAATTTTTTGCTAAACAGGGACATATTAACATTTAAGGGTCTAGAGTTTGATTGCTGGGAATGGCAACCCCTCTTTCTTCCATCTCAATTCAACTCTTGTATGGTTAATAGAGCAATTTCACTTGAAAACATTCCTGTAGAATTGCGAAATAATGATTTTTTAAGAATTATAGGCAACAAAATAGGTAAATTTGTAGAAGTTAGGAAATCAGCCCTAAGCTTCTTTAACCAGCTTTTGATCGTTAACATGGATATTAACATTAAATCTTTAGAGCCCATAACAATAATATGTGATAATTCCTGTTTAACCCTAGAATTACCCTTTTATAATGGTTCTTTCGAAGATATTATGCCAATGAAGATCCCCTCTGAGAAACCTTCCCCTGAATCATTTCTCAAGTCTAATGGTGCCCCATTCAGATTTGTGGAACGAGGGGGTTTTACCTTTGAGGGCTTTAAGAATAATATTAACACTAATCATCTCACTGCAGACCTATGTCCCCATAGCTCCCCTGTTCAGACCTCTCGCTCCCCTCTACCTCCATTGCCAACTATTAATCCACCTATAGTTGACTATTTTCTTAGGGATCGAGACCTGGAAGAGGGTGAAATCAGTGAGTGGCCCCCTCAGATACAGAAGCTTGGACTGACACCATCATCTAGCTCTCTCATCCCACTAGAGAGGGTGAGTCCCTTGAGGTCTCCCCCTTTAATGGAACTAACCTCCTCTGTACAATTAGTGGAGAAGGATAATCTTTACCTGGATCTAGGAATGGCATCCTTGCAAGGTCAACCATTCTCTCAAGTCTCATGTATGGAGGTCGCTAAGGAGGTAGATGTTTGCCCTCCATCTTTGATGGTTGTTTCTGATATAATTGAAGAATCTGAAAGTGACCGTGTGGCCAAGGAAGTTAACATCATTGCCAATTTTGTAGGGGAAGAAGTAGTAAACGACCTTATGGATCAACTGGTTGATGAAATTTGTGATGATGAGGAATTGCAAAGACAAAGGGATCTCCTTGTCAAAAATCTAGTAGATATTGCCAAAGTCGACTTAGAATCAGATGAATTCTTTATAGCTTCAAATAACTTTGAAAATGATAATCCAAATACCCTAGGCATTCTCAGCTCTGATAAAAGCAAAGGCTCTCCTGACTGTGCTAAACTCAGTAAGAGAAGAGGCAGGAGATCCCTTGCTGAACTAAGATCCAAGGATGGAGAAGCAAGGGGTCAGTCTAAAATATCTACTCTTTTTAATGCAGGGGAGGGGAAGTTCCTCCCCACAAAGCCATGAAAATCATAACATGGAATGTTAGGAGTCTGAATGCCCCTAACAAACAACGCATCTTAAAGCACTGCATCTTTGATTCTAAACCTAACATAATTTTAATCCAAGAAACTAAAATGAACACCTCTAAGATTGTCCTTTTTGAGAAAAAACTAGGCATTAGACAGCTAAAACATTCCCCTGCCATAGGGGCCTCAGGGGGCTTAGCTATCATTTGGGACTCTAGATTCATGTCGTTTACACCTTTAGAGATTAAGAAAAATTGGATAGGAGGATAAGTAGTAAGCTATAAAAATAACCTAAGATTCAAATTGATTAACGTTTACGGCCCTACCTAGAATAGGGATAAGGCTACCTGGTGTGGATGGAACTTGAGTCTTTCCTTACAAGTTTCCCAAATGATGTATGCATCATTGGTGGAGCTTTCAATGCTATCACCAAGGTAGCTAACAAAAGAGGAGGTAGCAGAAAACTCCCTCCAGCAGCTGTAGATTTCAATCATTGGATCAATAGGAATTCTCTGTTGGAAATCCAGACGGCAGAGAATGCCTTCACCTGGAACAATAGAAGGACTGGTTTCTGTAACATTGCTGAGAAACTCGATAGGTTCTTTATCCATGGGGGGCTCTCGGAGCTTAATTACTCCCTAAAGGCAGAGCCTCTCCCTTTATCAGGATCTGACCATTTCCCACTCCAATTAAACTTAATATCTAACCACCCCCTTAAAAAATGCCCCTTCAAATTTGAGAGCATGTGGTTTAGCGATGATAACTCTTTAAACCTTATTGAGAACTGGTGGAGAAGCTTTGTTTTCTCTAGTTCAAAGATGTTTATTATCACAAAAAATTTGAAGCTTATCAAAAGGAAGCTCTTAGAATGGAACAGGACTAATTTTGGAAATATTTTCGATAAAAAACTCCTAATAGAAAATGATCTTAAGAATGTTAACATTGAGGTTCTTGAGAAGGGGATGGATGAACATCTCATCCTCAAAGAAAAGGCTCTCCTCTCTAAATATGAAAAGACACTCTCAAATGAAGAGATCTTTTGGAAACAAAAATTGAGGGAGACTTGGTTGAGTGATGGGGACTGAAATACTAAGTTTTTCCACAATAGTACTAAGCAGAGGCGATTGGTCAATCAAATTTTTAAAATTAAGAATTGCTAGGGTTCCATCCTGTCTAATCTAGATGATGTTGCCTCCTAGGTAGCAAGGTTTTTTGAGAAAATCTTAAACAATATTGAAGGCTCCAGCCTTAGAGGCCAACTCAATATTATCAAGAATCTTCCAAAACTCATTAATGATGATCACAACAAAATCCTGTCAAAGAAATTCTCTGAGGAGGAGGTTAAATCTATCCTTATGAAGATGAATCCCGACAAGGCCCCGGGTTCAAATGGCTTCCCCACTAGATTTTTCCAAAAAATGTTGGGGTTTTATGGGGACAGAGATCACGGACACCTTAGAAGTTATTAGGAACTCTAGTAAGATTCTCAAAGAAATCAACAAAACCTTCTTAGCTCTCATCCCCAAAAAAGAGACCCTAAAAGCTTTAATGACTTCATACCAATAGCCCTTTGCAACACTCTGTACAAACTCTTAACCAAAACCCTAGTAGCCAGACTCCAGAATCTTCTCCCCATTATTATTAGTGAAGAATAGACAGGCTTCATAGCAGATAGATCAATCTATGATGGGGTTATTATAGCCCAAGGGGCCATTCATTCGGTCCGGCTCAACCAGGCCCCAAGTATGCTAGTCAAACTAGACATAAGCAAAGCTTATGACAAAGTTTATTGGTGCTTCCTATGCAAATTCTTGGAGGCCTTTGGATTTTCCAAATCCTAGATCAACTGAATCTTTGAATGTATATCCACCCCCAAATTCTCAGTCTTGGTTAATGGTTCCCCAAAAGGTTTCTTCAGCAACTCAAGAGGGCTTAGGCAGGGAGATCCTATGTCCCCCTTCCTCTTCATCATCATGATTGAGGCCCTAGGTAGGTCCATCTCTAAGGCCAAAGAGGAAGGTGGGATCCAAGGAATCCCCATTACCAGTGGCCTCCCTTCCTTTACCCACCAACAATTTGTCGACGATATTATGCTTTTTGGGTAGGGAAGTGTAAGGGAAGCGAGCGCCTTCAAAGGCATCCTTAATTCCTATATGCTAGCCTCAGGTCAAGAGGTGAATTTGGCCAAGTCTGTAGTATTTATGTTCAACATAGACCCCTCCTTAAGAAAAGTGATGAGCAATGTCCTAGAGATTAGTGAAGGAACTCTTCCTTGCAAATACCTAGGCATTCCCCTTGTCAAGGGGAGAAGACCCTCAAAATTATGGGACAACTTGGTGGATAAAATCAAGTCTAGGATTAACACTTGGAAAGGAAAATGGATCTCATCTGCAGGCAAAGCAACCTTGGTTAGATCGGTATTGTTAGCTATGCCCATTTACCATCTCTCCTATCAACACTTATCTTCTTCTAAACTTGCAAAGCTCAACAAGCATCTTAGGACCTTATTTTGGCAAGGTGCTAATGACAATCATAAAATATCACTCATATCCTAGGACAGGAAATGCAAACCTAAAGAAGGAGGAGCTGGTATTAAAAACCTTCGCAATCAGGGCAAAGCCTTGGGTGCCAAGTTGGTCTGGAGGATGTTCAAATCCCCCCACCTCAAATGGGCTCACTTGTTGCATCACAAATACCTTAATGGAGGGAAACCTATCCAAATCTTCAGAGAAACCAACCCTCCCAGAGGATTCTGCCTATGGAATTTTATGTTAGACTACAGGAGGATTATCTCTGAAAGACTCACGTGGAACCTGGGGTTCGGGGATAAAGCTCTCTTCTGTTCGGATTCGTGGGGTGAATATAAGGCTATTGATAATATCCATGACTTTGGTGCTTCTCGTATCCTTCTTGAATCTCATAGGGGACCCCTGTTAAACAACTATATCTCCCCTTCAAAGGATGGGGCTGGTTGGCAATGGATCGAGAAGGAAAATGAGGATATCCTGGTAAAGGATAAACAAAAACTTATGGCAATTCTTAAATCAAGGAACATTGCCTTAGATCAAAATGAGGACAAGCTCGTCTGGGATGGCTCCCTAAGTGGAGAATACAACTCCAAGGGTGGGTACTCTCTCATCTCCAAATCGTTTATAAGACCTATGACTGAGCTTCCCTTGAAACTTTGCTGGGATAAATAGTGTTTGCTTAAGGCAGGTTTCTTCTCCTGGCTTGTGGCTCAGGACAAGCTCCTTACTGCGGACAAATTTAGAAGATTGGGGTATGAGGGCCCTAGTAGATGTCCTTTTTGCGAGGAAGATAAGGAAGACACCAATCATGTCCTCCTTAACTGCCCCTTTGCTCACAAATGTTGGATTTGGTTCACCAACAAACTTGGGGGCCTTTCCCCACACCATCTTCAGAATGCTCAAGGCATTGCCTCTCCTCAAGCGTGGATGTCTCTTTGAAGGTTTATGGATAGCTCTTCCCTCTTCCATTATGTGGGAACTATGGAAGGAGAGAAATAGATGTCTCTTTAAGAATGAAAAACTAGGGGTTCCCAGAATCATTAATAGGATAGAGTCAGCTATCACTAAGCTCATGAACAACCGACCTTCTTCAGGCACATTGAAGAATGCATCTATCACTTATTGGGATGAAAAGATGATAAAACGTTGGGAAGGCTTATCCTTTCCTCCCTTTGTAGGAGATGTTCCTATTGCAAGTCTTCGTTCAAAGGATGCTTGCAGATGGTAGCCCCCAAGCGAAGGCTGGATGAAGCTAAACTTTGATGGGGCATCCCATGGCAACCCAAGGCAAGTAGGGTTAGGATGTGTTGTTCATAATTGGGAAGGCAAGGAACTAGCAACCCTTGCCTCTCCGGCTGGCATCAACGCCAACAACTGGGCAAAGCTTATGGCCCTGGTGGAGGGTCTGCATTTATGTAGGAAACTAGGAGTTAAGAACTTGGAAATTTAAGGAGAATCAGCTATAATTGTCAATGCTCTAAGGAAAGGTAGTATGCCTAATTGGAGACTAAATACTTTGTTGTCAAAAGCTCTTGACTTATGCAAAGATTTTGATAGGTTCATAGTCAATCATATTTATGGGGAGGGCAATAAAAGAGTGGATGAGTTGGCCAAGTTGGGAGCCGATGGCATCAATCTCTTGTCTGTGCCACCTTAAGGCACCCCCCTCTTTTGTCTTTGTGTCCTAAAGTGTCGGTAGCATGTTTCTCCTTTCTACCCCTTATGTTTCTCTTTCCCAGACTCTGTTTTAACCCCCTTATTTACTCCTCTTCCTCCCCCCTGTACTTACGTATAGATACTCAGACAAACATTCAGTTTAAATATTTTTTGTTCCACCGATACTCTTCTCCCATCGAAATCATCAATGCCCTATCAACGAATGGATCTATTGTCTTACCAAAGCCTTTCTTTTTCCTCCCTTATCATCTTCCACTGATATAGTCGCATCGGTGTAACCAGGCGTATTGGAGGTAGGCCTTTTTAGCTCCCTTAAAACCTATTTCCTCATTGATATCTTTTATCGATGTAGCTACCTTTTGTCTGATTGACATAAATCTTTTGATGAGAACATCCCTTTCGGTGAGTCCCTTTATGTTGCACTAATGCTATTATCTCCTCGAATACCTTGCCCCATCAATGATAACCATCTTCGCTTTCCTCGATATCTTTTATCGATGGAATTCTATCTTTGATGAGTCTTTTCTGAAGTTCATCGACACTCTATTTCTTCGATGGCCCTTCTATATCGATGAGACATCATTGGGCCTCATCGATACTATTTTAACTCCATTAGGTTTTCATGTCAAAGCATCCTTGCACTCCGGTGACCTCCTTTATTTGCTCCATTGAAACCCTTCTCCCATCAAAATCATCATGCCCTATCGGTGATTGGATCTATTGTTTCACCGTAGCCTTTCTTTAGCCTCCCTTATCTTCTTCTTTTGATAAAGTCGCATCGGTTAAACCTTGTGTATCAAAGGCATGCCTCCTAGGTCCCTTGAAACCTATCTCCTCATTTTGCCTACTTGACATTATTCCTTCGATGAGATCTTTCCTTTCAGTGAGACCTTTTTATATTGCATCAATGGTATTATCTCCTCGATGACCTTTCCCATTGATGAAAACAATCTCCTCTTTCCTCGACATCTTATGTCGATGGAATTTTTGTCTTCGATGAATCTTTCTGAAGTTCATCGGTGCTTCCTTTCCTCGATGGCCCTTCCACATCGATGAGATACCGTTGGGTATCATCGATATTATTTGCACTCCATAGGGTTTTATGTTGAAGAAGCCTCAGGCTTCGGTGACCTCCTTTATTTTTTCCATCGAATCTCTTCTTCCATCAAAATAAACATTCCTTGTCGGTGAGCGGACCTCATGTCTCACCAAATCCTTTCTCCACTGATAAAGTCGCATCGGTGAAACCAGGCATATCGAAGGCTCCCCCTTTAGCTTCCTCAAAACCTATTTCCTCATCGACATCTTTTATCGATGGAGCTGCCTTTTGTCTGATCGACATTATTCTTTCGATGGAACATTCCTTTCGATGAGTCCCTTTTATGTTGCACCGATGGTGTTGTCTCCTCGGAGTCCCTTTCCCATTGATGAAAACTTTATCCTCTTTCCTCGATATCTTTGTCAATGAAATCACTGTCTTCGATGAGTCTTTTCTAAAGTTTGTCGGTGCTTCCTTTCTTCAATGGCCCCTCTTTTTCGATGAACATCATTGGTCTCATCAATTTTATTTGAACCCAGTTATCTTATAGGTTGCTATTGTACCCGCTTGATGACTTGTGGGCCACCATGGTATTAATGAAAATGATGATATCTTTTAACAATTAGTGGCTACTCCACATATAATTATTCAAAATGGATGCTCAACAAGCGGCATCACTTACCTTCCTTTAAAATCTCATGTTTCATCATTACCTTTGTTTCGATGAAACCATCGCCATCATCCATGAGCCTTGTGGTTTCATCGATCTCCTAATTTTCATCGAAATCTTTATAATTCTTAAGGGCATCCATCTCATTCTTAGATGTTTAAATATTTCCTCCTTATATTTGATCACTCCTAAATTTAGCTTTTTTAGTATTGCCGCTCTGCTAGGATAAGCTTTAAGACTAGAAGGAGGCAATACCTTACATTAATGAGCATAGGTATATAAATGTGCTGGCATATCTTGCTCCCGGATATATGTGAACATGGATATATAGGTATTATTATTTATGTAGATATTGCCTTCTTTTAGGACTTACACTTACCTAGCTATCCTCATCTCTATTTATGGAATTTGCCTCGTTAATATATATTAAGTTTATACTCTTCAATGGGTAATCACTCTCGCATTATGTTTCTGGAGATTTTTTGAGACTAATATTTTGAGCTATGTATCCTAATAGGTGACCATCCAGGCAGGTATGATATTTTGTATAAGTTGACCTGTTCGGTTTTTCTAACATTCTGGTGAGAGATTTTCTCAAGATTTTATGCAGCATAAGTAGTAGAGTAGGCTTAACCATGTGTTTCTTGAATAGCAAGAACTGTCGCCCACAAATGGCAGCATCACCCCAAGAGATAGGCAATCTGCTGCTCAGCTTTTCCTAGAGGATTTTTACATACTATCTTCATTATTTTGGACATGTTCCCGTTGTGATCTTGTATCTCCATTATGTATCGCATTCTTAATTTTTTTTGATCCTTGAGGGATCTGGGCTAGACCAGAGGTTTTCTTCCCTCCATTCTTTCCTACCGATGCCCACACCGAATGGAGGTGTATATGGAATTCTATCTATTTTTAAATTAATAGAATTCTTTGGCCTCAGCCTTTTATCGAAAAAAAAAGATTATATATCTATATATAGATCAATACTAAGTTGATTTAATAATAATAATAAAGTACTTACATATAGTGTCACCAAATAATAATAAAAGGATTAACCCAATAATCTAAAGTCTGAGAAATATGACCCAACATCACCACCACCATTAACTACAGAGATACCATGAAATACACATAGACACCTTGCTGACCAACTACTCGAACCCAGTATGTCTAAAACAAACAAAATTACTGGTCATAACCTACATAGACAAAAAATAACATAACGAGCAAGAAAATCCTACTTGGATTTCACATTCTTGCCAAACACAAACCTGAACCCCTTTGCATATCCTGCTTTCGTCGTCTTGTTGTGGTCTTATTTCTTCTTTGCTTCACAAGATATTTCTACCTTAGTTTCAGTCGAGTGAACATACACCATCAAATCTTCCCACACTTCCTGAGACTCGTTGGTTCGCTTCATACGGTCTGCACTGTCCCTCCACAACAAAAAAGGATGATATTCAACATTTACATGATCTGACATACCCTCCCCAAATGGCCTCCTCAATCCTTGCCCAAGAACTGCCCTTCCCATCGAAGAAACCAATCCACAAAGTAAGTGGATAGGAACACAGGCTTTCATCACCCATTCAATCTCTCCTTTAGTACCAAATGACAATCCCAGGCCACCAACATTGACACAATATCCAAGTTGATTATGTACTGAAATTCAGAAACCAAATACTCTTGGCCCAAAATATGCTTAATGATTTCAAGAAAAGCCTCCTCATCACAAAGGAAAATGCCACCCAGACGCTTATCAAAGATGACTCCGAGGAAAGCCAACTACTGCTTGGTGGAATGGAGAGTGGAATTGGCCTCCATTTCCACCCAAAGCAGAAGAAAATAATTAACTCCACACCGCTCCCTCATTGCAAATAGATAAATCTTCACAATGGTGACAAAAGTATAGGAATTTATAAATAAAATGAAGCCATACCC
The DNA here is from genome assembly GCF_030272615.1 of Cryptomeria japonica. Taxonomy (NCBI): domain Eukaryota; kingdom Viridiplantae; phylum Streptophyta; class Pinopsida; order Cupressales; family Cupressaceae; genus Cryptomeria; species Cryptomeria japonica. The sequence goes on from NC_081409.1 coordinate 204,436,078, forward strand.
TTTGCATGCCATAAAACATGCTACCCCTCTTGCAACCAATCTCAAAAACCTTAGTGATAATGACAAATTAAGGTGACGACTCGAATTTAATAATGGTGGAGTAAGATCAACACAAAGAGAAAAGCAGAGGGATGAAATATATTTGCAGTACAACTTTCATGACAGAAAATGATCATGTCAAAATACTGATCAGGTCTTCCAAGCCACATCGACACCCAAGTTGTCCCACCACCGAATCATTTAGAGGTCCAAATTACATGCCACATTGGACAAGGCATCATCCTCCCCATTACCCTGCCACCAGATATGCGATATTTTGAAATCTTGAAAGGAAATTAATTTTGAGAAAATAATTGATACAAATTTGTTAATACACTAGAACATTGGGAGGATCCACCTGAGATTGCATCCATAACAATTTTGGAGTCTCCTTCATGATGGAGTTTAGAAATTTTAAGGTTGTAACCTAACTCAATTGCCAACAACGCGTCTTGAACCTCGACCTCATTGTTCATCCCATTTTGCAACCTTTGAGCACCTTTAAACAAATTTTTCCCTTCATCTTAAGCCACACAACCAACACCTGAAATACCCAGATTACCTCTTGACGTGCGATCAACATTGTTCTTCACCCATCCTTTCTCCGGTCTTACCCAAACAGTATCAGAGGCATCACAAATACTAGGATTTGCCCTAAAGAGCACATTTATGGGCCAAGTTATATTTATGTAATATTAATTATATTTGATCTTAATAAAATTATTAATAATTAAAAAATTATATAATATCAACAATAAAGTGAAAATAGTTTTTTTAATGACTAAATGAAAAATATTTAAATTTATGATTAAATGTATCAAATTATATTGTATACATTAAAATGATTAAAAAGAAAACTATAATTTTCAAAAAGAATTGATAAAAAATAGAATAATTTCAAAAGAAATTATACAAAATTATAATTATAAAAGATAAATACTTAGATTTATTTTTTTTAATAAAAATATTTGATGTATAATAAAAAAACATAGTTTAATTATTTATTTAAATGGTGTGAATCAAATTCCTATATAATAGTTAATCAATTTTATTGCATATATTTAAAAAATAAAAAAAATTAGTCTTCGGACATGTAGTGTCATGGTTAAAACACTTCGTTGGTGAAATGGCCACCAAGGTTCAAATCCCTGTTGGGCCATTGTGTTCGCAAGCCTTGTGTCTTCATTGGGCCATTGTGCTTGCAGGTTTGAACAAATGAAGTGTGGGGATGAGGCCCCCTGGTTGTGGCCTCACCGGTTCATAGCTTCGGGTTGCATTATTTAAAAAAAATAAAAATATTAAAATTTATATATATTTATGTAGAAAAATCACTTTATTTAAAAACTTATAAAATCTACTTTTCTTATAAATTGGTTCTTATAACACCAAATTTTTTTTCATCCAATCATATTATAGATAAATAATTTCTACTTTAAACCTATAAATCTCAATTTTATAAAAATTAAATTTATTTAAAAAACACAATAATAATTACTTATTGATGCAAGCTCAAGTGAATGCTTCACAAGTACTAATAAGACATGGCCTTATTGTTTTTAAGTAAATTCTTGGACAAGTACTAATAAGGCATGGTCTTATTGTTTTTTTTATGACAACTTCAAATGGCCTTATAAGTTTGAGCTATAATCCCATAAAAGGGACTCTTAAACTTTTCTAACAAGGTGAATTTGAGAATGGGTTTTACAATACTTGTCCACATGGTTGTCGGGAAAATATATAAAATAATTAAATATAAATAATGTTGTTGAGAGCCTTTCTATGTTTTATTGAAGTTTAAGGGCATGTCCTATAAGTGTTTTTATGAAGATTTTGCCTTTTTTTAAGCTTTTTTTTTTTTAAGCAAGCGCTTTTGACTGGAGCTATGAACTAGTGAGATCACAAGGAGAACCTCATCTTTGAATCGAGGGCCAAGGCATCCTCTTTGAAGCATCCTACATAGCCTGAGAGCACAACTATCAATTTCCTAGCCAACAAACACATAGCAATCGACTAGCGATCATCGAGGGGACTAAGAGCACGCTCCAAAGTTATCAATCACTCCTCGGTGTGCACCAACAACGAACTACCTCTCCGGCCAAAGAAAACCTTTGTCTACCAAGTCAGCAGATCGGTGTAGCAACAGACGACGTGGAACGACGGGGGCGGAGAGGGACCAAGCCCCATGCCTTGAACTCATGATCTCCAATGAGGGAGGCTCGCAGGAGTACCACTGTGCTATGGGGTGAACCCCTTTTTTTAACCTTTAAGTGCAGCGCAAACACATTATTTTAGAAAATGGTAATTTTTTTCATATTTATTATTTTGTTATTTGTTTGAAAGATATATTTTTTATTTATTTTTCTATATAATTTATAAAAATAAATAAACAATTACATTAGATAAAAATTACTTTCTTTCATAATCTAAAATTGATAGCAAATAAAAAAGAGTAATTTTATTTTTAAGGATTTATCAATTTTTGAATTTTTTTTTTTTTTTTTTTAAGAACAATGGCTCTGCAGGTTGACAGTGATCGGCGACTTGGCGCTTGGGAAAATGTTGGGTGGGATGACCTACCACATGTGCTACAGTGGGTGTTTTCCAAAGGCCGATGGGTGGATATGGCTCCATTTCTGCGAGGGCATCGCAGAGAGTTTCATCCGGTATCTAAATATTTTCAAGGTTTTTTCAAAAGGGTTCCACGGCGTGGAAGGGAAAGCTCTAACAGGCAAGGATCAGATGGATGAAACATGAACAGGGGTAGGAAAGCATTTTCTGTTCACCACTCCTTTGTTGAAGTGGTAGCCATGGGAATTCCAGCGGTGTCTAGGGCATCAAGGTTTATTAAACAATCAAATGGCGCTCATGGCACTAGGGCATCCGGGTCTGTTAAACAAATAGATATGGATGTGGTTGTTAATGATAAAGATGTGGGGAGCTTGAGCAGTAAAGTTCATGTGGAAACTGGTAACAAGGATCATTCTGTTCCTTCGAAGGAGGTTTGGTTCCCACGACCTTGTTTTGATTTTTTTGGTTCTATTGTAGTCAATAGGGCTTCCAAGTTGCATTCTGTGGCTATTTTAGGGGAAATCTGGGGTCCTCCGACCAACTTATCCAAATTACATTCTAAATTACGCAAACGTTGGCCTGCTTTGATTTGTTTTCAGTTGTTATCCTCCAATTCCTGTGTTTTGGTTTTTGAAACCCCCCGTTGCAAGGATGATGTTCTTAAAAGCCCATTTCATTGGTTTGGTAATGTTTTAGTTAGGGTTTCTGATTGGAAACCCTTCTTTGTGCCGGAATGGGTCAAACCTAATTCTCTTCCGGTTTGGTTTGGCTTGCCTCAACTTCTTTTTAAATTTATGGATTCGGAGGTGCTGAAATCAATAGGGGATAGTTTTGGTTGTTTTTTAACATCTAAATCAGTTCTTGAGGAGAGGAAGGTTCTGGTAAAAATATGTGTTCTGATTTCCCCGACATCAGTATGCCATATTTCTTGTAATATCAAGTCAAATGAAGGCATCTGGAAGCAACCTATTGTGAAAATGAAGGATGAGCTGGTTTAAAATCTGATAATTGTGGATGCTCCTTTGTTTTTTGACTTCTGAAATGTACAAACTGGTTTAAACAATGAGGTTGATCGAAATATTTCCTTTACTCCTACTCCAGCCAAAGACTCCTCTCAAGTCTTGGTAGGGTCTATTTGTCATGGCAAGGAAGACCTTAACAATGCCGCTCAAATAAATCATAATAATTTTGCTAAAGAATCTCCTCAGGTATTAACTGGGTCTGTTCGATATCTCAAGGAGGGACTTAACAGTATCGTTCTCCCTAATAGTAAAACTACCACTGTCATTTCTGAAAGTGAGATGAATAGCTTATCTCAAGGTATGGGGACTGTTGGTCATGTTAAAGATGGCATTCCCAATTTGGGTAAACAGTCGGCTCTTCCTTCATTACATGAGTCTTTTGTTTGTTCTCTTAAGGAGGGGGGTTGGATAATAGCATAGGGGTTGAGTTCATTAATACTTTAGATCAATCATCTGATCCTATTGCTGCAATGGGGGTAATTGCTCCAGTTGGGCCTAGCATTGTTAATCATGATGACGATGCTTTAATTCAACAAGTTAAAGAGTTACTACATAATGAGCCTCCTAGGGATAGTACTAAGCCTCAATCTCTGCATATTCTTCCATATGATCACATGGCTCAGCTAGTTGAACAGTTGCTTAAATCTAATAAGGACTTTGCGGAAGATGAGGTCTCAGAAAAGGTAGTGTGCTCTATTGGGAAAGATCTGGATTTAATTCATAAGAGTTTGTCTGTCTCTCCTTCCTTAAATCCTTCTGAGGCCCCTATTATCACCTCTCTGGATGATCCAAATAGAGTTGTTCTTCAGAATGTGACCCTGTCGCATTGTTCATCTCCGATGAAAATGCCCATTATATCTTCTATTGCTCAAGTTCAGCTGAATTTCCCTAACACTATAGTGTCTCCTGGAAGGGGTAGACCTCCAAAGAGTCGTAAAACTAAGTTGGAAATTGATGCAGGTGTTCAACAAGTTCTGTCGGCCTCTCCTGGTTTCAAGAAGGCAGTCATCTTGAATTTTGGGAATGGAAAAGGTAGTGGGTCATTCAAGTAAAAAAAAAAGTGTGTTATTGGCCCTCCGGTTACTAGATCTTCTTTGGTCAAGAGAAGCTTACACAAAAGCTTTGGGGAGAAATGTTCTTCTCCCATTAGTGAAAAGAGGGGAGTGTCAACCTCCCCTTGAATCCAATGAAGATTATATCATGGAATGTTAGGGGCTTAAATGCCCCTAGCAAGAGATGCTTGATCAAGTCTTAGTTAGATTTGGTTAAGTGGGATTTAGGTTTACTTCAGGAAACTAAACTTTCATTGGAAAACTCAGAATTCGTATTTTCTTCTTGGAAAAATTGGAGGTTTTTTTCTTGTCCAGCTGCTGGGGCTTCGGGAGGTCTGGCTCTGTTATGGAATGATTTTGTAGTTGATGTAAAATTGGTTGCATCTGAGCCTAACTGGATGTTGTCATTAGTCTCATTCAGAGCCTCAAGTTTTAAAGTATGGGTGTTCAACATTTATGCCCCCTTAGGTATTTTGGCTAAATATAGGCTGTGGCAGGAACTCATTAGGGTGTCTTCCCCCCTTAGGAATTCTTTTATCATTTTTGGGGGAGATTTTAATGCAGTTTTGAATTTAAGTGAAAAATCTGGGGGGATTTACCCAAATAAGAAATCCATGGATGATTTTAATACATTCATTGTTGACATGTCCCTTTTTGATTGCAAGCCCAAGAATGGTCTATTCACATGGACAAATATGAGAAAAAAAATTTCTCAGATTGCGGAAAGGTTGGATAGATTTTTACTCTCATCCAACTGGTTTGATTTAGCCATTGAGTTTTTCTCTTCCATTCTCCCCATGGCTGGATCGGATCATTTCCCAGTCTCTCTGACTATTGTATGGGATAAACCTGGTCACAAGGTTCCTTTTAAATTTGAGTCAATGTGGTTTAAGGACCCCTCTTTTCTTCCCCTCCTGAGACAATGGTGGGGAGAGGCTCCTTTCTGTAGGGGTTCCAGAATGTTTCAATTGGTTAAGAAGATTACTTTCTTAAAAAAAAATATTAGGGGTTGGAACTCCCTTCATTTCAAGATATTTTTGCAGAAAAACAGAGGGTTTTAGACATGTTAGAGGTCCTCAATAGGCATGTCTTGCTGCATGGTTTGGGCTCTAGGGTGTTGGATGAACTCAGGTCTCTTAGGAGTGAGCTAGAAGAAATCTTGGCTAGAGAGGAAGTTTATTGGAGACAAAAATCTCGGGAGTTATGGCTAGCTGATGGTGATAAGAATACAAAAATTTTTCATGCTAGCACTAAATTGAAAAGGGCTAGGAATAGGATTTCTTGTATTCAGGATTGTCAGGGGAATATCCTTTCTGAGGATGAGGATATCTCTAAGGAAGCAGTTAAGTTTTTTAAGAATCTTCTTTCTTCTAAGAATATTGAGGATTCAAACAATATCTCATCTCTTATTCCTTCTCTTGTCTCTCCTGAGGATAATAGAATGTTAATGTCTCCTTTTTCAATAGAAGAAGTTCGGGGAGCTGTTTTTGCTATGAATTCGAATAAGGCTCCTGGGCCTGATGGTTTTACTCGTTTGTTTTTTCAAAAATGTTGGGAGTTTGTCGATTAGGATGTCCTTTTGGCTTTAGAGGAAGCTAGGAGGAATAGGTCTATCCTCAAAGAAATGAACACTACCTTGATTGTCATTTTACCTAAAAAGGATGATCCTAAAACTTTCGTAGATTTCCATCCTATAGCTTTATGTAACACCGTTTATAAGATATTCTATAAAGTAATTGCAATGAGGTTGGCTAAGTTATTACCAAGAATAATATCCCTTGAGCAAGGAGGTTTTGTCCCTCAAAGGGAAACTATTGAAGGGGCTATAGTTGCACATGAGGTCCTACATTCGATTTTTGCCCAGAAATCTCCTGCAATGATTCTTAAGTTAGACATGATGAAAGCCTATGATAGGGTTGAATGGAAAGCATTAAAAATTGTCCTGTCAAGGTTGGGTTTCTCCCTGGCTTGGATAAAATGGATTATGGCTTGCATTTCCTCGGCAAGATTCTCGGTTCTTATTAATGGGTTCCCCTGTGGTTTCTTTCACTCTACTAGGGGTTTAAGGCAAGGGGATCCGCTTCACCCTTTTTATTTATTCTACTAGCTGAAGTTCTGAGTCGGGCAATTGGCTCAACTCGTGAGAGTGGTTCATGGAAGGGCATTAAAATTCAGAATTTTGATCAGAGGATCTCTCATTGTCTTTTTGCTGATGACACCCTCCTATTTGGTTGTGCAACCTTGAAGGAGGCTCGGGCTATTGATCAAGTGATTAGGAATTATGTAGCTTTTTCGGGTCAGAAGGTCAACAACAAAAAATCTAAGGTTTTCTTCTTAAATACTCACTCCCTGCTCCGGGATAAGCTTCAAAAGTTTTGGGGTTTCCAACTTGGGGATCTTCCCTGTACTTATTTAGGTGTTCCTTTTTTTGCTAATAAGGTTAAGGTTAGTTTTTGGGATAAAATAGTTTCAAGGGTGTCTAAGAAAATTTTGGCATGGAACCACAAATGGCTTACCATGGCAGGGAAAATTGTGTTGATTAAGTCAGTCTTGAATGCGGTGCCAACTTACTTAATGTCAATTCTCAAAGCTCCAAAGGATGTTATTGTTAGTTTAAAGGATACTCTAAGGTCTTTTCTTTGGAACAACAACAAGGATGGGAAATCTAGGATCCCTCTATTAGCTTGGGATAAGGTTTGTCTTCCTAAAGAACTTGGGGGATCTGGAATTCGTAGCTTGGAAAATCAAAATTTGACACTGGGGGCCAAATTAGTGTGGAAATTGTATGATAATCCAACCTCCCTTTGGGCTAGAATCATTTTCACCAATTATCTTTCTAATGGAGATAGGGAGTCTATATTTTGGGCTGAGACTCTACCTAAGGGGTTGGCCATTTGGAATTTCATGGGAAAATGTAGAAGAGTCTTGCTGCCGCATCTTTCTTGGGTTGTGCATAATGGTTTGAAAGTTAGATTTTCGGATGATGCTTGGAATGGTCATTGTCCTATGGATTCTATTAGGGATTGGTCACCCTTGAAATCTATTCTTTTGGATAAATGGGCGGCCTACTTATCAGACTATTTTACTGTAGTTCATGATGGTAATATGGTGATGGCCCAATGGAAGTCGATTGAGTTTCTTCCTATTAGTCTTAGTCTAAAAGCAGATTTTTATTCTACTCTTAGAAACAAAATAATCATCTTATCTGAGCTCGATGATGAGCTAATTTGGACCAAGAACTCTACTGGAAAGTATTCAGTGAAAGATGGATATAATTCCCTTATGCCGGTCAAGGATCTCTCTTCTTGGCCTTACAAATTATTCTAGCATCTCGCATGTCTTCCGAAGGCTGGAGCCTTTGCATGGCTTGTTGTTCAAGACAGGGTCCTTACTGGGATGAGACTGGATAGGATGGGTTATCTATTGTCTTCCCTTGTGTTCTCTATAATCAGAAATTGGAATCATCATCTCATCTTTTTCTTCATTGTGATTTTGCTCTAGGATGTTGGAATTGGTTCTTTGAGAAGTTAGGTCTCTCTTTTGTTACTAGTGGGGACCTCCTCTCACACTTCAGAGCTTGGCCTCTTTTGTTCTCTTATTCTTTTTATGCTTGCCTTTGGATCATAGCTCCATCGATCATTGTTTGGAACATATGGTTAGAGAGAAATAATAGGATCTTCAAAAAATCATCCACGTCGCTCTCTGATATCTTAGTCAAGATAGAGGTTTCTATCTCGGAGGTGGCCTTGTCATATATTCATAAGAATTTAGATCATCTGACATCCTTCTCCCATTGGGATGGCATGATCACAAGGACATGGAAATCCTTGTCTATTATTCCCTCCCATGGGTCAGTTTCAAAGGGTATGGCTTTTAAAAATAAGAGAATTATGGCTACCTGGGTTCCTCCTCCTCCGGGTCATTATAAACTCCATTTTGATGGTGCTTCCAAGGGGAACCCGGGTATGGTGGGGGCTGGTATGGCCATTCTGGATCAAAATGCAATTTTAATATCTGCTCAATGTCATGCCCTTGGGTTTCATTCAAACAACTTTGCTGAATGTCAAGCTCTATCACTTGGGATTGACATGGCTATTTCCCTTGGGATAAAACATCTTCACATTCAGGGGGATTCAATGGTTGTTATCCAAAGTGTTTTGAATTGTAAAAGTAATTGTTGGCATTTGAAGTATTTAATTGACCACATCTTGGAGAAATTATCTTTTTTTGATACCTATTTGTTATCTCATTGTTTTCAAGAGTTAAATAAACTGGCATATTTCCTTGCTAATTTGGCAATTGACTCGGCTGCTTTTCATAAGAATGTGGAAATTGGTGACATTCCTCAAGATGTCCTCCCTGGGTATATGCCTCTTCCCAAAGATTAATTTCATCTGTTTTGAGTTTTTTCCTCCATTTCTTAATGAAGTATATAGATTATCCCCTTCTCAGATTTTGTATTGGGTTAGATGGTAATATATGTACTTCTTGAGGATTGGGGAGGCAATAAGTCAGGTGGCAATAAATTATAATAAGTTCCTTCTCTTTATCTTCATTTCTCACTGAAGTATACATATTATCCTCTCCCCAGTACAACCTATATTTGTTCTTTTTGTGCTAATAGGATTCTTTTATTTCTATCTGCATTTGAAGTACTTATACATCTCTTCTCTTGGGGTAGATGTTAATGTGTGTATTCTTGGAGGATTGGAGAGGTTTGCTCAGTTTATTTTACTAACTCATGAGTTACATATGTCTTGGAGATATACCTGGATCAAGCAGAAGGATGGGGTGTTTATCCCGGGTGTTTTGGCTTATCTTGTTTAACTATGGGTGCTTGTTCTATTATTTGTAAATGTTGTTATTAAGTATGCCCTTGTGTCTTATATTGTTCACATTCAAACATAAAAGTTTAAAGTGATGGTATCCTACTTTGGGACATTGATTCATTATTTTTACATACTTGTGTGTAATCCCAAACAGGGCTCGAGGCCCTTTGCTTCCTTGATCCGGTTGGTCTTATGGTGCACGGAAATTGTTTTTTATCTTGCTTTATTCTTTGGTGCCACTTTAAGAGTTTCTCGTTTCTTACTCATTGGCAAAAAGCTTGTCTATGTATGGTGGCTGGAAGATTAATTATAGGAATGCACTTCTATTTTTCACCACACAGAGTGTCTTTATTGAGAGTTATGTTTGTGTATTTTTGGGGTACGGGGGAGTTTTCTTGTATGAGAGTAATCCTTTCCTCATAAATTCATTATTTGTTTCCTCCCTTGTTGATTGCACGGCTTTGGTTTCTCCATGTTCATAACGTGGCAAAGTTTGTGATCCTTTGAGTAATCTTGTTCGTGTGGATATCTTGAGCCATTAATTGGCTTGGCTGGCATTTGTTACGACTTATCAAATTGCCATTAGTTTTTATATTCAAAGTCATACTATATATTTTACTCGGTTAGCATTACCGAATCATGCAATCGGTACACACAGAGAAGTTGGTATGAACAATCTAGTCGGTATGAACAATCTAGTCGGTTACAGAAGAAAGCAGTCACATAACGCAGTATTCACTGAGCTGTTTACCGAGTATCTTTTTATGGCTACCGAGCAATAAATTTAACTCACTGAGTTGATATTCATCAAATGAAATGTGTTACTAGATACATTGAACTTGGACATGCACATGAAAACATGTTACAAGATCGAGGCACATCTAACCGTTATTACATTGGAAATTGCACTCGAAGATTGTGTATGATTGCAAGGTCAATCTAACCAATGAAATATTTTGTTTAGTTATTCATTTGAGGAATCTTGTTTGTAAGATCGAAGCAATGAATTAGATCACCGCTTTAAGAGATCTATTTATACAGTATGGGAAGAGAGTAAAAAAAGTGTATGTATGAAGGAAGACTGTTATAGAGACACAGAGAGGTCACCGAGAAGGTTATCAGAGAACAGTCGAAGAACAGAGTAAATAGAATGGTTTACTGAGTTACAATATGGGTTACCAAGGTATTCTATAAGCAAGGTAATCTTATTCTGAGCACATAGAATCTTCTATAACATTTCAGATGTAAAGTTGCAGATATTTGTAATGATTTTATTGTAATATTGTGAAGTTGAAAGAGAAACCTTTAATAGGGTAAAAGACTCTAACCAAGTCTATAAATTATAAATCCTCTAACCAGGTGCAGCATTCAGATTAATGTTGTAAAATCCTTTAGCAAGGTAGATCTAACAGATCTTATTACTCCTAACAGGGTAAGCTATCAGAAATAGCTAAATGTAGCTCTAACTGAGCAATCTTTATTATTGCAGTAGTGAAGTTGTGGGTGCCATCCCCACCACGGTTTTTCTCTCTAACCAAGAGTTTCTGCGTAACCAAAATATATGTGTTATGGAGTGAATCATGTATGATTGTTATCTGTTTGTTTTAACTTTATTTTATGTTACTCCACTATTCTGTTTATGCATAACAGCAAGGTTATTATTGAAGAAAGGTTTTGGAGTACTGATTCACCCCTCCCCTCTCAGTACATTAGCTTTCCATATTGGGCCTAACAGCTTTATGCTTCGCATGGACATTGTCATCATATTTTAGTAAGATGGCAGCTTTTGTTTCTGTCTTGCATTCTTGGTGCCGAGTTTTTTGAAAATATCATCATTGTTTGTTTAGGGTGGTAGCTTGGATAATGACATAATTATTGATTAGTTTTTCATCCTCTCGTGGTTGTTTTTACTATCTTATGATGACATTGGGTTCTTTTATTCTCCTTGGCTCTCCTGGCTTTGCATTTGCTTTCCTGATGGAATCAGTGGGTTACCACATTCTATTGCCCCGCAAACATTATGTTTTTTAAGACTCTTTTGTTTTGGACGATGAGAAGCTCAGGTGTTTGTTTCAAATTCATTCGGTGGATTTTTCTTTGGCTTTTCGCAAAGTTTTGGGAAAGCGATGGCTTGTGGATAACCCAGGTTGTTTCCTTGCTGATATTGCATCTCGGTTTCTCACTGTATGTATGGATGTGCTTCTAGATTTTGCTATGGTTAGGGAAATTTGTGATACATATTTCAACTCACACTTTTACTCTTCGGTTGATTTGGATAATGCTCTCTCTAATTACCGCTTTGATTTTGCTAATTTTGCATATGTTAGCTTTATTACTCGTTCTCAGTTATTATCCTCTAGGTGGCATGGGGAACTCCTTTCAATTTTAAGGAATGGGCTAATATCTAACATATATGATGACACATTATTTGAATTGGTAGCCCTTTTAGACTATGTATCACCAGATTGTCTGGTTGCAGAGGTTAATGTTTTTGCAGGATTGTATTTTCTTTTAGAATCAATACCTAATGTTCAAGCTTCGCCAGTCTGGATTCCTCCTATACAAATGGTGCCTCCTTCCTCTCCACCATTAGAAGGGCCTATCTCATGGCTCTCAATTCATTGACATCATGATCTTGGATTTCTGTTTGAGTGTAGCAGGTTTTCTGTCCGCAGGTTTTTTGAGCAAGGGTATGTTTTCATCTGGTTTTTTCCTCATTTTGGCAAGTAGAATTGTTGTTTGTGGAACACTATGGTGTTGAGCAGGTGATACAAAATCTTTTCAAGCATGGAAGCTTTGTGGCTGTGTTCCCCCTTTTTTACAGTTTATTCTTCAAAATTCTTTTTTGGGTCCTATGGAGAATGATACGCATCTTCGAAGAATCATGTAAGGGGAGGGTGTTAATATCAAGTATGTAATGGGTCTATGGGGATTTTTTGGATAATGTTAGGTATATTCTGATAAGCTTTGTAACGGGAGGGTGTTTAAACTCAGATATGTAATTGGGTATATGAGGATCTAAATTTTAGTTTTTTTCTCTTTTTTGGGCCACAACTAGAGGTTTTCTTGCGGGTTCTTTCCTATCGGTATGCCCTTTGAACCCGTTCTGTATTTTCAACTCTTAAATTTAATAAAATATAAGTTTAGTGGCTTGTCCACTTTTATCAAAAAAAAAAAAAAAAGAATTTTTTTTTAATAAGTAAATAGCTGTAGAGGGGCAACACCCTTGTATTAATCAAAATAGGAGAATACAAGGCTTGGTTTAGTGAGAGCAGTAGGGGGAAAGAACTAGGAAGAAAACCCCTTACCCTAGCTCTATTCCACATACAAGAAGAAACCAGCAATGGAGGCTGGACAAGTACAAAACACCAGTCGACAAACGTTGGAAGTACATAAAAGAACCAACTAGAGGCCTTCAAACAAACAACAATAAATAGAAAACAGAGAATCATGAGAAAGGTGACACAACCAGAATCATTCGGAGTCTTAAGAAGCATCGTCCACAGGAGAACGAGTTGCATCCAGAATTATTGGGCATTCAGTGCCATAGGTCGATTGAGCCACCAATTCAGCCTTCTCCCTAGGGAGTCGGTAGTCATTTGGAAACCACTTCTCGCCAATCCCAAACCCCCAGACATTACCATCAACCAAATATTCATTCTCTAGAATGCCAAATCCTTTTGCACCCGCTAACCCTTCATCTCGAAGATATTTTTCCCTCCATTCTGAAGTGAAGCCATTTTGAATGTATGTCACCTTAAACACAAATTCAATATTCCTAATGATGGCAGGCTAGGTTTCTTGAAGAGCATCATAGTCCAAAGAGTTCACAATCACTAACTTTCTCAGCTCCGCCCTATTGCCCAAGGACATATAGTAATTTTGGGGAAGCGGTATTCTCAAGTTTCCATCAATGTTGTCCAACTTGGCATCAATTTCCCCTAGTAGGTGGTGTTTAAACACCATTTGAGTTAAAAGATTTTCTCTCTGCTTGCTAGTCCCCATGTATATCACCATTGCAAGGAAAAAGGCTAGGATATCGGCATTGGTTTTGTACCTGTGATAAGCCATAAGGAATTCCTTCTCTAGTATCATTTTAAGGCTCTGAAGTATAAGAGGATGTCAAGAGTAGAGGACCTCCTACAAACGTTTGTCAGTGATTTTGCCTAGGAAGGCCATCTATCGACAAGTAGCTTCAAGGTGAATTGGGGATTCCATTACAAGTCACCGAGTGAAAAATGCAATTATTTGATGGGGAAATGAGGACATTCCTTTGTTAAGTAGAAAGACATCAAACCAGGGGATACGAGCACCTGGCAAATAGTTCATGCCTATTGAATACACACACGCATGAAGTGACAGTGTCCAATCATCTTCTGAGACAAAGTTCATCAACTTAATGTCGGTCATCTTTATCCATCAAGTAATTATATGCATATCTTGACAGGATCTAGTTGTAACTAGATATCAATTAAAGGTTTGCACATGTCCAATTGCCACAGAGCGCATATCGACACAGACCAATATTGACGGTAGAGAGCCACGTCTCGGTGGCAAGAAGAATCCTTAATTGGTGAACCAAATCAATCAGTTGATCAATCCACCGAGAACCATGACCATTAGGTTAAGTAAAAAATATAGAGGCCTAATTGGGGAGGCAATACAACCAGTTTGCGCCACAACCGATAGGTCAATCGGAGAAACATATCAACTGGAAGGAGAAATGGAGACCACAACTGGCAAGTAACTCAATCGGTAAGCACCACCACCGGTAAGATAATCAGGAATTCATATCAACCGGTAGGTCAATAAGAGAAACATATTAGGCAGAAGGAGAAGATAATCAGTAGAGACCACAACTGACAAACTCAATCGGAAAGCACCACCACCGGCAAGATAATCAGATCATATCAACTGGTGGAAGTTCATTTGGAATGAAAAAGCAGTCAAAAAGACCTAATCAGAGTGCCTAGGGGGGGTCACCATCGGTAATCGCCATTTTAGAGAGTCTGTTAGCCTCTCCACTACCTTTCCTATAGATATTGCTAATACAAAATTTATCAAAGGTGGCTAGCAACACTAGAGCCGGTTGAAGCCACTGGTTAAGGCACCAATTAGGGGTGTTGTTACAGTGGACAACATTAACCAAATTTAGTGAGTATCCCTCTAGATGAATTCTCTGCACCCCAAGCTCCATCCCTAGTTGCAGTCCTCTTAAAGCCGCTCTGAATTTAGCTTCGTTATTAGTAGAAACTCCAATCTTTTCAGAGATTTCTTTTATACAAATACCATCGAAATTCCTCAATATACACCCAATACCACTTTGACCCAAGTTACTAGCAGAAGCACCATCAAAGTTAACCTTGAACTACCCAGGCTCTGGCACTTCTCATTTAACACCCAATCTTGGATTGACTCGATCCACTGGGGATCCCTTGCCAAAAAGCAATGGAATAAGCAGATTTGGAAGTGCCAGCTTAATCTTCCAATCCCAGTCTGTATATATTTTTTTATTTAATGATTTGGATTCAGCAGCCTCATTCAGGAGCTTAGACAAATGGTTCTCAATTTTCCCACATAGAGTCATTAAGCTCATCTCTTTACCCTGGAAAATTCTACGATTCTTTTCTTTCCAAATTTCCCACATCAGAAGAGATGGTAAAATATAAAGTAAATCAGCAAATATAGCATTTCCTTCTAGTTTAGACCATTCCAGAAACCACTCATCTAGCCCTGATGGGAAGGGGCCAAATATTCTCAATTTTCTCATGAAATGCCACCAATAGTGACTGGAGAACTTGCAGTGGAGAAGTAGATGATTCACAGTCTCTTCTTGCTCTTGACATAAAATGCATCTACTAGGTCCATTGATGCCCATTGAATAGAGTCTTTCTTTAGTTAGTATCTTTTTTTGACAAGCTAGCCAAGCAAATGAACCTGCTTTGGGTAGGAGATGTCGATGCCAAAAAAGATTAACAGGCCAATATTTTTTGTCTATAGCTGCTTCTTTCAATTTGTAACCAAAACATACCTTGTATTTACCATTAGAGGAACCGCACCACCTAATATTGTCCTTTTCAAGGGAAGGGAAAATAACCCTCTTGCTGAGAATGTCGGCAAACAAGTCTTTCTAGTGCTGATCCAAGTCCAAGGGATCCAAGGAGTTACATTTCCACTTAGCAATGCCATTTTCTTGAATAGGGTAACCATAATCACAGATATTGTGACCTCAGAGGCGACATGTTTCTACCATAATAGGTTGCAGAGAAGGGTTGAGACATAAGATAGCTTCACCAGCCAAAGAATCAATCCAAAAGGAGGCATCCCTTCCATTCCTGACATCCCAGGTAACCTGATCACTTATGATTTCCCTGCTTTCCATAATAAAATTCCAGATGGCTGAACCTCTCGGGGGTTGTTTATAGTGAGAATCCTTTTTGGCTCCAGTGAGTCCAAATATTTTTGTTTTAGAGATAAAAATTGGAGAAAAAAATGGTGGATTAAAAAAAGAAAAACAATTTGTGGAACATGTGTCATTTTTCCCAATATGCAGTTGTAGAAAGAATGTTGAAACCTGATTATGTGTGCTTGCCTAGGTGGGAAGGACTTTCTGAATTTGTCTTTGTTACCTTTTGGAGGAGTGCTTATTTTTGTGGGGCACAATTCTCTTCGTTCTTGCTCCTTACATTCTTGATAGGACTTTTGAGAGTATTGACATAGCTTTTTGTTTTTTCCTCTTATCCTTTTTCCAACCACATGAGAATATAGGGTGTTGTGGAAAAGAAAAGGGCTAAAAATAAGTAGCAAGACAAAATGCCACATCATTTAGATAAATTTTCTTTCCTTTTGTTTAAATATTTTAATTTCTTTTTTCCTCAAATTTTAGGTGCATGGATTATTATTAATACAAATAAAAAATAATTAAACATTCATGGACCACTAGTTTGACAAATAATTCTTACATTCATGAACCACTAGTTTGACAAACAACTAGTAAATAAGTTGAGTAGTGCCACCTAAGGTAATGACGAGTACCTGCCTTTATGGTATTGTAATAAATTATTATTGTAATTTTTAATTTTATTATAATTTTAAATTATTTTTATTTTAAAATTATATTTTTGTACTATAAATTATAACTCACTTTAATAAAATGATATTAATAATTATAATATTTTATAAATATTATAGTCAAAAAATATATTTTTCATATGAATATAATCCTAATTTAATTAAAAAATTTATATAACTATACTTTTATAATAATACTAATCTTAAAATTAATTATTAATTATAATAAAATTAATCTTAAACTTAATTAATAATTAATTATTAATTTAAGATTATATATATTATTTTTATTGATACTAAGTTGATTCAATATTAATAATAAAGTACTTACATACAATGTCACCAAATCATTAAAAAAGGATTAACCTAGTAATCGAAAGTCTGAGAAATACGACCCAACATCACCGCTACCATTAACTACAAACACCATGAACTACACATAGACACCCTACTGACCAACTACTCGAACCTAATATGTCTCAAACAAACAAAATTACTGGTCCTAACTTACATAGATAAAAAATAACACAACAAGCAAGCAAATCCTACTTGGATTTCACATTCTGGCCAGACACAAACCTCAACCCCTCTGGATATCTTGCTTTCATCATCTTGTTGCAGTCTTATTTCTTCTTTGCTTCACAAGCCATTTCTCTCTCAATTTCAGCCAAGTGAACATACACCATAAAATCTTCCCATGCTTCCTAAGCGTCGTCGGTTTGTTTCATACGGTCTGCACTGTCCCTCCACAACAGAAAACATCGATATTCAAAATTTACATGATCCAACATACCCTCCCCAAATGACCTTCTGAATACTTGCCCAAGAACTACCCTTCCAATTAGAGAAACCAATCCACAAAGTGAGTGGGCAGGAACATAGGCTTTCATCACCCATTCAACCTCTGCTTTAGTCCCAAATGACAAACCCCAAGCCACCAACATTGACACAATATACATGTTGTTTATGTACTGAAATTCATAAACCAAATACTCTCGGCCCAGAAGATGCTTAATGATTTCAAGAAAAGCCTCCTCATCACATAGGAAAATGCCACCCAACCACTTATTAGAGATGACTCCAATGAAAGCCAACTGCTTCTTGGTGGAATGGAGAGTGAAATTGGCCTCCATTTCCACCCAGAGTAGAAGAAAACAATTAACTCCACACCACTTCCTCATTGCAAATAGAAAAACCTTCACAATGCTGGCAAAAATATAGAAATTTCTAAATAAAATGAAGCCATGCCCTTTGCATGCCATAAATCATGCTACCCCTCTTGAAACCAATC
Organism: Cryptomeria japonica; assembly: GCF_030272615.1. Lineage (NCBI taxonomy): Eukaryota > Viridiplantae > Streptophyta > Pinopsida > Cupressales > Cupressaceae > Cryptomeria > Cryptomeria japonica. Next base: position 204,453,950 of record NC_081409.1, read on the forward strand.
CCGAAAACCTTAGTCATAATGATAAATTAAGGTGACAAATCTAATTTAATAATGTTGGAGTAAGATCAACACAGAGAGAAAAGCAGAGGGATGAAATAAATTTGCAGTACAACTTTCACGACAAAAAACAATCATGTCAAAATACTGATCAGGCCTTCTACGCCACATCAACACCCAAGTTGTCCCACCATCGGATCATTTGGGAGTCCAAATTACATGTCACATTGGACAAGGTGTCATCCTCCCCATTACCCTCTCGTTGGATATGCGATATTTTGAGATCTTGAAAGGAAATTAATTTTGAGAAAATAACTAATACAAACTTGTTAATACACTTGAACATTGGGAGGATCCACCCGAGATTGCATCCATAACAATTTTGGAGTCTCCTTTAAGATGGAGTTTAGAAATTTTAAGGTTGCAAGCTAACTCAATTGCCAACAACGCAGCTTAAACCTCAACCTCATTGTTCATCCCATTTTGCAACCTTTGAGCACCTTTAAACAAAATTTCCCCTTCATCATCTCGAGCCACACAGCCAACACCTGAAATACCCAAATTACCTCTTGATGTGCAATCAAAATTGATCTTCACCCATCCTTTCTCCGGTCTTACCCAAACAGTATCAGAGGCATCACAAATACTAGGATAATTTACCCTAGAGAGCCCATTAACAGGCCAATTTAAGATTATATATTATTTTAGTTATATATATGTAATCTTAATTATATTTGATCTTAATTAAATTATTAATAATTAAAATATTATATAATATCAACAATAAAGTGAAAATAGTTTTTTTTAATGACTAAACGAAAAATATTTAAATTTATGATTAAATGTATCAAATTATATTGTATGCATTAAAATGATTAAAAAGAAAACTATAATTTTCAAAAAGTATTAATAAAAAATAGAATGATTTAAAAAAAAATTATACAAAATTATAATTATATAAGATACATACTTAGATTTATTTTTTTAAATAAAAATATTTGATGTGTAATAAAAACATAGTTTAATTATTTATTTAAATGGTGTGAATCAAATTCCTATATCATAGTTAATCAATTTTATTGCATATATTTTAAAAATAAAAAAATAAAAATTTATATATGTTTATGTAGAAAAAACACTTTATTTAAAAAACTTATAAAATCTACTTTTCTTATAAATTTATTCTTATAACACCAATTTTTTTCACCCAAATCATATTATAGATAAATAATTTCTACTTTGAAACTATAAATCTCAATTTTATAAAAGTCAAATTTATTTTAAAAACAAAATAATAGTGAATGCTTCACAAGTACTTATAAGACATGACCTTATTGTTTTTAAGTAAATGCTTCGACAAGTACTAATAAGGCATGGCCTTATTGTTTTTTTGATGACACAACTTCAAATGATCTTATAAGTTTGAGAATGGGTTTTACAATATCTGTCCACATGCTTCATAGGAAAATATATAAAATAATTAAATTTAAATAATGTTCCTGAGAAGCTTTCCATGTTTTATTGAAGTCTAAGGGAAGTCCTATAAAAGTGTTTGTTTGTTTTTTTTCAAGCTCCCTCTTCTTTCCCTGTACCCAGAGGCTGAAAATGTTAAAAGAAGCTGGCGAGGTGTAATTGAAAATGATTCTTTTTCCTGGTATTCAATATGAATCTTGGAGGAATGAATTGAAAAAAAGTAAGGCAGCATAATGTTGGACTGGTGACACCTTTTGTTTTTGGGAAAAAAGAGAAAGCTATTATTAGAAAATAATTTTTTTACAGTGGCCGAAGATCCATGCAGCAAAATGTAAGGAGCCAAGGGATGGTAGTGTAGAATATGTATCAGTGGAACATTAGAACTGTGAAACGCACCAAAAGAGTTACGAGAAGGAATTATTGACTAGAAGCAAAAATGCCCTTCATTAGTAAATCACTTTTTGGAGGAGGCAGGAAAATAACAGAAAACACTGCACTGACTGAGTCACTCGCCCCTCCAGTGGAGCTCTGAAAACGAATAACAGGGTTCTCAGATTTGGTTCTTTCAGGATAGGAAGCAGCTCCATTGATGATGTCGTTTTTGAAATAGCTGTGACAGGGACATGTTTCTACAGAGGAGGGTTCCTGTCCCCACCTGTACTAGCGGCATCAACAAAATTTCAGGTGGGACAGCATGACTTTTATTGGCCTTGATATTTTATTGCATTACCTTAGTGAGCCATTTACTTTTTTTCTACATGATGAGTATTTGCTCAATGGCCTCTGTATTGCTTAGAGAAAATTGAAACTACGGTTCAGAACCATTTTTTGATTCAGTATTTATACCTGTAGGGCTTCCATGTATTATTGCTGCTGCTGAATGCAGCAGCCATGATAACACAGGGCTTTTCCATGAATAGGATATCAATGATTTTTTCATCCAACACATGAATCACACTTTGCAAAGCCAGTAATGTTTTCAAGAAGAATTTTAATTCAGGTAGAAGTAGTAAAAAAGCTTTTGGATTTTTTTTCATCAATGTTTTCGATTATTTTTCATGATCTAGCTTTTTATGATCCAACTTTATTTCCACATCTTAATGATAGATCATAGAATGAAGTCCAAAATATTCATGAATATAAAACAAAAAATTTCTTAGAATCTTTTTTCACTCATTCTCATGAACGGTGAACCATGAAAATCTTTAGAAAGCAGTCTTTAGGAGTGGAAAGGATTTTTTTAATTATATCTTATTTTTGCCTATGGGATTGATATCGTTGATTGCGCCCTTTCAAAACAATCACAAAGACCTCTTTTCTCAGAGTCACCATTTTTCAAGCTCGGCTACCTCGCGAAGGATGTTTGAAGGCACAAAGGTTTCTCATCACATCATTGACACTCATATTTTAGTGAAATGCTCAAGTATGCATTGTTTTTAAGACTCCACCAGAAAAGATTGATTCATTGATTCATATGGGTCAAGGTTTTAGAGTCGGACACAAATATATAATAAATGTGATTTAGATAATAATCAGTAACTATGCTATGCATTAGTTTTTTTTGTTGTTGGAATCAATGTTCCTTGATCTTTCTTGGTTATGAATTGAAAAGTATTAGGGAAAGAGTAGCATTTATCACCCATGTTTCAATTATTGTTCACTCCTTTCTCATCCAACCTTCTAATTTCTAAATTTAAAGAAACCAAAAAAATGATAACTAAAAGCTCATTAATAAATTTTACATGTACCAATAGCCTCCCACTATGCCCCCAATAGTTAGACTTTTTAGACTTTAATTGGAGCTGGGCAACTTTATTGGTACCCATAGTGCATGACTATTGGAGCATTTGTTCATAAGTATTGGCCATTTTTGAGGTGGTTGTAGTGCACTGTTATTGAGCATTCTTTAAGTAGGTATTAGGCAACACTTTGAAATGATCACTTTTTGACCCTTGCACATATGATGGATCTCACAGCGTGCATCCTTACAAACCAGAAGCTAAAACAATAGCTATAAGCGATTAAGTTGCATACAAAGATAGCCAAAAAAATTTCGTTCAAATTCAATTACCATTTAGGATCTGTGGGTGTGCATCCCGAAGTGCCGCAGTCCTCTATGGCATCAGGTCAGGGCCCCTCTTGGGAGGTTCCCTTCCCTTCAGCCATCAGAGCAGGTCGTCCTCCACCAAATAAAACAAATAATTCTAATTTATAATAGGATAGGGAAGGACAAGGGAACAAATAATTCTAATTCTCATTAATGATAGGATAGGGAAGGACAAGGGTATAATGATCCCAATGTTAGGTCAAATTTGTAACATTTGTACTTTGTAACTTGCAATTAATCCATTTGTGAATCAATTTTTATTAAATATGGATACTAAGCATATTTATGCTTTGAGAATATTGTAAATTAATGACATTAGATTTTCACAATCCATTATGTTGATGATTTGTTGCTCCTGGATTCAATCGTGTGATTTTTTTGCATCAACATTTCAGATCACTCTAATCTATCATCAAGATGAAAGAGTGTATAAGGAGAAGGACATTTTTAATTTATGTGCCCTGTTATGTTGATCGCTTTTTTTTTCCTTCTACTTATGCACTCTTTCATCCTATAATAGATCACGGAGTGTGATGTAGAATGTTGATGCAAAAAACTCTCATACAATTGAATCCAGAAAAACAGATAGTCAATATTGTAAATATCCAATATTACAATATGAAAGTCCCTTTTATATAACATGGGTCCATGTTCAGGTCATATACATGATTGTTATGCCCACTTAATTCATTTTTGAATTTATTATTACTTTGGTAATGCTTAAATGATGTACCAGCAAATTGGTTATAAATATAGTAAAAGCACTGTTACAAAATGTGGCTGGATCTGGTTCAAATTCAGCCAGATCTAGATTATTTGGACCAGCTGGATTCATCTGATTCAGTCTGGCTTTTCAATTCTTGTAGAAATTTTATTAACTTTTTTGGCCTCCTGAATAAATTGAACTTTTCAAACCTGTTAACCATGAATAGTAGCCATATAAATGTCAATAAGTGTTGGATGTAATGAAGAGGTCAGATTGTGAAGTTGTGGTCATAAGTGGTTGAAAATGTTCAGTCTGGAATTAAAAAGTAGTTATAAAACTATTTGTGCAACATGAGAAATTGCACAATAGACATGAAAATAAATGGAGAAGTGTTCTTTTCTTCTTTGAGGTCTATTGGCTTATGAAATTATGTCTTTTAGAAGCAATTTTATGTGTTTCTCATTCCTGTAGATTTAGAAATTTGTATCTCATTACATGCATTGTGGGGTTTTCTTGGTCAATGTGCTATGTATCGTAACTTGTGTTGGTAAGGTGATATTTTGCATATTCATGACAAGTCTGTCATTCTGGTTTAAAATCTGCATTGTAATTCAATGTGGTAGACTGAATTCTTCATTAGATTAGTCTTAATTACAGGGACAACCACACATGCTCTTGCGATTTTTATCAATAGGTGTAGAGACATACCTTGAGGTCTATAAGACTTGTATCAAAAAGAATTCAGGTGGTATTTGAATCACGTTTATTCTATTGGTGTTAAGCAAGGGACTTTGGGGCCTCTTTTTTTCAATTATCTGGTCACTGGTGCATGCAACCATTTTCCACCTACATCTGTTGTGTGTTTTCCAAGAGAACAAAATCTTTTCACTCTTGACCATCTTCCTGGGTCTTTAAGAGTCGTTATCTACATTCATTTTGTGGGGTCACCCATTCCACCGTTTTTCCCTCTCTTTTCCACATTTTTACCCTTTTGTCCTTGTGTATTTTCTGCTCAAAAGTACCAAAGCCCAACATACTGTCACATGAGGGAAGCTACTCTCTCAAAGATGGAGAGGAATCACTTGTTTGGTGTGATTTCTGCTATTTGTTGCATGTTATTTCATAGTTAATATGGTGTGAGTCAACTCAGTCAGCAACAAAATTTAGCAACATGCATGTATGTATGTATGTATATGCTGTGTGCAGTGAAAATGGAATGATAAAACTATTGATTCAACCACATAAACCCTAGTTCTACAATCAAGGATCCACCATACACCAATGAAGAACCTAAACTATGAAAATTACAACAAAATAGAAGGATTATACCATTCACATGCTTGGTAGGGTTTGATCTCCATTGTTTCCTGTCTCTATTGATCTTGTTTTATATGATTGCCCTCAGATTTTTTGTGTGCACGAGAGCTCAACAAAGAACGGATTGTGGTTGTAAAGTCACTTGATCGCATGAAGATTGATTGATTGTTGATTAGCTACGTAACCCGGGGATGCATCCCCAGCCTGAAAAACCCTTGTCTTGGTCTTGGGGACATTTCGGGGACTTAGGGACGGCCAGGGGACATTTCCCCCCATCCCCAAAATGTGGGAATTTGTTGGGGATGTCTCAGAAATGGGGGGGACGTTCGTACAACTCGGGGATAGAGGGGGATGGTTGGGACGTCCCCAATCCATCTCGGGGACGGTCGGACATCCCCCACGGCTGGGGCTAGTTAAAAACATTAAAAAAATGTCATATTTTAAATTTATTTATTTTCCTAAAGTGGACCCCAAACTATTTGCCCTAAATCGTTCCAATTATTAAAAATTTAAAAAGGCAACGATATTAAATTATTAATATAAGTCTTGACTATGCGATAATTCATAACATCATTGCCTTATATTAAATTTAATATAATCTGAAGATCAAGACTGCAATAAATTATTAAAGGCAACCATAAATATTTATGTTTCATATCGGACCATATTTCATGTTTGACTATATGATATATTTAAAACTTTAAAAGGGAACGATATAAATATTTCATCTCTCACCATATGATATGCATATATTTAAAAAGGTTCGGGATATGCCATACGGGCTGTAAAAACAATTATTTCTAGCGATAATTCTTTAAGCAGAGTGATCTGATTTTCAGCAAATCAAACAAGTGCTAGCATATTGACAATGAATTTTCAATTATGAATGCATATTGAGTATTGACAATGAATTCTGAACACAAATGTGGTATTTCAAGATTCTATAATGTACATATAGCTACTTTATCCATGTTTTCATATGAATATAATGTATATATACATGCTTTATCTATTTTTTATATGAAAATTTAAATTCCCTTATATATTTTAAATTTTCCCTATATTTTATATAGTCGTCCCCTTTGTCGTCCCCCCGCCGATCCCAAAATGGCAAAATGTGTCATCTCAGAAACTCGTCTTGCCGTCCCTGCCATCCTTGTCCTGGAAACTTGGGGTATCATAGAAATTAGTTAGATTGCAAGATTAGGGTTATGAAAGGATGAATAAATTCTCTTATACAGAGAACACCTTAGAAAATAAAAGGATAGGATTAGGAGGTGAAAGGATAATTGGTCGGCTAGGATTAAAGGGTAGGTAGGGAAAAGGATAAAATATTAGAAAGGTGGCTAGGATAAAATCAAGAGATAAATGACAAGTGTCATGGAGGGAAAAAGATATTGAATTAATTAAATAAATGAAGGTTTATTTAATTAATAGAGGAAGTGGGATCAATTAAATTAATTAATTAATTAATTTAGGGAAATGATCAATTAAATTAAATAAATAACTAAATGTCTTGAAGGAGAACTTGTTAGTGTGCTCAAGGAGCTTAGCAGAGTAAGACAAGAATACAAGTTGTTCAAGAATGCTGCTATTGTGGAACAAAACTGGTTGATCAAATGCCTTGAAGAATCTGAGGAATGTATCTTAGAGATAAAAACTCAACTACAAGACACCAAGAAGTGCAGGTGCAAAGATCTAGAGTCTGAGCTAGAGGCCAAGGACAAAGAATGTCAGAAGTTAGAAGGAGAAATGGAGAATCTTCGAAAAGACCTTGAGAAGTGTCAAGATGAGCTCAAGGTGAGGATCCAGGTCGGTGGTAGCACTAAAACCTTGGACAAAATATTGAAGAAACAAAAACACTCCAAGGATACTAGAGGATTAGGATGTGATGCCGGTGAGTGCTCCTCAAGCAAGGATGTCTCCCACAAAGACATTTAGTTTGTCTCCTCAAGTAGAGAGAACAAGGGACATACCTTCACTATCAGAAATACTCCAAGGAAGAAGGTTGACCTGACTACAATGGGTGAAGACATGATGATGAAGACCGATGTTGCAAGGAGAAACAATGTTGATCCAAAAGGAAAAGGAAAGTTGACAGAAGATAGCTTCACTGCAAGTAAGAACTTGAGAGGACAACCTAGAAGACCTCCAACTAGTAGAAGACAAAGAGATGTTGTTTTCCACAAGTCAAAGAAAGTGTGGGAAAAGAAGGGATTAGATGAAAAAATTGCAATGACCGTACAACTCAAGACAAGTCCCCTGAGAAGTGAAAATAGAGAAGCCAAGCCGGTAAGATCACCTCATGTTTGGCAAAACAAGTTTGTAAGTTATAAGTCATCCTTCTCCGGTTACTCTTTTTCATGCAAAGACTATGGTCATAAAGAAGATGAATGTAAAATGAGGTCTAGGAATAGACATAATTTTTTTTCTAAGAATAGTAATTTTGTTGGGAAAAGATGTAATGCACATGTGAATAAGATGTCAAAATGTAGAAATAGGCATATGCCCCTTCCCGGTTATGCTAACAAGAATTATTTGGCTATTCCAAGAAATGGAAATCCTGTCTGTTATCATTGTAATGGTTTTGGCTATAGAAGCCATGAATGTAGGAAGAAGAGATTCCAGCCACATGACACCCAGTATAACAATTATTCTTAATATGGAAGTGGTTATAGAGCATATGAAAATCAAAGAGTTGCATGGAACAAAAGGAGAAGTGTTCTTGTAAGATCAAGAAATCCACTGGTTCCGGTATCTAGTTACAACAACATGATCAGGAGAGAAAGATCAAACTGGTTTGATAGAAGGTCCTCAAGACAAGTGCTTGGCATGAACATAGTTTGCTTCTACAACAATGCTTTTGGTCATGTTGCAGAATACGGTAGACCATGGACCAATTAGAAGAAGAAGGTAAGACTTGTTCCTAAGACTGCAATTGAGAAGAAAAGGGAGATCAAGCAGGTATGGAGGAAGAAGGAAGAGAACATGATCATGGACCGGCACTGTGCATTCAATGCACAGGTGATATCTCCTAAGGCTTAAAGGAGATGCAAGACTCAGGGGGAGTAACACATTGATCACATCATTCACCCCCTTAGTGGAAATAGACAGATGAAAGGATTGTATGTTGTCGGTACAAGGAAAAGATGAGATGACAGTATGTGTAGTTGCTCCCTTGGCTACACATCTACCTATGAGAGATGAGTTACTGCTGCATGTGTCAATAGTTTGTTAAAATTTCTGTTGAGATCAAAGGCACTTGGCACAAGAAGATAGTGGTTAGAAGAAGGTGCTTTGGTGGAGATGTTGATCCGGTATAGTAAACTAGTATGTATAGCATGTTACCGATATGAATGTTGACCGTAATGGTAGATTGTGTTCATTGCAGTGACTTCGGTGGCTTAGATTGACGAGATTATGTCTCAGGTGATATTGGAGAAGACTTGAATGAAATTGTGTTGGTCTGGTAGCTGACCTTATGTGCATACATTATTATGGGCTAACTGGTATGATAATTGACATGATAGTGATGAGGTTTGGCATTGTGTTCATATAAGATCATGTCATAAGTTGTGATGGATGTCATGGAGCTGGAAGATAATCTATAGATCTTATATGCTTGGCTCTACTGGTACAAGGTGTAGTTTGGAGTCCCGGTTTAGAACCTGACAGGCAAAGAAGATCTGAGATCTATGGTTTAGGGGGAGTTCACCACCATATCTTTTGATTGGTATCAGATATACTGAACATAGGGGAGATCAAGTATCTATGGTTGTACCAGTATGTTTGAGACTTTGGGATGTGCTCATCAGTCCTTGTTTGTGAGGTATTTCAATGTCTATTCAATTTGTACTTAATTGAAATCACAATCGAACCACTGAGAGAGTTGCCTGCAAAGAGGGAGAATTAACTGCACAGGGGGAGAACATACATTTGGTATCGAAGAATATACAAGTGATATCAAATTAGTATCAGTTTCAGCTTCAACACTTTGTATCAGCAAATTGGAACTAGAATAACTTTCTGCATATAAAAAGGGGAGAAGATACAGTCTGACCGGAAGGTAAGTGGAATTCACTGACATATTTTTCCTACAATTGGTATATACATTTGGTAGCAGTGCAATTGGTATCAGTTGGTGTTGGAGTCCTCTATCCCAAATATTGTTGGTTGAGAGGATGCAGAGTGAAATAGTCAAAGGAGGAGAAGCAACCAGTAGAAAGCTTTGTCAGTACCCTTTGCCATTGTTGTCAAAGGGGAAGAGAGAACCTATAGTATGTTAGATACTACATGTGTTGACATCAATACCAAAGGAGGAGATTGTTGGCATTGTGTTGTCATTGATGTCAGCCGGTATGGGATGTTAACCGATGAGTAAGCAAGGTTTAGATAATGGAGAAAGTGCAGGCAACGGGTATGCAGTTGGGAGTCATACGATAGGACTCCCACTAGATGAAGAGGCTATCACGGGATGATGATATGACCAATAGAGTTTGGACTGTTACAAGGTAGTAAGGTAGGCAAAGGGGATGTCTCTTTAAAATTCAAATTTTTAATCATTTCAACAATTAATTGGTATCTTGCAATTAGATTTAAGTTTTCAAATAGTTTTGCCATATTCTTTTAACCATTCTTGTACAAGTTCGTTCATTCATTTTATCGGGCATTGGCTTCAAAATATTCTCATCGATGTCAATTAGATACTTTGGTTTCCTACAAATGATTCTAGAAGGTGTTAACATCAGTGCATTGCGTGCATTACGTATATTCATCGTATCAAATAGAGCCGGTGTATGTTCATCATTGCATGCATTAGGTACATTCATTGCATTAGGTTCATACGGAAAATCAAATGTTGTTGGTGCGTCTTCGTCATTTGTTTGATTATTCATTGTGATCTCTTCTTCAATTACATTTGTTCGTTTGGTAACTCAAATTGAGATGTTGAGGATGACGTACCTTCTTGTCCCATTGCTCTTATGTCACGTAATTTCTTCATACATTGTCTTTGTCTTTCCTTTTCAGCCTCTCGTTGTTCCACCATTCCCCACTTGTTCTTTCTCATCATTAATATCAATTGTCTTAAATAGAATCATTTTACATATATATGTAAACAAAAGTTCTTAAACAATCAAAAAACCATTAAATTGAGAATTATCATTATTTTTTTAAATCAAAACTATTAAACAATCGCAATAACATTGACCAAGCTAATAAGAACAACAATTCAATCATTTGAAATCATGCAAAACAAAAATTTCACCTACTTCCATATGGAAAAATTTCACAGAAGCATAGTAATAGTTGCAGTGGGGCCTTCAATGACCTCAAAAACTTCTTTTGAGGTTGTTGAGGCTATTGGGAAACTAAAAGTATGTTCAAGAACAACGTACGCGGTATGTTCAGTAACCTCGTGCACGCTTTTAGTCCCAAAAAATGCTTAGCAGGCCAACATCCATATTCCCAATACCCCATACGGGCTTTTAATTTATCAAAACCCCGTACGTGTTACTTGTAGTAAAGAAAATGTGAAGGAAAAGGGAGGGGGGAGAGAGAGAGAGAGAGAGAGAGAGGGGAGGGGGAGATAGAGGGAGAGAGGATGGAGAGGGAGAGGGAGGGAGATGGAGAGAGAGTGAAAGGGAGAGGGATGGAGAGAGAGAGGGGGGAGAGAGAGTGGGAGATAGAGGGAGAGGGAGAGAGAGAGGGGTGGGAGAGAGAGAGAGAGAGAGAGAGAGAGAGAGAGAGAGAGAGAGAGAGAGAGAGGACATTCCATTGTGTTTTGTTTTATAATATATTGGCAGCTGAACAAGTCAGATGTTTTTTAGGCCATGTTTGAAGGGGATCTGATGGTTCAAAAGAAAGGAGTGATTGTGATAAGAGAGGTGGGAGATAAGATTATTATGTTCCAAATGGTATATAACGAGATGGGTAAATAGAATATAGTGATGAAAGAGGTGAGAGGATAAAGTATTATGTTTCAGGTTGCAGGTTTCATGGAGAACGGAAGAGTAGAACTGATAGTGGAGGAGGTAGGAGGAGAAAGCTTGAAAGTGTTTTTGAATTTTCTCTACACAAGAAAAGTGGGTGATAATTTAAAATTTTTGCCAATTATAAACAACTTGCGAGGCTTGCAGCCAATTTTAAGATAAAGAATTTGTTTACCAAGTTGAATTTGTGTATGGATGGAGTATGGAGGAAGGGAGAGAGGGGGAGCATGTTGGTTTGTTATTTTTATAAGTAGTATTGGTACTGCTTTTTATATTGTAATAATGGTTCATCTTGTCACCTTAGGAAACCATATGACCCCTTAGGACATCTGCTCCTAAAGGGTCATGTGGTGTGCTAAGGGGTCACATGATGTCATTAGGTGTTATGTGGGGTCCTAAGGGAGAGAGAGAGAGAGAGAGAGAGGGGTGGGATGGGAAAGTAAGGGAGATAAAGGGGGTAGGGAGAGAGAAAGAGTGGGGAGGGAGAGAAGAAGAGAGAGAGAGAGAGAGAGAGAGAGGGGGGGGGAGGGGGTATGGAGGAAGGGAGAGAAGGGGATCATGTTGGTTTTTTATTCTTGTAAGAAGTATTGGTACTTCTTTTTATATTGTAATAATGGTTCATCTTTCCACCTTACGAGACCGTAACTCCATCTTGCCATCTTGACCCCTTAGGACAACATATGCTCCAAAAGGGTCATGTGGTGTTATGTGGGGTCCTGAGAGAGAGAGAGAGAGAGAGAGAGAGAGAGAGAGATGGAGGAAGAAGGGAGTGAGGGAGGGGGAGAGAGAGAGAGAGAGGAATAAAAAAGGGAGGGAGGGAGATGGAGGGAGAGGAAGAGATGTGACATGATGTCATTAAGAGTCACGTGGGGTCCTAATTGAGCCACACATGTGTTACAATACCATATGACCCCTTAAGATAACATACATGGTCTAAAGAGATCATATGGCATCATTAGGGGTCATGTAGGGTCATAATGGGGTCGCACATGTGTTAGAACATCATATGACCCCTTAGGACATCATATGGTCTTAAGGGGTCATATGTGTGCTAAGGGACCTTACATGATGTCATTAGGTGTTATGTGGGGTCCAGAGAGAGAGAGAGAGAGAGAGAGAGAGAGAGAGAGAGAGAGAGAGAGAGAGAGAGAGAGAGAGAGAGAGAGAGAGAGGAATACAATGTACAATAAGATATCAAAAGACAATATATATCAATATACATGTACATGTACATACACATATACATATAATACACATAAAATATTAAAAGATAATACACATACATACATATTATATATATTATACATGTATATATTATAAACATACATATATGTATACATACGTCATATGCATATTATATACATATACATACATATGTGTGTGTATATATATACACATATTTTATATTCATACAATATATATATGATACTAACCGTGTACGCAGTTCTTCCTATGATACTATAACATAGAGAAATTAATGTGTATGTTTAAAATGTGTGTGTGTGCATACATACACACACACACACACACACACAGATATATGTGTGTGTGTGTGTGTGTGTGTATGTATGCACACACACACATTTTAAACATACACATTAATTTCTCTATGTTATAGTATCATAGGAAGAACTGCGTACACGGTTCTTATTCAAAAGAAACCTCATACACGCTCTTGTCTGTTTCGGCATGTGAATAGGCTTGGATGACAAATTTGTGGTTTGGAAGTTTGATTTCCCTCCATTTCTCACCTTTTTGACATGTTTTATTTTATGAACCTAGTTTCTCGACTTTGTCATCATTGGGTTTACACTTCATCAAGTGGGTATTTCTAAAATTGCCACCATATTTTCACCCATCTTTTAAGCTTTCTAACCATATAATTTTTTTTAAAGTTGAACAACAATAACATATTATTATTGAATTTCTTTTACCAGTGTCTCCATAGTTTTCAGAGACATATGCGTACCACTTTTCTAATAACTTTTGATCTACTTATCCAAATTTAAATATATATATATATATATATATATATATATATATATATATATATTATTGTAGTGCACTTGATTCTTTAAAAAAAAATTTTAAAAAAATTGCAGTTTCGATTGTTTTGGTGCAAGTTATGCTTTATGCACAAACATGTACCTGATTTTTAGGATGTGCTCGATTGGAAAAATCATTAAAAAAAAATACTCAACAAAAAATTACAAAAAAATACACAACTTCTAGTTCTCACTCTTACCTATCTTTCTACCAAAGGATTTGTCAAAATACTAAATCCAACTATGACTTTTTTTATGCGCACGTCAAACACTATGTTATGTTTTAGAGAAAAAATCAGGGTCTATTTTTCATGCACGAAGGATTTGACCACCTTAATCCTATCCAATTTTGAAAAAAAATAGTAGTTTGGAAACTAGATTTAGAGTACTACAATCTTTGTTCTTTGAGTATCTTCATATCTTGAGTGAATGGTTCTCAACTTTCTCCTCGAAGTTCAGATTTACCTGATTTCAAAAAAGACGTTTCCACTTATACCCCCCTTTTTGCATAGCATCTTGGTGCACTTACCCTACGACTGGCTGATAATCGTGATATGTGAGGACTCCTTGCTAAACTCAGTGAAAATACTTTGATCAAAGATCAGGCGATCAAGTAGAACAAGACTTCGGAGTTCATTAAAAATCTAAGGGTTAATGTTCCAACCGAGTGCAGTTAGATGATAATAAAGAGGATAGGGCCCTTTTACAAAACTAAAAAACTTGACACTTATATCATTAGAGGATCGACTGATCAGGTGTCTTGTGAACTAAAGGGAAAAAGACTTGGTTCCAATAAGTTTTTAAAGATTGATGAGGCGACATATATGCTTAAGCCTTGAAAGGTAAAGAGGGTAACAGTGAAAAACTAAGCAATGTGAATAGGTCCACATAAAAAGTGATAATAAGTAACTAGCTATCAAATGACTCTATTTACACTAACATTAAGAACCCTAAGTCAAAGACAAGAAAAATGGTGATTAAATTCTTTCTTTGGAAAGTGGGTATTAAGGAAGATGCCCACACAACAAGTAGTTTAGGAGTGCATATTGAAGATCAGAGCAAGGATTAAGAATGGAATATAGTTCAGTGTCTTTTCTCTCATTAACATATTTACTTTGTTAATGGTAGGCTTTGATAACTTTATAGACCCATAGAAGGGGCTTGCTAAAATTTCAAAGTTGGTAATTGTTAATAAACATTATGAGCTATTTTAAGCAAGGGGTCTTATGGTTTTTAAATCATCCTTATTATTCTAAAAATAGGTGAAAAATAAGATGCTTAAGTAATTATAGCAATTTAATAGATTTATTTTTAAATGGCATGCAAGATGTCAAATAAACATAAAATTTATTTGGTTGAGAAAATTTTACTCCCCTTTTGTATGGTCAATTGAAAAATTGCATCTATAAATGTGTGACTCCCATTTGACATGAAAAGATCCATTTTAATCTTATAGGCACAATTTTTAATTCCATGGGACTTTTTACAAATTAAAAATAAGAGCTCAAGGCCCTTCCATGGAATTGCTTTCTAAATAGTTATGAACTGCCATTTTCATTAGAAACCCATAATTGTATTGTATTTCTAATTTCCTCAAATCCCTCATTTTATGTATCAAAAAATAGTAAAATACTATAGCCTTATCTAAAAAAGTGTTTGATCTATCTTCTTTCTTCTTTCTTCTCTATATTTTAAAAGAAACTAAAAAACACACAAAAATAGCTTATGTACTATTGATCAAGATTTAATAGTCATATATTCTCTCAAACAATATAATTTATCAACTTATATTTTATTAATATTTGTTCATAAGAATCCCTCACATAATAAATGATCCACTTAGCACTCACTATAAATTTCACTTAACTTATACATTGCAAAAACATTGATATATATAAATAAGTTACCTTTTCAAATATAAAGTTACTATTTAATATTCAATTTTATTATTGATATAATAAATGACCCAATCTAATCTTGGTAAAATATTATAATTTGAAGCTTTTACTTACCAATATCTTAAAGCCTACACTATAACTTTAACTATATTAAAAATTAAATTTTCATGATATATAAAATTTGTTGATTAATTTTCTATATATATGAAATCATTAAAAAAAAATTCTAATAAGAAAAATTAGATTCATATTCTCAACTTTTTAAAAATAATAAGTATATAATTATTATATTTTGATTAATTAAAAATTAATCTTAACAACTAAATTAATTAATATTAAAAAAAAATTACAAAAAAATTCAAACTGTCAATAAACCTTTTTTTCAAGATCGTAATAATGTCATTATTAAAGCAACATCTCTATTACAAACTCAGTTAACAACTTATCTACAACATCACACGTAGTTTTCTCTTTTAAAAAGAGAAATGTAAAGTGGATGTTGGTTAAACACATATTTCAAATGAAAGTTGCAGAATCGATAACATTTTTCACCAGAGTGGCAAGGGAAGAAGTTGGATTGGGAGAGGAACACTTTCTTCTGATCTCCCCGTTACTGCCTGTCTTTACACCCAATTGACCCATTTTTTCCATGGCCGAAGAAAACTTCTTAAAGAATAGAGTTTGATTGAGGGCAAAGTCTATAACATCTTGTTTGGTGCGGTCATTTGTGAAAAGATCTTGATCAGACGTGAAGAGGCCCTGTCGATTCATGAGGTCTACATAATATTTGTTGTCAAATGCATTAGGCGTGCGGATGTCTAATACAGTGGAGTTGGGAGAATTTGTGCTTGGACAAGTCGTATACAACATTTTGGCGAAGGATTTGTCGAGGGTGTTGTCTTGTTTAGGATATAGTCGATTCGTAAACATTATGCAATGCCCCATTCCTATGGTGTGCGCACCTGTACTCACCCAACATAAAAAAAAAAATCCAATTTACATATATATATATAGTTATAATGAAAAAAATGGACTGTAATCTAAAATGTCTCGTATAAAATAAAATTGTATATAAACTTCTATTTTTAGTTGAATGATACCAAATTTATTCATAAAAATTATTTTTCATTCATGATGTGTGTCTTTTCATTCAATAAAAGAAAAATATAATGTGACTATCTCATAATTCTTATTAGTAGATATATGATTCAACACTTTAGAGTTAAATTAATAAAGAGTCTAAGTCTTGTTTTGACTTCATTAGATGAAAAGTGAAACAACTGAAAACATTATCTACAATTTTCTCCACTTAGATCTTACCAAAGTTAATAAGATTCAAAATCATGTTTTGAATTCAATAGATCAAAAGAGAAACAAAAAAAAAACATGATTTATAATTTTTTCCACTCAGATTTGCTTCTCTAACTCTTTATTCTAACAATGGATCATAGAGTGTGAATCAAAATGTTGATGTTAAAAAGACTCAAATCACACTCTACATGAACTGTGGAAACCCAATGTCTACAAAAGTTAGAATCGTGTTTTGATTCAATAGATCAAAAGACAAACAACTACAAACATAATTTCCAATGTTTACCTCTAAGATTTAATAGATCTTATGTGATTAAGAACAATCACGAAAATTCCATATGTACTCTAGTATGCAAAATAAAATTCTAAATATCAAGTATATAAAATAAATAATAAATAAAAATAATTTTAAATATTGAAAGATTCAAAATAGATAATATAGAGAAAGAACCTGAAAGAGCCACAAGATCAGTGGCATCAAGACTTTTTCTACGAAAAGCTTGAATGAGGTCAGAGACCTTAGACGATGGACCTGGGAGGTTTGCATTTGTTTCCTCTTCGCTCGCAAATGTTAGGCTGTCCCTTCGTCCTAGTGCCACCTTGTAGTTTGGCCCTCCAGCCTATAAAAGCAAATAATGATAAACTTTTTTATTCTATTATTTTCTTATAAATCTTAACAATCATCATTATTACACACACTTCAAAATATCAATTGATTTAACCAACTTATTGATATCTAATAAATCAAAGAAGTTGGTTAACCATTAAAAAATTAAAATTAATAACACAATCGAATCCAGAAGAAGTTAAAAAAAACAATAGTAATAGATGGTGAAAACTTGATGCCATTAACTAAGTTTCAAAGTCAAACAGCCTGACTAAACTCAAAAAGAGTTGAAGACCTTGCTTTTCTAAAAAGATTCAGAGATGCCAGATTGATTTTTAATGTAAAGAAACAGTAACAGACTCGAATCCAGAAGTAAGAAAGAACAACGATAATAGGTTGCTAAAACAATGTCATTAAACTAAAACTAAACAGACAACTAAGAAACCCAAAAAAGAAAAAAATCCAGTATGATCTGCAGATGTATTAGCAAAAGTTCAGATCACGATTCCTTCTTGTAGAAGAAAAGAAACAGCTATTTGTCTAAAACAGAGAAAATTTTGGAAACAGATAGTGTTGAGTAGAAACAAATTTACCTCTACGACTGAATCCCGAGTTGCGAGAGTAGTAATATCTGCGCAGGACACCACGACACCGCAGGCCTCGTCCACACGCTTTTTAATGTCGTTTATTATTTCTAAAGCTTTTTTCCGTAGTGTTAAATTTGGAGGGGCCTTTTGCTCGCTGGACGGTCCATCCAACAGAACAGAAGCGTCACACCCCTGTGCAACACATGATTTCAACAATATTTAACACCAACCCAGCAAACAAACAAACATGGCGAAACAAACATAGATTTGTTAAAGCAGAACCTGAACAAAACAGTCATGAAAGTGAACACGTAGCAACCCGGCGGCCTGGGTGATATCCTGATTCATATAAAACTTGATTCTATTCTTGACAATGGATTCCAGTTTGGGGCAGGTGCTCTTATAAAAGGTCCATGAAAGCCCATTTGCCAGAGGAGGGTCTGCATTCAAAGACAAAACATTCTCTACTCTAGCGGAAGCAAACGAAATGGAGACAAGGAAAAACAGAGAGAGCAGAGTAATCTTCTCCATTGGAAAAAAAACACGAAGCTTTTTTGGTGCCCACTGAAGAAGTGGGGTGGGGGTATTTAACAAGGGTGAAGACGTGGAAAAGGCAAGTGGGACTGGAACAGACATCGGATTGCTCACTCCTTTTCAATTTTTTTTTAACTTCAGTGAGGAAAATCCCCATACCGTGAGAAATCCGTTCAAATCTGAATTCCAACTAATGGAGGAAATGTTTTCTATTTTAAAACAGGGTTGCAGTCCCTGTCAAATGATATTAAAAATAGATTGCGGTGATACGATGAGTGATGGGTAGTATAATTTGTTTTATATTTATGTTTTGTAGTGGGAAGAGTGTCAATGGATTCTTAAGGATCAAGTCTTGTTTAATGTAAGACTTCCATATTGTAAATGATGAGGTTGGGATCGTTTTGGAGATTTTGAAGGGGAGGCATACCCCTCAATCAATGACTCTTAGTTCAGAGGTTTCAATCTAAAGATTTATAAAATATTTTTTATTTAATTTTTAGTAAAATTATGTATGGTAGAAATGTCTAAAATGTTTTTAATTTAGTTAATGTAAAATTGTATGCAGACAAGAAATATGTAACATTTTAAGTAAATTATAGAAATTATGGCTTAATTGTTTCTAAAATAGATTGTGTTAGAGATTTTTAACATTGATATTTCGGATCACACTTGTGACCCATCATCAAGATGATAAAAAAGAGCAAATAGAATAAAGGTGGATTAGCTGTAAACCCAAACAAACTAAAAAATAGAGGGGTGGTGGGAAGAGAGAAAGAGTAAAAAGAGAGGGGTGGTGGGAATAGAGAAAGGGTAAAAGGAGAGGGGTGGAGGGAAGAGAGAGCGGGGAACAAGGCATCAAGAAAGAAAAAAGGAAAACATTTAAAACATTATGAATATGAGACAAAATTTAAGACAAAAAAAACACAAAATAATGCACAAAAATAATTAATTATAAAAGAATAATTACATATAAAACAATAGATTATATATGAGATATAAATTTAAGAAGAATAAAATCTAGATTATTTTTTCTTTTTAAGAAATTTAGAATTTAAAAAAGAAATTCAAAGTAAAACTCACAGTTTATTGTCCATTCCTTTCCTTTCGTTTTTCCACTGAGATGAAAAGAACCATCATTCTTGTTTGTGAGTAAGATTCTTTGTCCCCCACTCAATAACTTTGAGCAGACCACAAAATTTAAAACTAAAATTTATTTCTGCGTGCGGCGAAAATATCGAAGAAACACGGGTCATCTTATCTAGAATGTTGTTATCCTAATTGGGCAAATCAACGAATAAAAACATATCGCCGTTTTCAAAGATTCGCAAAGTTATTAAATAACAGAGCAATTTAAGGTGTAGATTCATTCCAGAGAAGTTGGAATGCATGTACACCGTCTCTTTTAATTATAGTTTGAGCCTCTTTTTTCGTAATTTAGCGGTCACTATCACCGACTCGTTTGAAGATGCCATCATAACGTGGAACGATTTGTCGTATATAAGCAACTAGTAATGTACCTTTATGTGCAATGTATATGTCCACGAGGTCTGGAAGGTGAAATGGGTAAAATTTTGGTTTATATTTTAGGTATATGTGAATTGGAGGTTGCAAAAGTGTAGGAAGGGCGCTTCTTATAGAATAAACTTAAAATAGGAGAAAAGAGAAAAATATAAATCCTTTGTAAGAGGGAGAGGGAGTATTTAAAGAATTTTCAATATCATAACATAGAAAATATTTACATATAAATTAAAGAGACAAACGGTAATAATATTTGATAGAATAACACATTGTAAGTTGTAAGTGTTAGGGGAAGAACACCATCCATGTTTCAATAACTATTCATTCTTTGCACATTCAACCTTTCAATTACTAATTTTAAAGAAACGAAAAAAAAAACTAAAAATCCATTAATAAATTTCACATGTACCAATAGTCACCCATTTCTTAGCATTTTTGGACAATAATTGACCCATTTGTGCACCTTTACCTATAGCACATGACTATTGGGGTATTTGTCCATAATTATTGGCAAAAAAAAAAATTGATGGAGGTCGAGACACACGAGCACGACAACTAGTATTGGCAATTTTAAGTGGTTGGTTGTTCAAGCATCTTTAAGTATTGGACAACACTTTGAAATGTGTACTTTGTAACCCTTCCCCGCATAATGAATCCCACAACATGCATCGTTACTACCCAAAAGCCATAACAATATAGCTATAAGCAGTTAAGCCGCATGCAGAAATTTTTTTTAAAAAGTGTTGAAATCTGATGTACGTTTAGGATCTATGGGTGCATAGCATTTCCTCAAAATCTAATGTACATAGCATAACCTCGAGATCAATACATGAGAGGAACTTTGATGATTGAAGTTGATCTTTGTTTGGATTTGAGCATGTTAATCCCCTAAGTTGCTTTGTAGTGGATAGGACAACTGGCTTTGCTAAAGACAATGTGTTTATCATGGAGTGACATCATTTCATTTGTTACAAATAGATGTATGGATGATTAAAAAAATAGACTACTTTTCAGAGGTGAGTGTGGAACTTGATTGTGACATTAGAAGTTGCACGAAATTCAATTTGGCTAGGTTCCTCTCCAATTTGATGAAACATTTTGTTTAGTGTTATAGTTGTTGTGAAGCTATGCCATAGTGTCTTTCTATAGGAAGTTGAAGTATACATTAGAATGTCTTTGACTAGTGGTAGTTGTCCCAAGTCACTGAAGAGCATGGCTAAGAATCCTCCAAATCAATTATCATGCAACAATATAAAGCTATAGCCACATAACTACAAACTTAATGAAATAAAAAAATAGTCTTTTTTTTTAAAGCAACACACCACTAAATTTAGAAATCAGTTGATATTCCCTAAGTGAGTGAAGTCAAGCAGGTAAATTATGGAAACTTGTAATAAATGAAATTTGGTGTAACCGATCATAGTGATCCAAGCTTAAAATTATGTGCTACTAACTAAATTGGTTAACTGAGTAAAAATAATTATCAAATAAAAATAGCAATCTGAAACTTTAACTACAACCAGATAATTGCAGTAAGAAATAAACATGAAATACATTATATATTGTTCTCTCTAATTTGATTACTTCAGAAAAATTAAGATTTTCATGTAACTTATCCCAAATCTATGCCAAACATTTCTCCTAAAAAATAAGTAAAAATGAACTATCTACTACTTAAAACGTAGACAAAAAAACCATTACAAAATTGGTCATGACTAAGAATTATAAAGTCACTTTACTAAACTTATAAATTATTTGAAAATAAAACTAAAAATATCATTCTTCTTTATAGACACGACAAAAAAATAAAATAAGAAATTAAATTATGAAAATACTTGAAATAGTCATAGTAACAACTCGAGATTAGGAAAATTGAAACATTAGAATTGCAACAGCTTTCTAGGGTTCCAAATCACAACCATGTGTAAAATCTAATTTTCTTTTAATAACAAAGAAAAAAATATAAAATAGGCAAAATCCGATTTTCATTCAACGAAAAATGAGTCTAGTATAACCCTCAATCCCCACATCATCTATTAACTATGAAACAATTTTCTAGAGTTCCAAAACAAGCCATGCACAAGTTGCAATTTTGGTATAAGAACAAAAATCTACATTACACATTAATCTCCACATCAACTATTAAAATTGAAACACTTTTTTGAGATTCTAATTACAGACACAAAATATAATTTTGATTTGCTACAACAAAAAAAAAAAATAACATAAGAATCAATCCCCCTCCCCCTCGATAATTACCAAATTTGAAATAAATTTCTATGGTTCCAAAACATGGGCATCTATGGTACAATGCAATTTACAACCAAATGATAAATAAATCAGATGTATGAATCAAACCTTGCAAGAATTTTTTAATTTCAAAACAATTTTCTAGAGCTTTCAAAACATTGGCATCCCAAGAATGTGATCTCTCTAAATATAAAAAAATACAAATGTGAAAAATGAATTCTAGAAACTTATAAGAAAGGCTATTATTCTAGGTTTTATCGAGGTCTATCCCTAGCCATATACATAATCAGGCTTGGAATATGACTGTCACCCTTGCTTATACTTAGTTGGTTGTAACATTGTGACAAAATACAAACAATTGAAATGGTGATGGATTATTATCTAGATATTATATATTTCATATAAATTTTCGTCATATGTTTGAATATAATTAATCCTTATTTATATACTAGATGTTTCTTACAAATTTTCATGATGTATTTGTCCATAAGAATATAATATTAGGAGTTTATTTTCAAGCAATGAATCCTATAGATTTTTAAATTATCATTGTTCAAGAAAATAAGTAAAATAAGATTCTTAAGTATATTATAGCAACTTAATAAAAAAAATTAAATATCATACAAGACATCAAGTAAACATAAAAGTCCCTAGATTGATTGAGGAAATTTTAGACCTTTTTTCTATTGTCGATTGAAAACTTGCATCTATAAATGTGAGACTCCAATTTGACATGAAAAGATTCATTTTAATCTCACAGTCATAATTTTTAATTCTATGAATTTTTAAAAAAAGTAAAATTAAGAGCCAAGCCCTTTTTTGTAGAATTGCTTTCTAAATAGTTATAAATTGTGGTTTTCAATGAAATCTCATAAGTGTATTAAATTATAATTTGTATATCATGTAGAGTATTGGTGAACTACTTAAAAATGAAATATTCAATGTATGGCCTACGTATAAAATGAGAGGGGACCTCGAATTCCTCATTTTATGTATCAAAAAATAGTAAAATACTATAACCTATCATAAAAATGTTTAATATATCTTTTTTTTTCTACATATAAAATAAATTTAAAAACACACAAAATATTATAATCTTTTTAAAATTAAGCAAGCACATAAGAAATAGGTAGTGAATATTTCAAAATTAATCACAACTTACATGATGGGATCATTAGTATTTTGCCTTTTTGATGAGAGATTATTATTTGTGATTTGAATTGTTTATGTAGAAAACTTGATTGAATTTAAAAATTAAAAATTAGCTTATATAATATTGATTAAGATGTACTCGTGTAGTCACTTAACCAACACTTATCAGCTTATATTTTATTAATATTTTTTCATAAGAACCCATCATATGAGTAGCAATGGAGCACTTATTGCATCTAAGTAATGCTTACAAGGATGAGACATGAAACTTTGTTGAGTTCATCTTTACACTAATTTAATAAAGTTCCACTAAAGCTAAGTCCATTACATTGCAAAAACATTGCTAAATGTGAATAAATCACCTTGTCAAATATAATATTATAATTTAACTACACTTAAATTCCCTTTATAAGAAACAATCAATTTAATTTTAATAAAATATAATCTAAAATCTTTACACTACTTTATTAAAGTTTCCCTAAAGTTAAGTCCACTACATTGTAAAAACATTGCTAAATGTGTCAAATATAAAGTTCTTATTTAACTACACTAAAATTTCATTATTATTGATATAAGAAATGATCAATTTAATCTTAATTAAATATTATAATTTAAAAATACCTCTTATTTATCGATGTCTTAAAGACTACCCTACAACTTTACCTATATAAGAAATTTAAATTCACATGACATAAAATAGGTGCACGCACACACACACATATCGGTTTCTATGACATAATATCTAAATTCATTTAAATCAAGTATTTATTTCTAATAAGCAAAATATGATTCATTAACATACTCTTAACTTTTTTTAAAAATACATTTAATTTATTAATAGAAATACTATATAATTATTATATTTTTATCAATAAAAAATTTAATTCTAACTATTAAATTTATTAATATTCAAAATCAATTATTGAACATTTTAAAACTCTTAAGAAACCTCCTTTTCAAGATAATGACAATACCATTAGTAAAGCAACATCTCTATCACAAACTTGGTTAACAACATCACAATAGTTTTCTCTTTTAAAAAGAGATGTAAAATGAATGTTGGTCAAACATAGATGTCAAATGAAAGTTGTGGAATCAATAACATTTTCCACCATAGTGGTGAGGGAAGAAGTTGGATTGGGAGATGAACAGTCGCTTCTAATCTCCCCATTAATGCCTGTCATTGCACCCAACTGACTCATTTTCGCCATGGCCAAAGAAAATTTTTGAAAGAAGAGAGTTTGATTAAAGACAAAGTCTAAAGCAATTTGTTTGGTGCAAGAGTCTATATAAAGATCCTGATCAGACATGAAGAGGCCCTTTCGATTCATGAGGTCCACATAATACTTGTTGTTGAACACGTTCAGTGTGCGGATGTCTAATACGGTGGTGTTGGTGTAATTAATGCTTAGACAAGTGACATACAAGTTTTGGCAGAGTATTGGTTGAGGGTGTTGTCCTGTATAGAGTATAACCGATCCTCAAATGATGTGCAATGTCCTATTCCTATGGTGTGGCCACCTGTATTAATCCAATGTCAAAAACAAAATCCAATTTATATATAATGATAATGTACTAAATTGAATTCTAGAATGTTTCATATGAAATAAAATTATATATAAACCTTATATTTTAATTAAATAACATCAAATAACTATTAAAGAGTTTTAATCTAGACAAACAACCGAGAAACCGAATTTTTTTGGGAAAACCCAGTGAGCATGATCTGCAGATGTATTGGAAAAGATCAGATCACGATTCTTCTTTGAAGGAGAAAAAAAATAGAACCGGCTATTTGTCTTAAAACATAAAGAAAATTTTGGAAACAAATTGTTTGCTTAAAAGAGGTGAAACATAATCGTGAGCTCCCAGAGAAGTAATATCTACGCAGGACACAATGACATCGCAGGCCTCGTCCACAATGACATGACAAATGTCCAATTTCTCACTGCTTTTCAGTTTTTTAAATGAGAGTCGCAATCATGTTTTTTATTCAGTCGTTTAGTAAATGTGTATGTGTAATATTAGCACTCGCATTTATAAGAGGTTCAAGGGATATGTCGATAAGATATTAAAGGTAAAATATAATTATATTTTAATATGATTAATTAGTTATTTTTTATCTTTTTTTCTATTATATAATAGATTAAAAAGATATCAACAATAAATTCACTACATTTATGATTTCATAGTGAAGAAGTTATTAGTTCCTGCATAGCATGGAATTATAGCGAGGCAATCTACTTAAACAGTTATTACTTGTTTTGTTTTGCACCAATCAAATTAGTAAAATTTTATTACATAATTTTTTTATAAATCAATTTATTTGCATATTTTGCTTTTTTTTTTTATCGAGAGTCCAAAAACAAACTTAAACAGAGAGTTTATACAAAACTAGAGAGCGGGGGGCAGGGCCACAGCCGCCAAACTGAAGAACCAGAGAAAAGATTATATAGAGTTATCGTTTTAGCCAAAAAGAGGGGACATAGCAAAATAGTTCAGTATTGGAGGATCTCATCCTTATCCTCCAACCACGTAGTCTAGCCTTGTTCACCTTCCATCCAGACCACCTTCTTTCTTGCTAGGATCTGGGTGCACATCTCAATCCTGTTGAAGGGGGGAGGCCTGTTGTCATGTAGATCCTTTATCAGCTTCGTCACTGCCTTATCAAAAGAGGTTTGGTTCTTTGCGATCCTAGCCCATTCGTACCGTTTTGCATCTTGTGAACAAACATGGTTGCTCTGCCATCTTTCAAGAATCGCAGTAGCTTGTTTCTCTTGAGGTTCATCACAAAATAGACCTGCACAACAATTTTGTAATGTGTGAGTTTTTTGAAAAACTCAGTACGTTCCCTTGTAATAGCTTGGAACTTCTCCTCATTTCTAAGTTTCCAAATAAACCAGACAATGTAAGAAGAAAGGATTTGCCAAACAAGATTAGTATCCTTCCACAGTCCATGAATAAAACTAGTAACAATATCAAGAGTGAAAACAAATTCTGTAATAGATATTCCAAACAGAAGCCAAATTTCTCTAGCAAAGGGGCAATCAAAGAATATGTGACGCGCGGTCTCAGGTTTTCTGCAAACAAGGCACCGGTCATACTCAACAGATATATTCCTAATGGGTAATTTGTCTAAAATGAGTTGCCATTAGAAGCATTGAATTTTAGGGGGAATGGGGGAACTCCAGAGCTTCTCAAAGATTTTCTACCAAGTGTGGGGGGTATGGTTAACATACCATAGATTGTTGATGTGTTCAATCACTGAGAAATCACTGTTTAGCAGGGTATAGATAGATTTGGCTTTGATTTTAGGGAGGGTGGAGCCATCCTTCCATAGGAAAGAGAGGTACCTATGGGCATCTACATGGGTGTTTTTGGGGAGGTTAAAGTGAACGCATGCATTTTTAATCATATTGTATGTCTTCTTATGTGATGCAGGGAGATCATATTTAGTGCTAAGAGCCTCCCAGCTAATAAGGTTATCATATTCAAGAATATCCATAATGTACTTGATTCCTTTATTATGCTAGTGCTTAGCAGAGCAGCCTTGGGTTAAAGCAAGGGGTTTGGAGTTATGATGCAGGTTCCACCATATTGACCTTTCACTGTGTAGGGAGTTGTCAGAGTTGATGCTCAAATTGTTAATTAGACCACGCACATGCTCCCAAGCTTTCTAGATGGACTTAAACACCCAGGTTCCTTGGACAAACATGGGAAAACTGCCAGCTATTAGGTCACTGAGCGGGAGAGCTTTCCACGTTTTGCCATTTTTAGGAACACCATTTTGAATGTTGTTTCTGATGAGGATTTTCCAGGGTTCTTGTCCTTCCAGTGAGTGAAATATCCATTTGGTTGCAAGGGAGATGCCTTGCAGCCTAAGATTCTCAAGGCCCAGCCCACCAAGTTTTTTATCCAAGTGGCACCAGGTCCATTTGACTGCGTGGGCTTTCCTTTTTCCCTTCCCATCCGACCAAAGGAACCGTCTGATAGCCCTTTGGATTTCAAAGACTTGGTAGTTGCTAAAGATCCATACCAAGGAGTAATAGACGCTGTATGAAGATAGGATTTTTTGGCAGACTTGAATCCTGCCAGCAAGGGAGAGGACCCTATTGTCCCACTTGTTGAGTTTACTGTCTATTTTTTTCCTAACCCAGCCCCACATGTCCTTAAGAGAGGCAGATATCGAAAAGGGGATGCCAAGATAACGGACTAATTTAGTAGGTCCTCCCCACGCATAGCCAAATTGGTGAAGCCAGTCTGGGGGATTATCTTTCCATCCAAGTAGAATGGATTTGGTCCTGGATATCCGAGCTCCGAATTCTCTATGGAAAATGTCAAGTTTTTAATTGAGGGAATCAATATTGTGTCTTGAGAGCTTCAGGAAGAACGAGGTATCATCAACAAACTGGATGTTAATCAATTCAGAGTCGTCTGGCAGGGTAATGCCTTAGACACAGGGGAAGAGGGTGTCATCTCTAAGGAGATAATACAGGGTGTTAGAATCAATGACAAACAGAGTAGGGGCAAGGGGGCAGCCCTCCCTTATTGATCTAGATAGGGAAATAGGCTGGGAGAGGGTTCCATTGATTTGAACCAGGGCGAATGCATCCTTGAGGAGGATTCGAATATAGTCACAAAACTCGCTAGGAAAGCGAAAGGCTGAGAGCATCATGAGGATGAAGTTCCACTCCACCCTGTCATATGCTTTCTTAAAGTCGACAAGGAACATGGCGGTGTCTTGGTCTGAGGTTCTGGCCCATTCCATGGATTCCCAACTCGTTACAAGATTCTCCAAGATGTATCTGCCTTTAATGAAGCCTGTTTGGGTGGAGCAAATGAACTTGGGGAGGATCTTCTCAAGGCGGGAGGCTAAGGCTTTGGCCAGGATCTTGTAGGAGACGTTAAGGAGGGTAATTGGCCTCCAGTTTTTAATTAGGGCTTTGTCCCCTTCTTAGGGATAAGTTTAATAATACCCCTATTTATGGATTCCTCGAGGGTGCCAGTGGCAAGGGCTTCATTATAGATATCATAGAGGTCATCAGAGATCTAGTCGATGTTAGTTTTGTAGAGTTCAGCAGGAAGTCTATTAGGGCCTGGGGCCTTGTTATCCTTAAGAGTTTTAATGGCATCCTTGATTTCTTGCATAGTTAGCTTAGCTTTGAGGAGGTTGGATTCGTCCTCAGAGATTCTATTAGGAATAATGGTCCTACACCTGGTACAGGCATCTGTCGCGGCCTCATTATCTTCAGAGGTAAACAGAGTCTTGTAAAACAATTCAAAGGCTTCTTTGATGTCATTGATATCTAGGAGTTCCTTATCGTCTATAGTTATTCTATCAATTTTTTCCTTGATCTGTTTTTGTTTGAGTAGTTTAAAGAATATTTTAGAGCCCTTATCACCAAACTGAAGCCAGTGGTTGCGGGCTCTGATGAAGGCACCTCTGATTTTAACCTGCTGGTACTTTTTGAGGATATCTCTAGCCTCGGCGACCTGCTTTGCCAAGGTAGGGGAAGAAGGTTGAAGTTGAATATCATGCTCTAGGGAGTGGAGTTGAAGAGTAAGAGTTTTTTCTATGAATCTGAAGTCCTTGGCTTTCTTTTGGCCAATGGTCTGGAGAAGATTCTGCCATGAGGAAATGTTCCTCTGCCATCTAATTGTGGGGGATTGGGGGAGATGCGGTTGCAGATTGAAGAGTCTAACTAATTTGATGGTATTTAGGACATCATCATCTTGCAGCAAGGAGGTATTAAGAAAGAATTTCTTATTGCGAGGGTGGCTAGGGGAGATGGAGTTCCTAATGTTGATAATGGCTAGAATGGGGAAGTGGTCAGACAGACTAGTTGGTAAAACTGCAACCACATTCCCAAGCTGGTTGGGGGAAAAGGAGAAGAAGTCTTTATTAGCATAAAACCTATCTAACCTAGAGTAGATCCTATTAGTGTTTTGCTGGAAGTTGCACCAGGTGTGCCATAGGTTGGGGGTATCAGGTTTGGTGCCTTCTAGGGGGTCAAATAGTTGTAGATGTTGTTTGAATCTATCCCAATGAGGTTTTTCTGTGTTTTTCCATTCAAACGGAAGTCCCCCAGCCTTGTCATTCTGGGATTTAGTCATATTAAAATCCCCTGCCATGACCCAGGGAATATTTGGGAGGGAAGTTAGCCAATTCCAGAGGGATATTCTTTCCTTATAATCATTAGATGCATAAATGGAGCATATGCCAAAGCAAGAACCCTTAACCTCAAAGGTAGCCCAGGCTACTCTATTACAGGGAGAGGTCCCTTTATCCTTGAGTTACATTGTCCATTTAGGGGCAAGAAGGAGCCCAACTCCTCCTTTACCTCTCAGGTGGGTGGTACATACTTTGATAACATCTCGCCAAATGAAGTCAAGTGTTGTGTCGAGGGAGAACCCAACAGACTTAAGCTCTTGTAACATCAAAAAATCTAAGTTTTTATGCAAGTCCAAAAACCTTTTAATAACATATTTTCTGTCGGGTGACTCAAGGCCTCGAATGTTCCAAGATATGTATTTCATCAAAGAGGAGGGTTTACGAGGGGTTGGCTGGGAGATCGTTGTTGATCGCCAGATTTCTTCTTGTTTTTGGAGCCCATAGGCCTACCTTTTTTTTTATTAAGGGAGTGCCCTTTCATAGACTCCTCATCATCTTCACTGGTTTTGGGAGGCTCAGCTCTAGTATCTACATTTCCTTCTGTGTCAGACCCAGACAACTGGGAGCCTAGAAAGTCAGGGAGCATAGTGATAGGCCTAATTTCATCTAGACCCTTATTGGCATATATAACTTCTATGATATGACCGTCCTCTAGTTCTTTGAGCGAAGATGAAGTCGAGGGATCGATGGTGTTAGTATCAGAAATAAGTCTTGCAAATGAAGAGGGGACCGATTGAATGGGGGTTCCAGATCTGAGGATCATTGCAGGGTTATTGCTAATGCTAGCACCATTGACACCAAGACTGGGGTTTTCCAACTTATTAACCATATTTCTAACCACAGATTTGACAGGGGATTGGTCAGGGACCTAGGGCTTAGGAGAAGAGGCCAATTGGCTGGAGGAGGAGCGGCTAAGATTTAGGGCTTTAAGGGGGGTGATTTTACGTCTCCGTTTTCTTGAGGTAACAAGTTGAAAGAAATCAGTGGGCGATCCTACAAGACTTTGAGAGGGGGTTGAACGCAGGGATGAGGGGCTCGGAGGTCAAGGGTGCGCGATCGGGGATGAGAGGGTTAGCATCATTAGGAGCGGGACCAAGATCTGTGGACACCTCATCTTTATGTTTAGAAATAATAGGAGGGGGAGGATGTGTATCATTAACTTTTTAAGGGTTTACAGAAGCTTCATTAGAATTATGCTTTTGCTTCCTACGACTGATAATTGGGCAATTTTTGTGAACATGCCCTTCCTTTTTGCAGAGGAAACAAGCATTCAATCCTCCAAGAATTTCAATTGGACAGATGAATGTGTCTCCATTAATATCTAGGTTTAAAGAAGGCGGAATGTCAATTCCAAGCTTGATTGAGACAAGCATTCTTGCGTCTAGGTTGGGCACCAACCTAGTAGTTTCATCAACCCGAATGATTTTACCAGATGGTGCCATTTGTTGGGGAAGGAAATGCCACAAAAAAGGGGGGACATCCTTGAGGATGACCCATCTGGGAGAGGACAATGCAAGGACTTCCTCATTAACCGCCTCTGGAGACCAGGTGAGGGCTCGAAAAGAGGTATTCCTTACCATCCAGTACTGGCATTTAAGTGCTACCATTTGGGCTTCATGCGAGTTGAAAAAAATGAGAAAAAGACCTCTCTGTATTTGTCTATAGAATGTAATTTTAAGCCCTAATTTGAGATTCCATAGATAGTGAAACCAGTCGTCTACAAATTTCCTAGGTGGGAATTTTTGAGCATCCACACAAGCGAAGAAGATAACAGTGTCACATAGTCTTCATTTTTCCAAAGCAATCTCACTTATCATTTCAGAATTTGGCGAAACAATGAAGGGGTCTGAGGTATTGCAAGGGGACATACCTGCCTTATTGGATCCTTCGTCTATAGGAGCCTTAATGAAGTGCACCGACGAGCGGACTCCATCTACAGGCGGGGTGACGGTCTCAGCGAAGGACTTTTTTAGGGCTGGAATGGTATGCGGGGTGGGTTTAGGGTTAGAAATATTAACACTGTCTGACTCCGATTCCATCGGAAACCAAGGTTAGGGCGCGCGGGGTGGGGCAGATGGGGTGGAGTAATTTGTAATAAATGCATAGCAGAGAAAGAAAGATAAAGAACAAGTAGATGGGTGAGATAGGAGGTGCAAATCGAGTGGAGGAGATAAACCCCTCCACGTAGATGCAGAAGTACTCCCGTGAGCATGCCTCAATCCAGCTTCCAACTTCAAGGCAAGAATGAAAGCATCGAAAACGTCGAAAATTCGCAGAGCAGAGCCATCTACCTCTTCGTCAAGAGATTTACATCTCTACTAAAATAATTTAAATTTTTTCTATTTAGCTTTTTAAAATAAAAATAAACGATTTTTAATTTAAAAAATATGAGAAATTTTTTTATGAGCAATACCATTGGCTTAAAAGTTTGAAGCGATATGAGCAAATTAATAGGATTTTTTGATAAATTTTATGAAATATATTTGACAGTGGCATAAAGCAGTGATTGTAAGTTTGTGAGCACTGAGGAAAAGTTTGAGATACAAGGATAAGATTGGTGCATTATATTTTTCCATTTTCCTTATCTTAGCATCTGATAAGAATAAAAATGTTTTCCTTCTATTTTTGTTAATTTTTTCTTTAAATCACATGAATGGTTAAAAAAATTTATTTTATTTTTCTCTCCTCTCACGGAAATCTGTGCCCGGAGGAGGAGCAGATGCATCTGAGGGGAATAAGTCTAGCACTCCATTATCAAAGTGGTCTCAGCTATAGGAACTGGATTCTTTTATGTCAAACAGAAGAATCCTCAAAACTTCTTGGAAAGTTAGCATGTATGATTTAGGTTGAATTGCTATGTTTTTTATTCAATGAGGCTAAGATGAAATGAGATTTTATTTGTAAATCTATGTTTTCAATTTATTATAAGATTGCGTTTTAAAAAAAAAAAAGAATCTAATGCTTCATTAAAATTCAAAAATTAAGAAATTGTTTAATTAAAGATATGTTTTGTTCTTGACATGTTTGGTAGAGTCAAAGCTTCTATATGTTCTTCAATGGTTTAGTTTTTTTACTTGCAACCACTGTTCTGATGCATGGTATTTTAATTATGATCTAAATTTATAAAAAATTTAAATTCTTTAAGAATAATATGATTTATATTAAAATTCTATTATAAACATTTTTTATAAGGTAGCATATTTATTTAATTTTTAAAACTAATTAGTATTTATTTTTATGTTATTTTTCATATTTATTTTTATTCATTTATATGAAATATAAATTATAAAATGTAATTTAAAATATATAAATATTAAATATTAAATATTTAATTTAATATAAAATGGAGAGTTAAATATTAAATATTAAACATGAAGTTAATATAAAAATGTAAATATGTGAAATGCAAAATGTCAATTACAATATTAAATTTAAAATAAATAAAACATAAAATATAAACTATAAATTTGTATTTAGAAAAAATAATATGAAATTGTATGGAAATAAAGCTATGAAAATCTCAATTATTATTTTTAACTATTATTGTATTTAAAATTATATAATAATAATATTCATTTAAAAATTATAATAGTAAAAAAAATTCTTGTTTATTTTACAAAAATTTAAAAGATGTTCCATTATTTTTTTAAATAATATAAAGATATATGCAATTCTAACTATTTTTTTATAAATATATTTTAATTAGCTTTTAACATAAAGTATAAAAATTAACATAAATTATAAAAAATAGCCTATAAATAGCGTAAAAAATTATACTAATTTATTTTTTATGTTTAATTCTTATGAATGTTGTTTTTCCAATTTATCAAACAAGGTTGGTAACTGTAAAAATGTTCTTAAGTTTTAAGTTTTACTTTTACTTTTTACTTTTAAAAATTCTATCATGTATCACAAGTATACATCTTAATATTAGTTTGGAGAATTGTAATTCTTTTGTCTTTGTTTTCAAAGATCTAATGCACATAATAAATAGATAGTATTAGGGTTTCAAAATACCTAGAAATATTACTAGTCATTAAAGATTAACATGAATTTTTAGTAGAATCAATTTATCAAATTAAACATGTATTTCAAAGATTTGGGAAAAACTAAGTTGAATGAGCTTGCACAAAAGTTACATTTTTCTATGCCAACTTATAACTACACTAGTGAAGTGTGCACCACAATCCAGAGTTTAAATCTTATGTCCAGCCACAGAATAGTGTGCAACAATCAAAGAATTCAAGCAACTACCAATTCCAGGTGATTATTGTAACTTTTTTATCTTTTTCCAAACTATTGACAAACTTTTAAATTCTAAAAATAGTCTCTTTATACTCATTTTTGCAAAGAAATCATATAAACAATCTCTTATTATTAGACTCAAAGAAAACTGTTATACATAAAAAATACTAAAAAATGGTAAAATCAATCATTATTAGCATTGTACTCCAGAAATTGCATTTTTTCATATTCTACTTATCTGTATGATGTCAAAAATGTTATTTTTAATCAAATGAAATACTATTTTATTAATATCTTTTACAATGGATTCATATTTCCAACTACTAATTATGTTATTTGTTCAAAACATAAATGCACATGTCAACATCAAAAAAAAAATACAAACATCTACAACATCAAAACAACAAATACAAACATCTACATCTCACCAATAAAAACTTCAAAGTTTGAGCATGTGGACTTTATGCAACTCCATTAGACAAAAAACTTAAAGAAGATTCTTTGCAAAAACAATCGTCTAAGTGTACTGAATTATTTTTAATTCTTCTTTATATGTTTGGTTAAACTGTTTAGTTGACTTATATATACTAGTTTGTCGTACTCTTTCATAGAAATCACTTATTTTTCATTACTCTCCATTTTAAATTGGGATTATTCTTATAGCTTTCACCAAAATGGTTGAGCTCACACTATATTGACAAATAAGATTTATAGTTTGCATAAATTTCAAACAAGTTATTTGTATGCAACATTATACACAAACAAAATACAAAAACACAACATTATTTTTCTAACATTGACAGGAACTGCGCTGTTCTACAACTCTTGTTTAATTTATTAAGGCTAGTCTATTAAAGTGATGAAATTTATTAAAATTGGTTATTTAAGTTAGTTATCAAGTTATTTAATTTATTGAAGTTAATTTATTAAATTTGATATTCAATCATTATTAAATTATGAAATCATGAATATTAATAAATCAATATTAATTTATTGATTTATTGAGTTTAATTATTAATTCATCTCATTGAAAGTAATATTAAAATATAATAAATTGTTATAAATAAAATTAATTAAATAGATTTTAATTATTATTTATAATTTATAAGAATATAAATAATTAAAACAAATGTCAAATTTAAATTAAAGTCAAAAAATTAACATAGAATAAACTAAATACAATTTCAAAATATATCAAAATTCTAATATGAATAAAAGTATTTATTTAAAAATTAATAAAAATAAATTTATAAAATTAGTACAATATTTATATTTTGTATTACACATTAATAAACATCTAATAATTGATATACATATTTTATATTTACATATTCACTTAATATTTATATATTTAATATATAATGTCTAAATTAAGTAAATAAAATGTATAACTTATATTTATTATTCGTTAATTTACTATTGAATTACATTATATTTTAATATATAATACAAGATATCTTTTTAATTTTCATATTATATTATTTATTTATTTTAAAACACGTTATTTAATTATTTATTTAAACATTTTCTCCCACTAGTATAATGAGGGCGAGCATTACTTGGATGAAGCCCCTTTAATATATCTTTTATTTTTTGCATTAATATTTTCTTAACGAGGATGTGGCCTAATTAAATTTGTAAGGGAAAAGAAAAGTGATTTATTTTCACTCCAAAAAGAGGGATGTAATGCCAGGTGAACAAGTTAAAACGCAAGTAAAAATAAAATTACAAGGGAAGTTTTATGTGCTATGTTTACCCACTAATTCACCCAACTGTGTAATCGAATGGTTAATTCTATGCATTAATTTCCGTCATTTTTTATGGGTGCCAAGTAGATGGTCATGTTATGAGATTGTACTGTGAATTAAAACATTTTTTTTTCACCGTTTATCCTAAACATACCGCTACCAAGAGTTTATCTGGGACACTTTGTGAGAAATGGGTCAGCGTGAAAGACGAAAATCGTGAACGAAAACAAAAATCGGTGGAAAGATGCATTCCGGTGCCGTAAAATTGTTTCATACAAATTTAAAACCGTTTTCTACTGCTGTGAGACTACTTTATACAAATTTATGATGGTTTACAGGCGTGAGACAGGTATTCCATAAATTGTGGCAAGATAAGTCCACAATAAACAAAGCCTATCAGCTAATTATGCTAGAGGCATATTAGGCTCATATACAAAATGTAAGATTCTTCGTCAATAAAAATGAAAGTTATTTAAGTTGACGTGCATTTGACAGTCAATCAATTTGTCAATTAAAAAAAAATATTATCTATATTAAGAAGCATAATTATTAGTCAATTTAATTTTTTAAATATTTTTAAGAAAATTATCTTAAATATGAATTTAGAAACTTGTCATAATTGAAATAATATGAACATTCTATCCTATATATGAAGTACAAATACTCATAATTTCACAATATATATATATATATATATAATTTATCCTGGGTATATGGGTTGAAACAAATAATACAAATGACAAAAACTTTTTTCAATTAATGTCTTTGTTTGTTATTACTCTATCATCTTATAATGTTAGAAGTTAGGATGATATTAGCAAAATTGAGCAAACAAACACATTGATTGATAAAAAACTTAAAGATATTCATTATTTAGTAAACAAAATGAAAGGATATTGATAAACATCTTTTTATAAGAAATATATTATATAGATGATAGAAGATCATAAATCGACTTCGTCCATGAAGAAGGGAGCTATAAGTAATAAGTAATGAAACTCTAAATTTCATTGAGAGTTTGATCCTAGCTTAGGATGAACGCTGGCGACATGCTTAACACATGCAAGTCGAACGGGAAGTGGTGTTTCTAGTGGCAAACGGGTGAGTAATGCGTAAGAACCTGCCCTTGGGAGTGGAACAACAACTGGACTATGAATTTTTTAAAATAGTTTCTATTTTTCTATATGAATTTAAAAATTTGTTATAATATATAAATTTAAGATTATAAAATTTATTATTAGTAAATATGTAATTATTTAATAGTATATAATTTTTTTAATTTTAAAAATATTTTACTATGAAATTTTAAAATACTTTATATTTTTCTATATGAATTTAAAAACTTGTCATAATATATAAAATTTAAGATTTTGGCATTTATTATTAGTATTGTGGAGAAATATAAGGAGTATTGTGGAGAGATAAGGAGAAGGGAGTTATAAGGATTCTTAATGCCTCAACATGTCCACCTCGGGGATGGAGTCCCCCTTTGTGACCCTATTGGTTCATAGCTCCAGTCAAAAGCGTCTATATTGTAGGGGCGAGACCCAATGTTGTTTTAAGCTAGTAACGCTACTGGCAGCTTGAATTGTAATATCTGTTACCGATAAAAAAATAAATAAAAAAATTGATTTACAGAACTAAGATGAAACTGAATTAAATAAATTAAATATTTTATTAAGCTTCCATTAGTTTAATTTTTAGTTCAAAAAGCTTGCAATATATAAAAACATTAAGTTTTCGTTATTAACCAATCAACTTATACATGAAAATTTAATTTCAAGAATTGTTTAAGAATTAAAAATTAAAGTAAATAATTTAAATTAAAGTAAATAATTTAAATTAAATCACATTAAGTAACTTAAATGAATTAAATTAAATAACGAAAATTAAATTACTAAAATTAAATTATGTATTCATATAAAAATGTATTCATATAAAAAGTCAACTACACACTAGATAAGATTTATCTATATAAATTTAAAAACTTATACAATTTAATTTTCAAAATATTTTTAATAAGATCAAGACTTAAGTATGAATTTATAAACTTTTCATAATTGAAATAATAGGATAAAATTATTTTCAATTTTTAAAATATTTTAATATGAATTTTTAAAATAGGTCTATTTTTTATATGAATTTAGAAACTTGTCATAATATATAAAATTTAAGATTTTGACATTTATTATTAGTAAATTAGTAATTATTAACTGATTATAATTTAATATTAATATTTAATATATATGATTGTATTTATTTTATGAAAATTACAAGTTTTTATGCCTAGAGGCTCATTTCAATTGGCGTGCATTTGGCTATCAATCAATTTGTCAATAAATAAATAATAAAGAAAGTAGATATATAGACATATTTCTATTTATAACATTTGATTTCATATTAGATTTGAATTTTTTCTAATATTCACTTCATAAGAAAAAAACTTATAATAAATTTTAAATGAAATATTCATTTAAAAATTTAAAAATTTAAAAATTAGATTTTATAATTTTAAAATGCAAAGAATTTTTTAAGAAAAAGCATAATCTATATTATTTAAATTATTTTTATTAAATTCAAATTTTGCTTTAGAATTAGTTTTACAATATTATCAAATTAAAAAAAAGTACTAACCAAAATATAATATAAAATTAAAAATAATAATTAAAAAAAAAACGTATAATAACGCCGAAGGCGTACCCTATTTTGAAGTAATTGAGTTAACTTGAAGATCAATGGTTTACATCTTCAAAAAATTAATGCAAAATGATTGAACTTGTCATGACCATCGATATTGAATTCACAAATTTAAATTAATCCTATTTTCCTCGTCACTCAACATTCTTTTTTGCTCATTGGCTAGTTGGGATTGAGAAAGATTTTATTTGTAAGAAAAGAAAGTATCAATTTTTAAAATAATATTATAATTTTGTGAGAGAATTTTATAAATAAATAAAAGTTTTACTAGTGGATGGATATTGAATTCACAAATTTTAATTAATCCTATTTTCCTCGTCACTCAACATTCTTTTTTCCTCATTGGCCAGTTGGGATTGGCAAAGATTTTTGGTCCATTTTTTAAATAATATTATAATTTTGTGAGAGTATTTTATCAAAAATAAATAAATAAAAGTTTTAGTAGTGGATAGAGATTTAAGTGAAAAATAGAAATAAATCATAGTAAATTATAATAGTTAGAGCTTTCAGTCCATGTTTTTTTCCCTCTATATTGTTATTTTCAATCTATCACAATTTGTCATTTTATAAAACAAGATTAAAAACTATTTTACAATTTTGTGAGAGTATTTTATAAAATAAAATAAAATAAATAAATAAAGGTTCTACCAATGGATAACAACAATTTCGATCTCAAAAATAAAACTGTAAAAAGAAGATTAAAAACTATTTTATAAGTTTGTGAGTATTTTATAAAATAAATAAATAAAAGTTTTACCAATGGTTAACAATAGTCTTGATCTCAAGAATAAAACAGTAAAAACAATATTAGAAACTATTTT
Organism: Cryptomeria japonica; assembly: GCF_030272615.1. NCBI lineage: Eukaryota > Viridiplantae > Streptophyta > Pinopsida > Cupressales > Cupressaceae > Cryptomeria > Cryptomeria japonica. Next base: position 204,493,125 of record NC_081409.1, read on the forward strand.
ATAATTTAGACTGCTTTCATTCCATGTATTTTTCCTGTATATTGTTATTTTCAATCTGCATGACAATTTGTCATTTTTTTGTGCTTTACATTGCTGGTTTTTTGGCTTCTTATAATGTAATTCTCTTATATAAATAAGAGACAATATTATCCACATTGAGCCATTTAGATAATTGTTTCTTTGCTTTGGATAATATGTTTCATTACAAAAATTAGTTTTGTGTTGTCCACTTTTGCATGTAACCATAATTTATTCGATTTTTAACAAGCATTAGAAGAGGTGCAGGAGAGAGCTCAAAGAATCTTTCTAAAATAGTTTTTTACCCTATTTTATTTAATTCTTCATTGTTTTTACTGCTTTGCATTAGTTACTATTTCTTTTCTTGCATTTTTCTTATTTCCAATAATTTTGGTCACTCACTGTAATCTTTTTCATTTTTCAACTAATTGAATTTTAATAAATGTTAAAAGATATACATGTATATCATTCATTGATTACTAGTGATTGTTGTCAATGCCCATCCTTAATATTTTTACTGGAAATTGTAATATCCCTTTTTCAGATTATCTTGTAATTTACACTCTTGAGTTTGCATACCTAGCAAAGCCTATACATCATTCCCCTCCATGCCATTTTCTCATTGGATGAAGATTACCCAAAATTTATTCAACAAAGAGACTGTCTTTGAAAAAAACCCTGCAACAAATCTTTATGCTTTCTCCTCCAATAGGTTCAATTAAAAGAGATTAGAATACCAGCTATCTATTCTTACAAATCACCATAAGCATAAAATCATAACATAGTTTGAAAATTCTTGTGATTCTTACCTCTTCAGTATCAAGTTTGAACTATCCAAGTACCCATACACCTGTACCTAGCTATGACTTTATACAATCCAAGAAACATCTCGAACTTCTAGATAAAAACCAAGGTGTGCAAAATATTAACAGTTGAGCAGAATTTCATGCACTCCAAATTCTATTTTGCTAAGTACGTACTTATTGTTTTTTTTTTTTTTAAATTGACATTAAAGAGAAATCATGCCTGCTTACAAATGTACAAGAGAACATGGAATCACAATCTTCATTTGTGGCAAATATTCCACCTACACTTAGAGAGGTTGAAGAGGTACACTCTTTACTACAACTAGGGAAAGGATGACCAACTCTTACTCTAGATTGGTTACCCATTTCAACATCCCCCATAAATGAATACACTGATTGTTTGCAATGGCATTTCCCACTTTGTTTCCAAAATGAAGCACCATATTCAAACAAAAACGCATCAAAGAAGTTAAGTTACATGAATATGCTCTACATCTTCTATGATACCATGATAATAGATTTGGGCAACACCCATGATTTAGATACTTCATACCAAACATACTGATGTGTCATCGAAGTCAAGAAACATCCTCTTATTTTGTGCGAAGACAACTAGATGATTCTCTACCAACAACAATTTTTGATCTACGCCAAAGACTAAAGGACTTGCCTGATGACAAGCTTGCTGACCAACTCATGTGGTTTACCTCATCAATTTGTGGCACACGCCCGTTCTAGAATTAGTGTAGAGGATAGCTCTCAGACATGGTTATTTAGATTGGTTGCCCAACACTATTCTTCACCCTCGGTGCAACAGATACAAAATGGCCAGACTTGCATAGTACCATGCCATCCAATGCACCCACAAATCCGTATGCAGCTTCTAGATGGAGGATACAAAATATAGTTCAAAACCCACACCTTACTGCAATATACATGCACCACAAATTTACAACATTTTGTGAAGAGGTCTTGGAAAAACTCCTTGGTGCAAAAGACTATTAGGTATAAGTATAATTCTTAAACTATTGTAATCTTTTACTGCAACACTTGTTACTTATATTAATCACTAAAAATTCCTTTCATAGGTATGAGTGGCAATATAGAGTATCTACACATATCCATGGTTTCATTTGGCTCCATGAAGCACCTGACTTTGAAAAATTACAATGGAATAACATTCAATCAGTACAAAATGCACTTGACTACATTGATAGATATGTCTCTGCATGGAACCCAAAAACCATTGAATTAAGAAACATAATGATTCACAGATCTCCTATTGATGATCCTTGCTTGATGACACAAGAATGATAATGACTACAGTGAATTGGCAAACCGTGTACAACGCCAAACAAAGTGTACCCTATAAAATTATCTCAGGAAAAAAGGGACATCTCTTGTTTGTCGTTATAAAGCCCCTTGGAACATGCAAGATACATTGATACTCTCCAATGATGATAATGGCCAACCTAAACATACTCCTACAAGAAATGATGACCACTTGAATCTTCACAACCCATATATACTCTCTATTTGGAGGGCCAATGTAGATTGCCAACCTGTTCTCTCAATAAATGCAATTCTAAATATATCACAAAATATGCAGCAAAATCCGAACAAAAATCTGAAATATACCATGCTATGCTATCTCGCATTTCAACCAATTTTGACCCTAACAAACCTGCCCCACTTGCCTTTCAAAAAATGCTTACTGATACTCTTGTAGATCGAGATATTGGTGATCAAGAGACTTGCCACAATTTGTTAAAATTACCACTCTCCATATGTAGTAGGACATTTGTTTCTTTAAATGTAAACCGAAAAAACTTTTAACGTGTTTCAATCTCACCCACACCACAACCATGTCCCCAAGTTATATAGATGCTTACATGGAACGACCTACACATCTAGAAACATTGTCACTTATTCATGTCACTCAAAAGTGGACCTTCAAAGCATCTCACAAGAACAACCAATGGAAAGAACGATCCACACCAGCCATTGTTCGAGTATATCCATGATTCACAAGCATCCCAAAAAAAGGTGACAAAGCTTTCCAAGCATTCTGTTGGACTAAAATACTACTACACCATCCATTTCACAACATTCAAAATGATATTGGTACATCAGATGACCAAGCTATGGAAAAATGGGTAACTTTCTCTTGCTACTACCAACCATGGTATGTGTGGTGCACACCTCTGCAACCAAATGAAGAAACTAATATTGGAAGTCCACCTATTAAGGAGGACCACATGCAAGAATATATACCTGATGAATGGAAAATCTTATCAAGTCTATATCCAGGCCTCCCTATGCACATTCTTGGTCGACGTGGAATTGACCTCAACCATGATTGGGGAGAGGCTCATGTAAATCCGCAAGAACAAATAATAGCTACTACTTTCATAGACTCAAATCGACCAACATTTCAAGCTCCCTATGATCTCAATCAAAACACCCAACTTCACCTGTCTATTGAACCAAAAAAAGCATATGATATAGTTGTTTCACACCTACAAGCCACTACTTTGCAGCCGCCACTTAAGATAATTGTTCAAGGAACAACTGGAACTAGAAAGTCTCACTTGATTAAAAGCATCAAGATTGCATTGATGAGCTCATCACCCATTGGCCAATCACCACTACTACTTCTTACACCAATAGGTGTCGCAACATTCAACATACAAACATCAACAATTCATTCTGCCTTGAGAATACCAATATAAAAAAATGGCCCCCTTACAAGGACAAACACTAGTAACATTCCAAGAGAGCATGTACTTCATTCGATAAATTCTAATAGATGAAATGAGTTTCATTGGCCCAAAGCTACTACAAAAAATTGACAACACATTGAGTGAAGCATTCCCAAGCCAAAATCATATCCCATTTGGAGGATGATCAATCATGCTATTTGGTGACTTAGGGAAGCTAACACCAGTCAAAGATATCCCTATGTATGCTTCAACTTCTTATGGGGGAATATTGTGGCGTTCTTTCACAACAGTTATAACTTTGAACAAAATATTTTGTCAAATTGGAGATGACCCAACATAAATTAGTTTTCATGCCCTTCTCTCAAATTTATGAAATGCAAAGCCTACAATTGCAGACTGACAACTTCTAATGTCACGATAAAGCTCCTCACTCACAACTAAAGAGAAATCTCATTTCTCATCCTCCATACATCTATTTACAATAAATGAAATGGTGTTTTTACATAATAAATGTATGTTGTTATCTTCAACAATGTCAGTAGCATTATGCATAGCAAAGCAACTTAGGGGATCAACATGCTCAAATCCAGAAGAAGAAGAACTTGAATCTAACATACTCCTATGTATTGGCCAAAAGGTTATGTTATGTTCAAATTTGTGGGTGGAAACAAGGCTTGTAAATGGTGCACTTGGAAAAGTCAAAGCAATTGTATATAGACATGGAGAAAGTGTTGGCATTTGGCATTTGGCATTATAACAGACAATGGGAGATTGTTGGCATTTCAATAAGGATATTGAGAAGGTTGTTGATGATTATGGATATAACTGACTAAGGATGTTTACTGTCTTAATATTATTATTTTGTCATTGATGTCAAGAAATTGATTTTCTAATTCAGTATGATGTTGCCATATCTTGAGAAGTATGATTTGATGAGTATAAGATGTCGGTAAAAGACATAGAAAGAATATGATGGATAAGAGGAGAAATAAGTTATTCAATGAGCAACTATTACCGAGTTAGACAATGATGAGATCATGATGTTTAGATTGTTTTGATATCATACATATGCTATTTATTGTAAGGTTAATACTATACTATGTTACCGAGCAAAGAACCTAGTCGGTAAACCCTAAGGTTATCGCTATCGGTTAATGAAGACAGAATGTCTATCGAGTAAAGTTTAGTATTCACCGAGTTGTAACCGAGTTGTAACAGAATGCATTAAATGATTACAAACGTTATTTAATGAAGGAAGTTGATGAGCTGGACATGAATAAATGATTGGTATGTCGTGAATGAAGTTTGTTAAAAGATCTATGGCAAAGGAAAATTGGCAGGAAGATCTACAACTTAGATTGAACCGCAATACCCTAGCACAAGTTCCAAGAAATGTATGCAAGTTCCAAGGCAGGGTAAAACATTTTCATATCAAAGAATACATTGAACCTGATCAAAGTTTGAAGATCTGATGGCTATGATTGATCATGTGAAAAGTGATCAAGGAGATTAAGCGGTTGGCGAATTGTTTATAAATAGGGAACTATTGATAAACAATGCATTCAGGCAATTGTATGCACAGGGATGCTACATAGTGATTATCGAGCACAGAAGCTTGAAGACTTGTTTTGAATAAATAGAGTATAGAGCCCAGCGGATGGACAAGATTAGTTCTATGTCTATATTGTATTGAGCAAATAAGAATCTGCTTTAACGTTTTAGATGTGAAGTTGCAGATAGATTTTTATTACTGTTATTTTGTGAAAGTGACAGAAAATCTCTTAACCGAGTGGACTTAACAGTCTTATTTGTAAAACCCTCTAGCAAGGTGACATTCTGATTGAGTGTTTGAAATCCTTTAACAAGGTCACTTCTAACAAGGTGAAGATCCTAACAGATCTGAGGGAAATCCCTTAACTTGGTCACATCTAGCAATGTGTTTGTAATCTTTAACAGGATTTTCTTTTAACTGAGCATACTCTAGAAGAGTATATTTCTTAGTGGGTCCGAAATCCCACAGTGGTTTTTCCCTATTTGGGTTTCCACGTTAAATCTGGTGTTATGAGTGTTATGATGATTATATGCTTTTGAGTTTGCATGTTTAGCAGTTTTGGTTATATTACTAAAGTATATGATTACCGGGTTGAATCTGATGTTTTTATGAAAGATTAAGTTTGTATGATTCACCCCACCCTTTCATCTTATTAGCTTGGCATTTGTAATTATCTTTAAGTATCAGAACTATCAATTGGTATCAGAGCTTTGGACTCCAAAAGAAAAATTTTAAAGGTACTTGAGGCAAAGATCCAAAAATGTATAAGAGGGATGCACCGAAGTTGAACAAGTCAAGTTTCTCTACATGGCAGAAAAGGATGAAGCTACACCTATCAAGAATTGGAGAATATGTTGTATATTATCTAGAGAATGATTTCATCACACCGAGCACCTATCCATTGACAATGGAAGAGATAAAAGAAAAGAAAGAACATATCCAAGCAATGATTGAAATAACATCTGCATTGACCGATTCTGAGTTCAATGATCTAGAAGGCTGCAATGATGCAAAGGCTATGTGGGACAAGCTCATATTTGTGTATAGAGGAGATGAACATGTTCAAAGAGAAAAAGTGGATAGTCTAAGAGGACAACTTGAATCTATGAGGATGAATGAAGGTGAGAACATAACCCAGTACAATACAAGACTAAAGGAGATTGTCAATCAAATCAAAGGAGCAGGTGGAACTATTGAAGAAAAGGACATAACAAGTAAGTTGTTAAGAACGCTTCTACCAGCTTATGCAATCTGAGTCTCTGCAATCAATGAATTGAGGTCTGTACCTAATATGCCAGTTTCTTTAGATGCTACTATTGGTAAGCTACATGCATTTGAGTTAAGTAACTTTGATAACAGTGGGTCATCAATAAATAAAGTTGAATCTGCATTCAGTTCTTTTCATCTTGATGAATCTAATGATTACAATGAAAGAAAGTATAAGTACTCTGAAGGAGATCACAGTGGAGCAAGTGAAAGATTTCGCAAGAACATGGAGGAAGTACACAAACTGTATGAGGAAATCAGGAAGCAAGAAGAGTTTGAAGCACTATTAGCTAGAAGGTTACCGAGAGGCAAAGGTAAGTATAAAGGAAAACTACCTTTGGAATGTTTTAATTGTGATAAGATAGGACATATGGCTTCTAATTGTCCTGACAAAGACTCTACTGAAAAGAGAGATTACCGAGATGATAAACAGAAAGATAATCATTACAGAAGACACCGAGACTTCAGAAGAATTACAGAAGACACCGAGACTTCAGAAGAAGAGATAGAAAGTCATGCTTAATAGCTGATGAGGAATCCAATGATGATAAATCAGATGAAACTGGTTCAGAGGAAGTAGTTTATGTGGCTATCAAAGATGGATCAGATGAAGAAAGGTATGAAGAAAAAGCCTTGATATCTCACATAAATACTAATGATTCTTGGATCATAGATAGTGGATGCTCACATCACATGACAGGTGATAAACACAAGTTTGTTATGTTAGAAGACTATGATGGAGGCTATGTAAGATTTGGTAATGATGCACCATGTCCGGTAAGAGGTAAAGGATCCATAACACCTCTTGACAATGCAAGATGCAATGATGTTTATTGGGTTGAATGTTTGAAATACAATTTGTTGAGTGTAGCACAACTAAACAATATAGGATACATAATAGAATTTCAGAAAGGAATTGTCAAAGTTCATGACAAGCATGGAAAGTTAGCTGCTACCGGGACACAAACAAAAGGTAACACATTTCACCTTGACTCAACTCGGAATAAATGTTTGTATGCAAAGATAGATGATACCTGGTTATGGCATAAAAGGTTTTGTCATGTAAATTTTGATAATCTAATCAAAATAAGCAAGAAGCACCAAGTAAGAGGTCTACTGAGTCTTGAAAAACTTGAGAATACTATGTGTTGAGGATGCTAGATGGGTAAAATGACAAGATCAAGCTTTACAAGTAAGTCTTACACCTCTAAGGGAATTTTAGATCTTGTGCATACTGATCTTTGTGGTCCTATGAAAGTTCAAAGTTATTATGGTGACAAATATTTCATATTATTTGTGGATGATTACTCAAGGATGATGTCAGTAATGTTTTTAAAAGAAAAATCAGAAGCTTTTCAAATGTTTAAATGGTACAAGGCACTTGAGTTGAAAATGAAACAAGAAGACAATTGAAATGTCTTAGATCAGATAGAGGAGGAGAGTTCACATCTGATGAGTTCAACTTATTCTGCAATGATCATGGTATAAAAAGACAAGTCTCTGCACCAAGAACTCCACAACAAAATGGAATTGCTGAGAGAAGAAATAGATCTATTGTGGATTGTGCCAGAACCCTGATGATTGAAAAGAAAGTGCCACAAACATTTTGGAGAGAAGCAATAAGCATAGCAGTTTACACTCTGAACCGAGTACAACTGAAGAAAGGTACTTTGAAGACACCATATGAAATCTGGTATGACAAGAAACCTAATGTAAGTTATTTTAAAATTTCTGGAAGTAGATACTATGTACACAAGGATGATAGAAATGGCAAGTTCGATCAGAAAAGTGAAGAAGGAACATTTCTTGGTTATTCTTCTAGAAGTAAAGCATTTAAATGTCTGATCAAATCATCTAACAAAATAGTAGAAAGTGCAAATGTGAAAATTGATGAATTTGCAAAAAGAAATGATGAAGGAAATTCCAAGGAACTAGAAGATTATGATGAATTTGTTTATGTTCAACTGACAAGTCCTACTGAGAAAACTGCAGAAGGAAATGAAGAGAATATCCAGTTACCGAGTGATGAAGAAGATCATACAGAGCCTACCGAGCTTGTATTAGCCAAGTATGTTAGAAGACATCATGCACCAAGTCAGATTATAGGAGATAAGGATGATCTAGTGATGACAAGGAACAAACTGAGATAGAACACATGTCTGATATCTAAATTTGAACTGAGAATAGTGAAAGAGGCATTTAACAGTGAAGATTGGATGAATGCTATGACAGAAGAGATTGATCAAATCAAGAAGAATGACACATGGACACTGGTCCCAAGACAGAAGGACAAAAATGTAATTGGTACAAAATGGATTTTTAGAAACAAGCTGAATGAAAAAGGAGAGGTCATTCGAAATAAAGCAAGACTAGTTTGCAAAGGTTATTCCCAAGAAGAAGGAATTGATTATGGTGAGACTTTTGCACCTGTGGCTAGACTTGAATGAGTAAGAACATTGTTGGCATATGCTGCTTACAAGAATTTCAAGGTATATCAAATGGATGTCAAATCTGCATTTCTGAATGGAGTATTAGAAGAAGAAGCTTTTATTGAACAACCTGAAGGATTTGCTGAAGACAATAATAAAGATCAGGTATGTAAATTGAACAAAGCTTTATATGGTCTGAAACAAGCACCTAGAGCATGGTATGAAAGATTGCACTCTTATTTGATTAAGATTGGTTTTATAAGGACAAGTGAGAACAACAATATTTACATGAAGAATGATGAAAATGGAATACTGATCTCAGCCATATTTGTTGATAATATTATATTTTGTGGAAATGACTCTCTATGTAAGAACTTTGGAAATGAAATGAGCAAAGAATTTGAGATGTCATTAATTGGTGAGATAAAGTATTTTATAGGTTTACAGATACTGCAAATGAAAGGTGAGATTTTCATTACTCAATCCAAGTACATAAAGGAAATCTTGAAGAAATTTGGAATGGAGGATTCAAAACCAGTAAGTACTCCTATGACTACCAACTGCAAACTATCAAAGAATGATGAATCTGCATCTGTTGATGAGACACTTTACCGATCCATGATTGGAAAGTTGCAATATGTTGTTCACAGTAGGCCAGACATAGCACATGTAGTAGGTATAGTTGCAAGATTCTCTACAGATCCTAAGGAAACACACATGACAACAATCAAGAGAATTTTTAGATACTTGAAAGGCACTGAAGATTATGGCTTAGTATATCAGAAAAGAAATTATTTTGATTTAAAAGTCTATACTAATGCTGATTGGGCAGGCAACATTGATGACAGAAAAAGCACAAGTGGAGGAGCTTTCTTTTTAGGAGAAAGACTAGTGAGTTGGCTTAGCAAGAAACAAGGATGTGTTTCATAGTCAACAGCAGAAGCTGAATACATTGCTGCAGCATTGAATTGTACCAACATAGCATGGATCAAACAACTATTGGAAGCTATACATGAGAAAGTTATCGAGTCAGTAACTATATTCTGTGACAATACTAGTGCCATTAACATTTCAAAGAATCTTGTTATGCACTCTAAGACAAAGCACATCTGTATCAAATATCATTATCTTAGAGAAGAAGCTCAAGAGAAGAAAGTGGTGTTGGAGTATGTTAGCACAAAGGAAGAAATAGCAGACATCTTCACCAAGCCACTACCAAGGGACACTTTTGAGTATCTCAGAAGTAAGTTAGGGGTCCTACCCCTATCTTCTACTCACTGACCGAGTTCGGTGAAAGCATCAATTTGATGACTCTATCGAATATTTTTTAAGAGTTGATGCTGCTTTACACACTTTAGGATGTTTTCTAAAGGTGTACAGGAAACAATACAGAAAATAATACAGGGCACAGGAAATGAAAACAAAATGCTCTGACTGAGACTAAAGTTGACACATAACAGCAGGAAATCACTTCATACAAGAAGAAATTATGTCTTAGTTCTTTACTTTTTGGCATTGTTGTCAAAGGGGGAGAAGGCTGGAGAAGAACAGAAAAGAAAGACTGAGAAAAGAGGATAAGACTAATGTATGGGGGAGAATTTTGATGACAAAAGGAGAGCATTTCAGCACAGCAATCTGAATCAATTAGGTCAAATCAATTGGTTTTGCCATCAATGCCAAAGGGGGAGATTGTTGGCATTTGGCATTATAACAGACAATGGGAGATTGTTGGCATTTCAATAAGGATATTGAGAAGGTTGTTGATGATTATGGATATAACTGACTAAGGATGTTTACTGTCTTAATATTATTATTTTGTCATTGATGTCAAGAAATTGGTTTTCTAATTTAGTATGATGTTGCCATATCTTGAGAAGTATGATTTGATGAGTATAAAGATGTTGGTAAAAGACACAGAAAGAATATGATGGATAAGGGGAGAAATAAGTTATTCAATGGGCAACTATTACCGAGTTAGATAATGATGAGATCATGATGTTTAGATTGTTTTGATATCATACATATGCTATTGATTGTAAGGTTAATACTATACTATGTTACCGAGCAAAGAACCTAGTCGGTAAACCCTAAGGAACCTAGTCGGTAAACCCTAAGGTTATTGCTATCGATTAATGAAGACAGAATGTCTACCGAGTAAATTTTAGTATTCACCGAGTTGTAACCGAGTTGTAACAGAGTGCATTAAATGATTACAAACATTATTTAATCAAGGAAGCTGATGAGCTGGACATGATTAAATGATTGGTATGTTGTGAATGAAGTTTTTTAAAAGATCTATGGTAAAGGAAAATCGGCAGGAAGATCTATAGCTTAGATTGAACCACAATACCCTAGCACAAGTTCCAAGAAATGTATGCAAGTTCCAAGGCAGGGTAAAACGTTTTCAGATCAAAGAATACATTGAACCTGGCCAAAGTTTAAAGATCTGATGGCTATGATTGATCATGTGAAATGTGATTAAGGAGATTAAGCAGTTGGCGAATTGTTTATAAATAGGGAACTATTGATAAACAATGCATGCAGGCAAGTGTATGCATAGGGATGCTACATAGTGATTACCAAGCACAGAAGCTTGAAGACCTGTTTTGAATAAACAGAGTATAGAGCCTTGAAGATGGACAAGATTAGTTCTATGTCTATATTGTATTGAGCAAATAAGAATCTGCTTTAGCATTTTAGATGTGAAGTTGCAGATAGATTTTTATTACTGTTATTTTGTGAAATTGACAGAAAATCTCTTAACCGAGTGGACTTAACAGTCTTATTTGTAAAACCCTCTAGCAAGGTGACATTCTGATTGAGTGTTTGAAATCCTTTAACAATGTCACTTCTAATAAGGTGAAGATCCTAATAGATCTGAGGGAAATCCCTTAACCGGGTTACATCTAGCAATGTGTTTGTAATCTTTAACAAGATTTGCTTTTAACCGAGCATACTCTAGAAGAGTATATTTCTTAGTGGGTCTGAAATCCCACAGTGGTTTTTCCCTATTTGGGTTTCCACGTTAAATCTGGTGTTATGAGTGTTATGATGATTATATGCTTTTGAGTTTGCATGTTTAGCAGTTTTGGTTATATTACTGAAGTATATGATTATCGAGGTTGAATCTGATGTTTTTATGAAAGATTAAGTTTGTATGATTCACCCCCCCCCCCCTTTCATCTTATTAGCTTGGCATCTGTACTTATCTTTAAGTATCAGAACTATCAGAAAGACCACCTCAAAATTCATTATTTGTTGTTGTTTGCTTCAAAAATTACAGAGGACCAATGTGGGATCACGATCAACCAAAACATGTTCCTATAACCCCTGTGAGTCATGGTGTTCATCGTCAAATACCTCTAAAAATGGCATGGGAATTAACTATACACAAATCACAGGGGCTCAAACTCCAACAAGCAACAATCGACATTGGCAACATTGATCATCAAGGATTGACATTCACAACTATCTCAAGAGTTTTTGAACTCACAAGTCTCCGCATACACCCCACCTTCACATTCAAAAGATATTCACGAATGAAAACCAACCCATATGTTTCTCGTTGAAAACAAGAGGAGGAGTGATTGCTAGCATTATCAAATACTAGTTCTACAAACACAAGTTAAAAGATCTCCATGTTTGTTCACTCAAGCACTTGTTTTCGTAATTTTAAAATGTATACATTAAAACCATACTTTTAAAACTTGCAAACTATTCAAAAAATACTTCCTTTAACTTTGTTTGAATTACTAAATCAACAAATATTTGATAATCAATGTTAAACAAACAAGCATGTAACAAAAGTTGTACAATATTCAATTTCTAATTATATCTTTTTTCCATACTCTCTAGGTACAAACTGTACAAAAGGATAATTGAGCACTTATTTGTAATACCATTCTATTATTACTACAAGTGAAAAGATCTCCAGGTCTGTTCAATAAATCACTTGATTTTGTATCTTTATAATGTATACATTAAATCTAGACTTTTTCAACTTACAAACAATTCAACAAATTCCTTTAAAAAAATATTAATTACTAAATCTATAAATATTCAATAATCAATGTTAAACAATCAAGCATGTAACAAAAGTTGTACAATTTTTGACTTTCTAATTATATCTCATTTTCATACTCTACGGGTACAAATTTTACAATACGATAATTTCCCTTATTCGTAACACCATTGTATTATTAGTTACTTCCAATTCAAAAGAGTGCGCAAAAATAATTTATACAAAAAAAGGAACATTACTGTGTTAATTGCATATATTGTTCAAGGTCCAAAACTAACTTAAATACAATATCAAAGATATCATCGGCATACCTATTGCACACTAAGGTGCGATTGCGAGTAATTATTTTGTGAAAAGTATTATTAACTCGGTAAGAAAGCTAGACATATGATTATTCTTAGCACCCCACTTTCTTATCTATGCCATCAAAACAAAAGAGAAGAAAAAACAGATAAAGAATAGACAATTTCTATTTTTTTTTTTCAGCTTTAAAAGATAAGTTTCTATTTAACTATGGATGTTAAAGAATGGCCAATTTTCATTTTTTTAATTGTTTTTACTTTAAAAGATCATTGCTAAACTTTTTCTTTTAAGACACGATGGAAGAACATAAGGTGGTCAATAAGGTGGTCACTTTTATATGAAGCTCGGTCAATTGATAAAGTGGGGTTCGAGCATGTTATTTTTATCCTTAAATATTTTATTATCTTTTAAAAATACATTTTTGAAAATTTCTACAATTTCATTTTCATGTGATTGACAAAAGAAGGTAATTGAAACATGTTTTAATTTAATTTTATAAAACACCATTGATTTCTCTATGTTGCATATAGTCATGTATTATAGTATATCTTGCCATGAGAAGACTTTCGTTGCCCATCTTGTTGTCGATCTTCTTGACATTTGAGTTTGCTTTGTTAATGTTTGCAAATCTAGTCTGGATTCACTTATCTCCACCCAAAGATTTCTCCTTCCATTTCCAAGACGTCTTTTGAAACCTTGACATTGAGTGGGATTCTATTAACCACATTTTCTATTCTATCTCAATAATGCAGGTTCCTCCCAAATCTATTATTGTTTGGTTTATGCAAGTATATGCAGGTTCCTCCCAAATCTATTGTTACTTGGTTTCTGCAAGTATCCATCTCCCTGCCATGGCCATTGTTGCAGAGGCCATCGAGAATCCATCTGACTCAAAATATAAAATTCAATTTTATTATTAATATAATAAATAACCCAATTTAATCTTTAAAAAATATTATAATTTAAAAATGCCTTTTACTTACCAATACCTTCAAGCCTACCATACAAATTTACCTATATATCTTTCAAAAATCTAATATTTATACATCTATTGTAATTTATAGTAATTTATATAATATGTAAATTCATTTAAATCTTATTTATTTCTAATAAGAAAAATAAGATTCATTAACATATTTTTAACTTAATTGCAAAAATGTTTTCTGGATTCAATTGTGTCAAAAAAATTTGCATTATGTTTCGGATCACATTCAGCGATCCATCATGAGGATGATACAAGAGAACATAAGGAGAAAAAATACTTTTAACTTTTTTAAAAATACACGGGAGTGGAGGGGCAGGACCGCAGGGGTGATGGGACCCATGGTTCCCCCCCTCCCCCCCCCCTCTATTTACTATTAAAACAAAAAAAAAATTGCTTATTTTATTTTTTAGTTAGTTTTTTTTATATATATATTCTTTTTAAATTGCAATTTGGAATTTTTAGTAATTACTTTGGGTTAAATTTTAAGTTAATTGCTAATAATTATTTTAGTTTAAATTTTAAGTTTAATTGTTAATAATTGCAATTTAGGAAATGTTAATTCTTTCCTTAGTAAAAATTTTAAGTTATTGATTTTAACTTAGAAAAAAATTATAAATATTGGGGATTATTGTGTAGTAAATTCATAATTAATTTATCCTTAGTAAATTTTATATTCGTAAATTATATTATATCAAATTCTTTTAATTAGAGTTATTCAATCCATTTAAGATACATTGGGGCACTTAGGTGGCCTTTAGCAATTAATTCACATTAATATGATTTGAATCAAATGCCTAAATTAATCACTATTTTTAGATTGCTTAATCATGCACGCAAGTTACACTATTCTTATATCATGCAAATTACTTATAGATTAACTACATTTATTGACGTTATCATCTCCATGCAAGTACACATGTAATTATTAATATGCAAGTTATATTTCAAGTTATGGTTTTTATTCTACGTAATTCATCAAGTAGTTATTTCAATCAATTAAAATTATGCACGTTCAATTAGTAATTGTTTTCAAGCATGATGTTTTCATAGCTTCTTATTTAGAAAACTAAATAAAGGAAGATGGAAACAAAAACTTATTAGCATTCTGTATATACAGTGCCTCTGGGTCATGCTTACGGGTAATGTCATTGTGTTGAACTACTGCACTTAACACCTAATAAAGCTACATCAACGGCGTCTGTGGGATCGTCCCTATAAATCGTCGAGGAGTAATAAGGGACACTTGGAAGTTAAAATCCAAGGGGCGGGTAATCCCCCTTGGATCGATAATTTAATAAGATAATTCTAAAACGATCTTTCATCCGCTGAGTTAAACTATAGTAAACCCCTATAGGGATGTTGAGTGAAATGCTTTTATGAAATTGACTTAATCTTGAAGATTTGTTGTCGATTGACAATTGGTCAAGGGTGATGCTTATGATAAGAATTAGGACCTAGTGTTTTTAGGCCACAAGCAATAGGCCATCTTGAGCCTTTGCTTAAGCGCTACCTCCGTGGGTAGCAACTGTAGAGAAACTGTCTAGGACATTGACCCTAGAAAGGGTTGCGTACCCACTAATCATTTTACATCAAACCATAGAGTAGAAAATAGAACTACATACTTTACACCTTGATTCCGTGCCGAAGTGGGTATGTAGGCAATCTTGGGACGGAGTTGTCCCTTATACTCAGGCGTTCGTGGGTGGGGTCTAGGCTTGGTATAGAAGGATTGAATAGAATCCTAATTTGAAAGATAATGAAAATGGAAAAAAAAAAAGTAATTCAATGCATACTCGAAAGGAATCCCGTATGGATTCGCTTGACTTCCCGAGGCTTTAAGCCAAATTTCGAGGTGGAATTCAAGCTTGTATTATGTTATTTAATTACTCCTAAGGAAGGCGACCTCAGTGCACTTCTGTTAGAAGAGTGTAGCACTTAGTGAGTGGCTGAGGACCCGAATGGTCCCAATGAGTCTAAGTCTCTGGCCAGAGCACCTCCTATCTCGATTGGATAGATGCCTACCCCGTATGGGTAGATGCCTATCCCGTATTGGATAGATAAAATCTTATGTCCCGTATGGACAAATGCCTAACCCGTATGGTTAGATGCTCATCCCAGATGGATGAATGCCTAATCCAAATGGATGGATGCCCAGAGTATGCGATTGAATCAAACATAATGATTAAATTAAACAAAACAAAAAAAGAATATTCAATTTTGTTGAGTTAATTATGGTGGGTTATTACATGTGGTATTAGAGCAAGGGTTCAAATCTAGGCCTTGTGCTCACCTCAATTTATACAACTAAGGGAATGGTTTGCAATGGTAAAAATTATGTTTTAAATCATAAATCAAGAACTAACTACATAATTTAACTTTCACATAAAAACCTAGAATGGCTAGAGGAATAGGAAGAGGAAGAGGAAGAGGAAGAGGAAGAGGAAGAGGAAGGGGTAATGGAAGATGTACTAGGAGTCAAAGGGAAGAAAAACATGAGGAAAATCATGAAGAAAACCATGAGGAAGACCATGAAGAGGATCAACACAACCCAAGAAATAACGAAGATGGGGTCGAAGCTATAATCAACCTTCTAACTGAACAAAGAGATAAAATCAACTTCTTGGAACAATCAATGCAGGACCTTAGGGAAAGGCAGAATGACTTTGAAAATAGAAGTGGTACCGAAAATGGAAACCCTAGTAGCAATCAAGGGAATATGATGGGTAATAGAAAAGAAAATAACATATTGGAACTCTCCAAGGACTTAAAGAAAATCACCCCTCCTAAGTTCGATGGGAGGCAAATTGGTGAAGGAGCTGAGAATTGGGTAAATGAAATGGAAAAGTATTTTGAACTAAGAGATTTTAGCAAAACAACCAAGGCTTTATGGGGTTCCTACCAACTCAGAGGGGAGGCAGCTAGTTTGTGGACCAACATCGAGGAGCAAAATGGGTATAGCAGGGATACGGTCACATGGGATCAATTTGTTCACCACTTCCAAGAGAGGTGGCTCCCTTAATTGTTCTTTGATGAGAAGGTGACAAAATTCCATAATCTACGTCAAGGACCCCTATCAGTCCAGCAATATTAGGATAAGTTCGCCAAATTGCTTAAGTATGTACCTATGTACTAGAAAGATGAAGAAGGCCAAGCAAGGAAGTTCATTTTGGGGCTAAATACCAACATAGGGGTAGAGGTTGACATGCATGGACACAAAAACATGAACTAAGTACTTGAAAAGTCCCTAAGGCAAGAGAGGAAGATTCAAACACTAGCAGGGCGGAACTATAGTGGGAACCACTCATTTAAAAGGAAGCAGGAATTCAATGGGAAAACTAATTTCAACAAAGGTCAAAGGAATAATCCTTCCAAAAGAAGGCCACCTCCTAATCAATATCAGAGGAATGGAAGTAATAATAATAACAGGAGAAATAATAACAGAGGCAATTATAATAGGAATGACCAGCAAAACAGGATAACTTATCCGCCCAGGGCCAATGAAACAAGAAATGATCCCCCTAGGAACCAAGACAGGAGGGGTCCTCCAGGTGGATGCTTCATGTGTGGGGAAAACCATTTTGCTAGAGAATGTCCTAGGATGCAAGGTCAGATTAAGGCCAATCAACCTCAACAAGGACCCCAACAAAGAATTCATGCAGCAATTAGGAACCGAAGAGGAAGATTCCAAAATGTTCTCGTGGAAACTACAGGTACACTATTTGAACAACCAATTTCAATTCTAATTGACACTGGGTCATCTGAATGTTTCATCTCACCTGAATTAGTAAGCAAATATGCATTAAAAGTTAATCAAATGGAGTCATCATGGATGGTTCAATATGGGGATAAGGCAACTAGGGAAGTAACTAAGTGTTTGCCGAGGGCAAGGGTACAATTTCCTGAGTTTGAAACAAGGGTAGATCTCTATGTGGCACCCCTAGGATTATATGATGTAATTATTGAAATGATTTGGTTAACAGGCCATCAAGCTAATGTAGATTGCTATAGCAAAGTTGTTGAATGTTTGGATGATGGAGGAAAAAAGGTCAAAATCCAATGAAAGTTTAAACCCATTAATATATAAACCATCTTAGCCATGCAATTAAAGAAGGAAAGGAGAAGATGAGGCCTAATCTATATGGTTGAAATTGATGAAGGGAAGGAGGAAAATACCCCGACCTTTGAAAATACCCCTTTCTTATAAGAATTCAAGGATGTTTTTCTAGAAGAATTACCCGGCTTACCCCCTAAAAGGAAGTTTGACTTTTCTATCGAAGTACTACCAGGAGCTGAACCAGTATCAAGGGCACCTTACCGAATGAACACAACTGAATTACAAGAGCTCAAAATGCAGTTAGAGGAACTCTTAGCTAAGGGATTAATAAGGCCAAGTGTATCACCATGGGGAGCGCTAGTCTTATTTGTTAAGAAGAAGGATGGAACCTTAAGACTATGCATCGACTATAGGATATTGAACAAGGTCACAATAAAGAATAGGTATCCCTTACCTCGCATAGAGGATCTTTTTGACCAAATGAAAGGAGCAGCAGTTTTCTCGAAGATAGACCTTCATTTAGAATACCATCAACTCAAAATTAAGGAGGAAGACATTCCGAAAATAGCTTTCAGGACTAGATATGGGCATTATGAATTCACAGTAGTTCCTTTTGGTGTAACCAACGCCCCAGTTGCATTTATGAACCTAATGAATAGTGTACTCCATGACTACTTGGATAAATTTGTTTTGGTATTTCTGGATGACATATTGATTTACTCTAGGAATGAGGAGGAACATCTAGTACACCTACAAATTGTTTTGCAAAGGTTGAGAGAACATAAGTTATATGGGAAATTGTCAAAATGTGTCTTCTTTGAGGAAAAGATTTACTACCTTGGGCATATAATATCAAAGGAGGGAATAGCAGTTGATCCAGATAAGAAAAAGGCAATAGTAGAATGGTTGATCCCTAAAAATGTTTCAGAGGTAAGAAGCTTTATGGGGCTAGTAGGTTACTATAGGAGGTTTGTGGAAGGATTCTCTAAGATAGAAAACCCCATCGCCTTATTACAAAGGAAGGGTAAAAGGTTTGTGTGGACAGAACAAATCGATAAGGCATTCCAAATCTTGAAGGGAAAACTAACCTCAGCACCCATTCTAAAAGTACCAAATCTGAATGGACACTTCACAGATGTAACTGATGCTTCTATTGAAGGTTTAGGAGGAGTACTTGTCCAAGATGAAGGGGTAGTAGCTTACGAATCTAGAAAGCTAAAGACTCATGAAGTCAATTATGCACCCCACGACTTAGAGTTGGCAGCGATTGTGCATGCCCTACAGAAAATGGAGACACTTCTTACTAGGGAAGCCCTTTGAGTTAAAGTCAGATAACCAAGGACTAAAGTACATCTTTACACAACCCCACTTAAATGCGAGACAAAGAAGGTGGTTAGAGTTTCTAAGTGAATATGATTTTGAAATTGAATATATCAAGGGGAAGGAAAATAGGGTGGCAGATGCCTTAAGTAGGAGGAGACACTTGATGACTATAGCAACTTTCAAAACTTCTTTCAAAAGGAAAGTAATAGATGAGCAGGAACATGACCCATGGTATGAGCAAGTCAAATTGACATTAGAACATGATTCAACCGATCCTAAGATTGAAGGGTATACACTAGATGAAGATGGATTGCTCGGATTCAATAATAGAATCTATATTCCTAATTCAGGGAACTTAAGGGAAGTAGTCTTGTCGGAGGCTCACAATGCCCCTTATTTAGGGCACCCAGGAGTTAACAAACTTTATGTAGATCTAAAGAAGTTATACTTTTGGCAAGGGATGAAGAATGACATTGTCAAATATGTGGCTAAATGTTTGGAGTGTTAAAGAGTAAAGGCAGAACATAGAAATCCAGCTAGATTGTTGCAATTACATGATGTACCTCAACACAAGAAGCAAGTTATTAGCATGGATTTTGTGCAAGGGTTACCCATGTCACCTTCTAGGCATGATGCAATAATGGTGGTAATTGACAAACTCACTAAGGTGGCACACTTTATACCAGGGAATCTGATGGATGATGCACCTACCTTGGCTAGGCGTTTTGTTAAGGAAATATTTAGGTTGCATGGAATACCAAAGAAAATCATATCAAATAGAGATGCTAGATTCACTTCAAGATTTTGGACCACTCTTCAATCAGCTCTGGGAACTCAACTAAATTTTAGCACTGCATATCATCCCGAAACCGACAGTCGAACATAAAGGACAAATCAAATTATGGAAGACCTACTTCACATGTACTGCATGGACCAACAGAAGAAATGGGAAGAGTACCTACCTCAGGTAGAGTTTGCTTACAATAATACATATCAAACATCTTTGGGAATGGCACCTTTCGAAGCATTGTATGGTAGGCCATCTCGAACACCCTTGAGTTGGGATAGTCTTGAAGATAGAGTAATTGTTGGGCTAGATATGTTGAAGGAAATGGAAAGGAAAACTAAGGAAATTAGGCAAAGATTGAAGGAAGCCTTAGATAGGTAGAAAAGTTATGCCGACAAAAACAGCACACCAAGGGAGTTTGAGGTGGGAGAGAAAGTCTTCCTAAGGGTTAGGCCACACAAGAGTTCCATAAGATTTGGGAAAAGAACCAAGCTTGCACCTCGTTATGTTGGACCCTTTGAAATATTGGGAAGGATTAATCTAGTTGCTTACTGATT